>NC_135369.1:134568264-135768264 GCF_049243985.1 Paroedura picta
TGGCGCTTACCTCTGCCCCATGGGGTTTCTTTACTGAGAATATCAAGCTTCCTTATTATATCTGGTAGTGCTTTTAAAAGTACTTCAGATTTGAAATTCGGTTTTCTCCATAGGGCCAGGGTTCACTGTTCTGGAATCACAGAATAAACTCTTAAAACGGCTGCCGTGCTTGAAAAATGCATATAATACTTGCTGACATAGGAAGACAATAACAAATAAGGCAGAGACTGTACATATTGTGTAGGTGCTTGGAACCACTGAGATAAATCATGGCTTGGTACAGACAGAAAAGATAAAAACATGGGTGTTTTTCAATGTCTATATCATGGTTTTACCATATAGGCTTATTTATATAAACATAATTTTCTTCCAGGGAAGAGTGTACAGGATTGCAGCATTTGTATGCCCATATGTTTTTTAAGCACTTGCAAAAATTTTGAGTTATTGAAAAACAATTTTTTTTTCTAAAAGAAAGCTGCTTGTCATCTAAATATACATGTTGAAACTCTTGAGCCAATAGATTTGCCCATTTTTCAGGATCTTGTTGCAAAAACTAGCCACTATGTAGCAGCTTCTTAAAATTACAGAGGCTATTCCATATAACTAGCCAAGATGGTTGTGTTTCCCCGCCTTCCCCCCAAAAATTCCAATTGTCTGCATATACTACTGCAAAACCTTTGTAAAGGCATGGAAGAAACATGGTGGCTTCTACCTGCTATGTCAAGCCACTGTGCATGGATGCTCTTTCATGTGAAATACGGCCTTATAAGCTAGCTTGTTCAGGAGCCATTCCAAAGTGTTGAGAACTCCCTCACATTAATCTCCAGATTTTACTCTTGCCTTTTTTAAAAAAACGTCTTGGATTTTGCTGACTTGTGCACAACGTTTATCAAAGCTAAAGGTCTGTGTTCTGAAAACAGTCTTTTCAACTTTGAAATAAATCTATTCTTGGCAAGTTCTGAGAGTTAAAAGCCATCTCATTTTGTTTAAATAAAGGGAGGGCTATAATTCCTGAAACCTTAGCAGATAATTTGATTAGTTAGCTGAAACTGATACTGGGATCAACTTAAGGGCACACGTATTTATAGCAAAATGTAATTGGCAGGGAAAATAACTATAGTATTAGGAATAGCACAAGTTATCTAAAGCACTGCTATTTGCATACATCTGTCAGATTAGCCAGATGGGATGTGGTGCACCCACATTTCTCAGCCAATTCTACCATGAGAACGCATAGCATGAACATGCCACTGCAGCCAATGCATGTAAAAAGCTACTACTGAAAATCGATGACGGCCCTGCTCCAATGTGACTGCTGTGAAATAGCTTGTTTTTATTGTAGTCACAATTACTACATTAGCTAGATAACGGCAGGTAGCAGCGTAAACAAATTATTTTCCTCAACTGCTGCAGTGGAGAAGGAATGGCTTATCTTCGGGAGCTGTGCTGTGTCACAAGACATGCAGAGGGGCAGGGTTGGTCAAGGGTAGGATTGCTCACAGTCGGTTAGCAGAGTGACTCTAGATTACCCACAGAAGGCAGCATTAGAGCTTCAGGAGATTTGCAGTCTGAGAGGCTTAGAGGGCAAGTTGCTCTTATTCTCTTGAGCTCAGCAGGGGTAAAGGCATGCAGATAAATGTGCAAAAGGGTGACAAGAGGGTGCTGTGCTGAACCCGCCCATTGCTCTTGTCTCCCTGCATGTCTTGTCTTAACCTGCCAGGATCCACTCACAGAAGCAAGTAGTTCCTTGGAAGGAAAGACAGTCAGCGGAGGGTCTGCACATCTCTCTTGCGCTTTTAAATCACATTTGCCATCCTGTATGCATAGTGCAAAGCCAGAGCTCTGCTACTGCCATGTGAATGGTCTTTTGAGTTGAAGCATTACATGCCCCTGGATTTGTCATTTACACTTCATTGCTGAAGTCTCATTTAGGTCCATGATATGAATGGGTTCTGCAGGATGAGGAAACAGAAATACAACTACATGTCCTTGTTCTATTTTTTTGCTTTAAAAAAAATACACTACATAGGAAAGGAAATGGTGAACTGGCTGCATTTGAAAAAGTTGGAAATTAGACTGGCTATAGTTTGCTGGGCCCAATAATCAAGTAGCACAAGGCAAAAATGAGGCTTGCCTGCCAATGGTTTTGCTGGGTTTCTTTTGGCTCTGTGGCTATTTCAGCTTCTGACATCTAACCATGTACTATGTGGTTCATTTAGGGGTGACACAATGCACTAAAGCAACAAATCTCACTGGGAGCTGTGTTGGCTGTACCCCAAGAATGGGACTAAGAATGTATTTTTGTCTATAAATTAAGCAGATAAGAGGAGTGCAAACATGAGCAAGATGCCATTTTTATACAAGTATCTGTCAACACCTGTGCTTTAAATGAGGGCATAGTGCAACAGCTGAAGGTTAAGAAATTGCCTTTATGGAAGACCACCACAACATCATATCTGGGGTAGGCTTCCAGAATTTTAAAGTAGTCTGGATCTGTGGATTAAATCCTACATGTATGTTCTCTGCCAGATGATGTCCCATGACACTGGAGTCTGCTGAAGGCCAGGACTGAAAAGCACAGTGAAATGAAAGATGTGTCAAATTATCATTGGTTATTGCAGCTGATTGGGTAGACAGGAATAAGTGTATTTGCCATAAGAAAAATATGGGCAAGGGAAAAGGAGGTGGCTATGGTTTAAGACAATTAACTCTTTAACATGAACAGTGGTGAAAAGAAATGGCCCTGTATTGTTTCTACCTCTAGCTACGATCATGATCTGAACTTGACCATACCTCATATTTTAAGCAATATAAAGAATGGGAAGAGACAAGCACACAAATAGCTATTTTTGTTTCCTAGTGATGGTTCTGAATGGTCATGCATTTAAACGAACCAAAATGGAGACTGGAGAGAGCAAATTAGTTAAACGCCCTGCCATTGGCTTTGTATATAGAGCAAACCTGTGCATGTTAGAAGGTAGAAACAATAGACCGGTACACCATGTTTAAAAGATGGCGCTAAACATGATTTCAATGAGGCACCCCTGCTAATCTGCCGCAGAAAAATTTAAAAGGAGTCCAGCAACAGCTTTAGTTAACAATATTGATTTCAGCTTAAGCTTTTGTTATAACCACCATTTAATGTGTCAGTGGACTCCTGTTTCATGTCGTGGAGTGAATATTATGTTTCTTACCTGCATGCTAATACGTTATTACTGATGAAATGGGCTTATGTACTAAACACACATGCCAAATGCACAAATCCCTTTTTTTGTGGTTACTGATGTAACTATCATGGTAATGAGGTAACCCACAATACATGTTCTTCAAATGGACCACTGTGTTGCAATTTAATCTTGGATAGATAGAAAATGGATACTTAATCCTGACTGTTACTTTCCTGTTTTCTCTTCACAAATGCAAAATGGTTTCCCTGATCCAATTATTCCAGAACATCACCAGGATAACTGGAAAGATACATGCTGTTGGAAAGTGAAATCTTAAGCATGTCCTGGTGAGAAATTTGGTGACTGGGCTATGAAGTTAACAGTTCCATTTCATCATTAATAAAGCCAGAGTGAATTGTTGCCAATGACACTACTCCATGCTAAGTGGGTCGCGAATTGCATCCACACAATACTAATACAGATGTCTTTCCACTAACAAATATATTGTAGAGCTAAGAAAAGGGGTGAAAGAATGAAGTCAGAACCTGACAGTCTGGGAGTCAGGCCAACATAGCATCATCTCTGCTGAGAAAGGGTCTATGTGAGTGGCCAAATGGTTTTCCTGTAACAGGGATATCACCAACATTAAGTCTTACTGCCTTTGACTGGGGGAGAGAGAAGGGGCAGCTGCTGCTGCCGCTGGCTCCCACATACTTGTCAAACGTTTAATACAATGCACTTGTCATGAAACACTGCAGTTTATTTGCATTTTTCTCTGTTTTCCTGTTTTTTACTCGACTTACTTGGCTTTAAGGATTTTCCCAAATAGTAAGAGATTATGATAAGAGATTAAGGTGACCAGATTGTCCCACTTTCGGAGAGACATCTGGGGGTACCTGGCAAATTGCCCTTACGTTGAAATTAAAATATATATATTACAATACTATTATTGCGTTTTATGCGTTCTATGAAACTTTTTGTTGCTCCATATAGACCAAAGTTTCAATCAACCCCCCCCCCCGTCAATGGTGTCCCGCTTTACCAATGTTAAAATTTGGTCACCTTATAAGAGATAGAATTTAGTAGACCTCTTGTTAGGCTAGGGAGCTGTTTGCATCTGAGAATCCAATGATATTTGATGATTATTGCTGCTTAGCATTCACTTATTGATTAGCAGGGGGGCAGTTTGCCAATGAAGACATGACTCGTATTTGCCGTTAACATGGGCACAGCCATTTATTAAATGCCTCCACAAGGAGGGTTGGCCCGGCACAGGAAGGCGCCTGACCCCTCAGCTGTCAGGCTGCTTAACCTGAGGGTCCATGGATGCCCTGAGGCCCGCTCCATCCCAGCTGGGAGAGAAGGCCCCTATGGGGTCCATCAGGTGTACACTTCACTTTGGTGCCCCTAGGTCGCTTAGCTGTGAGCCCCTGGCCTCCCAGCCACGTAGGCTGAACTCATGTCACCGCCGGTCTCATTAAGGAGACCTCCAATCCCCAGGGATCCCAATGTGCAAACTGCAATCACTGCCAACAGGCTCCAACCGTGCCTACTTCGCAGCTGTGACAAATAAACATATATAAACCACCAGAACAAACCAACATTGACAACCAGGAGGGAGAGAGGGAAGCTGTTCAGACTGCCGGAGCGTAAGGTGGCTGAGGCAGAAGCACATGGAGCCTATATAGGCTCCCGTGCTCTGCCTCCCCCGCACCAGCATGGCCATGTCTCTTCCCGTGGCCCCCACTCACCACCATTGTCCTTGGCCGCCTCCCACTTCATCAATGGAGGCTGTGGTGAGTCACGGGCCACTAAATCAGTAGCCTAGGTATTTCATGTTGTGATCTGTAAGGCTTTACTTATGGCAAAGATTATTTAATGGTATATTTTTAGTACTTTACATATGCAGCACAATTTATAAATATGCTAAAGAGTTACACAGGTTGGATGACAGAACAGCATAAACCAGAAACAGTATTAATATGTTAAAAACTAGCAGTTTGCCAAGGAGCACAAAATATTAATGTGATCATGATGGCAAATAAATTCTGACGATCTGGGCAGAGGACATCACAGCACTATAAAGGTTTGGACCTCCCAGGTGTATATGATGGAAGAGGATAGCAATGTGAATACGGCAGGCATGAAAACCTTAACTGTGGCTTTTCCCTCTTTCCTTGCTATCCCTCCCAGGTTATTTATCCATTCCTAAAATACCATATATTGAAAGAATTGAATGTACAGTGAATTCTTAGACTAATAATCCAAAATTTAAAAATGGTTTTTGCTAAATATGTGAAAAATCTATGCTGCTTACATATTGTTGTTGTTAGGTGCGAAGTTGTGTCTGACCCATCGTGACCCCATGGACAATGATCCTCCAGGCCTTCCTGTCCTCTACCATTCCCCGGAGTCCATTTAAGTTTGCACCTACTGCTTCAGTGACTCCATCCAGCCACCTCATTCTCTGTCGTCCCCTTCTTCTTTTGCCCTCGATCGCTCCCAGCATAATAAAAATAAAATCTGTCACTATCTCCATTTCTTCCCCATCTATTTGCCAGGAATTGAGAGGGCCGGATGCCATGATCTTCGTTTTCTTGATGTTGAATTTCAAGCCAACTTTTGCATTCTCCTCCTTCACCCTCATCAAGAGGCTCTTTAGTTCCTCTTCACTTTCTGCCATTAGAGTGGTATCATCTGCATATCTGAGGTTGTTGATATTTCTCCCTGCAATCTTGATCCCAATTTGTGACTCCTCTAATCCCGCATTTCTCATGATGTGCTCTGCATACAAGTTAAATAGGCAAGGCGACAGTATACAGCCTTGCCGAACTCCTTTCTTAATTTTGAACCAATCAGTGATTCCATGTTCAGTTCTCACTGTTGCTTCTTGACCTGCATATAAGTTTCTCAAGAGACAAATAAGATGCTCTGGTATTCTTTAAGAACTTGCCACAATTTGTTGTGCTCCACACAATCAAAGGCTTTAGCATAGTCCATGAAGCAGAAGTATATGTTCTTCTGGAACTCCCTAGCTTTCTCCATGATCCAGCGTATGTTGGCAATTTGATCTCTTTATTATTATTATTATTATTGTTGTTGTTGTTGTTGTTGTTGTTGTTGTTGTTGTTATCTTTTGATTTATTGCCCGCCACTCCCTTACGGCTCGTGGCGGGTTACAACATTTTAAAAACCCCAATTAAATCCATTAAAATCCCTCAACAACAATTCGAAATCCTGCCTGTACTTCTGGAAGTTCTCGGTCCACATATTGCTGGAGCCTAGCTTGTAGGATTTTGAGCATAACTTTGCTAGCATGAGAAATGAGTGCAATGGTGCTTACATATACAGTTTTTTAAATTTTCCAAATAATACCCCAATGATCCAAATATGTTAAAATAAGGGTTATCTGATCCATACCACTTCTACAAAATGTACTGAGTTTAAAGCACTGCACCATGACTGGGACATTTTTTTAACTATAGTGATCCAACCAAAGTCCACTTTCCCCCCATATTGAGGAAAGCAGGAAGTATTTCACCAGATATACGTACACTCACAGAGGTTTCCTTTATTTAAAATTTTTTGGAAAGCAACTTTTCTTCACAGTGGAAGGTAGCCATTCACTTGCACCTTTATTTTCAATTCCCTCTTCTTTAGGTTAACTACTTTTTCATCATAAAATCCAGGAACTTGGGGGGGGGGGGCTCTCAGCTCTCTTCCTTATCCCTCCATTCTAACTGCTCTAGAATAAAAGCAAGGCTTCCGGAAAGGGCAGATATTTAATCTTTGGTCCAAAGTAGGCACTGATGGCATCCCTGTGAAGATAATGCCACCATTTTAAAATGCAGCTAGGATCATGGAATTCTTATTTCCCTACTGTGAGAAAACAGCTGCACACATACCCTCCGCCTCTGTTCCAGCACTTCATAAGGCAGAGGGAGGGAAAGAGGTGTGCTTCAGCATGCCCCACTGTGGGCTTGATCAGGATTGGTCCCTCACAGCATTTTTCAAAGGGCAGCCGTGTCCCCCTGGCAGCCATGACAGCACCATCACATCTTAGTCAGTCAGGGATGCCATAATGAATGTGAAGATATCCTTGGGGGAAAATCAGAAATGGACCAAAGGAAGTTTTTTGAACAAGCAATGCTTTCATTATTTTCCATAGCCATGCCCTTAAAAATTGCCAGAATGGTTGGGAAACTTCCAAATGCCTCCAAATGCTGATGACAATTTTTGGATAATCTCCCCCCCCCACACACACACACACAGAGATCTTAAAGCATTCTGCATATCTTTATTTTACGTCTTATCACTTGTTGTCATCCATTTCCCTTCCACCCAGAAATTGTGGCAAGCCAAGTTACCTTTTTTCTTAATTTGGCTATCCTTAGTGGATTATTGGCACCCTTTCCTTTAGCATTGCTGTAACTGATACAACCTCTCCTTTTAGGAGGTTCACTGGTACCAAAAGGCTCTGCCTTTCACAACCTTGGACAGGTCATCACATGACACTCAGGTTATCGTTATCAGGAGAAACTGTCTAGACACTACAAATCACAGTAAATGTTAACTTAAAAGAATTCCTCCCTTCTAATCAATGTGTTGACTGTCTACAACCTGTCCATTAAATATTGTGATGTCTGGGTTGACTACATGTCTGCCAAGGGACTGACTGTACGAAAAAACACAGTTTCAGATTGTATATATTGTTCAGAAGCATTCAGTTAAATCTTCAATTTTAAGAAGGAAATGTTGATAATAGGAAGTAGAAAGGAAGCAACTCTAAGCTTAAACAGACAGCTTAAAGGAAGTTCATTGGGAGGGGGATTTTGCCTAATTCATTCTCTTTATTACTGACCCCAGTAATAGACTAGTCCCACCAATGCCTCCCAGTGCCTTTTCACAGGTCATAGGTTGCTGTGGGGTGGAACATGTGAAGAAAAATCTACTGCTCTGACCACTTTCCATTCACACAAACATATAATCCAATCCACTAGAAGTGAGCCCTGCTGAATTAAACCAAAGGTCCATCTGTTCTAGCATCCAGTTTCACAAAACGGCCAGTAGGATTAAATTAACTACAGTTATTTCTATGCCACCTCTCAGGCATAAGGTCTCAAAGTAGCATGCAAGATAAGAACTACAAGAGAATCATGCAGAACAATGAAAGCCAATAGAAAATCTGCAGAAATGGGTTTAGATGGGTATAATGTGTCTGGGATTGCACAGCCTTACCCTTTAAAAAGTCAGAATCTGTTCATCCTTAGAATGGAAGACAAACACAGAGAAATCTGATTCTCTTTCCACCATTAAAATTTTTTCAGACTTCTGTCATCAAAATGCCTCCTTTTTATTTTTGGTGTACTAAAAAATATATGTTTGATCATCTGTAGCAATGTAGTCTCAGTTTCCCCCCTCACTATATAAGTTTGTATATTTTGCCAGAGTTTGTTCTCTTTCTTTTTCTTTATACTCTCCAAATTTATTAGTCTTCCTTTAAAAAAAAAAACTCTCTTTTTATTGCTTCCTCAGTTCTGCTCATTAACCACACTGGCATCCTTTTAATAGCTGGTACATTTATGAATTTGTGATATACATTTTAGGTGCACTTTAATGATCACTAAATTTCAAGCTTCTTCATTCTGCCCATTTGATTTCTCATTAGCATTGCTTTGGGGTTTCCTCCTTTGAGATGAAATGTGGCCCACAATACTTTCTAGACAACTTTTCCCTTATGAATTTGATAGTTACTGTCTGCCACAGCACATACCAACTCAGGTCATATCCTGGGCACCATTCCTTCATTACGTTTAGGAACTCCTCTTTCATGTCCAATTGTTCCAAGATGCAATCATTCGTTATAATCCAAAGCCATGTCTCCTTATCATGCCCCCAATTTTTATTTACCCATTCTGTATGAGGGTAGTCAACATAGTATGCTTTCCAAAAGAACGTAAGGCAAAGACTGAAGATCATGATTTACATTTCCGCAGGAGGAGAGAGAGGAATCTGAAGTCATCCCTCCACCAAGGCTGTCCAGATGTATTTACATACAGGGGCTTGGGGTAAAGGCTTGGATCCTTACCTTACTCCAGTAAGGTAAGAATCCCCAATGCACTATTCCTCCCAAGACTCTCCCTAGTAATTTGGACACTCTGAAGTGCTATATAAATGCTTAAGTATTGTCATTATTATTGCAGGGGCTCTGCAATTCAGCAGGTGGGAAACCTTGAGGGTGCAATCAGTGTTAAAAATGGTTTAAACAACAAGAACATCTAGGAGCACATTAACTCTAGACAACTGGAAATCATTTTCCAAAGCCAGGCTGCTCAATGAGAGTCATTCAGTTCTTGGAAATCTCAGCTATTTTCGAGTCATTTAGTGCCACAAATGGGACAGGTCCCAATCTGTTCCTTCAAAGTTTCTGTAATTTAGAAGGGACGTAAGTGCTTTTTTATTCTAATGATCATTGCAAACTCATGTAGACAATGTAAATGCACAACTCAGAGTGATCTTGCCACGCAAGGCATAGGCTCTATTAATGCACTCCAATTTGTAATTCTTTACACAGTGTGAGATGAGAAAGCTGTGATTAAAATTAATTAGGTTAAGTAAAGTTTATCTCCCCCTGAGCACTGCTGTTTGAAGAAAGAAATGGCAAAACACTAGCTACATCTGGCCCTGCAGGAAGCAAAGGCGTCACGCATGTGAGCAGTGCTGCTTAGCTAGACGTTCCATGCAGCTTATTTGGCACACCTTAAGCACCGTGTGCTCCTTTTCTAGAAGTTAATTGAGCCTAAACTATATGCTGACACCTTGCAAAAAAACGTAACCCCCATCTGCAGTGATGGATATATCAGGGACTGATCAGTGAAACACAATATATAAACTGTTGTGTCCTTAATGTTAGGAGTCAGAATAGGGAGGAAGCAGCCAGGAGCACATAAGTCCAGCTTCTCCTTTGTGTAAAACCAGCAGTGACAACCAGTTCCTTTCTCCCTGTTCCTGCCCACACAAAGCTCTGGAGTGAACTCAGACAGTCTAAAACACTGGCTTGGATTAAAGGAACAGAGTTGTCAAAAGCACCACAACAACCACCGTTTGAGGTAACATATGTCTGTTTCTTTAAAAAAAACATTAAGACATGGATCTTGCCATGGTGAATTGTTTGTCAATAGCTTATTCAAAAAAGTTAGGATACACCATATGACCATTTATGCACTGGGAACTTCACTGCCCCAGTTCTCGTGCAGGAGCACAAATTGGGGGCAGATGAGGCACACCAGGGCAAATGCTCCCCCATGTGGGTGCAGGAAGAGGTGGGGCCACCTGCCACAACTAAAACTCCAGCCTGCAGTCCGGCATGAAACCACCTCTTCAGGCAATAAATGGTCTATCAGAATATGGGGGCGGGGGGGACACATTTATTTTTTTACAAACATACAAATGTGAAAAATGATCAGAAAACATACCAACCTAAATTACCATTCAGTATTACAATTTTGAAAAACATCAGCAGCATCACCACATAGTACTATACTGGCTCACTGGATATGACAAGCTCACGTATACTTCCTTTGTGAATTTCGCCATCAAAGTCACCACATAGTTACAGATGGGGGGGGAGCATTTCTTCATTTTCCATGTGTTCAAAACGATGATAAAAGTTTCACACATGTATTTTCAACTTTCCTGCTGCTGTCTCTGCCCCCATCTGGACCATTTTGCCTTCCCGACCACTGAAGCAGAGCATTTTTATGTTAATCAAGTGTTCTAAATTAGATCACAAATACTTTCTGCATTCTTGCACTGCGGCTTGAGAACTGAAGTGCATTCCAGTAAGTTCTAAGCAAACACCAACATAGTAACTGCCACCAACTGATTAATGCCATCGACAGCACAGGCTCAAAAACAACACCAACATTTCAAATGCGGCTTGTATTAAATGATGCATGACCTTCCCTTGATGATCTAGGTTGCAGCAAGCCAGTGAATTGGGAGCATGCGCTAGTGATGGCAATCCAGCATTTGTCATGCTGAACAGTGTCTGATGCAGATACAAGGCTGCTAGTAAATGGCAAAGAATTTATCTGCACAGTCATAAAATCATAGAATCATAGAGTTGGAAGGGACCTCCAGGATCATCTAGTCCAACCCCCCTGCACAACTACTTGTCCACTCATGGTGACCCCAATTTCATGCCCAAGTAATCCCTCCACCAAAAATCTCCAGAATCCAGCCTGGCCTTGAGGAAATTCGCCTACCATCCCACAGTGTTGACTAGCAATTCCCTGGGTATGCAAGGAAGGGTCACAAGAGACAAACATTGATACGTCCTTTCCTGCCCACCACTCACTATCTGTCTAAGTTCATAAAATCAGCATTTCTATCTAGCCTCCGCTTAAAAAGGAGAACTCGCCACCTCCCGAGTAAGCCTGTTCCACTGAGGAACTGCTATAACTGTCAGGATCTTCTATTCTTCTCCATTCCTACTCCACCATAATTGGAAGATCTTGTATGCCTTTGGGCCATAGTCTGACCCAGGAACTAGATCAATAACTGAAAAACCAAAGCCAACTGTTGGAACTACTGTTTTAGGTTGCAGCTTGTACTGGGGCTTCCTGCATAGTACAGGGGGTTGGACTAGATGACCCTGGAAGTGCCTTCCAACTCTATGATTCTATGATTCGGACTGGTTAGTCCATTGTTCCCAATGACTCATTAAGTTTTATTGCAGACTCTACAAGCTGCTTCACGCATTCTGTTGGCTAGGTGTACATGGATATTTTGAGTATATCCCTAAAAATCTAAAGTGTGAATGTGACAACACACATATACAAAAACACACTATCAAACTAAATTCAGAAATAGTGGGTTACTTAGGGGCCAGGACTCCAATGAACACATGAAGCTGTCATAAACTGAATCAGACCATTGTTCCATCATTGTCTACTCAAACAGGCAGTGACTTTCCAGGGTCTCAGGGTCTATCACTAGAGATGGGCACAATCTGAACCATGAAGCAAAATTCATCACAATTTTTGCTGTATTCATGCTTCATAATCCAAAGTTTGTGACAGTTCATGGTGAAGGGACTGCACAAGAAATCCTGAAGCAGCTGAGTGGTAGGGAGCAGGTCACCCAACAACGAAGTTCACTATGTGGCACTGTCTCTTGCTCTCTTTCAGCTTTACCCAACTCATAGAAGAAAAAATGAGGAAAATAGAATCATGTCTGCTGCCCTGATCTCCTTGGAAAAAGCGGGAGGGGGAGGGAGGATTGGTTACTAAAAGTTTGCTGGTCAGAAAGGAGAGAGTTTTCCAGGATAAATTTGCACAATATAAAGGAACAAAATTTATTTTTTATATATTTATAATTTAACTTATAAACCCGCCACTCCCATGTCGGCTTGTGGCAGCTCACAATAAAATAGACCTACAATAAAATCCCCCATAAAACATAAAACCAATACCATATATTGGCTGCAAACTAAAATCCCCTCCATCCTCACTCAGCAGAGGCATAACAACCCGGAAGTTTAAAAGGGAGTAACCTAGATCTTAGCCGCTTGAAGGGGAGCCCAGATCTCAACTGAAGACCTGGCTGAAGAGCAAAATCTTGCAGGCCCTGTGGAACTGCGCAAGCTCTCAGTTTTCCCAGGAGCTCATTCCACCAGATTGGGGCCAGGATCAGAAAGGCCCTGGCCCAGGTCAAGGCCAGGCAGACCTCCCTCGGGCCAGGATCTCCAATAAGTTTGCAATCACAGAGCGAACAGCTCTCTGGGGGACAAAGCAGATAAGTGGTCCCTCAGGTAAGTGGGATCCTGACCACAGATGGCATTGAAGATTAATACCAAAACCTTTAACTTGATCTACCGTAACTGGAAACCAATGCAGCTGCCTCAGCACAATCTGGATATGGGCCCTCCAAGGTGTACCTGTGAGGACTCTAGCAGCTGCATTTTGCACCAGCTGCAATTTCCGGATCAAGGTCAAGGTAGGCCTGTAAAGAGCAAGTTACAGAAGTTTAGTCTGGAGGTGACTGTTGCATTGATCACTTTGGCCAGGTGGACTAAAGGCAGATAGGGTGGTAGTAGCTGCACCTGGCAAAGATGGCAGGACACCAAGCGGGCTACTCCTGTGACCTGGGCTGCCATCAATAAGGAGGAGTCCACAATCACTCCCAGATTCCTTGCTGAGGGTGCAATGTTACGTTGCACTCTGGACAAGGTGGGTAGGCAGGCTTCCTGATGTGCCCCCTTCCCCCACCCCAGTCAGGGGACCTACATTTTGGAGGAGCTGAGTTTCAGGCGACTCTGCTCCAACCATATAGCCACTGCTTTCAAACATCTGGCGAATGTATCGGGGGGGGGGAGTCCGGGTGGCTGTCCATGGGAAGATAGAGCTGGGTGTTATCTGCATACTGGTGACAACCCAGGCCATAACTCCGCACCAGCTGGGCAAGAGGGCACATATAGATATTGAACAGAGTGGGTGAAAGAATCACAGATGTTCCGTAGGGGAGATGGTAAGAGCATGATAGCTCCTCCCCCACCCTGTGTCCGCTTCTAGAGAAAGGAACGCAGCCATTGAAGGGCTGTTTCCCGCATCCTGGCCCCAGTGAGGGGGTGGGCTAACAACTCATGGTCGACCACATCAAATGCAGGCGAATGAAGCTCTGATTCCTAGTAAGGATAGGCAGGGAAACAAGGGAAGTATACAAGAACATTTTTTCAATTTATTTGTTTCTATTTATTCTTCATCGTTGTTATTGAACAAATTAGCAGTATATAACTAAAAATGGGAAATAGAGTAGCAAAAAAAAAATCCAAAATGACTGGAAGAAAAAGCAAAAAGCTGCCAGTTGGCACCAATATCGGCAGGAAATAAAGAGAGATCCTGTTGAGATACATAAAAGCCACTAACTGTATATTGCTGTCATTCCTTAAGTACTCTGTCTTTAAATAGTTTAAGCACTAGATGGCAATCTAAGCATTACTTTATGCAAGCGAGATCTCACTATGTAACGGCAATTAGAATAGAAAACATACATCCTGAAAAGGCAGAAATCTCGTTTCTTTGGCATGTGGAGTTAATTATGTATAACTTATATCATCGCTATTTTAATTCTCTTAATTAAATTTCTTGAATAGATTTGCACTTCTTAGACCTAGAGTAGCCCAGTATAACAATTTCTCACTCTTTCTTAATCATGCTCACTCAAAGATAACACTCACTAATTTAATTGGGGTTTACTTACTGGTAAGTATGTATAAGAACTCAGGTTTGGAACTCAGAATGGATGCAGTCTGTGTTTTTAATTAGGATACTTCATCTCTACCTGCTAATGGGAAAGGACCATCCCCTGTGGTAAAATCAGGATTTTGTGTGCACCAGGCCACAGGTTCAAGCTACAATCTGCCTATTTAAGATGATCTTAAATTGAAAGGCTGGGAAAGAAACTCACCTGACATTTTACTCAGCTGCTGCCAGTCAATATAGACATGTATTTGGACAAATCAAGAACATTTCTGCATGAGGAATCAGCCCCTAGACAGCCTTCAAATGTTGGTGACTTTTAGAGCTCCCTCCACATGATGTTGCCAGAATCCCGAGGCTGTCTAGGAGTTGGGTTGAGTTTGAGCCATTTTTAACTTGTGATGAGGGAAATCGCCATCCTCAACTGCATGTCCTATAGGTGAGCAACTAGTGAGCAACCAGGGGTGAGCCCATATGAAAGGGGAAAGGCATGATAGTCTCTGCAGCATTGTCCCAACCTTGCCCCGCCCTCCTTGCTCCATTTCCTTTCTCCAGTATCTATTTTTTAAAATGGAGCGGTCCATGTTGCAGTACAACTGCAAAGGTAAAATACATTGTTAAAGGTAAAATAATATCTTTAAAGTGTCCACACTGTTTTGGGATCAGGCAGCCAAAACATAGACAATTTTCTGGTGGTTGGAAATGAGCTGGGAAAGAGGGGGGGGGATCAAGCATCCTTCTCCCGATCATACAGGGATCTGAGCACTTTGATTTTAAGCCAGCCATTTACACAAAATGACTTTTTGGGCTCCAGGGACCATGTTCAGCACCTCAGAAATCTACCCAGACAGAAAATCAAGCCAATTTTCAAGAGCACCAGGTTATAAATCCAATTAACATATAATCTTAATACAAGCTTGTGGCGCCCGTGGGCGCCGCAGACGAAATAAAACAGTAAGCCCTTGGAAGGCGGGCTGTGTCCGGGATGAGGAAGGGTGCCGATTGGCCCCTTCCTCTGGACAGACTATTGGAGGGACCAATTGGCAGGCGCTTTGCGCCTGCCGATTGGTCCCTCCAATTCCCCACCGGATCAACTGCGAGCCGCGCGCAGCGGCTATGCGCGGCTGGCGGGGACTCCCTTGCCTAGCAACAACAGAGCTTCGGAATACCCGCCCGCAGTCGAAGATGGCCGCCGAGGACCCGCCAAGGAGCCAAGGACGCCCCGCCGCCGCCGCTGCCCGCCCTCGACAACGCCTCCGCTTTAAGGTCTGCTTCCTTCCCGCGCGCTGCCCTCCCCTCCCCTCTCCCTCCCTCTGCCCCCACCTTCTAGCGCCCATTGTATTTTTTTTACAATGGGCTCTTTTCCTAGTACATAAATAAAGTTCAAAAGAACACAAATCTCCAAAGGGAGGGGGAATGCTGTATCACTCTTCCATTTGTCCATGCAACTCAGCAGTGTTGATTTTTTTATTAAAAATGCATCTGTGTTGTAGTAGTACAACATAACAATGCAGAAGTGCCTTTAAAAAAATATATTAATTTCGGGACGGGGGGGGGAGTTTCTGTTCACAAGATAACTGCTGTGCTGTGATTAGTGGCTTGTTGTCACTGACAAGCTAAGGAGTGGAGGGAGAAGTTCATTTTACTTTCCCTTGCAGCCTCGTCAGGAGGCAAAAAGCCATGACAGGGCAGAGGGAAAACACAGGACGGGTCTCCTGTGAGGCGGGCTGCACATGCAAAGTTTACCAGCCCACATTTGCAAGCAGGAAGCCACTCACATTTTACCCCCCCCCCCCAATCTGGAAATGGTCCAAGAGTCTCTAGCTAAGCCATATGGTATATTCATCAGAGGTTTAGGGGATTATAATTTACCAGGTGATGTTCTTTACTTCCATGCCATGAAAATCCTCAGCTGCCCATTTCCACACATTATCTCCTTATTAAAGGGCGGAACATTTCCGTTCAAGCCGGTTGGCAGCCCTGCAAGTGGGCACTTGTGCTCCTTGAGCTATGGATCAGCCCTTGAACTCCTGTATCTTCAATAGCTTTTTGGACATAAATAAATTGGACTTGGCTTTTGCACAACAGTTAAAGGCACAACAGCTCTGTTCTCCTTTAAATTGAGTCAGCATAACTCCCCTTCACATGCTGGATAGCCAAATATTAATTAATAAATACATAGTGTTAACCCCCAAAATACCCATGTGAGCAGGAGGTATTTCCATACACACAAGGGTGGAATCTGTCATTTCCAGATCCATCACTATATCCCACACTAAAGAGCAGGTTTTTGACTGGCATGTGAAAGGCAGAACTGCTGTAAACAAGGAAGCAGGCAAAATTCATTCTGAATGCAGAGTTCTTCACATGGTCTGTGGATCCAACCTACAGAATGTATCTTAATTGGCTGAATGGTAACGCAGAGATTCCTAATCTCACCACCACATCACTGGGTACATTGATATAATAGTGACTCAACAATATTTATTTATTCATAATATGTGTGTAACATAGCCAGAATATCCTATGATTCTTTGGCTGCTGGTTAAGAGACATTCAGGGATGGTTTGCCATTGCTTGCCCCTGTGTCACGACCCAGGTATTTCTCAGAGGTTGCCCTTCCAAGCGCTAGTCACGGCTAACTGCTTAGTTTCTGAGATCTGGCGGGATCGACCTTGCCTAGACTATCCAGGTTGGGCCACTCAAAAGTCTTTCACTGGGAAATAATGTGAAAGGTTTTATTTGTTTATGACTGTGTTTTACTCAGAAAAATATAGAGTGCTATAGCCTATCACTGATGTGCAGTTTGACTAGTAATTATTAAGTGCTTTAAGTTTCTCAACTTCTCCACAGGTGTTCCTTTATCTCTTATCATTTTTTTAAATGTGGTAACTTGAGCCCAAAGTTCAGACAACATTATATTCCACAGCTGCTGTTTCTGCCTGATAAGTCACTCCAGGACACATAACTTCATGCTCTTGTTATGTTCAAGGGGAATAAGGCATACTGAAAACGCAAGTATTTCAAACTATTAGAAACATTTTGGTTAACAAAAGATTTGTCTTTTAATTTAGAAATGCTTATTTTTGTCTGTTGACATTTAAAAGTGATTGCCAAGGTTATTTGGCAGGACTTCTGTGCCTTTGAAATCAGCATCACAAGTAACAAATTCACAGTTGAAACATTTCCCAGCGTTTACCTCCAGTATTATCAATTAATGTCCATCAGGTTGCCTGCTGAGTGGATTTAGTTGACTAGTTTGTTGGGTTTTCTTTCTTTTCCTTTTAAAAGTTTTAATTAAAATGTAACAATATGTAATCAGAACTAGTATGCAGAGCATATAATACATCCAGTTCACAAACTGAAAACAAATGTAGGAAGATAATGTGCATATAGTAATTCCTTTCTAACTATTTTTTTTTAAATCAGCCAACTGTTGCCATTTTTATAATCTAAAATATTTTTAGACAGGTAAATCACTGGTTATTGATAGCAATCTCTGCATCTTTAAGAACTATTCTTATTTGGTGGGTAATGTCAGTTGTTTCCAAATTCATGCTAAGCCCATCCTTGCAGAGGTCACAACATACACAATTTAAGAGATAAAGTTCAGGTTTCAGTTTAAGGACCAATTCCCGTATCTCATAAATGATCCACTTTTCAACTAAAAAAAGTCTCCCTGACTGTTTTCAACATAAAACAATGCAATAAATAATATATATATTTTCTATACATTTTAAAACCAAGATAATCACTGCAACCAACAACAATGCCACAGTCTACACATTTCCCACAGTTCCACTTTACTCAATGGCCCAATGAATACCCTCTTGAGAAAAGGCCAGTCTTAAGACCCATCCAGAAGGCCTTTAGGGAAACAGCTTTTCTCAGGTGGAACCACTCAGTAAAACACTCCCCGTGAATTTATGTTATTTACAATATTTATATCGCACCTTTCTGCCCAATAGGGGTTACTAAAGCAGCTTACTGGTCTTCTGCACTTGTGCTAAGGCTGGTTAGATCATCCAAGAGGAATGTGTTCACTGGAGGATAATGAACGAGCAAGATACTGTTCCTAAGGGAATTTACTCACAACCTGAGGTAAAACTACCTAATTTGGCTTTATTTGACTTTATACCTCATGCAGTACCTGACATTTATTTCAAAAATTATTCATACAATAACTATGAAAGGATTTTTTTTTCCTTTTGGTCAAAGATTGCCAGGTCCTCCCCCCCCCCCTCCCGCCACCATGAGGGAATAGCTTCCTGATAACGGATCTGTAAACCTCACTTAGTGTCAGAGAGATTACCAGATTATCTCCACATATGGCTACACTGAAAAAGGGAACTGTTATACTATTAAAGATTATTTCTTGCCCCCAAAAATCATTTAGTGAATGGAAACTGATGGAAAGTTTGGGATGTGTTCAGGATTAGTTTAGATTCCAAAATTATTAAATGGAACTGTGGTATACTGGTTTCTCAAATAGTCCTAGAGATTTTGTTTGTTTGTTTAGCCTTCCCCAAGTGGAAAGCAAGTAAATGACTAGACATTGGTTTGGCACTGAAGTCAAGGATACCCGTCTTAAAATGCAACTGAAGTAGCTGCACCTATTCTGAAGGAATTCTCCCAAGTGCAACAGTTGAAGAACTGCAGGAGCAACCAAAAGTTCACCCCTAAAATCCCTCTCAGAATAGACAGCAGTAAAACAGCCTTTCCCATGGCTTGCTGGATGCAAAGTACTCATGCATACCATCTCTGAGAGAAGACAAAGAAGAGTTGGTTTTCTATGTCCCACTTTTCACTATCTGAAGGAGTCCCAAAGAAGCTTACAAATACCTTTCCCTTCCTCTCCCCACAACAGGCACCCTGAGAGGCAGGTGGGACTAAGAGAACTATTCTGCAAGCACAGTTCTCAGTGAACTATGACTTGCCCAAGGTCGCCCAACTGGCAGCATGCGGACGAGTAGGGGGGGGGGGAAAGGGCGATAGTCTCTGTAGCATTGTTCTGCCCACGCACCCACCCACCCCTCTCCATTTCCTGCTCCAAGTAATTTTTTTAATGGCATGGTCCACAAAACTACATTGTCAAAGGTAAAATAAAATCTTCTTTAAAGTGTCCATGGTTTTGTTGCGATCAGGCAGGTAAAGCACAGTCCTGTTTGTATTTTTTTGGAGCAGGGGAATGAAAGGGGAAAGAGGGGGGTAGGTGATGGAGCAGATATCTCCTGATCATTCAGCCATTTTTGTGCTTTTTTTTTAAGCGTACTGTTTACACAAAATGACTCTTTTGGCTCCAGTTATTTTTGTTTATTTATTCATATTTATATACCACCCTCCAACGTCTAAGAAATCCACCCAGATTAAATAAAGTCCCAAAGAACATGAATCCCAAAGGAGGGGGGAATGCTGTATCATTCTGCGGAAGTGTTGATTTTTTATTAAACATGCATCTGTGTTCTGTCATTACTGCATAGCAACGTGGAAGTGCCTTTAAAATATATATATATATATATTAATATTAGGACTGCAGGGGGGAGTTGTTCTGTAAGAGAACTGCTGTGCTGTAATTGGTGGCTTGCTGTGATTGACAAGCCAAGGAGCGGTGTCAAGCGTTGCAAGAACTCACAACAAGCTTCTTTAATAAAGAAAGCGTTTATTGAGAAGTTACTTCATACACCTAAGCTAAGAAAGTCAAATCTGCCTGAGGCCAGATTTGCCTCCTCTTATCAATAGTATTCTCCCGCCTAAAACTTGAAAGTTCCCAAGGGAGGGGGAGAGGAGGCACCAGGTGCCATAAACCATAGTGTTAATTCTCGCACGTCCCTGGTCGCCTCCGGACAAGATAAGATGTTATGGTTACAAAAGGCAGACCCAGCCGGCAGGTTCAAAAGACAAATAATTCACAGCTCCCTGAGATAACAGGATGCAACAACATAGTTTCGATTTCAGGCATGCAAACATAATATATGGGCCTTGGGTTACATAGGGCCCCAGCAATGAAATAGAAAGAGCAAAGAGCAAAGCAAACAAACATGGAGAGACTCATGTCAATTCATGTCAAGAACAAGCAGTGATCCTGACAAGCGGGGGGGAGGAGTTCATTTTGTTTTCCCTTGCAGCCTCATTGGGAGGCAAAAAGCCACGAAGGGGCAGAAGGAAAACATGGGAGGGGTCTACTGTGCGAAGGGCTGCAAACACGAGATTTACCATCCCATGTTTGCAAGCAGTAGGCCACTCACGTTTTAGCCCTCTGTGTGGAAACGGTCTTTGTTTTCTTTCTCTCTTTTTTCATATCTTACTTTGCATTTATTATGCCTATAGAGGTTCATAGTAGCTAATTAACTTCCTTTGTAATGTGGAATTTCACCAATGAGGAATAATCCTGGAATAATTCCCTTATTTTCTTAGTCTAGCAGAGGTACATCATGATTGCCATCATGTTCCCAATAATTTCCTCCATTTTTTCATACTTTCTCTGACTAATATTATTTCTTCATGTGAGAATAAATTTTCCAGAGAATCTGTGTTTACGTTAGCTGCATCCGTTCTCTTAAGCCATGCCTTTAGCCAGTGGTGGAGTTTCTTTGTTGTGCCTAATTTCTTACCATTGACCATTTCCCCCAGAAATGAGAACTGGAAACTTCTCATGAAACGGAGGAGAGGTAGTAACTTAGCGAGCAAATTTACAGCCACATACTGCACACTTACAACCCCATGAGACAGGACATCTGTTGCGTTCCCCATAAAGCTTAAAAGGGAATGCTCAAATCTCAACTATTTTCCGTTCCAACCATGTGAATGTCCTCTTTCCTCCCTCCCTCCCTGGACCTTATAAGTATCTTGTTTGCATCTCCTCCTCCTTTGATCACTAAGTGGATCTGCTGCCAGTAACTAAAGGTAAACTTCTGACCTTCTTTGGAGATCTGCACAGGATAGCTCCCCAAAAGGTCTTGTCAGTTCTGTTCCCTTTAATCTGCTAGGGATCTGTAAGGTAAAGGTAAAGATATCCCCTGTGCAAGCACCGAGTCATGTCTGACCCTTGGGGTGACGCCCTCCAGCGTTTTCATGGCAGACTCAATACGGGGTGGTTTGACAGTGCCTTCCCCAGTCATTACCGTTTACCCCCCAGCAAACTGGGTACTCATTTTACCGACCTCGGAAGGATGGAAGGCTGAGTCAACCTTGAGCCGGCTGCTGGGATCGAAATCCCAGCCTCATGGGCAGAGCTTTTAGACTGCATGTCTTACCACTCTGCGCCACACAGAGGGATCTGAACCTTCAGGCTTATCAGAGACACACAAGAGCAATTGGAGCTAGTCACTTCAGCTCACTTTCCACATCAACTCCATTTCTCTTCCTGCCCTCTTCCATGCAGACAAGTTCAGCAATGTTTTTGGGAGGTGCTGGAAGGAGGAGCCATGGCACTCCTCCTCACATGCATCGTACAGAGTGGCCACTATCCCGCTTCATCACAGTCACCAATCAAAGCAACTCTCGCTGCTGTGGATCAAGAGATCCTGCCTTCATCCCTTGCCAGCAGCTGGCTTTTGTTTATGGGCCCATGTGACAGAATTCCTTCCACACACACATAGGCATCAGTCTCCACACGTACACACACACCCTGGGTACTTAATCTATCAGTTGCCTTGTGCACCAGGCCTCACTGGGGTCATGAGGAATGCTATCTGCCAGGAGCAGACTTCTCCAGACACCCAGCCTGCTTCCAGTCACCATCTTTTACATATGCAGTAAGGACCAAATTGGAGCATGGCCATTGGGTCTGCTAGCCCTCCCCACACACCCACACAATGTATAACTGGCCAACATATACCTGTCCAGAAGGGGTGGGCCACAGAACATGCAAGACACACCCCCCCCCCCCGTCTGAGCCAATGCTGGGCACAATTTCATCCACTCCCTTCCTCCCCAATGAGCTACAATACATGCTCCAGCTTAAGGCTCAGCTCCCTAGCATTTTACCTCGTTGTGCCAGAACAACACTGTTAGTTTCACCGACACAATCCCTTAACCAGAGAATAAATCTGAAAGCAGTCCAGTGTATTCTAATTAGATCATAGGCTTTGCTTGAATTTGGGAGTCTTGCTTTACATGAAGACAATCCATCGATACTCACCTACCTTCTCCGCTAGCTCTGCTTTGAATGAGAAATGTGTGACTGGTTAATGCTTAATATACGGGAGAGAAGTACTGCAGTGGCAAAATGGAGGTAACACTCTTCTTGATTTATAAGCAGCCAACACATGTATGGTATTATTGATTCATTATAGCCAGCTAGTTCCTCCCACCATCTGGCTGCAAGAAGAGGCTGCCACGGAGACTGCTGTGCATCTGCCTGATGGTCTGAGGCTAGTTTACAGCTCACCTACAGGAATCTGTTTGATCAGATGAGTTTCAAGTGGTGCAGTCCATTATTGAACTATCTGTCGAGCTATCTAAGAGCTTGCTTGGATAGGCTTCTGAGGTTTGTGGCATTGCTGCTTTTCCTGATAGTTTGTCACGGTTTTCGAACTTCCCTGACAATGTTACAAAAGCACCTTTCAGGCTTGGATAGTGCTGCTGTGGGACGGCACTACAATGTTCTCTTGTTGTCTCTTTGTTCCAGGCTTTAATTTTTTTTAATCTTAAATTAAAATAAGCATAGATTCCTGTGATGGTTGTTATTGTTTTAAACTAATATAACAAGAGAGGGCTAGTTTGGACAATATAACATAAAAGAGCTCTCCTGGAACGATTCAGTGCCATGAGGTATGTCTGGCCAGAGCCAGGTCCTTTTCGGTCTAGCTCCAGCCTTGTGGAATCAGCTGCCAGCTGAGAGCCAAGCCCTGTAAAATGCTAGTCCACCAGGTTTATAGTTGAAGTCAGAACGGGTAAATAAAACCAAATGGGCCTCCCTGGAACTTCTCTTGTACAGAACATCCCACCATCAAATAGCAGCCAGTAATACTACAGCCAGAGCATATAGCTGATGTTGGGTAAGCAGAGCATTATGGGAGTTTGATTGGCATGTTGACATTTTAACTAGAATGTTAACATGTTGTAAACTGCCTCAAGCCTGTTCACTGAGAGGGATGGTCTATAAATTCAAGAGAAAAAAAAAGTATTCAAGTGGCATTTTCCTAAAGGTCTAATGTTTCAGACTGAAGTATAGTTTTACCACAGGGATCCCTCTTCCTCTCACATTTGGATGAACAAGCTCCTTTCTCCCTTTTCTGGATCATGATAACTTGGTTTAACACTAACTGTAATTTTCTTCCAAGCAACTGGTACAAGTTGCTGAAAGCCAAGATAATTTGGTTGTGCCATCTGAATTATTTTTTGTTGCCACTTGAAGTCAGGTCCTATGTATGATTTCTCCAAAGTAAGTTCTACTGAGTTAAAAGGGGTGAGGAGGGACCTCTATGGAGTATAATGCCATGAGTCCACCCTCCAAAGCAGCCATTTTATCCAGGGGAACTGATTTCTGTCACCTGGAGATGAGCTGTAAAACTGGAGGATCTCCAGGTCCCACTTGGAGACTGGCATCCCTAGCCTCTTTCAGAGATACAGCTGTTATTTCCATAACTGGAAATAACAGCAGCATAAGAAAGGGAGTGAAATTCATATGAGATTCCTACCACTGCCTCTTTTTTATATATCTAATGTGGATATCAGTTTCTCTATGGAATTTTGAACTTTAGCCACTTTCAGAATTATTTAGCCACTAGGGGCAAAACCTGTTGTAATCAACGATAGAGCTTGGGTGTGGGAAGAGGAAGGGGAGGGGTGTCTAGTCTGCAAGGACATGGGGGTGATGGGGTGTTGTGTGTGTGTGTGTGGGGGGGTGGCCTAGTGGCAAATGAGGGCATGGGAGTGGAGAGATGAGTGGCAAGAATGTATAGTTTGGAAGGTTAGAAGAGTGTAGGAGATAACTGATCTTTGTGAAGTGTGGCATAGTTGTTTTCTGCATAGCTTAGAGAAGGATCTCACGGTAGACAATGTTTCTCATGATGATTTGATCTGAGTGTGGGAGTAGCATTCCCTGTTTGGGCCCAGGGGTAGACAGAGCAGCTGGGGCCAGGGGCCAGTGGGCACATAGGGTGGGGCATGTAAGTGGGAGGCAGGCTCCCCCCCGGCAAGTGGAGGGAACCATGCAGGTGGCTTAGAGGCGAGGACACACCACATCCAGCAGAGTCCAGCTTGCAGGGGGCATCACTGTATACATGCCATGCAGTAGCAGAGGAGGCGGTTAGGCAGCCTCATTGCTGCCATTGGGCAGCAAGGCCCAGTGACGGGTGGTGCACTGCTGCCAGGGGCAAGGCAGCTGGGGGAGTAGGCAGCTGGGAGGGGCTGAGCAGACAGGAAGCATGGATGGTGGCTGAAGGGGTGAGCGCGGCCCTGCAGAATGGAGTGGAGAAGGCAGGGTTCCATCAAGCAGCAGGGCAGGACAGACTTGGCATCCTGCACAGGCGGGCTTCGGTGTTGACAGGAGGTGGCATTGAGGCACATGGTAGGGGCCTCCATATCAGGGGGCAGGAAGGGATTGGCTTGTGGCAGGAGGTGATGTTTGGAGGTGGGGGACTCAAAGAGTGGGCAGGCAGTGCTGCAAATGGGGGGCTCCCCAGTTGGTGGTGATTTCAAGGGAGGCAAGATGTGGTGGTGGAGCCCTTCCCCGCCTAGCCCCTGAGCAAAACAGCGTCCTGGAGCAGGCAGCAAACACTGCAGCAAGGCGGTGTGCTTGTCTTGACATGCCTCAGGGGCCCCTAGAGAGGCAAGGTGAGGTTGGATGGGGGTAGACTGGGAAGAGAGTGGCTGGCTCCCCAGACCTCTATATGCAGAAACCATTGACTCAAGGAGGCCCAACCCAAAGGGCCCCTATGCACCCCTGGCAGGTCACTCACTGCAGGACAGGTGTCTGAGCAGCCAGGGACTCCGACAAAGCGGAAACTGTGAAGAGATGGTAAGGAGCAGGAGATATAACTTGATCGGGCATCCACTGGGCGGACAGCCAATCAGGTATACAGGCTTGTGCGGGAACCTTATTCACCAGTAATTGTTTACACCAAACTCCTCCCAGGACCCCTTACTCCTTTTATTTATATACTCATGGTTACAGATGGTATTAATGTCAGGTTTGCCAGGAGCCCCAGCTCTTGCCAGGAGTTGCTAACTCATTGTCAGCCTCTTATACATGTAAACAAATAGAAGTAAGATCAAGGATTCCTAGCCCAGGAAAAACTAATTGCAAACAGTAGTAAAACAGCTCTCTTCAGGCATCATATTACAAAGTATTTTGCATTCTTCTTTCTGCATACATGCCTATTTACTCTCACAAATGTGTGTTGAAAGTTCACCAGTATCAGAACTTGGAACACAGAACGGTACCTCCATCATGCACAGCCACTTGCATTCTTATACCTTGCTTTGCAACATATTTTATATCTTACCTGGTTCCCTTGAAAATGGGTGAATGATTCACCTGTGAGTCAAACTTGGAACACAGAATGCGGTTACATGTACAGAATTTTATTCTGCTCTTTATTGTGCTAGAAACAAACAAATAGAATGCTGAACAAGCTAGTTAGTGAAGAACACACGTCACTCCATTAATTATCATGTTAACAGATCCTCGGGGAATAAAATCAGTCAGATAAGTCATCTTTGGTTAACAGCAATTATGGCTCTTTGAGCACTTGTCAAGATCTGACGCTGCAAATTCATAAGCCAGAGTTCATAGATGGTAGGTGTTATTCAGCTGCCGTTACACCCTGCTTGAAGATCACTTACCCAGGCAAATATTAAAGTGAGAAAGGAACAAAATAATGAAAGTATGGTTTTGAAATATATTGTACTAGAATTTTCTTTAGTGCATTGTGTTAATAAGAATTAGATGAAAGGAATGTTTTTAGAATAAGATTAATCTGTTTTCCTCCTTATTAGTGATTAGGGGCCAAGCCTGTTACATTCAGGAATACAACGAGTGCTAGATGGGGGGGGGGATGGATAAATTCTGCAGATGGCCTCCCCCTCCCCCCAGGACCTGGAAGGGCTGCAGGGGCAGCTCTCACGCGGCAGGGATCTGCAGCCTCCAAGCCTCAGAGGGATGTGGAAGTAGGAGGGCTGGTCAGGGGTGGGGGATGGAAGGCGATTGGTTGGCCACTGAACAGACAGGGAAGCCAGTTGGAGGAGGAGGCACTCAGGGGTGGGACAGACACCATGAGTGGGTGTTAACCTCTGAGTGGCACTTAAGCCATGAGACACGCTCCTCCTACAAGGCCTTACCATAAATATTAAGTGGAACAGATATACAATTATGCAAAATACTATTCTCAAATACTACAGAAGTCTACCAGTTTTGCACCAGCAAGCCAATCATTTGACGTGACAGGCAAGGCTAGATCCATAAGAGCTTGAGTTCCTACTCATGCTTTCACCTTCCTCTTTTACTTGTGGGTCTCTGCTTGCCTGTTGTCTGATCAACTATAACATTATGTGTTTAGAAAATTGCAGGGCAAGTTCTCTAAGTGTAAATAAATTGCTGAGTAATAAAATGTTGAAAATCTAAAATTACACATATTAGAACAGTTCTTAATTATATTTCCTTAAAAAAAATTTTTTTTACAGATCAAGCAGAACAGTGTTATGAGGGAACAGGGCTGTACTCTACTGCAGTGTTTGTTGTTCATTGTACATTTATTGGGGCAATCATAAGTTTTTACCGTATGGGGGGGGGGAGCACCTCATAGACCCATTTATCAAACTGTTTACAAATAAAATAATTCCCAGCCGACTGTATGGCATCGAAGTTTGGGGTAGGAAGGAGCAAGCTCTCATCGGTTTCAAATCTATTCAGAACACCTTCATGAGACGTGCCTTAGCTCTTCCCAAACGGGGCCCAGTCGCTTTTATGAGGG
Organism: Paroedura picta; assembly: GCF_049243985.1. Lineage (NCBI taxonomy): Eukaryota > Metazoa > Chordata > Lepidosauria > Squamata > Gekkonidae > Paroedura > Paroedura picta. Next base: position 134,595,610 of record NC_135369.1, read on the forward strand.
CAGAGCTTGGAATTCCCTCTTTTAGAGTCCGCGCTCATCTTGTCCTACTAAAATGGTGGAAGAAAAATATACTGTCCACTACAGACTCTTTTAGCCATCAGTACTTTAACTCTGCCTTAGAAGTTAAAAGGCTGCTTTCTGCCTTCATAGATAGTATTATTTCACGTTACACTGTCCCAGATGACTTATTAGAACTAGGAAATAATAAAGACCTAAGAGAGTGGGTTTTCCTCCAGGATGCAAAAATTGACAGATCTTTAATTGTGCTGTCCAGGTGTGCTCTGTGGTTTAAGACCTTTAAAAATATCGCAGCAGAGCCCTGTATCTGGTTACTATAAACATGAGCAAACTAAGCGTTTTCAGCTCTGAGATTTCAGTCATGACTGGAAGATATGCTCAAATTCCTCTTTCATGTCTCTGTATCTGTGGGAACCTAGTAGTTGAGGATCTTCTACATTATCTATTGGATAGTGCACTTTACACAGATCCAAGGAGGAAACTTCTAAATAAAATTATCCCAGGCACATTTTCTTCAGCTCATGATAAATTAAGTTATTTGCTCTCTGATACAGATCCATTTATGACACAAAGGGCTGCCACCTGTGCATTGGCCACAAGAAAGATTTGAGCTGGCTTTGTGGTAAATACGGTGGACTTTCTAAATAGCTGCTGAGCAGAGTGTATGGGTTAAATGTATTTTTTTACTCTGTTTAGTTGATAACCGTGATAGATCTGTGTTTGTTTTGAACTAATCTACTGTATTGAATAATTTTACTATGTATTTGAACTTGCGATGCCCTATGGCCTAGTGCAATAAAGTCTGACTTGACTTGTCTATATCACCTTGCTTTTACTGCTTTTTCTTCTGCCCTTCTAACCCACTTTCTGCATTTTGGCAAAAACCTTAAAGCAAAAACCTTAGGCAGTTTTCTTCCTAGTTTGTTTGTTGCCATTATTTTCCAGTTCGGTAATCCAAATCCTACAGCATTTTTAAAAAACTGAATGTTTTTCACTGCCTGGCTGAATTGTTTGATATTTTTGCAATCCTCCTTGAGTGTAAGTGAGAAATGAAATCAATCAATCCAGTTTCCTGACATTACATTAAACGTGTGTGCGTACCTAGCCCTGCCTCCTGATGTCTAACTTATCCAGTCCTGGTGTCACAGTTTTTAATATTTCCCCATTCCCCTCACAGTGACAGCAAAACAAACAACCAGAGGAGGAGGAAACCAATTTCTGTTCTGTGAAAAGTGCCTTGACTTATCTATGATTTGGCCAGAGAACTGGATATGCTGTATTACAGCCCATGCGAAGACAGAAGAAATTCACCTGGCGCATTCTGATTTGATTTCATTGGATAAGTATTAACTAACCCTGAAACTTTTGGACTGTGCCACGGCCTCCTTAATCCTCCTCTGCTTAGGCATTCAGCCTCTGGTGTGGTCAGTGACCCCTGTAATCAGGTTTTGCATTATTGTAGTGATAAGGCTGGGTGGTATAAGAGCTCAACTTCCAATCAGTGGCACGTGTGATTATATCGGTCCTGCTTCAGTAGCGGCAAAACAATAATAATAATAATAAAAATCCCCGTGCTAAACCTGCCTCATTGACGTCTGAGGAAGATGGGCTTGTTTTTGTTTCAGTAAGAAGCATTCCGCAACTTTGTGGCTTTGATCCTTGGCCTTATGTGGCTTTTTAAAGCTTAGCAGGGAGGAAGGGACGGTGACGAGGTTTGTAAATGTTCCTGCTACATCAGATTACTGTCTTTCCCATGTACGATCCGCTTGTGTGACTCATGCTTTCGTGTATTAAACAGGCAGGGGGAGGGGACATCTCTTTCACACTCTTAGGAAGAGCCACTGCCTTTTTCTCAAAAAAAAAAAATCCAAATATTCTTTCTCACTAGAAGCAGACATAATTTGGAAACCAAGGAAGGAACATAATTGTAAAGCCCTTGTATGCTGAGAAGTGCTTGTAGAAATTATCGATACTAATAATACATCGCAGACTACAGGAATGTGGAGAGGTGTGAAGCAGTTTTCACAAGATTTCAATCTGTTCTTCTAGTGTTCACCTCCTCTTGCTTAAGGGAAAGATGCAGCTTTACATCCATGCAATTTTTTAATTGTTTTTGTCCTTCAGAAAAAAGATACTTGAGTTCAGTGTTACTCATAACTTAGCCACCTAGTGTAACCTTTCTGACTCGGGTGAAATGCAGCACGTGAATTAAAGTTGGTGATGCACCTGGAAACTCTCTGCAGCATTTTGGTTCAAAACTACAAACAGGGATGTGTGATTTCCTAGGAGGAGAAAGCCACACCTGCTGATGTAGCTAACCCTCCTGGGAGACAGTGTTGCAGATGGAGTGGCTCTTGGCCACAGAATGCAGGAAGGAGCATACAGACAGAAATACCAGAGTACGACAGACCCCTGAGTTACGAATAGGGTGGCTGGCTCCATCACTGTCTAACTCTCCAGCCGCTGCATCACACATGTTGTTTACTGAACTGCCAACAGATGCCAGAGACTCTAAAAATTACTGTAGAACAACATTGAGTGAATAATCATGGAAAATCTAAACACACCAGCTAATATTTCTAGTGATTCTGCACAAGTTCTCTTGTTTTTTTGGAGTAGCTATATGAATAAGGCTGTTTAGCTACATGAATAAGGCTGCAACCTTGCTTCCTGGGAGTAAGCCCCTTTGAATAAAATGGAACTTACTTCTGAGTACACCTGTGCAAGATTACTGAGGGCTATTCCGCACGACTTTAATGTTACAGAAGGCTTGCAAATTGTAAACGCTACTAATTTGCAGTTCCGCAAAACGTCGCACACAATCTGCCACACTCCTGAAACAGTCCCACAAAAAGCGATTCGTTGTAGCGCTTAAAGGGAAATCAGGAAAAGTGGATTCACCCTCCGAAAAGCTCTTGCAAACAATCTGTAACAGTAGCGAAAAAGACCTGTGCATTCCCATTGTTGCGGTTCCAAGAAAGTCCCTCCCCCCTGGCTCTCTCCTCTGAACTTCCAGCGAAGCAATCTCCATTTTTTTTTCTCGGAGCGAGCAGAAATCAACGAACCAGCGAGCCTTCATTCACCCAGCGAGGCTTCTCCGGCTACAGTCCCTCCACAGAAGTGCTTTAAAGCTCCCCTAGGTCCCCAAGCACAACACAGCCCCGTTTGCAAGTTCCCTTTATTTTCGGCCGAAAATCACGCCCGTGTGTGGGGGGGTTTCACTCGGGGGAGCATGGCAACGATGACTCGCCAGCTCACACACTTGCTAGATGGGTCTCTACTTTAGGAAGAATCAAGGCATATTCGTTGCAACGTGTGTTTTTCTTTTTTCTTTTTAACCTGTTCTTAAAGGGAAAGGGGCTTTCCTGGGGCATGATAACAACCGCCCATTGGCTGTACATTTAATTGACGGCAAGGGGCGGGACAAAGCACAGAAAAAATCACTTCCTGTCTAGAGATTTTTGCAAGACGGGAAACCTGTGGGAAACGAATGAAACACTACTGAATTCCACTAAAAAGGCAGGTATGAGTAATGCTGAGATTGCACTTTTAAAAATAGCGTTTCCACTTTACGGGACCAATTGGCAACATTGGTCCTTGTGCGGAAAGGCCCTCAGATTCAAAGCTAACCTGTAATAAAGTGTCTATTTCATAATATGCCCTTACATTACATCATTAATTTTTGTGCTCAATGCAAAGCTGGGCCAGAATCAAGGGCCAAGTGCTCCTTTGCTCCAGCTCCACATAGGTCAGCACAAACCACCAAAGTGAATGGCTTGGTTAGTAGTACATCATGTTGGTGCAAGTTACGGGCATAGCAATTTGCCAATATGTTAAACTTCAAACAACGTTTAAAAAAAACACTAACCTTAAGAAATCTATAGAGGGATAAAGGCAGAGGATAAATCACAAACCACTTAAGACTTCAACTTATTTCATAGGACCCTACCACAACCAGCTCTCCCCATTCTGGAAACTGATCACACATTCCAATTTATGAACATGGAAAATTATCCATTTCAAAAGCCCCAGGTGTAGATAATTATTTGGGATTATGATAATACAATTACACAAAATGTGTCATGTATCGTAATATAATATGGGATGGGATGGATCAGCCCAGTGCTTGTACTTTTATCTTTGGCTTGTATCTGAAGAAGTGTGCATGTGCACAAAAGCTGATGCCCAGAATTAAACTTCATTGGTCTTAAAGGTGCCACTTTATTCTGCTGCTTTGGACTGACATGGCTATCCACCTCAGTCTTTTATATTCGTTAGATCTGAAAGTTTAAAGTCTATGATTAATAGGATGCTTCAAGAGTCACACTGTGACCAACTTGCCCTTATTGTCCTTATTGAATCTGCTGTTGTGATACCCACGTGCAAAAGCACAGAAGACAGCAGCTAATGGAACAGAATAGCTTCATCCTGTTTTTTCAGAAGACAGAATTTTAACAGGGCCTATTTCAGGGCTGTTCAGTGCAGAAATGCATGCATTCAGCTTTTCATGGCGCCCACCATTTTGAGTGTTTGGCCATGCCCCTTTCCTCATCTCCATCCTCCCCCCACCCTCCCTTCCTCCCCCTCCCATGGGAAAGGTGTCCTAGTGCTCCCCTCTTCCATAGACCCTACATCTCTTTCGCCCAATAGTGCCTCCATCATTCTACATTCCCTTGATCACCCCCTTTCTTCCCCAACGTGGTTTTTTTTTTAGTTTTTTAAGTTGTGTTACAGTGCTGTGGTGTTGTAACAATAAACCTTTGGAAATCTTTAAACAGAAGCTAGATAGCCATCTGACAAAGAGGGTGAAGGTTCAAGGGGTGGCAGACTACAGTGGGTGAGCAATAAGGTTGTGAGTGTCCTGCACTCGGGGGGGTTGGAGTAGATGACCCAGGAGGTCCCTTCCAACTCTGTTATTCTATTATTCTAGGATTTTCTCCAGCTGCCCTTCCCCCATCTGTGCCAAGGGCTGGCTTCTGAATAATGGGGTGAGGCAGTGCAGAGAAATCCATGCATGCCTTCCCCCATTCGAGCCTGTGCAGCCTTGTGCAGCCTTGGGGAATGTTCCCTGATGCTGCACGGGGCAGCTGTCAGGTCACATCAAGGAGGAGAGGTATGGAGGTCCTCTTGCTTCCCCTTCCAATCCAAGCCTGCAGCCTCCTCATGCAGCGAGGGCTCAGATTGGGGAGGGGGAGCAAGAGGGCCTCCATGCCTCTCCTCCCCAATGCAATCTGACGGCTGCCCCATGCAGCATCGGGGAACCTTCCCTGATTCTGCACCAGGCTGCAGGGGTTCAGTTGGGGGAAGCTACACTCAGATTTCTCCATGCCGCCTCATCCCAACATTGTGATGCAATAACTGGGTGTTCTTTTAAACACAAAGAGAGATGATGAGGGAACAGAATCATGGAAGGAAGAGGCACAATGAAAAGAATGGTGCAAGCAGGCACCATTTTGCAAAAAAAAAACCCCAACAACCCAAAAACCTTTTGGAACGGAGAAAGGAGCAGAGCATTATGGGAGGCTGCCTCCTTCCAGCCCCAATGCAGAAAACATATGGCAAATTACAGCCTGGAAAATGAGGGGAGAAAATGCGGAGAGCAGAGTGTCCACTCACATCATCCAAAGTCCAAAGCTAGGCTGAAACGAGGCATGTCTCCGAATGTGGAAATGGACTCAGACCCACCTCCCTCACAGGCTGTGGGAAAAGGTAGGGAAGGTCATTTTAAGCTGCTTTGAGACTCCTTTGGGTAGTGAAAAGCAGGATACAGAATAAAGGTGCTTCTTCGGATGGCTGCAGTTCTGAGTCTTTGAAGGGCGAACCACACAGGCCAGTGTTGCCTTGTTTGGTAAGCCCAGTCTACCTATGATCACTATTCCAAAAGTGCTGCTAAATAACAATTTTTTCAAAACCCAGTCCGAAAGAGCCTTATTTGAAACTTCGGCAGCAAGTGTCATCAAAACCAGACTGGGAAACAGAAATAACTTTGCAGGCAGGGATGTTGCTCCAATGTGTAAGTAAGGCCATCTGGTTGTCTAACAATCGAGGTTGTTAACACAGTTCCCGCTGTCACACTGTGTGATTCTGCACACATGGCAATGATTCCTCTACAATTTTGGTGTGAGTCCCAAAATTGCTCCATGTCCTGAAGCTTCTTGTAAATGTGTTTTGGTGAAGCCAAAATATCTTTTCTGCTGAGAGTGATGGGGGGGGGGGGTACTTTTTTAAAAAGCTACTGACAACGTTTCAAGGATTTGAGTCAATCTATCTATATACTGTAAATAAATAAAGCCAATCTGTAATCCAATAAATAAATAAAGCCAATGTGTAAGTGAATAGAGCAAGGAAACAAATTAAGGTACCCTTTCCTTCCTCAAGACTCACTGCTTTTAGAATTTAGATGAATTTACATAGTGGTTAGTGCAGCACTGTTCCAAGGACGCCCAGGATGAAATCCCTACTTTGTCAAGAATCCAACTAGGGGATCTTGAACCAGCATTATCTCACAGCTTAACCTATCTCGCAGGGTTGTTATGAGGATCAGATGTCAAGAAGGGGCCACGTACAACATCCTGTGCTCCTTGGAGAATGAACAGTAGAACAATACGAATGAGAAATAGACTGGGCCTGTAGACTGAAGGGTGAGGCCCTGCCATTTGAGGAAATGGCAGGCATCAATGAAAGCCTTCCTAACAAAATACAACTCTAGAAGGGGGAAGGCATGATTGCAAAGTATTGGAAACTGTGTATTGGAAACTGTGGGAAATGGCAGCCCATTTTGAGTTGAGAAAGCATCAATGTATTTAAAGAGTGACTGGTACTTCTCCCGATGTGCTGAATGTTTGAAAGACTCCAGAGCGAGCCCAGACAGCCAGGAGCCTTCCGAATGTTTGGAACACCAGAGCCAAGGAGCCTGCTAGAGCCTCTCCCGATGGGGAGAAATGCTGGCTGGCTCTTTAGGTCCCCCTCCCCACAGGGAGCAGAGAGAAGCTTCTCTGTGTTCTGCAGGGACAGTGCCAGGGCCAAGGAGCCCTGGCTCCTTCTAGAGTGGACATAAAATGAAAGGGGTTGCTATATGGGATTAGGAAACATATTTTATATTTATATTTATTTTTGAGGTACTAAGTAGAAGGGGTCCCCAAGGCCCCTCATCTGCCCACCAACAAGGCACCTCCTCATGCCTACCTTTCCACTGATACCTGTATGCCTCTCATTGACCTGTGCATCCTTCTTGCATTTGAAAGTTCTGATTCTGCCTCTGCTCAGTCACTTGCACTACCTGTACACCCTTTTCCTGACTGCACTGGCCAGTTTATGCAGCTGGGATGGTACTGCCATGGCCTCTTGGAGTGCACCATTCACAGGCCCTTCCTTAATTACTCTGGGCAGTTGGGAGCACAGAGAAGTGGCCAGGGAGGTGCATGGTTGGGGGTCAGTGGTAGTAAACCCCACCAGAAGTCTTGGGCCCTGGCAACTGCTCTACCTCAGGGCGTGCTGACACCAGTTTGCCCAGCATTTTATGCTGAGCTGTTTTATATGCCCATACCACCCTGAGGTTAACAACTCAGATCCCTAAAAATATAATGCATGGCAAGCAGAAATAAATTTAATAGTAAGGAGTTAACCGATATCCATTGGACCCAAGGGTCTCATTGGATGTATACCTGAGATCTTGCATTGCATCAAATGTAACTCAATAGATAAAGCTGACCTGTCTTGTGTGCTGTTTAATGTCCTAATTTTTTTACTTCTGGTTCATGGACCGTTCAATTATAATTCAGCACACTTGGTGGAGGTTCTGCTGACAAACATCCACTTCACCCCAAAGAACCTTGAGTTTGAAACCCACAGAGAGACACCTAGACTTTTCAAGAATTTGCAATAAATATTGATTTGCACCCTTCTTTTCTGTTGTCAGCCATTTTGTTTGGCTGCCTCCAAGAAAAACAAGCCAGTGATCTATAAGAAATGCAAACTGCCTTGGTCGGAGAGCTGGCCAATGTCTCCCTGGCTCTCCAGACTTTACTGTTTTTTAAAAGCCAGCCAGCCTGGCCCTGCTTCTTAATATAAGAACATAAGAGAATTCATGCTGAATTAGGCCAATGAATTAGGCCAATTCATGCTGAACCCAGTCCAACACTCAAGTCACACAATGGCTAAAACCCAGGTGCCATCAGGAGAATTGTGATCTGCCTGCAGAGTCCGGTCTCCCTGGTCTGTTTAGCAAGATGTTCCTGGGAAAACTACTTCTGAGTGTTTTGGGGGAGGTCAGTTCTTGTGTTATTGTTTAGGATTTTGTTCCTGGAACCAGCTGTGAACCTGAGTGCTACTCAGATGCTCCAGCACTGAGATTTCTCTAGGACACCTCTTAAATGAGAAGCTGTTGTGTTCTTAAGATGCACAGAGTGTTCATTGCATCACAGATCCCATTTCCTAGCACTTAACGTTAATTACTAGCCTGGCGTTTGCATTAGGCTGAAGGATCTAGGACTGGGGACAATTAAGGCCTGTGTCACAGAAGCAAACATCCCTTTCCAGAGAGTAAAATGCATAATGACTGGGTATAAAAGCGTTCTCAGAAATCCCAAGCTGAACATATTCCAGAGCACAACTTTCCCTTTAGTGGGCTCTCTGCCAGAGTGATGTATTGCTCTGGCTCACTGAGTCATATATAAACTGCCCTTTCTTGTTCTGTTTCTTCTTGCAACAGTCCTACTTCATAGACAGGGACCAAGGAATTGTGCTGCGGAAGGTAAAATGCTGTATTATTTACAACAGAAAAGCTGGGGATTCTTTGCTCACTGCTCAGTCATGCAGAACAGACAGGGGAGAAATGGATCAACAATCAAGTAACAGAAGGATCTGAATGCCCCCCTCCCCAGTTTTTAATTCTTTGTGGCCAATTTACATATCTAAATGACTTTTGGCTGGAAAACCTCCTATTCTCTTCCTAGTTTCTTTGAGAAGTCCATGCTTAAGAAATATTACAATGTCGGGCCCTTCTATCGAAGGGCAAGAATTCTTCATTTAATTAGAGGATTTCTATATTCATAACATCACACTATCTTGGCAGAAACTTTCTTTAACTTAAATTGGTTAGACTGTGATGCAGTACCAGGAAGCTACTCTGACAGATCTGTTGATAACTGTTGTTTTATATCCCATCTGTAACAGCTTTCACTGTTAATAATATTTGAGCGAGCCTCTGGTGGGTGGAGACTGGCCGGAGACTGTCCAGACATCATTTCTGGACAATGGGCCAATCAGGATGCTCTTCTCAAATACTCTTCTTCACTCATCTCTTAAAGCATTCAACTTAGCTGACATTTTATTGTTGATAAATATCCACCACAGTTTTGGACAATTAACAGATCATCTTTAGGTAATCCTCCCACACTTTGTTCCAGAGCATTCAAGTCTGAATTAGCAGTCTTTATATTAACTACCAGGTGACAGGCAGGTTTACCAAAAAATTCATAACAGTTTAATTAATCCTCAAGGATGTCCAATTGTGGTGCAGCTAGATTCAGCTTTGGAGCCCCTGTCCCAATTTGTTGATTTTTTTTCCTTAGAATCCAAGATTGTAAAATATTCTACCCACTATTAATCTAGTAGAAAAATTACAGCTTCCCATAGATAGTTTATTAGTCACAACGGACATCAAGGAAATGTATACAAAGATTCCTCCGGATGAAGCCAGGGAGGTGGCTAAACATTTGGATAGTAACCCTCTAACATATTTTTTGTTAGATTTGGTTGAGATTATTATAGATTTTTTTCTCAGTTTGAGGAACAAGCGTATGTCCAAGTCCATGGTCTTTCCATGGGGATCCCATTTTTTCCAAACTTAGTCACATACTACATTGGAGTTTGAAAAAAAGTGGATACAAAATGAGAAGAAGAATCCATTTTTTTTTAAATACAGTGTGCTCTAGAGCAGTGGTCCCCAACCTTTTTATCACCGGAGACTGGTCAACGCTTGAAAATTTTACTGAGGCCCGGGGGGGGGGGTAGTCTTTTGCCAAGGAACGTCACCCATGCCGCCTGAGCCCCTGCTCCGCTTGCTTTCCCACCAGTGCCCCTGACTTCCCGCCGCCCGCTGGGGGGGCGCTGCCAGCAGCAGCTGCCATGCCGAGGGGGAGCCCCAGCCATGGCAGCCACCAGAGAGACCAAGGGTGAGCTGGCGGCAGAGTGGCAGGGCAGCCCCTGAGGCAGCAGCCAGGGAGGAGGACGAGGAGGAGCCGCGGCCCGGTACCCAATGAATGAATTAATAACTCACAGGGAGGGTGGGTGGGTGGGTAGAAAGCAGGCAGGCGGCGTCCAAAATGGATGCCTAGCCCCGCCCACTTGTCGCTCGCGCTGTTGAGCGCAGCCCGAGCCGCCCCCTCCCCTTCACGGGGACAAGCAGCCAGCGTCACTCCTTCCCGCCCGGTCTTACCCCGCCAACTGGTGGCTCAGGTAAGTCTTCTCCACTTTTTTGTTGTCCACAAAGCCAAATCATTGCCTGATAAAATTGGAAAACCTAGTTCCCTCACAGTCACACTGTCTACTTTCCTGTGAATCCTTTATATGTGAACTCCCAAGCTAACTCTACTTGAAATTCTGGGCCACTTATGCCTTTCATTTCATAGGAGCTTCACGGCAAATACCGATTTTTATTTATCAGGCCAGGCTTGAGCAAAATCACTTCATCCCCTGTGTCTCTCCAGCCAGTTACTTATTCACCATTTACAGTTGTAGGCTCTCAATATTCCTTATTTAGATCTTCCTGCACTTTCCAGACTTGCAGGACACTTGCTGTTCTGTCTGTTTGCCTTTCCCTTACATCATATGCTAGATGAAATAGTGGCCTATTCAAAGAGGTCTTTGCTATCAGGAGAGTCTCAGTATTCTGTAATGGTAACATTTAGAGCTACCAACCTATAGGTGGGGCCAGGAGTTCTCATGGAATTACAACTGATCTCCGGAGTCCCTAGATGAGTTCCCTGGAGGAAATGGAAGCTTTGGGGGCTCTATGGCACCACATCCCTGCTGACCTCCCTCCCCAAACTCTGGCCTCTCCAGATCCACACACACACTGAGGTCCCTCCACAAACATCCACAAGCTTCACTGCCCAAATCTCCAGGAATATCTCAATCTGGAGTTGGCAAACTTACTGTTATGCATAATGTACAGAGCAGCCTCTGACTTCTACACACACATACACATAAAACATGAACAGAGCACACCAATCATATACGGATTTCATATTTATAACTGTGGACTGGATTATCAAGGCATTAATCTTTCCATTTTCACTTTTCATGGCTGATGTATTGAATGAACATAAAAATGTAAATCATATTCTAGCATAAACTCTGTTGAGAATTCTTCCCAGCCGTATTCTGTTTGTTGTTTTTAAAATATACATTATTTTTGTGCTATCACTATGACTAATTATCTAATTCTTTTGCTTACGATATTGACTTTTGTGTCATTTTACAAAACAAAATGAACTAAGCACCTGATAAAATTATTCACTCTAACATCAGTCAAAAGGTAAGGAAAAGAAGATAAATGCAAAGGCCCAAAATACTGTGTGTAAATGTAAAGCCTGGTGTAGTGGTTAGGAGCACCATCTTCTAATCTGGCAAACTGGGTTTAATCGAGCAGTAATATCAGCCTCACCCACCTCACAGGGTGTCTGTTGTGGGGAGAGGAAAGGGAAGGCGAATGTAAGCCACTGTGAGACTCCTTCAGGTAGAGAAAAGCGGCATATAAGAACTAATGCTTCTTTTTCTTTTAACTCACCAGGTGTCTGTTGTAGGGAGAGGGAAGAGAGGGTGATTGAAAGCCACTTTGGAGACTCCTTTGGGGAGAGAAAAATGGCATATAAGAATCAACTCTTCTTTTTCTTCTAAAAGAAAAAATAATGTATGGACACACTTAATGTTTTTCTGATCTCAGCTCGTATGGAATGGATTGTATGCATTGGTATGTGAGGCATTCCAAGCCAAGAGTGGAGGTAATAATCGTCTGGTCCCATCAGTCTGGGAATGGTTCACACCAGAAGGAAGGGCGTCAAACTAATTATCTTCCAGAGTCTTCCAGCTGTATGATTCTACAATTCACAGAATCATAGAATCATAGAGTTGGAAGGGACCTCCATGGTCATCTAGTCCAACCCCCTGCAGAATGCAGAAATGCAGGAAAGTTAGCAAAATTGACAAAACTGACCTCACACAATGCTGCCTGAGATCCCTCTAAATCACACTGACTTGGGAGAAGGAATGAGAGGGAGGGAGGGAACTCAGCAGACCACCCCAGAGATGCCACAAGCATTGTAGAAGGATAATTCATGGTCCAGGACCATTTAACCGCTGGATGAGGAGGACTGAATCAGAGCAATATGATTAGACACATTCTACAAGAGAAAGGCACTCCCTTCAATGGGTAAATTATTTTCTGTCAATTATTCATTTAGGTCATCTTATGCACAGTAAATTATTCATTCCGGTCTTTCTCTGAGAGACTCATGATTATCAAATATGAGGTCAGACAGCAATTTCACAAGCAACCCACTTGCAAAAATAGTTCCAGTGAGCTACAGGGAAGACCACACTGCCGCTTTCATGCTATATTTCCTGCTGGAATCTTCTTAGGATCTTGTAGTACCTTTGCAGATAACAAAAAAAATAAGTTTCTTCCCTTAAAGCTACAGTAACATTGTCTGCTAACATGTTAGGGCAAAATGCTATGTCTCTGCAATCAATGAGAGAGCCTTGCTTCAATGCTTTATTTTTTTTTAATTCAAAACAAAATAAAAATTCTCATGGACAGATGTCAGTTATAGATTTGCATAGGAGGGGGAAAAGTTTGCATAAGGGAAAAAGTTAATAGAATAGGGACGGATTACCATGAGATAGAGGTAAAATTATTGATGCTCATCAGCATGTTATTTGCTTCCATCCATGTTAAAAATAATACATTATACCGTTCTGAGTGTTTTCTGTTTTTATATTCTGGTGATGGGGTTTAATTAATGACTTGATGGCATGTTTAGTAAGTTGGGTTCCCATCCTCCAAGTGAGGCCTGGAGACTTCCTGGAATTGCAAGTGATCTCCCGATTTTAATGATCAGTTAGCCCGGAGAAAATGGCTGCATGGGAGGGTGGACACTAGGGCACTGTAGAAGGATAATTCATGGTCCAGGACCATTTAACCGCTGGATGAGGAGGCCCCTCCTCTGCCCAAACTCCACCCTCCCCAGGCTCCACCCCCAAATCTCCAGGTATTTCCCCACCCAGAGCTGGAACCCTATTTGTCACGCACGCTGGGCATTCTCTGGACAGGCAGCAGCAGGAGTGCTTTGTATTCATTTAAAACACCCAGTGCAACCTTAAACTTGACCTCAGTGAACGGCTGAGGGTGTAACTCCATTTAGTACTACTGTGACAGTTAAGAAAGAATGAAGAGTGGCATCTAAAAACAAACATAGACTTACAGATAACACACACAAGAGAACACTGTTTAAAAAGGAAGCATAAGATACCGACATACTAAAACACCTTTTGTCAGATGGACGCTACCTAATGGCTAAACCCGGTGGGCAATCTCAGGAAGGCTGATCCATAATATGTGTGCCAAAGCAGGGAAGTTGCCTCATATTTCACGTGAAGAGATTATATAGAGCAAAGCTTCTCTGTAGGTCTTGAATCATTAATGTTCTTTCAATCCTCTGTATGTCTACTCAGAAGTAAATCCCACTGAGTTCCATAGGCATGAGCATTCTAATCCTAGCTAGAGTTTTGACCTTTTTATTACAATAAAATAGGGATGTCAGTCTTTGGCTCAAAACACTTATTGTATACCAAGATTTCTACGAATTGATGCAGCATTATGTAAGGATATAAAAATAACAAGAACATGTAAGAGGGCAAAAATTAGATTCTGCATCTGCAGTGAAGCATCAGTGAGGGAAATTGGGCACTGATCCAACAAAAATCCAAGTAAAAACTCTATTTTAAAAAATATATATTTTGCCAGCTTTGCTATAAAAGCGACTCTTGCACCTCCCCACCCACTCGCTCACCCACACACTGCCACCAGTTTCCATGTTCTCTCAGACATGTTGTCTGAACATTTTATAAGCTAAACAGGACTGTCAAAACTGCCTGTCTATTTGCTGATCATCTGCTCTAGCAGTTGTTGTTTTTTTTTAATGAGATGAAATCAGCCAGGATAAAGCACATAATGTCTGTGTCAAGGTTAAAACAACCAACCTTACAGTGAATAGAAATGTGACAAAAAAGACATCCGGTGGTTCTTGTACAGTGAAAAATGATTTCGCATTATTACAGTTTTCTACAAGCAGTGTCAAAAATTGCATCGGCTTCAGCACATTGCAATTCTGCTCTTGTGTTTGATCCTGAGAGAACAGAGGTTTCTCCTGTCTATTGGGGGCGGGGGGGGGTGTTGCATCAAATCAGTGATCTAAGTGTGGCAGTGGGACCATTTGCTCAGTCCTGGCAAGAGCCTTGATGGAAATCTTTACCCCATGGCTGCTGCTAGCACTTTTTAAATGTTGGGAGATCAATCTGCTGTTTCTTTACGCATATTATTTGTTTGGCTCTTACATCATCTCTGAATACTCTCCATGCATCGTCCTCAGGGAAAAGAGAGAAAGATCTTCTTCAGCATCTCCTTCACAATTGTGAAGCTTCCTCCCACCCATCACCAACAGCATGGAAAATAATCAAAGTCTTCAAATAGTGTTTCCTGCTCTTGTCTTCCCCAAGTTGAGAGGAATTCCATAGGCAATTTATACAGGCAAGAATGCTGGGGTATTAAGACATAATTGCAAGCATTTAATTTTACCAGAAATATATGTGAAGCAGTGGTTGGAAACAGAAGCACTGCTCCAGGGCAACAGATCTGTTAGAATATTCAAGATCCATACTGTAGTGTGCATGAGTCAAAGGGATATGAAGAATATCCTGCAGAGGGCATCAGAAGAGATGCATATTTACCATAGTAAGATAGGAACTTCCTGATATTTCTTTTTTCAAATAATCTCCTCCTCTGACCCGATTGGTTCATTTGGAGACTTCCTGCTCCTTTGAACACATTTCCTCCCTATTTGCCTTCACAACAAACAGAATGAATGAAGGCAACAGAAAAGTTATATAATTATGTCCCTGTCTTTCTATACAAAATTGTTTCTCTTCTAAATAAAACTATTTTATTCTTAATAAACCTGGTTTATTCTTTTAAGCCTTCAAGTGCAGAGTCCTTTTTGCATATCTAGCCTTAAAGACAGCAGTCCACTAGGGGCATCTATTGGCATCAGACCATGGCTCCCTCTCGCCACTTCCCCCTTTTGGGATGTTCATGGGGAGGATGGATAGTTAATTACACCACCATGCTTCTCCATGTTTATGTCCTATTTTCAATTTTAACGGGGTTTATTGGGGTTTTCAGTGGACTGTTGTAACCTGCCATGAGCCGGTTTTGGGGGTTGTGGGGGATAAAAATCTAAATAATGATAATGATAATATTTAAACTCTGCCAAAAAGATCCACCATCTCATATCAGCAGCCTACACCCTCCAGGAATCATTTGAGAAAACAAACATGGTGGCAGTTAGGCAGCAAACCTACAACCGTACTTTCTGGAAAGAGCCAAGATCCTCTAGAAATGGTATGGAATTTCAGGACCAGTGTGAAGCCAGTAACTTGATTTTAACTTAAATGTTTTATTTTGAATTTGATTTTTAATTTTAGCAATTTAAATTAATTCCGCTGCCTTTATTCTTGCTCAGGCACAATTTGCACAACTCCCAACTAGTATATTTTGCTAGTACATTTATTCTCAGGCCACACAGCATATGATCTTGAAGTTTCATACTACAAAAAATAAAGGGGGAAAGTAACCAATCACAGAAATAAACAAAAAGGGCTTATACCACCAAAACAAAAAAAAGGAATCTGATACATTAGGTAAACAACTGAATGTACAAAGTATAACACCCATAATTTAATATACAAATAAATCAAAAACAGGAACTAAGTGTGTACATGCAGTAAAGTAGCACACAATGCTAAATAAAATAGTATTTTAATTGGCAAAGTCCCAATAGTTCTATTTTTATATTTTCCATTTCTTAAATGTGATCAACAAGCAAAATGGTATCCTGGGTATTCTGCCCATTTTCCTGCACCTTCATCAGTGATCGTTAATCTTAATACTCAATTTTATTGGATATCACATCGGCTTCTGCTCATAGATTCCTGCCTGTAAGTATTGGGGTCGTACCATAAACTGGCAGTGATTAATCTGCAATGGAGATAGGTGGGTGCTTGTGCCAACAAGGGGGGTGGGAGGTAGGAAGATGTTGGTTCTCCTGGAAGCTCCCCAGGGCAGTTTCTCTAACCAGGAGAAGGCTTCTATTTGCAAAGAAAGCTTCAACAATCATCCATTGTGCTCCTCGTTTCTTGCTCTAAACTGCTTCAGAGGTCTTGTGAGGCAATTTTTTTTAACAATATTTATTTTTGAAAAAAATAACGACAGTCAACCCTATCCACCCTCCCTCCTTCCCTCCCTCCCAAAGCACCCCAAGAACAAACATTAAACAGTGGTAAACAACAGACAAGCAAACTGTTGACAGCCAGTCAGTTTCCTCATTGAAGACTTAAGGCACCAAAGTTCATACGTTTTTCATAACTGGAGTGTAGGAGCAGGCACCTTTTCTGTCATCCATAGTCTTAGGTGTTTGTCTGAATGCTTCAAGGCCAAAAACTGTTTCCCTAGAGGAGCCTGGAATCTTCCCAGTTGAATGCAGCTATTATGTTCTGAGAGAATTGTTTTGACTGCCCTGGATTTCAAACGTACATACATTCGATTGCTTGGACATTTGATTATGTATGTATGTACATAAACATGCATGTATGTATATAAATAAGCACACATTTATTTATTTGTTTGTTTGTTTGTTTGTTTATTTATAAGCCGCCTTATTCCATTTGGACTCACAGCGGTTCACAATCTTAACACAGCCCGTGGCGCCGCGGGCGCCACGGACTAAATAAAGCCGTAAGGGCTGTGTGGGAGGAGTTAGGGCGGGCTCTGTCCAGGATGAGGAAGGGTGCTGATTGGCCCCTTCCTCTGGACAAAGCGCCTCCCAACGCGTCTGCCGGGCCCTCCCTGCTCGGCAGCCTGATGCCACGACAGCAGACGCCCAACAGCGACAACCACGGAAACAGCGACTGGAGCCACACCGGATGAAGACGGACGATACCCCGCCACCGCCACCGCGGCTCCCACCACGGACAACAATCACCCGGGTAGGCCGCGGTGCGGGGGGGGGGAGGACAAACAGCTAGCGCCCGCTGTATTGCAGCTACAGCGGGCTTAATTACTAGTAAAACAATAAAAACCAGTATGACCTCCTTAAAATCCATTAAAATTAACATTAACACTAAGCATTAAAAGATGGCAATAAAGAGTTCTAATCCCCCACCCTCTCCCTCTGTCCAACTATAAAGAGCCAGAACTCTTCCTTGTTGAGAGCGAGGATCCAGATGTACCACTGCAGAGGGATCCACTGATGGAAACTCTGGGACGCACCGTGGCCTCAGCCATACGCCTGGTAGAAGAGCTTCATCTTACAGGCCCTGCAGAATACTGACAATTCTGACTAGAGTTCCTTGAGGTTCCATGTGTAAGCTCTCCCAATGTGTAAGCTCAAAAAGCTGCAGGGGTGGAACAATTTTAGGGAGACCAATTTTAGGTGAGATCTGGGGGATCCCTGGGAATTACAGCTTGTTTTCAGACTACAGGTATGAGTTCATTTGGAGAAAATAGATCATTTAAAAGGTGTCTATGTGACATTGTACCCCACTGAGGTATCCAAACTCCAGCCTCAGATCTTCAGGTGTTTCCCAAGCTGGATCTGGCAGTGACTATGGGGGTCCTGGCAACCCAAAGCAATTTGAATCAGGGCCATAATCCTAACTCTGAGACTGGAACTGTTAAATCACTTCCCGCCCTAAACTATTCATCCAGTCTGCTATTAGACCTGGAACCAGAGAAAGACCAGCAATCCAGATGACTGAATGGATTTCCCTCCCTCTCTAAACACACAAAGACAACTGATTGCATTTTGGAGAGAAGGGATTTCTCTGTGGGAAATGCCACAGGCCAACAAAAATTAGGCCTCCACCACTACCCCAGTACCATGTCCCCCCACTAAATCCCTGCCCTGGCTGTTTTTATAGCTTAAGCTGCAGAATATCTAACCACAAATCTTTAGTTACTTTCAGTCCCATTTTTATTCTCCCTCAGCCTTTCTGAATTGAATGGTCAGTGAATGAGAGACTGGGGAGCAATGATTCAGCCAGCATCACAACTCAAGTTTGGTACAGAGGGTAATTTCAGACACATTCAAAGACTTCCACGTGCCAATGGGACTTCTGACCTTTCTTCTTGGAACAACAGATCCTTCCTCCTCTAGGTTCCATATTTTACTGCCCCTTCAGTTTCAAAGGCTGTTTGTCAGATGGCAAGAGGAGTGTAGGGCTACTGTCTAAAAACACGAGGCTATACGTTCTCCAGATCGTAGCTGTTCATTTGTCATTACTATTTTTAAGTATATACTGTTTTACGGGCAAATGATGACATGTTTTCCCCTCCACAGTGAAAAAAGAGAAGCTGAAGATGATGTCATATGCTGTATATAGGGGGTGAAATGTGTCTTTTTGTATTCTTAATGCCTCAGGGAATGGTCTTCGCTCTGAAAAAACGCAACCTCTGTGAAGTTGGCAAGGTCAACTAAACCAAGAGTGATTTGCTGTGTAAGAGCCAGTGACACAAGCTAAACTGCCTCAGGGCAATGTTAACTTAGGTAACCCAAATACAACAAGACGTGATGCTTCTGAAATCTGAGCAAGCTGCCTCTATAAGGCTCTTTGCTTTTTTAATAGCTAGCATAGTGTTTGTCTCTGAGCATTTAGATAGCTTGCCCAATATATTCTTGGGAGGGGGGGGTTAAAACTGAAATTATGTGCAAAGAAGTCAGGTACCATTTGCTGGGAATGTTTCTCTTCCATTCATTCACCACATCTTTTATTAAGTGCAGAATCTGTCATCTTGACACAAGATCGGGTTTAGATAATCTACGACCTTACGCATTGGATGTGGGAGGAAAGACAGAGTGCACCTTATACCACATACCTGGTGTGATTGCACCTCTCTGATGCCAGCTTGTGTCCATGAAATGGTATAGCATCTGAGTGTGTTCAAAACCAAACACATCACATACATTGTTGGTCTTGTAGCCAATATCCAAGAATCAGTTGTGCATAACAAACCCAGTGTCACTGGATTTGGCCAAATCAGGTGGGCATGGAGATAAGGTATGCTCATCTCCTCTCATTTATTTTCTATTATACATAGGGCTGTGCAATATTTCTTCTTCATTTTAAAGAACTCATGTCATAACGGTTGGAGAGTGTAATCAGGATGTGATTCACCTAAGGAATGAAAAAAGAATACAGGTCAAGGAAAAGTTTTTGCCAGGACAATGTGTTTTGTACAATTCAGGAAAATTCAGAAAGTGGTTCTAGAAACAACATTCGGATCATTCAGAAAACCTTTGTCTTGTGAGGATTAAGTTTCAGCTTGTTGGCCCTTCATCCAGGCCATTATTGGCTCCAAGCACAAGTTCAGAACATCAACAGAGTCCTTGGAATTAGGTCAAAACGAAAGGTAGAGGTAGGTGTTATTTGCATATTGATAACACAACAGCCCTTATCTCCCGATTGTTGGAATAAGGCAATGCTGCATGTTCAAACACTGCTTTAAATGTGAGCATGTGTTATCTCTTTAAGGAATGGGATGCCTGTCTTAGACCGATTATACATGAGGCGGGAAATCCAGGCTGGCAGCAGCAGGGCAGCGGGGCTAATCCCTGCTTGTGCATGATGTCACCACCATCCTGGCTGCCCCAAATCAGGGCCTCCCATGACCCGCAGTAAGGGAATGCAGATACTTCCATGTGCCCTGTAGTCCCGCGGCCGCCATCAGAAGCCCAGCCAGGCAGCCCCGTGCACAAAGGATGAGCCGAGTCTTTGAGGCCAGCTCCTCCCCCAACCTACAGTGCCCCTGCAGGGACACCAAATGCCTTGGTCAGATGCATGGAGCTGCAGAGCCGAATGGGGCCTGTTCCCATCCCCACGATGGTGGGATAGCAGCACCCTGCTATCCTGCCAGTTTGTGGTGGAGTCCCCATGCCTCCCATTCCCCCCCCCCTGCTGCCACCACTGCTGTGTGGTGCAGTGGACCCTTGCAACCCCAGCACTGTGCATGTGTGTGCACAATGTCACGCATGTGGACAATGTCCACATGCACTGGGGGATTCCTACCCCCCGTGCATTCCTGGGATTCAGGGCAGCATGCTGCCCCTCTGTGGTCCCTGTCTAACCTGGCAGGTTCTCTCTTACTCCTTCTTCTCTTCCAGTACCCGTTGTGTTCTCTCTTCCTGTGGACCTGCAAGTTAAAGGATACATCTACAGGGCTCTCCTCGGCCAGTTCCACAATTTTCCATGTTCTCCGGGTCTCCTGCATATTGGTCTCTCGATGCCGACCGCATTTGTGCCTGGCTATCCGCACATGTAGTTTCCAAATGGCTATGCCGAGGATCTGCTTTCTTTTCATGGCATTCACATTAACTTTGGAGGCACGTGTTCCCGTCTTTTCTTCAGAGGAGCCTGGCAGGCAGCCCCACCCCCTTCCTTTTTCCCTCTTTTTTTGTGCATGTGCAATAACACACGTTCACTTGTTCAATTTAATGCATTTGTGATTCCTCTGTATCTTAGGAAGTGTGCATGCACATAAAAGCTTCATGCCTTGAATAAAGCTTTGTTGGCCTTTAAGGTTCCACCAGACTAAATGTGTACTTTAAAGTTGAAATGATTAGGGGGGGAGAGACCCTGTTCAGGAGGAAGGTGAAAAAGAGGGGGTGGGAAATCGACACCATTTCTGGCTTGTCCCACAAAAAGAAGGCTGGGGAAAAGGCAGGCTGAATCAAAAACAACAAATGCAGTGACATAAATACTTCCAGGGAAGGCCTCAGGGGGGACATAATCATAATTATCATCATACATTTTAATGTAATCAGAAAGAAAGAAAAAAAGACCACAAGAAATCATATTTAGGATATCCTACATCTAGTTCCATGGTTGGGGGAATTACAGGGGTTCCTAAGAGTTCTGAAAACACTTTAGGTGGTCATTCTATGCTGTTTTTAGTCGCTAAATGGAGATAAGGTTTTTGATTTTGTGGGTGTGTTAATTTCTGACAACAGTCACACATCTTAACACAGCCAGAAATACCAAAAAAAAAATGGTGCAGAGGGAATGAAACAGGAGACAGAGATGCAAGTATGTGGGCTTGCAGGTCAGCGAAAGCATGCTGAGGACGGGGAAAGAAGTGAGAAGCCACTTTGAATGCTGACCACACACCTTGGATTGCCACAAATTGCCTCCCTGGGAGAGGAGGCAATTCACAGTTTTTCTGAACTTCAAAAAAGCTGCATAAAGAGACGTTTCCTCCAAAGCTGCACCTGAGAAGCCCGATTTTAGTGTGAATCCAAGAAATTCCATGGAGCTAGAACCGTGCTAACATGAAATTAAAGGTCACTGTGGAAATGGCCCTGTAGAAAGCATGCCCTCTTACTTACAACATTTTGCCAGCAAGTCTTCGAGCAGAAGGCGTTGTACTTGATTAAAGAAAGGCTAATGGACTGGCTTGCTTCCCATGGAACTGTTGAATTGTTGTAAATAAGAGGGAGATAATTTCTAAGAATAACTTCTAAGGAAGATCATTGACGAAACACGTGTAAATTTGCTCATCTACAACTTGATATAGAAAATGTTCTACAATATTACAAGGATCATGGGACATTTTAAAATTTGTGATACAGGATCACGCTGAGATATTTTTTGTCATCTATGTAATCTGTAAGAACTATATGTATTTTTATTAACTATAAAACATAGTAGCCATAAATCACAGTGATCTTTGTTTTATGGTTTTCACACTGTGACCCCTGTTTGTTTTTCTTACTTACATACACATGGTGCTAGGCTAGCTGGCCAGGAGGGATAGGGAATAGAATTAGGTTTCTGTCACTTTACACTGAACAAGGCTGTGAACAGAATGTTCCTTGACAAATGAAAGTTTTTCCTTTTTATAATATACTAGTAATCAAGCCCGCTGCAGCTAAATGCAGCGGGCGCTAGGCACTTACTGTGGCGTCGGTGGTTCGGCGGTGGCTGGCTTGCTCGGCGGCGACGGCGTTCTCTCGGCGTGTGCGGCGCTCTCTGGCCTCTGGCGAAGCACCCAGGCCAGCCAGCGCAGGTCCGGCTCCTCGGCCAGCAGCGGCAGGAGCTGGCAGAAAGCGGAGTCGCGGCTGCGGCGTTCTCCCGTCGTCGGCGTTCCTGCCCACCCACAGCCGCCGCAAGTACGGCATCCAGGATGAGACAAAAAATGCCCCAGGCAGCTCTGCCACATTGCGCAGTGTGGCAGAGCTACCAGGAGCATTTGTTTTATTTTAAAGAATGTGGCATTGTGTTGGTGTGCAATACCATGTTCTTAAAAATTAAAAAAAAACCAAAGCAACCTGCCTCAGCTAAAGCACAGAGAGGCAGCCAGGTTCAGAGTTACCCATGCAGTAAAGGTCCCTGAAGCTTCACGTAGTTATTACATAGTGTGTAGGATAAGACTGAATCTTTTAGAATACCAGATGGGTTCCTTTTTAAAGAATTGCTGAGGCATGATGAATGTGATGCTGGTAAATGTTTCTTGGTATCAAGGGAGTCTTCTTGGAGGAACAGACCCAGGAAGATCACATTGTGGGATTTGATGCATTGCACTGGTTTGAGAATGGAACTGAGAACCGGCAACCACTTCAAAAAAGTTAGAAATATTCCCGTTTTGAAAAGAAAGGTCTTCCCATTAACTCATTTCTCACTGTCATTTCTCATTCTCGTCTGCATAAAGTCCTGCCCTTAGAGTAAGGCAAGCAAAAAAAAAAAAAAATTCTGACAAGGATTCTCATACCTTATTTGGGAATGGGGGAATGCACCACATATGGAGAAAGATTCCCCCCCACTCCTCCCCTGCCTGTCCCCCATACCACTCACTTCCCTGATGTACTTCCTGGTCCCTCCTCCCTCCCTCTCTCTCTCACACACATGCACACAGACATAGACTCCTTTCCCCCCCCCACTCCCCCTGCCCTCTTCCCCCTTACCTGTCACTTCTCCAACCTTGTCCCCTGTTCCCTTTCCCTCTCAAACACACAGACTCACACACCCAGACCCCCTCCCTTCCTCTAACTTTGGGGCTGCCATGCCATCACTGCCCCATAATCACCGGTAGTGTGGCTTAACCAGCCGCACTGCTTCCACTACTGCTTGAGACTCACCAAGTGCAGGACTGGGCCTCAAAGCGCTACTGGCAGGCTTTCCAGGCCTGCCCCCACTCCGCAGAGGGTGGGGCCAGGCTGGGAAGCGTGGTGCCATCACCAGCAGTGCTCTGAGGACCAGACCTGGACCTTGGAGCTCTGCTGGTGGCAGTCGCCATCTACTAGCATGCTCCCTAAAGCGGGACATCAGACGTCATGCACTAGTAGATGTGTTCCAGATTTTAAAAAATCAGTAAATAATTTGAAAAGCTGATTCTAAAAAATTCTTGGGTAGACCTGACTTGTAGCTAAAAAGTAAAGTATAACTTTTCTACCTTCAGTCTTTCAGTGAGCCACAGAATCTCCTATCATGCTCAAACAGTACAGGCAGCAGCCTTAAAAAACTGTTTGCATGATGGAGAGAAGTGAAATACAGTTGATTGTAGATGTAGGGAGAAGCAACTATCAGCATTCTAGTTTTCAATCCAACCTGAAAACATGCACATCAGTGTTGAGAAAAAGGCAAAATTAATGCTATGGGTTAGGAAAGGGATTAAAAATGAAATAGCCACTATTGTAATGTCCTTGTACAGATTAATGGTATGGCCATATGTGGAATACTTCGCTCAGATCTGGTCACTGTATTTCAAAAGTAAACATTTCAGGGCCGGGGAAAGTACAGAAAAGGGCAACAAAGATGATTAAGGGTTTGGTGCAATTTTGCTACAAGGAAAGGCTAGAAACATGGATTTCTCAGTTTTAAAAAGTATGACTGAGGTAGAGCAGGAAATAATTATGCAAGGGATGGTGAAAGTGGATAGAGAGAACTTTTTCACCCTCTCCCTTAAAGATAGAGTTTGGGGACAACCAATGAAGTCAACTAGTTGATGGACTGAAACAACAAACTTGCTTTAGGATATTTAGGGCTGATCCTGCGTTAATCAGGGGGTTGAACTAGATGGCCTGTATGGCCCCTTCCAACTCTATGATTCTATGATTCTATGATTCTTTACTTAATAGGTGATGTAAATTCTGACAATGACTGCCAGTGGATATAGTGATGACTACTAACACTGATTGTTTTAAAAGGAGATTAGAGTCATTCATGGAAGATAGTTCTGTCACCATCTACCTACTGAATCCACCCACCTTTTTCAGTCAATCTTATCCAATTCCCTTTCTTGCTCCATTCTCTGTCTATGTTGCCTTGGACCATGCAGGCTCAAGATCCCCAATACAGCCTTTTTGAGGGGTCCAAGTGGACCCCTCCTTCCCTTGAGAGCCAGTGTGGTGTAGTGGTTAAGAGCAGCAGATTGTAATCCGGAGAACTGGATTTATTTCCCCACTGTTTCACATGCGCAGATGGGATGGGCCATTCACAGATGGGAGACCTTGGCCATTCACAGATGGGAGACCTTGAGCTAGTCAGAGTTCTCTTAGAGCTATTCTCACAGAGCAGTTCTCTTAGAGCACTCTCAGCCCCACCATCTGTTCTGGGGAGAGGAAGGGAAAAGTGTTTGTAAACTGCTTTGGGACTCCTGGTAGAGAAAGGTGGGGCATAAAAAAACAGTTCTTCCTCTTATTCTTTACCACCAAGGTAAGAGCTGGCTTGATCCAATGCAATGACTAAAGACAAATCCCACATCTGAAAGCAGTAAATCTCTGAAAGCCTGTGCCAGTAAGCAATATCAAGGAAAGATTCTGGCCTGTGTGCCAGTTGTCATGGCCATCCAAGAAAACTGGGTGGAGTCTGCATGGAGCTTTTATTCCAATCCCAGGTCAATTCAGTCCCTGCCATCACCACTGAATGCGATTTCCTTTTTGATTTTGACTGATTTAAATCTTCCCTCTGCAACAAGCAGGATTGATCCGGAGTCACCCTACCTTTATCCTGCAATATCCAAGAGAGCTTTTAACCCTCAATATTTCAAGAATCGGATTTAGAAAGCATGAGAAAGCATGAGCTCTGTGGTAGAGAAGCTCTGATTGGCCACACTGACTATGTGCTAGAGAAGCCCTGATTGGCCAGGGCTGACTCCATGGTAGAGAAGTCCTGATTGGTTTCCAGCCTTAAAGAGGAAGCTCTAATTTCTCTTAGAGATTTGCCTCTTGGTATTTTTCCCTCTCCTCAATCCCCTCCCCCACCTTCAAGAAAAGAAAAGAAAGAGGCTCCGGCTGTGGTTAGGGAGGCTCCCCCCTCCCCTTCTGAGCCTCCCTAACCACATGCAGAACACTTTCCCATTTCAATGGGGAGGGGAGGGGAAGACCTGAGTTCAAATCAATATGGATTCAGCAGGAACTACAATGGAATAAGCAATGTAAGTGCAGATTCAGCCAAGGTCAGCTGCTGAAACAGGATGCTGGACTAGATGGACCACTGACCTGGGTCTTTCTTATATTCTTATATAGGAGGGTCTTTCTTATATTCTTATGTTCATTTAAAGCTGTATATGCAGATATATTAAAAGAAAAGGTATAAATTAAAGCTTCTTGTGGCGCAGAGTGGTAAGGCAGCAGACACACAGTCTGAAGCTCTGCCCATGAGGCTGGGAGTTCGATCCCAGCAGCCAGCTCAAGGTTGACTCAGCCTTCCATCCTTCCAAGGTCGGTAAAATGAGTACCCAGCTTGCTGGGGGGTAAACGGTAATGACTGGGGAAGGCACTGGCAAACCACCCCGTATTGAGTCTGCCATGAAAACGCTGGAGGGTGTCACCCCAAGGGTCAGACATGACCCAGTGTTTGCACAGAGGATACCTTTACCTATACCTTTACCTTATAAATTAAAGGCAAGTTAACTAATACAGTAAATTTGAATTGTAAAATCAATACATATGGGGAGGATTGCAGCCTTATACACAGCTGAGAGGAACTGAGCCTTACTTGTTAAACTGAAACAGCCATTGATGGAAACATTGATGCGGTTCCTTAATAAAGTTATGTTGGTGTTCAAAGTGACTAAAGGGGCTTCAGCCGTTCTACATAAGCCAGAGCACAATAGGGTATCGACAGCAGTGTTCATTAATTTGATTACATTTCTGAACACTTAAGGAGTGGAAGTGTTACTATAGTTAGATCGCTTTTCAAATGCCTGCGTATTGATAACATGGAAGGAAATTTTTAAAAGAGTTACAGCACTAAGCATTGCCGCAATGCAGGGAGATGAGCTAATGGCACACCGCTGCACAGGAATCTTGCACAACTTGAACTCAAAGTGACAAGCTCTCTTATTGCCAGCTTCAGAAGTGTTGCCCTGATGGGCACAACCTTTCCCCAGTGACTGTGAACACCTGGATAAAGAGAGGGATGAGACACTTCAGTGGAGCCTGAACTCCAAGGCTTGGGTTTGCCCGCCCACACTCTTTGGGTGGGCAGGCAAGCCGCAGTCCGTCATTTGCAGAGTCAAGAAGCACTGGGTACATTTAATTACTATGTTACCACTTGAGAACACTTTCAATGCCAAGAACCGGTCATGGAGGGGAGCTTCCCCTCCCTCCTCTCTCTATTATTGAATCTCTGCTGTCCCTTTGCTGTAACATAATAACAGGATCCACCTGCATCTGGGAACTCTCTAGGCAAGAGAGAGGTTGGGATATACTACCGAAAACAGGGTAGATTATGAAGGAACTGTGGGATATGCTATTCAAAGTAGGTGGGTTATAAAGATGCTGTGGTAGAGCAGAAGTCTAGGGTAGGCTTTCCCCCCTTACTTTCTATTGTTCTTTTATTTTGTAGGGGGAAATGTTCCACATGTGAATTAGGTATAGCGGTATAAAATGGTGATAAGATACAAAGGATGGTTGTATATTCATCCTTAACATTATTTTGCACCCTTATATATTTGGGAATCAGCCTCCTGGGAGGAGACTGTCCGGGGCCCTGTCCATCCAGGTCCACCCTGATTGGCCCTCCACCTCCAGCTCCTACCCTCCCTCCTTGCCTGCTAGAAGCCTTGTGGCTGCAGCCTCTGTTGTCGCCCACGAGGAGAGAGGCAGCAACAGGGCTTAGTGGCCCGCAGGTACACTCCAGCTGGGAGGGAACCAGGGAGGGGGTTGGAGCCTCCCAACGGGCCGCAAAGCCCTGTCGCTGCCAGGGGGAGAGGGAATTTCCACTCCCTTTAGCCCACTTTGGTCGAGCCGGGGACCACCAACCTGTTGGTATTTGAAGAGTGGAGTGCTCTCCAAGGGGCATAGGCAGGCAAGCAATCCCTCAGATATGCTGGACCCAAACCGTGAATGACCTTAAAGGTTAAAACCAATGCCTGTGACCAGATCTAGAATTCAACTGGCAACCAATGCAGCTGCCTTAGCACTGGCCAGATGTTTGTTCACCAAGATGTTCTAGTGAGAAAACTAGCAGCAGCAACTGCATTTTGAACCATTTACAATTTCTGGGTCAGGGACAAGGGCACACCCAAGTAAAATTAGTTACAGAAGCTTGCGTCTCTCTTTGGGCCAGGGTGGTCCTGGGAGTGGAATGATTTCTGGGCTTGTGTATCCCAGTAGGGTGGCCCCCAGGCCACTGGCCTATTGAGACTCTTCCCAGTGGGCTTAATGGTTAATCCACTCTTGATTAGCCAAACAAGCATACATAAGGATTCTGTCCCCAGTTATTGGCCAGTAGGAGGGACACAGAAAATGAAAGATTATTATCTCACTTTGTCAACAAAAAAGGGTAAAGAAATGTATCAAACCTGAAGCTAGTTTGCTCTTGGAAACAGTAGCTGCACCACATGAGTGCATGAGCGTAAAAAGACTGAGGCAAGCATAAAGACAACAGGGATCATCCTCTACTTTTATGCCATTTTAATTATTGTCTTCGGGGTGGGGTGGGGGGACACAGCCACAGGGAGCCTGACTCAGCCTGTATAGCGTAATCTATTCCTCCAACACCATTTCCAAATCTCACTTGTCCCCACAAAGCTACTATCCAAGTCATGGAAGATGCAGAGACAGATCTACCGACTGCTTACATGTAAATCGCAAATATCAGCTGGAAGGAAGGTAATGATTGAGGTCACAGCTGCTGTTTAAAGTTTTGAAACACCTGGGAGATCAATTCACAAATCTTCCATTGACATCCGCAGAATGTGATTGTGGAGGAGGAGGAGGATATAGCCACATAGACCATTTATGCACTGAGAACTTCACTGCCCCAGCAGGAGTTCAAATCTGGGGCAGATGAGGTGCACTGGGCCAAGTGCTCCCCCGTGTGGGTGCAGGAAGAGGTGGGGCAACCTGCCACTCCAGCCTGCAGCCCAGCATGAAACCTCCAGTGCATAAACGGTCATACGTAGTTTTTGAGACAAGAGATTAGCAGAAATGTGTATTTTTAGTCTGGACAATCTACAATATGCCTCCTTTCCATATACTGCAAGACAATTTGGACCCTCCCCCCCTTTGATTATATAATCAGCCTGGGAGGGACTAGAGACTGAAAACTATAGATTTGCTGCAGGTCAGGATGAACAAATGCCTTGGAATCCACAGTGAGGCTTTTTGGTGTGGCACTTTCCTTCATGTCATCTGAAACATGCATAGGAATGTCATTGGAATATAACCTTTTGTCAGCAGTGACAAAAGTGCAGTGCAGCAGTTCTCTCCAGTCAGCACTTCTTCCTGATTACCTTGCAGGAGTTTCCATTTGGTGCTGATGTCTGAGAGGCAGAGTAAGCAGTAAGCCACGCACTTAGGTCTCCGTGCTTGAATAATTCCTGTGTTCTGCTTCCCAGCCATGAAAAATGTGTGTGTGTGAAGGAATGTGAGGCTGCAGGCAAATAGAGGATAAATAGAGTCACTCTTTGGGGGTCCCAATGTTATTAAATATGAAAAGGACAACAGACCGACAACTACAAATAGCCCGACTCAAATGCAGTTTAGCTATGTTACAAGAGATGCAGAAGAATCAGGCAGCCTCTATGTAAGCATCCCAAAAGCTGTACACTCTTATGAACTGTTCAGTCTCTTCTTTGACAAATACTGATACATGCTTGAGCAGAGCCTGCCTGACCCTAGCCACAAGGTCATGGATCATGGTAGCTCCCAATGGTTGGCCTGTTCCAGTCTCTGCAGTCACCTTGGCACTGAGATCCCAGTTTGAGGAGCATCCCCTTTTGTCTCAAAATGGATACTTTGCCATGGTCATCTAAATAATGAACAAAATAACTGGCAATGTGCTGCCCTTTAATGATATTCCAAAATCTGCCCCATGGTTGAGCTGGACCTGCCTTGGGGTTGATGTGGAGCCAAATGAGAGATTTTCTGGCTATACTTTTTTTCCCCCAATGACACCAGTACAACTTCATGTCAATGTTTTATTTATTCAAAGTATTTATATTCTGCCCTGCAAGGAACTTCCAAAGTGGTTAGGAATAATAGGAAAACAATTCAGATAAACAAAGATAATGGATTGATTCTCAGAAGTCGTGAATGCTGAGGCAGACTCTCCACACATTCCCTGTCCTTCACAGTTCCTCATCAGAAAGGCAGTGCCATTGATGGAGAAGGGGTTGAAATTTTCACTTCCACTATGCTATGAAATGCAAAGATTCCAAAAGTACCCATTCAATGGTTAAAACACTGTATGTGATAATGCAAGGTTCTGTAATTTCCTATAATGTTATTTTCTTTTCTTCTCCTTAACTTGGCTTTTGGAACTAGTTCCTAATCAAAATGGCCTTGTTTGTGAGACGGATGTACTTGACTATCTCTTGAAATACTGCCAGTATGGCCTATGTTGATGTGTTAAGCTGCACTATTTCCAAGGCCAGTTGAAGTAACTGGAATTGTTTATGTTAAACCATTGGAGTCGGGTGGAGGGCTGGGAGGAACGGAAAATTGCCTTTGGGGGCCTTTCCGGTGACTTTGCAAAATGGAAAAGGGTGGTCCGGGGGGGGGGAGAAATGTGCAAAGGGTCTCCACCTTAGGTTACTGGTTTGACCCGTAAGGGCATCACCTTTACCCACCTCCAATGAGAAGTTATATCATTTCATGTATCTCTATTGTTCGCCACGCAGGCTCTTTTGGGACAATCCCACCTGGGTCATTTTTGTTCTTCTGCAATAGAATAAAAGTCATAAAAAGGTTTTCCAGTCTAGTGTTCAATCTATTTGAGTACTGCACACTATGCAAACAATCCTAAAAGGCCCCTTGACATGAGGCAGGCTAAAGTAAGGAGGCAATGTTGTTTTCCTTTTTCTTTCACTAGCAGAGCATGTTGACTAAGAAAGCTCTTTGTAGCAGAACAGAGATATACATTCTTACTGTGCACATGTTCACATGGGTTCCTCAACCTGAAACATTGCCTTTTGGTGGGGGGTGGGCTCATAGGGTGTTATTGAGAAAAGAAAAAGTTGGGGGAGGGATTTTTGAGGTAGCTGATTGATGAAAGAAGCTAACCTATTACCCAACCTGCTTGTCTG
The DNA here is from genome assembly GCF_049243985.1 of Paroedura picta. NCBI lineage: Eukaryota > Metazoa > Chordata > Lepidosauria > Squamata > Gekkonidae > Paroedura > Paroedura picta. Next base: position 134,626,490 of record NC_135369.1, read on the forward strand.
CTCTGGTCTTAAGAGACAACTTTCAGTTGGTCTGCTTAAAAACTGTGAAGCGTAAACTATCACAGCTTGGCTTTATGGAACAGTGGTTAACCAACTTACATCAAGATCAAACTAAATCTGTAATCAAATAGAGGGCCAAGGGCATTAGTCTGCAAAGGGATCTAGCCAATATACCAGAGTTTCTGTGTCCAAATAAGATCAGATATAAGCTTGCTCCAGCCCCTTATCTGTCACACCTAGAACTTAACACCCATGGAAGAGCCTTTGCCCAAGCAAGATTCTCAGCTCTACCCACAGCTGTGTTGGTGGGCGTTACAAGAAAAAAAAAACTTTGCTCAGAGATATTGTCCTTGTGCCAGTGGATTGATAGAGACAAATGAACATGTACTTTTGTTCTGCCCCATTTATGATGCCATCAGATGCAACTTTATCTAGCCAATTTTGAACACCTACCCAAAATCTTCCGCAAAGGAGAAAAGCAAGATGCTGCTTCAAGATGAAAACAGGCAAATAACTCTTTGCACAGCTAAATTTTGCACAGCTGCCATACATGCTATGTATGTGGATCAGAAAGATTCTGTTTGCTTTACAGTCAAATACTATAAAGAGCTAATTGCCATTGGTATTTTAAAGTATGTTTTAAATATTGATTTCAACACCTTAAATTTCCTGTGATGTCAGACTTTTTAATCTTTTAAATGATTATTATTGTTTTCTCTCTTTTTGAACTGCTTCAGTTCTTAAAGTGTCTATGAATTTTGGTCTGAATGACCGTAAAATAAAGATTGATTGATGAAAGTACAGGGATACTGAACTTGATAATATCCATGTGACATTATTCCAGTTCAGGACAACCAGATCTCTGCCTTCATCTAATATTATACATTGATTTCGGACCTAAAGTGCCTTTTCTATGAAACTTGAATGCCTCACTCTTCAGCTTCTTTAATACGGTTCTGAAATCTATTCATGCATGAGCCAGCAGCTGAATTGCTGCCATGTAATGGTTTTATATTTGTCTTCTGCCATTATCTCCTTATTGTTGTTTTTTTTCCTCCTTGACTACAAGAGTGAAGACTGCTTGCATTCTGTGATGTGAGGGTGCATCAGATTCCCTTTCTTTCACTTAAGGGCAAAAGGGGAGGAAGTGGAGTGGGGAGTTTGTGTCCCTTGGCATTTTGTTTTAATTTTTATTCAGTATACTAATAATTGTATCAGCAGGTTCATACCCTGATGTGTTTTTAATTGGTTCACCCACCCTTAATATGCATAGACTAATGGGCCCACTATCTTTTTTTTTATTATTGCTAATGGTTTCTCCAGTAATATAAAATGACTGATGGGTACAGTCTGAGAAAAGCAGAAAAATCAATATGCACCCAGACGCCATCTGTATAAGTTAAGAGCAGGCAAGGAACTGGTTTTGCAAGACAACAGAAATCCTCCAACATTCCACTTCAGTGCCAGAGGCAGGATGTTTGAAACACCAGCTAATGATTTCCACAGCTTGGAAAACGAAGACTTTGAGTAGCAATTTAGGCACAGAACTTTCCTTTCTGTTCCAAATTGCACTGTCCTACATAACTGGCCTCATACCATATTTGCAAGACCAAAGCACAGCTCAACTTTGATAATTTTACTATTAACTTCTACCAGTCTACTTCACTTTCTATCTACTTTACTTTCTTTTTGTAGCTCAAAACTGTTGGGAGAGATTAAATATACACAGAGCAGTCAAGCACCAAAATAACAAAATAATTTTATTGTGAACGAACTTTGCATGGAAAGAGAATGTTGTCTTCATTCAGTCTGTTCTTGGGGCAAGCAGGGAGGAAGTGTGCTCAAAGGAACAGGAAGTCTCCAATTGGGTCAATTGGGACACAAGATTATTTGAAAAATGTCAGGAAGTTCCTGATTTAAATATACTCTGAAATTTATTTCCCAGAACATCTGAGCTGTTGCATAACACTAAGCAAGCCAGCTTGGTTTAATGGTTAGGAGTGTGCTGAGATTGCTCCTATTCCATTTCATCCACAGAACAGCCTTGTGGGGTTGATTGAGATAGAGCGCTCGTCTGTCTGGAGCAGCAGAAAATAGCGAGATCAGCATGGTGGGACAAGAGGCAGAACTGAACCCTTGGAAAAAAAACAATTTATATACAATCATGAACAATGGATCATGTCATTGGTCAGTTTCGGTTTAATTTATGTGAAAGAATATTTGCATAATTTGATGGTTGGGGGTCACCACAACATGAGGAACTGTATTAAAGGGTCATGGCATTAGGAAGGTTGAGAACCACTGATCTAAGTGGTCATGCAAGTTCCCTTTCTCTGGCATTTTCCTGCCAAATTGTCTCTTTAGTAAATAGAGCTAGCTTTTCAGAAAGGAATTAACATAAAGCCACTCTAGCCTCTCTGACCATACTGTTTTTGCTTGTTTGCATTTGCATGACTCTCCAAATGTCTCTGTTGGTGCCTTCTTCTTCTCCCAGGTCCTTTGTCTTGCCTGCTGGTCATCTCCCAGTCTCTAACAGCATACCACAATCTCAGCTCTAGCAGGAGGCTCTTCATCCTCTCCTTCCAGATCAGGGAGTTCCTTGTTGCAGAAAACTACCATTTTCTGTTTCCTCTTTTTCTTTGTTTATCAAAAAACTATCTATTGTTTTACAGCCTGAATGCTTACACTGGGCCCAGAATTTGTTGGTAGAGCTTAGCTGCACAAACAAGTAGTACACCAAGCTGCATAAAATAATTTAAAAGTTTTATTTTAAAGAGAAACAACTTTGTATAGAAAGAGACAAGAGAGAGCAAGACCCAAGTCTGACTAGCTATTCTGTTCAGTTTGTTCTGTAGTCAGACAGGGAGGAAGAACGCTCAAAGGAGCAGGAAGTCTCCACTTGAGCTTATCAGGATGATGGAGGAGACTATTTGAAAAATATCAGGAACTTCCTACTGTAACTATGCTAAATTCACATCTCCTCCAATACCCCCTATAAAATATTATTCATATCCTTTTGAATCATGCACACTACAGAGTTTGCATCTTAAACTAAATAGGTTCAGCCTTCACTGGGTAGGAAATGGAGGGAGGAGTGCGGTAGCGAGAGTGAGACATAGGCTACAGTGCGTTTCCCTCTCCAAACCTTCTTTCCGCTGATTGCAGGGGGATTGTTTGCTGGGGCATTGTGCATTTCCAGCAGGTGAATCCACTTTGTGCAATTCCCACAGTCGCAGGTTAAAATGACGGAAATCGCGAGCCAGCCACTGGAGGTAGGCAATGTCATCTGGAGGGGCTGGAATATGCCCCCTGCCTTCAGGGGGTGGGAGGCTACATACCTGGAGTGTGGAAATGTCCTTGGAATTAACACAGTCATATTTAAATGGACAAAATCTTGCTAGTTTTACATGACTTTACAGAGTTCCTTGACTAATGGTCTTCGGGTGCGTAGCTTCAAGGAATCAATGCTGACTTGACTGCTGAGGAACCAGAGGCTTTACTGAAAAGTTAATGTGCATTCTAGTCGTTTCTAGGGCATGATCTGCAATGTGCAATCATACTGGCCAAGTCTTACACCTCATCATAGCCAATGTGAACCGAGGGTCTATGCAGTGCTTTCTACTGGTTGGGTATTGAAGAGAAGGTCAGTGATGGTGAGCAATGGCAGGTGTGCTTCTTAATCATTAATAAGCTCCTCACTGAGGCAATCATGATAAGTTTACATTCAAGGTTCCCTGGAACACAGTTTGAAATCCACAGAGAGTGTTGGGCACTTAGGTTAAGACTGTATACCTAGTATGTCTTCAGATTTATCAAAAGAAAAGAAAAATGAGGAGAGTTTTTGCAACATATTTCAGCTATAGTTTATCCTTTGTGAATTTACTTCTTTCTAAACTAGTTACCTAGGCAACCTTCACTCTGTAGCTTCATCTTTCTCCTGGCCTATCAGACCCTCCTTTCCTTGTAAAAAATCTAGCTCAATAACGGTTATAATAGTGGGGGTGGGGCTTTGCTTTTCATCTTGGGAATCTGGCTTGGACCCTTTTCTGCTATTCACTATCTTTGGAACGTGTATGTGTGTGAGTATGACTGTGTATATGATCTTTTCTCTGTTATTCTCTAACACACACACACACACACACACACCCTGCAAACAGTCTCTAGGGGCATCTAAAGTTGCTTTATCCTTGTTTAAGGGTCAGCTAACTATTCTCAGTCCTGTCACCCCACATTCATAAAAAGGTATCAGAATTTCTGATCATGTGATCAAACCACAACAGTTTTGTGGAGGCTTGCCTGTACAGTATGTTTTCCTTTTCCTTTTTACCTCCAAGCCCTTTATCCATTCCTCATCAGCCCAGTTTAGGTTAAGGGACACAAAATAAATTTGAAATCTTGCACACTGTGCAGAGCTCCTTCCATGGGCCTTCAAAAAAGGTATTTATTGGCTTTTGTTTTTTAAAATTAGCAAGGTACATGTCAAAGAACTCACAGAGCACAGATATGTCTGCTAGATTGCATTATGCTCAAATGCTTTACACAAATAAAATCTGCATGGAAACACCAATGCCTCTTTAGGGGAGAAAAAAAGTAGAAGACGTTTCTGCTTAAAAGCCGTAGTGCAGGATGCAACGTTCATTACCAGAAATAGAGGAAATGAAAAGCAGGTGTGGGAAGGCTTTTCTGAATTATGGCAGGGCTCAGTTCTAACCTTGGCGGGAAGGAAATATGTGTTTGCACACACCAAAGGATTGTGTTATTGCATAGTTGATTAGCTGCCATAGAGCTGCCATATCAAGGACAACTAACCAAGCAAAAAAGATCTCAAATTAATTTAAAGTAAAGTAAACCCTCCTTGGTCTCAATGAAAGGTGGGATAACTACAGGATAGCATATGAGACTCCCTCAACATTTCAGGATGCCAGCTTTTAGATTCTTAAAGCTAGAGAGCAGATTATATGATAGCTATTTTGGGCAAGGAGAGGAAACATAAAGGGCCATTCCGCACAATGGACAATGTCACTAAATCTGAGCACTATTGAAAAGCGCTGCAAGTAAAAGTAGCAGGTCTCGGTAATGCACACTGCTGGTTCTATTGAAAAAAAGGCTCTCCCACTAGCGCTGTTCTCGTAGTGCACAAGTTTCTGGTCTCGCCGAAATCAACACAAAGGAGGTGATATTTTTCTGCGCTTCCTCCCAATCAATCAATCAAACAATCAATCAATCAAACAGATCAGCCAATTAACTGTTGTGTTTATGCTCCCCTTTAAAAACTGTTTTTTTTTTACCCGAAAACACCAGTAGCAACGCATATTCGTTCATTCGATGTATCAGAAAGACCTTTTTTGCTGGCTTAGTAGCTGGTGCTTAATCGTTTACACATTCTTACAATACCCCCCCCCCCAGTGCTATTTCTGGCTGAAATTATGGGCAATGTCGAATGGGGGGGGTTGTATTGTGCTTGGAAACTTTACGGACAATTGCTTGTGGAGGGATTTCAGCCAAAGAAGCATTGCTTATTCGTTGCTTTTGCTGGTTTAAGGGGGGGAAATGGCGATCGCGACGCCGGAAGCTCGGGTGCGAGAGATTAGGGAGGGACATGTTGCTATCACTATACTGAGAATACACATGTCTTTTTCGGACGTGTTGCAGGTTGTTCTAAAGAGTCTAGCATTTTTTTTAGGGGGAATCCACTTTTGTGGATTTTTAGGGGGAATCCACTTTTGTGGATTCCCCTGAAAAGCGCTACAATGAAGCGATTTTTGCGGGAGTGTTGCAGGAGTGTTGCAGATTGTGTATGACGTCGTGAATAACGAAAAATAAATAGTGTTACACAATGGTGACACTTCACCAACATTAACGCTGTGCGGAATGGCCCAAAATAAACTCTGTGTTTTCTCATTGATTTCCCAATGTCTTTTCTTCAGAACATAAGAACTGACTTGCTGACAGGTTTGACAACTAACCAGAAATTTTAAAAATAAAATTCCTGTTCCTGTGTGCAGAAATCATCGGGAGAGGTTTAGAGCACAGAGATAAACATTATCTCCTGCTAATGTCTACACATTAAGCTGAATTATAAAGCAAAAAGCTGTAGCAGCCAGTTGGGAGGCGGGTTGCTCTGCTTCATGGATTAGGGCATGATCCAGCTAATCCAGCATCTGTTTCCAACTACAGCCAGCTAGATACCTGTAGAAAGCTAAAAACCAGGACAGGAAGGTTGTATGTCCTGAGCATTTATTATTCCTAGATAGATATACTGCCTTTCTACATTATTATGGCCAATAGCAGTTGCTAACGTTATCCTCTATGATTTTAACTCATCTTTTTCTAACACTGCATTCATGCATTCAATGAAGGAGCTTAATGAGGGAGTCAGTGTGAAGTAGAGGTTAAAAGCGGCGGCTTCTAATCTGGTGAGCTGGATTTGATTCCCCACTCCTACTCCACATGCAGCCAACTGGATGACCTTGGGCTCACCACAGCACTGATAAAGCTGTTCTGACCAAGCAGTGATATCAGGGCTCTCTCAGCCTCACCTACCTTGCAGGCTGTCTGTTGTGGGGAGAGGAAAGGGAAGGCGATTGTAAGCCGCTTTGGTAGAGAAAAAGTAGCATATAGGAACCAACTTTTCTTCTTCATGGGGGTCATGTATTCTAGGATCAGACAGCCCATATATACAGTAGATTTGCCAACTGTCCACCATGGTGGACAGACTCTCAGCCTCAGTTGTCCCTCTTCATTCTAATAAGAACAAAAATGGAAGAGTGGGAAGCAACATTGCTCAATTCATCTTTCTTACTCCTGCAAGCACAAGGAGATTGACTGGCTTACATTGCCAACCATGCACAGGCTCTCTGACACACCCAGACTGGCATTTTTGAAAGTGGAGGACCTCAGCCTGCATCTTCAGAGTCCTCTGCATTGAGCCAGTATGATATCATGGTTAGAGTGTTTTGAGTTAGGATTAGGAGACTCAGGTTTAAAGCCCTACTGTGCTAAGGAAGCTGACTGTATCCCCTTGGCCCAGTCTGTCAGCCTAACGTTCCACACAGGGTTTTTGTGAGGATAAAATGGAGACGAGAATGGTGTAAGCCATTTGGGGTCTCCATTTGGGAGCAAGGCAGGTTGGAAACAATATATATGAATAAATATATACATTCCATCCACATAAACTTTAAACTCAGGGAGGAGGTAACAGGGCCAACAAGCATGATACTACCCCAGATCTTCAACAAGCATTAATTTCTACCTAAAAGAATAGTTGTATAGAGCTTAGAGTTCTATACATCATCATCCTCATCAATTTGTATTTCTATCCCACCCTTCCATATTGCTCACAGTGGGTAAAAACAATAAAACCACCTACAAAGTTAAAATGTAAAACATTTACAATTATTACTGATGCCCCAAACTAAAATTCTCAGATGGGGGAGAGTTTTGTTGTTGTTGTTTTTTGGCAAGGAGCCAGTTATCCAACTCTCCCCCTCCTCCCAGCAGTGAGGCCAGACCTTTCTTGATGGATGTTATTTTAGGCCTGGTGTAATAGCTCCATTTTACAGGCCCTGTGGAACTGACCGAGTTACTGCAGGACCGTCTCCCAGAAGCTCATTCCACCAGGCTGGGACTAGGGCTGAAAAAGCCCTGCCTCTGTTTGAGACCAATTTCACCTCCTTTGGGCTGGGGACCCTGAGCAGATGTTGATCTGAAGATCTTTATGCTCTTGGTGGTTTATAAGGGAAAAGGTGGTTCCATAGGTATGCTGATCCCAAATTGTTTAAGGCTTTAAAGGTTAACACCAGCACCTTGAAGCTGATCCAGTCTCCAATCTGGAGCCAATGCAGCTGGGCGAGTACTGGTGTTATATGTGCTCTCCATTGAGTCGTGCAGCTGCATTGTGAACTAGTTGGAGTTTCCAGAGCAGTCTTAAGGGCAGCCCTATGTAGAGTGAGCTGCAGAAGTCTAATCTAGAAGTGATCATCATGTGAATCAATCTGTCTAGGCCCAGCTCCGAGAGATGGGGTGTAAGCTGCCTCAGCAGGCACAGATGGAAAAATGCCAGGTGGGCTGTCTTGGTGATCTGGGTGTCCATTGATCAGGAGGGATCCCAAATCATGCCCAAGCTCTTGATGGTAGGCGATGGTGTTAGTTGCACTCTGTTAAGTGCTGGGAGCTGCATCACCTGTTTGTCTGCATGGGGACCCAGCCAGAGGACCTCCGCCTTGACTGGATTCAACTTCACCCAACTCTGCTTGGGTGAAAAAATATGTTTCTCCCCTGTCTTTATTCACATACTTATAATACACCCTTTGAGATTCTGAACCCGACAACAGCTCAGTAGAAATCTACACTTATTAAGGAGCTGAATAAGGTGAAAGGAATGAGAACAAAAGTTAAGCCTCAAGTTAGCACCAAGTAATTCTCAGTCTAGACTTAAAAAAACAAATAGTCTTCTATGTTTCCCCCCCCCCTTCCTACTTGAAACAAAAGCAAGGAAACCGCTGGGTGCTGGAAATTGCTTCTTCCTTCTCCTGTCCGTTATGCAATGAGTGCCCCACAGCTATCCAGGCATTGCCAGCCGGGGACTTCAAACGGAGAATCACACGGCCAAGCCTGAACAAGGGAATCTCAGTCTGAACTTGGCCCCGCTGAAAGCAGTGGTTGGAAAGGCCCCTGAGGCTGCAACAGTGCTGTAGTAATCTATGTAAACAGGGACATTTTTCCATCCTTAACCTGCCTTCAATAAAATAAGGGGGGGGGGGGAAAGAGCAAGAACTCTCTTACACATACACTCGTTTAGGCCCAGTCATGATTCTTTTAAAGCTGCTGCCAACAGTTTTTAGTCATCTTTTGGCAAAGGCATTTTAACCACACATTTGACATAGTTGCTGGATGAGTCATTGCCTTGAGTTATCTAATTCCTAGACCAGTGTGTGCTTGCTTCCTAGAGTTCAGGAGTATTCCGAAATCACAGGCTTTGCTGTTAGCCAGAGTTGCTAACTGGACACTTAAGAGCACTCTTACACTGTGTGTCTGAAAAGCTTTGTCAGAGCACTAGACCCAAACAACTCGCTCCAGTTCACATTACACTGCAGGTATGCATCCAGAAACCTATAGAGTATGTAGCTGGCTGCTAGAGCTATGCATAAGCAGTACTGAAAGACCCTGATTGAGTTGTGGGTATTTTCCAACGTCTGGAAGAGGTTCCCCCATTGATGCTCTAAGATTTTCAGTTCCCCAAGTGCATAGGATAATGAGAGAATGTAGACGGCTGTTTATTTATTGTTTTTTAAAATAGGATTTTAAGACAACAATCTCAGGGTGGCTAACCACTGAAATCAAATACAAATTGTCCTAAATTGTATAAAACCAATTATAAATTAGTTAAAAATCCTTTAAAAAGGTGAGACAGTCTGCTGCATTACAGAACCTACCTATGAACCTTGGGTCAAGTAAATCCAAATTAAAATTATAGACCTCAAAGTTCAGACGGAAAGGTAGAGATAAGTTTGACACAAGTCTGGTTCACATGTTACAGCGGGCACCTGTACAACCTGCATATATATGGCTATATCTGTTTATGAGAAACAGCCAACATGCACTCCTCAGATGACTCTGTGTGTGTCTGTTTTCCAAAGTCTTTTTCATATCTAGGAAGTGATAACTTGCATGTAGGTGGCTTGGTTACATGAGGGCATTTTGCTTTTTAACACCCCAAGTTTCTTTAATAATATTTGGTCACAAATAGGCTTTGTAAAGGGAAGAAGAAGAAGAGTTGGTTCTTATATGCCGCTTTCCCCTACCCGAAGGAGGCTCAAAGCGGCTTACAGTCGCCTTCCCATTCCTCTCCCCACAACAGACACCCTGTGGGGTGGGTGAGGCTGAGAGAGCCCTGATATCACTGCCCGGTCAGAACAGTTTTATCAGTGCCGTGGCGAGCCCAAGGTCACCCAGCTGGTTGCATGTGGGGGAGTGCAGAATCGAACCCGGCATGCCAGATTAGAAGTCCGCACTCCTAACCACTACACCAAACCGGCTCTCGAGGGATATGATTCACTAAAATGTTTATTGTGTATATTATCTTCTTGGTAATACACTATTTTTCTAATCTTGCAAGCTGGTTGAGGCACGGCATATGGTATGACTTATATTGTAGTTCCCCTCCCCCCGTCTTGCATTGTTGTCGTTGTTTTTTAATTTTGTGATCCAGTTGCTGCATATACCAGTATGGGCTAGAGTGTCAGACTGGAATCTGGAAGACCCAAATTGGACTCCCCACTCTGCCATGGAAGCTTCCTGAGTAACCTTGGGCCAGTCATGCATTCTCAGCTTAACCTTTCTAACAAGCTGATAACATGGAGGAGAGGAATGATGTAAGGTACTTTCGGTCCCAACTAGATGCCATTAGATGATCATAGGCTGTCTGTAGAGTCACGGCCCATGCCATCCCACCTGTTCTCTATTTTTAGTATCTCCTGTTTGGTCACGAGAACAAAGTTGCTACAGTTCAGCCCAACCTACCTTAGAAGATTTTTTGAGTATATAATGAGAAAGCACACATGTTGGGTGTTTAGCATTGACATCTTCCTAGCCCCCTGTCCCCATTGCCTGCTGCCATTCAGTAGTGGGAGAAAATGCCCAACAAAATGGAGAGGGGGGCAATTGTTATTAGACTACAGAGTTTTAGAGAAATGCTTGAGCATCACACCTGCCAAGACGACACTTAGTCACATTAGAAGTATCCTTGTTGCATCAGAGATGCCAACCTAGTAGTCCCTCCACCTCTCCCATATTCTGTCAGTTGCCAGGATGTCTGGCAGTCTTACATATGCTCTATGTTCCCATATAAAGTTCTATACATGCTAGGGCTAGCATACCTTAAGGACTATGTGCCCCCATATCAGCCTCTAGTCAACTTCTGAGGCCTTGGTTCAGTTGTCCCTGGCAGGTGGCAACCCATGTGAGACCCTATTCAGTCACAACAGCAGGACTGTAGCAATAGCTCTGCAGGTATATTTGTCTAACTTGCCCTATCACTGACTTTCACTTGTAGGTGGAGAGTCTTTGTGTGGTCTTCTGTTCTCCCAGTAATCCCTCATCTCTGCCCTGTTTTGTAATTTATGACTGTTTGTGTATGTGTATATTCTGGCTATTAACTTGTTTTGTGCTGCTTTTATACTGCTGTATGATGTGTTTTTATACTGCTGTGTTTTTAGTCATTAGCTGCCTTGGTGGGGCTGATTAGGTGGAATATAAATTGTCTCAGTAAATAAATAATATTGAAAGATAGGGTGCAAATGAAATAAATAAATGTCTCCTTTTGTGTTCTTCATTTTTCTTGACTTCCTCCGGTTTTCTACAGGTTAGAGAATGCAGCAATTCCCCTCCAAAAGAAAGCATGAGAATAAGGCATTGAAACTTAAGGATTGAGCACCCTTTGATTCTTCAAGCTAATAAAAGCAGAAATGAATATATAATATTGGACTGCAGTGTACACTTACAAGCTGCAGTGGGATAACTATGTATAATGGATGTATAAATAATTTTTATGATACGTTCTCCGATATGACTGTTTTTCTTTATGATGTCTATTTTTCTTTACAATTTGGCAAACTGTGTTTATAGCTAATCTTTAATGCCAGCATAATGCTATATGCAGACCAATTTGATAATATTTATTTGGAAGCAAATCTCATTAAGTTCAATGGGGTGCTCTCATGAAAAAGTGCATAAGACTGAGCCTCAGTCATCTCACTGCAATCTCAGCAAGCTCTAATCCAAAGCTGTTTTGTGGGCTATCATCCAGAGAGCACTTGTGCAAACCTCGCTCCCACTGAAATCAAGAGTTTGAGAGTGCTCAGCTCTTGGAATGTGGTCCATGAAGGCATTTCAAGCAGAAAGGTGTGACTGGAAACATCCACAAGAAAGTGTAAGGAGTTAGCCATGTAGGCATGCTGAGTGCTCTTCAAGGACACCAGAGGTTCACGACAGAGTCCCCTAGAGATTTGCAAATTTTCCAGTCTGTTCAGTACAATGAAGCCAGGAAAAGCTGTGTTGCGGATATTATTATGTTTTACTTAAACCTTTACAAGCCTGCGCTTGCATGTACAAGATACCACACATGGCTTCCAACAAACTAAAATTATGTAAAGCAATGGACATCTGTCCAGCCTTTCAAAATTATTTGAATTGCTTTTTAAAAAACCTTTATATGCTACTGTGGCCTGTATATCATATGAAATGTTAGTGTTTTAATTTGCTGCTCTGCGTTTATTGACTAATACTTGTTCTTCAAAAACGATTATTTGTGGCTATGGATTGTAAGAACCTGTATCCATACTGCTGTTGCTTTTCTTAGTTGAATTTTAATGGTGATCATTCATATTGCTTTACAGTGAAATCTTATGCCGAGTTATACCCTTAAAGGGATTTGAATAAGGTAACTCTTCTTAGGAGGACACCGTTGATGACATTTTTGCAAGTGTGGTGTAGTAGTTAAAGAGTGGTGGACTGTAATATGGAGAACCGGGGATGATTCCCCATTCCTCCATATGTAGCCAGCTGGGTAACTTTGGGCTAGTCCCAGTTCTCTTACACCTTTCAGAGCAGTTTTCTTAGAGCTTACTTAGCCCCACATCCCTCACCCGCTGTCTGTTGCGAAGAGAGGAAGGGAAAGGTGTTTGTAAGCCACTTTGGGATTCCTTTGGGTAGTGAAAAGTGGGGTATAAAACCCAACTCTTCCTTTTTTCTTTGTTTTGTTTGTTAGTTTTACAAGTCATGAGAATACATTTTACCAGTAGGAACAATAAGACAATCACCAGCCAGCAAGCTACTATTTAAGCCCCAAAGTTGTCTTTACAAGGGCTGCACAGTGCCTGCTGTAAACGGATACACAGGTCTCTGGTGGACCTCCCCTGGCATGGCATTCCACAGTGTCAGAGCTGGCATTGAGAAGCCCCCCTCCAGCATTCATTATAGGATACATATATAGAAGAGAAGTTCTTAATTATAAAGCATTATAGAAATTTAAAAAGTTCACTCAGCTCTGTTGTGCAGGTCAATTACTGGCATACCTGGATGAAGCTTGAGTCCTTGAGCCTTTCCAATCTGGCTACTGAACTGGTCACAGGGCAGAAACAGTACTGGTCTCCCTGATGGATGACCTTTGGCACTAGGTCGACTGAGGTGGTTCAGCGCTGCTGGTATTACTACACCCGACAGCAATGTTCAGTACCTTTGACTACAAGGTCCTTGCTTGCCGCCTTGTCACTGTGGGGATCCAGGGGACAGCTTTAAAATGGTGGATCTCTTTACTCCAAGGTCTAGGACAAAGAATAGTAATTGGGGAGAACCAATCGCACCACTGTGAACTCAAATGTTGAGTCTTGCAGGGATCAATTCTCTCCTCATCACTATTTAACATCTTCATGTGCCTCTTGCCCAGCTGGTCTGAAACTATGGCTTGGACTGTCATTAGTAGCTCCTGTGGGATGGTCAGTCTGGAAACCCATTTGACTCGTTGGCCAGATGTCTGGAAGCTGTAGCAGAATGGCATCAGCATAGCCACATGAAGCTCAACTCCTCAAAGACAAAGATCTTTTGGATAGGTGGAAAAGGGTCAGACCAGGAAACATGTCTCCCCAGCCTGAGCAAAATGCACCTTAAAACAGTACAATCGGTCAGGAACCTGGGCATGACTCTTGACACTTCCTTAACTATGGAAGCTCAAGTCACATGAGCAGCACAGCTGGCATTCTTTTATTTCTGCCAAGCCAAGCTACTAGTGTCCTATCTGGACCCAAAACACCTCACCACAGTGATCCATGCCATGGTCACCTCTAGGCTGGATTACTGCAACTCGCTCTACATGGGCCTTTCCTTATCCTTGCTCCAGAAACTACAATTAGTCCAAAATGTGGCCAGCAATGGAGACCTCCCTACAACCTGGTCATATTACCAGGCAACTCTGAAACCCAGCATGTCTCTAGCCTAAGAATTTTGTTAACTGTGAACTGATATTTTTGGCTCTGATTGATGTTGATTGCTTATGACTGTGTGTTTTCCTTTTCCAAATTGTTGCAAATGTTTCAATGCATCCTCTCATGCCCGCTGTTCTATGTACACTGCCCTGAGACATCATAGTGGGGAGTGGTATACAAACTGAATGAATGAATGAATGAATGAATGAGTATCATGCTTTGTATCATTTCATTTTTATTTTGTAGTTTTCAGTTTGCTTTTAGCTGCAGAAATACTAATTCAGAATGTTCCACTGGGTTAGGAAATACATTAATTCTAGTTATAATGATTTGCAGATGTGGATTGATAGAAATTTTTTGTTTTTAATTTCTGAGACCGACGTCTACCATCAAGTGTTATGCAGAACTAGATTCTGGAATGGAGCCTATAGAGCTAGGTCATCATCGCTTTTGGCTGCTTTTGCATAGTTTAAGGATTAAGTAATTTCTATTATAGGAGAACATTAACTTTCCTGATCATCCCTTCTTTGTGCCTACACAGTCAGAATCCTTTAAATGAGCAACAGATTTGTAATGCCTTCTTTTTGCCCCTGTGCCATTGCTAGAAATGGCTGGGCTCATGGGCATATAGTCACCTACGTACCTTGACTCAAAAATCTCCATTAAAAAAACTGTGTCTTTTAAAATTGGGGGTGGGAGTGACAGATGAGTAGCAGGGTAGTCAATGCTTTGAGAAAGCCATGCAAAGAAAATAGTGTAATGGAATTCACTTGAATACATCAGAATTGCAATTGATGAATAGGGTGTGAGCTGTTGAGCATGGCTGTGAGGTTGATGAACTTGACTGTATGCAATGACAAAGAAAAAAATCATCAAGAAGAATGGTAAACCACATGAGAGAGCATATCAATGAGAAAGTAGCTATGTCAGGATATCATTTAGGGTTGCTAGTTTGAGGTTGACAACTTATGGAAACTTACTTGATGTAGTGATGGCCTATAAGTGATGACATCAAGTACGGACAACATGATGGTTCAGCCAGAAGCAAGTAGGTTCAATCAAAAAGTTTTGGATGAATGCTAGTGCATACCTGATATGATGACATCACTTCCAGGTCATGTCGGAAATGACATCACTGCATCAGCACAACACTGACTGAACCCCTCTACCCCATTTCCCCCCAGCCATCCAGCAGGGAGATCAGGTCTCCCTAGCATCATTGAAGTGTTTCTAGTATTGCTGGTAGGCATGAAATACCCTTCACAGAGAGTATTTGGTGGAGAAGGAACTTTTACAATTGATTCAGCAGTGAGTTTGTTGAATCTATGTATGTGTGTTAAGTCCGAATACTTGTAAAATTGTAAAATGTACACCTTAATCTGTTTTAGTTTTATTAATCTATATCTTTAGATGTTGCAACTTGATTGCTACTTTGTGTGCCACCTTGAGTACAATGAGATCAGGCAAGAGAAAAATGTTTTTAACCAGTCAATTAATTAAATTATATGGTGACATTGCTGAATCTAAGTAAGTATAGATCCGGTCAGGTCCCAGATAAGGAACCCTATGTATGCCACATTGGGTTCCAGCATGGAAAAAAGACAAATTATAAAGGCAACAGACAAATAATTGGTTCTTCCACTTCTTTAGCTTCTTTTCTCTAATGCTCTCATCACTTGCCTGTGTCAAAACTGTAATGTTTTGCCATGTGTCCTACCTGATGGTTTATTCTGTAAAGCCTGGTTATTGGGAGCGATCAGAGATTCTCACAGCCTGGGTTTAGCAATTACTTCACTGGCTTGCCAGTTTGGCCTGGTATATGTCCAAAACAGCCAAATTGGGGGTGGGGGGCTTTTCCTGAAAGGAGACCTTATGAGGCTGGTTTTCCTGCTCACAGATATCTTTGTTTTATTCTCTTTTCTCAAGGACAGTGTTTAGAAGTATCCAAAGTTGTTTGATTCAGCTCCTCGCTGGCCACCTGATCACTCATCAGTTTTATCAAAGAAGTTTTTAATTAGGGCTGAGTGTGCTTAGGAAAAGTCTGTTCTACTAGCAAGCTCTCTCTTTTCTTAGATCATGCCAAGATCGCAAAAACATAGTCAGCTTAATTGCAATCAATGAATAATTATCCAAAAAATTTTTGTAAACGTAATTAGCACTTTCTGCAGATGATTCTTCTGCACTCCCCAAGTTACTCTGTTTAGGCATTATCAGAAGGTGTATACAAAATTCTGCACAACTTTTCTGCTATATTCCTCCTTGGAAGGCAAATGGCTATGGATACAGGAGGGCATAATATTATCTCTGGGCTTCTCTATTTAGCTTCTTTCTGCTATGGATTGGATTCATTTTCCTACTATAAATGCACATAAAGGACTGCTCACTGTCTTCTCCATTGTACATTTTCAGCTATACCAAATGAATGCAAATAGAGTCTCTGCAGCTGGTCTGCCTGTCCCCTCCCTGGCATGCTGAAGTCAGTGTTGTGGAACCAGATCCCACATCGCTCTCTGAACAAATAAGGGGAGAGGCAACCTCATGAGCTTTCTTTCCTAGATACAATTAGCCCATTCTAGCAGGTGAGATCCATAGGGGAAATCTACCTCAGGGACCCTGATTGGGTGGAAAGGAGGCATAAAAATGTTTTGAATCATATAAGTATAGAATAATAGTCTTAGCATGCAGGATATCGATCCCAGTCTTGGAGCAATGGCAAAAATGAGACACCCAGAAGTAAATGCATTGTATTTGTTCTGTAAGATCCATCATACCTTTTTTTTTTCTAGAGGAGGAAGACGGGCTTGCTGTAGAATTTCCTTCACATGCAAACAATGGGGGGGGGCTCATAAATCTAATCAAGGACAGAACACAGATGGAACTTGGTTTGTATTTTCAATAGCTTTGTTGAAGAAGGAAAGGGAACAGGTAACCAAAGAAAATGAGAGTTGCTAACACAAGAAGAGTGCAGGTAGAGGCAGGTTGCCTTTGAGATGCATATATCCCTTCATCCTTCCATCGAGTACATCATAATTTCTCAACCGTGCTGGAAAACTCACCCTCATTAAGTCTCTCAGTGCTAAGGAAGGTGACCCAAACTCCCCTTCCATCCATTTGCATCTTGCTCTGACAGCCACTGACTTGTTAATTATTAATATGAAATATTTGATGGTACACGGAGCAGCTGAACCTGGTTTAATGTATGCTCAGGGCAACTCTCTGAAGCTGGAATCAGCTGTTCCAATTTGTGAGCTTCTTCAGTCCATTTTGGCTTTTTCTTTGCTTTCTGCTTCTTTCCTTTGCCTCCATGGTGAGGCTCTCCTTTCACCTAAACTTATGAACCATTAGGTCTGGGTTTGAATATCATTCCATCTTTGATGTAACAACTAGAAATGGGGTTGTTTTTTCCCCTTATCCCCAGAAAGTTCTGTCTTTCCAACATAAATGTAATGTCTTTTTGGTGTTAGATATTTCAGGTGTTTTGCCATTTGGAACTGTCCATAGAACTGTCCATAAATGGACTCTGGGGAATGGTAGATGAGAGGAAGGCCTGGAGGATCATTGTTCATCAGGTCACAATGAGTTGGACATGACTTCGCACCTAACACCAAATTTCAGGTGTATCATAGGAAGAATCTCCTCTTTTATGACTCAATCTTTCCCACATATTGAGATTCACAAGACAGGCACCAGACTGTAACTGCCTAGAAACCTCTCATGTGGGCATGCTCTCAACTAGATTTAGTCTATTGTGAGTTTTCAAGACTAGAACACCCACTCAAAAGAAGCTGGACTGAGCTGAATATCATAATTATTTGGAAAACCTCTTAAAACATTTCAATATGAATAAAATGGGATGTGCTAACTGTATGATTAGATATTATGGGGATGCTAGAATACTAAGCGGTATATAAGTTACCACATTTTTATCATCATGAGACACAGAGGGCACCCAGTGAATTTAATGAGTGAAAGCCTTTGGGTGATGGAAACAGCTTCTGTTGAACAGATTCCTAAAGTTTGGTCAACTAAGTTGATCCTTGCCTAAGGCATTTCCCCATCTCCTGTTGCTGTTTGTATATACAAGTTTAATTTTCTCTGTTAAGCTAATTCCACTTTTAGTGTTTGGTAAAGGATTAAGAAACGTAGCTAGCTGCCATTAGACAGAAGTGAATCACCTACCTGGATAAGGGAAAGGGAAGGGTTTGGAGGTTACTGGACAGTAGGTTCCGGTGCTGTCACCCATGGCTCCACCCTACATTTGGTTACTAGCTGTAGGATGTTGTGGGGATGAGATCAAGTGGCTTCCTTATGGTCAATGCTGATCCTTT
Source organism: Paroedura picta (assembly GCF_049243985.1). Lineage (NCBI taxonomy): Eukaryota > Metazoa > Chordata > Lepidosauria > Squamata > Gekkonidae > Paroedura > Paroedura picta. Next base: position 134,644,797 of record NC_135369.1, read on the forward strand.
AAAGGAAGATAGACAGAGGGGATTAGTCTTTGTGCAAGCAATGTAGGGGTATGCTGCCTTTGTGATCTAAAAGCAGGGCTGACTTAAGGTAACTGAGCTGCAAGGGACAAAGAGGCCACCTTCAGGGTCACCATGTCAACCCCCTCCCATATGGCATCCACTGCTTTTGTCCCTTGGCTTTCCCCAAACGTGAGCTAACATTCACTGTTAGCAGTTGGGCAGGCAGCAGCATCTGTTGTTCCCTACCCATGCTGCACCAAGCCCTGAGGAATCTGTAATCAATAAAGTTGTGGCCTGGTTTCCTCCATTTCAGTGTCCCTGTGTCATCCTTCCCTGCTGGCTGGTCCCCAGTCGAGGTGCAAGGATCCTGTTGTTCTACACAGACAACTCTTGTGATGATTCTTCTATATCCTTCCTTAGCCTAACTTCTCACTACAAAGCTATTCAGATAATAATTCCCTTCCCCCTATATTTTGGAATGTTTACGGGCTTTCTCCTCTATAACTTGATTCCAGTTGGTAAAGAGTAATTTCAGTAACTGCTCGTTTTCAACCCTGGAGAATGGACAGAGTGCCATAAGAAAAGGACAGTTTCTTCACATTGGGAAGTACAGACCACAAGGGGCAATATTTCTCATTTGGCAGGTGAAGGAGTCCCTTTATGGCCAACCCATCATCTTTTATAATAAACTAGTTTCAAAGCCCCTTTATAAAAAGGGGTTTTGAAAGGGGAGAAGGCGTCAGACCGGCAGGGAGGGAACCCCCAGCAGCCGCGCTTCGCGCCTCTCGCCGCGTCAGTCTGGGAGCAACTGCGAGCCGCCATGCTGCAGCTTTGCATGCCATGCCATGCTGCAGCTTTGCATACTCCACTGATCCCAAATATTGGGGTTCTGTTTATAAGACCATGATAGCAAAGTATGCAAGCTGTCTTATGAAACGCTAGACAGCTGAGGTTTTTAAATATTCTAGTTCCTCTGGGACACAGAAACAACTGTGATGCAGAGTAAAACATATAATACAATTTACAATACAATACGATTTAAAATACCAAAAAAGCATATATGCCTACATTCATCCACAAGGTCCAATAAATTACCTCCTTGCTAGTGAAAATAAATTAAATAAACTATTGTAATCTCTGTGTATATACGTCTTTAGCTTCCTGTTGAAGTCTTCATGTGAGAATGTGGGTTATTCTATAAGTAAAATAAAACAATCCAACCAACTAATTAATATTGCCCAGCCTGCCAGAGCCTTGAGCTGTAGTATTTGATTTAATACCAAGTGAAATCACATCACCCAGAGTTAAACATGTGCTCCTTGTGGTAAATAAAGGCTTTGGGGGACTTATATCCTGGCTTATTGCATGCTCTTGGGTTAGTAAATCGCCATCTAAAACAATTCCCCTGATGCACTATTATGATTTGTTACCTGCATACTTTGTCCATGGAAACAGACATTATTGAGGGCATCATTTCACAGCAGCCAATACATGCATGATCAATGGATTTATTGTAACAATGTCCCCTTGATTCCCAGACAAGGGCTCCACTGGAAATTTTCCTCCTACTGAGGCCACACTATTGTATTCAACAGGCAGCAATGTCTTAAGCATTTTCAAGAGCAGGAATGTGACAAAAACAGGAATTATTATTTGAAACTCTTTCCCTCTCTATCTCTCACACACATACATACAAAGCACACTGTCTCACAATATGCGGTTTCCTATTGTCATTTGACTATTGAGTGGAAGCAGACACTCTAAATGTAATGGGAATAAACACATTTTCTGATTTGAATAACAACATCTTGAAACACAGCAGATCTCTGTCAAAACTCCTTCCTCAATGCATTAGAAATGTAAGCCCTTCTTCACTCTTATTTTGTTATGCCTTTTTTTTTAAAAAAATGTTGCTGCTGTCTTTAAAAGCTAACACAGTTCCAGAGTCCAAATGTAGGAAATTATTAAAACCTGCTATCTGATTGGCTGAAAAGGTTCTGAAGGACGGCAATTATTTCATGGCATTCACATGCTGTAGCTGTAGCGAAAAAAACTGTGTGCATCATTATCATATATAGAAATCTACACAGGGGGTTGCCAATATTTCCCTTTTTCCAACATTTAAGAACAGTTGAATAATCACCCCATGCAGGTATTCATTTTTAATACATGAGAAATGTTGATACCTGTCCCTGTCAAAGGTCTCTGGAATCCATGTGTTTAATGTCAGTATTAGTTATCGATTACAAATTACGAAAACACCCCAAAAAATGTTTCAAAGGCATAGCATAAAGTGAAAGAACACAGTTGAGCAAAAGAACGTATCCTTCCCAGGCCAGATCAATGATGCCCCCTCACAAGCCATGGCAGGATACACTAGCAGATCCTGACATTCTGCCCTCCCCTCCCCCCAACAAAACTTCCCTCCTCAACCTGGAGAAGGTTTAGATGGATATTTGGCAAGAATTTCCAACCTAAGATGGGAAACTTTACATGTCCAGAATGTACCCACTCCTGTTCACTATCAGGAAACACTTTCTAGGCCACCAGATATTGGAGGTGACCTCTGTGGAGCCTGGACTCCAATATGTCAGACACCTCCTAATGTAAATTTTTGTGAACTAAGATAGGGACAGGGTTATCCCGTGGGTGGGTGTGGGTGGCAAGAAAACACATTCCTTTTCATAAAAGACTTTCTAGAGGTCCGCATACTGGAGCAGGATGCTGTCCTGATCCTAGTCCTATGTCATTATTTATTGGATATTTTATGATATCTATTTACATTGCTATATATCACAAGATCCACCTTGAGTCTCAGCGAGAAAGGTGGGCTACAAATAATGATAACAACAACAGATTGTCATTTGAATACAGATAAGTTGGAGAAAATCATAACACTTATAGGCACAAATTTCTACCTTCATAAAACTGAGGGTATCCACTGCATAATGGTTGGCTACTATATGAAACAGGATGCTGGACTAGCTGGACCACTGGTCTGATCCAGCAGGGTTCTTACTGCAGAGTCCAAGTCTCCCAGGTTCTGGTCCTAAATTCTAATCAATATAACATACTATGTTTTATAAGCTGTGTCTCTGTAACCTCCCTCAATTCCCTCTTTTACACAGACTTCCTTTCCTTTCCAGAGATGCCTTTTGCTTTCTGCAACATATTCATGTTCTCAATATTCTCTGTAGCATGTAAAATGGCAAGAGACTAGGGAAAGCATTTTTGGAAGAGTTCAGTAAATCATGGCAGATATTTCTTTACTAACAATGTGCACTTTTAAAAACCACTCTGGCTGACATTACAGCAATTTTGCTGCTCTTGTAAAAGGAGGTAATGAAGCATGACATTTCTTTGGGAAATTCTCAACATCAAGTAATATTCAGCCATATGCAAAACTGAGTGGGGGGGGGTTAAAAAAAGAAAACAGTAACTGTTTGAGGAAAGTCAGTCTTCTTTCAAAGAGAAAAAAAATTATTCTATATATGTACAGTTTGGGGGTGGTTGTCATTTTAAACGTTTTGCATTAACATCACAGAAGATGTAGCAGATATACAAATTACAACTTATGAAGAAAGAACAGAAAATAAAAGGAGAAAGGAAAGTCCAAAGAGAAAATATGTGCTGGTTTTATTATAGCCCTTATACATGAAAGGAAAAAGCATCCTATTTCTTGAAAGAAATTACTGGTTATCTCTTTTCTTGAGTCCTTGTCATTTTTGTCATTTGGATTGTTTCAAATTTGTTCCAAGCCAATGTTGGCACTGTTTTGGCTTTTGTAGGTAGCTCTTTAGGTGTCCATCGATAGGCAATTTCGATTTTGATGAAGATTAGCAAATATTAAATACCTTCTGTGACCTTTGTGGCTTTTTATCCATTCATTAGTGGCATTCATGCAAAATGGAAAGGCAGGATAGAAACCTACAAAATAAATGGATGGAAGGCTACCCGTGCATGAATCTTCAGTCCAAAAATGTACTGAGTTCAGGAACAAGGAACACCCATTCATAAATATAGTAAGTGCTCTGAATCAAAACAAACGTATTCCTAACACTTGTGAACTGTCAGAGACCTGATTTGACCATTATTCTTGCTATCTGGTTTTATTTTCCTAGGCGGCGGCAGGAGCAGAAAAGGGAGAGAGTTACTTGACAGATAGATGTTTGATGGCAATATCATCCAGCTGAAACCATCAGTCCAAACAAGATTGTTCTGATTGGCATTTCTCTGCATAACATTTCCACTTTCCATTAATTATGGCTTCATCTCACTGGTTTAGGGAGGGCTTTTGATTCTATGAAAGCACAGATGTTGCGTTTTCATGACTTATTTGTTCTCTGGGGCTGCACATAGTGGGCAGTAACAAGGTTTTGCTTGCATACCCTGCTGCCAAGCAGGGAGGGCTCCCAAAACAATGGAGAAATAGCAGCCCACGGTGTGCCTCTTTCTAATGAGGAACAAGCTGCCTACCCTGGAAGCTACCACCACCCTTCTTGATCCTGGAACGCCCAGCCACACTCATCCACGTGACGGTCATCTCTAGACTGTAACTCATTCTACATGAGCCTTTCCTTATCATTGCTTTGGAAACTGCAACTGATCCAGAATGCAGAAAGACAGATGAGGGGTAATCATGAATCAAATATATTTTTTATGTCAGAGAAAGTACTGCTGATTCAGAATATGAGCTCTTGCAGATATGAACTGAAGTCATGAGGAGTATCTGATATGTATTCACGTCTAAATCAAAAGTGTATTGTAAATTTTTTACTGGAAGTTGAAGGCAAAGTTAAGTAAAGTTATTCTTCCCCCATCTTACCTCACTGCTGTTTGAAACAGATTTTCTCCCAGACAGGCTCTGAAATGGAAAGTTAACTGGGCTTGGGGAAAATGCTGAAAGAAACTGTGAGACAATGAGAACTAAACCTTAATCCATCCTGTACTTATTTTCCTTGTCCACATGCTCCACTTTGTCTTTAAAAAGAAAGTTATCATGTTCTCTTTTTGAAGATCCTGGGAAAGGAAGGGGAAAGTGATATATTAATTCACACCTACCTTTGCCTCCAAAAATGTACATTTTCTATAGAATGGTAACATTTCTCTTTTTTTTCTGAAATTGTATAGGTAGGGGATTCCTTGAGTAGGGATGCCAGTCCCTAGGTGGGACCTGGAGATCTCCTGGAATTATAGTTCATCTCCAGACTAAAGAAACCAGAAGAATTGCTTTGGAGGATGAACTTCATAATATTATACTCAGCTGAGATCCCTTCAGTTCTGCCCACTCCTGGCTCTACCCCAAAGTCTCCAGGTATTTCCCAATCTAGAGCTGGCAACCCTACCCTTGAGCAAGGAATATTCAACTAAGGGAAAGGCAGTAAATCTGGGAACCTAGCTTATTAAAGATTCTTATAATGCCATATTGGTTGCTTCCAATAGAAGCACAAAAATACACTCCCCATACAGCATCTGCAAGTGGAATGGCACTGCGTGGCAATGTGGCCCATGCACCCTTGTTCATATGACACCAAATTGGGAGGAGTAGCGAACGCCCCAGAAGTTAGAATTCAACGAGATCTGAACATGCTGGAAAAGTGGACAAATGCAGACAAGATGCAATTCAATAAGGAGAAGTGTAGAGTCCTACATCTGGGTCATAAAAATGAGAAGTATGCAAACTGGATTGCAGACACACTTCTGAGTAGCAGTATGTGTGAATGTGATCTTAGGGTTCTTGTGAACTGTAAGTGAAATATGAGCAGACAACATGATACGGTGATAAAAAAGACAAATGCAATCTTGGGCTGTATCAACACAGGCATCACATAAAAATCACAAGATGTCATAGTCCCACTGTATACTACATTGGTCGGACCCCACCTGGAGAACTGTGCAATTCTGGAGGCCTCACTTCAAAAAGGACGTGAACAAAATTGAGAGGTTCAGAGGACAGCAAGAAGAATGATCAAGCCCTATGAGGAAAGGCTGGGGGACCTGGCAAAGTTCAGACTGAAGAACAGGAGGTTGAGAAGGGACATGATTGCTGTCTTTAAGTACTTGAGTCACTTAGAGTAGGGCAAGGAAAGGTTCCTGTTGGCAGCAGAGGAGAGGACCTGCAATAATGGTTTTAAACTACATGGAGAACGATATTGGCTAGATATCAGGGGGGGGGAATTTCACAGAGTAGTTCAGCAGTGGAATCAACTTCCTAAGGAAGGGGTGAGCTCCCCTTAGGCTGATCCTGCATCTAGCAGACGGCAGGACTAGATGGCCTGTATGACCCCTTCCAACTCTATGATTCTATGATTCTATTGAATCATTTCTCCAGCTCTGCTGAATTTTTCCACTGGGGTGCCAACTATCTTAATTGAGACCCAGGATTGGTATTGAGAACAAGACTATTAAATGTTGTTGTTAGATGTAAAGTCAAGTCCGACCCATCGGACCCCATGGACAATGATCCTCCAGGCCTTCCTGTCCTCTACCATTACTCGAAGTCCATTTAAGTTTGCACCAACTGCTTCAGTGACTCCATCCAGCCACCTCATTCTCTGTCGTCCCCTTCTTCTTTTGCCCTCAATCGCTCCCAGCATTAGGTTCTTCTCCAGGGAGTCCTTCCTTCTCATGAGGTGGCCAAAGTATTTGAGTTTCATCTTCAGGATCTGGCCTTCTAAGTAACAGTCAGGGCTGATCTCCTCTAGGACTGACCGGCTTGTTCGCCTTGCCGTCCAAGGGACTTGCAAGAGTCTTCTCCAGCACCAGAGTCCAAAAGCCTCAATTCTTTGACGCTCGGCCTTCCTTATGGTCCAATTTTCACAGCCATACATTGCAACTGGGAAGACCATAGCCTTGACTAGATGTTAGGTGGCCTTAAAGACTAAATGTTAAGTGGCCTTAAAGATGCCACTGGACTCAATTGACATAACTGTCCACCTAAGAAACTGATGTTGCTGCCTCCACTGTCCATTCCACCCCCCATCAGACATGTACAAAAATATGGGCATAATAACAATCACACCAGGCTCTTGTGACTTGGACAATCTCATTTTTCCTTGTAATAATAGAAGGGGAAGGAAATTAAAAGTGAGGAAAATGAAATTCCTTATTTCCTTGTGGGGGGAAATGCCTGTGTGGAAGCCACTGAAATCTGCATCCAACATTTTTCTTTGGTGACGTGTGACAAACTGACATCATTGCCCTTCTAATGATAAACTTTCCTTTTCCTTTAATCCAACCAAACTGAAAACAATCACCCTTTAAAAAATATTCACTAGTACATTTCTTATTCTCCAGCAGATTTTTATTTGTTTTAATTGGGGGTGGGGGTGGGAAACAATTATCTTCCTTCTGCCTACAACACTTCTTTTGTACTTTAAGCTGATACTTAGCACCAAATCAAAAATGCAACTCTGGATCTTATAAAAGCAAATAAGGAATGAATTTATGGTCTCATCATCTCTCTACACACCTGCGCACACACACAGTTTGAATCTCTTTGTATTTTAGAATTAGGGTACTAACTATTGCCTGACACAGAGGCTTCGTCTACCCAGTACTGCGACTGGATCTATAACTACCTGTGGCTTTGTTGACAAATAAGCTATTAGAGGATTAGTCATCATCAAACATGAATGGCACTGTACGTGCCTGCACACAATACACAGCTTTTTGTTTTCTTGCACTTTTTAATTGTGATGTATATATACACCAGGCACAAACATAGCCTATCAGTCGGCTCATGCAAAAATACAAGGTGTGCAGGAATGAAACCTCATTTTACAGCACGCAAAAAACCACGGGTTTTTATTCATTCATGCCCACTTATCTTTTTCCAAGGCGTCGTTATGTACTGTTGGTATAACGTAGGGTTGAATTACAAATAACACACAAGTACCTATAATAAAAGCCTCCTTAGAAAAAACAACTTCAGAAGCAGGTAATCTTAGGTGGAGCTGGAGCAGGAGAGGAAGATACTTATCCCAACCCCAATTGATGCTCCCCTCCAAGCCCTTCAGACAGCTAAATGCAAGTTAATAGGGATGCCAGCCTCCAGGTGGGATCTGGAGATCCCCTAGAATTAAAGTTCATCTCCAGGCAACAGAGATCATTTCCCCTGGAGAAAATGGCTGCTTAGAAGGTGGAGTGTATGACATTATTCCCTCTCCTTTCCAAATCCTGTCCTCTGCAGGTTCCACTCCTGAAGTCTCCAGGTCTTTCCCAATCCAGAGCTGGCAATCCTATAAGTGAATGGTCTGGAATGAATACATCACAGGCAGAGAAAGAGTGATGCATGCATGCTCTCTTTCTGCTTCGCCACTGAAAATCACCTGTTTCCAAAGCTTCAGAGGGACGTAATGTGTACTTTCAATCCATTAAATCTGAGAAGAAATTTCATCATTTATTAAAAATTACATATTTTCATCTCACTGTCTATCTGGCTGAGACTGGTGTAATTCCACTTGTTTGTTGCCAATTCATCCGCCACTACAGAAAAATGACTTCCAATTGTCATGTGCATTACTGAAATTTGAACACAGGCGAATCGCTGTGTTGCAACTACAACCTCATACTTGACCTAGCTGATGGTGAGGGGGAAGAAGAGATTTTCTCTTCTTGCACAGTTTGGTACTAAATGCAGCCCCATATGAGAAAGCTGGGAGATCCACAAGGAGGAGGAAATTAATCAGCTGGGCAGCATACTATATACATGGTATATGCATGCCACTGTTCCCTTTACAAAGTAAGCCAAGCCCAGCTTCTACAGGGCAGGAAAGAGTGGCATTATCCATCCCTTAGGGCCAAACCAGACACAACGTCACAAATTCCATGTACAGATATCCCAAACATTTTCCCTTCTCCAAAGCAGGCAATTCATATTGGGATTACAGCCTGGGGAGACTGTGAAGTTTTTTGCTCTGCACCATTTTCATGACTGGCAATGACCCCAGTGGATCCATTCCTTGAATGCTTTCAGGTGAAGAATAGAACATGGGAAGGAGCAAAACAAATTAGCTCCTTCCCTAAAGTCCATCTATACAAAACAGCAATTCTGTGATTTGGAGATCACCTGCAACTTTGGGAGATCTCCAGGCACCACAGGAGGTCGGAAATCCTAGAAAGACACTATATATATATATTCCTAAAGTCAGAAATGGGAAGAAAGGAATCCTTGTGCAGGCTGTGCAAAACACGATCCACTGACTCTTGGCTATGGATGCCAGCCTCCAGGTGGGACCTGGGGATCCTCTGGAATTATAGGTCATCTCCAGACTACAAAGATCAGTTTTCCTGGAGAAAATGGCTGCTTTGGAGGGTGGACTCTGTGGCATTGGACACAATCCTCTCCTGCTTGAATATCAAGCCCCTTCCTGTATAAGTCTGTACATGTCTCTTTCTTGTTTTTAACCTGAATCTCCTGAGAATTCTATCCTCAGTTAAACACAGGCTCAAGTTTTCCATTTAAAAATCAGCAATTATTAAAGACAGCAGCAACCAAATTCTTAAGCAAAAGACTTTGAAACCTCTCTATTTTTCCTGCATTCTATGGGATGTTGGACTAGATGACCCTGGAGGTCCCTGACAACTCTATGATTCTATGATCTGAATCTCTGTTTGCGACCACCTTCCTCCAGCCATTTTCTGCCAGTGGGACTCTGAGAAGAAATTCTGAGAAGGGGGGGGGATGGGAGAAGCCAATGGGGGCAGTGCAGCAGATTCAGCTCTTCCCTCCTATTCCTTTTCCATTGTATGTGACTTCATCAGGGCCACAGCAGAAATTCCAGAAGACCACCACCCACCATTGGTCTAAAGCAGTGGAGAGTGCAGGTGTTTGCCAGTGCAGTGCTTACAGTCCCACATTCTTGCCACTAAAAATTAAGTGCTTGGGAAAATGATATACACAACTGCCAGAAATATCCCTGGTTTGATGCTCAAGGCACATGCATGACTTATGACTACAGGACTGTGCATTCTTAGTCCACATGCAGTATAACCCACACATATAACATGTTGTTCCCTATGAGCTCCTCTAGACCCAAGCAAATGGCTTCAGAGTAGCTAAAATACAAATTCTGAAGAAGCAATTTCGCCCAAGCCAGATTATCCTTTTCTGCTAATATCTTGCAATTCATTTCTTCTGGGTATTCAAATATCTTTTTAGCAGTTCTTTGGATTTAGCATCTCTTCTACCTTTACAACAATCGTAGTACTCCTTCCATTCTTTTTCCCCCCTTTCTGTCTCTCTCCCCACTTTTTCTGCCATAAAAAAGCAAGCAAACAGTAGTTTCCAACTAACAGCAGGCAGACACACTCACACACACACAAAGAGAGACATGAAACAGATGGAAGAAATAACGTAGGTGATGATGTGTCACCATAACAATAGACAGAGCACAGTATTCTATAAACACTGCAAACAATCTGCTTCCTCTCGTGGAACGCATAAGGAAAGCTTTGTTTAAAGAAAGACTACACTGTACTAACTAACATTTACCAGTGTTGTCATTCAGTTTCCAGCTGGGAGAACGCTGGGTGAAAATTAAAGGCGGTGCCTATTGTTCGATTCAGGATTCTGACTCTTGTGTGCAAAGGAGGGAAGTCATAAGGGGAAAGATAGAAGCAACGATTCAGACTTTTCTGTTATGTGATTTATGCCTATCAAATAGACTCATGGAACATAATTTGAAGCCAGTAGCCAATAGGATTTTTGGGGGGGGGAGGGGGGGAGTATAAGCTTTCAAGAGTCAAAGCTCCCTTCACCAGGTGCCACTTGATTTGAATCAAGCTCCTCGACCACCAACCTTCCTAAAAATATCTGAATAGACTAATGGAGTGATTCTCAGACTAGTGAGTGTACAGATTGTTCCCATTTCAAAATGTCTGAAGTTGAGTAAACACTTCTGTGTAAGTGGGCGATTGTCTTTCACTCTTGGGCAATAAGGAAAATAGAGGACTCAGGATGTTGTTGGGAATACTTGTCCCTTGCCTCAGACAACAGATGAGCTCGGTTCCACAGAAAGCAAGTAAAATTTCTGAATCCTGATAACTCTCCAGGTAGAGAAGGGGACAGATAAACTGAAAGACTAGGCAAGGGCCAAGCTCAAGGAACCAGTAAGCCAGCAAGCAGAGCAATAACAAGACTTGGGGGAAACAGGGGCTGGAGTGGTCAGGAATGAGATGCCCCTTCCTCTGTGAGTCTGCACAGGTCTCCTTCTAGATTTTAACCTGAATTGTCTTCACTTGCTTATGTCAATCTCCTGAGAATTCTGCCCTCAGTCAAACACAGGCTCAAGTTTTCCAATTTAAAATCAACAGCACATTCTTAAGCAAAAGACTTTGAAACCTCTCCATTTTGTCATCCACTTATTTACACATATTACATTTTAATATCCAGGATCTTGAACCTGCTATCCATCCACCTCTTTCTTTCTCTCATTCTGCATGTGTGGATAGATGGATATGCACATGCCGGATGCATGTTGTGTGTTTATAAAACAAAGGACTCTGAAATTCATGAAAGTTACACAGGCTGATACGTCAGGTGATTGCTCTTGCTCATTGTGCTATAAAGCCAAGAAACTTGCCTTTACATGAATGCCGAGAATAAACTGACTCTGTTCTTCATCCAACTCTTTCTACATACCGACCTCATAATAATATCATAGGAGCAAAATATCATAGCAAAAGAGATCGTTTCAATATTGTTTCCTCCCTTCATCATATACAAACTAACTTTTTCTTTAGCCTTTTAAACAATGACATTCTTTTGACACTATCTAAAATTCAGCCCCAATCAAAGGACTGCTCTACGAATCGGTTTGCCCCCCTCCTGCTTCTCTAACCGGTCTCCTTCTTATCAGTTTAGGAAAGGTTGTTAACACATGCCTCACAAGATGCTTCAAAGGTTTCATTCAATCACCTTCGAGTTTACTTTGAATAATGTTGCCAACACTGGCCTTTTTATTACCCTCTTTAGCAAGATTGGTCATGCAAAATTGTATCTCCTTTCAGAGAACAGATATCTCGTTACTTCAATTTACTGTTTCATTCAGTATGTAATTTTACATTTGAACGCATCAATAGTCTGCTATTTTTTTTCCCTGAAGGCCAACAGGTCTGCAGCTGCGGCAGCAGAAAAGGCTGATATGAAACTACTAGGAATCTCCTGCTCGGTCATGGCTAATGCATTGGCTGATCTATCAACGAAAGGGTTAACAAAAGCAGGTTATCTGAAGCATGTAATCCAGGGGGACAGATGTGTGTGGCCTTTACATACAAACCTCCAGTCCCAGGAATGTACTTGTGGTGATAGTTTGGGAAATATGAGACAAAGAGAAATCTTTAATTTTAACTGATTTTACTGATGTTACCAGCCCTAAGCATTTGGAAGGGCAGGCTAAAAATAAAAATGTATTATTATTATTATTATTAATTTAACAAAACTAATCTTTATTGGGTACAATTATAAAAAGGGGGAAAATGAAATGAAATCAAAATAACACATATCTGGAATGCAAAGGAAATCAACTAGCCATGTGTGTCCCCATGAATGTATGCATGATGTGTCCACATGGGTGAAACCCATCCATGAATATATGTACAATGCCCCCAGAGAGAGGTAGAGATAGCAGAAGGGACAGCTGTTATAGCACAAACTGTAAAAGGGTCAGGCCAACCAGATGGACTGAGAAGGAAAAAAACTGGGCTTGAAGTAGGTTGGTGGGAGGCAAAGGGCAAAAGGCTGAAGTCTTAGAAGTTTCAGGAGGAGCAGAAGATGGGAGAGAAAAACAGAGATGCCCAGGGAATCATTGAGAGCAGACTGAGTGTGTTTCTGGTGGCCATAGGAAGGCAGGGGCAAACTACCTCTGCTCAACCCCTTGCTGTGAAACTCCCATGAAGGTTACCATATGTCAGTTGCTATTTAATGACACCTAAGGGGGGAAATTCTACTAAACTCTTTTAAGTGTGTATGTTCAAATTGCTATAACACTACCAGTAGCTTTTGCACAATTGTTATTCTAACAACTCCGAAGAAGCACTACAGCTTTCTTTTTTTAAGTCACAATTGTAATCAGGGAAAAGGTGAGAAGAAACAGAGATGAAAATGATCTCCCCCCCCATTGCCAGTTTCTTTCAGTTTTCCCACATAAATGGAAAATCATATATATATCCTTGCATCTCTGATTTTTAAATGATTATGTAATATGCTGAACAATAAAATAACTAGTTTGACTCTCACCTTGCACAAAGCTATGCACATGCACTCCAGCCCTGATTTTCTTGTCTCACATGTACCTGCATCCATTCCCTTCCCCCTGCACTTGCTTAAAATTTTTACAATGCAGTCCTTAGCAAATTTATACACTTTTAACTCAGATGGCAGTGCAATCCTAAGAAGAGTCACACTCTTTAAATTGCACTGAGGTCAGCACTATTATTAAGGTATATACAATTATTCTAACTCTATAATAAATCATTTTTCATAGCAAACACAAAAGCCTCAGTTCTCATGGAGTTGTCCTTGTCTCCTCTCTGTCTAATATTCCAATCCAAAGTATGTATTCTAAGAAGTAAATTCCATTGTTTTCCTTCAATATTTTAAAAAATGTGGCCATTAATACAAGGCAAAGTGTGCTGATTTTTAATGTTAATTTTCAAGATACTGATTAACAAAGAATTGCAAGAACACTTGTCAAAAATGAAATGAAATCTACCTTCCTATAATAATAATAATGACAGGGTGCAGTCTTGCTCCTACTAATATCAATAGCAAACTACCTGTTCAATTTAATTGAGTCATACATTAAAACTTTAAAGGGGATATCTACAGACTGAATGCAATAAGGATCACTTATCCTGGGTGAGTATTAAGTCTCGTGATACATTCCATAGCAACAAATAGGCATTAGCCATCAAGTATAAAAGCAACAAGGAATTGCAGCCAATCCTGGCACTAGTATGACAAACATAAAAACAGAGTTGGATCCTAACAACAACCAGCAGAAGCACAAATCTTTGCCACTACCATTCCATACACCAACCCCTAGGAGACATATTCCCAAAATTCTGGAGCTAGCAGAGGTTGAGAATGTTGTGGTTTGGATGGTGAAGGGGATAAAAATCATTTTATGCAGCCCCTCAGCCCTTAATTCATGTGGGTCCCCACGTGTCCAGGAATATTCCTTCCAGGGATCCAAAGGAACTGCATGAGCAGAAAGGACCATGACACAAATCCACATTTCTTCAGTCGGAAGTAATTAGAACCCAATCTGTGGGAAAGATACAGAAATTGAAAGCCTTACTTTAAAATTTATGAGAGCACTTGGCGGGAGGGGAGAGGGGGAGGAGCACTAGAAACATCAATTCCAATGAAATATGTAAAGTGAATTTGCAAACTTTTTCAGTTCAATAGCAGATTTTGCTGTGGTGTGGGAGGTCACCATTTGAGATACAGATCATACTGTAAGGTCTCTGGTACCTGCAGTTACCCCACCTGCAGGGTGGTGATTTAAGCTACAGTCCCAAAAACACTTACTTGTTTCATTTTAAACTAAACTTTCACTACTGTTAACCACTCTATGTTGGAATGGCTTAAGGAAATTGTACATCGTTTAAAAGAAACTTGTGATTTCTAGTTACAGCAAAGTTTAATCTGCAGCAACCATCTAAAGCAGGGGTAGTCAACCTGTGGTCCTCCAGATGTCAATGGACTACAATTCCCATGAGCCCCTGCCAGTATTTGTAGTCTATGAACATCTGGAGGACCACAGGTTGACTACCCCTGATCTAAAGAATTAGCTGATGAACTCTGAATGTCACCTGTGTAATCTGACATTGATGATCTTGCATGTGACATTCACACATATCTGCAAACATTAACATAACACTTGTGAATTTACAGCAAAAACAATGGTGAGCAATGTGCAGACCGACTCAGAGGGATCTTGTTAATGTTTCTTAGGTGAACAACAGTTCCGTCAACTGAGTCCAGTGGCATTTTTGGGGGGGAAACTGAAAATATATTCTTCTTGGTACTTTAATAGCAGAGCTTAAATACAGAATTATTTTCCAAGTCTCATATTAATTCTTAAATTCTTGATAACAAATGCTATGTTATGAAATCAATGGCACTGACTTCTAAGTACTCTCCCGGTTCATTAGTCACAAGCTTCTGTAACTCATGCAACAGTCCGTTTTACTCAGACCCAAATGAGTAAAGGAAGAACGTAAAAGCAAAGACACATGGTAATCCTTGTAAGGGGCTGCGAGCCACACAAAGCATTCCATTCATAGCTAACCATCTGATGTCCAAAGAGCTTTCTTATCTTGATATTTTTGTATCGACTACATGGGCCCAATAAAAGGTTTCGAATTACTGGAATTTCTGGATAAATTAAAAGCAAGCTCAGGCTAGTAATCAAGGCAAAAGATGATGCACTTACAAAGACTGTCAGGCTATATTTTTGCTTTGATGTAGCTCATCTTTGCCCTGAAGGAATTTTATCATCCTATAGTGAGCCAGCTACGCTTGAAAAATCAAGCCTTTTAGAGAAAGGTATCTTGACTTGCTTGTTCCGCGATGTCACAGATGAGTGCTGTCAGAGCGTGTTTCTGTTTTCATGTGAGCACATTGAACAACGATATCTAAAGATTTAAAAGATGTTGAGGTCACTTGATCAAATATTCTACCTTGTCCGAAGACATTTCTAGGCTCATCATGTTAATATTTTGGAAAGGGACTTTTATTTGACAGGAAAATCTTTTTGTATCAAGCTGAACAGCATGTCAAAGCCTTGCTTTGCAAGGAGTATGGTGGGCTGTTCAGAACTATTTTTAGAACAATGCTGCATCAGATTTAAACACACACAAGGGGTGGGGGGAAATAGTACTCTGCAGTCATTCCGAAACAAAAAAGCATTTTGCGGCAGAATAATAAGGTACTAATTTCTCTTTGTCATCATTTTTTATCAGAATTGTCAGAGAGCAAATACCCAACGTTTCACATTCAAAACAAAAAAAGAAAGTTGTCTCACTAATACTGCCCCAGTTTTGCCATGGCAGGAAGGGAGAATGTTTTTGAAAATCATTTGCAGCAAGCAAGCCCATTGATTTAAATTTTTTATAAAAAACTCTGACTCCTGGCCTATATTGGTTAAAAGTAACCAGCAAATTTTAACAAAAACACAAAGAGCTATTGTGGCTTTCCTAGATTTGTTTTTAACGCCATATATTCCTGTAATTATTCAAAACTATACCTTATAGCTTGTGACATTTCATTTCTACAGGTATTTGCCATGATTTTTTATTGAACTTGGTTGTCCTACACCAGTCAAATATTTAGCTCCCCGGCCCACACCCTGAAACGCTAGTGCCTAACTATATATGCCAAATTAGTTTTGAAATCTCCTCAGAGCATTTTTAGTTTCACAGGTATAACTTCAGAACAACTTCAGAACATAAGAATCCTGCTATGTCAGATGGTCCATTGTCTAGCATCTTTCCCCATCGACAGTGACTATGCTGATGTGCTGGAAGATTCACAGCAGGGGCACGGAATCCAAAATCTCTTCCTGTCCTTACCCTACAGGAAGTGGCATTCTGTCTCTGAATATGGAGGCCTCATTTAGCAGCCATGATTAATAGTCATTGATGACCATATTGTCCCTGAATCTGTCTAATTCTTCTAAAAAGGTATCTGTCTAGTAGCCATCATTACATCCTTTTAAAAGTGAGTTAATTACAGGTTGTGTGAAGAAGTACATTCTTTTGTTTGCCCCCCTGAATTTACAGACAACCATTTGCTTTATGCCAATAAAGGTATTGTGTGTATGTGTACACAGACAACCAACTTCAATGAGTGTCTCATAATGAATTCTAGTATTTGGGAGAAGGAGAAAAGTGAAGGAGTGATTAAAAGTGGCGATGTCTAATCTGGCAAGCCAGGCTTGATTCCGTGTTTCTCCACATTGACCCATTATGCACGGGGGTTTTAGCGCGCGTTCGGGGTGGAATGGCGGTGACTAAAATCACCGATAATGCACGGAGTCGGCTGCAACCGGCTGCAGATTTGGTGCACGCCGCCAAAAAAGCCGCGTTAGCGGAACACAGAAGAAAGTGCAGCTTCCCGAGCGATCAGGGCGCAACCGGAGGCGGCACCGAATTGAGAGACCGGCCACCCACCTCCCACCCATTCCCAAACACACCCCCAACCACAAACGAGAACGGAGGCGAGGTCTCTAAGAAAATACAAAAACTTTATAAAACAGTGTGAATGAACAAAGCACAAATATACAATACAAAGCTTAAAGTAGGGGAAACAATTTAAAGGGGAAACCTATGGGGCAGAGGAACCAGGGCAGCAAAGAAGGGGAGAGGCGAACTGGGAGTAAACTAAGGAGGAGGGGAAACATGCTCCCTCCCCCTCCGTGCCTGACAAACCCGGCAGGGCTACGCCTGCGCAGGCTGCTTCCGCCCTTCCTGGCCTCCGCCTCCGACGCTCGCCAACGCAGTGGGGCGCTCCCCTCGCTTCCCCTTGGCTCCGCATCGACGCCTCGACACCCGCCATTCCGGGTTTTGCCACCGTCGCGCCCCATCCCGTGTGTAACCGGTTTGCTTCGCGTCTTCCCCCTCCGTGTTTTCCATGTGACCCAAAATCGCCGTTTCGGCTGCCGTACATAATGGGCCATGCAGTCAGCTGAGTGACCTTGGGTTTGTCACAGCCCTGATAGTGCTGTTCTGACCGAGCAGTCCTGTCAGAGCTCCTTCAGCCTCATCTACCTCACAGGGCGTCTGTTGTGAGAGGAATGGAAAGCAATTGTAAGCTGCTTTGAGACTCCTTCGAGTAGTGAAAAGAAGGATATAAAAACCAAGTCTTCTTCTGTAGATCCTGTGAGTTAGATTAAGCTGAATGTACATGACTGGTCCAAAATGATCCACTGAGCTTCTAAAGCAACATGGAATTTGAACCTGGGTCTCTCAGACCAATTCAGAAACAATAATTGCTACAGTACACAGGTTTTCATAGGGTGGTTACTGTTGAGTCATGGAAATGTCAAATCTCCCTGAGTTTACTTTCAGGCCTATGGTTGCTGACCTCAGGTAGGACCTGAAGATCTCCCAGAATTACAACTGAACTCCAGATGACAGGGACCAGTCCCTGGAGAAAATGACTGCTTTGAAGGGTGGAATCTATGGAATTATATCCAGCGAAGACCTCTCCCCTCAAGGAATTTCCGAATCTGCTGGCAACTGTAATGTGGCCTGGCCACATGGGTTCTCCCTCAAAGACCAAAATAGGTCTGTTAAGGGCCCTGCCTCCTCCATCTGCCTTTTCCCTCACATAACCCAGCCTGGGATACTGTGGTTGTGTGCAACAGCCACTGAGGGAATCCATTGCTTAAAACTACATGCATACCTTTTATGATTTTCAGCTTTTTAAAACCTGCTCCTGTATTCTTTTTTAGATTTCACATTTTTCTGCAAAGCTGGGGACCTTTTCAGGTTTGTAGAAAGATCTGTCTTGCCCGCTCACAGCTCCAGTCACTGTAATTAAGTATCCCAAGATTGGCTGACCACTGTTAGAATGTAAGATTTCAACCCTGTGATCACTTTAGGTTGCCCTTTTCTGTCTATAGAATCCTTCTTTACTGAAATAGACAGTCTCCCAAATGTTGCTGCATAGACCTATACAAGGTATAGTGATTCTGTTCATTTTATTTTGAGTCCCTTTCCTTATTACTCAAGTGTGGCTTTTTTTTTTGTAACCACTGCTGCATGCTGATCATTTCCATGCACACAATTATTTTCGTCATAATCTTCTCTCTCTCTCAATGGAATATGCTGAGAAGGGGGGGGGGGGGGGGCTGGACTGGATTGACCTCTGTCGTCTCTTTCAACTTTGTGTGATACTGATTCTTTGTCACCACCAGTCCATAGTTATATAAATGGTGAAGTTTATAATATTTTGTCCCAATGTGCACCAAAGGACACTTATTTAACCCTGGCCCTCATTTGTCACAGTGCTGCTTGCTCATCTGGTTTGGAAAGACCTCTTGGAGCTCTTTATAATCTGCACTGTTTTTTCAGCAACTTCTTTTAGTGGGTTGAACACTAGTAAACAAAAATTCCCCCACAATGGAAATGTTTCCATAGCAATATCATTTGGCCAGTTCAATCATAGTTGTGCGCAGTCACCACAGGAAAACTACACTGCTTGGGATATCTTTTATGGCTGACTGATTTATTTTCTCATGTAAACGTCTAGGACAGGGGTAGTCAAACTGTGGCCCTCCAGATGTCCATGGACTACAATTCCCAGGAGCCCTTGCCAGCATTTGCCAGCGAATGCTGGCAAGGGCTCCTGGGAATTGTAGTCCATGGACATCTGGAGGACCACAGTTTGACTACCCCTGGTATAGGAGCTAGTCATTCCTATGAACGAAAGTAAAAACAGATAAGAATACAGGTTAAGTAGGAGTGAAGTCTGGACCCTGACCCCAGTGACCTCAATATTAGGCATGAGGCACAGTGTTTCTCTTGCTTACCCATGTGGTAAACTACAATTATGCTACTCCTTTTTAATAGAAGTGAATGGCACCCCTTGGCTTCTATGGGGGGAAGTAAACACAGCCCATCCTAAAGACACATGGTATGATCATTTGAAATTCTAAGCTTTATGGACCCCACAGAGTTGACAAAAGCCTGTTCACTCCCCTGACCTTCCACAACCCACATGCCCAAAGAAGACACTGCACAAGAAATCAATTGCAGCCAAGATCCATCAGCATTTGTACATATGACATCCCCTACATCTCAGGAAGAATCATTGGGTGTTTCTCCCATGATTACTTATCTGGTCATCTCTTTAATCTTGTTGTTTACTTTTTGATATTATAACAGCATTTCTTGATTTGCAAGCAACTCCTGTCTCTAAAGAATATTTTTGCTATGCAAACCATAATTGATATTTCTAGAACTTTGGTTTAAGTACACTGTTTCTGTCACAGCTTCACTGCTTTCCCCCGCAACTACAGTTGTTTTAATGCTTCCCCCACAACCACAATTGCTTTAATGCTTTCCTTCTCTTATTTCATTCTACCTGTATTAATTACATTTCTTTTTCCACAGTTCTTGTCAGCACTGTAATATGCTGGCTTGGCTGTTTCTTTCATCTGACCTACTCCATTTCTATTGGCTTTCACTCCATCAGTCTCATTACCGCCAATCTTTTATCTCAGCCTAATTTGTATGTTCATATCTTTGTAGCTTCACTTTGGATACCATCTGTTACATAGAGCATGACTCATTAAAAAAAAAAATTCCCTCCTCACACTAATGCAACAATAGCCTCAGCAAATTGTCTGTTCTCCTGTCAAAGAGTAGGAAGAACAAAGCAGATAAAGGTGGTGCTGAATTAAAATGTGAATGGAGACATTTTTGAACACAGAATGCCCTGTAGGAACTTAATTCACATTCAGATTTGGTTAGTGTTAGCTCCTTCAAAATCTTCTGCTGAAAACTGTTGCCTTAGCAGTCTGAAAATTGAACTAATATATCTTGTGGCATGTTATGTTTGGCATGGTGTAACCATAACATGGTCTTGTTCCATCTTGAGATGCATGCAGGTATCTCTTAAGAAAGATTATGTCCACATCTTATCAACTGAGAAGAAGAAAATTCAGCTGACTGGCTTGCTAAAACAAATTCTGTGCAGTGAAGAAAAATCCCCTCATAATTCTTTCAAAATGACATGCATCCTTCCAAAATGACATGCTCAGCAGTAAGTCCCACGGAATTCAACTATTGTTTTCAAAGGTTTTTGACGAACAAACTCCCTTACTATGACCATTTCCACATGTGTTATCTGCCCAGGATAAAATGCAGTTGGAAAACAGGGTGTTGAGAGGGGGAGGGGGTTGCTTCTCCACAGCATCAAGGTGAAATCGTTCACCTCCTGGGGTTTCCCTGACTTTCATCTAACATGCTTTGCTTTGAAATTTTGGAAAAGATTATAGTAAACCTTGGAAGTAACAAAGTCCCTGTAATAGCCATTTCCTCCCATCACCACTGGGAGGCTTTTTAATTTTAAAAAATGGCATTGGGATATCATTATATTGAAATAATGTTTTTTAAAACATTTTTAAAATGTTTAAAAACTTTTTTTAAAAAAAGTCAACTGCTTTATTTGTGTAGTCTGTCCTTCCTGGGTAGCTTAGGGCAGGTAACATCATGATTTAAAAACAATTCAATCACATCATAAAATCAACATATAAATCAATACAACATGTTTATAAGTTACAGTAACCTCCCAAATTGATTTAAAACTGGGGAGGGTCAAGGTCTTTGGAGAGCTGATCTCTCCATTTCAACAGTGAGGACGGCACTTTTTGATTGTCTGTTTCAGCCTCAACCATAGGTCTGGCTATGACACCAGCACCGTTTCCTCACTGGGAACCATGTTGTCCAGGCTCCCATACTGGAGCACAAATCCAGGGCAGATGAGGTGCACCAGGCCAAATATTCCCCCATGTGGGGGCACAAAGAGATGCGGCAATCTGCCCTGGCTCAAACTGTAGCCTGGCGCAATGCTTCCATTGTGGAAATGGTCCAAGTATAACAAGTTCTCTGAATCTCCAGCTCTTATGTTTCTAAGTAAATCTCTAGCTCTTCCCTTTGATGACATAGAAGGGGAAAGTCATATCTCCTCAGGAGGAGGGAAGAAGAAGAAGAAGAAGAGTTGGTCCTTATATGCCACTTTTCTCTACACAAAGGAGGCTCAAAGCAGCTTACAGTTGCCTTCCCTTTTGTCTCCCCACAACAGACCCCCTGTGAGGTAGGTGAGGCTGAGAGAGCCCTGATATCACTGCTCCGTCAGGACAGCTTTATCAGTGCTGTGGTGAGCCCCACTGCATGTGGGGAGTACAGAATCGAACCCGGCGATTAGAAGTCCATACTCCTAACCACTACACCAAACTGGCTTTCTTACTCTTAAGGGGGGGTGGGGAAAATTGAGAATTCACAGTGCCATGGAGATATAACAATATTCTAGTGCAATTTTTTTTTAAATTGCAAACACCGCAGTTGCCTTGGTGTCTGCTGCTGGTGGCTGGGGCAGGGAAACTGCAGGGAAATCTGTTGTGCAGATGTCCCATTGCCACTACACTTTATCATTAGCCATACCAGCAAAAGGGGAACAGCACAACTTGTCCCCTTGTGGAAACCACCTCTGTAACAAACCACTTTTGAAAATGTCCTTCAGGAACAAAACACTCTGTCCAATATGACATGAAGAATTTCTGTTTGAACCACAATGAACTAGTTGCCCATAGAAATTTATTCCCAAACAAGTCAAGAAGTGTGGGTTCCATTCATTTCAATACTACAGTTAACGTTCTGAAGCCGCAAAGGACCACATTCACATTTGGGCATTGCTTTAGGTCCAGATCTGCAGATGGAAGAACAGATTTCCTCTGTGGCACATTGTACCTTTCTCCAGCTTTAGCAGATCCACCAACTGTGACCCTTTCTTTCAAAAACAATGGATATCAGTGCTGTGATCATATCTCGGTTAGATTACTACAACTTTGCCTTTGAAATTGTGGGGCTGCCTTTGAAAATGGTCCAGAAGCTTCAATTAGTGCAAAATGCAGCAGCCAGACTGCAGACTGGTGTTAATTATAGAGACCATCTCATGCCAGTCTTATGACAACTGTGCAGGCTGTCTGATCACTTCCAAGCTCAATTCAAAGTGCTGCTGATTACTTTTAAAGCCTGCCACAGCTTGGGACCAATGAACCTAAGGGACTGCCTATTCCCATACATATCAGAATGGCAAGTCAAATCTTTTGTCAGAGATCGTGAGAGAAACATTAACAGTGGCAGAACACTGATTATGCAATGCCTTCCCTGAACCTATCCTCTGGCAACAAGCGTGTTAAACTTTTAGCAATAGGTGACAGCTTATTTAGGTACCCTTTCATTTTGCTGGCTTTGCCATTTATTCCCCTAGAGCTGAAGATAGTATAGGTTAATTTTTAAGTCAAAATTGTATCCTGACCTAGATAGCCCAGGCTAGCCTGGTCTCGTAGGATCTTGGAAGCTATACCCTGTTAGAATTTGGATGGGAGACCACCAAGAAACACCAGGGCACAACACAGAGGCAGGCAGTAGCAAACCATCTCTGCATGTCTCTTGCCCTGAAAATCCTACAAGGGCATCTTACAAGCTGCTTTGCTGACAGCATAATTGGCCAACATGGATATAACATTTTAAAAATAAATAAGATATACGCTGAATTCAGTCAACTAAAAAGATACAGTTAAATAATCAGATAGGCCATGGGCTTAAATAAATAGCAGTACAAACCATAAAATGGTAGTACAAACCATAACATAAAATAGAAGATAAATAATACTTTATAGGAAGATCTTAGCTCAGATTCTAGCAACAATAGTCGATACATTTGAATCTCTATCAGAGTATAAAAATTGCTGGGTCAAAGACTTATTTACAAAATACTCTTAGCCGGGCAGTAAAGATGTTGTCATGGCATCTCTCATATAAAGGGCAATAAACAGAATATGTGAGGTAGAATCAGGGCAACTAGAACCACACCAACAGAGTCTCAAGGGAAAAGAGTTCATTCTTCCTAGGAAAAAAAGTTCTTCCAAAGGATGGAAGTGAAAATACTGGGGCATAGAGCCCCTCTGTAAAAAAATACCCAAAAATGGTGGGGAGCAAACCCAAGGCTGAGTGGGGATAAGTTCTTGGTGCCCATTACTCAGTATTCTCTAATTAATAATCCAATAAATGCATTTTTCTTCCAACTGTAATAGGGAGTAAAAATCAATGCCTATATGAACTAATGTTTGTTCAATAGACTGGAAGCACTGAAATGTAAAAGGGTCAGCTTTTAAATAGATTAAGAAGTTATAAGTTCTTGATCTGAAAAAGTCTACACCAAAATTTAAAGGTAGCTATCCAGGCCCTTGTCTTCACTTGAATTTGACCAAATTCTGCACAAATGGCAGAGCGACATAATTGGGAGTACCTGCGATTTGTTTATAAATGCAAATTGTACACCCTCAACAGATTTTTTTAAAGCTGAAACCCAAAAAGGGATACGCTCGATTCAATATGACTTTACAATGCAGTCCTTTACTCCCCTTGTTCTCTGGCTTTGAAAGTAAGGCCTGGCTTCCTGTCTCCTTAGTTGTCTACAGGCAGGCCTAATAAAGAAGGATCTGGGATGGGATGTCTCTGGGATCCCTCAATGTCCTATTACACATGGGGAGGAAAGGCTGGGCTGGCGGCAGCATGGCAGTGGGGCTAATCCCCACATACACACAACATTGCCACCATCCTGGCCTCCTCCCAGCCCTGGCCCTGGCCCACTTTAGGGCCTCTGATAACCCATGGTAAGGGAGCATTGATTTTTCAGTGTTCTCTTCGTTCCCCTTGTTACTGTGGCCACACTACAGTGGCAGTGACTCAGCGTGGCAGCTGCTGTGCATAATAGATTAATGTATCTCAAGTGACTGGCTTCCCAGCCAATGGGCTGTTGTCTATCTTCCGGTCCAAGACTTTAAAAGCCTCTCCTTGCCCGTCCTCCTCTGAGATCAGGCCTGTCCCATATTTCTCCAAGCTGTTTCTGGCCTGCTAAGCTTCTACCTGTTTCAGGGAATCCCCAGAGGTTGCCCTTCCTTTCCCCAGTTTCCTGTTGCCGTTCAGCAGCCTTCTGTTGGAGTTGTTTGACTTCCCTCCCATGCTGTTCTCTGGCAGCCAAGGCTCCTGCTGCCTGGGTGGTGTCAGTAGGAATGCCATCCTCCAGGTGGTAGGTGGGGGATCTTCTGTTATGTTTGATACCTAGAAGAAGTATTGGGCTTTATACCTTGTTCTTCCCTCCCCGAAGGAGTCCCAAAACAGCTTACCATTGCCTTCCCTTCCTCTCCCCACAACAGAACACTGTGAGGCAGATGGGTTTGAGAGAGCCCTTACAGGACTGTTCTGTGAGAACAGCTCTAACAGGACTGTGACTAGCCTCAGGTCACCCAGCTGGCTGCATGTGGAAGAATGGAGAATCAAACCCGGCTCACCGGATTAGAAACCACCACCCTTAACCACGACACCAAGCTTGCTCCTAGATGACAGAGATTAGTTTAGATAAAATGGTCACTTTGGAATGTGGGCTCTATGACATTATACTTCATTAGAATCCCTCCCTTCCCCCAACTCTGATCTCTTCAGGCTCCACTCCCCAGATCTCCAGGTACCCTAGCTGCCAGCCAATAGTAGAGGCTGCAGGAAGTTGTTCTGCATTGTCATGGCAGGCCCACCGGACTCCTCAGATGAAGATTCAAGTGGATAGCCATGTAGGTCTGCAGTAGCACAAAAAAAATTGAATCCAATGTCACGTTTAAGACCATGAAAGCTCACACCTTGAATAAATCTTTGTTGGTCTCCAAGGTGCCACTGGACTCGGATTTTGTTCCTCATAAGAAGGTATGTGCAGGAGCAGGAGGGACTTTGTGCGTAGACAATATTTTATTTGCCTCTTATTGCCTTGTCTTCTCCTTTTGTAAATGTTTTGGACCCATCACATTGATAACTTTTTCTTTTTGCATTGTCTAACTTTTGTAATCATTACTTTATTGCATTGTTTACTGAGTGTCTTATGTTGTCTAATTATACTGTTTTATATTGCATCAGCCACCATGAGACATAAATAAATGTGGAGAAATTTGAGTCCCTAGCAGCACACATTGTCAGCATGATCAACCATATCTTGATGATGAAAGTTTGATCATTCTGAATCCAAATGGTATTTTCCCTATATTTTCCCCATATTAATCATTAAACTATACTTTTTTGGATGTTTGACATGATAACACAGTACTGCTTTGCCACAGCTACCATCTCAATTGATGTAGAACTACTCAAAAGAACAGGCTGTATGAAAGAACCCAAATGTGAGCCGTGCTGAATTCAATGGGACTTACATGAGTGTGGTAAGAGTTGTTGACCACTAATACAGGGGTAGTCAACCTGTGGTCCTCCAGATGTTCATGAACTACAATTCCCATGAGCCCCTGCCAGCGTTTGCTGGCAGGGACTCATGGGAAATGTAGTTCGTGGACATCTGGAGGACCACAGGTTGACTACCCCTGCACTAATGGATTATATCACTTCAGGTCATGAGCAAAGGACCTCATGGAGGTGGAATCATTCACCTCCCTGCAGAACCCTCTGTCATTTGTGCTTTCTCTCACACCATTAGACATGCTCCATCACAATAAGATACCAAAACTATATATTTTAAATTCATCCTGTTTTCCAGGTGTATCAAAAATTAACTCAATGCTGTAAGATGTACATAATGTTGTTCTGTGGTTCTTCATAATTAAGATTACAGAAATTTAAAATGCCGCTTTTGGGGTTTCAACAGACATAATTGTGGTGTGAAAACCAGTTCATATAATTTAATAGCCTATTTTTAAGTAAATACTATACCGTGCTCACTGAAGCAGTTGATGCAAACTTAAATGGACTTCGAGGAATGGTAGAAGACAGGAAGGCCTGGAGGATCATTGTCCATGGGCTCGTGATGGGTCGGACACGACTTCATACCTAACAACAACATATCGTGCTCAATGGTAATCAATCTGCATGGCGGTCACAATGCAGGATTAAGGGTGGAATGCTAACTCCCTGCTAAGACCAGAGAAGTCAATTGGCTTTGAAGAGTATAACTCTGTAGGATTGTACTATAAGAAAAAAGCTACATCTTCCCATAAATTAGCAGAATTGTCAGAACTATTGGTGCTTGCTCAGGGGATACCTTTACCTTTAACCCATATTTAACTTTTGGGATGTACATAGCATATTAACCTAACTTTTCACAGACCTATGCAGAATGAATCTGGCAGTATAGTCCTATTGTTGTTACTCCCATTGGCGGAACAAGGTCACTACTAAATCTTATTGTAAGAAACACATTCATTGGCTCAGTTTATTTATATTGGTTCAGTATCACAATATTATGCTAACAAAGTAGATGAGAGTGGTGGTATATAAATCAAGTAATAAATAAAAATTAATAAATACAAAACTATTGGCCTCACTAGAAGACTTCACTATACTTTTCCCCTCCTTTTCCAGCCAGAACATAGAAATTGACAGCATCAAATCATAGCATACTTCCAGGAGCATATAACATTCTGTAAAAAAATCGCTTATATTAAGACACATGGCAAAAGCTATCAGTGCAATCTAATGCACATTTACTCAGAAAGTAAGTTCTGCTTAGTTCAACAGGACTTACTTCCAGGTAAGTGTGCATAAGATTGTGGCTCTAGCTCTATAGAACCATGAGTACATAAAAGGGGACATTGGTAATGAGGAATTTTGATACAAAAGCACTTTGCAGAGGCTGACCACACGTAACTTTTTTCACGTTTCCTGGCCATCTCCTCATTTTAATGAAATTGTCAGTTTTGTCCCCTTTTTAATAAAAGGTATATACTTGCTGTAGTGTTAGTTTTGTTTTGCTAGTATGCTAATATAACCCATGTAATTTTTCATTTACGTTTGATCTCTATTAAAAGTTAGAATTCAGGCCTAGGGTGCAAAACGCCACGGAGCATGGGCAGTTGGCAAACTTGAAGCTGCATGAGCCCCAACCCCTCAGTTCTTCAGGCCTGCAGAGAGAGAGAGAGAGAGAGAGAGAGAGAGAGAGAGAGATCGAAGAGCTGCTTTAAGAAATAGTTTTATAGTTAAAGATATGATTAAAAACCCTTTCCCCTGGCTGAGTTACACAAAAGGCCAAGACTTAAACTGTTTTAAGGACTTTGACCCTAGAGGTCCCTTCCAACTCTATTTCCGTGATTCTATGTCAATGTATTTGCAGGCCCCAACAAAGAAAGAATCCAGAGCAGCAGCAGAGCAGCAGGCAGTACCAAAGAACATCTGGGGAAGAAGCAGCCCTCCTCTTCCCACGTTGGGTCTTTCTTTTCTTTACCTGGGCTAAAGGACTTTGGTTGCCGGTGGTTTAAATTTCATATGTTTAAAAAGGTTATCCTTGCAAAGTCAAAGAAGAGAAACTGCAGCTTTAGTGACACTCTCTAGAAAGAATTCAGATGTATTCAATTGGACAAGCTGTGTAGTGATGGAACAAAAGCGGTATGCTAACATTGTAATGTCCATTTTTCCAAAGTTTATGGAGGCAGAAGCAACATCAGCTAACATTTATATAGCCAGAAACATAAGGATGCTGAAACAACTCCAGCTTCAGTCATAAACATCAGCTCATCTGTGAGACGTGATGGTGATAGTGAAAGTGATACAAAAACAAAAAGGGAACAAAACCCCAACCTTAACAAAGTCAGGAACCCAAAAGTGGAGCTATAAAACAATAGAATAATAAGAAGAGTTGGTTCTTATATGGTTTTTTACTTTGTTTTAAACCTAATATTGGTGCACTTTATAAATAATAAATAATTGTTTAAATTTTATATTGTTTTATAGCTCAAGTTTTGTGTTCCTGATAGTGAAAGTGATAAAATTGCAGCAAATGAAATTCCTGTTGCTTATCATACTGTGTGTCATGGCCAAAGTTTTCATGCAAATGACATTGATAAGGAAAATTTATGATCCAAAATTTTCTTCGACACGTATTTTTTAAAAATTATTATTATTATTAAATTTTTAGACCGCCCTTCTCCAAATAGGTCTCAGGGCGGTTTACAACATAAATAGTTAAAACACAATAAAATCCCCATAAAAACCCCAATTAAAAGTTACATATAACATATAGCGGTGGTGGTCACAATTCTGATCTTAGTTCAGCCTGGTGGAGAGAATAATGTTCAGAAGAGGGTGGCACCAATACAATAGATCTAACAATGATCTCGATGTTAGAGATCTCAATATTGGAGGGGATCCTCTGATGGATTAGTGGGAGAGCTGCCCTGGCCTCAACCATATGCCTGGCAGAAGAGCTCCATCTTGCAGGCCCTGCAGAAAGTTGGTAGAACCTGCAGGGCCCTTAGCTCTTCTGGGAGCTCATTCCACCAGGTTGAGGCCAGGACTGAAAAGGCCCTGGCCCGGGTCGAGGCACCCTGGCAGCCGCATTTTGGACCAGCTGTAACTTCCGAGTCAAAGACAAGGGAAGGCCCATGTAGAGCGAGTTACAGAAGTCTAATCTGGAAGTTACCATTGCATGGATCACTGTGGCCAGGTGTTCCGAGGACAAGTAGGGCGCTAGTAGCCGGGCTTGGCAAAGATGGAAAAATGCCGTCCGAGCTACATTGGTGACCTGAGCATCCATAGAGAGGGAGGCATCAAATGTCACTCCCAAATTCCTGGCAACTGGTGCAGGTGTTAATTGCACCCTGTTCAGGCATGGGAGGCGCGCTTCCTGGTCCTGCCCTCTTCTGCCCAGCCACAGGACCTCCGTCTTGGAGGGGTTGAGTTTCAGGCGACTCTGCCTGAGCCATCCAGCTACCGCTTCCAAACAGCTGGCAAATGTATCCGGGGTGGAGTCCGGCCGGCCGTCCATTAGGAAGTAGAGTTGGGTGTCATCCACATATTGGTGGCAACCCAGCCCATAGCCCCGGACCAGCCGGGCTAGAGGGCGCATATAGATGTTAAAAAGTGTGGGGGAGAGTATCGCCCCCTGCGGAACCCCACAAGGGAGCTCACAAGGGTTCGACATACTCTCCCCCATCGCAACCCTCTGCGTCCGGTTCTGGAGGAAGGAGACCAGCCATTGAAGCACAGTCCCCCTTATTCCAGCTCCAGCGAGGCGGTGTACCAATAACTCGTGGTCGACCACATCAAATGCGGCCGACAGGTCTAGAGGCACGAGAATGGCGGAGCCGCCCCGATCCAGCTGGCGCCGGATATCATCCATGAGGACGTACCAAATCAGAAGCAATAATTACCAACGTTTTATCACCATACACCTTCTGGGTGAAGTAATAAAAGACTTCAGTAAAACTAAACTGTCAGTTTAGATGCATCAAGCAAAAAATCTTTTCCAATTGTTTTTGCTGAATTGTGGTGTCCAAGACAAAATTAGACTCTATTTCCTTACCCGGTAAAAAATGTTACTTACAGTGTGTTATGTTGAAGGGACTGAGAAATTTACTTTACAAAAGAAAATTGCTGCTTTGTGCGCAGATAACACAAACACCTATTTGGGTGGTTGCAAAAAACTTGGCAAAAATAATGCGTGACCAAAATTTGTGGGATACACATTATACACAATGGGCTCCAGTGTGCTGTTGACTGTTTAACAATTGATACTTGAGTGTTTTGTGGTGAAAGTATACAAATACTTCCATATTTACACAGTCAGAATTGAAGAACTTAAAAAGTTTTGTGACTTTGCAGGAAATACTTATGCTAAATTGTTTGAGCATAGAAATACAAGATTTTTGTCCTTGGGTACATCAGTTGATGGAATTTTAAGCACATTTGATGGGTTTTGTTCTTATTTTCTTTCTCAAGAAAAATGGCCTGTTATGTTGTAAAAATTACTTGAATATCCCTATTTGAAATTGTAGCTGTCACTTGCAAGAGATCAGGTGTCTACATTCCAAATATACATTAGCTTAATTGAAAAAAAATTCAGCTATAGAAGTAGCCATAAATAGTGAAAATCTCGTAAGCAATTTAGAGTCCAGAAAAAGTGAAGTGTTTATAACTACTGATGTCAAAAAACAAACGAAAACATTAGTAGATTCAAGAAAAATGAAATGAATGAGGCTAAGCATTTTGAGATAGTTGAGAATTTCTATGAAACCAGCCTAGAATATGTCAATAAGTGAAATTGTGGTTTAGGAAACATTTATTTACTATTGGATTTTTTTTGGGGGGGGGGGTAACAACAGTTACATAAAACCCCAATTAAAACCGTTGTTAAAACCCCACACAACGCCAAACACTAGTTTGGCAACAATATTTCCCCATGCCCCACCCAGCCTGTTCAGACAACCCTCTGCCTCAGGGTGCGCAGTTCACCTGATGATCTAGCACAGCCTGAGGAGTGGCCCCTGATGTTCCCGGCTCTGGCCTTAACTAAAGGCCTGGCAGAAGAACTCTGTTGTACAGGCTCTGTTAAAATTTGACAGCTCCACCAGGGCCCTTTGCTCTCCTAGGAGCTAATTCCACCAGGTCGGGGCCAGGACCAAAAAGGCCCTGGTCCTGAGGTCAAGGTCAGACACACTTCACTTGGGCCGGGGATCTCCAGAAGAATAGCACCCACAGAGTGAAGGGCCCAGCGGTGGGGCATAAGGAGACAAGTGGTCCCTCAGACAGGTGGGGCCCATGCCATTTTAACCATTAAGGTGGCCTTAATGGTTAAAACTAAAACCTTGAACTTGATCTGTGGTACAACTGGCAATCAATGAGAAGTTCAAGAAGGTGCTACTAAGGAAGACACCTGAATGGAAAAAAATACATGACAGTCTGAACAAGGAACATATCACATGCACAAAAACAGAAGAAACATTCCTGTATCTGATAGATGGGTACAGTTTTTTTCTGAAATGTGCAAAAAATGCACACCTTTGTAACATTGTAGTTTATTCTTTGTCTTCCAGGAAGTACATCACCTGTTCAGAGGATATTTTCTGTTATGAACAGTATGTGGTCAAAGGAGAAGTCGTTATTGAGACAATGAGAGCTATGTTTGTTGCAAGACAAAATTGTGTCATGGAGTATGAGAAGTTTTATGATAAGGTGCTGAAAGATCAAAATTTGCTGTGCAAGATTACTTCATCGGAGAAATATTCATGGTACAATTGTGATGAAAAACAGTCCCCTTCTACTCCGTCTGCCTAAATTTTTGTACGGGTTCTTTCACTGAAGAATAATGGCAAGCACAATATATTTATTAAACTTTTTGTCACCTTACTTTAATGAATTCAGAATATTTAACCCGGTCCCATTTTGGACATCCCAGTGTCCCCTTTTTTGTATCAGGGAAATATGATCAGTCTAACTTTTCATAAACCAAAAGCAACCAAGGTAAACCATGAATATAGTGTTATTGTAGTGAATAGGTTAGCAATATCCAGTGATGTGGATCCAGTCACAGGAGGGGAAGATGGGAATGAGTGTCATACACACTGAATATTGTGCTTGATAAATAAGGATCAATTCTTATGCTACCATGATCATTAAGGTGCTACAAACATCCTTACTGGGGTCAACACAATGGTCACCTCTACACTGGACTTCTGCAACTTGCTCTATGAAGGCCTGCCTTTAACCTTGAGGCAGAAATTACAGCTGATCCAGAATGCATTGACCAGGGATCTCACAACAACACCATGGAGGTCCCACATTCAGCCCATTCTTCAACAATTGTTCTGATTTCCAGTCAAATTCTGGATCAGGCTTAAGGTTCTGGTAATCACTCTTAAAGCCATAAATGGTTCTGGGCCCAGTGTACCTAAGGGAACGCCTTTCTGCGTACACCGCTCTACTACCTCCAACTGCCTGGTGATCCCAGCCCCCAAGGAGGCTTGCTTGACCTCAACCAGGGTCAGAGCTTTCTCCATCTTTGCCCCCACCTGGTGGAACGAGCTCCCAGAGGAGATGAGGGCCCTAATGGAACTTGAAAAATTCCACAGGGCCTGCAAAAAGGAGCTCCTCTGCTAGGCATTTGGTTGTGCTGGACCCGAACCAATCGCCTTCCATTGGCCCCCGAGCCTCCCTCCCATGAAAATCACTGCCAATTTGTCCAACCCATGGTGCTGTCAGTATGCTATAGTTTGAATTACTGTTTTCACCATTGTTCTACTTTTCTATCATATTGTTCTATTTGTTATTACTGTATTGTTACTGTTTATAACTACTGAGTTATCTGTTCTGCTAAGTTTTATATAAACCACCCTGAGCCTCAGAGGAGGGCAGTAAATAAATGAATAAATGCTCCTGCATCTTCTATAAAACAACTGTTATAAGTTAGGAGACAAACTTGAACAATATGGGGGCTATTGCAAGGAGAAATTAGTTGAAAATGCTTTCTATTGCACTTGTGGCAGATTCAAAGACTTTGCTCTATTCATCTACCTAATTCCCTCTTCCCAGCAGCTCATGTTTAATTAATTAGTTTCATTTATAGACCACACCCTCCCTGCATAGGATGGCATATTTTTGAAGAGGGAGTCCTGAGGTTTTCAGCGAGTTCCTGAGGGAAGGAGTAGCCAGCGAAGATTCAGGGGCTTTACGCACCGGGATCTTTGTTGCAAATTGGTCACTGAATGAAAAATCGCCATTTAAAATAGTGGAATTCGTCGTTATGCATACCTGCCTTTGTAGTGGAATCCAGTTGCGGTCTCGGCAGAAATCGCTAGAAAGGAAGCGCTATTGCCAAGCTCGTCCCGCCCCTGGCCATCAAGCAGCCAATGGGCAGCCGTTAGCATGCTCCCAAACAGCCCCTTTCCCTTTAAGAAAGGTTTTTTTAAAAAAAAAAAACAGACCCATTGTAACGAATCTGTGTAGATTCGTTGCAACGGAGAGACCCATCCAGCTGCCTAATGTGTTTGAGCTGTCGTTTGATCGTATGATCGTTGTCACGCTGCCTTGAGTGAAAAAAAAAAAAATCCCCCCCCCCTCTCACGGGCCCGATTTTCGGCTGAATGAATGTGTAAAAATTAATGGGAAAATACATCAGCAAACGGGCTTTTCAGTGGTTTGTGCTTAGTGACTAAAGGTGTAGGACTGAAGCCAGGGAAGCCTCTAAACAGAAAGAGGCTCGCTGGTGCGTTTATCCCCGCTCGTTCGGAGAAAAAAAAATGGCGATCGTTTCGCCGGAAGTTTGGAGGACAGGCTCAGGAGGAGGGACTTTGAAGAAACCGCAACAATGTTAACGCACAGGTCTTTTTCGCTAGTGTTGCAGTTTGGTTGCAAGAGTGTAGCGCTTTCCGGAGGGTGAATCCACTTTTTGGGATTCCCCTGAAAGCGCTACAAGGAAGCGCTTTTTGCAGATTGGTTTCAGGTGTGTGGCAGATTGTCTACGACGTCGTGCGTTATGGCAAATCAATAGCGTTTCCAATTGGCAACCATTGTGCGATTTTGAAGGCGTGCAAAAAGCCCCTCACTATCTTTTGTTCATGAGAGGTTGGATCTAATACTATTTTTCTTTACTTCTGCTCTTTATTTATATCCCACCCCCTTTCCCCATAGGTAACTCAGGGCACCTTAAAACATTTTAAAAGCCATAAATATAAATACAAATAAATTCAATGGATGGGCGTGCATATTAATTAATTTTTAAAGCAGGTAAATAATGACCAGTCAAGTAGGTTCACTAAGACAGAGGCAACACAAAAGACCTTTGAACTCAGTTTTGTTATCCGTTTATATTGGTAATATAAAGGAAGAAATACAAATGAAAGGGGTGTGTGTATATAATCTTATATAAAAAATAAAATATTTATATTTTCTCTTAGTTACGGAAGTTGATTTTCTTTCTCGAAGAACATGTTTTGCTATTCTATACAAGCAGCTGTTTTACTTCTTAGGGGTTACTACCTCATAATGTTTTTTTCCAGCCCACTTGAAGTTTTGCTGAGGTTGTTGCTATTATTAACACGGTATGCGTGTATCTCTTCGTTAGCTGGAGTTGCATCGTAAGTCCCCTCGTTACCAGGAATGACCTCATTCACCCTTTGGCTTCACAAAGTGGCTGCCGCTACTATCCTCTTCTTTTGAGGCTGCGCGGCTGCATAAATGAATTCCCATGTTATACATATACTCACAACTTGGGGAAAAGGACTACAATTCCCAGTATCCCTTTCAACCCCGCGTGAACAGAAGAGGAGGGGGAAAGCGGTCAGGAGAGAAGGAGAAGCGCAGCGCCAGAGGTAAGCCGAGACGATGTGCGCATGCGGTAGAGTTTTTACGGAGCGAGCGTCCACGGAGGCGTGCTATTCGCAGAGCAGCTGTACGCCGGTTCTTGAACGTACGCGTCGCGGCTGCCCTAGGCGAGGGCGCTGCGCAGTTTGCGCAAGGTTATTGTGAATGGGGAAGGCGGGGCTTGACGGATGCCTGTATGTGTGCGGGGAGGGGGCAGCGGTAGTGGCGGCGGGAGGGGGAGGAGGATGATGTCAGCCTGCGAATGTCAACAATGTAGCGATTGAGGGGAGTAGGCGGCGTTCCATTGGGAAGAGCGCGAGCCACGGGCAGAGTCAGCGTAACCCACAGAACGGGGTCAGCAGAAGCCGCAACAATACGCCGCCGCCGCCTTGTGCAGACAGCCCCCGAGTGCAATTCCTGCGTGGCTCTCCCTTCCACCTCTCTTCCCACGTCCCATTTTGCTGCTGCAGCTTTCTCCTCCGCCTCCTCCTTCTCCAGTTTCCCCCCCTTCCCCGCCCCCTCCATTTTTTGCATTTATATGCATTTCTCCCCCCCCCCACCTCTGCAAGACTTCGCTTCGTGAGGCAGCTGCTTCTTCTTCTTTTTTGAGAAAGCAATCGGCATGTGACGTGTGTCTTCTTTAGGTGCAAAATATTCTACGGACAACCTCAGCAACAACAAGAGCTTTCAGCAAGAGTCGCTCTTCTTCTCCCGCCTCCCGCCCCCAAGCGTTTGCAGGCAGCGCGAGGAGCTAGCGAAAGTTATATTGATAGGTGAGTCCCTTTCTCCCTCCACTCCTCACCCCCCCCCCCCAAAAAAAACATTTCCGATTCCTCCCCCCCCCCCCCCCAAGGATGGAGATGAAGTTTGGCATTGCGCGTAGGTGGGAGATGGGCTGGTTTCCTCTGAGAAGCGACTCCCGAGAGAATGCCTAAAAAGAGAGCCGACCTACTGCTTAGGCGCTGTGCAATCGGGAGCTCGTGTGAACAGAGCCGACGCGTGTCGTGTTTCGTTCCCGATGGTGATCGGCACCGGTTTGGCTTTATCGCGGACGGGTGGCTTTTTATAGGCGGTATATGAGTGGGCGGGGAGGAGCGACGCCGGGGTGTGTGTGTAGGTTGGTGTGGGCCTGCCTGTCGGTGGGCATTTTTAAACATTTCCTTCGCGCTTTCGTCCGGAGACGCGAGGGGAAAGTGGCGATTGCCTAGGAGTGCATGGCTGGGGATGGGTGTCTTGAGAGAGCCGCAGGAGGAGGAGCCGCGGAGAGTAAGGCAGACAGCGGGCGGGGGGGGGGTGTTGTTTTTTGTGCGAGCAGCTGTCAGATTGCAAGGCCTTTTTAAGAGCTGGGAAAAGGAGGGGGGGGGCTGGCAGGCAGGCAGGCAGGCAAATATTCCTAATCTTGTTACACACACTCCCCTCCCCCTTTTATTTTCTCTTAGAAGTCTTTGGTGCATTCCAGCTTTCTTGTGTTGCAACAGTGGGTTGAGGGTTTTCAAAGGGGGTGGGAAAAGCTTGTGCAAAACCTCAGAATGCCTTAAAACAAGTTCTAATAAAGAGGGTGTGTGAAGCTGCCAGGATTGCATTTTGCATCTAGCAGTATACTAGTAAGAAGACAATGTGGGATGTGGTTTTGTTGTTGTTGTTGTTGATTTGTTTGTTCGGTCTGTGTGGCTAAATGCTTCTTGCCAAAACCCCATTAAAACCATCCAGCATGGACTAGGCATATAAAGCTGGTCTCATTATCTCCTCTGCTTTCCCCCTCTTTCTCCCATTGGGGTTTCCTATTGGTAATTGGATGTGTATTGTGATGTCAATCTGGTCAGCTCCTGGACTCCTTTCTTCCCTCCCCCTCTTTCCTTTTTGGGCTTGCGGTGGTTACTTTGTGGTGTATTGTAGCCTCCCAAACAATTGTGGTGTGGGCTGTTGCATTATAAAATCCTGTCTGTTAAGAGACAGCTCACTTTTCTTTTTTTGGCCCTATATTCTTAAAGTGAAATTTAACACAAATATTTTCCTTAAGGTATCTGGCACATGCCTTTGCAAAAATACTTGAATGGGTGTGCATGGGTATGTGTGCTTAGGACATCAACGTTGCCTCATTTGCAGTACCTTCATTGCAGAGTTGTCATGCTGCCAATTCATTTAATTACTAGAGGTTTCCTTGTGGCAAGGAAGACTCTCCTTCAAATTGTCCATGACAAGCATGAGATAATTTTTGTTGTTTTTTTTACAATAGGTAACTTTCAGATTATGCTGTAGTGTTAGAGTGGTTTTTGTATCGGTTTGATCTGTTGAGTTGCACAGTGGATGGTAATTATTTCCCACTGAAATATCTTACATGCTTAATGGGATCCTAAAATAAGATAATTCTTAATGAAAGATTTTGCCTTTTTTTCTCTCTCTCTCTGCCTCTCTTTGGTATAAAGTTAGAGAGAGATGTTACTGCCGATAATGATATTCCCAGATCATTAAAATGTAACATACAGACCAGGCAGCTAACTGCAAAGGCTCTGGCTGTCATGAAGTAAGCTAAGTGTGAAATCATGCCTCGCCTTTTGTGGAGCAGGCTATTTTTGTAATACAGCAGGCGTCTATCTCAAAAACGCTTCATTTATTGTGAGATCACCAGAATATCTGTTACTGAAGCCCAAGCCTCTGTAGACAAAACTTCTTTTTTATTAAAGACAATAAACATGAAGCAGAAGTGACATTTTAGTGTTCCAGTTAAAGGAAGATAGTTAAGTGATTGTGTTGTCAAATTCAGTGTGACAGGTAAACAGTATTTTATGATAATACTTATGGCTTTCTCTTAAAGTTTGTACAAATAATCATTTGTAGCCCAGTCTTTTGCATGTTTATTCAGACGAAAGTTATATGGGAATTGCCAGTTAGAATGTACACTTAGGTTGCAGGCTAAGTGTTCTAAATAGGTTGTGTGGTAGCAAGGAAGGAGAAACACAAACCCAAAGGCCATTTGGCATTTGGGACTAATGGGTAGTTCATAAACTCCCAGGTTTTACTCCATTTTGCTCACATCCAATTGCATATATTGGGAAAACATCATGTCCTAGTCATACATATGCTTTGTACCATAGAACAATAAATGTAAATTCCAGTGGTCTAGCCATCTTACAAGTGCAATCCTAAACAGAATCACACCCTTTGATACATGGGAATAGAAGGGTGTATGTAACTCAGGGACTACACTGTCATCCTGGTACAATCAAAGCAGCAAAGCTTGCATTTGGATATCATACTTAAAGGTAAAGGTATCCCCTGTGCAAGCACCGAGTCATGTCTGACCCTTGGGGTGACGCTCTCTAGTGTTTTCTTGGCAGACTCAATACGGGGTGGTTTGCCAGTGCCTTCCCCAGTCATTACCGTTTACCCCCCAGCAAGCTGGGTACTCACTTTACTGACCTCGGAAGGATGGAAGGCTTAGTCAAGCTTGAGCCGGCTGCTGGGATTGAACTCCCAGCCTCATGGGCAGAGCTTTCAGACTGCATGTCTGCTGCCTTACCACTCTGCACCACAAGAGACTCTTAGCCTCTGTTAAATTGAAAAATGTGCCCAGAACCATTCCTGCATGGTGTTCTTCTTTCTCCAGAAAAAAACTGGTTCTGTTACCTGCGATGTGTGATTGCAGGGACGTGGGTTAACTAAGGATATATACCCCCTGTGTTGAACTACATACTAAACCTGAACATAACCCTATTTTACAATCCCATTTACTGGGGCCAACCCCAAGTCTGGTTATCCTGCATGCCTGACTTTATCTGTCACAAGTAACTGGAGTTAGCTTTTATGGTGTAAGAATGGATGGGGGAGGGCCAAGGTACATGGAGCTAGGTTTGAGAACCTTTTTACTTCATTGCAGTTAAGTGTAACATCTGAATGCAGCCAGAAAGTTCTGTGGAACCTGAAAGACGTAACATATTTATTGGTGCATGAAGTTCCATGAGCCAGGGCCCAAATAGTGTTGAACTCATTTGGCAGACATGTATCTTAGGAATGTTCTATATTAGTGTGTTTGAGAGGTCTAAAATAGACACACCCTTGCAAACCTATAGGGGTTGGAGGGGAAGGGTTTATGACTAAATGTAATGTGTGTTGACTGGAGAATGACTGGGAATTACACGGAAGTAAATCTGGCCTCATTATTAGGAGAGGCTTCCTGTTCAACAGTAGAACAATCTGCCTCTAAAGAGGGTGGACTCTTTGTTGCAGGAGGTCTTTGAGCAGAAACTGAAAAACTAACTGTAGGGGATGCTGTAGCTGCATGTTCCCTTATGGGGAAGAGGGATGATGGCACAGATGAATTTCTGTCGCTAGCATTTCATGGCTCAATGACCCAAGAGTGTAATCTTGAACAGAGTTGCACCCTTCTAAGACC
This sequence comes from Paroedura picta, assembly GCF_049243985.1. NCBI lineage: Eukaryota > Metazoa > Chordata > Lepidosauria > Squamata > Gekkonidae > Paroedura > Paroedura picta. The sequence continues at coordinate 134,684,056 of NC_135369.1, forward strand.
ACTGACCCTGGTAGGCTTAAAGGGTATAACCCTCCATAAGCTCCAAATCAGAAAGTCCTGCTTTGAATTTTGTCACTGTTATTGATATGTTAGGCAGCTATATGCAAGTCGCTCTTGCAGTCTTTTCTTATCCTTCACATACATTAACCTGTTAACATCACAATAACTTTGTAAAGTAGGTCTATATGTTTTCCATATCGCTGATGGGGAAACTGAGGCGTATCATTCTATTTAAGTTCACCAGATGGCATTTTGTGGAGTAGGGGTCAGATTGAGTTTGTCATAAACTGACACACATTAACGTTGCCATAAGCTCTTCTCTGTAGTGTTGGTAGGATGGAATATATATATATTTATTTTAAAATAGCACCTCATGCTACAGCCTATATCAAGCCGTGAAGATGAAAAATGCTGAGCACTTGTGGCATCAAACGCCTGTATAGTTAAAGTGGGACCTCTCTCTCCTTTGTTCCGAGCGTGGGAATAAGAACTGGAGTTGTATGTTTATCTTCCCAGTTCTGAGGATAACTCGTTCTGTGACATGTTTCATTTTCTCAAGCCGCCTAGGCAGTGCCTTCAGCGATGTTATGAAGATGATTGATGTTTGCAAAGCAGTTAAGAGATCTGGTGATGAGCAACAACTGCAGAGGTTCAAGCAGTGTTGAGGTAAAATCCTGCCCTAATTAACTTCTGGAAGGTATGCATTCATACTGGAGTTGCAGGCAGGAGAGACAGGTTGAGGTGTGGAAAAGATGACTACATACTGCTGCTTGACTTGTTAACTAGATCGCTTTATGGGAAACCTGTAGTCAAGAGAACTCACGTTGTTTGGTTTGTGCAGCCATTGAAATACATGTGCCTTCTGCTTGAAGGGAAAGCATGTATATGACTACAACAGATAACTGTTTTTTCCACCAGAAGTCAGACCATAGTAAGTATTCCTGTAGGAGTATTTCAGGAGTACACAAGCTGCCGTAGGGCTAGAATTGGAGCTTGTGCAGTCAGAAGTGGCAAAATGGAGCAAAACCTCGGCGTTTAAGAACTACCCATCAGCTTTATATGCCAAACTGTTCTTTGGATTTGTGTGTCTGTTCCCCCACTGCCACCCTCATCCCTTTTCCTCTGAAACTTACCTGGCCATGACAGTGATGAGAGCTGTTGTGGTAGTCTTTGTTAGGCAGCAGTAGCATCCTAGGCTTTCTGGACCCTGAGGATATAGAAAACCTAGAAGGATGCAGGTATCCTGTTGTATAATGCACTGTCGTTTCCTCAGTGGCCTAATCCCCATGGAATCTGTATTTTTGGTTATTGTCACTCCTGTCACCAACTGGGGTTGGGCACAAGGTGGGGCACTGGTTGACAAACATGCCAAAATGGTCTTTGGATTTATGTTTCTACAGTCGTCCTCCTCATGTTTCCAGTGACCTCACTGAGAATTTTTCGGGTTCTGAACACCTCATTGCAAGACAGGCAGGATGTAAGTTCAAATAAATAAGGTTCTTCTGATGAAGCACGATCCCATTTGCAGATACCCTGAACTAAAGTGTAATGAGATCTGGTGCTTATAATGAACAAATCAGGGTTCAGTCTGAATTAGCTCCCTAGGGGGGCATATGCCAAACTGAAGCAAATCACAGGCAAGGAGTAGTCTTTATTTTCAGAGTAAATGTTCACATGGCCTACATTTCTTTCTGAATATTTTTGTGTCTTTGCATGTCATTAGATCTTGGTACTTGGAGGGGCCTAGGAGGCAGTAATCTGGTGGTGTATTAAAAATAATGTCGATTGGTAGCTGAGGGCAATATTGGATATCATAAGCTAAATTCAGATGCACAATATGAGGTTATGCAGTTATTTGGAGACTTGCTCAGTATAATAGGTTTAATTTGATAGCAAACTGTGTAGCAGGGGAGTGCTTCTATCCCTTATTTTTACATTTACAGTATAAGTTGGAATAGAACATTTTAACGTTTTCTGTGGTTTGTAGGCGTTACAGAAATATCTTTCACTTTGGCAATCATCCTTGCAGTTAGTATTTATTACTCTGTTGTAATCACAAATAAATTGTAGTTGTTAATGGTACGTGAATTGCTGTTTCTCAAAGTCTTCCATGGTGTGCTCCTGTTAAAAGTTGGTGGAAAACTAGTATTAAAGGTTTAGCCTCTGGGATAAGGCAGAATATAGAGGCAAGTAAATAAATGAGATGTGTGCGTTTTTATAATGTAATTGTGCAGTATTGACACATTTAGTTACTTCTGTCTGTAAGGTTCTAAAATTGCCTTCTCCTTGGATATAGCTTAATGGCTTCAGTATTTCACTTGAAAAAAAAAACCCTACACTGTCTCCCTCTGTAAAACAATGAAAAATGGAAATCTTTCTCCTCCTATTTATATGACATCGGTTAGCTTCCTTGTGTCTTTTCTTAGGCATAGAGGAAAACTCTGCAGCCTCAGCCCTCAAAGGCATAGATACAAAACACAAATAATATATTGGCAATATTTTAATCTTTTATGATCCCCTAACAGGTAAAAAGGAAATGTGTATGTATCCTAAGGCCTGCTTTATGCTGAGCAGCTAATGCTGCCGTCCTAAGAAGAGTTACACCCTTTGTTCAGGAGTTTGGTGTCAGGTACGGTATTTAGAAATCTTAGGAGGAAGGTTTTATTGGCAGTTTCATGTCCCAAGACATTTTATAAAGGTACATACTCCAGTCTGTGGTATGCTAGTGAAAATAATTAGGAAGTTGAGATTTTTGATGCAAATGATTGGAAGCAAATGTCTGGCTGTTTATTATGTTAAGAGTTCCATCTCAGTAAGATGCCTCTTTCCCCCCCTATAACTTTTGATGCACACAACATTTGCAGCGTGGTAAAGAATCTGTTGTCATACTGAATGCTTTAATATTTTCTACTGTCGGAAGGTAAATTTCTAGAAATATTCAGCCTCTCTATCTCTGCTTGCCTTTTGTGAGATGTGCACATGATGCAGCTTCATTTCAGCTGGAGCATTAGAACTTGGGTAAGTGTGCTGTGCTCTAGGGAGCAGATATCATGTATTCCACTCGCAGACTATTCCCCCACATATGTTGTCTTTTGAATAAATGGACTTCCTACGCAAGCAACAGAGGTAATGGTAGTCGATTCTGGAAAATCTAATGGGCTTTGATGGAATGTTCAAATTGCTTATCTTTCCATTCTGAAAAATGCATGTAATTTGTTGCAACTGGGTTTGTAATGCCTACTCAGCTTTGCAAAACTTGGTCACCGATTCTTCTGTTCTGGGAGGGGGTGTGTGAATTAATCTTGTGGCAGCTGCATGAATTAAGTATTCATTTTGAAGCTTGCCTCAAGAAAATGTAAAATGTATGAGCGCAGCCAGCTGAGTTGCAGCATGCTCGTTTTGCTTTCTAGTCAGACTGAAGAATCTTTGTAGTGGGTTGAAAAGCTTCATACTTAGCCTGCCACTGCTAGAGTTGAAATTATAATTTTAAAGCAAGCAAGCAGAGGAATGCATACAAATTTCTGTGTGATCAATAATGAGCTTAAATTGAAGCCACTGGCTTAGTACAACAATTACCAGCATTGACTGAAGAGCTATTGAATGAACAATGCATGTAAATCAAAAGAGAAGGAAGGAGGGAATGAAAGGAGCCCTACCAAAACACATGCTTTTTTGCAAGTGAAATAACGACATTTCATTACATTAGAAGTGGACTTTTCCTCTCTGTCAAGATTTAAGCATGAAAACTAAGCTCCCAACTAAATGATTTGCTTTCCAAGCAGTAGTGCAAAAGTATCGGTGTAATCTGGCATTTCACACTGCTACGTTCCAGAAGATTATTGTTGATATTGTAATGTCTTGCTTTCTTTGCACTGAAATGGAAGTCTCTAGGATATTGTTGAACAAGGTTGCTGCCGATAAAGCACCACTACTTTGAAATTAATTATCCTGGCATATCTACATTGACTTCAGCTATGGATACTCTGAAATCTCTCGAGCATTTCTGCTGACAGATCAGCTCGAATTTCCATCCCCTCCCACAGACTACTGCAAAGTTCTATTGATGACCATACGTTTTATGATTCAGTCTGATTTGAGACAGGTGTAATGCTCATGTTGAGAATTGCTGAAAGAGCAGACAAATAAGGACACCTGTGAACTTCAAGCCATTTTGACCGGGGGATACCTTGCTCATTGTAGTGATTTGCAGATACATATCTCTAATATTGCATATATGGCATGAGAGCCAACCTTCAAAATTCAATTTAAATTCCAGCCTGTCCCATGGGAACAGCATGGCGTATAGGAGTTTTGCATATTTCCCTCACCTTCCAAAGTGACCCTGCCGAAATGATTTCTCAGTTATTTATTCACACTTCAATTCTACTCATCCTGCAAGGAAATCTGGGTAACTTACTGGGTAATGCATTTAATCTCTCCTTATTTATCTCTTACTCTACGAGATAGATAGATTTAAGTGTGTAGCCATGTTGGTCTGAAGCAGCACAATAAAACAAAATCAGAGTCCAGTGGCACCTTTAAGACCAACAAAGATTTATTCAAGGTGTGAGCTTTCGAGTGCAAGCACTCTTCCTCAGACTGACTCTGATTTTGTTTTATTCTACAAGATAGATTTAGACAATGAATGACCTGAGATTATCCACTAAACTGGATCCCACAGTCATAGGAACCCAATTGCTTGAGTGTTATTTCAGCTACATTGGCTCCCAATTTGCTTTCAGGCCCAATTCATGGAGCTGTTATTTCCCTTAGGACAAGAACAGCCTAAACCCATATGGCAGCAGAATGGGCTGCATTCCCCTTCCTCCACTTTCTTCTGTGTACATCCTTCTTACGCACGATGCAGAGGAGCATTTAGCCCACACAAGTCCTGTGACCCTGGGAATCAACGTGAAAGAGGCTGTGCTGAAAGAGACTGTTCATGCAGGGAACCATGGCCAGTCCCACCTGATGAAGGAAGCTTTGACTCTCAAAAGCTTGTCTACTGAAAACCTTGTCCGTCTCTCAAGTGCTACCAGATCGAATCTGGATGGCTGATCCTTGTGCTCATGGGTCATGGGACCCAAACTAGTGAATGTAGGATGCAAGGTGGTGCTCTAAGGTCTTAAACCCAGTACTCTGTTCATTACACTGCACCGTAATGGTCTACGTATTTGCATTGGACATACATCCTAACGGAGCCTCGATTTGTCTGCATTTCTGCAGCATAAGCATGCACTCTCATTTTCATAATATGCTGCTGGTGCATGGATCTGCTAACTTCTATAATTTATGAATCAGTCTTAAACAGGTATTTGTAGACTGCTATAATCCTGTCATTTGCCATCTTGCAGATCTAAAACTTGAGCTACAGCCTAGATTTCGAGTATGTGAAATAATAGCAATACCCATGTGCTGATCTCACTTCCTCGTATTTCTGCATATATACACTCCTCCCTCCACCCATGTCAATTAGGATTGTGAAATGGGGCTTCTGAAGCAGGAGTCTTTATTTCCAAGTTAAACTTGGGTCCCAGCATCACCCTTTCTAGAAGTTAACCTCTATCCAGTTATGAAGTAATTTCCTAATGCTGCTGTTTCATATTTTAAAACATGCCAAGTTCAAAATGAGTCTTCTCCTTGTCTTATTTTTTAAAAAAAGGGGAAGTGCGTGTTATGTGACTGTTGTAGTGCTGTAAGTTGTGGGACAGAGTTTTTGAGAAAGGATACTTAGATTAAATTTATTTTTGAAGAAAAAGCAAAACCAAATTTCCATGGAGAATGAATTGTGGCAGCTAATTATAGCTAACTTAAAAAAAAAATCCCATACAGTGGAAATCTGAATTAGAATGGCAGGTGTTTGGTATTCTTGTGTGTGTATATGTCCTACGCATAATGAGTAGGAAAGGGTGTGTGTGCGTTTGTGTGTAGTGTATGAGCCATTTAAGAATGTCAGCAGTTTCCTATGGCAGCTCTTGCTGACTCACGTGTCTGCTGCAGCACAAGCTACTTTAATTTAAGCCATCCACAGTAGGAGTATACAGTCTTGAAGAATGTGGGAGATTTGCTTTGTTACTCAAAGGCTATTTTTATGTTCTCTCTGCTGATGTGGTTTTCTTTATTAAATATCAAAACAATACGTTTTTCGTTAATTGCTTTTTCCTTCAGCTTGTTCTTTGGCTCTGTGTTTGCGGCAAAAATATTGACATTTGCAGTACCTCCATTCAAAATTGTCTCCTGGCCTTTGTTTGTCTTGGTGTAATTCTGCATATTGCATGGCAGCAGTCTTCAGGAAGGCTGACCCATTGCACATTTGACAAGCATGTGTTCCTGGCTCTTTGACTACACCTGCAAGATATTTGTTTCAAAAATTTGCCTTGTTCTTAGGTATGCACTTAGGTTTTTTTAAAGGTGTATACCAAATCAGTGTAATGTGTGAAATAACACTGAACATAATGTTGAGTTTTATTGAGAATATATTTTTCCTCCTTGCACATTCTCTGACTGATATTATACCTGATTGATTCTGTACTGTCATTTTCTTGTGCTTGCTTTCTTACTAAATAAGTTTCTCATTACTTAGAGCTGTGATGATTTTTAAAAATGATTCTAAGTGTGCACCTGTATAGGTATTTTCTGTACTCTTAAATGCTGGACAGCCTCCCCCCCCTTCCTGATTCTGAGAGCAGGTTTGTGAAGCCGGTTGGCTAGAATGCTCAGTGTGGTTTGCAGTGGTCCTTAAGTCTCACTGATTTGCTTGGAAGTGTTATGCATATGTCCTGCAGAAATTAGACGAACTGAATTTAGCACATTGGATTCCTTATTCTAGCCTGGCACAGTTTCTTTTTGGGAGCTTGACTAGCAAGTTGCTGGTAAAAACTGATCAGGAGTAAATTAAATGCCAATCCTTACTCTAACCCCCTGTGGATTCTGCTTCTTTCATCTTGCTATAGAAATAGCTGCCAGCACTAAGAACCTTTCTTGCTAGCAAGGGACTTGGTACATCTCATTCTTTCCACTTTAGGATCTCAACTAATAGTTGCAATTTTCTGTGCTGGCTGTGAATTGAATTGCTACTGACCAGCATGGCACTATGTTACTGAAATTGGCAGGATCAGATACACATAAAATTTGTTTCTGAATCCATGGGGTCTGTTCCACAACCTTCAAATTGCATGGTGTGTGAAAACCTGGGATCCCCCCATTCATTACTGATGTGCCCGCTTGCAGTGTAACTATTCTGTCACACTGATAGCCCCTTACAGAGTTTGCAGATTGAATCTGTGGGTCTAATTGAGAAGTTTAAGGGATACTACTAATTTTTTTGGCTTGTAACTTGCTGCTTCTACAAAAGTGCATCAGTTAGGACAGGGGTAGGCATTGTCTGAATTCTTGGGACATTCCCCGTGTTTTCCAGGTGGTGATATAAAGGCTGAAAATATATTGTCTACTGACATCACAGATTAGTAAAGCTTTAACAAAGTTTGGCATCATCTAACAGTAATGGTTTTACATCTACAAAACAAGTGTTGTTGGCTGGGAAATTATATCCAAAACCCACAGAAGCAGAAAACAGTAAAGCATAGCATGCCAATATCTCTTGAACAATTGTTTAGCCATGGGCAGCATTATGGGTGCACCTATTGCACTGCCATTGCTCAGATAAAATTGCTTTGCAATTGGTTCTCAACCTTCCTAATGCCGCGACCCTTTAATACCATTCCTCATGTTGTGGTGACCCCCAACCATAAAATTATGCAAGTGTTCTTTCACAGAAATTAAACCGAAACTGATCAATGGTGTGAAGATCCATTGTTCATGATTGTATATAAATTGTTTTTCCCCCCAGGGTTTCTCAGTTCAGTCCTGCCTCTTGTCCCACTGAGCTGCGCCACCACCTGGAGCACCTGGCGGGAGACTGTGCTGCGCTGGAGGCACTGCTGGAGCAGCTGGCGGCCAAGCATGGGCGCCTGCAGAAGCAGCAACAGTGGCAGCCCCCCCCCCGTTGCTTGCCCTGCCACAACCCCTGTGAAAGGGTCCCGACCCCCAGGTTGAGAACCACTGCTCTAGCCTATACAATTGCCTGTCTGAGTTACTGAAATTTTAAAAATTGCCCCTGAATAGGATTTCTCTGGTCTTTCAGATAAGTAAGCAAAATCAGCTGGTCTTAACATGCAGATACTGTAAACCAAGAAGAGTTCTCTTGTTAGTCAGACTGATAAGCTCCCTGTAGCTCTTATGCCCATTAATGAATAGGGGGGTGGCGAGAAAAACCACTGAGTGCTGTGGAAGACGTGAAGAAAATGGGTGTTCTCAGTTTCCGCCAATACATATGAGTCATTGGTTTCTTCTAATAATAGATCTATGTAAGACCTTCAAAATCTGCAATGTAAGCTTCTATTCATAGTGAAAGGCTGGAAACATTATTTGAAGCTACTCTGTCTTTCTCTTCTCCCCTCCCCCTTTATGGAGCATTCATTGATTTCTCCATTGGTTAGCTAAATGGTTCTCTTGCAAAGAATCTTTAATTACCACACTTCAAGTTGCTGCTCTTGCAGTTTTTCTTTTTTTTTCCCCTACAGAAGCACTCCTACACTGTTGTGTCCCCACCCAGTCTGTTATAGTTGCTAGCTGAATTATCAGATATACTCAGGAGTACAGGAGAGAAATCTAGATTCTCCTGTTTTGGAAAAATAAAAGCTGGCATTCACTATATATTCATATTTCTCTGGTAGCTAGAGAGGCACACACAGACCTCCCCTGGCTGACTTCTGCTGCTTCTATTCACACTTCTCCCTGTGCAGTTGCCCTTCCAGTCTTTCCCGGCTTCCAATATTTTTCCTGCAAGTGAGCACTCCTCCTTCTCATAAACTTTTATGGTGATGCTCATGGCATGTGCAGTATTACTAGGGATCTGGCACTGGATCCTGTAACTGGCCTCAGCTCGTTTAGTTTTATTCTGAATCAAGACTGCTTCCTCTGGAACAACAGTGGGTATACCACTGAGCAGTGATTCTCTCACCTGGCTTCAAATGTGCCTGTCAAGCAGATTTGGCAGAAAATAAATGCAAGCCTGCATAGTTCTTGAGGAGAAACGGCAAACAACTCCCACAGATAAGAGCCAGCATAGTGTGGTGGTTAGACTGTCAGACCAAACTGTGGAAGCCCCAGTTTTGAATCTCCACTGTTCCATGGAAGCTTGTTGAGTGACTTTACCAGTCATATGCTGTCAGCCTAAGTAAACTCATAAACAGTGTAAGCTGCTTTGGGTCCTCATTGGGCAGAAAGGTGGGTTATAAAGAGATTATAAATATTGTAACTGCAGTAGTAAAGGGAAGGTCATTCTGGTCCTTGCCTCTAGCTTATTGACCAGAGGTCTCTGGAGGCCTGTGTCATCACCTAAAGTGCAATTAACATGTGGAATTTAAGAAGAAGAAGAAGAGTTGGCTCTTACAACCACAGGAAGTGGGGGTGACTGCAAGTACAATAAACTTCAAGGGGGGATTGGATACATATGTGGAGCAGAGGCCCATCAGTGGCTATAAGTCACAATGTATAGGTGGAACACTATGTCTGGAGCAGTAATGCCCTCTATCCTTGGTGTTTGGGGTGCAACAGTAGAAGTGAACCCCCTGATGGCACCTGGTTTTTGCCCACTGTGTGACCCAGTGTTGTTTGGATGGGCCATTGGCTAGATTCAACACGGCTTTACTTGTATTCTTCTCTTCCCCCTCCTCTCATAATGTCCAGTCCAGCAGGAGGAAGTCTATCCTGCACCCAGCCATTGGCTGAAGGTGAACCGTTATAAGAAGTTTGGTTCCCTTGTTGTTCCTGGAGATAACTAAGGTGTTTAGCTCATGATTTTCTTTGCTTGTATATTTACAACTCAAACAGATTCAAGATATTAATAGTGGGGGGGGGGGGGTCATGAGCCGACAGTTACCTTTTCCCTGTGGGCAGTTTCTGTGCCACTGGATGAGTTTAATCAAGTATAGCTGTGCTGAACCGTCAGTGAACACTCCCGATGCACCTTAAGGAGTGCTATATGTTACCTTTTCTACATTAATCTCAGTGTTCCAAGAATCAGTAGTCGGTATCTAGGGCAACTTACCTTGCTGCTTCAGTGTTGCATTGTATATATTATCAGGGGCAAAACTATTTCTATGTTTCCCTTTCTTTCAAGTTCCTTTGACCCAATGATTTTGTGTAACGAATAAGGAACCTTTCTTTTTTTAAGGAAAATATGGTGGAGAGATATTTGGCCACTTGCATAGTCCTTGGATCAGAGGCACTAAACTTTGGCACAAGTAAACACATATGATCTAATTAGGGTAGAGGATTTTACAAGGTACTTTCTGCTGTAATCCTCACTGGTATTTATTTCCAAGGAAGAACATTGTTTTCAAGAAAACATGGCTCTATAAGTGGAGTTGATGTATTCTTGATTTGTAATACAATAGTTATTTGGATACAATACTTCCTTCCCTCAAGTGTAAATAGTAATTCTCTATTACAAACTAAAGGTAGGCAAACCCAGCCCATGGTAGCTTTTCACCTGGCCTTAGAACTCTTGGTGTATGGAGCTGGCACCCAAATGGGTGGTACAGATGGCTGCAGACTGAAGCTATACACTTTTGCCATTCATTGTCAAATACTGTCATGGAATTACATGGTAAAGCAGTCATAAATTATCTTTAACTCAGAGAGCTCCATCAGGGCCAGTAGCTCTTCATGGAGCTTATTCCACCAGGCGGGGGCCAGGACAGAAAAAGCCCTGGCCCTGATTGAGACCAGGCATGCTTCCCAGGGCCATGAGCAGATTCCTACCTGCAGAGCGAAGTGCCCTCTGGGGGGCATAAGGAGGTAAGCGATCCCTCAAGTATGTAGGGCCCAAGCCGCTTATAGCCTTAAAGGTTAAAACCAAAACCTTGAACTTATTCCAGAAACAGACAGGTAGTCAATGCAGTTGGCTCAGCAAAGGCTCGACGTGGGTCCTCCAAGATGACCTGGTGAGGACCCATGCAGCAGTGTTTTGTATCAGCTAAAAATTCTGGATCAAGCACAAGAGTAGGCCCGCATAGAGCGAGTCACAGAAGTCTAGCCTAGAAGTCACCGTTGCATGGATCACAGTGGCCAGGTGCAACGAGGACAGGTAGGGCACTAGTAGTTGTGCTTGGTGCAGATGGAAAAATGCTGTCTGGGCTACCTTTGTGATCTGGGCCTCCATAGGCATTCAAGATCATTCCCAAATTCCTGGCTTGGGGCACAAATGACAATTGTACCCCATCTAGCCAGGGGAGACGGGCTTCCTGGTCCCGCCCCCTTTGACTCAGCCAGAGGGGTTGAGTTTCAGGTGACTTTCTGATCCACCAGTGACTGCTTCCAAAGAACTAGCGAATGTTTCTGGGGGGAGATCTGGGGAGATAGATGGATGCCTAATACACAGGGTCGAAAGGGAGAGATGGCTCTGTAATTGGAGACTTGTCTTGGAACAAGGGGGGGATGAAGTGAGATTGACTGTTTAAATTGAGGTTGATTTTAATGTTATATTGCATTTATATATTATTTTAAACTGTAAGCTGCTGCGAGCTGGCTTTGGCTGACAGCAGCAGCCAATAAATTGAATAATAACAATAATAACTGTTTACACAATTATTTTTGTAAAGGTCTTAAAAAAAACTCTTGACATTAATGCGTTATTCATAGCCTTAAATGTAGACATCACTGTGATTAGAAGTGCGCTGTTTATTTGATGGGGAATACCTCTAAATTTGCCAAAAATAAAATTAAGAAGGAAGGATTTTTTTTCCCTTGGAAGAACTGTGTGATGTAGTCATGTCATTGAGTTATGGTGTAATGACCTCATACGCTGGCTTCGCATGTTCATGCTTTCTGAGTATTATAGTTGTGTATTTGTGTTATAAATTGTTACTTGGTTGTTATGATGTTGTATTGAAACTGTATGTTATAGATTAAATTATTATAAGGTTCCATGTAAAATTTCATAATGTTCCATGTAAACCACCCAGAGCTGTAAAGAATGGGCGGTATAAAAATCCAAATAGATAAATAAATAAATAAAACTGCTGTTGGCAAAGGTTAGAAACAAAACAGTACCAGAAAATAATTATTTGTCATGCTAATACTGTACTGCTATTGGAACCATGGCCATAGCTGCACAATCCTTATACAGTATTTAAAATAAATATGCTAGTTTATGGGTCTCCAACATAGTGCCAGTCGGTGCTGTGATGCCCACTCATACCTTTCCTGTATTCATCAAGTATTTTTAGAAAGTGAGTAAGGCCATGTGGGGCTTTAACGCAAAAAGGGTTGCCAGCTATCCTCGACAATTGGCAGAGTGGGTGGACTCACCAGCAGCTACCTGAGACGTAGGCCTCTGTTACTGGTGACACAGTGATGTAATTTCTGGCATGCAGTATTGGGTAAAAACTATGGTACAAGTTGTTTTTACAATAAAGTTTTTGACCAAACACCAGAGTATCCCCGCATTGTCGCCTACATGATGATGTTGCTTCCTGTGCATGCTAGGACTAGGAGTGATGTTGCCATGTAGCTGTTGACAAATGACCCCAAATTGGAGTATCCCCTGCCCTGTGCCCAGAAAGGCTTCTCATTGGTTGTTAGAGATTTTATTGGCTGTGCAATTAAAAAAAAAACATTGCTCTTGCAGCAGCTATCAACACACCATAAGAATCTTCGCTGTGTGACTTAAGCTAAGCTGCAGCAGCCATTTAACAGCTGGTTCCACCTCCTGTAGCAGCTATTTTGTGATTGCACCCACCATTCTGTGTCAAAATTTCAAAGGTTCCCTCTGGCTCAAAAAGATCTTTGTTAGTTTATCAGGAAGTGATGGAACAGATTTATTGTAGCACCTTATTTTTAAAATTCCTTTTGTCTTCTGTACAGTATTAAGTACAGTGCTATCTGAAATCAGTGAACCAAGTTCGAAGAGTGAGCTATGTATAATGTATGGATCAGAGGCTATAGTTGGTAATTGAGAGACGATTATTAACATATGTGCAGGTTGCATTGCATGTATTCCAAGCAGGAGAATGCATATATTCTTGAGTTACCTGTTTGGTGCTTTGACAAGATTTAAAGTTAGATTTCTGTTGCTTCATTACAGTCTGAATCATGCTTAGAAGAAAGTTAATCCCATGGTACATACTTTCAAGTAAAAAAAATTTCTGGATAGCAACACTGCAATGTGCTACAGGTCTCATTTAGAAGGTGCACTATAAATAACATAAATATAAATTATTGTCTTATCAGCATTCACCAGGGCAAGGCCAGTTACTGGAGCAAAAGAGAAAAAGTGGATTACACTATTTTATCTCATGAATATGCATTAGGGTCCATAGGTGTGAGAACATGGGAAAAGTTAAAAGCTGTGTGTGTGTGGGAAGAAAAACTTGGTTCCTTGAACAATAATCAAAAAGCCAGACACATAAACTGGCACTCTTCCCTGGTTCTAGAAAGCATAATGGAAGGGCCATACAGGAGCTCATTCTCCTTCTTGTCACCCCACCGCTACACCCATTATGGGAGCAATCTTCTTTGAGTCTGTTTACTATGCTGGGGAGTTCTTTGCATGAGTGTGCTCTAGATAAGACAGCGCCATATGCACCAAAATCCAAGTCATTACTTAGGAGACCTCTGGAAGAAACAATGTCATTGCATTTAGCAGATTGTTTAAATTATCATATTTAATTGCTTCTGATTTACAGCTTTGTACACTGGAGTTGGAATTTAAAATGATATGCAAATATAGTCTGTAGTGTGAAGCATTCTTCGGCGGAGGCTCTCTCATGGCCTGCTTTCCTTTCTGTTTTTTCATCGTTAATCCTTTGGGTCTGCAAAAGCAGGATCTATGACTCATTGAGTTGTCTTTTTCAGATAGTTGTTCATCTGCCAACTGAGGTTTACCTTCCTCTTGGTGGAATCGAATGACTAATGCTTAATATGAGTAAACACCAGCTTCTCAGCTGAGAACTGTAAGCATCAAGAAAACAAAAGAATATCTAGTTTTACCATGTCATGATTTTGAAGTCAGTAGGATTTGGCATACCTGTCAGTTGAGTTACAACATAATTGTTTTGTCTTGCCCTTGATTATTAATATAAGCACCAAGATAAATTTCTTTCTTGGTAAGGAATGCACAACTTCAAGCACATATAGGCATTATAGTATTATTCCTCCCTACTTACCTGTGCATCTGGCAACCATATATGCTTTATTTAGCAAATATTTCAGAGCGTTAGAAATTAAACAATTAATAGTATTGCTTAGGTTGTTAAATTGTGTGATTCTGAAGATAGTGTGATTTTACAATAGGTTCTTCTGCAGTGTTTGAAAAGGCTGAGTAAAAATAGTTAAAATACTTCAAGGATTCAAAGAGTCTCACAGGTTCTTTTGGAAAGTATAGTTCAGGGAAAAGGTCAAGGAGGGATGTCACAGCTTCTCAACCTGTTTTAAATAACATGAAAGGTCTGGTGGAAACCCACAAAAGAACTGAAAGTGAAATACAAACTGAGCACTGGCAAAAAGAAAAACTGAGAGAAAGATATCAAAAGTAGTTCACTTGGCCAACTAGTTTCTTTTGTTCCCTTTTAGATATTTCAAATTTTTACCTTTTTCCTTTGTATTTCTACAGCTCTTCTTCTGGCAGATCCTGCAGGGAGGTTAGTGTCAGAGCAGTTAGTCACATGAAGCTATTTCAAATTTAACCCTGTAAGTCTGATCTGCAAGGAGGAGAGAGAGAGAATTAAGATGGAGTTTTCTTAGTACTTTGAATAATTTGACTGTTTAGTTGGTATTATTCCTCACAAGATGATCACAATGGCCGTTTATGCACTGGAGGTTTCATGCTGGGCTGCAGGTTGGAGTTTTAGTCGTGGCAGGTTGCCCCACCTCTTCCTGCACCCACACGGGGAAGCATTTGGTTCGGTACACCTCATCCACCCCTGATTTGTGCTCCTACACGGAAGCTGGGGCAGTGAAGTTTCCAGTGGGTAAATGGTCAATAAGCAGTATTTGGAACAACAAAACTTTAAACTCATTTTCGGTGGTTCTTGTCTTCCATTTTACTCTTTTGCCTTAAGTATGTTTGGCATCTGGGTCAAGGGCCAGACCCCCAAAAGGGAATATACTATTAATCATTTATTTTACATAGACGGAAGGTCATGTATGTCCCCACCATCGGTGCCCTTCCTCTCAGGAAGAATATCCTATTTTAAGAGAGATAGGGATGATTCATTTGTTGAAAATAGCTATTTGTCTAGTGGCAGGGTTTGAAACAATATCCCTCCCTTTCCTCAGAGCCTTAATAATAACAGCAGCAATCCAAACAATTAACTATAGATACAAGGATGCAAAACTGAGATCCTCAGACTTGCCATGGTGAACTTTTCCAACTTATGCATGGGCCATCTAAACACAATGTGCTGAGTTGGTGGTCATGAGCAAGAGCATTCAATTTAAATTGGTGGATGAAGACTGGTTGTTTTCATTATATTTCTGGATCAAGGAAGGTACAGTGGAAGCCTTATGTTTACTTCCACACAGACCTTTAGCTTTGTGTCCTTATCACAAAGATTGAGCCTTCCCATCCGCCCCATATGTACAGCATCATTGTACAGCTTTCTGTATTTTTTGCTGCCTCAGTGCAGTGTTTCCTACACTTTCTTTGGTGCTGTCACTTCAGAACACCACAATCAAAGGGTTCTAGCTACCATGTTAATGAGAAGCTGTTCATTTCCATACCTTCCCACCACCATTTTCCTTTGGGTCCATCATTCTCCCCTTTCCTGCTACTGATGGGTTGTTTGCCAGCTTCTGGGGGTGGGTGGGATCAGACGTTCCGTACCAATTTTCTAAGGCAGTTGATTGACCTGTAAGGAGTACTCTAGTGAGGTAGGGGGAAGTGCTGCAGAAAATACTTCTGTGTGGAGCCTTCATTGCGAATGCTTCTCAACAGTGGCAGTGAAAGCACAACAGAGGATTGTGAAAGTGATTTTGTCAGTACAGTGTAATAACTGCATTCTTGTGGTTGCTTGGAGCATTGCATTATATTGTACTTGGGTAGAGGGTGAATATGTATGAATATGATTGTGTAGTGAATTTTTATTGTAGTCCTATAATTTTGCGTGACCTATTCAAATGGGTAGCCATGTTGGTCTGAAGTTGCACAGTAATCTTTGCTGGTCTTAAAGGTGCTACTGGACTCTGCTTTTTTTGTGTGATCTAGTTTGAGATGCAGGGATATTACTCTGGCCAGATAATATAGATCGGGTTTGTCAAACTGCGGCCCTCCAAATGTCCATGGACTACAATTCCCATGAGCCCCTGCTAGTGAACACTGGCAGAGGCTCGTGGGAATTGTAATCCGTGGACATCTGGAAGGCCACAGTTTGACTACCCCTGCTATAGATGCTTGCAGTACGTCCACAACCATTTGATTATGTGGAGTTGCAGTAGGGTTGTCAGTCCTCAGCTAGGGCCTAGGGATCCTCCGAATTTGAAGCTTTTCCTTCCGTTTTTGGACTTTCAGAAACTGGGGGAACTTTCCAGTCACAGGGAGAGAAGAAGCTTGAAAGTGACACAGGCAGTGATTTCAAGAGAAATCCATATTATTAACCGCCCTGAGCCTCCGGGGAGGGCGGTATATAAGTATGATAAATAAATATATAAGTATGATAAATAAATATTTATCACAAGCCATTGTTCCTTGTAATGTCCAAATTGCAAAATACCGTATCTACTCACATATAAGCAGAGTTTTTCAGCCCTTTTTTAAGCTGAAAAAGTCCCCCTCAGCTTATATGCGGGTATTAAAAAAAACAGCTTCCAGACAAGACAGGAGGAGGGTGGGGGTGGGAGACAAGTATATTTGCCTGAAGAAGCAGAGGCAGGAACAGCAGAGATGCAGCAAGCCTGGGAGGAAAAGAGCAGTCTCCGCCTCCCCCCCTCACTGCCGTAGCGAGGCTAGCACGTGTTGCATGAAGCTCTGCAGGAAGCTGTGAAGCTTCTGTCTCAGAGGGAGAGCAGTGAGCAGAAGGAGGAAACACTCCTAGAGGAAGGAATAAAGGCAAGAGGGGTCAGAAGGAAAGAGGAGGGAGGAGGATGGGAAGAAAAGGGGAAAAATCCTGCCCAAAACAGGGGGGAGGGGAGGAAAGGAGAAAAAGCCACTATCCAAACACCACTCTCGGCTTATATGTGAGTCAATACGTTTTTCCAGCATTTTGTGATGTAATTAAGTGCCCCGGCTTATATGCGAGTATACACGATATGTAATGTCCGAATTTCAAAGTATGTAATGTCCAAATTGCAAACTAGGATTCCAAACCAAGGTTTAACCCTACCACAAAGCATGCTTTGTGGTTTGCCTCGAATCTGGCAACGGGAATGGGGGTGAGCCTAAGCAATGAACTTTAATGGTATTATTAGTTATTATTATTATTAGTTATATTTTTATATCACCCTCCCAATATGCTGGAATCATAATTATGTGTCACTTATGATTCTCTCTGTACTCTGAAATGGTTTCATAATCATCAACAGAGTGCCTGACTGGTCAAAAGTAGCTATGTACAAGGTGCACGAAATGTGTAGCAAGGTTCTAACATGCTAGGTAAGAATAGGTGAGCATCCTGATGATTTCCTTTGTATTCTAGTATACCCAGGCTAATGTTACCCTTTAACCCTTAAGAAGGTTCTTTGATTTTTGATGGAAATTGGATGTTGCATGAAGAGAGAGTGACCCAGTGTTGATAAGATAATATCGATATTGCACCAGGAGCCTCATTTTTAAATTTTGTTGACATTACTGTAGATGCTGGTTATAATGTATTTTCATACTTCTCTTCTACAACTCTTATTTAGGAAACGCTTCTGGCCCTGAAAACCTTCAGGGTAACACTGCAGTCATGTCTGTGGTGAGGACGTTTGTGGCAAGGGTACCAATAGGTAGGCTGAATGGCAGAATCAATGCAGAAGAGTCAGAACCTAAATGCAATCAGCCAAAGTTCAAAGGTATCTAATTATTATTCAGTATTAATATAATAAATTTAAGCATTAGATACTTTAAAAATAAGTGCTTTTTGGTTTATTCTGATGCTTTTGTACATATTGTAGAACAGTTGCAAGGAGGGACAGATTTATTTCTTACAGGCAAACTTGAGGATCAAGTATTGCTTGAATTTACAAGTAGAAAAGCTAGAGATTTAGTTGTACAGCATGTGTTTGTTCCCAAAAGGGGCATAGATTATTTCTCTTAAAAGGCAACTATATTAGCAAATCCTAAATGTTTTATAAATAGTTTCTCTCAAGGAGAGGCAGGGCAAGGGGTAGTGTTAAGGCTTTGCATCATTTTCTTGTATATGCATTAGCATGGGATGAATATAGGCCTTGTTTATTGTTGTTGTTGTTTAAATTGATGATCTTAAAATGTTCATGACCCCAGAGAGATGATAGCTGCTTTTCTCAGTTTACTAGCATATATATGTATATCTTTAAATAGGACAGGGTCCTATTAAATAAAAGAGTAAGGCCACCTGGGGAGGAGTTAGGGCGGGCCCTGTCCAGGATAAAAACTCGAGGGCCCAATCAGGAGCCGCAAAGCGGCTCCTGATTGGGCCCTCCGAGTGTCCATCCAGGGCCAAGCAGCCAATGGGGAGGCGCGCAAAGTGCCTTCCTATTGGCCCCTCACCAGGACAGACCAAAATTCCATTCACCCAGCCCAGTCTGGCTGCCAGTCTGCTCCTGACCACCAAAGGGAGAGGAGATCAGCAGGGCTGCCAAGGGAGATGAGAACAGAGGCTTGGACAGGCTGCACCAGCCCTTTTTGCCCCAAGGCTGTCCTAACTGCCATGTCCAACTGTAAATGGCCTCAGAAACGTGACAGAGCTGGAAGGAGGCTGCAGAGTGCTCCCCCTCCCCCCTCTCCAGGCCTGCGCGAAGGAGCCTCTGACAGGCCCTGACTGAGGGAAGGAGGCCTTTCCAAGAGCAACGCAGGGGAGACTGAGGGCCTTCCTTTTGAGGGCCTTCCTTTTGACTTTCCCCTTCTGCCAAACAGTTGCCTGACAGGGAGGCCACAGAAAAGCCCTTTCTCACTTAAAATACTGCTCTGGCTGGGGGTTAGACACAGTTAAGCCATGTGTCTTGCTTCTTTGCAACTCTCTGCAGATTTGAGGCCACGGCACAGCGTTATTCTGCAGAGGAAGCTGGCTCTTTTGTCTCCTGTTTCATCTGCACAACAACCCTGTGCAGTAGGCCTCAAGTCTTTCAATTCAACAACAACCTGTGTGGGAAGCCTTAAATGTTTCTTCTCTACCACAACCCTGTCCAAAGTAGCCCTTTCTGCCTGGGGAGCTGATCTTTATACGCTGCAGGTGAGCTGTAATTCCAGGAGCTCTCCACACCTGTAGGTTGGCTACCCCTGGGTTGGAAATATTCCTGGAGGTTTGGAGGTGGGACTTCAAAATCGTACAATGCCTCAGAGTCCAGCCTTCAAATGAGCCATTTTTGCCTGCAGTTGGTAGGGAGTGGTGCAGGAGTGTCCCTCCTGGTCTATGGGTTATGGCCAGCCCTTATCAGCAACTGTTTGTATTCTGGGGCGCAGACAGGCAGACCAGCATCAGTCCTGTGAGTCTGGAAAGTGCAGGAAGATCTAAATAAATGTTTACAGCCTGAAACTAAATAGAGAACAAGTAAATGTCTGGAGACACATCGTAACTGAAATAGTAACTGGCAAATAAAAAAACAGTATTAAAAACCTTACTAAGGTCAAGACTGCTGTGCACAGACAGTCTTCCTCTTAGGGTTGCCACCTTCCCTGTGAGGCTCGCTACCCCACCTCCCTCATGGGGAGTCTGCTATGGGGAGAGAAGGGGAAGACGATTGGAAAATGCTTTGAGACACCTGAGGCCTGCTGGGTTACTGCAGCCCATTCCCAGTTCTCTCAGATCTCTCACAACCCTACATACCTCACAGGTTGACTATTGTGGAGAGACAAATGGAAAAGGTGTTTGTAAACCGCTTTGAGACTCCTTTGGGTAGTAAGCAATAGGGTACAAAAATCCGTTCTTCTAAGGAGCAACCATGAAAGAAGCATGTGGGCACATAACATTTTACCAACAGTGAAAATATGGGAGACAGAAGGAACAGGGTGGACACCTGTGTACTGTGACTACCCTATGTGTATTAGGGCAGAGGGGCATTTCGCTGAATGTGGCCTAATTCACACAAGAAGGGAAATGACGCAGAACTGGGGGGAATTGGTTGCCATGTAATCTTCCCCTAAGAACAGTCTCCAGTCTGATTTTCCCTTCACATATCTGAGGACATGGCTCTGGAAAGCTCATCTGTAACCACTATGCCACAATTCCCAAAGGTCAGCCCTCTCCCACAATCAACGAACATTCCATACCACAGGTTCTTGACACCCATATCTCCACACCCATGGCCTCATTTGCCACCATGCCACCACAATCCACACTACACACATGACAACCCCATGCCCGTTGTATTCTTGGAGACAACGGGCTTTGCCCCTAGTATTCTATAAAGCAAAAGTGTGTTTACATTGTTCAGTTTTTTTATTCTTAGGGTGAAGGCTTAAGAAAGGAACCTTAACACTTTAAAAAAAAGGATTGTCCATTAACTGTAGACTTGCACAGTTGGTAGTTAAGTAATTTACCTGTGTCCTGGCCAATTTAAAAGGGAGGTGAAAAACAATCAGATAAATTGACTCTTATGTACTCTCCTCTTCTCTGATTTTGATGATTTCCAAAAGAGTATCAGCAAATTATATTGCAGTGTACCCTATTCATAGGCGGGTTTATGTCTGAAATATCTTTATCTTGAGCAAGCTTAAATTTGTATATTTGAAGGGCTGGATAGTAGTGATGCATTGATGTTGAATTTTTTAAAATTAATGTGGTTGATTATAAGCATTCAAACGAAAATCCTTTATGGCTATATTTCACAGTCTTATCGGTAATTCACTTTGCAGGTGCAGTTCAATTCAGTTAAATAAACCACTACTTTAAATAATCACTCAAGTGCAACAAAGAGGTTAAAAAAGGCATTTAAATGTTTTGCTTTCCTTTTTCACTCCTCTTTCTTCTTTCAGTATTAAGCCTGTATGTGCTTAAAGTCTCTGTTAATCTGTTAAAATGCAAAGCACTTTATGTTAAAACTAGTGGCAAAGCCCATTGCATGCTGAAAGGCAATGGGCGCTAGTCCACGGGCCAGTGTGAGTTTTGTGGAGCAGGGACTGATAACATGTCCAGCGGGGAAGAAGAAATCATGGGATTGTGATCCTCCCATATGTTTGCAGAGGTGGCTCATCTGCCATTGAATAGTGGCAGAGGTGAGGGGAACTCCTACCCTCCGGTGTCTTGGTAAGGCTGCAAAATAGAGCTGTTTCAGAGGTGGGATCTGGTGATCCCTCAGAATTATAGTTCTTCCTGTGTAGGCCAACAGAGATCAGTTCCCCTGGAGAAAATGGCTGCTTAGGAGGGGAGACTCTAGGTTATTGTACCCTTTTGAGTAGCTGCTCCCACTCTCTGTGTCTTTGAATTACTCTTCCTCGGGAGGAGGGGAGAAGAATCCAGGAAGCTTACAATGGGAGAGGGGAGGAAACGGTCCTTTCTCTGAAAGTAGAAAGTGCTTTGCCATGATGGTATGAAGTGGGGAGGGGGGGGGAGAGCCTGTGTGTACTTGCATGCATGCATGCGTACACACACGGATAGCCAGACAGACAGCAAAAGAAAGGCACAAAGCCTGTGATCAGCCTGTCAGAGCATGGCAGAGAACAGGGTGGGTCCCTGCGTTATCATCACTGTTGGAGGAGGTGTAGCTGCGGCAAGGCAGGAATTCTGCTGAGGGACCTGTCTGCCTGTGGCCTGTCTCCAGTGGCTGCCCATGGCCTGTGTGGGATGTTGTCACTGCCATGGCTGGCCTTCCTCAGTGCCCCTTCCTTGGGGACCGGGATGCAGCCTTATGTGGGCAGCCCTGCAAAAGAACGCTGCCTGTCTGGAAAGAGTAGTGCAGCCACATAGGCTTCTCTTGGCATGGTGGATATTCCATCAAAAGGAAAAAGGCTTTCCAGTTGCTGGGCCGATCTCTCGGACTGCATTTTTTCTATTGGTGGAACACCCCCACTCAGAGCCAATTGCCTCCTGTTTTAAGGAGTGAGTCATCAGGGCCACAAGCTGAATCTTATTACAAGGAAATAAAAATAATATACACAATCAGATCACTTAGACCTCTCTAAACAATTTATACTGGTGTGAGCATATGCCATGCTGTCAGGTATGGACAAAGCCAACATGTCGAGAGTGTCCTCTTGGAGCTTCATGTATTGTTTATATGTTTTATGTAAACCGCCCTGAGCCTCCAGAGAGGGGTGGTATATAAATATAATGAAGGAATGAATATGCCTCATACT
Source organism: Paroedura picta (assembly GCF_049243985.1). Lineage (NCBI taxonomy): Eukaryota > Metazoa > Chordata > Lepidosauria > Squamata > Gekkonidae > Paroedura > Paroedura picta. Next base: position 134,706,530 of record NC_135369.1, read on the forward strand.
AGAGATGGAAGGGGGTTAACCCACCCTTGGCCTTCCTTTTCTTTTTCCCTCCCCTGTAGCTGATTAGTTGTCCTCCCAGATCTGAGTTCCTGGCCCTTTGAGGAAGACTTCCTTGGATATGAAGCCTTTTCCTGGGTGTTGCCTTAACCTCCTGGGTTGCATAGCAGGAGCTATTGTCAGTTAGTTAGGACTGTGCCAAGCTGCTTTACAGCCTTTACGTCTTTATGTGACTGACCTGCTTTTCCCCATCCAGCTGGTGCTGGTTCATTAATGCTCATGGCCATACCACATTGCACCTGTTGCTCCCCTGGCTAGCGTGTCATCAGCCTCTTCAGCCTAATTCCTAAAGGGCAGACTGCCCTGCTGTACAGACCAGCAAGTGTGGGACAAATTCTGTTATATGCAGTCCATTTCCATGTGGTCTGCTTCAACTGGCCCTCTCCCCATTACCTCTGGTAGAAGAAGAAGAGTTGGTTCTTATATGCCCCTTTTCTCAACCAGAAGGAGTCTCAAAGTGGCTTACGTTCTCCTTCCCTTTCCTCTCCCCACAATAGACACCCTGTGAAGTAGGTGGGGCTGACAGAGCCCTGACATTACTGCTTGATCAGAACAGCTTTATCAGTGCTGTGGCAAGCCCAAGGTCACCCAGCTGGCTGCATTTTGAGGAGCAGGGAATCAAACCTGGCTCACCAGATTAGAATTCGGCACTTCTAACCACTACACCAAGCTGGCTCTATGTACAGGAATGCTGGGGCTATCTGCAGACAACTGGTAATATGAACTGGGGGCTATAGAGTCTTCATGTATGAAAAAATAAGATGTTTTCAGTCTTCACAGGTTCTTGTTGGCCTTGGTTACATGGGCACTTGCTTGGAAGTCACAACCTCCTTCCGTTCTTTTCATCTGCCTCTGTTTTTTGCGTCATAAAGTGGCTAGAGTTTAGAGCCGAGAAATTCAGTTCATTATTTTTTGCCTCTACATCGTATTTCCTTCCTCTCCCAAAACTTTGCAGTCATGAAACTTAAAAATGGAGGGGAGTATATCTGCTGCTCATGCATCCTAGCTCACTTATTACGTGGTATAAACACTGCTGGGAACTTGTTTGGCAAAAGGCAGGATATTAGTGTAAAAATAGTAATAGGATGCATTGTGGATGGATGGCCCTTCAAAACTAGGGCTTTTATCATTTGTGCAGATGACATAATTTTGACTGAAGCAGTGAAAAGGAGCAAATTGAAGAGCCAGATCCCTGAATTTAGTATGGGCTTCAGTCTCTTCCAGAAATCCATGATTGTTATAATTTTTAGAAAATTGTAGGGAAGAAAAATCATTTTTACTGCTATTATGTAGCTGTATGTTTGGGTTGTGAACAGAAGACTGATCAAGTTTGATAATGGTAAATTAGATTTTATTTAGTTATTTTAAGCTTTATATTTTAACTGATCTCAAAAGCAGTTCACAATTACAAGAAAGGTCCATTTTTATTGAAATCCTTAATTTATTGTTTTGTGTTTCTACATCATGTTTGCCTTTCAGAATAAGGCTAGAATTGTTATAATAGAGGGAATGAAGTGCTTAATTGGGAGATCAGGCAATATATGGTGACTGTAATTAAAATATTATGAATAATTTTCTGTTCCATGAATTCCACATATCTAACAGTTTTATTATTGACTATAACATTGATTAAGTGCTCTATATATGTTTTGAGGCTATCTTGTGGGAAAAGGAACGAGACTAATTGGCTGTTAAAATGGAGGCACAGAGAACTATGTATGTCACTTTGAATCCCCATTGGCAAAGAAGGTGATGTACAAATGAAGGCAATAAGATTTGTGCATATACTCTGGTTTATTGAAAGAATGGGAGCATACATTGTGAATCTTGCAGATCAATGGCACTAGGTGGTCAAAAGATGAAGAATCTTCCTGCTGCTGTTTGTTCACCACGGAAGAAGACTGGCTTGATAAGTAAATTTTTCTCCTGTGGCTGGTTGGGTCTATTTTTAAAACTATCACAACTATGCATCCAGGATCCTTTTCAGAAGGAGGTTCTGATACAGGGGGAAAAATTAAGTGTTGGCTTAAAAAAAATGCAGGTTTATAGTACCACAACTGTGACACTGAGCTGCCATTTACACATCTCTTTGTACATATACTCATAGCTTTGTTCACATTTTGTGGTTGTTGCTGTGCAGCTGGAAATTACGTAGGAGACTCTTGGCTTCCTCTGAGACAGTTACAGGTGGCCAGATGTGGGTGGGGTGAGAGGGAGGAGGAGAAGCTGTGGGAGAGGTACTACGCCCACATCCTTTGGCATACACAATTTTGTCATGTTTGTTGGCATATGCTTTGCGCTACAGCAGGTTTGATCTGAACTTTTTCTTTCACAGCTTTGATATAAGATTGTGATTGAGTTTCTGCTATTTAATAGTCTGTTTTTGAATTAACTGCATAAACTCGTTTCCTTATCTATAATTATTTTTGGTCCAATGTGGTGCAGTTTATAACTATGAGATACACTGGAGCCTAAATAATTAAGTGTCAGCCTATTGCTCCAAATAGCCCACCTAGAGATCCCAGGAAGACAGATAGGCAGCATATATGATGATGGAACATGGAATTTTTTATCTTGGAGGTTGCTGCTACTTTTATCAGAATACACCATGGCAGTAGGAAGGGGGAATAGACTGCAGGGCTATATTCCACAGCTGTGTATTTGCACTGTCAGAGCAAGGCTAATGCAAGCTGTGTTTTTGTGTAGGACTGAAATAGTTGCTGGATTGGTGATATTAGTGTAGATGCATGCATGGGGAGACTAAGGGAAAAACAAACCTAAATATGTACCTAGCAGGTAGATAACACTGTAATCTACTTTTCCTAAGTTTGGCTTGGAATAGGAATTCTGCAGTTGACATATGAAAGTTTACATGCTCAATTCATTATTTTTACCCCCACCCTCAAGTACATACTGCAAACAATCTTTTAACACTATTGAATAATGATGACTGGGTGGGGCATGTAGGTGAAGGTGAATGACAAACACCATTTCATAAAGGGATAAGGGACTTCTGTACAAATTCAAAATTCTTCTTGTTATCCAGAATGTTCATGCAAAAGAACACTTGTGAAATAAAAAATATTATCTGTTAAAATGACTTGGTCTAAAGAAATGAGCTGACAGCTGTGGACTGTGTTTGCCTGCTCTTCGGAAATTGTAATTGGTCCTTTAGTTTTATTAAGAGACCCTGGCTGTAATCTGATGATCCAGTATTTGGGGGGTTCTTTCTTCCGTTGGCACTTTAGTTGCCATCTTTCGGGTAGCTTGACTTATGAACCTGACCAATATAGCAAGAATAGTTTATAAACAAAGGGGAGATAGCATAAAGAGCCCCAGTGAGAACAGACCCCTTTTCTTACAAGTGTGCTCATCAGTCCCCCTCTCTAGTCTGGCTCCTGGAAAGTCTTCCTAACTGGTAAGTTTTGCACCTAACATATCTATAATCACAATGATGTCCTTTAACACAGTAATCACACAGGTATTGTGTGGGATCCACGAATTTCTCCTGACCAAGAGAACAGATAATTTTTAAGCATTTAAGCTAGCACAAAATGTTGTATCACTGGCAACATATAGTGTTCCCAGTTGGCACATCAGTTGTTGCTGCTATACTGAATGTGGTTGTACTTGAGAGAGCAGTGCACAGACTGACTAGGTTTGGAGGAGTTCCCATGAGTTCTGAGACCTCATCCTCGACTGTGATATGTGCTTGTTTGCTTTAAGGCTAAGTGTTCTCAGAACTGGATTGGTGTATATATTGTAGTTTCCTTTAGTCTGGCAGTGAAGTCAAGCAAGCAGCTCTCTAGCTCCTGTGGCATGTAGCCATTTGACTGGGGAACATGGTTATACAGGGGTGGGTATCCACATGATGCTAAAATGGGGTCCCCTTAAGGAGCTCAGGAAATGAGGGGCCACCTCTGAGGCCAGTATGATAAAAACACCTCCAACAGGCTGCTTCTTACCTTATAAGTTTGATTTCTGGATTTTGGGGTTCGCTGACAGCAGCTGGGCTCTCTTTGGCACTTGTTGTTTCTAACCTTTCTTAATGTTTCAAGTCCTGAACACCTATGATGTTTACCCATGATGTTTCAAAACCTGAGGAATCCATAGTTGATAAAATTCCATCCAGGTTTCCCCCTACTGTGTTGTGTTTGTGTTGTCTTTCCTACCCCTCCTGACTGGTTTCCACTGCAGATGCTAATAAGATTGTTCTCCATAGCACTGCTGAAAGGCAACTTTTACTCTAAGATATTGAGAATCTTGTTGGAGCCTGATCTCCTTTTGGAGGCACATGCGGCTGTGACAGTGGAGAATGCTTTCTTCCAACTTAATTTAATTAGAAATCTTGCCCTCTCTTTGCAGATAGCCTGTTTGCCAACACTGACCCACATTTTAAACTGAAGACTAGATTACTGTTAATGCACACTCTGCATGGAGTCTGTCCTATCAGCTTCAGCTGATACAAAATATAACAGCCATCTCTTATTATGGTCAACTATTGATCCAGTATTTTAAAGTTCCTTCACAGGTTGCCTGTCAATTCATTAAAGACCTTTTTGTGATCTGGGCCTCACCTGCCTGATCTTGTCTCCCTGCATGTTCCAGTGCCACAGCTTCACTCCTGCTAGCAAGACCTCCAGGTTTCTTCCTCTATTTAGGGCATGCTAATAGCTCAGTCTTGGCTTTTTAAGTGACTGTCCCAGGCCTGTGGGACAGCTTCCTGGAAATGCTTGGAATTGGGTGGCCAGTGCTAGGTTGGGAAACAGATGAATATTTTGGATATGAAGCCTGGGGAAGGTGGAAATCAGTTATACTTCTGGAGGATCTCCAGGTCTCACTTGAGTGAGACTTATGTGGGAGACTTATGTGGGAGACTTATATCCTCCTGGTTTTTCAGTAAAGCTGTAAAACAGAACTATTTTTTAGAGTGTTCTGAGCACTTTGAGACTGAGCCAAAGAAAATATGTGCATGGCATGCATTTAAATTGGTGGGTTTTAATGATTTAATTAATTGAATTTTGAAATTCTATACTGTTACCTGCCTTGGGTCTTAACTTGGTTTGGAGAAAGGCAGACATATATAAATAGTATAAATAAATAAATATAGGAGACGTTCCATGTTACAAAAATTTGCATTTATCCTACAGTTGCCTTTGAATCTGCTTATCACACACACTTCATGCATCTTCCTTCTTTTCATTGGATTTAGAAAGGGGGGAAATCTTTCTTTATAAACAAGGCCAATTTATTATAGTGGTAGAGTTGGAATAGTATCTCTTGAAAGATCTCTTTGTCTTTGGTTCATGCTTTGAAGTAACTGATGTTGAGTTAACGATAAATGTCTAAAAGAAACAGTTGTTTTATGAGAGATATTTTGCTTATAGCTAATGTATAGTTATAATTTATTTGAGAGTATGCAGTGTGACTTCCAAGTAATAGTGCAAGAATGCCAGCATGATAAAATTAATATGCTGAAATAATTGTCCTTGTTCTTTCTTTCTTTCTTTCTTTCTTTCTTTCTTTCTTTCTTTCTTTCTTTCTTTCTTTCTTTCTTTCTTTCTTTCTTTCTTTCTTTCTTTCTTTCTTTCTTTCTTTCTTTTTGTTATTTCAGCTATTTGAATACCTCGGTGGATGTGTTTTCAGCAGTTGGAAGCTGCAGTTAGGTTAAAGTGTGGTGATTTTACTTCTTTCTGCTTTCTACCTTTTAAATCAGAACTTTCTTGTCTCCTTGGGCAGATTAATCTGAGAATCAAGAGTACACTTGAGCAAGTAATTATAATTTCCCATATATAAATTGTATTAGCAACCTGTGTCTATTTCACCAGCTGCTGATAGGACTATGTAAAGATTATGGATGGGCATGAATTCATAAAATGCGGTTTGTGTCACTTTGTAGTTTGTGGCCAAACCCCAAATCAAACAGAGGTTCGTTCATGAACTGAATTGGTTCATGTCTCCACAAACCGCAGTCCCTTTAAATGGTGTTTGCAGAAAGCCCAAACAAACAAAAACAGCCGAGTGGTGTGGAGTAGGTTTTTCCCTGCTGCTCAGCTGTTTTTGTGGCTTTCGTAGGGAAGAGAATGCAGAGATCAGGGGTCCCATTAAATCCCTGGCTGCCGTTCTATCCATAAACCACCAGGAACTGCTTTAAAAATTTGCAAAAGTTCATGATGATACACTTTGTGTTGTATTTTCTAGTGGTGTGAACTAAATCACAAAACAAAATACATCACACATTTCCCTGTTTGTGGTTCATGAAATGAAATTCACAACAAGTCTACCATCATGAACGTCTGCAAACTTTGCAAATGGCCCACTTGTGTAGTTCCCAGTTTGGATGTCAAAGTCATTGTGTAAACCAGTGGTCCCCAACCTTTTTATCACCAGGGACCGGTCAATGCTTGACAATTTTACTGAGGCCCGGGGGATAGTCTTTTACCAAGGGACATTGCCGCCACTTGAGCCCCTGCTCCACTTGCTTTCCCGCTGGCACCCCTGACTACCCGCCACTCACTGGGGGGCACTGCCAGCAGCAGCTGCACAGTACCACGCCAAGGGGGAGCCCCAGCCATGGTGAGCCAGTGGCAGAGTGGCAGGGCAGCCCCCGAGGCTGCAGTCGGGGAGGAGGAGGAGCCGTGGCCCGGTACCAACTGATCCACGTACCAGTCCTCGGATTGGGGGTTGGCCACCACTGGTGTCAATTATGTAGTTTATTACCTGTGTAAAACAGGAAACGGGTCGTGGCTCAGCAGAAAGCACATGCTTTGCATACAAGATTTGGATCTAGCAGAGGATTTCTGAGAATACATAGGGAGATACTTTTGTCATTTCTACGCTCTCACTTTGAGTGCTCCTGTCTACCAGGGGCATCATTTCAAGAAGCATTTTGGACTGCAGTGGGAGGTAGAAGCGAAGAAGTCATGCTCCACAGAACTTACCAGTGGACTCAAGTCACAGCTGCAATCATTTGGATCTCAGGTAGCAACAGACATAACATGTTGGGAAAGGAAGCCTGAACAGATGATACACAGCTCAGTGGACCAGCATTTATAAGACAATTTCATATGTTCACATGTTCAGGCCATGAACATGTTCAGGTCATGGCTTGGGTTTCCTGTCCCATGGTTTTGAACAAATGGCTTGTGCCAAGGAAATAGATGCTTCATACATGAAAGTATTTTGACTATAAGTTTATTTGTCATCTTAATGCTGTAAAATATTTTAATTCACCTTCCTGCATAGTCTTCTTTCAAAACTGAATTGAAGAGCTTTATTGCTTCCCATGTCTTTCACTAAGTAGAGTTGATAACCATTGCCAAATATGCTACGTTTACCTGTATGTCTGTCTACTTTATACTCCTTTCGAGAAATTCCCTGTTAGGTCCCTCCAGACTGTATGCCTCCTTGCATTACTTACATACATGTCTCTGCCTTCTCTTGTAAAACAAACAAACCCCAAACAGGATGATTGGCTCTTATTTTGCCATGAGAAAAAAGGCCTTTATTAACAAGAAAAGCTTGGTCTCCAATACAATTAGGCAGTAGTAGCTTGCCTTTCTTTCTCTTCTCCAGAAAAGTGAAACCAGTGCTCCCAAGAAGTTTGTCCCTGCATAAATAGACTTATTTGGTAATGCACATGTCTCTGGCCTCCACACATCCATCTCGGATGCCAGTCAGGCCATACTTTCATTCTAAAACTGGTGGCAGCACTTCGTTCCATGCCAGGCACTAGAGTGTTGTTGGCTAGGAAGTCTGTGTAGCTAAATTGGGAATTCCTCTGGTTTACTTGTCCCAAAAATAGCTCTGCAAGTCAGCTCTCAAGCCTTTTGACTCTTCCCTAGATTCCATGATTTTCTCTGGAAAGAATTTGCACATAAAGGTGTCACTGTCTCAGAGCTGACAAACTGATTGAGATTTATTATTTCTACCTCTCTGCCACCTATATACTTTGATGTTGTATCTTTCAGAAATGCAAGCTGCTGAAAACATGATAGTAGACTATCCTAACAAGGCTGTGAAATTCTCTCTGAGAGTCTCTTGGTATTTAATAGGCTTGGAGGTATGACCTAGCATCTAACACATTTGGTTTCTCATTACCAGCCTGCTGAGATTTATAGATTCTCTTTTCTTCCTGCTCCTTACCCACACCTCCTTTAATCATGGTGCTTTTTGCCAGAGTATGGAATGTCACATGTGGCCAGGTGTAAGGCAGCTTTTCATATTAGGCAGAGTAGAGATGTAATAATAAGAGAGGAATGGGCTGAGTTTCCAGCCTGTGTATGTTTCTGCTACTTTAAGCTAGTGTCTTACATACACACATGATAGCAATTTGATGAATGCTTAAAACTGTCTTCTGTCTCCATTCTACCCAACTCAGGGTCATCAAAGCAGTCAACCTTTCTAATAATAGAACATTTGTAAAGTTAGAACACTGTTTAAAATACAAGTATACATAAAATATTTCAACAATTAAACAAATTAACACATGACAGGGAGGAGAGCTAATAGGGGCTAGTGAGGCAATACTAGACAAAGAAAATCTTTGCCAGATGGTGGGGGACAATAAGAGAGGAAGACTGATGAAATATGAAGTTCCAAAGTTTTGGTGCACTAATTGAGAAGACCCTTCTGGGTTGGGTCTTTCCTCAACAGGGACACCTGTCCATTTCTTAGCACCTATCAACTACTTGTTCTACTAAGGCCATTTCAGTCCTATAACCAGGCCTGAAATCAGATTGGAATTAATCCAAACAGTCCACTTCATGCTAGAATCTTGGAAGCTACCCAGCCACCACTCGTGGTCACCTTGTTCAAGAATGGTACATTGGCAATTCTATTTAATACTCCTGCCTGGGAGGCATTTGCTGATTAATGTGCCATCTTCTCTGGCAGATTTAAGGATCCGGAAGGGGCAAAGGTCATATGAGCAGGTAGTACTTAATACAGAGATGGTCAGGTGACATGTCCTAGTGAATTTCCTTGTTTTCGCCTTCTTCTGGATTTGTTCAAGAAAGTGACAGACAAGCAGAATAAGACATTATATACTTGTAAGCATCAGTAGGTACAAAGCATTTCCAAGCTTAGAGATGGAAGACAAAAGCTTGGATCTACTGGAGTGTTTCCCTGAGCAGAAGGGCTTCTTCCTGTGGAATATAGCTCCATTTTATCCTTACAGTGGCCCTGGTGATGTAGGTTACTGCTTCAATGTTACCCAGCAAGCTTCCATACTGTGAATTGAGATTCAGACCTGGGTCTCCCAGATACTAGTCTGATGCTCTTGGCCATTATGCCACACTGACTTTTATGGAATATATAGCGGAGCTTTTCCCATGGATACATACAATTTCATATTGATGATAACCCATATCTGTAATTTGTATTTATGCACACTACAACAAAACTGTGTTTTAGATTTTGGGATTTATTATTGACTGTGAAACCAAATATTTTGAATTTGCAGAAGTTATGTATATATGTGCCAGTCAATGAAGCTAAGAGGAAAAAATAAATGATCTAGTAGAATTAGTTCTCAGAATTAGGTTAGGCACAATTAATAAAATCTAATTTCTTTATAGTGAATTTGGATGGAGCACAATAGACACAGATGATGCTCATTAAGGGATTGGCTCCCATTCTTCCATGTGCAGAAGGTATCTTCTGCTCATCCATCCAAGTTTTGCACCTTGTAGTATAAGGGAGCATAATGGAAAGTAAAATTAAATCTGGAGATGTTCTTCAGGTTTGCTAAAGAATCCCATGAGCTGGCTGAGGCTCATGAGAATTGTAGTCCATGAACATCTGGAGGACCACAGGTTGACTACCCCTGTCCTAGAGTTCTTTGGGTCCAATCTCTTGTTTCATAAATTATTGCTATATTATTGGTAATACTAGCTTCAAAGCCCGTTCCTAAGAATGGGCCCTGAAAGGGTCCCCTCCCCTGGCCCCTGGCCAGGCAGCTTAAGGTGGCTTTGGGAAACAGTTCGCAGCCAAATCAAGTTGGGCGGGCTGGGGCTGGGCAGCTTGTTAGCAGGGCCGAGACAGAGCTCCTTAGCAGGCAGTCAGCAGGCCCAGCCTAGCAGGCCAGGAGGCCCTCATTAGCAAGCCCTCCACCATGACCCTTTGCCCAGGGCCCTCTCACCTGCTGCTGGCTCCAGGCACTGAGGCATCTGAGAGAAAAGAGTCTAGAGTCCATGCCAGAGGGTGGGAGCTGCAGGGGCAGGGCCAATCAGGACAAAGCTGGCTGCATCCTGATTGGCCCTATTCCAACTTGGACAGCCGGACACGTCCCACCCCCTAGGTGTTTCAGAAATATATACAGGAACAACAATGGATAAGGATGATAGTTACATGGTTATATGAATACTGATGTAGCAAAATAATAGGAAATGTACATGTAAATGCCATGTGTTATCAAAGCACTGCATTTAACAGTAGCTTTACATAATAAGAATAAGAGAGTCTGGTCTAAAAATCATCAAGTGACAAAATGACTGAGTTGAGATTACTATCAGATTTCTCACCACCTTGAAGCAGGTCTACCCTCTTGGTAATTATTTTTCTTTTGTTCCAGCAGCAACAACTTGTAATCATGATAGGGAGATTGCTTTTGGAAATATGAAAAATGAAAGAGGGATGAACCTTCAGACCCAGAAAAATATAAAGATGCTATTGAAACATGTCAGTGTGTCTCAGCAAAGAGGTGTCATCTTCCCATCTTCTTGTCATATAAGCAAATGTACTGAATACTATTATTTGCACACTTTATTAGGCTCCTACTTTCCAGTTGATGCATCCTGTGCAGAATATAGCTCTGAAAATCGACTTAACGGGATTAATGTCTTGTAAATATTTGTAAAACCTGTGTGTTGCATAGTCCCCTGTAATGAGATTACATTGTGTTTACAGTACTCACATTTTATAACGAATATGGTCTAATGCTGAATCATTTTATTTAATTTCTCTCGCTTGTTTAACTCCATGCTTTAAACCAATAAGTTGCAAATTCGCATGACTGCTCACTTATCATTACTTTGAGGATAATTGCATTAAATCACTTATTCATAGATGCAGATAGCCAAAGGGGGCTAACACTGGATAGTTACTTACAGAGAGCCAGCATGGTTAGAACTGACAATGTGAACTGTTAGTTTAGATTGTCGTATACTTTCAGTATGCAGCTGTGCTTAAATAACATGTTTGTAGCTCAATTCCAAGGTTCCAGCACTGTGCCAATAGTCTGTATCCGATATTTACCCGGCTGAGGGCATATGCAGATATGAGAGGAACTTTTGCTAAGGCACAGAAAGCACAGCAATTGCATCACCAGTGCTTGGAGGGTGGGGTGGGATGCTGATGGGAAGACTTGTATTTCTGTTTTCTGTGCTTTCAGTGGGGTTTTTACATTGCCTGCAAAGGTTTGCCGAGGAATTTTGATTCTATGTCTTGTTCTTTTTGGAAGCAGAATACATTTGAGAAGTGGGGTTTATTATCCATTATGTAAAATTTGTTCTCTTACCACTAGAATTAAGTAAATTTGCTATTACTGTATGAGAAGAGAATTAAAATTATAAAGTGGCATGCTGAAATAAAATTTGAGCCTCAGCAGGTTGTAGAACAGGACACAACAAAGGTGCTGTGTGTTAGATTTGAAATTATCCTTTCAAAATCCCTGCTATTAAAATGTATGAGAGAGATACAACCATAAGGAGGATGTTTTACTTAGAAATGGCAGACCATTTTTGTCCCTCACCTTTTGTATGCAAGAAGTACATAGTTGTGTGGGACTGATAGTCATATGCTATAATTGAGGTATCCATTTTTTAATCTAAAAGTGAATAGAGAGGGTGGGCGGATAGAGCTATTGTGAAGGATTCTTCCTGTTCAAGCAGCCAAAGGGCAGCTGTGAAATCTCTGAGCTCTTTTCCTCCTTTCTGCCTGTTCCCTCTGGGTCTGGGAGTGGTAACATTTGTGAGGACCATTGCAGCCCTGGACAGCTTGATTCAAAATATATTATGTCCTTGCCTTGGACAAGTAAATTCTCTGATGGCAATTTGCATTATGAAATTGTACAGTACCTCAGAATCTGTAGCTTTTTTAAAACAGAGGTCCTTGTATCAGTATATGCTGAGGGCTGGGCTTCCCAAACATTACATATTACACCTGTATTGAAAACGTGTATACGAAGAAATGCTCTCAAGCGTCTAATAGGAACTGGCACGTTGAGCCTGATAACCTGAAGGAGTCTGAGACATTGAGGCTGGTAACCTAAATGTATTCTGGAAATACAGCTTTGTTGTATAGCTGGAATGCTGAGCTGAGAGTGCAGACCCATTGACAGGGACTTTTATGCGAAGGTTTTGCTTTGGTTATTTTGGAAGGTTCAATTAGAAGTGATGCGTGTTTTAAATCTATAGAACATGGAATAAGCCTGATGAATATTGTCTTACAAGAAACACATCCTAATTTTTGGATTTATTCGAGAGAATTCATTTTTAAATCTACTTTTGTTATATTTGAAAGCTTGATAGAGAGTTCACTCCTGAGACATCTGGGGTCTTACATAGCTCACATAAAAGAAACTTGATTTTATAAAATTATGAAATGTGACATTGTCATATCAACAGTACCCTGCATATAGCTGTCTCAAAACATGATATTTGTACTGGGAATAGAAGTCAAAATATTACAGAGCAAGAGAAGTTTGACAATCCTGCACTAAACCAAATAGCACTACTAGGATTGCAGTTTCAGAGGAGCAGGATGTAGAGCTGCCTTCTTCTCCCATAAAGCCTGGAGTGAATTACTGATGATCTCCAGGTTAAGTCCCTAAGAAAGGGGGGGGGGCAGGGTTGGTCTCTTCCAGCTCCGTGTTGTTCTGATTCTGACTACAGAGATCAGTTTGCCTGGACAAATGTCTGCTTTAGGGGATGAACTCTTTGGCATCAAATGACTGCTGAGCTCCCTTCTAGGTTATACGGCTTCCACCACTGCAGTGGTCCCATGCACTCATTTCTGCTTGAAGTCATTGCAAAATTGGTTTATAAGGAATTTCAGTGGCAGTTCTAAACCTCAATGGGGGAAACGGTCCTGAGAGTCACTGTGAAGTTTCTCCTTTGGGGGTCCATATCTGGGAACCTCCTCAGGGGAAACCCCTCTGGGGTTCAGATCCCATGATACCCACCTCTTGACTGATGCTTCATGCACAGGTTGGAGTGCTCACTGTCGGGAACTAAAGGTGAAAGGGACATAGACTAAGAAGCCTGTTAGAATGCAGAGCTGACAAACTCACTCTTAACATAGATCCTCAGAGGAGGACATGTTCTGGTAGCAGCAGACAATATTACAGCAAAATTCTACCTGAACAAGCAGGGAGGCATGGGATCCCTCTGCCTATGCATAGAGGCCGCACTCATGTGGCAATGGACAATAAGGCACAGGGTGCATTTACTGCTTTTCGTATAGCAGGTCTAAACAATCTAGTAGCTGACAGCCTAAGCAGGGACATAAGCGCAGACCAAGAATAAGACCACTATCTGGCCTCAATCTTCAAAAAATGGGGGATCTCCAAGGTAGCCTTGTTTGCCCCAGAACAGCTGCAGGCATAGGTTCTGTTGGGGATGCCTTCAGTGGCAATGGCACAACCACCTCTTTTATAGATTTCTCCCTATTGGAATCCTCCTCTGTTTTAGCCTGTGTGTCTGGATATATAGCTCTCATAGTGGTTAAACCAGTTAAATGTTAGGTTGATTAAAAAAAATCCTCATAATTTAAATTGGAACCTTTGCTTTTTTCCCCCTTTCTCCTGTATTTTTAATCAGCTTTCACCTTTATCCATAAATTTTGTAATAAAGGCTAGAGATTGTAAACTAATAATTATTCCTAATGTGTTTTAAGTGTGCCATTACCTTTGAGGAAACTGCCCCTGCTGAGTTGTGCTTTGCTGATTTATTTCATCGCTATCAAGTTGCAGCTGCAGGTACAACAACCTTTGGGGTTGTTTTCAAGGCTAGAAATACTCAGGGCCATTTCGCACGGCTTCAAAGTAGCACAATGGTTGCTATTTGGAAACGCTACTAATTTGCCATAACCCACGACGTCGTAGACAATCTGCAACAATCCTGAAACCAATCAGCAAAAAGCGCTTCGTTGTGGCGCTTTCAGGGGAATCCAGAAAAGTGGATTCACCCTCCGGATAGTGATACACTCCTGCAACCAATCTGCAACAGTAGCGCTAAAGACCTGTGCGTTACCATTGTTGCTGGTTCTTCAAAGTCCCTCCCCCTGGCTCTCTCCTCCAAACTTCCGGCGAAGCGATCGCCATTTTTTTTTCTCCGAGCGAGCGGGGATAAACGCACCAGCGAGCCTCTTTCTGTTTAGAGGCTTCCCTGGCTTCAGTCCTTCACCTTTAGTCACTAAGCACAAACCACTGAAAAGCCCGTTTGCTGAAATAAAGTCCCTTTATTTTTTACAAATAAATTCAGCCGAAAATCGGGCCCGTGAGAGAGGGGGGGGATTTTTTTTTTATCACTCGAGGCAGCGTGCAAACGATCATACAATCAAACGACAGCTCACATTAGGCAGCTGGATGGGTCTCTCCGTAGCAACGAATCTACCTAGATTCGTTGCTATGGGTCGTTTTTTTTTTTTTAAACCTTTCTTAAAGGGAAAGGGGCTGTTTGGGAGCATGCTAACGGCTGCCCATTGGCTGCTTGACGGCCAGGGGCGGGACGAGCTTGGCAATAGCGCTTCCTTTCTAGCGATTTCTGCCGAGACCGGAAGCCTGTGGGAAACGCTAAAAAACGCAACTGATTCCACTACAAAGGCAGGTATGCATAACGACGAATTCCACTATTTTAAATGGCGATTTTTCATTCCGCAAACAATTTGCAACAAAGATCCCTGTGCGAAAAGGCCCTCAGAGATGGTTTGCTATTGTCTGCATAGAAACCCTACACTTAAACTGGGCTGACCACACTTAGTCTGTGGTATTCAGGTGCCAACAAGATATCTATAAATGCAACAATTGAGAGCTAAAATAATAGTGGGTATGTCAGAAATGTGACTTGAAGCCTCAGTTTTCATGTTAATTATTACATTTGATGAAAAGTGCTTGTAGTATTTGACAAGAAAAATTTTGTGCTCTTGACTGGGTTAGAATTAACAATAAATTGATAGATTCAAGTGGGTAGCCGTGTTGCTCTGAAGCAGCACAGCTAAACATAATCAGAGTCTAGTGGCACCTTTAAGACCAACAAAGATTTATTCAAGGCGTGAGCTTTCGAGTGCAAGCACTCTTCCTCAGACTAAATTGATGTGATACTTATTAAAGCAGTCCTTGTTGATCAACTCTGCAGCATTCAATGTGAACAGAATTTGATAGTAGCCTGATGGAAAATTTTTCTTTGGTGTGCTGAGGAAAAAAGTGAACCCAGGAACAGCTGTTATAGGTAGTTGACTGACATACATGCACAATGATGCTCAAAGTCACATGCTGTGCCCAGTTTCTATCACCACTGCCAGAAAGTTTTTAATGTCTCTGACGGCAGCATAATATGGAACACATAATAGCTACTCCTCCTCCTTCTAGTGAGTAGCACAGTAGACTATGAAAGAAATGCCTGTCCAGTCAGTGTCTGACAAATTATTACAAGTTTACACAAGTGTCCCATTATTTCGCTGACAATGCAATTTGTGCTGCCATGCCCAGTGAGAAATGCAGATGTTGTGACTGAGCAGGCAGGCATTTCCTTAACTGGCTCTACGTATCATGTTTATTCCCATATGATTCCTTCAGATGTACCTGGGCTTGGTTTGGTTTTTTGAACAAAGGCAGAGGAATAGAGGATAACCACATATATGAATAATGTGCCTCTACTTGGTAGGCATTGTGTAAAGGGAACAAAATTTCTTTCTCTCATCTTCATAAATGCCTTTCTAATCATTGCTTGTGTCTGCTTGCTTTTGCTACTTAGATTATAGTCAGGAATATGGCTGTGTTCTCCACATTTATCTCCTAACAGATGGATCTGATAAAGCTGAATTGCCTGGACCATCATTACTTCATTCTTTTGAGTTCAGTGTGGCAGCCCTTGTCCCTGCTGAGGTCATGTTAGGTCAGACCAGTCCCATATTCTCATTCAGCCAGTGGTCATTGCCAGCAGACAGATCCAAAAGTGCAGTGCAATGATTTCATGATTCTTTGCCAATCATTTCCAGTTTCAAATGATAAGATGGTTTATGATGTTTTGGCTAATATCTGTCTTCTGGTTAGCAAATGGGTTTTATGTGTCCCATTTATCTGAGTATACATGCCTCCTCTGTGCAAAGCATGTGGAAATTTAAATGGCTCTGAGTCAGAATTCTAGTAGTTTTTTAAATAAACTATCTAACCAAAATACAGTTGATCATTTTAGTTTTCATTTTACTAGAAAAAATAAACAATGGAAGTAAGAAAATATGTTAACTTCCAAGTAGATATAAGTAGCTCTTTTAATTATAGTTTTTCTTTAAAAAGTAGAATTTTATTAGCTCAAATCCTTAGCTTGAAACCCCCCACTAAGATTTGGAAGTAGTTTTGCCCGACTCTGGGTTGGGAAGTTCCAGGAGATTTGAGGGATGGAGCCTGGGGAGGGCAGGTTTTGGGAGGAGAGAGGCTTCAGTCGGGGAATATAATTCCACAGACTCCAAAACCACCATTTTCAATGGAAACTGACCTGTGGAGAGTTTCGGGCCCCATAGGACTACCAACTCCAGATTGGGACATTTTTTCAGATTTAGGGGTGGAATCTGGAAAGGGTAGGGTTTGAGAATGGGAGGGACCTCAGCAGAGTATAATGGCATCCTCCAAAGCAGTCATTTTTTTCAGGATAACTGATCTGGTCATTAGTTGTAATTTAAAGAGTTCTTTAGGCCACATCTGGAGGCTGGCAGCCCTAAGGGCCCATCTGGATGTTGACAGTAGATGTGAACAACTCAGGAAACTGAACAGTGTGGGTATACGAATTAAAATAATTTTTAAGACTTCATATTTTCATGGTTTTTAATTTTTTAAATTCTGCCCATGATAAAGTAACAAGCAGCAATCCTAAGGCCACATTTGAACTGTGGGAGGGGGGACACACACATTTCTGTATTCCAAATTTAATAATCTCTTTTTATTACCATATATGAATAATGGGTAAATATAGCAGAAATAACAAGGCCTTGCATGATTTGCTTAGTTTTTGCACTGTACTGCTGTCAGCTACCTTAAGACAGAAACCTTTTTTATCATGCTGGAATAATGAGCATATTCCAGCATTTTCAGTTTCACGCAGAACAAACATCAAACAAGAACAACATTCCCACCCCTAAAACACATCGGATATTCTCTTCTGAGTCTGTTTCTCCTCTGCCCATTGTGTAAATGCTGAGGGACTTCAAAGGCTCAGTTCATTTTTAACCAAAAAACCCCAGAGGTTCTTGAAGTTGGGGAATGGAGGGGCAGAAGGCCTCTCTTTGCATTACTTATATGCCTTGAGCTGTATTGTTCTTTGGGGCTGAGACCATATCAAGAAATGCAGGAGCACTGGCATTTCTTTTTCAAATGATGTAATATTGGTAAGTTTTCCAAAGCTATGATGAAGCAGAGTCAATTTTATTAAATATAGTATTTCTGTGGGGTGGGGTCTGTGGTTGGGCAAAGTTGTATAACACAGAATGCAATAGGGTTTTTGTGTTTGATCTCCTGGACATGCAGTCTGAAGGTACAGTATTTGCTGGCGTATAAGACTACTTTCCCCCCCTGAAAAACATGCCTCCAAGTGGGGGGGGGGTCATCCTATATGCCTGGTACACTTCAGTTGGGATAGACAGAGCTGTGCATAGTGGCCTCCCGATGCCCGCCCACCTCATTCTACATACCATCCAGTATCACGTGGTATCCAGCACGGCTGTGGCGGGCATCAGCAGCGAGAGGGGTGTCAGCCTTTTTGGTGTGACCAGCCCTTTCTGCTCTGTGGGAAGCAGTGGCACTCCGGCCTGCCCCTTGTCTACACATGCGCACTTACGCACTAGTGCCGGCCAGAGGCACTGCGGTCGCGCTGCGGCCATCCAATGATGACAAACTCTATATTTTGAGTGGAAATGTTGGGGTGTCGTCTTATACACTGTCAAATACGGTAAGTTATCTGTGCCACACTGATAGCCAGTGTGCACCTGAAAAGTAAGATTAAAATGTGATAAATATGACAAGAAAAGCTGCACTGTGATAACAGATACTTCCATGGTGCTACACCCTAGTTTTCTTGTATTTTTAAAACCTATGTTTCCTTTTAAGGTTTTCACCAGATAGCTAAAACAAATTCACATGATCTAAATAGGATTGTGGTATAAGCCCCAGTCAAGACCTTGTGTAGATTGTGCATGGTAATAAAACTGCAGTAAACTGTTAACTAAGCATAATTTACTTTTTTATCTGCAGAATTAAGTAAGAATGGCTGCCAGTTAGTAATATTTTATTGTAATTGTTTCAAGTTTTCCATTTAACAGAGAAAATTAACCATGTACTGAGGGAATTTTAAGAAATATTTATGTTGACCAGGGTGTGAAGGGGGAAGCTATTACACGTGCTGGATACCCTTGAGTTAACCCAGGTGCTTGCTCCTCAACAAAGAGGGCTACAGTCACTCAGGAGTGCATAAAAACTGTTTCAGGCCGTTACTCTTTCCCCTCTAGCTCACAACTGTTATGTTCTCAGAAAAATAATGAATAATATAATAATGTGCACTTAAATTATATGAATTCTAAGTTTTCAGACTTCAGTCAGTCTCAAAAAGAACTAATTTCTTCAACAAGTTGTTGATTTGTGCTTCAAGCTTTAGGGTGCTTAAAAGAACTACAAGTTGTATGGGAGGTGAATGATGTGTCATGCACAGTGGTCAGCTTGTCTGTTAGCTGATCAAAACAACAAGTTTACATTGAGATGACAAAGTATTTTCTTGTAAGCCTAAGGGCAGAGTAGGATTTTCATTTTGATTGATGTATGTTGTATAGATAAGGTAGGTGCTTCTAAAGTAAATAATATTAAAATGATGGAATAAGCAGAACTTGCTGATCTTAATTATTTGACTCATGTGAACAATTTTTGTTAGCAAGTCTTTTAAAATTATTGGAAAACATGAATTTAAATTGCAGAACTCATACCAGGTTATATTTATGTTGATGGTGTCGATTTGTCTTTCTTTTTTCCATATAAGGTATGGCTATGTAGAAACGGTTGACAATACAGCCTTTATCTCCTGTTTTAATGTAGTGAATTAAAGTTTCTGTTGTTTCCCTTTAAAAATATGTTTGAACTGTGTTTGGTGTTGTCGATTTCTTCAGCAGAGATCTCTTTTTTTCTGTCAACCTTAGCAGATCTTGTCCCTTCCTATTAGCCACTTGTTTGAGGCTGCTTCAGACATAAGTTCTTTTCTGTAAGCATGCATATACAAAGAGGAAGGTCATGTGTGATGACTGTCTTCACCACATGTAGGCATATTGTAGATTGCCAGTTCCAGACAAATGTACATTAAGTCAGTGGCCCCCAACCTTTTTCAGGCCAGGGACCGGGGGGAGAGGAAGAGTGGTGCTCACCGGTGAGCACAGACGCGCAGACATGGAGCTGCTGCACCTGCGCATTTGCATCCGCCCCTACCCCCTGCAGTGCGGCGCTCATTGGCAGGTGCAAACACGCAGGCGTGGAGCTGCCGCACCTGTGCATTTGGGGTCATGCCTCCCCCCTGCAGCGCGTTGCTCACCGGTGGACACAAATGTGCAGTCACGGAGCTATCACGCCTGCGTGTTTGCACCCATGCCTCCCCCCCACACGGCCCAGTACTGAGGGCTCCACGGCCCGATACCTGGCCATGGCCTGGGGTTTGGGGAATACTGCATTAGTCAAATAGACCGATTTTTCCCTCTTAATTTTTGTGATAAGGTTCTAGGAATTCATTACAACTTTTGAATCCTTTAAAAATAGAACTGTACAATTAAAATTTATTTTAACCCAATTATATATTTTATGAGATTTAACATTTTTTGTTTAAAATAAAGGCTAACTAGGTGATTGAATGAAATTCCTTGGCAATTGGTGTTCACTTACATGTTTTATTCCTAGAAATTAGCTAGATAGAGCTGAGTGACCTTAGGCTCATCACAGTCTTGATAATGCTGTTCTCACAGACCACTCTTGTCAGGGCTTTCTCAGCCCCAACTACCTCACAGCGTGTCTGTTGTGAGGAGAGGAAGGGAAGACTATTGTAAGCTGCTTTGAGACTACTTTGGGTAGTGAAAAGCAGGGTATAAAAACCAACTCTTCTTTTTATCCAGGTAGTGAAGTCTGTTGTCACTCTTTCAATTACATTATAGGCTGATGAGCTATTGAAACAGTCTCTTTCCTTCCCAGAATCACCATTTCCTTGTATTGCTCCTCAGAAGTTCTTTGGAGATTGGCTTTTGAAATGTTTATCTTGCTTAAGCTGCCAGATTTGAAAATAACACCATTAATCATATAAATTGTATACTCTTCCTATATACCTGGAGGGTTGTACCTGTGGATTAAAATTGCATAAGCTATACATACATAAGTACTTTTAAACCTCATCACTAGGGATGGGCATGAACCAGCTCACAAACTGAAGTTCATCATGAATTTTGGCTGGTCAGTAGTTCTAATCTTCATGAAAAACAACTGAGTGGCAAGAAGCAAAAAGCAAGGGGTTTAAATGTTTTCATGCCACTCAGCTATTTGGTTAAATTATTTGGAATCATTTAACCCCCTGCTTTCTCCTTGCTGCTGTTTTTGGCAGGGAACAAAAAGTAGGGGGTTAAATGGCTCCCTATGAACAGGTGCAGGGAACAGAAAGTGAGGGCCATGAACCAATATGACCAATTCAGTTTGGGCTGATCCTGCGTTGAGCAGGGGGTTGGAATAGATGGCCTGTATGGCCCCTTCCAACTCTATGATTCAAACCAAGGTACTGGTTTGTGGTTCAATTACAAATCTCAAACAGAAATGCAAAAATACTGTTCATGCCCATCTTTAACCGGTCCTGCGGAGCGGATTAAATAAAAGGGTAAGGCCACCTGGGGAGGAGTTAGGGCGGGCCCTGTCCGGGATAAAAACTCAGAGGGCCCAGTCAGGAGCTGCAAAGTGGATCCTGATTGGGCCCTCCGAGTGTCCATCCAAACGCAGCGTCCCTGCTCATTTCCTGCCCCACGTCCCCGCTTCTCAAGACTTCGGGGACAGTGGGGAGGCACCTGGCCACATTCTCTCGCCCACGAGAGCTGGCTCCCGGGGCCGAGAGAAGGCTTTACAGGCCTTCGGTGAGTGTGGGGGGGCAGCTGGCGGCCTTCTCTCGGCCACAGGAACTGGCTCGCTGCTGTGAGCCAGCTCCTGGGGCCGAGAGAAGGCTTTACACGCCTTCGGGGAGGGTGGTGGGGACCGCTGCCAGCCAGTGCCGGCTGGCCTCGCCCCCACAGCTCCACGGCACTCGGCCCCACTCCAGCGCCGAGCCGCCACTACTGACCGGCCCCAGGGAACCGCACAACTAGATGACACCGGCCCAACGCCGCCCCATGAAAGTCCTCTGCTGCCCTGGAGGGGCCCGCCGAGCCAGTAAGCTGCCCCCAAACACTGAGTGCCCCAGCTAGCGCCCGCTGTATTTGCGCCACAGCGGGCTTAATTTATAGTCCCTAATAATGGGGCTGTTGCATGCACATAGATTATTACTGGAATCTGACCACACCAGTCATCCTATGCTCAAGTGAAAGACTGAATTAAATAATATGGTAAGTGTGGTTTTCTTGGAACTATTGCCTAACTATAGGCCCCAGCTGAACCACTTTCTCTGCTTACTGTTTCCCAGTCTTTATGCTATGGCATAAAAATACTTGTTTGAATGCTCCGAATTAAAATGGGCTGTGAAATAAATATTTTTTCCCTTTTGCAGTTGTTCTAATTCCAGGTCTATTTCTTTGCCGCCGCCCCCCCCCCCCCCCAGATTGGGATGTGCTACGCTTTATTTCCATTAATTTTTCTTGTGATCTTTGAGAGGAACTCTTGTGAAGTTTTGGAAATATTAGAAGTCTCTGTTGTTGTTCATACATTTATTCATGTCACATATAGAACTAGGATGGCAAGGTCAATCCTGTTACACCCTTCTCTTAGCCACTGTTTATCCTAAACTGTGAATATGCACAAGTTCATTTGAGGACTCTGAATTTTTAGCATATTCAGCCACACAGAGCTTCTATGCTCTCCGTTGACACAGTACCATGAATGTTGAGGGCAGTGATGGTATGTGCTATTTTCCCTTCCCCAGTGAGTTAATTCTGTACTGGTGAATACTTGAACAGTGCCTTTCATTATGATACTATTTAATTATATTAATTGAATTTCCTTTTCTATTTCTAATCAGAATCCATTAAAATTTGAAGACATTTTAGCAGTTGTAGAGATTGACAGTGCCTTGGTATAATATGCATATGCAAAGACATTAAGAAGTTTTAATATTTTATAGCAGTATATATCTAAAAACTTAAACCTGCTATCTTGTTTCTATGGTAACAAATATTGAAACTTGTCTAGCCAACACGGATTTTTCTCTCTTAATTTTTATGATAATGTTCTAGGAATCCATTACAATTTTTGAATCCGTTAAAAATTCTTTTAACTCAATTATGTTTTTAAGACATTTAACATTTTTTGTTTTAAATAAAGGCTAACTAGGGGATGGAATGAAATTCCTGTGAAAGTGGTGTACACCTACATGTTTTATACCTAGAAATTGGCTAGATATTGGAAAGGCTAAATTTAAATTGTTATTCCTTCTAATATTATCCGTTGTCTGTTAGTACAGTGGCAAACAAGGATCACTCAGACAATATGAAAAGTCCTAATGTTTCCAGAAGGTCTACAGACCTCTATTGTGTCTTTTCATATTAATCTTTTCTGTAAACAGAAGAGAGAACCAAGGCTCTTAGATTGTGTTTTAACTACTTAACTATTTTAATTCCGGTACTACAGATTCTAGTTATAAAAAGCCCCCAAGACTTAACTAAGGGGGCCATTGCTGCTGTGGGTGAGGAACGCTGACAGGGACCTGGCTGGTTGGAGAGATTGCCCAGCCCTGGCATTCTCTGAGCAGTATGTGTGTTGGCATGGCAACAGGGGGTGTGGCTGAACTGGGTGTCAGTTAAATGGATGGCCTGATATTCTTTGGCCTTTCCCCCCTTCAGGGCGCCCAGAGACGCATCGCTTGGTGGGAGGAGCCGTTTTTCTGGCCCAAGTGCCTCGCGATGTCAGGAAAGCCCAGCAATTTTATTTTATTTTACTTTTTGAGGGAAAAGGGATGCTGGACACGCTGCGGGGCATTGTTTGTTCATTTTTTTAAGCTAACAAACAACTAAGCCTCTCACAGGCCATTTAAACATCATTTTTGAGCAGTGGTGACAACCCCTTTACAACTCAGTGTTTTTCTTCACTATGCATTATTTTATACTTGCTTACACTGAGCCTCGTTTGTCTGGTTGTTGCCCACTCACCTAGTTTAGATAGATTCTGAAGGGAAGGTAAATAGGCAACTTTTAATAATTTTTTAAAAGATGCCTCCCCTTCCCCGCTCATCTAGATCAGTGGTCCCCAACCTTTTTATCACCGGGGACCACTCAACGCTTGACAATTTTACTGAGGCCCGGTGGGGGGGGTAGTTTACTCCTCTACTCTCAACCACAGCCCTAACACTCTCTGATCGCTATGGTAATGTTTAAACATCCCTTCAAAAGAAGATACAGACACGCCACAACAATGAACGTAAGGAACATTTTATTTTCATGGAAATTTTAACTCATGACAATGACAAATCAATGGGAACCC
Source organism: Paroedura picta (assembly GCF_049243985.1). Taxonomy (NCBI): domain Eukaryota; kingdom Metazoa; phylum Chordata; class Lepidosauria; order Squamata; family Gekkonidae; genus Paroedura; species Paroedura picta. The sequence continues at coordinate 134,730,486 of NC_135369.1, forward strand.
TGAGTTTGTTTCTCTGCAACGAGATAGTCCCATCTGGGAGTGATGGGAGACAATGACACCCAAAGTGTGTTGTAAAGGGCTGGGGGGGGATGAAGTAAAGAGCCGGGGGGGGGGGAAGGCGTGCTTCGCGGCCCACCCACAGGTTGGGGATCGCTAATCTAGATGATAGTAATTGTTCTGCAAGAGGTACATTTGACTAACTAGAAGAGTATCAGGCTTCTCTGAATCTTAAGGACAGTGCATTTTCTCACCCCTTCACATACAGTACAAAGGGAGGACCATTTTGGCTCAAATTTTCTGTAGAGTGATTGAGAATTAGTTGACATTTGTGGCTTACCTCTGGGCTGTGGTCTTACCTGTCAGCCGATTAAGGTCAACCTTTGTCACCACATGTCATGCAGAACTAGACTACTGTGGTTGTGATTATACCATGGAAGTGTAGTCGGTGTCAAATTTAGCTACTTTCATGCTTCATCCCAGTAATGTCCTATGTAATAGTTTTGGAAGAGTGGGCAAGGGTTATGATTACTGCTGGTCATAGCTATTGTAATGTTTGTCTTCTAAAAGTGAGTGAGTATGTTTCCTGCACTGGACAGAGGGAGCGTTTTGTGTTCAAATAATTGTGAAAAAAGGGGAAAGAAAAAAGAAGAGTTAATGCAGTTATTGTCACAGGAGGATATAGCGTGCTAGTAGCAGTCATTTTAAATTTGTTTAGAATGCTACATGCAGGAATGGCTGGAAAGATAACTTTACATCATTATTGATGTCAGGGGTTCATTCAAATAGATTTGAGACAGCACTATTTCTCTACACATTTGTTATTATAACCGTTGTGCTAGCCAAGAGGAAAATGTTTCTAGTCACAAAGCATTGCTTATTTGAACCCCTTTAAAAAGTAGTTCCCTGCAACAGAATCATTGGCAAGAAGGGATGAACCTATGAGTTGCTTAACTCTGTACTCAGGAGCCATGCGCAGAACCTGAAAACGGTATGTTGTGAGAATTGCATCATCTAAATTCTATAAGAATTTATAGAATTTTCGGTCCTGGTCCTGTCCTGGTGGAATGAGCTCCTGGGAGAGCTGCAGACCCTGCGGGATCTTTCAGTGTTCCACAGAGCCTGCAAAACAGAGCTTTTCCACCAGGTCTATGGTTGAGATTAGGGTCAGTGCGGAAGATCGTAAGGTCCCCCCTTCCATAGTTCCATAGTTTAATGTTATTTAATATCTTTTTATTATTAATATCTTAAACCATCCAGCCTTCTTTCTTCCTCCCCCCCCCCAATCAAGTGGTAGGGTGGGTTGGGTCCTCACATTTTACCATGTTTTGATATCGTGTAATGATTGTGATTGGAATTTTTGGGTCCTTTAAACTGGGGTTTTAGTTGTTTTTATGGACTTACGTAACCCGCCACGAGCTGGCTTTGGGAGTGGGGATGATGATGATGATGATGAGCGAAATGGTATGACCTTTGCTAAAGAAATCATCTCTGCATCCACAGGAGCTCACCAATGACCATCCTGTCTTGCACCTAACATTTTTAGGAAAGGTAGTGGAAAGGGCTAATTTTTGGCATGCAAAAGAGAATTTTCTATTATTTTAACTTGTGATATGCTTTCTATCAAGGATCTTCAAAATAACATTTAAAAAGTGTATAAACTATCAACCAAAATAAAGAATAATTCATTGGTTAAATCAAAATGATCTCAGTCATAATGATAACAGAAGTCTTATTGTCCTTAAAGGTAGTAGTAATTAGTGGTTAAAAATAACAATGCAACGGTACATAACTTACAAATAAGAAGCAGAAACATCTTCCACATAAATGTTTACTTGTAAAATCTATTATTTACAGAATAATATATGAATACTTTTTAAAATTCATTTTAATCTTGCTGCTAGAACATGTGGCACTTAGGTCAAAGTAGTCAGAGCTGCTGCTGCAGTTGAGAAGGACTTAAACACAGAATAGAAGTAAGAATCGGAACTGAACCATTTACAGTGGGAACAGATTAATGTGGCCAGGTTTTGCTTTGTCCTTTCTTTTAAAAAATTATATTCAGCATCAGTGCTAATGAATATAGTAGATTATGATGCCTTTACACGCCTTAATTTCCATACAAGATATGTTTACAGTATATGGATGAACAGTTTTCAAGATGACTGAATTATTTTCAGGCGACATGGCTTCCCATGGTGTGTATACATATTTTCATTACCTCAAAGTCACGTCTATTCAAATTAGTATGTCTGGCTTTTGAACCAAGACAAAAATCTGCAGAACCTGCTTATTAGAGTGAAAATGGAATAAACCTTAAAGAACCACTTGTTTCCAGCTTCAAATTCCATGATCATTCTGGAGAACTGGTAGACAACTAGAAATAAGAATAAGACTAAGGTAGGTACAACCTCAATGCTGTGACCTGTGTGTGTCTACAGTGCCATTAAGTCACAGCTGACTTAAGGTGATCTCAGCAAAGACTTTCAAGTGGGATGTAGAAGTCATTTGCCATTGCCTTCCTCTGCTGAGACTTCCTTGGGGTGGTCTTCCTTCCATGTGCCAACCCTGCTTAGCTTCTTTGTTCTCCCCAAGGCTGTGCCATACCACCATCCCTCCCAACCTCAATTTAATATAAAAGTTGGCTACTCTCATGCTTGCATAGCAAGTCAGTCAGTAGACCACATTTACTTCCCTGTGTAAAAATGTAAGAATTAACAATAGTGGTTAATTTGCTTTGGAATCTACTAAGTAATTCTCAGGAGCTGAATTTTTGGTTTTAAGGAGTATCATTGCATCTTGTAAATCTTGTTTCCTAGTGATAATATCAGCCTTTTGAGGTTTTTTCCCCATCATTTTTCAGACTCAACAATTTTTTCTTAGTGCAGTGTTAGGGGCTAGTAACATAGTGTTTGAGGCTCTTTTCTTCTGCCGTCTATGCTCCTTCACAATTTTAAATTAGTAGTTCCACCCTTCATCTTGTAAACTGTTTTCAGCACATATTTCCTAATTTTTCCCATGACGATTAAGCCTATTTCTTTGGATAATTGTATGGAATGAAAGAGGCTATTGTTTCCTGCAAGTATGTGCACATTTGCTAATCTCCTTCATACAGACTTTCAAGAGTGGGTGGCATTTGAATGGAAAGCAAGGTTTGGTCATGAGTGTGCACATATGAGAATTCATGTTGGCACCATGCACTTCTCTTCTGCAAAGACGTTGGTTGCAGTCCATTATTCCAGGAAAAACTGACTGCTTAGTAGATTTCAGTAAGACATTATATGAAAAGTCTGATCACCAAATGATAAATTTAAAATTCTGTATGGTGCCGAGTTTCTAAGCATGTTTTATTAGACAGCGGCTTGACATTGTACTGTACAGTACTGATGGCTTTAGGACAATTAATCAAGGTTTTGAATATATAGTATTAGTCCATATTTCTCCAGACAAGTAATACTGCTGACAATGGTGTGCATAGCTATCATATTACTGGTCCAAATATAAGTTAAGAACTATTGCAGAGACACTGTTTCACTATAAAATCTCTTGGATTTGTCAGCTTTGGGTTCTTCAGCACTGACATTAAAGTGGTGAATGACACAATCTATAGCAGCCTTTCTCACGCTGAAGAAGGTGATCCCAAAGATAAGGGGTTCCAGACCGTTTAGGACAGCTTTTCACAACTTTTTTACTATTGAGAAACCCCTGAAACATTCTTCAGGCTTCGAGAAACTCCAGAAGTGGTATGATTGTGCTAAATATGATTGGGAAGCATAGCTTGTGTACATGTCCACCTGGGGCCCCTCCCCTTCCTGCCTCCTCTAGTCCACCACTGGCCATTTTAGGAGGGAAGAACAGGTCAACATGACCATATATGTTCATAAAGGTAAAGGTATCCCCTGTGCAAGCACCGGATCATGTCTGACCATTGGGGTGACGCCCTCTAGCGTTTTGGTCATATCACCCGATAAATGTTTAACAAATTTTAAAAATATATTAAAAATTAATTAACTCCCACCCATTTGGGAAACCCTTCCAGAACCATCATGAAACCCTGGTTTAGAAAGCTTTGGAGTTACCAAAATGCTGGTGACATACTGTTAGCCTTGCTCTTTTCTAAAACAGAAGTGAATGTCGGTGGAAATGCTGATGTTCTAGGTGAATTTGATCAGCAAAATTTAGACAGCATCCAAATGTCTTTAGCCAGACTCCATTTACCTGAGTCCACTCTTGCTGATAGACTAAATGTTTCCATTGGAGTACTTGCTAGGAGCTTCCTTTTCTGTCTTTCACCTACCTATGGAGTTGTCTTCCTTGTGGGTTCAACAAGACTTGATGACACTTCCGTAACTAGCCGTAACTTTTATATTGGGCTAGTGTAGGGTTATTTGGGATGATAATTTGGGAGATTTATGACAGCCCTTCTTCTGATCAGGATTGTATGTTACGTGTAAATTATGCCTGTATCGAGACAGTTTGATATGCTATCTGTTTTTGACCCATAACTGCCTCTGTTTATTTAGAACTATATGCCAGTTTGGTCCAACCCAGCCATAACTCTTGTCAGTGACAGGTGGCAGGTGATATGCACTTGCTTGGGAGTTTTTTTCTTCTGTTGCTTCTCACTATTAAGAATGGGTTTCAGAAAAAAGTCTCCATCCCTCAAACTTTTGGAAGACATACAAAATCTGTGTTGTTTGACAAGGCCTTTTGTAAAGGTCTTATGATATAGTATTTTATTGAGAAAGGAAATGTATGGAAATTGTTTTATCAGAGACTGACTCTTTTTGATGAATCTGCCTAATTATGCATGCTGTATAATTGCTGCTTGCTGTGATTTTAATTGTTTTTTGTATAATGCTCAGAGCTTTATGTAGAGCTGGACTGTAAATCTTTCAATAAGGTACCCATGTGAAAATTTCCCTGACCAGACTTTAAATAGTCACGTTAGCCTTTGGCAAATCACTGTTTCTCATTCTAACCAACTGTACAGGCCACTGGTACAGATTTTTAAAACTGCAGTGTACACTGAAGTCACACAAATAGTACATAACAGATGTTTGGATAGGTTGCTAGTTTTAGTGGTTCTTCAGGACATAGGCAGGATAGAGATAGATGTTTATCATCTGGATTGGCCCATTCACATGTCGAGGTTTATCATCAAGGCTCTCCTGTCTGTATAAGGAGCATACTTAGGCTACTATCACCACATGTAGCTATATTTTTCATTGACAGTGAGGTTTGGTGTGACAAATAACTAACTTCTAATAGCTATGTATGTAGATGGCTAAATTCACTTTGGTTTCATTTTCTGAAAATTTCAAAATGTAGAGAAAGTTATGTTCTTTTTTCCTTTCCCAAGGATGCTTTTCCCTAAACCATCATTTGAAACATTAAAATTTGTTACAGAAAGAAAAATCTAGAAATTGTTTTATTAGTTGTGAGCATTCCCAGATCTCACTCAAGATGCTGTTTGTTGTTTTTGTTAAAGTGTCTTTTGGAGAGAGATGGCATTCTAAATTGACCCATATTGTGTTTGAGCAGTGATTTGAGCCTTGAACAAAAGAGATTAAAACTTAAAAGCACAGTCTACGCTAATAATCTTCTATAAAACAACAAGCTAGTTTAGAACTTTCCAGGGAACTTGTTAGAGAAAAAATACTTAGCCTGCATTACATTTCAGTGATATGAATCTGGAACCATTTAAATCCTGCTTTCTGCTCTCTGTGACTTGGCAAAAAGCCATGGGGAGCAGAAAGCAGGAATTTAAATTTTAAATGCTTTGTGAACTAATACAAACCAGGGCTGATTCTGCACTTACTTTGTTTATTCTGTTGTGGATCCTGCTAAATTCATATTGATTTGAACTCCGGTCTTCCTCTATCCCCCCCACCCCCAATTGAAACTGAAAAATGTTATGCACATTCTGAGTGAAGCTCCGAAGGGTGGGGGGAGAGAAGCGCAGCAGGAACCGCTTTCTTTCTTTTCTTTAAGGAGCGGTGGAGGACTGGAGACAGCAGAGGAGGGGGAATAAATCCAAGTTAGGGCTTCTGGAGCCTCTGCTGAGAGAAGTTAGGGCTTCCCCTTTAAGGGAAGCATTGCAGCCTGGGAACAAGGAAACCTTTGAAATGATGCCTTGGCCAATCAGGGCTTTTCTACAGCGTTGGAGGCTCGAGGCAGCAAGTTAGTTCAGGAAAAGCAGAGAACTGAACCATTACTCATGCTGATATTTCAAATATTGAGGGTTAGATCCACTCCAGGATTTCACGGGGGAAAGGTAGGGTTGCAGATGAAAAATTTAAATCACCGAAAATCAAAATGGAAATCATATTCTGTGTAGATGGCAGGGACTGAATCGACATGGGATTGAAATGAAAGCTCTGTACTTTGCAAACCAACCTTCCAGTTCATATGGGTTCATGTTTCACTTCATGCCCATCCCTGCTTCCTACTGTCATTGTTTTTTAAATTTTTTGTTGATTTAGCTTGGCGATGGCCAACTTGCACTGTATTTGCAGCCCACAAAGCAAATTTGTTTGGGACTTCACAGATACATAAAATCTCATTCAAGAGCTAGTAAAATGTCTATAATAATTATAATTGACATGAAAAACATAGTTTACAAAATTGCAGTACTTGACATGAGAGTGCGCTATCTGTGTAGGGTTTGTATGTAAGTTTCTACCAATGCCTAAGCACATTCAGAAATTCGATAACTGTTGAAACATCATAATCTGGCTTTATCATATAGCTCATGCTATTTTGCTGCATGTTAATGCTTGTTCTTTTTATAAAGGTGGATCATCAGTCCTAGACCACTGTGAAGGGATATAATAAAAGGTTACTAATGATTTTAGTGTATGAAGTTCTTAACTAGGTTGAGAACTACATTAAAAAAACAAAGGAAAATTAATGAGTAGAATAGCCCTTGAGAATGCAGTAGTGTAATCAATAATAAATGGTAAGGAATGGATAAGATTCTAGATTAAAAATAATACAAAATAGCTTAAATAAGAATATAAGAAGAGCCGTGCTGGATCACACCAGTGGTCCATCTAGTCCAGCATTCTATCTCACACAGTGGTCAATGCTTTCTATTAGATATCCAGTTACAAAGTATAGAAGCTTTCCCCTAAGACTGCATCCTATCACTGATGTTCAGTGTTTTATTTCCTTTGATCATTGAAGGTTCCCTTTAGTCACCATGGCTAGTAGTTACTGATAGACCTATGCTTCATCAATCTGTCTAATCCCCTTTAAAGCTGGCTATACTTTTAGCCATTAGTATATCCTCGGTCAACAAACTACGTACCCGTTTCATTCAGTAGCTATGTAAAGAAGTATTTTCTTTTGTCCATCTAGAATCTACTTTCCATAACTTCATTGGATGCCTTCAAGTTCTAGCATTTTAGGAGAGGGAAAAAATTCTCTTTGTGAGCTCTTTCTACCTTGCACATAATATTGTAAACCTCTATCATGTTTTCCCTTAATAGTCTATTTTCTAACTGACAAGTCCCAGGCTCTTCATCTTTTCCTCATAGTACTCCAACCCCCTAATCATCTTGATTGTCCTCTTCTGTATTTTTTCCAGCTCTACAATGTCCTTTTTGAGATATGGTGACCAGAACTGCATACGGTATTCCTAATGATACTGATACCCCAAGATCCTTTTCACTTCAGTCTCCGAAAGTTTAGACTCCAGCAACATATACTTGTTGCAATTTTTTGTTCCAGTATGCATCAGCTTACACTTAGCAGCATTGACCTAGGTATGCCACATTGTTGGCTCCTGATTTGTGGAGATCCTCCTGGAACTCTACAGTCATCCTTGATTTTCACCAGCCTGAATAATTTTGAATAGGTTCATGAGTACACTTACAATAGGTATATATTGCAGATAGATTCCCATGAATAAAATGGAATGGGAATGCATGTTTATCATCAAATGAACACTGCAAAAACCTGGTTTGTAGCAAAGGTCCCCAACCTCCTTTAGTATATGCAAGCGTCGAGATCACTTGCTGGATGGATCTCTGTGGAAGTGACTGGAAGGTTATTTAAGTCTCAAAAAGGAGTGTTCTTCTAACCCTACCCTCCATCAGTTAGTTTTGTGTGGTGGCTTCTATGCCGTACTCATGGCAAAGGTGTTCGGCCTGGTGACTGAGAGTTCTACTAAGGCAGTGGACATGCTTGCAAATGAAGATAAATCAATAGAATTGGCAGAAGGGAAAGTGGCATTTTCCAGCATGTCTTTTTAAAAAGCCATCTTTTAAGAGTGTAATTTGATGCTGAAATTAGGGTTAAATAGTGTGTCTACTCTCACCTGCATGAAATCAAACTATGCTCTCCAGGTTAAAGAACATGAAGAAGATAATGTATGGAAGTAGCAGCCTTCCCTCTCTAGCTGGAAGGTACAGCTGTACAGTGCTTCCTGAGCTGATTGAATGCTTTAGGCTGGGAGACATTGCAGGGGCAGCTCTCCATGCATTGGCCAGGAATTGGCCAATGGGTGGGCCTAAGCTAAGCTTGTATTTTTTAAAACACAGGTAAATCCTGGATGCAGGTAAATCAAAGATAATGCACTATGAACGTTTATGCAGTGGGAACTTCACAGCCCCACCCCCTATCAGGAGCATAGATAGGGGGCGGATGAGGTGCACCAGGCCAAATGCTCCCCCATGTGGATGCAGGAAGAGGTGGGGCAACCTGCCACGACTAAAACTCCAGCCTGCAGCCCAGCATGAAACCTCCAGTGTATAAACGGTCTACATGTAAATGATTACATCTAAACATTCTACAGTCGTGAATAAAAAGCTTGCTCAGTTTTAATTCCAAGTTGACATTAATTGGGGATGCTTGTATGCTAAGCAGCCAGCAAAGGGCAATAACCATTTGTCTTAAATTCACCCTCAAAAAGTAGAAGAACAAAACTGCTTAAAAATATATGCAGCAGTATAACTTTCAGTAAATATTTAAAAAAAAAAGTGGAACATGAATGAGTCTTTTATTCTGTGTAAAGTTTTTTGAATCTAACTGTTATGCATTTGGTAGGAAAGATAACAAACATCAAATTATTTATTGTTTAATATTGCTGCTTTCCACAACCAGGATGCCACAACCCAGTTCGAATACAGTGAGGTTCATGTTTGTTTGTTTTGTTGTTTTTTAACTCATTTCCAAGAAAGCAATGTGTGTACAAAGGGCACCACGGCAACGCCTGGATCTGTTGAGAATGTGCCCTATTTTTAACATGCTGTATCGAGTGTCGACATTGCCAGTTTTAATCCCTGTCTGTGAGCACATTGGCATGTGTGTGTATGTGCGTGCGTGTGCCTTTAGAGATCCCTCGTACAAGTGGGAATGCCTCTGTATGCCTTGTTTATAGTACAGCAGTACATTCTTGAATAATTATAGTAAAAGACCTTGGCGGGTGCTCTGTACGCCAGAGTTTGCTTTCAGACTGGTGAATGAGAAGGAGCTCTTGCTGGGAGGGATTTTTTTTTAAGATGAAAAGAGAAAGGAAAAAAATAGGGAGGGGGGAAAAAGCAGACATAGAAAGAAACAAGCGGCTCCAGAGGGAAATACTCTATGCTTTACAGTTGCTTGTGTGGATGGGAACCAGATGGTAGGCTGGGACACCCGCTCAGATAACTGAGGAGCCAAACATATGGTTAATAGTTAGGAGAAATAGCTTTCAGAGCCAGGGCTTTGCTGACTGCTTCACATTACAGATTGTTACAGTGTGTCATTACATTGCCAAGCTAAGTGCTTAATACCCACTGTGGGCTCTGGGCACACACTTGCACGAATGACTGTGAGCTATTTACTGGCACAAAGCAAGAAACTGATGTCATATCCAGCTTTAAAAATGCCACTTTCCTCCCCCTTCTTTGCCATGGTGAGGCTGTAGCATTCACATATTTTACAGGCTGCGTCTTAACAGTCAGCTTCCCTGTGTTCTTGTTTTTTTCCTCTCTTTTCCCCCTCCATATGTGTATGTTTGCTTAAACCACCAATTTCCAGGATGACTTTTAATAAACAAAAAGGTTACCTGGATTGCAGCATTTCACTTAAATGTTCACCATTTGCAGATCCTGTTTTGGAAGCTTTGGCCAACGCTGGCCCCATGTTATCTAAGGAACTGCTGAGCTCATTCATCTGCTTTTCATGGCCCGCTTCCTTTTATTTTTAGCCAAATCCGTCAGGCCTGACAGGCGGGTAATTTGAGCCAGAGAGAGGGCAAAGCTCCAGGTCTCTTCCACAAAGCAATTCCTCCCTCCCTCCCTCCCTCCTGGGAAGACTCCAAACTTGGCCTGCTTGAGGCAGATGGATTTGTTGAGTCATGTGAGATCATTTACACAAAAACACAGTGAGGCAGTGAAGAGGGGGGAAGTGTGGAGGAGTAGGAAAGGGGGGTTAAATGAGGAGGAGAAGTGGGTGGGTGGGAGAGCGTGCAAGGGCTGTTGACTCTGCTGGCAAGTGTAAGAATTCTTCTGTGAAGGAGCTAGACAGAAGAATGCAGAAGATTCATTCTTGTATAAGGTAATGTCTAGTTTGCAGTGCCGGGAGTAGCCATGGCATAGGGAATCACTTGAAATGGGATCATCATTCCTTTTAAAATTCAAGCTGAAGTGTGTGCATTGGAAAGAGGTGTGCTCCCTTGACAATTGGGTTATAGTAGCAGTCAGACCACTTGACGGGATTGTGTGGTTTTAAGATGAAAATGCCTTCAGTGTTTGGAAAAGCCTTCCGTGTGATGCAATAGGGGCTTGCTTTGTCTTGATGCCAGCATGACTGGGTCTTGGGGGATGGGGGGGGGGCGTGGGATAGCAGGAGGGGCTGGAATGTGACGTGCGCTACACGGGCAATTCTTCCCAGAGATGATTTAACAGGACAGCAGGGAATGGGAAACATTCAGGATTTCAGTGCTCAGAATCCACACAGAGCAGGGTTACATGTAGTGTGTCTTGTTCTTGTTCTAACAAACAGATGCAGGGTAGTAGTTTTCATGACTGAGCAAATTGCATTTATGTTCCAAATGTTAGGTTTGCTAGTGCAAGTAGCATGACTTGGAGGCAAAGAAGAAAGGCAGTTGGTAATTGGTATCATTTTGTTTCGTAATGACAAATAACAGAAAACAGAGGAGGAGAATTTGAAATACAGTATTTTTTTTAGAACAGAGTTTGAATCCAATAGCACCTATAAGCTTTTGTGGGAATTAGATGTGGAAATATTTGCAGCTTTAAAAATGAGACATAACTGATACAGTCTGAATTAGGCAGAAAAATAAAATATGTATTTGAGACACATTTGAACAGATGACATGCAACAATAGCGCAGTATAAAAGCATGTGTCTTGTTTTAAAGTTTGTGTTCCAGTCCCTGCTTGATGGAAAAAATAGTATTTTATAAAGGAATGTTTCACTGTAATTACTAAAGTGTACCTTGCATTGAAATTAATATTTTGCTTTGAATCTGGGTGTCTGGATGGATTTCACTTTTATTTTCCTTTTTCTCTAATTTCTTACTCCTAATTCTTTATGCATTTTGATTTTGAATTCATCTATTAAATGACTTTTGCCACTTATACATTTTTTATAATGTTTGGAGATGAATGGCAGCTCTAAGATCAGGTTTTAAAAACTGATAACGGTAAATACACAGTCACCTCTATTTTTTATTGAATACTTGCTTGTTTCTTAACTTCCTCTGATTTTTTTTAAAAGATACCCCATTAGCAAGAAATTTGCAAGAGAGTTATGTACCTTGACCTTTCAACTTTTGAAGGCACATTCTTTTTTGCTGTTTTAGAACAACTGCATTACACTGCAGAACACCCATTTGTTACATGTGCTTTCTTCAGTGATCCCATTGCAATTCCCTACCAAATCTGTATTCATAATTCATAAGTTTATATGATCATTGCATAATTCACAATATATTTTAATGGATACACTTTAAAATATGATGTCTGCTAATCCATTCAGCAGTTCATCAAAAATTTCCTTTGTTTTTTCCTTTTACACATGTGCTGGTAGTCTTCTAGAACTCTAGAAACAAATGCTGGCATCAGACCTTTCAGCAATTCTGTGGTCATTATTTTATACTGCATATAATAAATGGAGATAGAATGGCCTGTCTAATTGTTTAATTATGCCTTCAGGAGTGTTGTCTTCCGGCACAGAATATTCCATGTTTGCTTCTGTCTTAATGCCCAGGCCTAGTTGTCACTGAAGTAGTAACACTGTGTTGGATTATATAATTTCAGATTACATTTGGAAGTTATTGTGATGGAATTGATCCCCTATAGGACAAAAATGCAGTACATGCAGGTTAGCCACAGTGAGACCTAGTTCATAGGCTTGCCCACTTCTTGAGGTTTGTGTACTTTTCAGGGTCTACTTATACACTGCAGTCCAACATACATAATTCATTAGAAGAATCTGAAATCCTAGGGAAAGGTGGTCCATCGGGGTTGCCAGGTTCCCCCGCCCAGCAGTGGGGGATGTAGAGGTAGAGTTGCCAGATCCAGGTTGGTAAACTCTAAGAGATTTGGGGATGGAACCATGGGAGAATCTATGATTCTATAGAGGACAGGGACCACAGTGGGGTATAATGCCACAGAGTCCACCTCCAAAGTATCCATTTCCTCCAGACGAACTGATCTCTTTGGTCCAGAGATAAGATGTAATTCCAGGGGATCCCCAGATGCCACTTGGGGGCTAGCATTCCTAAAAGAGAAAATTGTCTTCTGCTTGTTGACTCCATTCCCTTTCCCTTCATCTTCAAGCGTCCCCCCTCCCAGTGAGTTCCAAAGGTGAACAAAAGTGACTTAGAGTGTGTGTGTTGTGTTTGTGTGTGGGGGGTGGAATAGAAAAATAGTAGTATGTAAAGGATTATCACCTTCACCTCCATCTAGCTGTGTGTTTGCTTGAATTCTCCTCCTCAAACTAATGGGGTTTTGTTATGTGTTTGTGTACAATATATGAACTTACGAAGCTGCCTTACACTGAGACAGATCTGTTCATCTAGTTCATTATTGTGTGTTCTGATTTACAGGGGGTAGAGAAAGGACTTTCCCAGCAGTTGGTGTTTTAATTCATTTAGCTGGAACAGTGTTCTTATCTGTAAAATTCATATCAGTTGGCTCATTCATACACTCATTCATATGGAGCAGCCTCTCCATATGCGTGAATTGCTAACATTGCCCCCATCACTTCACCTTTAAAGTAGAAGTGTGCTACAAGCTCTTTCACCTCTCCTCCTATCCCCAAGCAGCAGGGAAGATCAGTAGCTCCATCCTGAGAACATAGCTACATCATGGTGGACCCCCACTGGCTCAGTCACTGCTAGTTATTGGGCATTCTGCAGTAGCAGAAGAGGAAGACGAAGAAGAGTTGATTCTTAAATGCCACTTTTCTCTACCAGAAGGAGTGTCAAAGTGGGTTACAATTGCCTTCCCTTTCCTCTCCCCACAACAGACACCCTGTGAAGTTAGTGATGCTGAGAAAGCCCTGATATTGCTGCTCAGCCAGAGCAGCTCTATCAATGCCGTAGCAAGCCCAAGGTCACCCAGTTGGCTACATGTGCGGGAGTGGGGAATCAAACCTGGATCGCCAGATTAAAATAGAAGTTGTCACTCCTAACCACTACACCAAGCTGATGGTGGGGGGAGAATATTTCCGCAAAACTCAGATCACAAGGCAAATGTGCCAGAGTCCCTAGCAATTCCTACTAACCAGGGCTGATTCTGCACTTACTTTTTTTTTCCTGTTGTGGATCCTGCTGAATTCAGATCAATTTGAACTCTGGTCTTCCTCTATCCCCTCCCCCGCCCAGCCAATTGAAACAGAAAGTATTCTGCACTTGATTGTGGAAGCTCAGAATGGAGGGGGGGGGATCCAAGCATAGCAGGAGCCTCTTTATTTTCTTGAATGGGGGTGGAGAGGATTAGAGGCAGCAGAGCAGGGGGGGGGAAACCAAGAGGCAAATCTCTGACTAGAGAAGTTAGGGCTTTTGGAGCACAGTCACTTTAAAGGAAGCCTTGCAACTGGGAACCAGGAATACTTTGAACTTAACACCCTGGCCAATAAGGGAAGACTGCTTTGTTACAGCTTTGGAGGCATAAGGCACGAGACAGAGTTAATTTGCAAAAAAACGGAGAGCTGCACATTTACTGATGCTGACTTTTCAAATATCAAGGCTCAGATCCACTTTTGGACTTTGTGGGGTCATCACAAATCAATCACGCATGTTGCAAAGGGAAAATTTAAAGCACCCAAAAATAAATGCAAATTGAATTCAGTGTAGATGGGAGAAATTCATTTGAACTGGGACTGGGTAAAAAGCCCCATGCAGACTACACCCAGGATCACTGTCCTGCTTATATAAGTGGTACAGGAGTGCAGCCAACTATCATCACACATCACTGTGACCATGGGCCACTGCGATAATGCTGTCCCCTCTATTGGTGGAGTGCCAGAAAACAGGGAGGAAAGATGGCTGATGACACAGAGGCCCCAGTGGATCCTTGTGGTATGAACAGGATGAGCTCTGGAGCCAATGCAGCCCACAGTTCCTCCACAGATGTGTGATCAAGCTCTACCTTTTTGTGCCATTATCTATGCCAGGCATAAGGGACTGCAGGCACTGGGACAGCAAGATGGCAATGCCACTTCAAGGAATGCTTTTCCATCCACCTCATAGCTTACCAGGGAAGGGTGCCCATGTGTCAAACATAAGGCATAGATTTGAGCTTATTGAAAAGACAGAATAATAATAACTCCATCCCACCTTTTGCCAAGCAATAATCAACAGCAAGACACAAGGCAGAGGATGGGCTCAAACTCTTGCCTCCCACAGCCAGGACCAGCACCTTAATCACTGAGCCAAGTGGGTACATTCAAAGAAGGAACATTTTGGGTTCCACTGTATCTATTCTATGGAGACAGCATTTTGTTTTTCTCTGTCATGTATCTCTTTCTAGAGTAATTCAGAAGCTGGTGTTTGGGTAACCTTGTAACTTTTAATCGGATAGAAGCATTTCCATGTTGCTTTCCGCAAATGTAATTTTCTTTTTCTACCACTAAATATGGGTTAAGCAGCTCAATTTGTGATGCTTCTGAAGTGGCTTCATGCTTGTGTACATTGTGGGCCACGGTTTCCAATTAGTGTGTCTATCCTATTGCAGTCCTGTAACCAAGACAGGTATTGAATACATTAATATAAACCTTTGGTAGAATGGAAACTTTTTTGAATTTTTCTCTATCTGAACTCAAGATTTGTGTGTGTTTAGAAAAATATAGCTGTTTGCTTTTTATAAAGTGCATTGGTTAAGAAGGCAGTATAGCAAACATCAATCATATTATATAAACTTGATAAAAACTCTTTGACCTATAAATTTGGCTCTAGACAGCCTCTCGTTGCCCACAGGTTTTAGTGCGGCTTCCACATGATGCGCAATAGTCTTTGTATCATTTCCCCACCCTCGCACCTGCCCTCCCCTCTCCATTTCCAGATCAAGTTTTTTTTTAATGGCACAGTCTGCATTGCTGTGGGACCGCAAAGCTACGTGCCCTCCATAAAAATAAAATGTTCTCATTGTGCTCGGTAATTTTGTGATCGGACAGCCAAGACACATTCCTGTGTATGTTTTCTGGTGGTAGGGTATGAATGGGGAAGGGGGGCATGTGGTCCAGCATCTCTCTCCCTATTAGCTTGGTGTCTGTGCTCTGCGTTTTAAATCGTTACTGTGAACACACAATCGGAAGTCCACTTACCATGTCCAGCCTATCAAAAATATACCCCAAAGTAAAGGGGAGCCATTATGGGAATCACAAAAAGGGATCTAAGGGGAAATATTTCATTGTGGCAATTACTCCATGGCAATTTAAATAAATGTTTTGGTATTGTGTCATTTCCTCATAGCAACACAGAAGTACACTTAAAGAAATTAATTTGGAGCCTCGGGGGAGAAAGAAGTTTGAGTCCCTGAAACAACCGCTGTGATGGGATTGGGGCAAGGAGCAGGGGGAGAAGTGCAAGTTGTTTCCCCCTGCTGCCTCGTTGGGAGGCAAAAAGCCTGACAAGGCGGTGGGAAAACGCGGGAAGGGTCTCCCGCCAGGAACCTTGCAAATGTGCGGCCCCCAACCGCGTGTTTGCAAACAGGAAGTGGCGCAAGTTTTATGCATCCATGTGGAATCAGTCTTTTTGTTGACTTGATGTGATGGCATATTGCCTGGGCTTTTCTGAATGGTTTTTGGCTTATACAAAGAAATGTCTCAATTTGATTATTGTTCTTTCAAATATCAGTGTCACATTTATGCCAATAAAAGGTTACTGACTGACTGACTATCAGTGTCACAGTATACTTTAGCTCATATTGGCCCTTTTAGCATTCAACATAATTGAGCAATGCCAATAGGACTGTACAATCAAAGTTTGGGTTGATATAATTTCTGGTGTTTATGGATTTCTCCATATAAACTGGTATAAAAACAGTTTTCATAATACTAGTATGGTTCCTACAGAATGTTACAAATAGTGTTAGATTTGTGTCTGAGCATTTGTTACCTTCATTTTCTGTTGTTGAGTTGCTACAGGGGTTCCATTCAGGTCCTATGAAAGAGAACAAAGATGACCTACCAGTGCTTGTGAGCTACTGCACAACTCCATTTACTGTATTAGAGGTCAGTATGGAGCCCTGGAATTCTGGAGAGAAATAACCTCTATTCCAGTTTGAAGTCCGGTTTTTCCATTAGTTTTTGCTGTTGCAGTTTAGAGTTCTTTCCCTTTCAGGCCCAGCTGTAAGGTATATTAAACAAAACCAAGCTCTTCTTCGCAGATTAAGACAAATGTAATGTCTCAGCAGAAGTTACATTGGCTTTTGTGAGCTTGTATTCATCCCTGTTTCATTGTCTGCCTGATAGGCATTCTATTGTCATTCTTTCCCAACAGCCTGTTTCCTTACGGTTCTCATTTTTTGGCTTTTATTTTTTATCAAGTGTAATGTGGAACTAACCGCTTCTGTGTTCACGAGGCACATTTTTTGAACGAGAGAAACTATTGGGAAGCTGTTCTAGAGATTTGTAGCGAGGAGCATGTCTAGGTGACGAGAGTGCAGTTGGTACTACCCACAGCTGGCTTCTATCACAAATGTGAAGGACTATTATTGTTCCTGAGCTTTCCCCTCAGGCAGAAAATGTATGTTTGTAAGGAATGCAGTGAGGATATTTCCAATCGTGCTTCATTGCTCTATATATGCTCCATCTATTTGCAAACCTGGAGAGCTGTCCAGAGTTCCAGTGAAATCTGCTATGCAAATATTTGCAGTGAGCCTAGACTGTCAGAACCTGGAAACTAAATGTGTACAAACCTAATGCCTGGTTTTAAAAGGATGTCCTTTGTGTAAAACTGCAGCTTCATAATATACACTTGCTTTAGTTTTTTGTAAAGAAAATGGGTGAGTTAAGTCCTTTATGTTGTTGTGTATCTGGACTTCTAGTATTGGCTACAAGGTTTTAGGACTCATTGCTGGAGTAAACCTCAGTTTACACAGGAACCATGGGATGGTTGCTCAGAAATCCACTGTGAGGGCAATAGAGAAGCCTGAGAGCAGCAACAAAGTGAATTGCTGCAATACTAGCAACACAGTGTGGGCCCTTTAAGGCCCCAGTGCAGCCAGTCCCAACAGCTGTTACTGGTTTAGCCTATAGGGCAATGAGAGGGTGAAAAGGGCTGCAGGCCCAGCTTATGCTTCCCTCAAAGGCTCTTGATACTTCTGGGGAGTTGACAGGGCATATGCAATTGCTACAGCTGCCTCATAAGATGCTTAGAAGCAGGCCAGTGTGTGGATATGCTCTTTCCAGGCTGCACGGGAGAGACCAGCTGAGAGAAAGAAAAGGTACCAGTCCCAAATGCAGAGGTGCAATGGACAAGGGAGCTAGCTTCTCAGGGCAAGGGCACGGGTGCCTCTGAACACCATCCCGCGTCCTGTCATATACCTTTTGTTCCAAGCACAAAGCTTAATTTATTAACTAGCTGAATAAGGCCTTCAAATTTGAACAGGGAATATAATGAGAATGTTCAATATGTCTAGTATTGAATCCAGCTACGGATTCAGACATTCTGGTACTTGAGAATGAAAATCTAGATGGGTCCCTTCCTTCAGTTATGGTAGAAGAACTAGGCTTGTACTTCCCTAGGGTTGTACTTCACAGCCTCCTTACAAGAACTTAAGACTCAGTTCCCTTTGCCCCCTGCAAATCCTCACATGTTGCCCCTTAGTTTGCTGTATTTACAAGCACACAAGCAAGAGCACTGATAGAGGCAAGTTGTCATTCCACAGGGCAGTAGAAACTGTCATCTTTTAAACTGTAGACGAAACCATTGATGAAAGATTTTCAGTCTTGTAGACAAAGCACTTGAGAATGACTAATTAAAGGCCAGACCTGCCACCTTTAGATTTAAGTCTTGAAAAGTGAATCTAGATTAAGAGGGTGGTAATCTCTTACATCCATTAAATAAAACGTGTTGTGTTTAGGTTGTAATATCATTTAATGCTATTTGGTTATGCCAGGATGACCATTCTATACTTCAGGCGTTAGGAAAGAGTTGTTTCCCCTCCATTTCTAGCAACCCACCAAAAGGCTGCTGATGGTTAACTCAAACTGGTTGAATAATGAGGTCTCGTTGTGCATTATCAAATTGTTGGGTGCTGTTCTTTCTCATCCTCACCTAGTCATGTCAAAAATTGCTTGGGCAGAAGCAAGCCTACGTGCTAACTGTTATATAAGGATCAGGAACAGTTAGTTGAATCACGGAAGGTAGAAAAATGTGGTAAAATATCTGGAATTGAAGCATGGTATTCTTCCACTGTCGAGATTTCCCCAGAGGAACATTTAGTAATGCTAGTAAATAGAGGCTTTAATAGTCTTTAATAATGTGTACTCTAAAGACCCAATACACAAAGGAATTATGTCTAAAACATTCATTATGGTAAATTACTACCTTTTATTATTTAACAAGTAGAAAACATTGCATTGCATATGGCAATGTTGCTGGATGGGAACCAGCTAAATAATTGCCACTCTTTAAAACTTCACCTATTCTGATGAAAGTTGCCACTGTATAGTTTACTATTAGCTAACCCTTTAATGTAAACGAATGTTCTGAAACTCCAAATGACATTAAAAAAATTGTTGGTGAGACATATCACTGACTTTGTTATTCTGTACTGTCTCCTCACCCCCATGTTCTACCCACACAAAATGACTTTACCAGAGATAACATGAAATAAAAATATAACCCAATTAAAAAGAAAACTCTTAAAGGCTTGTGTTGGATTTTAGTTGTGGAGCTGTGCATAAAGGGGCCGAAGGTCCTCCAGTGCTGGGAACATGTGAAGAGAGTAAGAAGCAGATGCTTTTGGTCGAACTGAAAGGCATTTATCTCTTTTAATGAGATAACATCATTAGTGCTGACAAAGTGCTGCAAATCAATACAAGTAATGGACTGCTGCTATCTTTCAGTAGTACATGGATTGTCATACATCAGCGCATTGAAATCTGCTGAATCACGGGTTCTTGTTTCCTATGCCATTCCTTTATGGCATAGCTTAACAAAATTTGAGTTCAGTGGCACCTTTAAGATCAGCAAAGATTTATTCAAGGCATGAGTTTTCGTATGTATGCACACTTCCTCAGACAATGGGTGTGCATGCACATGAAAGCTGACACCTTGAATAAGTCTTTGCAGGTTTTAAAGGTGCCACTGGACTCAGATTTTGTTGTACTACTTCACATCAACACGGCTATCTCCTTGAATCTATCTTTATGCTCTCATAATAACAGATAGCACCTCAGCTAGGTAGGAGAAAAAGTAGGATTGCATTAGGTCTCTGTTTCCAAAAGCAAAACAAGACAGTGTATCTAAGTAGCTTAAATAACTTGCATTTCAGGAAGATGTCCATTAAGAGAAATACTATGCCCATTAAGAGAAAAATATATAGTTTTGTTTGTACTTCGAGTTATTGGTTGTAGCCACCTTAAAAATACTACCAGTACAACACACCAAAAGCAACAAAGAAAACTGTGTTCTGCTTCTCTTCCTGACCATCTTCCTATAACCCAAGCTATTGAAGTTACTTATGCACTCTTTTTGCTTCAGTTTAAAGCAGTGATTTAGACAGTGGCACTAATATCAGACTGATAACTCTGACTTTGGTATCTCATGAAACCGAGGGGGAGAGGGTGAAAGGGCAGAAGTGACTGGCAAGTATGGTACAGGAAAGAGTGGGCAGAACAGAAATCCAAAGAGCAACTTTTTCCCCTTTTTATAGATGTTTTTGATGAAATACATGCAGAGTTTTAAAAAGTAAACGAGGTGGGTGAAAAGAAATAAGGAAAAATATCAACTTCAAATGGAAAACTATAGCATGAAACTTTAACAATGTTAATGTATCTGAAAGGTTAACAAAACCTCAGTCCATCACCTTTCTTCCTCCTTCTTCCTCTCCGGAATTAAAAAAAAAGTATATGTGGGTGCATTCAGATACAGGGGTTTCCCCTGGAGTTACTAAATTTATAGACTTCGGGGCAGCCATACTGAACTGTAATACTTCTAAGTTATATTTATTTTATTTACTAGATTTTTAGACCTCTCCACCCTGCAAGCAGGCTTGGGGCCGTTTACAATATAAGATACAATAATAAAACAGTTCATAATGTTGTTCACAACAGTAAAATACAATGATAACACATTTCAAAACACAATTTTAACCAGTCCCACCTCTCTCCACCCCCTGAGCATCCTCCGCTACTTACCCAGAATGCGGTATAAAATATGGCGGGGAGGTAAAGGGGAGGCTGTTTATTTCTAGTCTACCATAGCCGCAGCCATATGCCTGGTGGAAAAGTGTCATTTTGCAGGCCTGCGGAACTTTCACAGTTCCATCGGAGCCTGGGTCTCAATTGGCAACTCATTCCACCAGGTTGAGGGCTCTGAGGGAGGCCGGGACCAGATGGCATAGGACCTTAAAGGTTCGTACCAAATCTTGAACCTGATCCGGAACTCTACCAGCAACCAATGCAACTGTTGGACCCTCCAGAGGGTCCCCGTAAGAACCTTTGTAGCTGCATTCTGTACCAGCTGTCATTTCCAGGCAACCAAAGCCATTTCAAACCCATAGCCAAGCTGGACTGGAATGGGTCCAGGATTGATGCTTCTTCTAGGATTACCCCATGCAGAGTGAGTTACAGTAATCCAATGTGGAGGTGATTGTTGCATGGATCACTGTGTCTAGGTCTCCTGGGTGCTAGTAGTTCGCCTGATACAACTGGCAAAACACCTGGTGAATTACCATTATGACTTCTGCTTACATAAGGTGTCAAAGGTCACCCGCCAAGCTCTTGACAGTATGTGAAGCTGTTAGTTGCACTCCGTCAAAGCAGGGGAGGCACACTTCCTCTTCCGATACCTTCTTCCCCATCCACAGGACCTCCGACTTTCTTTGAGGGATTAAGCTTCAGGTGGCTCTGGTATCTGCCCAACAGAACTGGGGGAGGGGGTGGATATCCATCCATCAGCCGGTAAAGTTGGGTGTCATCCGCATATTGGTGACATCCCAGCTCATACTCCCTAAACTTGCTGTGCAAGAGGGCACGTAAAAATGTTAAATAGCATTGAGAGAATCGCACCCCATGGTACCCCACATGGGAGTAGACAGCAGCATGATTTCCCCAATAGCTACCTTCTGTCCCTGATCTTGGAGAAAAGAGGTTAGCCATTGTAAAGCTGCTCTCCGTATCCCCACATTAGCAAGATGGTGAACCAGAAACTCGTGACTGATTGTCTCAAGTTTAGCTGCCTTCAGAGGTCATCCATGAGGGCAACCAAGGCCATTTCTTCCCTGTGGCTATGCCAGAAGCTGGACTGGAATGGGTCCAGTATTAATGCTTTCTCTAGGTATGTTTGTATTTGATCCGTGGCAGTCCACTCAATCATCTTCCTCAGAAACACTAAATGTAAGACTGGGTAGTAGTTGGCAAGATCCAGTGGATCAAGTGATCATTTTTCAGTAGAAGTTGAACCATTGCCTCATTTAATCTCTCTAAAAATGTCAGTCTCTCCAGGAATTTAGAGTCCTGTAGCACCAGATACCCCCTCTAACTCCCCCCAATTAAATGCCAGTTACCTCCCTGAAAATCAGTGTTAGATTCCTCCCTTTGTTATATTTGCGTTTCAAATCCTGTAACTTGAAATGGGGAATTATTTCCAGATGTGTCCTTCTGTATAAACAAGAAATGTTTTGGTCATAGAAGTACACTTGGAGCCTGACCCAGTCATTGAAGCTTTTGGACTTTGTAATATCATGGAATTCCACCTTGTTTTTTCACAGCCAGCAAGCGGTCTGTGTGCTCTCAATGACTTGGCGTCTGCCACTTCTACTCTGACAGAATATGCAGAATAACTGTAGTCCTCCTGCTTGTGAACTGGTGTGGCTGCTGAAATTCCTTATCTGTTGTGCCAAAGAACATTCTTATTTTCTTGACCTGTCCTCAAAGAGTCGATTTGTGTTGCAACATTATGGAGAAAAATCATTAGAAGGAATATATTTTGTATGATTCAACTGAAGGATTAAAAATAAGTAATTTCAAGAATTCCTTGTGTGATTGGGAGAGAATGATAATGTCCCCCCTTTATCTTAAAAATGTATTACTTTTCTAATCATTGTATCTTAAAAATTAAAAACATTACAATATATGCATAATTTTTTCATATCCCCATGTTGAACAGTTCTTCCTGAAAACTGCTTCATTACATGTGCTTTTTGGTAATTTTTCATGTTGAAGGTCATTGTTTCATTAAGGATAACAAGAAAATTGCAAACATTACTGAAACAGCACTTTTAGATCCTGTTCTCTTGGTCCTCTCAGTAGGCTGCAACCATGGTTTTCAGAAGGCCTGACTTTCATGGTAGAAGTAATCGTATAAGCTGTGACTATGGAATGGAATTGGTGGGGATCCACTATTATGATAGTGGATCCCCATTTAGTGGTTGTGTTTTGAAAATTTAATCAACTATTGGAGTCCAAAGAAACCCCATACTTATGTTGCCTTTTTTGTTGATAGGTGAGGTTGGGATTTTTTATAACCTGTAAAGATTCAGTACAGCTTTGTTTAAAATTGTCTTAATTTAGATGATATTTCAAAATTTCATTTGAATACTGTTTGATGGCTGGTTGACCATTCTTTAGCCTTTTCTCTTATTGCCTAAAAGAAAATGCTGTTTCTTCCAATCTTGGTTTGATGCCATGGCAAGATTTAAAGTTAATTTTGTTGGGTTGGATCCTACAATTTCTAGCCCATTCTGAAAAAAAGATATCATTGGCAGAAGTGAGGTGACTAGTACAATTACATTTCTTCACTGCAGTCCCGTATACTCCATGATCTTTTGGTTTACAAGGGTTCCCCATATCATGATATCATCTTTTATTTACTTATTTATTAATCACATTTGTAAACTGCCACTCCTAGACCAGCCGTCTCACAGTGGTTAACAACAAGAATATATTAAAAATACAACTTGCATGTGGCTGGTGGGGGAAGCGAGAGGCAGGGGAGATCAGTGTTGTGCTTCTGGCTTACACGAACCAACTCATTGTCTGGAGTTTGTCTTCTAACCTTTTTGCCCTTGTAAGATGGGTGTTGCCTAAGCAAGACTTCTTTCTAGAGTCAAGCCATGTGCTTGACTGTTTTGGAATGGCCTGACTCAAGACAGTTGTGTCTAATATCTTAGCCAACCAGCGCAAAGGAGTGCTTGTAAGGTATTTTCCTCTTTTATATCATCACTCTATCATATTTCTGATAATTAGAATTGATTGTTTTAAAACTTAAACAGTGCACTACACTGCTGTAACTTGAGTTTGAGTGCCCATGCTATACTTTGTTCATTGTTTCTAGCTTAATATTGGACTTATTTTTGCATCTAAGAGTTTTCATAAGGCATGATTACAAGTCTGCTGAACCTTCTATAAGGTATGGAGCCTTTGGCCCACACACTGGCCTGCATACCTAATAAAATTGTGCAAGCTATATATAAACCTACGCTACACTTGTTAGTTTGTCATCTTCTGTGAACACCATGAGTAAAAGTTGCCTTCTGATGACCAAGCAGGAAATTTTTACACAAGTCTATTTTTCATTTAGGACATAGGTGCATGTGGGCCAGTGGCCCAATGTTTGTGGGCCAGTAGTTTTTGTGGGTTTATTTGCAAGACTGATTTTATTGTAAAGTAGAATTGCAAGTTTGTAAAGTTAGAGAAAGGAAAAACAAATATTTTCACAAGCAAAACAAAAACCAAAAACAAACCCAGATGAAGAGCCAAGATAAACAGCTATATCTAGACTCATAAGATATGAAGCACAGATACAATGTACAATGAACTTAGTTTAACTTTCTACTGTGAGAACTTGGATAATATTTGGGCTGGGGTGGGGGGTGGGAATTGTATCCAGCAGCATCTACTTAAGCAGAAATCAGTGCCAGCCCTAGTTAAGGCAAGATAAAAGCATCTGTTGTTTTTTAAAAAAATAGCTACAAAAAGACAAATACATAGATAAATATATTTTAGATTGTGGAGCCTCAACATGAGATGATGTGGAATTAGAAATATAGCCTCTCTCTTTGGGAGAAAGGATCCTTCTACATTAAAGTGGAAATACAAAATAGATTGCCCCCTCCCCTGTATAAGTTTAGACATCTGCAAGGAACATTGACTTTAATTTCTGTGAATCATTTTAACAGACTCTTTGTAGCAGAATACATAGCTTCATTACACCATTTTGTAGTCTCGCTAAAGCATTTAGATCAGGGGTCCCTGCTCCGCCCTCAATGAAGGGTGCCAAAACAACAGCCAATTGGACATTAGCTATGAGGCATTTGTGAGCCATTTTGCAGATAAAATGTCGACTCTCCGCCACAATCTTCCTCCAACATTAGACACAGAAAATGAACTAGAGGCCTCTTGGCCACCTTTGGAGAGAACACTGAGTTACTTTGGATGACTCTTACTAGCTGAAGTGGACAGGATGCTAAAAGCAACAAGGCCAACCACTTACCCACTAGATCTGTGCCCATCGTGGCTCCTAAAAACAACGGACACATGAAATAGGGGCCCCTCTCTAGGAAATAATCAACCTCTTCCCTCTCAAAAGGAGAATTCCCGGAAGTATTAAAAGAGACAGTGGTATGCCCATAGTTCAAAAAAACATATTTGGATCTGCAAGAGCTTGACAATTACCACCCTGTCTAGCCCTTAGTGTTTCTGGGGAAGATGGTTGAAAGGACTACTACGAACTAGATATCAACATTCTCGGATCAAATGTCAACCCTTGACCCATTTCAGTCCAGTTTCTGACCTGGCCATGGGGTAGAGACAGCGCTAGTTGCAGCCAGCTGGACTAAGGCAGGTCAGCGCTGCTTGTACTATTAGATCTGTCAGCAGAGTTCGACACATTCGATCACAAGCTCCTAGCTCACTGCCTCGCCGATGCCAGGATACGGGGGACACCCCTCAAATGGCTGATCTCCTTCCTCCAGAGTCAGGGACAGAGGGTAGAAATAGGAGAGAGAGTATCTAATCATAACCAGTTCACATGTGGAGTCCCACCAGGAACATTCTCCTATCTTATTTAACAACTTCATGTGTCCTCTTGCCCAGCTGATGCAGAGATTTGGGCTGGGTTGCCACCAATATGCAGATGACCCCCAGCTCTTTTTCCTGATGGATGACCGCCCTGACTCTCCCCCAGAATCCCTAATCAGATTTTTGGAAGCAGTGACTAAGTGGCTCAAGCAGAGTCGTCTGAAACTCAGCCCTTCAAAGACAGAGGTCCTGTGGCTGGCTAAGAAGGTACCAAGTGAGGAAGTCTGCTTGCCCAACCTGGATGGAGTATGACTAGCAGTAGCCATTCCACCAGAAACCGGGGTGTGATCCTCGACACCTCCTCTATAGAGGCACAGGTCATAAGTGTAGTGTGGCAGACTTTCTACCACCTACGCCAAGCCAAGCTACTAATGCCTTACTTGGCCCCAGAACACCTATCCACAATGATCCATGCAACAGTCACCTATAGACTGGATTTTTGTAACTCCTTGATCCAGACACTACAATTGGTTCTGAATGCTGCAGCCAGGACCCTCACAAATGCACCATGGAGATCCCATATCCAGCCTGTACTCCAACAACTCAACTGGCTCCCAATTGAATTCCGGGTTAGGCTTCAAGGCCATACGCAGTCTGGGCCCAGTGTACCTGAGAACACCATCTCTCTGCCTATACCCCAAAAGAGTGCTACTTTCTTTCACTGCCAACTGACTAAAAATCCCTGGCGCCAAAGAAGTACGTCGGACCTCAAGAAGGGCCATAGCCTTCTCTGTACTGGTGTCCACTTGGTGGAACGAACTCCCTGAAGAGATCAGAGCTCTGGTTGAACTCTCAGAATTCCACAGGGCCTGCAAAGGGGAGCTCTTCCACAAAGCATTCAGTTGAGGTTAACCCAACCTAAAAATATCCCGGCTGTCCCCTTCAAGTCATATCCTCCATAATCTAAATGATTCTGACCTCCCAGGGTCTCTGTTAAAGTTGTTCTAATGAAAATTGTTCAATGCATTAATTATGGTAATCTGTTAAATGTATATTGTTGTTAAACTTGTATTTACTGTTACAATTGCTACTGATATGTTGTGTTGTGACTGTTATTATATGATGGTCCATGTATCCAATGACGTTCCATGTAAACTGCCCTAGGCTGTGTAGGGCGATATAAAAATCTAAGAAAATAAATAAATAAGATAACTTCTCAGGGCACATTTCCTCCATTACTTTAACCATGCACTTTTAAACAAATTCACCATCAGATAATGATCTACCTATCTCAGCAATACATTTAGTAACATGATAGCTGGCCCTCAGAGTAGAGCTATATGTTCTCTTCAACATGCTTTCTAAAACTATTTTTGCTGCAAAAACATTGATTTTAAGAGAGTTTATCTTGTTCATTTGCACCTCTCCTTGATATATTTAGTAGCTCTTGTGACAGGATTCAAAGTGCCTTTTAATATTGTACTTCTTTAATAGTGAGACAGTTTCAAGACATATCAGGCAAACTGCTTTATCCTTGTTTAAAACAAAAGTACTGAGTAGTCCGTTAGTCATTAAAGACACGGTGCTCATCTGCAATTTTTTATTTCTTTGAAACAGAACTTCCTTTTACAGACATCTTAAAGGGTTTCTAGCAGAGTAGCAGTTTGAGTTTCAGTGTTATCCTTGAATAAATAAAAATATGCGTAGTATAATTTTAGGAACCTAACTCCGCCCTTTCCCATTAAATGCACTCCACTCTAGTTGCTATTAACTGGGGATTTTCAATTTGACCATGGTACAGAAGAGAAGAGACCCCTGCCCACCCTATCCACTAAAGTTCTTAGAAGCACTGGACTATATACACAGACTAGGAACAATTTGTAAAAAAATGGGTTGTTAATCTGGCCTAACAGATGGTAGAATTGCAAATCTAAATGCATTGAATACTATGAAATGTATTTCTCAATAAACACAGTCCCTTGAAGTTTAAATATATACTATGCTGTGGGGGGGAGGGCGTGTGCACGCCCGCTGATGCACTGACGCCCGCACCTCCCCTCCCACCCACCCCCCGCTGCGCGGCACCAACTGCACCGGGAGAGACTGGCTGCTTGGGATGCCGAAGTGCCCAATCTTATGGAGCCTCTAGAAATGTTCAGTCTGCAAAACACTTTGTATCCTTTTAATGCAAAAATACTAGGCCTTTTACTGTCTTCTTCCCAGCTTTTTTTTGCAAAAGAAGACCTGACATCTCCTGAACCCACTCACACAGCGACTTTACCTTTCTTATATGTATACATAGCTTCAACATGGTAATTCATGGAGAAGGAGAGTTAAAAAGATTATTGGTATGGGTGCCTAACCTTTGCAAATCTAGAAAGTGTACTCTTTAAAACAATTACATGGTTAGAACACATGCCAAGATAAATACACTGTGGAAGGGAACCTAACATCTAAAATAACCTATTGACATTGGAGTGAAACAGGGATGTATTCTTGCCCTACATCTGTTCAGTCTCTTCCTTAGCGACTTTGATCGCTGATTTTGTAGCATTCCTTATCACATGCACAAAGCCAATTTATATAAGCATAGTGTCCACTGCAGCTATTTATCAATATGTACAGATGTTTAGGGGTGGGCCAGTAGGCATGATGCAACTTCCCACCTCTGTGTCCTTAGTGTGTATATTTTTTGAGTGACTGCACACGGCTCACATTGCCCAACCTCTCTCTTGTGGTTTTTAAAAATGAAACTGATCTGCTTCCCATTCTTCCTCTCCAAAATGAGCAAACAATTGTCTCAAAACAGTTGTTGTTGTTATGTGCGAAGTCGTGTCCGACCCATCGCGACCCCATGGACAATGATCCTCCAGGCCTTCCTGTCCTCTACCATTCCCCGGAGTCCATTTAAGTTTGCACCTACTGCTTCAGTGACTCCATCCAGCCACCTCATTCTCTGTCGTCCCCTTCTTCTTTTGCCCTCGATCGCTCCCAGCATTAGGCTCTTCTCCAGGGAGTCCTTCCTTCTCATGAGGTGGCCAAAATATTTGAGTTTCATCTTCAGGATCTGGCCTTCTAAAGAGCAGTCAGGGCTGATCTCCTCTAGGACTGACCGGTTTGTTCGCCTTGCAGTCCAAGGGACTCGCAAGAGTCTTCTCCAGCACCAGAGTTCAAAAGCCTCAATTCTTTGACGCTCGGCCTTCCTTATGGTCCAACTTTCACAGCCATACATTGCAACTGGGAAGACCATAGCCTTGACTAAACGCACTTTTGTTGGCAGGGTGATGTCTCTGCTTTTTAGGATGCTGTCTAGATTTGCCATAGCTTTCCTCCCCAGGAGCAAGCGTCTTTTAATTTCTTTGCTGCAGTCCCCATCTGCAGTGATCTTGGAGCCCAGGAAAATAAAATCTGTCACTATCTCCATTTCTTCCCCTTCTATTTGCCAGGAATTGAGAGGGCCGGATGCCATGATCTTTGTTTTCTTGATGTTGAGTTTCAAGCCAACTTTTGCACTCTCCTCCTTCACCCGCATCAACAGGCTCTTTAGTTCCTCTTCACTTTCTGCCATTAGAGTGGTATCATCTGCATATCTGAGGTTGTTGATATTTCTCCCTGCAATCTTGATCCCAATTTGTGACTCCTCTAATCCCGCATTTCTCATGATGTGCTCTGCATACAAGTTAAATAGGCAAGGCGACAGTATACAGCCTTGCCGAACTCCTTTCTCAATTTTGAACCAGTCAGTGATTCCATGTTCAGTTCTCACTGTTGCTTCTTGACCTGCATATAAATTTCTCAAGAGACAAATAAGATGCTCTGGTATTCCCATCTCTTTAAGAACTTGCCACAATTTGTTGTGCTCCACACAATCAAAGGCTTTAGCATAGTCAATGAAGCAGAAGTAGACGTTCTTCTGGTACTCCCTAGCTTTCTCCATGATCCAGCGTATGTTGGCAATTTGATCTCTAGTTCCTCTGCCTCTTCGAAATCCTGCCTGTACTTCTGGAAGTTCTCGGTCCACATATTGCTGGAGCCTAGCTTGTAGGATTTTGAGCATAACTTTGCTAGCATGAGAAATTAGTGCAATGGTGTGGTAGTTTGAACATTCTTTGGCATTGCCCTTCTTTGGGATTGGAATGTAAACTGACCTTTTCCAATCCTGTGGCCATTGTTGAGTTTTCCAAATTTGCTGGCATATTGAGTGTAGCACTTTTACTGCATCGTCCTTTAAGATTTTGAATAGTTCAACTGGAATGCTGTCACTACCACTAGCTTTATTGTTGCTCAGACTTCCTAAGGCCCATTTGACTTCACATTCCAGGATGTCTGGCTCCAGGTCAGTAACTACCTCATTGTGGTCATCAGGGATGTTAAGCTCACTCTTGTATATACTATATACTATATACTATATACTATACTCTTGTATAGTTCTTCTGTATAATTTTGCCACCTTTGTTTAATCTCTTCTGCTTCTGTGAGGTCCCTACCATTTTGGTCCCTTATCATACCCATCTTTCCATGAAACGTTCTCTTCATATCTCCAATTTTCTTGAAAAGATCTCTGGTCCTCCCGATTCTATTGTTTTCTTCTATTTGTTTGCACTGTTCATTTAAGAAGGCATTCTTATCTCTTCTAGCTTTTCTCTGGAATTCTGCATTCAATTGGGTGTATCTTTCTCTTTCTCCCTTGCCTTTCACTTCCCTTCTCTCCTTAGCTATTTGTAAAGCTTCCTCAGACAGCCATTTTGATTTCTTGCATTTCTTTTTCTTTGGGATGGTTTTAGTTGCTACCTCTTGTACAATGTTGCGAACCTCCGTCCATAGTTCTTCAGGCACTCTGTCTATCAGATCTATTTCCTTAAATCTATTTGTCACCTCCACTGTGTATTCGTCGGGGATATGATTTAGTTCATACCTGAGTGGCCTAGTGCTTTCCCCTACTTTCTTCAATTTAAGCCTAAATTTTGCAACAAGAAGCTCATGATCTGAACCACAATCAGCTCCTGGTCTTGTTTTTATTGACTGGATAGAACTTTTCCATCTTTGGCTGCAGAGCACATAGTCAATCTGATTTCTGTGTTGACCGTCTGGTGATGTCCATGTGTAGAGTCGTCTCTTGGGTTGCTGGAAAAGAGTGTTTGCTATGACCATTGTATTATCTTGACAAAATTCTACCAGCCTGTGTCCTGCTTCATTTTGTACTCCAAGGCCAAACTTGCCTGTTATCCCGGTTATCTTTTGGCTTCCTACTTTAGCATTCCAACCCCCCATGATGATAAGCACATCATTTTTGGGCGTTGCTTCTAGAAGGTGTTGTAGGGCTTCATAGAACTGATCAACTTCATCCTCTTCAGCAGCAGTGGTTGGGGCGTAGACCTGGATCACTGTGATGTTGAATGGTTTGCCTTGGATTCGAACTGAGATCATTCTGTCATTTTGGGGATTGTATCCCAAGACTGCTTTTCCTACTCTCTTATTGATTATGAAGGCTACTCCATTTCTTCTGCGAGATTCTTGTCCACAGTAGTATACCTGATGGTCATCTGAATTAAATTCACCCATTCCTGTCCATTTTAGTTCACTGATTCCTAAAATGTCGATGTTCAGTCTTCTCATTTCTTGTTTAACCACATCCAGCTTGCCTTGATTCATGGATCTGACGTTCCAGGTTCCTATGGAATAAAAATCTTTACAGCATCGGACTGTCTTTTCGCCACCAGTTACTTCCACAACTGAGCGTCCTTTCGGCTTTGGCCCAGCCGCTTCATTCATTCTGGCGCTACTCGTACTAGCCGTCTGCTCATCCCCAGTAGCATATTGAACACCTTCCGACCTGAGGGGCTCATCTTCCAGCGTCATATCGTTATGCCTATTGGAACTGTCCATAGAGTTTTCATGGCAAAGATACTGGAGTGGTTTGCCATTTCCTTCTCCAGTGGATCACCTTTTGTCAGAGCTCTCAGCTATGACCTGTCCGTCTTGGGTGGCCCTGCACGGTATAGCTCATAGCTTCACTGAACTACGCAAGCCCCCTTGCCACAACAAGGCAGCGATCCTTGAAGGGGGCTCAAAACAGTACACTCGTTATATTATTTCTTCTTTTCTTTTAAGGTTCATAGGATTTTCTCAAAAAAGGTTACAGTCTTCTGAAGCTACAGTGCCAAGGTTGTTTATTAATTAAGACATTGCATTAAACCACACAGGAAATGAAAAAAGTATAGTGGAAAAGTTACCATTACATGTTCTGCTCATTAAATTAAATTACTACTAAAAAAAGGTCTCAACTTTTCGGGAAGAGCAAGAACTTTAGAGGTGTAGACAACTATCTGTATTTGTGTGCATGCTTCTAGAGTTTATCATGGAGATAGCGTGGATTAGAGCATGGTTACAGTAAATCTAAGAATGCAGTTGGAGGAATCTGTTCTTAAACATGTAGAATTTAAGGCATTTAGAATTTTGTTTTATTAAAGAATCAAATGATGCTGTAAAGACCATAAGATGCCTTGCTATAAAAATAGAACCATAGTGCCTTGCTATATAAATGTGCAGAAAAGTTGAACTAAATAAATAAAATAGGTAGACTTTACTGTCACCCGTGACAGATAAACTTGAGGATAGATCTGACTATGGATCTTATTATAGTGTATATGCCAAACATTTTTCCTTTGCTTTTAGTGGAATTTACATACAACTGCTCCTATTCTAGTGACAGTCTGTTAAACCAGTGTCAGAACAGTCTTGCTCTGTTGTCCTGTGCATGCAGCTAGAGTGCAAATGTTCAGGATCAGTATACAAGTATCTACATGACTGTGTAAATTCAGGTTTTGAAAGCTCTAATAAAATGGTTGTCTCCATTTGTTTTATTTATTAAAATGTTTTTATCCTGCCTATCAATCTTCAAGGAGACCCAATCTTCAGAGAGAGAGATTGACTAATCCCCAGAAAGTGAATAATGGTTGGCTAATTAGGGTTCCTGTGTGGAGTTATTCCTGTATGGAGTTATTCCATAATCTGAGTGCTACTGTTTCTTATAGCTATGCTGGGAAGCAAAGAGCAGGCCCTGGGATGTTGGCTAACCTGTGAGCACCCGTGAAAGTTTCTTCTGATAGCTTGCTTCTGCCTTCTGTGACCCTAGGGATGGGTGATGCTTGGAGGCATAAGAGAATGACTCAGTGAGTTTCCACAAACTTCTGCCTGTTAGTAATAATCTTTATAACAGTCCTTCGGGCTGTTCCATATTGCAGATGTATTTTGAGACCAAGATAATAGGGACGTGCTTATTAAGTTCAGGGCCTGAAAACAGCTGTACAGGTCAGGGACAGAAAGATAGTGAGCCATTGTTGCTACAGACATTTGTTTGAAGATAATCTTCCTCTCAATTATTATTCATAGTACAGCAGGACCACTAAATTTCCACATTTGTTGTGTGCGCCTTCCATTTTCTCTGTGGAAAAATACTTTAAATTTCAATGTTCTTGTCAGTACAAGCAGATAGAACAAAGTTTCATTGTCTTGCATAATGTTCTACACCATTAAGTACTTTATAAACACTAATTAAATTAAATCCCACATTACCCCAGTTCTTGCTAAATATTAAGCAGACAGCTATTATATTTGTTACCCCGATGGATAAATAAGGCCATAAAAAGGGCACCAGCTATCCTAGAAACCACAATGACTTAGCAACAGATCTATCTATAGAAACAAGAATATTTTTGACTCATCACTTTCCTTACCTTTTATGATAATGTAATTTGCAAAAGTATATCATTGCGCCTTTCATAATGAGGAAAGAGAATTAATAGGAAATTATGCTGATGAGTTGAGAATTGCTTTGAATTGGTTTCTCACTGTACTTGCTCTTGCATACTTTTCTGTGTGGTTCTTATTTTCCATAGAATGCTGGGAGGAACTGAAAGAGAGGCAAAAGCAGTGGCTCCTAAAAATCCGTGAATCCCCCTTATTTCAAATAGGTCCAACACTCTGGCTTTGAAGGGGTGGCTTCTTGGGAAAGAGGCAGACAGACACAACAGCAATTCTCCATGCAGCATTTTGTCCAGAGACACTGCAGATTTGCTGTTCTTTTCCTTGTAACCAGACTGAACAAACCCATGGAGGAATAAGGACACAACTAAAGAGTAAGGGCCAATCTAGGCAACCATGCCTGGGAATAGTAGACTGAATATGGTCTGTTGAACAGATGTAGGTTGCAGGCAGGAAAAGGAGGAAGTTCTATTGGGAACAGAAATGAGGAGAGAACTACAATTCAATTTCCCAGATGTGTGCTGGGAAACAAACTCTGCGAAGCGTCCTCAGTCATGCAAGTTTCTGACCTGCCTGGCTGACAATTTCATTTATCAAATGGTAGATGAACCCACAAGAGGTTCAGCCATACTGGACTTAATACTGACCAACAGGCAAGAGTTGGTGGATGAGGTGAAGGAGGTGGGGACCCTAGGGGGAAGTGACCATGTCCTCATAGAATTCCTTTTGAGATGGGGAGCCAAGGAAGCTTGTAGCCAGACGCGGATGTTGGATTTTCGTAGGGCAAACTTTAATAAACTCAGAGACATGATGAGTGTCATACCATGGACGAGAATGCTGGAAGGGAAGGGAGCATGTGAAGGGTGGGCGCTACTCAAACAAGAGCTATTGCATGCTCAATCAATGACTATTCCAGAAATACGAAAACACTGCAGGAGCTCTAAGAAGCCTATTTGGATGGACAGAGAACTTCAAGAGGAACTAAGAAAGAAAAGGAAAATGTTCAGGAAATGGAGGGAAGGACAGAGCTCTAAAGAAGAGTACCTACAGGTTACTAGGCACTGTAGATCAATCATCAGAAAAGCCAAAGCTGAGAGTGAGCTAAGATTGGCCAGGGAAGCCCATTGTAACAAGAAAAGATTTTTCAGTTACGTGAGGAGCAAATGTAAAGTAAAGGAGGCAATAGGCCGGCTGTTGGGTGCGGATGGACAAACTCTAACGAAAGATGCAGAGAAAGCAGAAAGGCTTAGTGCCTATTTTACATCTGTTTTTTCCCACAGGTCAAAGTGTTTAGACACATCTAGAGATGGCTGTAGCCAAAGGATAGTGTCTGGGTGGCAGGTTAACATGGATAGAGAGGTTGTCGAGAGGCATTTAGCTGCACTGGATGAGTTCAAATCCCCTGGTCCAGATGAAATGCACCCGAGAGTACTCAAAGAACTTTCCAGAGAACTTGCACAGCCCTTGTCCATCATCTTCGGAACCTCTTTAAGGACTGGAGATGTCCTGGAGGACTGGAAAAGAGCAAACGTTATTCCGATCTTCAAAAAAGGGAGGAAGGATGACCCGGGAAACTACAGACCAGTGAGTCTGACCTCTGTTGTGGGGAAGATAATGGAGCAGATATTAAAGGGAGCGATCTGCAAACATCTGGAGGACAATTTGGTGATCCAAGGAAGTCAGCATGGATTTGTCTCCAACAGGTCCTGCCAGACCAACCTAGTTTCCTTTTTTGACCAAGTAACAGGTTTGCTGGATCGGGGAAATTTGGTTGATGTCATTTACTTGGATTTTAGTAAAGCTTTTGACAAGGTTCCCCATGATGTTCTGATGGATAAGTTGAAGGACTGCAATCTGGATTTTCAGATCGTTAGGTGGATAGGGAATTGGTTAGAGAACCGCACTCAAAGAGTTGTTGTCAATGGTGTTTCATCAGACTGGAGATAGGTGAGTAGCGGGGTACCTCAGGGCTCGGTGCTCGGCCCGGTACTTTTTAACATATTTATTAATGATCTAGATGAGGGGGTGGAGGGACTACTCATCAAGTTTGCAGATGACACCAAATTGGGAGTACTGGCAAATACTCCGGAAGATAGAGACAGAGTTCAACGAGATCTGAATACAATGGAAAAATGGGCAAATGAGAACAAGATGCAATTTAATAAAGATAAGTGTAAAGTTCGGCATCTGGGTCAGAAAAATGAAAAGCATGCCTACTGGATGGGGGATACGCTTCTAGGTAGCACTGTGTGTGAATGAGACCTTGGGGTACTTGTGGATTGTAAACTAAACATGAGCAGGCAGTGTGATGCAGCGGTAAAAAAGGCAAATGCCATTTTGGGCTGTATCAACAGAGGCATCACATCAAAATCACAAGATGTTATAGTATACAATGGTATACGGCGCTGGTCAGACCACACCTGGAGTACTGTGTACAGTTCTGGAGGCCTCACTTCAAGAAGGACATCGATAAAATTGAAAGGGTACAGAGGAGAGCGACGAAGATGATCTGGGGCCAAGGGACCAAGCCCTATGAAGATAGGTTGAGGGACTTGGGAATGTTCAGCCTGGAGAAAAGGAGGTTGAGAGGGGACATGATAGCCCTCTTTAAGTATTTGAAAGGTTGTCACTTGGAGGAGGGCAGGATGCTGTTTCTGCTGGCTGCAGAGGAGAGGACACGCAGTAATGGGTTTAAACTTCAAGTACAACGATATAGGCTAGATATCAGGAAAAAGTTTTTCACAGTCAGAGTAGTTCAGCAGTGGAATAGGCTGCCTAAGGAGGTGGTGAGCTCCCCCTCACTGGAAGTCTTCAATCAAAGGTTGGATACACACTTTTCTTGGATGCTTTAGGATGCTTAGGGCTAATCCTGCGTTGAGCAGGGGGTTGGACTAGATGGCCTGTAGGGTCCCCTCCAACTCTATGATTCTATGATTCAATTGCAATAGTAGCCTCCATTAATTCCTTGTCTTTCTTTTAATCAATGGAAGTGTGTGCTTTATGAAATATGATGGCTCCTGCCAGATATTCTCAGTCTGACTATAAACTGCTCTTTTTTCACAAGATACTACAACTGTCATAGAATCATAGAATTATAGAGTTGGAAGGGACCTCATGGGTCATCTAGTCCAACCCCCCTACACTCACATCCCAATCGCTCATCTCCCTTTAACATCCAGGATGTCACTGGTATGTGCTGGCTCTCCAGATCACAATTGGAAGCCATGATGTATATTTTTACTGTTCCCCCAATCTAAATGGACCCATTAGGGAGTGAGTTTGGGTGTACGATGTGACTTGCACATAATCTCTCATTTGGTAAAAACATGTATTGGAAATAATTGACTTAGAGATTTATACCCCACTTTTTTCTATCTTGAGGAGTCTCAAAGCAGTTTACAATCTGCTTCTCTTCCTCACCTCACAAGAGGTACCTTGTGAGGTAAGTGGCCTGAGAGAGTGCTGAGAGAACTGTGACTGTCCCAAGGTCTCCCAGCAGGCTTTCTGTGGAAGAGTAGAGAACCAAAACAGATTCTCCATATTTCAGCCTGCCGTTCTTAACCACTGTACGATACTGGCTTCCAGTTACATTGGCTCAGCTAATTATAGATGGCTCATTTAGTATCCTTGGGTCAGCTTTCAGTGTAATCTTTTATTTGACATAGAATCATAGAATTGGAAGGGATATCATGGGTCATCTAGTCCAACCCCCTGCACCATGCAAGACACTCACATCCCAATTGCTCATCTACTGTAACCTGCCACCCCCTTGAGCCTTCACAGAATCAGCCTCTCCGACAGATGGCTATCTAGCCTCTGTTTTAAAATTTCCAAAGATGGAGAACCCACCACCTCCCAAGGATGCCTGTTCCACTGAGAAACCGCTTTGTCGGGAATTTATTCCAGAGGTTTAGACGGAATTTCTTTTGAATTAATTTCATCCCATTGGTTCTGGTCATTCCCTCCGGGGCAATACATAAGAGGAATACCCTATATGCTCACATATAAACCTAGTTTTTCAGCACCTTTTTTCACAACTAAAAAGCCTTCCTCGGCTTATACGCAGTAATTGAAATAAAAGCCTGCTCCAGCCAACCAATTGTTGCATTGTCTATTGCTTGCTCTGGCAGCTTGACATATATCAATGGTTTGACTGAGGGACTCTGATCTTTTTTTCCTTTTGCCTTCACTTCCTCCTCTTCTTAATCACTTTTTCTAAACTATTCTTTTGTTTTCTGTGGCTGGGGTGGGGTTTGAGGGTGCTTTAAAATGTACTATTTCTTTCTCCTAGTGTTTCTTCTTTTATGTGAGGGGCAGCATTGTTTGCCTTTTCTTCTTGGGTTGTGTTTCTTTTAAAAGTTGATTTTTACAGTTCTTTCTTTCAGTGTTTTTTTCTGGGGGGGCACTGCAGTTATATTTAGAGTAGTCCATTCTCCCAGTTTAGCAGCTGTTGTACTTGTTGTAGTAGGTTTCCAACTTTGTTCTGCTCTGTTGTTCTGCTCTGTTTTGCTGGCCTGGGGGGCACTGTTTGGTTCTCCTGTCAGAGCTCTCATGGTATCTGGCATCAAGAGAGGAAGGGAAGGCACTTGTAAGCCGCTTTGAGACTCCTTTGGTTAGTGAAAAGTGGGGTACAAAACCCAGCGGCTATTCATCGTCTTGACTTTTCTGTATTTGTTGGGGGAGGAGGCTGGATGGGAGAGCCTGTGATGATAGAGCATTTTCCTTCTCAGCTTATATGGTAAAATTAAGTGCCTCGGCTTATATATGAGTCAGCTTATATGCGAGTATATATGGTAAATGGTTTAGATATCTTTATAAAAACAGGTCCTGTGAACTCTTATTTTTAAACTTTTTCAGTCTTATAGCATTAGGTTCAGACTACATTCTTATGCTGCAGGTTGTTTAGCCCAATTAAGGACGATACACCCATAACTTCTTTTACATATACTTTTCTCTCCAGGTTGCATATATCATGGTCTGAGATTTTGGAAGGTTAAGTGGAAAGGAAAGCATTTGTGCTATCCTCTTGCCTTTTGGACTTGTAGGCTATCACAACCCAAAAATGACAAGTTGGTATCTTTAGAGCCAGGTTCCGATATGGCAGAAAAACATTTAACATTAGCCAGCCTTTTTGGTATGGGACTGTGTTATTAGGAGCAGAGGTAAACAATGGCATATTTTTCAGGAGGCCATGTCTTACTTATGTATTGCTCATTTCTATTCTTCAGAGATCTTGTCAAGTGAGGGTGGGCTTCTAGTTTTTCTAATATTTTTCCTGTACAAAGAAAGCCATGATGTTTATTGTGGCATAGAGATACCTGCAGTCCTGCTCTGAAAGATACAAGACATGACCTTGAGTTCTGTAGCTTAAATATCTCCCTAGGTCAATTTGCTGTCACTAAACTTCAGTCCTTCATTGTAAGGTAGAGGGCCAACCTAGCAGAGAGCTAAAACTAAGTAGAACTTGAGCAATTTGAAAAGATTCCACAATTTGGACATGTATTGAACATTCTTACATCTTGATCTTGCCCATCTTTATTTGGAAGTCACATTGATATAATGTTAAATTGGGCTCAGTTCCAGGTAAACTGTATGTATGTGGTAGGAATATTAGCATCATTAATGAGGATCTAAAACCACTCTAGTAAAAAAGAATGTCTCCTCTTAATGTTACCCCCTTCAGAAAGCTCTCTTCCACTCAGATAATGGGAGCTAGCCTGGCAGCTAGAAGGGCCCTCAATTGATTTCCAGCTCTTAATGACTGCTTATAATTCTTGTCAATCACAAATATTTAATGATACCTTGCAACACTGTAGCTAAATGGACAATTATTGATGTTTATATGAGGGGAAAGCCAACTTGGGAGAATGAAGAAGCTATGCTTGTGAAAAGAAATGCACTTATGAAAGTGCTGAAAACCAAACCAGTTTTATTGATGACTTTAATGACATACAGATGGAGTAGAGTGTGCTAATCGGATGCCGGTAATTAAAAAAAAATAGTTGGAAGAAGTAATAAAACATTGGAATAGGATTGAAAATTCAAAATAATTTGGAACCGTTTAAGCCAGGGGTAGTCAAACTGCGGCCCTCAAGATGTCCATGGACTACAATTCCCATGAGCCCCTGCCAGCATTAGCTGGTTTAAGCAATTGATCTAAATTAGAAAAGAAAAGCCTGAAGAATGAAACAAATACACATAAGATACAGGCAAAAATTCCATAGAAACTAGGCAATATCTCAGTGTAGGAGTTGGTGTTCCTTAAAAAGGCAGAGGATTGGATTTGAAGAATAAGGACTTCCGAGAATAGCAAGGGGGGTGT
Source organism: Paroedura picta (assembly GCF_049243985.1). Taxonomy (NCBI): domain Eukaryota; kingdom Metazoa; phylum Chordata; class Lepidosauria; order Squamata; family Gekkonidae; genus Paroedura; species Paroedura picta. The sequence goes on from NC_135369.1 coordinate 134,770,215, forward strand.
CTGAGTGAGAAGGGACAGAAACTGTTGAAAATGGCCAGTTTAGTCTGGATCTAACCCATAAAGTATTAGAAAATAAAGCATCAGTCGCTTGCTAGTTTTTTTGTGGGTAGGATGGGGATTTAGAAGCTGCAGGAAGAGGCATGAGTTATTCCTGTTCATTATGCTGACTAGCATCAGGAATGAGTAACAGACTGAGTTTTTCTTTTTTTCTGAACAAAAGTATAGAATGTCCCAAAAATGTCCACATTAAATAGATTTTGGATGCCAGATAGAGGAAAGACCTCTGCTTACAACTGGGGCCAATCCAAGTGGACTGTACATCAGCCTATCTAAAATGTATTGATTGGATGCAAGGTAATAGTGCTAAATGATAAAATAATTTCCATTACACTGGTGTTTCTTTCATATAATATAACAACAAAAAGTTGCTCAGTGGGAGCTGCATATTGATTTCATTAGTGAACTGCATAGGTTTCAAAACCACACAGCCTTTCTTTTGCTTTGTTGAATTCTCACAATTTTAGCACTGAAGAGAATAACTTAAGACAGCAAGAGACTTAGACTGCAATTTTATGCACATTTAGGCAGCTTAAATCACACTGAATTGAATGGGATTTTTAAGCATCCAATCCATGTGCAGGATTTTACAGCTTTATCCCCTTAGAAATAAAGCCCTGTGTTGTGCAGCACAAAAAAAGATATGCCGGTGAACACAGGATTACCTTGTGTCTTTTTATCGTAGAGAACAGAAGCAGTATGGAGGAAAGATTTATTGTGTATTCATTTCAAGCTGACCAAGCAGTTTATAAGAGGTTCAAATAATGATTTATTTCCAGAGAGAAAGTGTTCTTGATGGAATGTCATTAATTGCTTAATTATTTCAGGCAGGAGTTGTACTCAGCAATTTGTTCGGCTTTTATATGGTTTCGTTTAAGTAATTCACTATGAAAGCATTCTTGGGTTGTGGAAGTAGATGGTGAACCTGCTAAGCAAATTGCTGATATTTCAGCTCTTTGTGCAGAATGTGCAATAGGTTTCTGATTAAAGATTGTTAATTTCCCCCTACAATCAGTTTTTTAAAAAAATAAAATGCTTAGTTAAATTTCATAGGGGTTGAGGAAAGCAGCTTAAATAATATTTAGCACCTACTAAATCAGATACTTTTGCCCAGCCCCATGCTATTGATCCTTTCTACGTTGTTCCTTAATGTGCCAGATGCTTCTTGACAGTATGAGGTTGTGCCACAGGGAAGATAGCTCCATATTTCTAGGTGTATCTGTAATACCAAGAGATCCTTGGTATTAATGACACAATATCAAACTATGTTGTATTGTATTACACAATTTATGTTCTCTGTAAACCGCCCTGAGCCGCAACAGAGGGCGGTATATAAAGCTCAATAAATAAATATTATTATCAATTTAAACCAGTCTTAGTAGTAAACATGTAATAAAAAATCAGTAGTAAAAAACCCCAAACTGATTCTTAGTAAAATATTCCAGGGATGAAACTGTATTTCATTGATCAACCAATCTCCTTATTTACCACCTAATACTAGCAAGCCTTATAGGGAATTGAAGTAGTCATTTCCTGAAGTAGTCACTCCCTGAATGGGCTGAGCTCCCAGTCCCGTTCTCTGTGGCTATTCAGTCATTTTTGCTAAAATATGAAGGGCTTGCAATTTTTCAGTTTCACATCCATGTCTTTACAGATTACCACTTTCCTTTTTATTATGCGTTGTATATATAATCAGGTGAAAAAGATAGTTTGCTACAATATAAGCCATGTCATTTAGATACATTAAAGACAGCCTTATTGTCTTAAAGATTTATACCAGTTTAGCAAATGTATACTCATTTTAGATGATTGATACAGATTGCACATCTGTTTTGGTGGAGGAGTGAGAGAAGTATTGCTGCATTCACAGTCTGGACTTCCAGGACTGGAAATATAGGTGCCATTCTCTTAGAAAGCAGTGGGTATTTTCCTTCTTTCCATCACAGTGGGCCATATTCTAGGATTATTATTTTAGGGCTTCTCTCAGATGATTAGAAATGTTTATGTTTGAGTATTTAATTTTTGCAAAATGTTATTAGTGAATACAAGCCTCTGTCCTTGGTACTGGATATACACAGGGTGGTACAATCCCATATCCCTCTAGGTTTAAATATTAGCGATCCAGAAGATGTCTGGGTTATATGCTTGAAATTAATGAGAATATTAGAATAATGTGCAAGTGGGATGTCGGGTTTTCTCAGAACATGGCACTAATGGTGGTAGATTGCTCCAGTGGAAAGCTCCTTGTGACAGAGGACACTCCCCAATGTTAATTGAACATTTGGGTAGGATCAGCACAGTGTTGTCATAAAAATTAAGCTTATCCATTAGCTTTCTCTGTCTTAACTATGTTGTATTTTGTTGGATGGTGGCAGAAAAGGTGTCACTGATGTCTTTCATTTGCTTGTTAGAACAAATATGTGACTGAGACCTGGGCCCACTGAAAGATCTGGAGCCACCAGGTTGTCCATCAGCCCTGGCTTCATGGTAGAGGGGGTGGCAATTCTGGTCTGGAACACCTATCCCTTCATGGCTCTCCCAGCCATGTCATGGGAATCGATCAGGAATGTGGCCATCTGGGTGGTGAACCATTCACCCATGGCACTACCAGGTGCCCTGCTGGGCCTGCTGGAGGAGACGACCACCTGGACATTGCAGTTCCCCAGACTTCAATGTTCATACGGATTTGTCGGCTCAAGGACTTGGCTTGGACCTGGTGTTGGCCATGGTGACATTGGGGTTCTCGCAATTAATCGTCGGTCCCACTCATCAGGCTAACAGGGATTTGGTGCAGGGATTGAGGTAGATCTGGTGGCAAATAACATCATTCCATGGTTGGACGACCATGCCCTGAATGCTCAGTTAAGGATGCCACCCCCCTCCCTGTTTGGGTGATGGACATATTTTAGTCTGCCCACAGAGACTTATGGAATCCAAAGGATTCTTGAATGCTCTGCAGGACCTGATGCCGTCCAGTATCTCATTGGAGGGCTTGGTGGATGACTGGCAGTCCTGCCTGTTAGCAGCCATTGACGTGATTGCTCCTGACATGATTGCTCTCTGCCCTCACCTCAAGCAGGCTCCTTGGTTTTCCTCTTGCCCAGGTGGTACAGAATTATGGACTAGGTGCCATCAATATGCAAATGACACCCAGCTCTGTCTCTTGATGGATATTTCCCCCCCCAAAAAAAAAACACTTGCCAGCTGTTTGGAAGATCCCCTGGCTGGGTTGAAAGGCACAGGAGTTAGAAGGGCACTGTCCCTGCTTGGACAGGGTACAACTGACATCTGCACCTCAGGCCAGGAATGTGGGAGTGATCGTGGATGCCTCATTATCTATGGAGGCTCAGGTCACTAAGGTAGCTCAGACGGCATTTTTTCATCTGCACCAAACACGGCTACTAGCACCCTACCTGTTCTCGGATCATCTAGCCACTGTGATCCATACAACGGTCATTTCCAGGTTTTACTTCTGTAACTCACTCTACGCAGGCCTACCCTTATTCTTGACCTAGAAATTGCAACTGGTACAGAATGTGGGTCCTCACTATGTCATCTTGGAGGGCCTGTGCCCAGCCTTTGCTGAGCCAGCTATTTTGGTTGCCTGATCAAGTTCAAGGTATTGTTTTTGACCTTTAAGGCTGTACATGGCTTGGGCCCTACTTACTTGGGGACCACTTACCTCCTTTAGTCCCCCACAGGGCACTTCGCTTTGTGGGTATGAATCTGCTGATGATCCTGGGGCCCTGAGAGGCACACCTGGCCTCGACCAGGGCCAGTGCCTTATCTGTCCTGGCCCCTACCTGGTTGAATGAGCTCCCACAAGAGTTGTGGGCCCTGATGGAGCTCTCTGAGTTCTGCAGAGCTTGCAAGACGGAACTCCTCCACCAGTCATTTGGCTGAGGCCGGGTGGTGATTCTTGGGGTATGAGATTGGGTCTCCCCTCTCCCCCCTTGCCTCCTGAGCTCGGTGCTAGATTGAGTCCGGAGTTGCTGGATGATCTATCCCCGGATTTTTCTTCCCATCATTATTTGTTTGATCATACCACATATCGGTTACAATGGCTCTGATGTTGGGGAAGAATTTATTGTTATTTTATCGCCATGTAAGTTTATATTTGGGAAGTATGTTGTTTTATATGTTTATTGTGAACCACCGTGAGCCAGCTTGCTGGGAGCAGTGGTATAGAAGTTTAATAAATTATAGATTGAGCTTATTTGCATCGTCAGTATTTTGTTAAAACTACTTCAAAACATTATTTAAATTTATTTCAAAACAGTATTCTGATTTTCTATTTTTCCCCTGGTCCAAAACCTACCTTTACATTTTATAAAGTACATGTAAAGTACATGTACATGTATATTTTCAATAATTTCACAGCAAAACAGCTGTGTGCCCCAAAGCAATTAGCTATTTTGGCTGTTTAAACTAGTAGAAGCAGCCCTAAGCAATAGGAAGTAGTGACACAACTTTTTGGAAGCTATAGAAGCAGTATGCTTAATTTTAGCCTTTAATAGATTTTCAATATTGTAAACATTAAAAAGTCATAGTCAAGTTGTCATGGGTTCCAAAATCTCTCTATATCTGCAGTGTTATGCTTGCATATTTGGGGGTAAACTTCATTCATATAAGATGGTACATTACACATTTTAGTGTCCTTTGAGGCTTAAGTTTCTTTACATATGTATTATATATGTCTGAGGAAGAGTGCTTGCACTCGAAAGCTCACACCCTGAATAAATCTTTGTTGGTCTTAAAGGTGCTACTGGACTCTGATTTTATCATTCTAAAGTCAGTTTTTAAATAATTAAAATAATTAATACTTAAGATTTTCTGTTTCTACTTGCTTCAGAAAGAGGCATATATTGACTGCAGTGATTCATAATGTTGCAGTAGCATTCTGTTTCGGTTATGACCTGTATGCTTCATTCTCAGTGTAGCAGGAATATGGTTCCTGAATTGAAATCCATACACACCACATCGAGTTATCATCTATTCCCCAAACAGATATCTGTGGGTGCCAGAACTTAGCTCTTTCTGGAATGCTTAGTCAGCCAAAAGTATGGCAAAGATTTACATGAGCAGAGAATCCTGTCTTCACTGTGAGACAGTCTCAGAGGTGACTTGCATTGAAATGAGAAGAAAAGAGGATTAAGTATATTGGCTTTAGAATTTTTAATCCTCAGTCTTCTGTGTTTTTTTTTAGTTTTCATTGCATAAAGAAACTGTGTGTTCATCAGTATTTAGTCAACATATTGTGTTGCATTTATTCAAAACCTGGCCTGTTTGACATGTATGGATAAAATATTTTTGTCAACAATGTCTAATGTAAGGTCATCATTCTGCGTTCAAGATGTCTTTTAATACATATTATGTTTACTATCATCTTGGTCTAGCATATGTAAAATTAAAGCAAGCAGGTGTACTATATAGGCCAGTGGTGGCAAACCTATGGCATGCGTGCCCTAGACGGCATTCAGAGCCCTCTTTGTGGGCATGCGTGCCATTGCCCCAGCACAGAGGTCTGGCTTCCTGGTGCCCAGTAGACAGGGAGAACTCTTCCCATGTGTTCCCTGGCCCGGGAAGCAATTGGCTGGCTCGGGTCACTCAGCTGGGCTAGTGTCTGCAAGCATTGGTGAAAGTGGGAAGCTTGCACCAAACAGAGCCTGGGGAAAGCAGAGGCAGGCCAGACCCTGCCGGAGACGCCACACACCGCTGGCCCCACACACGCGCCTGGCCTCGCCCCTCAATGGAGAGAAGGTGAAGAAGGAAGGAAAAGGTGTGGAAAAAAGGGAGACAGGGACAAAACCTAAAAATAAGCCACCCAATAACAAGGGACTCTGTTATTGTGTTTTTCATTTAAGACAAAAAGATGTAGATGTGTGAGTTGTTTTTTCTCGGTAATCAGGTTAAATTGCCATGTTGGCACTTTGCAATAAATAAGCGGATTCTGGGTTGCAGTTTGGGCACTCAGTCTCTGAAAGGTTCGCCATCACTAATTATAGCCCGTCCTTGACTCCAAGACAGGGACCCCTTCTTACCAACAGTGATGCCCTATTTGGGATCCTAAATAAAAAAGAAAAACAACTGTGCCAGTTAAACTAGTGGTCTAATAAGCTTCTTATCATTTAAGCACTGCATTGCCTGGCATCACCTGGCATGGGTGACCATAAGAAAGAGGCCTTTTCTGTAGTGGGATTTCACCTGTTCAAGATACTCCCTGCAGTAATTTGCTCGGTACCAGCTTTAGGTGAGTGCGGCTTTCCAATGCTGTCCTAAGCAGAGCTGAGCCTTCTAAGCCCATTGACTTCATTGAATTAGAAGTTCGTAACTCGGTTAGGGATGGCATTGCTGGTCTTTCAAGCATTTGGCAATAAATTGTGTTTTTTGGCTGATCCATGCTGACATATTTTACTGACATTGTCTGCCTTTGCATTTCTGTTAAAGTCTTGTTCTGAACTTCCTAGGGAAATATGGTTGAGAGGCAGTCTTTAAATTTTGTTTAGAATCCCTTTATGATCTGTAGACATGTAGATACCAGAGTGGATCTGTGGTTCTTTTAAATCTCTGTCATATCATTTTGTAATCATCTGCTATATCTGCCATCCCTGTCCATTTATCTGATTAATGGCCACATCTTATTGCATTTAAATAGGACCAAGACAGCAACTGAACTTATATCTGGTGTTATCTGCTATAGCTTTACAAAGGAGGTTATACCTTCAGTTTCAAAATCATTTGTCCTGATAGACTTGCCACTGTAAAGGTATCTGTTCTAGAAGCCTGAGTGCTTAATAATTAGTTTACAGGAAAGGTAAGTATTTGTGCAGTACTAAAGTTACTGCAGAAATCCAGTTGCATTCATGAAAATAAAACCTAAAATCTTGAGTAGAAGTGTTCCTTTTTAAAGATGTTGCCCATCCACAGATGCCTGTTCGTATACAAAAAGGTGAGCCGTAAACTTGCCACTTAAAATTTACATTTTAATCTGGTGCCCTCTGGAATAAAAGAGTTGTGTGTTCAGTGCAAATGTGAAAGGAAAAGACATGCCTTATATTCCACTGGGTAGGGGCTCCAAAGTAAGAGACTGGTTTTGGGGAAGTCTGTCTTTTAAAGTCAGTCTCCACCTGTGCAAATCTTATATGTCAATGACAAATATGTAGCCTTCCGTGTGTAGGAAGGCTTTGTGGAAGTACATTCTGAGTTCCAAGGCTGGCTGAGCCCTGTACTTTCATGAATATTGAAACTGGCTGGTGGACAAACATTTTGCTTTCTAGGCCATTCCAAAACAGATGGCACAGGGAGTTGTTTTGAGTGCAGCAGGACTCCAGTTGCAGCAGCAGGCCTTTTGCCACTTAAAGGCCTGTTACACAACTCAGGAGGAATGTGGGGGCAACCTCCAATCTGCTGACACTGACTGGAAGAAGGCATAGAGAGTGCACCAGTGTGCTACCAAAGGTTCACTTTCTGCCCAATGCCCAGAGTGTCCTAGGCAGGCAGATATCTCATCATTACACTTCTGTCGATTAAGTGTACGTCCAAATCATATGGCTGTCTTGCTTTCTATTTTCTTGAGAAAAGAAAAGGGAAACATGTTTGATTTCATGGCTGGTGAGGAGTGGTCAAGAAAATTTTGAGTTTTGCATACGTGTCATAGAAATGATACTGGGCTTTTTAAGACAAATGCATCGAGAAACAAATGTACATAAATTTGTTTGAAAATTATCTCAAATGAGAAGGTTAAACTGCAGCTCAGTGCAGTAATCTGCCAGAGCTTCATTTCAGACTATATGAGTTAGTGTAGCCCTTTAAAAAGAGAGCTGTGTTTACAGAAGGCACAAATGAATCCTGCTTTCAGAAATGTAGGTCACTCTGTGACCTCCCAATAGAATGAGGCAGCAGTTTAACCGTGCAACTGACAGCTCAGCAGCAGCAAGCCTGACTGTCTCCAGGAAACATGCCTTTACAAACGTAAATACGTTATATCCTGCATTTCACTTATTTCTTTTCCCAGTTGCCACAGCAGGAGCCACAAACTGTCACTGAGTCCCCTTCCTTCACTCCTTGTCACCAGAAGGAAATATATTGTAAAGATACTGAATATGTTATGGAGAAGATCATGAGACAGCTGAATTTGAAAATGAAATAGTGGAGGAATATTTGAATGTAGGGCAGGATAAAGATGTCCTGGTTTTCCAGTCCTTTGTTTCATCCAACATCTTTCAGGGTCATTTTATCTATTACATAATGGTTGCAGACATAAATGCCCCTGGGTGCACATATAGCAGGGATTCACAGCTATGACTGATTAAAAGCAGTAGCTGGATACTTAGCATAGCATGAGATATAAAATCATAAACATACGTTTATTACCTGTTGGTATTAATTTTGTCAGTATGCTTAAGAAGTTCTGCATGTAGCCTTTAAAAGAGTAGCATATAAATGCAAATCATATGGTGTCGCTGAATCTGACAAATGTATCACAGAATATTTTACAACAAGAATACCAGAATCTCTGGGACAAAACAGAAGCTTCTTTGGCCAGTCCCTAGAAGCTGAAACAGTAGAACCAAAAGCAGTCCTGCCATTATCTCTGTCTGCAGGATGGACAGCTATGGCGTCAGCACAGACTAGGCTGTCTGTGATCCCCCAAATGTCTGTTTTTCCTCTGATGGTGTAAACGTCTTCTCTGGGGTAGGGAGAATAACAGTGATTTTGTTCTACCTAATCTGAGGCCTTTTGTGCAATATATTTAACACTAACTGAAGCAATGTGAAACAGACTTCTTTCAGGGACACATTCTCACCATCACCATAACACACAGCAGTTCTTTAACTTTTTCCCCTATGTAGTATGGATTACTTTTGGCCACTGATGTTGATGTGGAAACTACAAATTAGTTGGAACAAATCACTCAGTGGCAGTGCTGTGTGTTAACAGCAATAAAAGAAGTGCAGGTGATTATTATATTAGTGTTCCCAATTGTTTTATTATACTTATTTTAAAATGGGTATATACATCACCTTCATGACTGAACAAAAAAAAATTAAATTTGAGTGGGTAGCCGTGTGGGTCAAGCAGTAGAACAAAAATTGAGTCCAATGGCACTTTTAAGATCAACAAAGATTTATTCAAGGCAGGACAGGATAACATACTCAGCACGGCCTGTCATTTGTGGTGATTCCTCCATGCTTGGGTAGAGATGGATGGAGCTAACAAGAAGTCACTTTTACTTACTTCTTTTCACGACTGGGAAAAGTGTCTGCCATTCATCACTAACTTTACATTTTTATTGCTCCAATGATTTTATAAAGAACAATTGAACCCATAGGACTGATTGGCTTTTCTAGCAATGAATTATCATACTGCATATTTGGACTTCTGATACTGTTTACTAATTTGCTACTAATTTATTTTCTCCTTGTATCTGTACTCTTATGATTCCTGTAACATTGTCTGAGGAAGTGTGCATGCACACGAAAGCTCACGCCTTGAATAAATCTTTGTTGGTCTTAAAGGTGCCATGGACTCAATTTTTTATTGCAAAAAAAATTAAGTTAAGAGAGAGTGTTTGGTTTAGACTAGGAAGATAACTATTCCTCAATCAAATGTGTTAGGAGCCAGTGGGCTTAATGTTATCACAGACCAAACTACCTCACAGGACTGATGTGGAGATAAAATTGGGGAAATAAACAGCCATACAGAAAGAGCATGAGCTTTGAAAAGTTGAACTATGTATGTTGTGTTCTTTTTTCTTTCAGTGCACTGTGCTTTATCTTGTTCTCAGCCAGTAAGCACTTTCCAGTATGGCTTAGTTAGACACAACAATTATTTTTCATTTTTTCTTCTTCTTGCCTGTTTAAAGGTTTTCTTGACTATACTTATTTTTACAGAGACGATTCCACTACACTTGGCATTTTAGGCATTATTTAAAAGTACTGATGTTTCAAAAAACATATTTGAATGTACACTGTCTTGATACATATGTAGATATCTATATACAACACCTTAAAAAAATTAAGTACATCTTCCCATTGTTGTGCCTCACTTACTACCAGTTGTGAGACACAGGGAAACCATTGAATTAATATATTTCTTTTTCTTGGATGTGACTTTTGTTGCATTCCTTAACAGGTCTGATTTTGTTATTCATTTAATGTGTTGCAAGGAGAAACAGTAGTGCTCTGAGCCAAAATGAAGTATATATTTCCTTTCCAACAGCCTTGGGCTCTGCCTCTTGCAGATAGAGTAGTCTTTTGTTTTCCATTCACTGAGAAAATGTTTTGGTATGAAACTGTAGCACTCTGATACAGTTATAGTTACAGATAAATATGGTATTGATGTTAACCTAATTATGTCAGAGTATGAATGGGGATGCACATTCAGGTACATATCCCTCAGCAAAAGTAATGCATTCTACTTAAGCAAACCTCTGTATTTAGACATATATCCAGTTGAGAGAGCCAGCTTGGTGTAGTGCTTAGGAGTGCGGACTTCTAATCTGGCAAATCGGGTTTGATTCTGCACTCCCCCACATGCAACCAGCTGGGTGACCCACTGTTCTGATCAAGCAGTGATGTCAGGGCTCTCTCAGCCTCACCCACCTCACAGGGTGTCTGTTGTGCGAAGAGGAAAGGGAAGGCAACTGTAAGCCGCTTTGAGATTCCTTTGGATAGAGAAAGGCAGCATATAAGAACCAACTTCTCCTCATCCTCCTTCTTAATCATCATCATCGTGGCTGCACATGAAACTTTTTCTCTGGATTGAGATTTCCCATTAAAATAATTAAGCCCTGATATATAAATTGTATAACATGGTTCCATGAGAAAGTCTGAGCTGATGTTTCTTGTAAAATTGTGGCACTTCAGGCCAAGGCTACATTTAGATGTCATGATAAACCATGTTTTGTTTATAGTGTGGTTTATCCTACTTTGCCTGCTGCTTGTTTTTTCTATGCTTTCACCATGGGGGACATCTTCCTTAAATTCCACTGGCTGTGGCCTGGTGGCTACAAGGGGGTATTTGTGTGATGGACAGCTTCCAGTTCCACCCTTCAGGTGTCACTGCCAATCCCAGGTCCCAAGATATGTGTGTAGATTCTTAGAGATTCCAGCCAAATAGATGCCATTGATCTTCTGTGAGAGGAGGAAGGACAGTAGTTAGAAGGTGGAGGAAGGTAGCCATCTCAGATAAAGGGTTAGGAATAGTTTCAGGGGGTACTCATGTTGGTCAGCAGTAGAACTAGATTTGGGTCCAATAGCATTTTAGTAACTAACATGATTTTCAGGATATAAGCTTTCAAGAGTCGAAGCTCCCTTTGTCAGATAAGTAGGAATGGAAATCCCTGAGCCCTTATATTCCCATCAGATGGTAGGAGAGGTGCAAAGATGCATTGCAAAATGTAATCAGCTTTGAATGGAGTAGTGAAGAAATGCTTGGAGGCAGAAAATTAGCCTCAGTAGTGGCATAATAATCCTGCATGCCTGTTCAGTCATCGGAAGGAACCCACTTTTTCTGAACTGGTGAATGAGCTCAAGTTCAGCAAGGTCTCATTGTAATCTCCCCTTGAGGCTTCTCTGTTTGAGGAATTCTACTCTAGATCAGCAATGGAATATTCTGGAGGATTAAAATGTTCTGCTGTTTTTGTGATTTTTAATGTCAGATTTATGCCTTTTAATTCCTTAACATAGGGAGTGACTTGTTTATATGATGAGGGGGTCAAAATTTCTGCTGACACTTGACTGCATGTATAAGTGTTCAAAGATGAACAAGTGAATGATACCAGAGTATGTGTCCATGCTAAGAAGTATATTACTGTGAGTGTGAAATTGTTTGTTAGGAGGCTATGGCCGAGAGAAAGCTTGTCTTCCAATGCCTGCGCGAGAGGAGTATTATTGTCCAGTATAGGTTGCATATTATTAATGATGCATTGAACTGGTTTGAGCGGACAGCTGTATGTCTGTCAGTGGTAGTCTGTTGTTTCATTTTGGCCTATCTTGTAGCAGACTGTCCCTTGGTATCATTCTGACTTTGTTACTTTGTTTCCTTACTACATCAGGTGAGTATTGTAATTCTAGAAATGTCTGTTGTGGATTCCACAGGTGCAAATCTGTCAGAGAGGTTGGAACAGATGAGGCTTTGAGCATGACCTGTCTTAGGCAAGTTAGTCTGTTTCTAAGATATAGTACAGGGATGGGCAAACTGTGGCCCTCCAGATGTCCATGGACTACAATTCCCATGAGCTGCATCCACTGGCAGGGGCTCATGGGAATTGTAATCCATGGACATCTGGAGGGCCACAGTTTGCCCACCCCTGATATAGTAGGTTGGGAATTCATGAGCGGATCAAAGCAGGAGCTTGAGATCAGCTAACCTTTTAAGTTCTGTAGTGATTGGACTGAGGCAGTGTAGGGACAGAACTGATGAAGTCCATAGTTTACCTTTGTCGATGCAGTAAAGGCTGTAGTGAGGGGACCAGATACCCCAAGTTTTCTCTCACCAGGAGGAGAAACAGACTGTCAGTTATATAACTTGGAACTGTGACCCAGCCCAGCTGTGAAAAGATACTTTTATACCATCTTATTTGCAAGCTGGAATCAGCCTATTCATCCTCCTATGGAAGAGATAATCTGATTGTTGTTCTGTTACAATAATGTGTCTCTGTGAATTGAAAGGGAAGGAATTACAAATCACTGCAGAAACCAGTGGTGCCCTCTCCAGATCCACTAGGAAACTTTAGCAAATTATCCAGCTGTTTCAGTAATCACAGTGAGCCTTACTGACCTGCCTCAACCAGCAGTTATTAAACGCTACCTTTTGCCAATCTGTCACTGAGGACTTGGGTTTCTGTTGTTGGACTGAGGGGAATGCTTAGGAGGGGCTACACAGGACTTACTGTATGTTTATCCATGATCTCTCCCCCCCCCCTCCATTTTATCCAGGCTCTAGGTCTTTGTTCCCCTGGGCATCCCTCAGGACTGGAAAATACAAATAAGCTACGGCAGTTTAAAGCTGTAAAAATTACCAGCCCACCATAACTGGTACCGAGCAAACAGTATTAGGTACAAACTGTGGTTACTAAGGCAACTAAATCATCATCTTTGGACATCTTTGTTTAGCTCAACTCTTCACACATCCTCCATGAGCAAATTTGCTTTGATGGCAGATATCTGCTCAATATCTTTGGCAGTTTATATGTAGTTGCCCAAATCCTCTTTAGTAATCTTCTCATATCTTGGTCATCTATTGATCCAATAGCCTCCCTTGCTGTTTATCTTCTGGTTTAGTTCCTCTTTGTTCTAATGTTCTAGTAATGTGCTCCTTAAATTCCTTTTTTGGTTGCCTGAGCATTGTCTTATATGGTCTCTTTGAGCCAAAGTTTGTGGTCCCTCACATAGTCTTTATTTGGTCTAGACTTTCACTCTAAAGAAGGTCTTCCATTTCTTGACTTGCATGATACCACTTGTTAACCGTATCAACGTCTTTCCATTGTTTCTACCTTTCCTAATTAATGTCATACATTTGAGCTGAGCTTCCATTACTGTGACTTGAAAACATTTTCAAGCATCCTGAAGAGGTTTGACCCTCCTGACTTTGTTTTTCAATTTCCTTTTAATTAATGCACTCATCTTGAAAAGTTGCCGTGTTTAAAGTTAAACATTGTTTGGGGGAGGGGAATACAGATTTGACCTCCATCATTTTGACAGTAGAGCTCCACTCTGCCCTTTCCCTTGATTGGCTGAGTACTGAGATTTGGTAAGTATTGAGGGTAAATTTAAGAAGATACCTAGAAAGGGAGAGACTTTGTCCCTGCAAGCCAGAGGTGACAGAAACAATGAATCATGTTTTCTTTAGTTGCCCCTTTTATGTCTCTGTTCACCAAAAGATTGTCAGTCCTCTTCTGGAAGAGTCTATTATTTATTTGGCTCTGAAATTTCTCTCTGGCATTAACCACCAACTCACTAAGACAACTGCAAAATTCTGTGCAACAGCAATTAAACTATGTCAAATAAACATAAAATCTTAAATGTTAAACACATTTCAGTATTTTCTGTTAATGTTATTAATTTTAATTAAATATTATTCTCCAATCAGGTAATTCATAATTTGTTTTTAGCAGTTTTTAAACAGTTTTCTTTCTTAATCTCTTTAAAGGTCGTGTCCTGCTTCCAGTTATTTTTAGGACTATATCATTGGTTATTGGATTATAATTATTTGAAATTATTTGCAGTCTTAATTATAGTGTGGTGAACTAATTTTATTGTATTCTTTTTCAAACTGGCTAGATAGCTGTAATAAACTGAACTGAGTTCTGAATATGAAAATGGGGGGGGGGGAACTGGTGGAAATTGGTGCAACTATATATTTGAGTAGGAGAATGTAAAGATTAATCTTGGGGAAGGGAGAGAGGCATATGTGAAAAAATGAGCAATTGTTTACATCAGGGGTAGTCAAACTGCGGCCCTCCAGATGTCCATGGACTACAATTCCCAATTCCCTGGGAATTGTAGTCCATGGACATCTGGAGGGCCGCAGTTTGACTACCCCTGGTTTACATACATTGCATTCTTAAAGCATTTAAAACAATATTTCACACTCCCTGTAGAATATGTTTCTCTCAATTGATTGCCCCCCATTATCATAATAATGGGGGGCAAATACTGTGTAAAGAATTTGTTCTTATGAATTTATTTACTGTTTAAGAAACTGTATCAGGGTATGGTTAGATTTAGAAGGTGCAAGATAAAACAGTCTTGCTGAAGTTCATCAGATATGGACCATGACAGAAGATGTCCTAGGAATTCTATGTATCTTGCCCAGCATTCGACAGTGGAAGAAAGGCACACTATAAGCATAATAAATGTACTACAGTTTTAGCCAGTTGCTTTTATTGTTATCATTTATCATTGCATTTCTATACTGCCACTCCCAGAAACTGGCTCGCGGCAGTTCACAAACAAAGCAATACCAATAAAAATACTGCCCCCAAAACAATAAATACAGATACAATATGGCGGTACACTACTAACTTTAAAAATTGTCCCTCGTATTCCAGGCATTGGTCTTTGTATGTACCAGCTGGGAGATGGAAACTGGCCCCCAGCACAGTCTACCACCACAGTAGGAGCTGGGGGGGGGGGGACCAGATCTAATAACCCAGGGCTTCCACCCAGCCTCAACCTAATGCCTACAAAAGGGATGGTTTGTAGGGTCTAGACAAAAAAGAGGGGGAAAAACCTATAAGGGATACGTTTTTTTCTCTTTTTGTGTCAACCAAATGGCTGGCGGAAGAGCTCCGTTTTGCTGGCCCTGCAGAACTCAATAGAGTCTTGACAAGGCCCACAGCTCGTCTGGGAGCTCATTCCACCAGGTAGGGGCCAGGACTGAAAAAGCCCTGGCCTTGGTTGAGGCGTGCTTTCCGAGGACCTGGGACCTTCAGCAGATTCATACACACAAAGCAGGGTGCCCTGCAGGGGGCATAAGGAGGCAGATAACTATTTTGCAGATACCTCTGATTATAATCTTTCCCCCTTAGTAACAATGAACAGTGGCTTTCTGGATGACTGCATTTTATTGTGTGCGTGTTAAGTGCCGTGAAGTTGCTTCCTATGAATTAATGACTTTGAAAGTGTTCTATTCTTAATAGTCATGCTTAGGTCTTCCATACTGAGGGCCATGGCTAACTTGATTGAGTCACTCCATTCCGAGTAGAGTCTTCCTCTTTACCTGCTGCCTTCAACTTTTCCTAGCATGATTGTTTTTTCCTGTGAGTCATGTCTTCTCAAAGTACAAAATCTTCTGTTTAGTCATTTTATCTTCTACAGATAAGTCAGGCATTTTATATCTCTAGCTTTTTTAGAGTGCCTTGGGGGCTTTAGAACAGCAGTATTTGGGGTTTTATTATGTTTATAAACACAATATAGTACGCAACCTATTCTAGACATAATGCAAAAAAATCTTATTTACACTGTATTTTATATTTTCATTCATGTGCAAGGTGGTCAAAGAATCTAGGTCTGGTGGCTGGAGAATTTGGGTTGTATTCAGTATGTGCTTTTGTGTGCTATGCCCAGAAAAGCAAGAAAACAGGTTGCTAGAAAGTTTAGCTCTACTCCAACACTGTAGACCAGGGGTAGTCAAACTGCGACCCTCCAGATGTCCATGGAATTGTAGTCCATGGACATCTGGAGGGGTGCAGTTTGTCTATCCCTGATGTAGACTGTTCAGAGTGAACTCTAATTTTTCATAATGATTTCAGATGAGTAGCCGTAGTAGTCTGAAGCAATAGAACAGATTCCAGTGGCTCTTTTAAGACCAACAAAGTTTAATTCTGGTTTAAAGTTTTCATTTGCATGCTCACAACTAAACTTGGTTAGTCTTAAAGGTGCCACTGGACTCAAACTTCTGTTATCTTTCAACCTTCTGGTATGCAGTGCTAGTTGTGCATATTTTTAATGTGCACCATGTAGAGATTTCTGTCCTTGAAGAAATGTTTGCCTCCACTATAATGTGATTCTGATACCTGCAACCTGTAATCAGAACATCACTCTCATTTGGTGTCGGGAACATACATACCTAAATATTCAGTAACATGTGCAAACTGTTCTTCTGGTCATTATATCGCTTTAACAGTACAGTCATATGCAGAGTTACTTTAAACTCATTTAATTCCGGTGCACTTAGGCGACTAATTCTGCATATCTGTACTGTGCCTTTCAGCAGCAGTTTTGAAATTACTTGTGCGCAGAAATTAAAAATAAAACATATCAAGATAAATTGGTTGTCAATTAAACTGAAAACTCCAGTAGATAACGAAACATGAGCATTGAAACCATCAAGAAGACAGGGGGGCTTTTTGCACGCCTTCAAAATCGCACAATGGTTGCCAATTGAAAACACTACTGATTTGCCGTTATGCACAACGTCGTTGACAATCTGCCACACACCTGAAACCGATCTGCAAAAAGCACTTCCTTGTAGCGCTTTCAGGGAAATCCCCAAAAGTGGATTCACCCTCCGGAAAACGATACACTCCTGCAAGCAATGTGCAACACTAGCGAAAAAGACCTGTGCGTTAACATTGTTGCGGTTTCTACAAAGTCCCTCCCCCTGGCTCTCTCCTCTGATCTTCCGGCGAAGCGATCGCCATTTTTTTTTTCTCAGAGCGAGCGGGGATAAACGCACCAGCGAGCCTCTTTCTGTTTAGAGGCTTCCCCGGCTTCAGTCCCTCCACAGAGTCACTAAGCACAAACAACAGAAAAGCCCGTTTGCTGATGTATTTTCCCTTTATTTTTTACACATTCATTCAGCCGAAAATCGGGCCCGTGAGAGGGGGGGGGATTTTTTTTTTTCACTCGGAGGGAGCGTGGCAACGATCAAACGACAGCTCAAACACACCAGGCAGCTGGATAGGTCTCTCCGTTGCAACGAATCAACACAGATTCGTTGCAATGGGTCTGTTTTTTTTTTTAACTTTCTTAAAGGGAAAGGGGCTGTTTGGGAGCATGCTAACGGCTGCCCATTGGCTGCTTGACGGCCAAGGGCGGGACGAGCTTGGCAATAGCGCTTCCTTTCTAGCGATTTTTGCCGAGACCGGAAGCCTGTGGGAAACGCTACAAAACGCAACTGGATTCCACTACAAAGGCAGGTATGCATAACGACGAATTGCACTATTTTAAATGGCGATTTTTCATTCAGCAACCAATATGCTACAAAGATCCCGGTGCGGAAAGCCCCAGGGTATTTCCTGTAAAGGAAAGGATTTTTCCCTCTTTTTTTGGGGGGGGGGGGCAAAAACATTGTGAAGTTTTAAAATCAGCTTGAGGTATAAAAATGTTCCCCTTCTTTGTGGCTGTCCCAGACAAAAGAGTTACTGGTGGCTATTTGGACATAAAAAAGTGATACAGAGTGGCAGGAGCAACGTTCCCCAAATGTTGTTGTTAGGTGCAAAGTCGTGTCCGACCCATCGCCACCCCATGGACAATGATCCTCCAGGCCTTCCTGTCCTCTACCATTTCCTGGAGTCCATTTAAGTTTGCACCTACTGCTTCAGTTACTCCATCCAGCCAACTCATTCTCTGTCGTCCCCTTCTTCTTTTGCCCTCAATCGCTCCCAGATTTAGGCTCTTCTCCAGGGAGTCCTTGCTTCTCATGAGGTGGCCAAAGTATTTGAGTTTCATCTTCAGGATCTGGCCTTCTAAGGAGCAGTCAGGGCTGATCTCCTCTAGGACTGACCAGTTTGTTCGCCTTGCAGTCCAAGGGACTCGCAAGAGTCTTCTCCAGCACCAGAGTTCAAAGATTCAGTTCTTTGACGCTCGGCCTTCCTTATGGTCCAACTTTCACAACTGTACATTGCAACTGGGAAGACCATAGCCTTGACTAAACGCACTTTTGTTGGCAGGGTGATGTCTCTGCTTTTTAGGATGCTGTCTAGATTTGCCATAGCTTTCCTCCCCAGGAGCAAGCGTCTTTTAATTTCTTTGCTGCAGTCCCCATCTGCAGTGATCTTGGAGCCCAGGAAAATAAAATCTGTCACTAGCTCCATTTCTTCCCCATCTATTTGCCAGGAATTGAGAGGGCCGGATGCCATGATCTTTGTTTTCTTGATGTTGAGTTTCAAGCCAACTTTTGCACTCTCCTCCTTCACCCGCATCAACAGGCTCTTTAGTTCCTCTTTAGTTGCCATTAGAGTGGTATAATCTGCATATCTGAGGTTGTTGATATTTCTCCCTGCAATATTGATCCCAATTTTTGACTCCTCTAATCCCGCCTTTCTCATGATGTGCTCCGCATACAAGTTAAATATACAGCCTTGCCGAACTCCTTTCTCAATTTTGAACCAATAAGTGATTCCATGTT
This sequence comes from Paroedura picta, assembly GCF_049243985.1. NCBI lineage: Eukaryota > Metazoa > Chordata > Lepidosauria > Squamata > Gekkonidae > Paroedura > Paroedura picta. The sequence continues at coordinate 134,789,130 of NC_135369.1, forward strand.
TGGTTCTCACTGTTGCTTCTTGACTTGCATATAAGTTTCTCAAGAGACAAATAAGATGCTCTGGTATTCCCATCTCTTTAAGAACTTGCCACAATTTGTTGTACTCCACACAATCAAAGGCTTTAGCATAGTAAATGAAGCAGAAGTAGATGTTCTTCTGGAACTCCCTAGCTTTCTCCATGATCCAGCGTATGTTAGCAATTTGATCTCTAGTTCCTCTGCCTCTTCGAAATCCTGCCTGTACTCCTGGAAGTTCTCGGTCTACATATTGCTGGAGCCTAGCTTGTAGAATTTTGAGCATAACTTTGCTAGCATAAGAAATGAGTGCAATGGCATTGCCCTTCTTTGGGATTGGAATGTAAACTGACCTTTTCCAATCCTGTGGCCATTGCTGATTTTTCCAAATTTGCTGGCATATTGAGTGTAGCACTTTTAGTGCATCGTCTTTTAAGATTTTTAAATAGTTCAACTGCAATGCTGACACCACCACTAGTTTTATTGTTGCTCAGACTTTCTAAGGCCCATTTGACTTCACATTCCAGAATGTCTGGCTCCAGGTCAGTAACTAGCCCATGGTGGTTATCAGGGATGTTAAGCTCACTCTTGTATAGTTCTTCTGTATAATTTTGCCACCTTTTTAAAATCTCTTCTGCTTCTGTGAGGTCCCTACCATTTTGGTCCTTTATCATACCCATCTTTGCATGAAACATTCTCTTCATATCTCCAATTTTCTTGAAAAGATCTCTGGTCCTCCCCATTCTATTGTTATCTTCTATTTGTTTGCACTGTTCATTTAAGAAGGCATTCTTATCTCTGCTAGCTTTTCTCTGGAATTCTGCATTCAATTGGGTGTATCTTTCTCTTTCTCCCTTGCCTTTCACTTCCCTTCTCTCCTTATCTATTTGTAAAGCTTCCTCAGACAGCCATTTTGATTTCTTGCATTTCTTTTTCTTTGGGATGGTTTTAGTTTCTACCTCTTGTACAATGTTGCGAACCTCCATCCATAGTTCTTCAGGCACTTTGTCTATCAGATCTAATTCCTTAAGTCTATTTGCCACCTCTATTAACAAATTAGCATGGCGCAGCATGGGGAGGCCCATCCCACCGAGCCTCTCAAGGCCTACTATACCACAGGAGGTGATGACCCAAGGGTCCCACTGGGCATCAGCTTCTGTCGGGTTCCCCGGCCACCTGGAAATGCAAACCATACCACAGCCTTCTCACCCCTGGGTGGAGTGCCTTCTGGCCCACATCCTCACGGCCCCTTGGACAGGCCAGCGCACAAGCTTGGCCACCCCCCAAACAACCCACCCCATGCTTAAACCCACCAGCTGTGACAATAATATGCAACCAACAAACATTCAGTACAAATAACGAGAGTAACACCTGTATCCTAACTATAGGTGGAAGGGTAGGTCACTGCAACAGCTGTCCAGTGCAGGGAAGAGGCAGAGCTCCCTTATAAAAGTGAACACTCAGCCTCACACCCTCCATCGCACACCAACATACGCCTGTCAGCCGCAGCCAGGGGACACAGCCGCCGGGCTTACATGCCCGGACAATGCATCATCTTCCCGACACTCATCCGCACGGCAGCAAAAGCTCCCTATCACTCTTAACACAAAATGAAAATCTCTAATTTGCACTGACCATTCAGGAGTAGGCAAGTGAGTGTACAAATACAGTAGTCTTTCATTTAGCACTTGAAGTATGATTTGGCATTATGCATATGAATCATGTCACTCTTCAAAACTACATTTGATGATGAGTGATTCTTTTGAATAAAGTATAGTACATGTGCTGCTTACAGTAATGGGGAATGAAATCTGTCACTATTTCCTCTAAAAAATCTCTTTGAATCCCCACCTGTTGCTAGCAGCAAGAGTTTTCATTATAGAGTTTTAGACATATATTTTTCTTGTCACTGTGAGGTCTCTGATGGAAGCTTGTAAAGGAAGATGGTCAGACAAAACTTCTTTTAGCTAACTTTCCCTTAAAAGTCAGACTTAGTCATAGCTTTTTTTCCTCTAAAATCTAGTCATTAACCATCTACCCTTACTGACTCTACCCTTGCTGACCTTACTGACTCTCTACTCTTACTGACTCTCAGATTTATTTAAAAATATGATTCAGGATGTTTTGTGCTAGAAGAAACAAGATCTGCCTCAGATATTCATCATAGTGAGACTGTAAAATTATAAGCTTTTTTTATACAGAAACTTCAAAACAGCGACAAAACCGCAAAAAAGGCAAAACCCAAAAATTGAATCCAAATCAGCCATCCTGACTGATGCAGTGTCAATTTATTAGCAAGTAAAAGTAATTGATGACTCAAATGCTAAGCACGATGGCAGTTTCCGAATTTCAGTTTCGTATTGCGCTCTTTTTAGGAATATTTTTCTCTTAATAGAAGTTACTTGTATGATAGGCTCCGTGAGGAAAATGGCACTAGCGCAGATACTGTAGTACAGCATTAGCTGTATGTAATAAAGTGAATCTGTCCGACTCGATGTCAGCATTAAGTATATGGAGGATGCATCCCTTCCCATTAAGAACAGGCAAAAAAATTCAGATATGAATTTCTGTAATCATTTAAAAGAAACATCTGAGTCAAAGTGCAAAGTATGATCTGTTCCCTTTCTTAGTCATTCTGGTCAGGATGCATGTTAAATGGTGACTAAAACTGAGATGCAGAAATACTTTGTGAATGGCAGACAGAAACAAAACGGAAGCAGAAAGAAGAGAACGGACTGCAAATGCATTGATTACATCTCAGTGGTGTCAAATACACTGGACTTCAGCCGTCATGCATTGCTCTCTTCATGAAGCTCGCTTAGTCCTTTCGCTGTATAAAAACTAAGTCGGAACTGTCTGGCACATCTAATTTTTGGATTAAGGAACAAATTCCTAAAGAGTGATTTCACTGCCTGTAGTGCCTGTCTGATTCAGTCACAGTCTCTGATAGAACTTGTTGGAAATATTAGCAAAGACAGGATGTTACTACATTTGAGGCCATAAAATTTTTGTTGTTGTTTAATACATGCCTCACATTCATAGTGTTTAAGTACAGCCCAGTCCTTAGTGTACTCCCATCCATGTAACCTGATCCAACTGCATGCCTTGGGGGCATGAGCATAATGGCTCATCTGTATTATTGTGAGGTTACTGTGCTTTATTGAATTTGATGATGTAGGCTTTAGCTTGCAGGCAGCTTGCAACATTTCTGCTGAAAAGGGTGTTTGCCACCAGAGTGACTAGTAGAAAGCTAGTTTGTGAGCATGGCAGGCAAGGAAAATAAGGATGGGGCAAAAAAGAATAACTAAGGACCACAATTTGGACTCAGGAAGCTCTGGATCTCTGTAATTCAAGAGATTTTGAATTTTTCAGGAGCTAGAAGTTGACGGATTGTTTGACTCTTACCCCAAATCTATACTGTGCAAATTTGGGATATGGTAAACTGCAGTGCAGTGACTGTAATGTGCTAAAAATGAGGGGTTTCTCCTGTAATTTTTGTCATTTGTGGGGAGAAGCTGTGTTCCTCAAGGAAATTATAATTGTGCAACAAGGATGTCTTATCTGCTGCTGAAGAAAGATGGGTAAAGAAGAGTGTTACACAAGATGTTCAAGAAAGGTTCTGGCATTCATTTAAGCAATGGGTGTGAAAGGCCCGTAAACATAACTTGTTTTGAAATGAAAGCATTCCTAGGACCAGCCCCCTGACTCAATCACATAGTAATGGGTTCTCCTTTACAAAAAGTAAATCAAGCTGCAGCATTAACAAAAGCAGGAAAGCCCATTGGTTGCTCTCAAGCAGGGAAGGATTTGCTTTTTTGTAAATCATGAGTCAGGAAGAACTATACACAGCAGTAGGAAGGTTGTGACCAAATAACCCCTCAGCAAACTGTGGCAAAGAAATATTGCCACGGTTGCTATATTCTGACTGCAGTCTCATGGCCTTGTGAAGCTGAAGTCAGGCTAGCTAACTAGCCACGGTGTTCTACATTCTTTCCCAGTGCCTACTTTGGGGGAGGCTTTAACTAGAAGTGCCAAATTGAAGCAGGTGACTTCCATGTGCAAAGGAGGCATTCTTGCATTGAGCTGTAGTTCCTGGCCATGGCACTGAATGCTTGTGATGTTTTCATGTCTTGCAATTTTGTGGTGGTTTTCAGCAGAAAATGGACATGGTTTTGCAGGTAGACATTTCCGCCCTTATTTATAGGAGAAACTGCTGGTTTTTTTGATGCCAGCAGTATTTCCTGTACAAGGTAACGGGCTCCAGAAACCTCTATAAACTACAGTATTACATGAGACTGTTTATTCACATAACACTAATACTAAAACTACTCCATATATTTGTTCATGAATTGCCAGAAGGGAAAACAATGTGTGACCCTCTTGTTCACAGGTTATGTGTACATTCAAAATCTCAAATATAGACCAAATGCACTCACCATCTAAAAACGAATGAAATATCTGACCTGCTGGTCATATGGAATAGTTGACTGGAAACATAAAAGTCGGTACTATCTTCACAATTGTGTCTGTTACCTGTCAAGCCTTTTAAATTGTATGCAACACACCAGTCTGGAATCAACATGAGTTACCTCATTGTGCAGGTAACTGCATGATAAGGCATTTGTGTGTTGCATCAAGTGGTGACAATTTTCCACACATCTGCACCCAGTCAAATTCTGGAGAAGCAAGAGAGCAGTAAAATTCTCATTGCTGCTTGATAGAAATCTGCTAGTGAGCAGCTTTCCTCATGGTCAGATGTACATGTGAACCCATTGTTACTTGACAGAAAAATTGTATTTAAGCTATGAAATGGTGTGGCGCACAACCCCATTTTCTTTCTCCTCCTGTATTTTATCTTACAGTGCCTTAAAGAGGGGTATTTCTGCTCACGAAGTGTTAGATCTTGAACTGCTCTCACTTGACATAGAATCTGAACCATTAAAAGGGTGTACTCTATTAAATCTAACCTTCTGGATGTTTACATCCAAGTGAAATGTGAATGAATGTCTTTAAGTCCCAGTCCCAGTGCTGCTCTGAAAAACAGCATCATCTGAATTTCTTGGACAAAAGCATTCTTTTCCTAACATCTGCATTTTGAAGCACTTTGACATCTATGGCTGATAAACTGTGTTAAGAACAGTTTCTTTAGTACAGCTCTGGTTGTTTCCTTATCAACTGCCGTTGAGTGTATAAATTTTGTACAAAGCATCTTTAATCCAGAGGAGAGGATGTTACAATAAAATTGATTTACAGTAAAATTATCACATCCTTAGCCGAGCCCCCACTAAAACAAATGCTGTGTTAAAATGTTTATAGAGGTTGTGTGAGAGTTCTTGGTATTCAATTAACAGTAATAAACTTCAAGGGAAGGTTATACATTGCCCCACTTAAAAGATGCTTTCTCCACTCTCTAGATCCAAGTGGTACACACAAATGTAATAAAAATGCCCTGTGCATGCTCCTCTCTAGCAAAACAGCATGGGAAAAAGACCATTTGGGATGGAGAAGTGGTAGTTTATGTATTTGTGGATCCTTTCCTGCTAGGCTATGAATCATCAGATTCCTACATATAAAAGCCACTTTTCAATAAATTCAGTCCTGGAAAAAAGACCACGTTGACTTCAAGATTCCCAAGCCCGCTTTCTCTCAAAATGATTAAATTTATAATACAAAGTACCAAAATTTTTCTTCAGAAGCCATTAATACTGAAAGGAGTAGAGTTGAGTAAACTTTTTATACAAGTTTCACTTTTCATGTTAAAATGTGCCTGCTTGGTTAAGGGAATTTTTCATCAGTCATGAGAAAATCAGAAATATTTTTTCCTCTGTTTTTCATGCAGGTTTCAGGAGCTAATCACACTCATGCAATGCCTATAATTGCTCCTTTTTTAAAGGGTTCCAGGGAGCCTTGGGGATCCAGAAAGTGGGAGGCTCCTTGTGTTTGTCAGTTAACCTTGAGGACTTGGATTTAAAACAGGGGAAAAACTGAGGGAGGCAATCAAAACCCATCAAAGCTTGAAAGGATTTCTTTGTCAGTAAGGGAACTAAGAAGGTAGTTTGGCTCAGCTCTAAAAGCTAGTTCCAAGAGGTGTGCCTTTCATATGCCAGGTGTGTCATGGACATATATGGTAGCTATGAATACTTGTTCCCAAAGTTAGAAATAACATTTTCCTTTTCACAACAACATGAAAATGAACCCCCCCCCCATGGAAGCTGAATGGTGAGGAAGTCTTTATTACAGCCTCTTCTCATTGAAGTGCTCCAGATTAGTGATTGGTGAGAGTCAGTCTCTTTCCCTCCTGCTTAACCTTGAAATCCATTATTTTCTTCCCAGGCTTCCCACCTTGGGTTTTTCTAGAGAGTGAGGGAGGGGGGCTTCAGAGCAAGAAAATTACCTTAAAAACCTTCTCTGCTGCTGATAACCCTTAAAGGGTCAGGGCTTTCTCCTCTTTGGAACCAGGTTGCAGGGGAAATGAACATGAAGAGAGCAAGTGCAAATTCAGGAGGTTTGGTTCTAGCTTTGAATAGGTGAAGCTTTCCAAACGTAAAAAGCTTAATATAATTCTCACAGTTTCAAATCTGGTTATTTCTTAATCTTGATGGATAGTAACTGCAAAGCTTTTTTTTTTTTTTTTGAAACACGTGGCTTAGTTTAGCAGACTTTCATGTGGTCAGAATCAAGACCAGTTTTCCACAGCTGGATTTTTCCTCTCTTCATCCAGCTAACTTCCGAGTTGAAAATATATACCTGGATACTCTCTCATCTGAAATTGTCCTGACTTCTTCCTAAAATAATTATGTTGGTGACTTTATGTGACACAAAACATCCATCTATGCTTGAATTTTTATAGTGGATCTTGGAACATGCATCTTTTAGAAAAACTTAGTGTCAGCGATATGGCAAAAAAGAAATCCAATGTGAGGGACAAGTATATAGAAAACTACCTGAGGTTGACATAAATATAGCATAGAAAACTCTATATCTTCTCATAACTCATTATCTGCTTATAAAAATCACCCTGCTTGTCATTTTGCAGATATATGCAAGGCTTACTGGAAAATTTATTACAGTAGCTGAATTGAAGTGCTAGTTCTTTTTTTTGTCACAAGTTATATGCAAAATCCTATTAGGTTTTCTTCTAAATTATTCCAAAAATCCTGCAAGAAAGGGTTTTTATAGCATCTCTCTTGCATGGTCTCTTCATCATCAATTGCTGATCCTGCATTTCAACAGAACTACTATAAAGTAACTACATTTTGTTAACTTTTTTATTTTGAAGATGTTATGGTATAAAAATAGTGCAGGGGAGTGTCCATACTGATGGTGAAGGTTAAACAGTTCCTTAAAAATTCCTTAAATTCCTTAAAACCTCAGTTTTCCTGTAGCTGTACACTGCTAGATCTTCTCCCGTCTTTTGCCTTTTCTGTGTGCCATGTATTCTTGATGGGGCTTCTTTCCTACTTTCAAAAGGCACATCAGTTGGTCAGTTTGATGATACTACATTTTGCACGGATGATATCACATAAAGCAAGCAAATCCTATTCAGGAAAATGTCCTCAATAAATACAGCCTTTTGTTCTCTTTTTGGCCATTGGCAAAATGTTATCAGTGAAGGTTGTCAGGGAAGTTCTCTTTTGGTAATAAAAATATTTGTAAAACTAATACATTATCTTTCTGACTCTTTTAAATATATATATCTGTGTTGAATCCAGTTTCTTTGAATTCAGTCTTGTAATACAAAATATAATCAAGGCAAACTTAAATGTCTTGGGAATGTAGAGGAATGAAAAGAATATTATCAATATTGAATATGTTTATGATACTATGAGCATTAATATATAGTGCTGTGAGCTGGAAAAGTTCCTCAGCCATTAATTTATTCTCACTCTCTCTGCCACTCCTGTCCACGAAGAATAAAGATTATATATCTATATTCCATTTTTACCAGAAACGTCTTCAATACAGCACACCCTTCTGATCCTTAAAATGAAAAAAACAAATAATAATAATAATAATAATAATAATAATAATAATAATAATAGCAGCAAAATAATATCAAATAGCTTTAGAAATGGTCACCATGTGTATTGTAAAAACAAACTGAGAAGCAGCTGAACAAAAATATTGTTTTAAAAAATCTTAGATTAGGGATTGGGTAATGGAATAAGAAGGGTTTCCTTGACCACCAAGAGGTTTTACAAAGTGGGTCTAATGAACTTCCCCTTTGAGGAAATTCCACAATGCAGATGCCAGCACTGCAAAAGCTGTTACTGGTAAATTGTAACCCTTGAAAAAACCTGTTTCTTGCAAACTGTAACTTCATTGTAGATAGTGGTGATACTTAGCGCAGTGTTTTACCAGTTTACATAAGCCCACAAATGTGTTCATGTAAGAGAAGGTGCTCCCTATGGTATGTAGGACATAGGCTAATTAGGTCTTTTAATGTCAAAAGCAGCAGACTGAACTTGCCCTAGTAAAGATCACTAAGAATTTGTGTTGGCTGCATATAGAAACTTCCATACTCTTTAAAGTTTCTGAGTTGTTTTGCAAGGTTAGTTCTACCCCCTCCCCCATGCTTTGCTTTAGTTAAATCAACAATATTATTGTAAGACAGTATTATTTCCAATATATTGGACTTACAGTATTGGCATATCTTAGAAACTGGTGGAAGGGTTAATGAGCTACTGTATGTGAAGTGCTTTGAACATTTGAAGTGCAGTATATAGATGATTCCTTTTTTGCATGAAAGGGCATTTATGTAGATTCTGGAATCTTTTCCTCTTAAGAGTCTCATTTCCACTCTAATTGCCTTGGCTTGGCTCAGATCAGTGGGCAGAAACATCAGTTGTTGCACAGACCATATCGTGACCTTGTTGCATTGTATGACTAATTGGTGTTGCTAGTTACTGACTAATATGCAGTATGTTCAGCCCAGTACTAGCTGGAACAAATCAGGTTTATAAGTTGCACACAATAGGCTGAGCAGAGTTGGAAACTTATTCAGGTAAAAAATCTACCTAAATTCTACTTCCTCTTCTTTATTTAGTAGCATCTGACCTGATAAAGAGTTCTGGGAGACTTGAAAGTTTGCACACTATGTCTTTAAGTTGGTCCTAATAAAGGTATTACATGGATTCTGTCCTTGACTTTTTAGATTTCACATGCACATCTCTTTCGAAACACTGGCACCCTGCCAAGACTGAAGTAACACATTCCTTTCCTTGGTGTGCAGGACAAGAGGGAAAGTTCCTGGTATTTGACATGTGAGCAAAATCGGCATTTAGGGTTTTGGAATATGTTTTCAGCTTGCCAATAGTTGGAGAGGCTTTTAAACTGGAGCCTAAAACCTTAGAAGACTTTTCCTGGCTCTGCAGCTTGTGTTTTAGACAGGCTGGCTGTGAGCCTCTCATCCTGACCCGAGCATATATTTTTTTGAGGCTTCCACTAATCAACATGGCCTGTTCTTCTGTATTGGGAAAGTGGGGCACATAGCTAGAAGGATGACTGAGGGGATTTCCGCACTCTTTAAAAATAGTGAAATACTTACCTTTCATTGCCATTATATTCTGGCCCCTCCATATGACGTCACCAACATGCAGCATCTGGGCAGTAAACGGCCGGTTACATCCTCCATTCTAAACTGCTAGTTGGTGAATCCCAAAAAGTAGATTCACCAACGTATGTTGCGCTAGCTATAGGAGAGCAACCAGTAGGCCACCAGCAAAAAAAAATGTATGAAGGCAAAGAAGCGCTATCTTTGCCTCCAATGTCCCACCCTTGTACCTACCTAGCTTTCCCTTCTCCTGGAGATAGGAGGGGGCTTCTTTTAAGTGAACTGCCTGGAGCAATGAATAGGCCTACAAGCATGCAGGCAAAGCCAAAAATTTGTTTTCCCCAAAGTTGTAGCACAAAGTATGCCTTTCTAAGCTCCCCTCCCCCAATCAGGAACAAGTTTCATTTTTAAAGGAAGCAAGACTCGTGTTTCCATAAGGGGTGGCAATAAAGAAGCACTATGCATCTATGATTAGATGCATAGGCATTTCAACAGAGAAGTATTGAATTTTTTTAAAAAAAATAGCAGGCATCATGGGCCCTTTAAAGCATGGAGAAAGGGGATTGGCTGCCTGACTTGATTGATAGGCGGAAGTAAGTCATGTATAAAGCACGTTGCTCTCTTCTGCCATTTCAAGCAGCACTTGTGGAGGGGGAGAAGCGCGAAATGGCGGCAGAGAAGAGCGAGGCAGCAAAAAGGTGAGGAGGGGCCGGGAGGCACAATTATATTTAGCCCTCTGAATGGCGTAATGCTGTTTTTAACAATGTGTGGAAATGCCCATAGTATTGCTAAGCAGAGGTACACCCTTCTAAGAACATTGAATACAATGGATTTAGGAGGTAACATTGTGAATCTACTGCCTTGGAGAAATACTTCTGTATAGAAATATATCTTTCCTAAATAATCCAAGTGGATTGAGTTCATAAATTCAGTTGGTTACTATTATCCCCATCTGGGTATGTGTGCTTGGAGAGAGAAGGAAGGTTTGTTCGTTTGTTTTTAATCTAAGGAATTGCTCATCAAGTGGTGTCAAGTGTTTTCAACGGGAAGATTTTTCTTTTGTGTGTGTATTTAATGCACCTAAGTAGGTATTTTATGTTAGTTGCTCATTTCAGAATGAGAATGGCAGCATAAGATATAAGGAATGGAGTAGACCAGACACAGATGTTTGGCAATGCATTAGAACAAGATTAGGTTTCCACTTACCCTAGCCTGACCTCCTGAGTAGAGAAATTCCTGCTTTCATTTTATAGATCATGTGTTAAATTTGATATGCTTTGGCTCACTCCATGTAGTATAAGGATATCTAAGGAACACAGGGAGAGAAATAGAGAACAAGACATTCGCAAAAGGGGAATGCAGTATTTGGGATGCAGTTCCATGCTTTTACAGCAGTGAACATCAATCACACCTTCCAAGAACAGCAAAGGACAAGTTCTTAATGTGTGGTGTACTCGTGGTTAGGCTGCACTGCTTCAGACCTGGTACTTGGATACTTATTTGACTAAGTAATCCACCAAACACAAAAAGCTCTCCATATGTTAGCATGACATGGAGATGGTTACGCCAGAATCTTCTGATATCTCATTTTCAGTATGGAGGAAAGTTTGTACATGGAGTAATATTCAATCTTGAACTCCTTCCCCTTCAGGTAGAAATAAATCCAGGCCAGAAACAGGTTTACAACCTCAGTGGGAACAAGACCCTTTACTCTCTCCCTTGTCTCAGTTTCCCTCCATCACAACATACCAGAACAAATGCAATTGTTTCTTAAATGTCTGATTAGAGTAAAAGTAGATAAAAATTCACCTCTAAGGGAACCTCTATAATTTACCTTTATATTTGTAAATTTAGTCAAATATAGTAGTTGAATTTTGGTTTGTTTTTTTTTCTCCCATAATAGAAGAAGAGTGGAAGGAAAGAATAAAAATTAGATCTTGAGTATTATACCTGCATCCCATCTTTTTTCTACGGTGGAACTCAGTGAGATCCTCATGCCAGATTTTCCAGGCTTCAGTGGGTTGTTGCCTATCCTGCCCTTAGGTCATATTGCAGAGATGCAGAAATTGCAGAGATATTTGCAGTGTGTTTTCCTCTCCTTTCATGCTCTTTTTCTTGCAATGAAATGATAAATTGCATATATGTTTTCTTTAAAGAACAGCAAAACATAATGCTCTCTGAGCCTTTGTAGTTATCATTGAATATAATCCATGTTTGATTTTTCTTTCAGATGGGAAATAGACATTTCAGTAGTGTAAAATTATTTCCTCAGAAATGCTTACCTGAGTGTGTCTTTCTCTGGATGTTGCAGCAGCTTTTTTCTTTCTGGACGAATTACAAGGGTGATCCCAGCCAGTTTTCAGGGGAATGGGAGTAACCAGTCAGGTTAATTTGATGATGTAACTGGGGGGAAAGGAGGCTGGGTCATTTTGCTCTGAAATAATCACAAGGTGATTCCACTCAACCAGGGAACCATCCACTGAATGGGATGACCCCTTGATGCTGTGTAGACAAGGGGTAGTCAACCTGTGGTCTTCCAGATGCACATGGACTACCATTCCTATGAGCCCCTGCCAGCAAACTCTCATGGGAATTGTAGTCCATGAACATCTGGAGGACCACAGGTTGACTATCCCTGGTGTAGACAATCATATTTGGCTAAGTCATTATGTCGGGGGATAAAATAGGAATGCAATGTTTTCAATTAAAATTAAAACGTACTTGAACTGAAAGGAGGCATTTTTACACGCACCCAAATATGTTAGTGAAAAAACAAAAATAGTTTAATCTCAGATCTAGTTATTCAAAGGTGACGCATAAGGAGGATCAACAAGTTTCCCTTGCTCATCTTCAGAGGAAGGTACCTGGTATTCAGAGCATTAGGATCTGACAAGGAGAGTTTAGACTCTCAAAGCTCACAATATTGGTTCTTATATGCTGCTTTTCTCTAACTGAAGGAGCCTCAAAGCGGCTTACAGTCGCCTTCCCTTTCCTCTCCCCACAACAGAAACCCTATGAGGTAGGTGAGTCTGAGAGAGCCCTGATATTACTGCTCGGTCAGAACAGCTTTACTAGTGCTGGGGCGAGCTGAAGGTCACCAAGCTGGTGGTTGTATGTGGGGGAGCGTGAAATCAAACCTGGCTCGCCAGATTAGAAGTCCGCACTTCTAATCACTACATCAGGCTGGCTCTTGTTGGTCTGAGATATTTTGTTGGTCTCTGAGATGTAGCTGTTCTAATTGAATGTAGCTGTTCTACTGCTGGCCAGCATGGCTCAACTCTAAAATGATCATTACAGCAAGGCTTTGCAGTGAACTAGTCTTACCTTCTTTTAATAGATTTATAGATGTGTACCTGATGGCTGGTGCAGACGTTGTCTCTCACTTGATAACTGCACTTTCAGGTGGTGCCTTGTAGGCGTGAACGAGCCGTCACAGGCAACCTTTTATGGCACCTCAAAAGCAGCAATTTTCAGTGAATTCACTTCACAAATTCAGCTGCCAGACTTTGAGCAATAAGAAACAAATGGTGAACATGCATATGGGCAAGGAGTCATGAGTCTGGCAACATGCTGTCATTACAACGAGCAGGTGTTGCCTGTTCAGTGCATCTAATTTCCACAAGGCAGCCTAAAGTACTTCGCCACTTGCTAGTTCCACTGCAACCAAACACGACTGAGGGCCAGTTTAAAGACAAGGCAGGTGAGGCAAAGCAGCTCATCCGGGAGACCTTGCTGGTACACAGCTTTTCATTTAAACTGGGTGGCCTGATGTCCATATTTAAATAGCACACCAGCACAACAGCTGCCTGGATGAACTGCATAGTGTTCAAGGAGAGAGTAGCTTAAATTGGCCCTTCCACAATGAGAGAAAGTTGTATGAATCCCATAAGAAGAAGAGTTGGTTCTTATATGCCACTTTTCCCTACCCGAAGGAGGCTCAAAACGGCTTAGTCGCCTTCCCTTTCCTCTCCACACAACAGACACCCTGTGTGGTGGGTGAGGCTGAGAGAGCCCTGATATTACTGCTCGGTCAGAACAGTTTTATCAGTACCGTGGCGAGCCCAAGGTCACCCAGCTTGTTGCATGTGGGGGAGTGCAGAATCAAACCCGGCATGCCAGATTAGAAGTCCGCACTCCTAACCACTACACCAAACTGCTACAGTATGTTAGTTATCATATCTGCGCTCCTAAATAGCTACGCTCCAAGTCTCAGTGGAATCAGTAGAACAAAAATTGAGCACTTTGAGGTTACAACTTGCTAGCAAAAGTCAACCTAAGAAGAAGAACCAGCATGGGTGTTGTCTTTAGTTTATAATGGGGCTTTCCTTTTGAACGGGATACAGAAGTGCGAGTTTGCTTTCTGAATGCTGTTTATTTCATTCTGTTTTAGGTTGCCACCACTTAAGCTGAGCAGCTGGAAGCTCGTCCTGAAAATCTCTGGGCATTCATATCTTAATGGATTGCTGTAACCTGCTAATTTCTCCATTCATCCACTTCCTAGTTTCGTGAAAATATTAGCCAGCACAGATCCTGGGAAAGTTACATGTAAGTCCTGCCTATTTCATTAAAAAAACTGTAGGAACAAAGTATTTCTGTCTGGTTAGGATGAAAAACAGTCAATCTATATAGTGCTTGTTAAAACATCCTAAAAGCTGTAATTCAGTAGATAACATGAGGCTGTGAATAAATTGATCCCGAAGTACTATTATTGTCACTTTAAAAAAAACTAAATGGAGAATGTAATTTTGTCATTTTGTGGGCTTTATAAGTACCTTTACTGCCACAGCAAAGCTTGGCACAAAGTACTTTATAAATAGCTTAGGTATTTGTCTCAAAAGAATGCTACGATGTGTGTAAGTGTGTTCAGAATAATAATCCACTGTTCAGCATGGAGAGTTTAAAGTTATTTGATCATCTCAGAAACTTTTACAGCAATATGTTACAGTGTGGGTGAATTCTGACAAACAGTCTTTCCTACAACCTGGTGGCTTTTTTGATTGTCCAAGCTGGACTCTGTGGCCATTAAGTTTCTGGCAAAATCTGAGTTTTCCCCCCCTTTTAAATACTTTGCGCTTGCCTGATGCACACAAAGCTATGTAGCAGATTTCTGAATATTCGCTTTCTCATGGATCCTATTGTGTGGCATAACAATTGGGTAGTTCCGTCTTCCCTTAGAGAAACCAGCTCTTAACTTAAATCTCTGATATATGGAGTGCCTGTATAAGGATGGCACATTTCAAATGGCTCCTATCTTGCCAGGAGTGAAGCAGGAGATTAGTCTGTTGTGTTATTTTAATTGTAGCTGTGACATTGACAGTGCACTTCCCAGGGTCCCGAGAATCATCATAGTGAGTACCCAAGGGAGATTTCGATGTGTGTGTTGTGTTTGGAATTTGTGAGGCCTAGGACAGATCCTGGATGGCAAGAAACTGGCTGCATGCTAGGCTAAGGGATGATAAAGTCTGTCTTGAATATTTTCTCCTATATTGGTTTGTTACTTTTGTTTCCTTGTGGAGGGTACCACTTAACTGAAGGCTGTAACCCTAGTAGGCAAGACAGCAATAAATGCATGTGGTAAGAATGAAACTGCCCCCATCATGTAGAAAGGAATTGGTGGGTTTCAGTTTTTAAAAACAACAATGGATTGCAGACTCGTGCAGAATCTTTCCTCCGTCCATAGGTTGCTGTCCTGCAGCATCTTTCCACCTAGCTGTTCTCCAGTGAGAAGCAACAATTTGTATAATAGCACTGAATGAAGGCCAATTTGTGTACATCTCACATGTGACTGATATTTTGAGAATTGGTTTGTAGAGGCTGTACAACATTGTACAACAGACTAAAAAGCAAGGATGGTTCTGTGCAAAGGCTGGATATTTTTTTTTGTGGAGACCTGCCATTGATAGTGTTGCTTTGTAATGGGTTATCCAGGTATGAATCCTTAATTGGTGATAAAATTTACACAGTAGCCTAATTGTGTTTACCAGACACATTTCTTATATGCATAAATGACCCAAGAAGTGTAACAACCTTGTACATAGAAAACTGCTGTTCAAATCATCATCAAGTATGAAAAGTTATTCTTCATGCTGCGTTTGTGTTTTGGTCCGTTACTACTTTAGGCAAGGCTGAGTAATGTGTTGTCCCATATCCCTAGTTGCATTTTTGTAGGATCATGTGACTACTTGCAGCTGCTCAAATAATTCTACCAGGATTACCCAGAGGGAATTCATGGAATGAAAATTGTGCTAGATCAAAGCTTGGTATTTGAAGTATTCTGCATAACGACATCTGTCATTCACAATTGTGATGTCCTAAGCAGGACTTTAAATCATAACCTTCTTGAGGACACCTTCGCATATCATACTTTTTCTGTGTACATGTGAAATACTTTGTGCATCCCAAGACATTGCAGTATCAAGCATATGTGTGCCATGGTGTAACATTTGAAGGACCTTCAAGAATATACTGCTGTTGGAGGATCTTAAGAATACTTGGAGGGGATAGTGCTGTCTGATTTAGTACTGATTAAAAATTTGAGACCTGATCCACCAATATGCCCTGGCAGCAAACAAAACAGTTGAGGCATAGAGACCACTGCAGCCATGTAATAATTGTCTCTAATTTTTTTCCAGCGGTAAAGTTGGAAATTTTAGGGATCTTGGGGTGGGAGGAATCGTATGAAATATTTTCTCCTTTGGAATGAATGAAATACTTTTTATGACAAGGATTTACTCAGACTATGTAGTATAAATTTTTTTAAAGACCATGTACGAGATAAGGTAACTAGCCTCCCTGAAAGCCTTCATGGCCTCTCCTTTTACTTCTTCCATCTGTCCTTCCCATCCAACAGTAAACCTACTCCCAATCTTCAGCTTTTCCTCTCCCCTCTGACAGCTTCTACTTAGGAAAACTGTTTCCATGCTGAGTGTTGCTGGCCTCTGGACCAAGGCCACTTGCATGGTAGGGGACCCTCGGGGATATGTGGAAGCACCTCACTTTCCCCTGTGGTATTTCATCCTTTTGACAACCCTCATATCTTCTCCTCTTTCTCCACCTCATTCTTTCTTAGATTCAGTTGGGTAGCCGTGTTGGTCTGAAGCAGCAGAACAAAGTTTGAATGTAGTGGAACCTTTAACAAAAGTTTCATTCAAGGTATAAGCTTTGTATCTGAAGCAGTGAGCACACGAAAGCTTATACCTTGAATAAAACCTTTTTGGTCTTAAGGGTGCTACTAGACTCAAAATTGGTTCACACTCTCTTGCTCAGCTATTCACAAACTTACCTTTGATCTTCCTCTTGTCTTCAGCTATATTTATTACTTATTACTTATTTGCTTCATTTATACCTCACCATTCTCCACAGGGAGGGAACCTAAAGTAGCTTATTTCATTCTTTATTCCTCCTTTTTATCCTCCCAACAAACCTATGAGGTTAGTCTGAAAGTATATGACTGAGTCAACATCAACTTCGATGGCAGTCTGGTGATTTGAATTTGGGTCTAGCCCCAATGAGTTCTGTTTCAAGGGCTAAAACAGCCCTTATCCCCTTGCCCCTGTTTTTATGGACAGAAACCAAGCCTCAAATGCACACCAAGAGCCACTAGGCATGTGTTTCAAAGCTACAGGTGCTCCCCCTCCCAAGTGTTTCTTTTAGAATTCAGATTTTTCTGCCAACCTGGGTATTTTTCAGGTTTGTAGAAAGATCTGCCATGTCCATTCATGACTACACTTACTGGATACTGCATATTTTCAGTTGTGGGTGGCAGGGGTAGGGACTGCACAGCATCACTATCAGTCACATACATGGAAATTATGTCACACATGGCTGTGATGCTCTAGCACTTGCTTGAGGACTGCATAACATCATTGCTGGTTACACTGTGACAGCACTTGCTCCTCCCTCATTTTTTCCTTGCTGCTTGCAGTGGCAGGAATCTACAGTTGCGAGATTTGGTCTGTCTAATTTTCAGATATATTTTTTATTGTTTAAAAGAGACGGTATTTGTGCACTGTTAACGTGATATGATGTGTAGTGATGATACATTATCGAGGAGTTTTGTTTTGTTTAACCACATATGCTGCTAGTCCCATTGTGATTGTAAAAAGTGACACTCAAAAAAAATAGCACTGAAAATAGAAACAGTTTTATGGTAAGCAAATAAAAAAGTAGTATTTCAACAAAAACATACAATTCTCAAGTAATGTACAGTTCAGCAGTTTAGTTTTCTGAAATACTGAATATTTCCATAATTTTGTATATAGAAAACTGAAGCATTTATACTTCTGAGTTTCACAAATGTGCTACATAGTGCAATGTCACATGCTAAGTAATAAATTATGCATTTTATGCTGCTAAAGAAGTTTGGGTCTGGTAAGAAAAAATGTTACCATTATTTCAGTATCTTCCTCATTTTAAAGACACTTTTTACAATCAATGATTTCACAATATCTGGAAGCTTACAATCAATGACTTCACAATATTTTACATACCTGTGCTTGGTAATGTTTGATATCTTGCATGTTGCCTGGGCTAGTGGAACAAAGAATAAACTATTGGGTAGCACTAAATAGATTATATTTGGGCACTAAAATAAAACTCATGAATCCTTGAAAGGAGCCCCTTTGACATTTAATGTACTTTTGCGGCTGGATTTCTTGTACGGAACAGGAAAATCGGCTTCTAAACTGCAGTATCGACTGTGTGCAAAATCAGATGCAAGAAGTCCACATTCTGATTTGTAGATTAAGGAGTTTTAATGCCTTAAATGTATTATGATTACATTTGAACAATGCTTATTTTAAATGGTAAAATTTTATTCAAAAATATTTTAATTAAAATGGAGAAAATTGATACTTACAGGCACTACAAATATTACTTTAAAAAGCAGATATTTTCATGTGCTTTAGGACTTTGCTTTAATTGTAAAACATTATTTCTCCATCTTCTTTGAAGGACCAGTCATGAGTTTATTCTTCTTTTATGATTTTCACAAATGTATGACACTTGCTAAGTCTTTAGACGTTTCTGTGTATGTAAACTGAAACTTTCCCTGCGTATCTGCACCTTTTCTTGCCTTTGTTTCCCAAATACTGTTACTGACCTTTAAGTATAAATTGCACGATCCAGAGTAAAACTGACCATGCACAAATCACGTACAACTGGCTGTGCATTAACATATGATTTATTTGCAGCTACAACTGGCTCTGTATCATGGGTACTTGTACTTCACGTCATTTTGGAAGGGGAAGATAAGGGCTTTGTACATCTCTCTATATATAACATTATCAGGCGATGTTGAGCACTCAAGCATCTATCACAGTCATAGAGGATAATAAAGCTAATGGAACTGCTGACACTTTAAATAGGAAGGCATCTTGGTGAGAAACTATTCCCCTTTTTATGTATTTGCTGGAAATAGCAATATTCGGACATTAAATTAAGATAAATGCTACTTGTAACCTTAGTGAATATAGAATTAAAGCTTACGAGCCAGTTTGTTGTGTAACATGCTTTGAAATACGTTTGGCCTTCCTTTCATCTCACCATTAGTTGTCGGTGCAATAGATCTGTTGAAATGTCAGTTTAATTTTAAATTATTTTTTGGCTTTGATGCTGCTGTAGCTTCTGCAGGTCACAGACTGTATTTTCCTATTCTCAGCCTAGATTGGCAAAGCTTTATTAGATATAATAGTTATGTAACTATGATATGTTTATTATAGGTTGGCAGCAACAAGCAACAGTACTGTATCAGGCTTCAGCATTACCAGTCATCTAAAGAGACTGGAAAAGATGGCAACATTTACAACAATGTTCAAATGTCTGCCTTTGGAACAGGTTCATGGTTGAACCCGCTCTGTCTGTCTCTCACTCACACACACACACACACACAGTAGTTCTGAACATGGCCTACAATGCAGACCAAAAAATCCACACAATAGCGCCATGTACAGATAGGGTGATGTTTTGCAAACCTAGGGAAAGCCCCCGCATTTGCAGAAAAATGCAAAAAGGGGGGATAGTGAGGGTTTGAACAAAAAAAAAAACCCTAAAGCAGTGTATACATCTTAACTTCAGAAGAAGATGCTGACTGATCTCATAAGATTACATGCAGCGCAGGGGGGCTGCTAGCAACCACAGACAGACAAAGCAGGTGCTTAGAAAAAGAAGGAATGACAGAGGTAAGAGGGGGGGAATACAGTGGCGAGGGAGCACATGGCAGTGGCAATGGAACAATGAAGGAAAGGAGGAGGGGGAAAGCAAAAAGTGTCAGCAATGACTGAAGAAGGTGGCCACAGCAGTAAAGACCCAGGAGGGAAGGAGATGGCATTGAGAGCAAGCAGTGCTTGCTTCCTTCTCCCAAGCTCAAGTATATACCCCCACACCATCAGCTTTTGGTGAGAGCAGAGGAAACTTGAATCAGAAACCAGCCAGGTTTTTTTTTACTCAAAGCCTCCTTTCCCTCAGTTGCCATCAGCCTGCTGATTGTAGAGTCGAGGAATACAAAGCACGTGAGATACACATTCTTTTCCAAGCCCAGACCCCCATGATTACCTGGCCAGCAAGAGGAGGTGGGAACTTGGAGCAAAAAGCTCAGGTCTGCATATGGTCTGCTAAAGCCTTCTTACTGTTCTACCAGTTAATCAGGGGAACTTTTAAACCTGAAAGCACATCCTCCTGCTTTTCAGCTCCAAGTTCAGTTCCTGAGCCACCAGCTAGTGGTGAGGAGAACTGGATGCATCATTATTTTTCATCTGATGTAAAGGTTGGTGAAAGGGGAAGAAGAAGGGGGCAGTGGTTGAAATGGGATTTTTGTCTTCTCTTGCATCTGAAGATCATGTTTTTGCAGCTCACCTATGGTGCTAGACAGTGGAACAGTCCCAGCCAGCAAGCTTTAACCACTGGAGATTGCTGCAAAAGTAGAAGCAGACCTTTGCAGCCATCCTTAGCCAAGCTGACACACAAATCCCCGCTCATTAAGACAGTTTATAAACGTCCCTTTTTTAGAGAGGGAAACCTCATAATGATCAGCAGCACAGGTACTCCAAAGAAATAATCACAAGTATTTTAAAATATATACAATGCCCTAGTAACAAGCACTTCACTTTAAGCAGTTCAGCAACTCCCTGGGCTGTCTTTGGCATGTGCCAAATGACAGTCACTTATTTCAGGACAATGTCAATGAAAAATCATTTAAAAAGCCGTGCTGGTGGAATCCACTTTCGCTAACCTTAGCCACATAAGTTGTATTTTTATAGCAGTTTCAGTACTTCCCTCTGTACTTGCCCTGTGTTGTACAGTCATTTAGTATCTAGTCTTGAGGGTATTGTGGTTGCAACTGAGTGGTGTGTGACCCATTTTTCATAACACTTTTGAATGCTGTAAAAGCAGAAGTATTTAGAACATCTGCAAGATGAAATAATTTACAGAAAAGCAGGTTGTTTTTGTTTTGTTGTTAAACCTCTGATTCATCCCTTTGCTTCACGCTGTGAGTGCAGAAGTGTCCGTTTTAGTCCTGTTTAATACATAAGGGTTTGAAGCTTAGCAAAGAAATCACTTTTCAACTTATATCCATTATAAAATGGGACAGCCATATGAAGAGCTGATGAGCGGGTGGAGCTGTCTGTAGAACTTGCAGAGCTGAAAACAGAAATGGCAGAAGAGATAGAGGAATGCTTTACTTCTCAGAGCAAGCTTGAATCATCCCAGTGGCATGGAAACCATCCTTCACATCCTATGATGCAGTGATACCAGCCATGTAACTATCCAGGATGAACCCATAATGTGACTCTTGGAATACTTGATCTGTTCCAGTGTACTCCAGATTTCTTCCTGTTGTCCAAATGATGCTAAATAAAGTGGAACTTCAGCTGCTTTCCTACTGCTGAGTACCCACCCTATAAAAGCATCTGTGCAGAGAGACTGCAGGCTATGGAAGCAGTGAGGGATAATTTGTGCTCTTCAGACAATATTCTTAGCTCTCATTGTCTTTTGAAAATATGTATAGGGATAGAGCCACAGCTGCACATTGTCATGCCATAGGACTGGCCAGGCACGCATGTGAGACACATGTCTGGCAAAATTCCAGGACTCTCTCTCCACATTGAAGGGCCAAATCAAACAGAATACAAGAGATCCTTAATTAGACCTCCCAGTGTTTAGTTAAAAGCAGCTGCTGAGGAACAGTGACGCTATTGGAGGGACTGTTTAAGTCAGGGGTAGTCAAACTGCGGCCCTCCAGATGTCCATGGACTACAATTCCCAGGAGCCCCCTGCCAGCAAATGCTGGCAGGGGGCTCCTGGGAATTGTGGTCCATGGACATCTGGAGGGCCGCAGTTTGACTACCCCTGGTTTAAGTCTTTCCCCTTTCAATTTCCAAACTTAAAGAGACACAGTGATACAGGGAGTTATGGGAATGGATCTCTTCAGCTTTTTTTTTGCTGGACATAGGAATCTTATGGGGCCCCATTTGGATCCAGAAGTATGTTACCACTGGAAGGAAGAAGTACTGCAAATGCCAGTTTCTGTTGGCATATATTTTATTTTATTTCTTTAAATTTCCAGGCTGCCCCTCTCCAAAAAGGTTTGGGGGCAACTTACAATATAGAAGCATTTTTACAATAAAAACTTTACAATCTTTAAATTTCAATTTAAAACACTGCAATTTCCCCCTGGGCCAGATGTTAAATCAGTTAAGTTAAAATAATTGGCCTGGAGGAAGGTTTAAAACCGCTGTTCTCATAATTGTTGTTGTTATGTGCAAAGTCGTGTCCGACCCATCGCGACCCCATGGACAATGATCCTCCAGGCCTTCCTGTCCTCTACCATTCCCCGGAGTCCATTTAAGTTTGCACCTACTGCTTCAGTGACTCCATCCATCCACCTCATTCTCTGTCGTCCCCTTCTTCTTTTGCCCTCGATCTCTCCCAGCATTAGGCTCTTCTCCAGGGAGTCCTTCCTTCTCATGAGGTGGCCAAAATATTTGAGTTTCATCTTCAGGATCTGGCCTTCTAAAGAGCAGTCAGGGCTGATCTCCTCTAGGACTGACTGGTTTGTTCGCCTTGCAGTCCAAGGGACTCGCAAGAGTCTTCTCCAGCACCAGAGTTCAAAAGCCTCAATTCTTTGACGCTCGGCCTTCCTTATGGTCCAACTTTCGCAGCCATCCATTGCAACTGGGAAGACCATAGCCTTGACTAAACGCACTTTTGTTGGCAGGGTGATGTCTCTGCTTTTTAGGATGCTGTCTAGATTTGCCATAGCTTTCCTCCCCAGGAGCAAGCGTCTTTTAATTTCTTTGCTGCAGTCCCCATCTGCAGTGATCTTGGAGCCCAGGAAAATACACATATTTATGACCGCCCAAACATGACATCTAATTTCTCTGTACATTGATGTTGCTATTAGGTCTACTGGTGAAAAATATCTGTGGGGTTTTTTGTCTGGAACAGAGATGAAGATACAGAAAACAGGTTAGGAAGGGTTAAACACCTGTGCTCCAACACAAACAGGAATTTCTAGTCTCATCTGTAGCCCATATCTGCTACTTTTAAATTTAAAAATCTAATATTGTAAGAGTTGATTGGATTCTCCATAGCATGTTTCTTATTTGCACTTACCATTTGGACCCATGTGTTCTAGGTATTTTCACATCTGATTTCAGAAAAGGGTTATAAGTATAAGTCATGCATGGGGAGTGTTTCCTCAGATAAGAGAAATACGCATTTCTAGAGAGTTTTCAGCAAGTTATGGTGGGGAAAATCATTAGCTGAGCTGTAATGACTTGCAGGGATTTCATGAGAATTAATGTTGCAATGAAAACTGTAGTGGTCATAAGGACTAGAATTTTTAAGAAGTTTTACTTACTGGCCTTCTCCTCAAACCTCATCCTG
The DNA here is from genome assembly GCF_049243985.1 of Paroedura picta. Classification (NCBI taxonomy): domain Eukaryota; kingdom Metazoa; phylum Chordata; class Lepidosauria; order Squamata; family Gekkonidae; genus Paroedura; species Paroedura picta. The sequence goes on from NC_135369.1 coordinate 134,812,582, forward strand.
CTCTGTTATTTGTCTGGTGTCAAGGTGGCTTTCCACTTAATTGGCAATAGCTGTAAATGAAGTTAGTCATGCACATGTTGAAAAAGAAGTGTCTTCAAACACATGTACGGTTCGCAGATGGAAAAAAAATTAGATATGCATGACAACAGTAAATGGGACTGTATTGCAAGGTCTTGTGTCAGACTTATATAAAATTAGACTAATTTGCAAAGCAAGTTCTGAAGTTCAGTGTTTAGTCCCAATTTCATACTTGAATGGTAGCATGTTATGATGTATTCAGATATTCCTATGACTGTAGTGGGGTTTTTATTAACTCCTGGTAAACTTTCTCGGTGGAACATTCTGCAACTTTTAAGTCTAAGCTTTTCAAAGGCATTCCCAGTTAACTGTCCAGTATGGACACAAGCCCGCCAAAGTTGAACACTTTGTTCCCATTTGTGTACAAGGGAGAATTAAGCTAGTTACAGAGCTCTGTACCAGCTGGAGTCACCAAATTGACTTCATGATGCATATAGAGTGTGTTACAGTAGTCTCGTCTCAATGTTTCCATAGCATGGATCCGGTGACCAGATCAGCCCATTCAAGGGAGGGGGACAACTTCTCACCTAAAGGAAAGAAAGCACTTTTTGCTACTCCTTTAACTTGCTTTTCCAGTGGTAATACTGGATTTAGTATAAGCCCTAGGCTCTTAACCGTGTCGGCAGAGGACATCTGGACCCAATCAAATATTAGAACAGTGTCCTTCAGCACCCCAGCCTTCCAAGCAGCATTTCTGTGTCTGGTCCATACCCTGACCTTGATAGCCCAGGCAAGACCAATCTCACCAGAGCACGAAAACTAAGCAAGGCTGGCCCTGGCTAGCATTTGGATGGGAGTCCTCCAAGGAGCATGAGGGTCATGATGCAGAGGCAGGAAATGGCAAACTACCTTCAAATGACTCTTGCCTGGCTGCAAGACAATCCTCGGATCTCCTGGCTGTACTGTATACATGCCATACAATAAATAATGTGTTGTCCAGTTTCAGTTTGTTCACTCTTAACCATTTAGCCACAGCAGTCAGACAGTGGCTCAACAGAGTGCTTTGATTGACAAGGGGGGGAAGCAATGTTTAGCTTGGGGGGGGGGGCTTTCTTCCACAAAACTTGAAGAACCAGCACACATGCCTCATTTCCATCTTGACACATTTTCTGCTGCTTTCATAGACTGCTATTACATTGGCAGCATCAGATTAATACCTGTGAATCCACAGTCAGCTTTAAGGCTTGGTGAAGTACTAAGATGAAATAGAGAAGCACCTGGTTGCTTGAAGCTCTTCTCTTGCATCCTTAAGGATGGCAGCAGTTTGGTTACTTAAGTAGGAAGGAAGCCCTGTTCATATGTATATATTGCATGTATGTATATATGCCTTTATGAGAAAGGTTCAGGTAGGAAGCTGTGTTGGGCTGAAGCCCAAATGAAGGACAAGATCAACTCAGGCGTTGCAGAATAATAAAGCTTCTTTTTTTTATTGTAATGATGTTTTTTATTTTCATAAAGATAGAAATATAAGATACAACACAAGTTATTGATACAAAAAGCAGTAAATAAAATATAATCATCATTTGAAAATATACGACCCCACATTGACTCCACAGTGATATAAACTTTTGCCCAAAACTCTAAAAGCCATGAGTCTAAGAGCCATCCACATTTCCACTACATTAAAAAAAGGCCTGTTTAGATATACAAAAGAAAAGTTGTTATTAATCAACTTATTTGAGAGATCATAGACCTCACGTTAACTGCTTGATACAATCTAAGAGCTATCCTGGCAGATATTTCTAGGTTTAAGTTAGATGCTTAACATTAAACATTTCTTATAGAACAGTATAAGTTTTGGCCCTGTATCAATACCCTGATGAAGGGAGAGGAAAGTAGGGCTTTGCCTTAAAGATGTACAAAGAAAAAAATTATGCCTTTATGAGAAAGGTTCAGGTAGGAAGCTGTGTTGGGCTGAAGCCCAAATGAAGGACAAGATCAACTCAGGCGTTGCAGAATAATAAAGCTTCTTTTAAATCATTCATGGTTTAATTCAACTGGGGAAACCAAAACGGGTCCCAGGTACACAATATCCTATTTTCTGTCTGTGGTTTCCTCAGTGGCTTATACCTAATTATCAAAGTCAGTAAATATATTGTTCAGCCAAACAACAATTTCAAAATTGATATTTACTGACTTTATGTTTTGGCTTTACCAGTTGAATTAAACCATAAAAGACTGATTAAACAGAAGCTTTATTATTCTGCAACGCCTGAGTTGATCTTGTCCGTCATTTGGGCTTTTTATGGATTGGCAGACTTTCTGTATTGGTCTGAAGCAGCAGAACAAAGTTTGAATCCAGTGGCACTTTTAAGACCAACCAAATTTTACTTGGGTGCATGTTTTGGGGTGCCTGCACACTTCTTCAGATTTACACAAAAGCTTATAGCCAGAATAAAACTCTGTTGGTCTTAAGGGTGCCACTGGGCTCAATCTTTGTTCTGTTAGTAAGGAAGAGGTGTTCATATTACAATTGAAATAGAGGACTTGTGGTAGGATAAATGTGGGGTTTATATCATTTATTCAGTTGTACAGGCTGTTTTTCACAAGTTATGTTGAATACACGTATAATCAATGTATAGTGTGTGCTAAATGCCTTGACATTGCATCCAAGACTAGTACGGCTGAATATGTGATATGAGCCCCACATTTCTACACCTATTGGTCCCTGGTTTCGTTTGATAAGTTGAGTGCATGTTGGCAGTGTCTTAGCAACAGGTGTACACATGAATGTGCAGGATCTATGTGCATTAGCTATAACCCATCAACAGTGCTATAGGGATCCAGTTTAATTATTCAGGGGGGTTAGAGCTATATTGTGCCTTGTTCTCCAAGCCCTTTTCTCAAAATGGCTTACTTACAGTGCCAGAGCCTTAGCAGTAAGGAAATACCCAAGGTGGGATTTCCCTGAGAGATAAACCATGTCCAAGGAGGTTTCTGCATGCACCCCTTTTTTCTTCTGAAATCAGTCTTCTGGAATTAATCCCTTGCCATTTCTGCATGGTTTCAACAGGTCCTGTTTTGAATCTGAGTCTGCTGTGCCCTACCTAGTTGGACCATAAAGTGCTCCATGTAGTCTTATTCCTGCTCCATTTTTTCACCCCTGATGAGGGGTGAAGAGGGCTGACTGAGAGGAACAGGCTTGTGCTGAGATGAGCCATCATTCTGGGATTTTCTTTTAAAAAACAACTTTGTTTCATATCTGTTTATGCATTTGCCTTGTAGGTGTTGGGAGTGTGGGCGTAGAAGAAAAAATAGTGGTTTCAAATAAGATTTTCCATCTATTGCCCTTTTCTCTAACACTGAAAATAAAGACTCATAAGCTGGAGCCATAGATGAAGCACAGTCAGTCAGTTAAGTGCTCACATTTGGCTCGCATGCTGTCGCCTCTGTCGGGTAAGATCTACGTTTTAGAGTTGGTTCCTGTGGCAGAGGGAGGCTGGGCTTGTTACTATGAGAAAGAAGGCATCAGGTTAATCACAGTTACTCTGTATGTTACATAGTATATGAACTGGATTCTTAAAAACATGTCCATATAAAAATAAATTGTCATGATTTTTAAAAAATGTGTTTTGTTATGAGCGGCTACTTCCTGATATTTTGTAATACAGCTGTACTTTAACATGGATCTGGTTGTAAGACCTGCCTTTGTGGATCAAATCAAGCACCTAGTAACCACCCAGTTCTTTCTTGGCACTCATAAGCTAGGCATGAAGGAGGTAGCTGCTCTGTATGTATCTGTATGTATGATAATCACAGATATACTACTTCTGTTCATGGAGGTTTCATTTGTGTATCTTGGTTAACACCTTTTGCTGTATCTCCTGTGACCTGATTTGTCCCCTAAGGAGGTGGGGAAAGAGTGGGAATCAGAAGAGAGGCAGTGTTAATTTGACCATGGGAAGTTTGTGCTTATCTGATTGGCATTACTTACAGCTATCCAGGACAAGAGTTGAGAGGCATTTTGTATATTCACAAGCAAATTTATTAAGCTGATTTCATTTTACATTGTATACTTGGCCTCAACAAGAAGCATTGTTTTATATATAGCAGGAACTATGTAGCATCACCCTTTGCTGGCTCAACTACTCTCTAGGTAGGTAGCCAGGTCTCCTTAAGAAGCAGCTGCCTTAATTAGAGTTCATCTTTCTTTTTAATAGAGCTGTTAAATCTTTTGTGACTAAATCTAATTGAAAACAGGGCTGTATTTTTGTCTTTAATGTGTTCTTGTGACTGTATGGTCCAATTTCACAATTAAATTTCTAATTTTATGTCCTGCTTAAGATGCTGTCCCCAATTTATTTATTTATTTATTTATTTATTTATTTATTTATTTATTTACTAACTAGACTTTCACGACCGCCGCTCCAAGTATGGCTGGCTTGGGGCAGTTTGCAACATTTAATTTTACTTATTGCACATCAAGAGTGTAAATTCCACCTTGCCATGTGGTCCCTGATAAACATGTGATTTCTGGTAAACATGCAGAAGCAGCTTTACAAAACTTTAGCTGTAGAGGAATGCGAAGGTTTCACATTTATGTCTTGTTTTCATGTAGGGTTGTTACCATTGAAGAGTTGAGCAATGTACAGTTGTAAGAAATGTTTGTGTTAATGTTTCCTAGCAGGCACTGAATAAAAGAGTTGGCCTTTTCCTAGTGTGAATGGGTAGTGGAAGTTCTGAATACAGTGCAAACATAATATGAAGAGAATTGTCCTGTGTGCATAATAAAGAGAGATAAGATGTTGGCCACCATGGAGAGAGATGAAGATCAGCTGAATACTTTTCCATACCTGTAAACAGTTTGCGCTGTATTCAAAACTTCCACCACATATTCACACTAGGAGAAGGTCAACTCTTCCATTCAGTGTCTGCTAGGAAGCATTAAGACAGACATGTCCAAATTAAACAGTCACAGATATAGTAATAAAATTAATGCCAAAGAAACTTGCATTTACTTTGTTTCATTACTTTGAGATTCTGGCCTAATAAACCTTTTAATCTTCCTATGGTTTTTACTAAGTAGAAAGTATTGTGTGATCTGGTGCAGTACTGTGTTTGTCTAATACGTCCCTGAACGAACCTCTGAGATGGAGGACGTCTTAGTGGGTGATTCTCACCATTCTCTTAGGGAAGCAGAAACTTCTTTTCTTCTCCTTCCTGTTTCCCTGGTGGGAGTCACCCATTCTGTTCTTTCCCCGCCTCAGTAGGGAGAGCAGCTGGACTAACCAGCTTAGCAGGCTTTCTAGCTATTTATTTGTATAGCTCCAAAATCTTTCTTTCTCTATTCTCATTCCCCACTTGTCTTTTTTGCCTTCTACAACTGTCTTTCATTTCTTTCTACCCTCTTCTCTCTCATTGCCCACTTTCCTTTTTAAAGCTCAGTGAAGTGAGTGAAGAGCAGATTTAACTCCACCCTCCCATTCCTTTTCCATTGTCTGTGAATTCAGTAAGGCCAGCATAGAATATGAGCAGAAAGCCATTCTGACCTCTTGATTCCCTCCCAAGTTAGTTAGGAATAACTGAGTACCTTCTCCTGGGCTCTGGAGTAACCCTGGAGTTATTAGTAACCCTCATTCAGAATGACTGCTGTGGTTACTCTAAGATACATCTTCATCCTCTTCTAGATGACATCCTTGTAAGATCCAGCTCCAGCCAATAGACCATCCTAGAAACACAAGAGGAACAGTCACTACACCTACCTTTATTTACAGATATTCTGCACCAGGAACCAGTTTGGCATCCTGAGCAATCACAGTTACTAAAACTGGGCTATAGCGCAGATGTAACCAGGATTATCCTGGTGTCCAAATGCCAATCCACAAACAGGTTCTATAAGTGTACATGGAAAGCATTTGTCCGTTGTTATAAAAGAAAAAAGGTCAAGCAAAGGTCCTGCCTCCCTAAGAGGATGGTGGGAATCATCCACCTAATATGTTGTCCTCTGAGGAGAAGGATCTTTCTCAGTGATCTCCCTGTCCAATCTTGGAACAGAGCAAGAGGTCAAGGAGGTTTGGGCTCAAGTTCAGGTAAAACAGTGTTCTGCTAGTTCAGATGTCATTTCTTCCAGTACAGTCAGGGCACATATGAAGTAGCGAGTCACCCCCCCCCCCCCCCCCGGACACATACACACTGCATAGGTAATAGAGACTTGTAATGTTCAAAGTCTACTGGGGAAATGACATGAATTGGCATCACAGTACAATGCAATCCACCATGTCCTCCCCCCTCCACATATCCCCACAACTACATAATGTTAAGGAAAACATTAAGATGATCCACTCATGAAGAATCTCTCATATAATATATAGTCCTGGTCAGATGTTCAGTTCTGATCGCAAAAACAAAGAACATATTCCACCAGTGGCTTTTTCCCTGCAACAGTCTGTTTTTTTCCTGCATAAGGTTGCATAGAAAGAAACGTAGCCCACTTGCAGGAGATGATCTAATCCTAGCAAAACAGTGGATTGTTGTAACTCAGGCCAGCCATTGTGATTTCAGATGAATAATATGCACCATTTAGTGGCAGCCATTTGGTGTAATGATGCCTTTCTATGTGCTATGTCTTCATTGCTGGTTATTCTCTTAGGATGTTCATTTAAGGAATGCTGTATAGCAGTTATTACTGATGGAGAAATCTTGTGTATAATTGGAATTCTCAAATAAGCTTGACAATTGGAGTGTGGAACATAAATGCAATAAGGGCATTTCAACAGAGATCTGTAATTGGGAATGAATGGAGTAAATGTGTACACATGTGCTGCAGAAGGGCACAGTGGAAGGTGAAATTGCACACTCTGCAGTGAATGAGGGATGAAAGCCAATGTATCAGTGTCACGGCATGACAGTGTAGAGTATAAATGATATTGTCACTGCATACTGCAGCAGGTATCAAGGGGATTTCACTCCACTGAATTACATTTCTTAGACAGAACTGAAGGCATTGTGTCTGAATGAGCAGAGGGGAAAAGAAGGGTTGTCAGTATAAAGCAGAAGACTGTACAGAACAACTGGCTGGAGAATTGAAAAACTGGTGCATTCTGAAGTTTATTGTGCTTTTTGAGGAGCCTTTGTGTTTTACTTTCCCTTGTAAATGAAGTTTGTGAGACAGACAGACAGTAAGTGTGGTTCTCTCATAACCACCCACCCACCCAAAAAAAAATACTTAGCTCTTGTAGACTCATGTGTTCCCACACTAATACTTAACCTAAGGAAATTTTAGGTACGTACAGTTTAGGAAAATCTGATTTAGGACTAAAAGAGATTTGAGCTATCATTCAAAATTGTATGTTTTGATTTTGGTTTTTCTTGGTTCTTTTATTAGTCAGTATATTATAGTGTTTAAAGATTTAGGTCAGGATCTGGGAGACTTAGCTTTGAATTCCCATTCTGCCATGGAAGTTCACAAGGTGACCTTGACCCAAGCACATAGTCTTAGCCTGCCCTACCTCAAAGGATTGTTTTGAGGATAAAATAGAGGAGAATGACATAATTAGTTGTTATTAGTTGCAAAGTTGTGTCCGACCTATCGCGACCCCATGGACAATGATCCTCCAGGCCTTCCTGTCCTCTACTATTCCCCAAAGTCCATTGAAGCTTGCACCGACTGCTTCAGTGACTCCATCCAGCCACCTCATTCTCTGTCGTCCCCTTCTTCTTTTGCCCTCAATCGCTCTCAGCATTAGGCTCTTCTCCAGGGAGTCTTACCTTCTTATGAGGTGGCCAAAGTACTTGAGTTTCATCTTCAGGATCTGGCCTTCTAAGGAGCAGGCAGGGCTGATCTCCTCTAGGACTGACCGGTTTGTTCGCCTTGCAGTCCAAGGGACTCGCAAGAGTCTTCTCCAGCACCAGAGTCCAAAAGCCTCAATTCCTTGACGCTCGGCCTTCCTTATGGTCCAACTTTCACAGCCATACATTGCAACTGGGAATACCATAGCCTTGACTAGACGCACTTTTGTTGGCAGAGTGATGTCTCTGCTTTTTAGGATGCTGTCTAGATTTGCTATAGCTTTCCTCCCCAGGAGCAAGCGTCTTTTAATTTCTTTGATGCAGTCCCCATCTGCAGTGATCTTGGAGCCTAGGACATAAGCTGCTTTGGGTCCCTATTAGGAAGAAAAGCAGAGTGTAAAAGGTAAAGGTAAAGGTATCCCCTGTGCAAGCACCGGGTCATATCTGCCCCTTGGAGTGACGCCCTCTAGCGTTTTCATGGCAGACTCAATACGGGGTGGTTTGCCAGTGTCTTCCCCAGTCATTACCATTTACCCCCCAGCAGCAAGCTGGGTACTCAATTTACCGACCTCGGAAGGATGGAAGGCTGAGTCAACATTGAGCCGGCTGCTGGGATTGAAACTCCCAGGCTCACGGGCAGAGCTTCAGACAGCATGTCTGCTGCCTTACCACTGTGCGCACAAGAGGCTCTACTCTGCGCCAAAAGAGTAGTGTAAAAGGTCTAAATATAAATTTGATTTATCAGGATGTAAGACATTGAAATTAGAGAAGTGAATGGTGCAGAGCAAATGGTGCAATCTCCCCCTTCTTTGCTTTGCTTACCACTCCTTACTCTTTACCACTACCTGCCCTTCCAGCTGCGCCATCCCCATGTATCTCCAGTAGTGGAGCACCGGGTGGAGCACCGGGGGGTGGGGGGGACAAGGCTGGTATCATTCTCCTACCCTGACAGCTCCACATTTAGCCACCTTCCTTATGTGCACGGGGCAAAGAGATATGACGTCCATTGCCATCGCACTTTCCTGCACCCTAAGTCAGGATGGGAGAAAAAGGAGCTAATAAACAGAAGTTTAATCCTTTTATTTATTTTATACTAGAAATTAAGCCCGCTGTAGAAGGAAGACAGCGGGCGCTAGAGAATGGGGAGGCAGACTGTAGGCAAAGAAGGAAGAAGAGGAGAGGAGGTATGGGAGGGAGAAAGAAGGGCAAGGGGTGGTTGAAAGGATGGGTGGAAGGGAGAAAGAAAGGAAGTAAAGGAGAAAGACAGGAAGCAAGTGAGAGGGAGAGACAGGAAGGAGATGGAGAAAGAGAGGAAGTCAGGAAGTAAGAAGGAAGAAAGGCAGGCAGAGAGGAAGGTGAAATGGGATGGGACGGGTGTGTGAAGGGTGGGGGGAATCGCAGACGGGCGAATCGGGAGGGGGAGGTTGCAAGGGAAGAGGGGGGATAGAGAGTAGTGTGTGCGGGGTGGGAGAGTGCGGTGGGTGGGTGGGTGGCTCTGTGTGTGTCTGTGTGTGTGTCTCTGTGGGGGCGGGGAAGTGGCAGTGGTGCAATCGCGCGGAGGGGTCGGCCAGAGAGGTTGGGCTGGTGTGTGTGCGCGCGCGTGTGTGCATGTGTCTGTGGGGGCGGGGAAGTGGCAGCGCGATGGGGCGCGGCCATGGGGGTTCTGTGTGTGTCTCTGTGGGGGCGGGGAAGCAGCAGCGGGGCGATTGCGGGGGGCAGCCAGGGGGGGTTGTCTGATGTGTGTGTGTCTGGGCGCAGGGAAGTAGCAGCAGCGCGATCGGGGGGCGGCCAGGGGGGTTGGGTGTGTGTCTGAGCGAGGGGAAGCCAGTGGGGGGGGACTCACCATCAGGGAAGGCTGCTTCTCCTTGTGTGCGGTGAGTCCCTGGCCGGGCAAGGCGAGGCTGGGCCAAGCGGCCAATGGGAAGCCGGGCTTTGTGCGGTGCCCCATTGGCTGCTTGGCCCTGGAGTGACACTCGGAGGGCCCAATCCAGAGCCCTCCCCCTTAAGGCTTACTCTTTTATTTATTCCACTCCACAGGAGCGGTTAAAGATTTTACTTACTTCATTTGTATCTAGTCTTTCTCCCCAATAGGGAGCTAAAGTGGCTTACCTCTCTTTTGTCCTTTCAACATCTCTGTGAAGTAGGTTATACTGAGGGCCATTCCGCACAGCATTAATATTGCTGAAGTTGTTACCATTGTGTAACGCTAGTTATTTTTCTTTATTCACGATGTCATACACAATTTGCAAAACTCCCGCAAAAATCACTTTGGTGTAGCAATTTTCGGGGAATCCACAATAGTGGATTTCCCCTAAAAACGCCCAGACTCTTGAGGACAACCTGCAACACATCCGAAAAAGACATGTGCATTCTGAGTATAGCGGTAGCAAGCATGTCCCTCCCTAATCTCTCACAACTGAGCTTCCGGCATTGCGATCGCCATTTTCCCCCCTTAAACTGGCAAAAGCAACGAATACGTGATTCTTCTTTGGCTGAAATCCCTCCACATGCAATTGTCGGTAAAGTTTCCAAGCATAATACAGCCCCCTGTTCGACACTGCCCATAATTTCAGCCAGAAATAGCACTGGGGGGGAGGTGTTTTTTTTTTTTTTTTACTTTCAGAGCGTGTAAACTAATAAGCGCCAGCTCCAAAGCCAGCGAAAAAGGTCTTTCTGATACATCGAATGAACGAATATGTGTTGCTACTGGTGTTTTCATGTTTTTAAAAAACAATTTTTAAAGGGAAGCACGAACACTACAGTTCATTGGCTGCTCTTTTTGATTGACGGCCAAGGGCGAGAGGAAGCACTGAAAAATATCGCCGCCTTTGTTGCGATTTTGACGAGACCGGAAACTTGTGCATTATGAGAACAGTGCTAGTAGGAGAGCCTTTTATTCGATAGAACCGGCTGTGTGCGTTACCGAGACCTGCCACTTTTGCTTGCAGCACTTTTCAATAGCGCTCAGATTTAGTGACATTGCCCGTTGTTCGGAATGGCCCTAAGAGAGTATGATTGGCCCGAGATCACCCAGTGAGCTTCCATGGAACAGGCAGAGATTTGAACTCAGGTGTCCCATTTACTAATCCAACACTCTTAAGCACTACACCGCACTAGCTCCAATCCTGGTAAGATGGAAATGCTTCTGGAAGGAGGGCAGTCTGACCCAGGATTTCAGCTGTCCCCTATTCTGGATAGGGTTTCACTCCCCGCACTGAAGGAAAGGTCTGCAGTCTGGGAGTGTTCTTGGACCCAGGCATACTGTTGAATAAACAGGTGGCGGGTGTGGCCCAGAGTGCCTTTTACAAGTTTCATCTGGTTAGCCAGCTGTAGCTTTTCCTGATCAGGAAATACATTGCCACTTTTGCATCTAGATGAGATCACTTCACAGCGCCCTACATGCGGCTGCCCTTGAGAAATGTTCAGAAACTTCACTTGGTATAGTATGCTGCAGCCAGGATGTTGGATCTTATGGACAATATCACTCCAGTCTTGGTTCTTCTACACTGGCTCACAATTTGCTTCTGGGCACTATTCAAGGTGTTAGTCATGACCTTTAAAGCCCTATATGTTACCACCTAGTCCCTTATGAACCTACCTAAAGCACTACACCAGGATTTCTCAGCCAGGGTTTCCTGAATGGGTGGGAGCAAATTAATTTTTAATATTTTTTCAGTATTTAGTATTCAGTTTATTGATCAACCATAGGCCATTTCAATCGAATGTAAAATGCACACAATCAAGATCTGAAGATAAAACACATGGAATCATAAGGATGGAAGAGGTGTGAACATTATCAAATACATTCCTACAAGATTATATAAATACAGTATAGCAAATAGGGTCTGCAAAAGGGAGCTCCTCCACCACGCATTTGGTTGAGCTCGATCCGAACCTCCCTCCGACAAGCATTACAGATTCGGCCAAACCACTGGGCCTCAGTACGAGTTAATGAATGTTTCTAGTATTCTACTGTTTTACAATGTTTATTACTATTATTATCTTGTTGTCATCATTACTGTTGTTACCACATTACTATAAACTGAGTTAATTGCATTGTTCCCATTTCATGTAAACCGCCCTGAGCCTTCAGGGACGGCGGCACAAAATAAATAAATAAACAAACAAACAAATAAATAAATAAATAAATAAATAAATAAAGGTTAAATCTCCAACCTAATCATGCAGTTTGGATCTCATCTTTCTGGCGGCAAGGGCAAACAATACAACTCTGTTGGTGACATAGCTCTCATTGTCTGATAATAGAAAAATCAAACTTTCATTTTTGGAAAGACCTGAGGTAGTAGGAAGTATTCTTTAATAATCTTGCCTCTCAGTTCATCATGAAGGGGGCAATCCATTACACAGTGCCCAAAGTCCTCAACCACTCCCTTATCACATATATAAGTGCATTCAGATAAAGGGAGATGGGATGGGAGAACCAGCCACTGCATACTGCCAATGGTAACGATTGAAATCTTAGATGAGTAAAGGCAATGAGTTAAGGATGTTTTAAATATCTTTTAAAAGTTTGTCAAAGATTTATCAGGCGATAGGACCATATATGGTCGTGTTGACCTCCCCCCCTTCCAAAATGGCCAATGATGGGCTGGAGAGCATGGGAAGGGGAGGGGTCCTGAGTAGGCATGTACATTGCTATGCTTCTCAACCATATTCTGCAGGATCACACCACTTTGGTGTACTGGATAGGAGTACGGACTTCTAATCTAGCGAACAAGGTTCAATTCTGCACTCCCCCACATGCAGCCAGCTGGGTGACCTTGGGCTCTCCACAGCACTGATAAAGCTGTTCTGACCGAGCAGTAATATTAGAGCTCCCTCAGCCTCACCTACCTCACAGGTTGTCTGTTGTGGGGAAAGGAAAGGTGACTGTAAGCTAGCGATCCCCAACCTGTGGGCTGCGGACCACATGTGGTCCTTAGACTAATTGGAGGTGGGGCCCGAAGGATGCCTTCTCTCCCCCCCCCCGGCCCTTTACTTCATCCCCCCCAGCCCTTTACAACACACTTCATTGTTGTGGCATGTCTGTATCTTATTTTGAAGGGATGTTTAAACATTACCATAGCGATCAGAGAGCGTTAGGGCAGTGGTTGAGAGTAGAGGAGTAAACTACCCCCCCCCACCGGGCCTCAGTAAAAGGCGTTGAGTGGTCCCCGACGACAAAAAGGTTGGGGACCACTGCTGTAAGCCACTTTGAGACTCTTTCTGACAGAGAAAATAGAATATAAGAGCCAATTATTCTTGAATAGTGAAAGCAGCTGTCACTAAAATGGGATTTGGATAGTTTTACAGATCAGAGTGCATTACCTGTCAAACTCTACATGGGACTGCCCTTGTAGAGAACATTGAAACTGCCACTGGTTCAAAATGCCACAGCCACATTTTGTCAGGAAACAAAATCTTGCCCATTTTAAACCCATTCTATTGGCTGCCAGTTTGTTTCAGTTCAAGTCAAGATGCTGTTTCTGCCCTTCATGGTCTAGAGCAGTGGTCCCCAACCCCTGGTCCAGGGACCGGTACCAGTTCGTAGATCAGTCGGTACTGGGCCGTGGCTCCTCCTCGTCCTTCTCCCTGGCTTGCTGCCTCGGGGGCTGCCCTCCCACTCTGCCGCCGGCTCACCTTTGGTGCTCTCCAGCAGCCCCCGTGGCTGAGTCTCCCCCTCGGTGTGGCACTGCGCAGCTTCTGCTGGCAGCGCCCTCCCGGTGGGCGGCGGGAAGTCAGGGGCATCAGTTGGAAAGCAAGTGGAGCAGGGGCTCAGGCAGCGATGTCCCTCAGCAAAAGACTACCCTTCCTCCCGGGCCTCAGTAAAATTGTCAAGCGTTGACTGGTCCCCGGTGATAAAAAGATTGGGGACCACTGGTCTAGAGGCCTACATATCTGAAGAAACATCTTTGTCCCTGTACGTCAATTGTAGTCCTCTAGCTACCACCTTCTGCCTGTACCCTTGCATAAGGTTCCCTACCTGGCATCTATGAGTACCAGTCCTTTTCAGGAGTGCCTCAGTCTTTGTGGAACAGGCTCCTTTCTGAAAGGGAAGAGGGAGACATCTTTAGACTCCTCTATTTGTTAGGGCTTTACATTGGTTCTGAGCTAAGGGAATAATCCATATTTTATTATGGATCGTTTTACTTTAGTAGTCTAAGCCACCTTGAGCCACAAGGGAAAGAGGGTATAAATATTTTAATTAACATATATTTTACAGATTCCAATTTAGTGTGATTACTTGGTCCAAATTCTAAAATGATTATTTGACAAGCAGTATGTAGAATTTGACTATATTGGATGACTCTGGCAACCTTTCCCTTATTCTGAAGATTTGTGCACATAAGTTGAAGGCTGTATCAAGAAATTTCTGTTTTATCCACACCTACGCAAATCACAAGCCGTTTCAGGCAATTTATTCAACTACAGTGTGTACAAGAGTTAACTGCAGCATATGGTACAAATGGCATCTACTCTGAAACAAAGATAATTTTGTTCCAGTAAAGTGTAAAGTTTAAAATAGGGGGAAAGTAAAGTTCTAAATGTAGCATACATAGATTCTTTTTTATGATGATGATGATGATGATGATGATGATGATGATGCCAGTCTTTTAAGAATGCTAATAATAATGTTTTCTTGAAAGAAGCTTTCTTTACTGAAGTCCATTCAGTAATGTTAGTGCTGCATTTATACATTCAGCAATAGCATCATTTTATCTCTCAAAGACTGTAAATAATAAACTAACGTAGTGTTGCTAAACTAGTGATTGATGTCTAAAACCTACCATTTGTTTTGAAGTTGCCAAAACTGTACTTAAAAAAAAACAAGACTTAGTGGGGGGGATGCAAAATAACACTTATTTGCCAGTGACAGCAGTGTTCACCCTAGATGTGTTCAGAACAATGAAGATATTTGTTCACATGTGATATATGCTAAGAGGAATTTGAATTATGAGAGATTTTTGAAGCAGACTAAAAGACACACCACTGCCATTGTGCTAAGTTCCTTGGCTCGAAACCCTGTCTGGAGAAGAGCAGTTTTATTCCACTTTTGAAGATCCATTAGTGTGAGCAACTCTAGCTTAAAGTACTTGTCACTGCAATATTAACATAATTTCTTACCCCAAGAGAATTTATTTGTCAGGTGAAATGTGATTACATACATATTTTTGAGGATCATAATCTTTTTTGGGGGTGTGCAGCCCTCTTTCTCCCTAAATTCAGAAAAATGGTCTCACTTTGTCACTTACCCGTCTAGTGATGCACCAGACATACTTTTTCTAAATATGCCAAATCAAATACTGATTTTGAGGGAAAGTGCTAAAAGGTTTGCCAGAGTAATCCCTAAAACTCAAAAATATATAGTGTATGTACTATTTTGATGGAGATACCACTATCTGTTCCACATAATATATTTCTGGTAGGGGCTTGTAGGAGGAGCATGTCTCATGGCTTAAGTACCACTCAGCGCTGTGGTGTTTCTTTGAACTATGTCATCATCCCCTGCTGAG
This sequence comes from Paroedura picta, assembly GCF_049243985.1. Classification (NCBI taxonomy): domain Eukaryota; kingdom Metazoa; phylum Chordata; class Lepidosauria; order Squamata; family Gekkonidae; genus Paroedura; species Paroedura picta. Next base: position 134,827,902 of record NC_135369.1, read on the forward strand.
CCAGCCATAGTTTCATGCTCATTCTTCTGAGGAGAAACCAGATGAGCTCTGTTGGCAGCACACCCCCAGGAAGTACCAGTCAGGTAGAGAGTGAGTTGTCAACTCGAGCTTTATTACATTTGATGATGATAATTAGTGATAAACAGTTATAGTTTTCCTGCAATTCCATAGCGCTTATAGAGAAAAATTTTGAAAGTACCACTTTGGAAGGCAACTTTCATCTAATATCTAGAATGCTGGCAGGGGCTCATGGGAGTTGTAGTCCATGAACATCTGGAGGGCCACAGGTTGACTACCCCTGATCTAGAGACTAGAGGCCAAGGTAAACAGGGTTTTATATTCCCCCTACACACACGAACACATACTGACTTCTAATATTTTGAATGGGAGAGAAGAAAAATGTCTCTTGAGTTGTTTTTTTACAATAATGTATGAAATATTAAGACATTCTCACCAGATTAAGATGAGGAAACCTATGAAAGAGTAAATAAATAAAGTTGGAAGTTCAATATCAAAGGTTATTGACCTTTCAAAAATAGTTTTTGATCTAGTGCAAAAATCTTGATGGTGATATGTTTAAAATAAATATTGTTTAAATGGCATAAGATTAGTTTCTTGTGGTTATGTCTACATTTAATATAGAACTGATAATACTGCATACAGATCCTTTACTGAATAGATGAATAGTGTTCAAAAGTTTGACTTGGTAGCCAGATATACTGGAGAGCTGTTAGAAGAAAAAGGATTCTACATGCCGTTTTTTTCTCTACCAGATGGCATTTCAAAGCGGCTTACAATTGCCTTCCCTTTCCTCTCCCCACACCCTGAGGTACTTGAGGCTGAGAGAGCCCTGATATTACTGCTGGGTCAGAACCGCTTTATCAGTGCTGTGGCGAGCCCAAGGTTACCCAGCTGGCTACATGTGGGGGAGGAGCGTGGAATCAAACGTGGCTCGACAGATTAGAAGTCGCGTCCTAGCCACTATGCCAAGCTGTCTAGTATAGTAATGTTGTAATCTGTTTAGTCTGGAAGGTGATATTTGTACTTGGGCACAGGCTTGGGTTGGAATCTCCTTGACAGAAGAACCTTGCTTTAATATATGAAACCCACGGTTTCTCAACATGGGTTTCATGTAACCCTGGGGTTTCTTGACTGCTCTGGAAGGGTTTCCAAAATGGGTGGGAGTTAATTTTTAATATATTTTTAAAATGTGTCAAATATTCACTGGGTGATATGACCATATGATCATGTCAATCCACAACCTCCTCCCAAAATGGCCAATGATGAGCCTGGAGGGGTTGGGAAGGGGAGGGGCCCTGGGTAGATGAGTACATAGTATGCTTGCCAACCATATTCTGCATGATCAATCCATTTCTGGGACTTCTCAAAGCCTGAAGAATGTTTTCAGGGTGGTTTCGATGGTAAAAAGTTGAGAAAGACTGATGTAACCTCTATTAAACAGATGTTTCAGGTTTTTGCATTGCCCAGGTAAGAATAACTTCCTTTCTTTACATTTATTTATTTATAACAATTTATTTGGCTAAAATAATTTGAAATTTCTTGGGTTTACAATTAAGTATATTAAGTTGCAGATAGTAAATTTTGCTATGAAAGTAGTAAATCTGATTTAAAAACTAAGTATGGCATATAATTCAATTCCCCCCACATTTAGGTGGAATTTTTTACAGGGGTGGAAATCAGTGTTTTTATGTCAGTACAGAATTTCCAGAAAGTTTACATTTCTAGTGATATGTACCCTGGACCTCAGCTTTAATTGTCATAGACACATGTAATACAAAAGAAAAATCCACAAATTGAGCTGTGGGTTTAGAATGGGGGTTTCCCTGGGCAAGACTCTGTAAAAGGGGACTGTCCCAGCCAAAACAGTTGGAAAATATAATAATGTATACAGATTTCATAGTGCATCATTGGTGTCTGTGTGCTCAAGTACTCATATATGTGAACAGAATTTAAGTTGTATCTTCCAGCATGATATACATGTAGTCTTAATTAGATTCATTGGGTCTAGTTGCTCCTATTTATCAGCAAGAGTTCTTATTATCTTCTCTTTGTACCTCATAAATCACTATTCCCTTTTGTGCCTCCTTGTGTGTGGAATCTTATTGAACTGTTGTTCATGTGGATTGCTAGAGACGATCTTCAGGAATGGTATATCTGTTCCTTTATTCTGAGCTTTTTGAGCCCAACTTTCTCTGAAACCAGACTTAGGGCCAATTACCATAATAATAAAAACCACATACAGTTAAAAATCCCTAAACTTACAAACGTGTGATTAAAACTTCGGTGAGAGTGTCAAAAGCCCTCCAGAAGAATTCCAGTTTGCTCAACTTGCAAAATCCCAACAAAGTAGGAACCTACCTAACACCTTCAGGAAGGCTCTTCCATAAAACAGTGGCAGCTGTTGAAAAAAGGCCTAGATAGAACAGTGAACTTCCTAAATACTGTACAAAAGAGAACAAAGCAATAGTTGTTGGTCTGAAGAGTGTTGCCCAGGAAGAACTGGAAGAAGCAGTCCTGTAGGTTATCTGGGTCCCACTCCATAAAGGTAAAAACCTCATAAATTAATTCCTTTGGTTGCAAGACCCATGTACGGTCATTCAAAACAGTTAGCTTCACTGAGAAGAGGATGAAATTTTCTCTTCTGTTGACATTTCTATCATAAGAAAAGCATGCTAATGGAGGAGGGAGCAGTTGAGCCTCCTTTCCACTTCAGGCCCCTATTCCATGAGTGTACCGCTGCATGCAGGTCTCATGACCCCAGGAATCTACTGTTCCAGTGTTGGAAGAAACATCTGAGGGGGAGGGGAACTCAGGAAACATCTATGAGTGTTGTGTGACAGTCCACAATACTTGTGCAAGCAAATTTATTTGTTTGTTTGTTTATTATATTTGTTGACCACCACTCCTGGGCTATGCCAGCTTGTGGTGTTTTACAGTAAAATAATAAAATCACATAAAAGAGAAGAAAAATATTAAATCCCATACATTGACATTACAACTACTCTAACCCACCCCTTCCTCCTTTGCACACCCAACCACAGCCACCCACAGCCACCCACAACCACCGTCTTGGGGGGTAACTTCTGCCCAAATGACCAGCAAAAGGGGCCTATATAGATAGGGATCTTCTTAGCCCGGCCTCAACCAAATACCTGGCGGAAGAGCTCCATCTTATAGGCCCTGCAGAACTGAGATAGTACCATCAGAGTCCTTAGCTCTTCTGGGAGCTCATTCCACAAGGTTGGGGCCAAGACCAAAGAGACCCTGGCCCTGGCCAAGGCCCGGTGTGTCTCCTGGGGGCCAGGGACCACCAACATATTCAAACCGGCATATTCTATGAAGGGCATAAGGAGACAAGCGGTCCCTCGTGTATTCAGGGCCCAGGCTACAGATGGCCTTAAAGGTAAGAGCCCAAACCTTAAACCTGATCCAGAAGCCAACCGGTAATCAGTGCAGCTGCCTCAGCACCGGCTGGATATGGGCCTTCCAAGATGACGGTGTGAGGACCCTAGCAGCTGCATTCTGGACCAATTTCATTTTCCGTGTTAGAGATAAGGGAAGGCCAGCATAGAGCAAGTTACAGAGGTCTAGCCTGGAAGTGACCATTGCATGGATCATGGTGGCCAAGTGTTCTGAGGACATGTAGGGAGCCTAGTAGCCTCACTTTGTGAAGATGATAAAACGTCACTTGGGCTACCTTCATGATCTGAGCCTCCTTAGAAAGGGATTGCTGGGTTGAACAACATACCTTTTAACCAAAGAACAAAACCTTCCTGGATTTTAATTAGTGGAGGGCAAGCTGTTGCATGCAGACTGCCTGAATAAACACCATACATGGGGTGTAGAAATGCATTCATCATTATGTAATGGTTGGAATGATATGAGAAATCTTGGCAAGTTATTGGTATTTTGAAAATGGAAATGTTCCAATAGCCCCAGTTTTTGTGGAAAGGGTAGAAGGGGTAGAGATCATGAAGTACTTGGTGAGCAAGTTAAGTTTACTAGACTTGGTTTGAAGGTTGTACTGAACCCTTCTCTAATAGATAAAGAACAATATTTTCACTGTTCTGTGTTCACAAGAGGAATTTTTAATCGCTTTCTCTGAGTTTATCTATCTGCAGTCAATATACCTCCTACATGTGTAATTAACATACTTCCTTTGTGACTTGCTACAAGTCACTGTTCTTCCTTGACTTGTGTGTTCTCATGGCAGGATTAGGCCAAATAGATTACCTGACAGATTTCGCAGTTTGCTTCCCTGAATATGTAATAGAAACATGCCAGAGACAGCTGGATACATATCTAATAACTGCATGGTAACATGAGTGTATGCAATTCTCAGCAGATAAAGCTCCTAGGGCCTTTTCTGATCATTCTCTTAATTTGTATCCTCTGGAGATCAGTTCCCCAAGTCTCTAGCCATTTTCTGGCTGCTCTCCTATATTTCATGTCACAAACAGCATTCATAATTATGACACTGCAATAGGAGGGATCTTGGTGCATTAGCTTTTATTCCTATAAAATTATTAAAAGTATTGCTACACATGGCTTCAGGGGTTTGTCCTTAAAGTTGTCAAAATTGAAAGCTAAAACATCTTTCCAGTTTCCAAGCTGTATTAAAAAAATGTACTGAAGTGCTTGTATTTTACACACCAGTAATCTGTATCAGGCTTTCTCAACCAGGGTTTTGTGAAAGCCTAGGGTTTTCCAAATGGGCCCCAGGTGGGGGTTGTACACACCTATGCTTTCCAACCATATTCTGCATGATTGCACCATTTCTAGGGTTTCTTGAAGCCTGAAGAATGTTTCAGGGGTTTCTCAATGGTAAAAAAAGTCAAGAAAGGCTGATCTATATGAACAAATGGGGATCTGCAAGAAACTTGTAGGAGCGGCTATCCCATTTCCACCCCCCACATACCTTTGCTTCCTCCCCTCTTCCCCTACTTTTCTCACACTCTTTCTCCCTCCTGTTACCCCTTTTATTACTCTCTCTCTCTTCCATGCTTATCACTTCTTCCATCTTCCTGCTGTCCACCAATCATTTAATCCTACCTCCCACCCTATCACTCCTACTCTATCTGCCGCCACCCTGTCACTCTTATTCTTTCTATGCATACCCATCCTCCTTTCACTTGCTATCCTCCACTCCATCTTTTTCTGTCCCTATAATTTTCAAGCCAGTCACCTTTCCCCACCCCCACCCCCAGCAGCAGCGGTGGCTGCAGCTTTCCGAGAATCACAGTGGATCTCCCAACTAGAGAGATCAGTTCCCCCTTTGGGTTACCAGCTCCGAGTTGGGAGGTTCTTGGAGATTTGGAAATGGAGCCTTGGGACAGTGAAATTAGGGGACAGGAGGGACATCAGACAGGTTTAATGCCATAGACTCCATCCTTCAGAGCAGTTGTTTTCTTCAGGAGAATCTGTTATCAGGAAATTACTTTAGGATGCTTAGGGCTGATCCTGCATTGAGCAGGGGGTTGGACTAGATGGCCTGTATGGCCCCTTCCAACTCTATGATTCTATGAAATCTGTGGTAATTCCAGGTGATCTCCAGACATAGACGTCATAGTCCCATTGTATACGGCACTGGTCAGACCACACCTAGAGTACTGTGTGCAGTTCTGGAGGCCTCACTTCAAGAAGGACGTAGATAAAATTGAAAGGGTACAGAGGAGAGCGATGAGGATGATCTGAGGCCAAGGGATCAAGCCCTATGAAGATAGGTTGAGGGACTTGGGAATGTTCAGCCTGGAGAAAAGGAGGTTGAGAGGAGACATGATAGCCCTCTTTAAGTATTTGAAAGGTTGTCACTTGGAGGAGGAGAGGATGCTGTTTCCCCCTCACTGGCAGTCTTCAAGCAAAGGTTGGATACACACTTTTCTTGGATGCTTTAGGATGCTTTGGGCTGATCCTGCGTTGAGACTAGATGGCCAACTCTATGATTCTATGATTCTACATCATCTGGAAGAAATGGCTGATTTGGAGAGTGAACGCTATGGCATTATTACTTGCATGAGGTTCCTCCCCTTTTCAAAACCCACCTCCCCAGGTTCCTAGAAAAGATAATCTGCAGGAATTTCCCAATCTGTAGTTCCTTCCTACCCAACAGCCAACCTACCTTTATCTTCCCTTCTGTCTGCAGCCTCTACTGAGGAAAATCATGGTCTTTCTCCACAGAGGAAACCAAATTGCCATGCATTATTCTCTCCTCCTTTTTATCTGCATGAAACTCTGTGAGGTAGGTTAGTCTGAAAGTATGTGGCTGGTCCCAAATCACTCAGCGAACTTTTACAACAAGATGGGGATTCAAACCTGGGTCAAACCTGGGTCTCCCAGACCCTTCTCAGAGGTTCTAACTGCCACAGCACATTGGCTTTCATAGGGTAGCTGTACCAGAACAGTAGCAAGTAGTTCAGTCTTTGATGTTGGATGTGATCAATTCACCCAGAGGTTGCTTCTAGGCAAACAACTGCCAACCCCCAGGAGGGACCTGAAGATTACCTAGAATTACAACTGAACTCCAAATTAAAAAGATTTGTCCCCCTGGAAAAAATGGCTGGTTTGTAACGTGGACTCTATAGCATTATATCCCACTGAAGCTTCTTCTCCCTCCAAACTCTGCCCTTATCAAACTCCATCACAAAATCTCCAGGAACTTTCCAATCTGGAAACAACAAACTTAGTTAGGCTGTGTCCTAATGAGTTCTCCCTCAAAGGCCAAAATAGGCCTAGAAGGAGCCCTGTCTTTTACTGACAGAACCCAGCTGGAATATTGTGGTTGCATAACTACAGCCACTGAGGGAATCTGTTGCTTAAAGTTACAGGTGCTCCTTTTACCACTTTTGGGTTTTTTAAAATCTGCTTAGATTTATATCTAAGACTTATATTCTGCTTAGATTTCAAACCTGGGTCCTTTTACAAGTTTGTAGAAAGAATTGTATGGCCGGTTCACAGTATTAGTCTCTGGATTTAAATATCCAGAGGGGCTGACTTTGCTATTGGAATCTGAGGTAGGTAATCAGTTTCTTTACCATTTATAACTAGATTGATTTGAATAAATGATACAACTGTTTTAAATTCATATTTGTCCTGACTGTTTTGTAAAATATTCCGTCAAGTTACTCATTTCTTGAAAGACACAAATTGCTTACTCTTTGTAACTAACAACAGTGTCTATTTAATTGGGGAACTCTACATTCTGTTTTCAAAACACCTTTAAAAATATTGAAACCATAGCACTTATGAAGCAGCACCAATCAGTACTGTGTTTTTTAAAAGAGATCTTAGTTTTAATCTCTTTCCTGACAGACAGCAGTTTATCACATTGACCTCAGCTGTATTCCGTCCTCTTAACAATGTGATGTAGTAGCCCAGAAAGTTTTCTGTGTTGGCTGCCTTGGGTTTCTGAAACAGTAATTTGAAATAGTTGCACAGAAGCTGAGTAGGCTTTTTCTGTCTCAGAGGTTGGAAAGGAAAAGGCAAGTGATGAATTGAACATTTCACTGTGAAAGAACATTAATAAAAATATATGTACAGTGTAAGAGTTATGTTTAACGTCGATATCAATTTCTCTGTCAAACAACCAGAGTTTATGAAGTATTAAATAATTAGCAATTTTCACAAGGCAGACAGTTTTAGTGTTGGGGATGTCATATTGATATGCTAATAAGAAGAAGAATGCTAATATCCCTCTTCTTATCCATCCCTTCCATTGTTTGTAAGATGCCTTTCAAGGAAATAATCACCACGCAAGTTTTAGAGCTGATGTTCAGATGATACTGCTATTGCAATTTCATCTATGGCACAAATTATTTGCATTTTCTTGATCTCTTTATAATATCCTGTAATCTCCAGAGTCCATGTAGCAATAGACTGGAGAAAGCAGTCTGTACTTTATTTTGGGTTGGTTAGTGACTTTAGCTGGGGGCAATCGTTTTTGTTCTGATTTACCATGAAATCTCTGATTAAATGAACATTTGGCAGCCCTGACCCAGACAATCGTAGAAGCTCAAATTAGAGACAATACCTAGAACCAGGGAACAATGTGAAAGTCTGAATGGCAAATATCTAATAGTGGCTGGTAGCTGATTTAGTCCTATTGACCTTTAAAACTACATTTTGTTGGCTCTGTTTCTTCTTTTCTCTCTTCCTCTTCAGCATCCTTTTGTGTATTCCGCTTATTATTAACATGAGATGCTATTCTCCCTTGCCTTCTTTATACTGTGCTGCCAGAAAGGTAGTTGGTTTACACATTTTTCTTCCTACGAGATCATTCAACGAGATCTGAACACTGAACACAATGGAAAAATGGGCAAATGAGAACAAGATGCAGTTTAATAAAGATAAGTGTAAAGTTCTGCATCTGGGTCAGAAAAATGAAAAGTATGCCTACTGGATGGGGGATACACTTCTAGGTAACACTGTGTGTGAACGAGACCTTTGAGTACTTGTGGATTGTAAACTAAACATGAGCAGGCAGTGTGATGCAGCGGTAAAAAAGGCGAATGCCATTTTGGGCTGTATCAACAGGGGCATCACATCAAAATCACAAGATGTCATAGTCCCATTGTATACGGCACTGGTCAGACCACACCTGGAGTACTGTGTGCAGTTCTGGAGGCCTCACTTCAAGAAGGACGTAAATAAAATTGAAATGATACAGACGAGAGCGATGAAGATGATCTGGGGCCAAGGGACCAAGCCCTATGAAGATAGGTTGAGGGACTTGGGAATGTTCAGCCTGGAGAAAAGGAGGTTGAGAGGGGACATGATATCCCTCTTTAAGTATTTGAAAGGTTGTCACTTGGAGGAGGGTAGGATGCTGTTTCTGTTGGCTGCAGAGGAGAGGACACACAGTAATGGGGTTAAACTACAAGTACAACGATATAGGCTAGATATCAGGAAAAAAATTTTCACAGTCAGAGTAGTTCAGCAGTGGAATAGGCCGCCTAAGTAGGTGGTGAGCTCCCCCTCACTGGCAGTCTTCAAGCAAAGGTTGGATACACACTTTTCTTGGATGCTTTAGGATGCTTTGGGCTGATCCTGCATTGAGCAGGGGGTTGGACTAGATGGCCTGTATGGCCATCTATCCAACTCTATGACCCTTTCCAACTCTATGATTCTATGATTCTACCACAGGCGCCAGTGGCTCTTTCCCCAAACTGGCTTAATTTTGGTTCTGCTCTTGCCCAACTGAGCAGTGACACTGAGCTACCTGCTTCTCTTCAATGTAATTGCTGCCTTACCTTTGGCTTAGTTTTCTGCAGTCATTGGTTCCATTTACATTCTGCTCTGTTTGCCACCACTCTGCCTACTTCCTCAACTTATTTCACTCTGCTTCTTCCAGTCCTTAAATTGTTAGCGTTGTTTCTGTGTGGTTAATGCATCTGTATCTTATGCTTACTGAAAACTGGCTATTCCTTGTCCACATGTTTTCATTTAACAGTTCTTTCAGGCAGCTAGGCTTCATGGATCTGATTATAGCCCTATCTATAGTGAGATTTCTGTGCTACAAATAAGGTTTTGCCCCCTTCAGTTTTCTTTAATGTAATACTTGCTCTTTAGAACCTCTGATCCACATTTGCCTTTTTCTGACTTTTAACTTTGTTCTCCTGCCTGTTATTTTTGTCCCGTTTCTGTTCCCTCATTCATCTTGGCTGACCTCCACAATCTCAGTGTCCCCTACGGCTGTGTTGAATTCACTGGGCTGCATGATCCTTTTCTTCTCTTGCTTCACCTCTTGACCTTAAGCTCCAAATTGTTGTCATACAGATAGATTTCATGCTAAAGACTCTTGCACAAACATTGAATCTGCCTCTAAAGGCTTATAAGTTTCATTTTTATGCTCTCACCTATATAACCTTCTTGATGCTATCAAAGTAAATCTTCTATCTGACAACAATTTACATTTTTTAAAAAATCAACTTTCTTCTTGTAGATAAGAATCTAGGGCATATCTGACATTAAGGGGAACAAGCTCAGTTTCCTATATTTGTTATAGCTTGACATGTCTTGGACAGTTCTCTGGCATAAATATTTCAGAAGCCTTGCCCGTAACTTTTTAATGTAAGAGTGTATGCAAAATTGTTCCTTCCTGTATGAATAATTTGCTTGTTCTCCTGTGCCTCCTTCACAAGGGAAGGTGGAGACAATTTCACCCAACTCCCCTTGTAATTGCTGCATGATACTGCATTTTGACCATGGGGCTCCCAGGATCAGCTTTCAATAGCAGGAGAAGTTCACATCTGTGAGCATTGCTGTAGTTACAGTTCATAGGATTCAAGCCTCTTAAGCATGTTCATCACAGTCTGAATATAAAAATGCATAAGTATAAGAGAAAATTTCAAAACTTACAAAAATTCTGAAAATATTACTTCAAGTAGGTCATAAGCCCTCACTCAAGGAGAAGTAAAACATTACAGATTCCACACAAAGTGGTTTTAAAAAATATTTTATAAAGTGGATGCTTTGCCTGCCTGTACACTTGCATCTCTTTGATTGGTCCTAATAAAAGATATTATGTGGATTAGATTCTTCTATTTATATAAAACATTTATTAGTTGCATTTCTGCCTTACAAAACTTAAGGCAGCTTACCATGGAAATAGAATAATGGTGCTAAAAACTTACAAAGACTGTAATATGCAGATGACACTCAGCTATTCCTTCTTGTGGATGCTGCCCTGATTCCCGCCCAGAATCTTTAGCCAGATGTCTAGAAGCAGTGATAAGATGGCTCAAGCAGAGTCATCTGAAGCTTAACCCTTCAAAGACAGAGGTCCTATGGCTGGGTAGGAAGGGTCCAAGCGAGGAAGTGTGATTGCCCATCCTGGAAAGGGTACAACCGTTCGTGGCTCACTCCACCAGGAACCTGTGTGTATGATCCTGATGCCTCCCTTTCTATGGAGGCACAGATCACAAGAATAGCACAGCTGGTGTTCTGCATCAAACCAAACTAATAGCACCCTTATTTGTTTGTTTGTTTGTTTGTTTGTTTGTTTATTCATTCAATTTATATCCTGCCACTCCACGGAGGTTTGTGGTGGTTACAAATACAATGTACAATACACAATACAATACATAAAATCCCCCAATAAAATCTCCCTTAAAACTAAGAACATATTGCAATGAAAAAATAATAAAAATCCTTATTATCCCCCCTCTAGGGGGTGGACATGGAGAAATAATTGTAAGCCACTAACAGAATGGTTCAAAGGGGAGGTCAGGTCTACCTTACTGTGCCAGCCTCAACCCTAGACCTGGCAGAAGAGCTCCATCTTACAGGCCCTGATAAATGCCAGAAGCTCCCACAGGGCCTGTAGCTGCAAAATGGAGCTCTTCCACCTGGCATTTGGTTGAGGTTGGCTGAACCAACACCCTCTACTGGGGCCCCAGAACCCCTCCCTGAATCCTGGACTGACCGTTGGAATCATAGTTATATGTTTAACGTGTCTACCACTGGTTATGGAATGTTAGGAAATAGGTGGTTTTCTTCTCACCTTTAGGGGCTCTTTGAAGGGATTGATTTTTCTGCACCCATTTCAATCTGGTTTCAGCTTAGGTTTTGGAACAGAGACTGTTTGGTTGTCTTGGTTGATGACTTGTACTGAGAAGTACATGGGGGTTCCATTGCTAGTTTCACTAGATCTCTCAGCAACCTTCAATACTATTGACCATGGTATCCTACTGAGCTGCCTCTTAGTAGTGGGGCAGTGTCATGGTAGTTTGAGTTCTATCTTAGGGGTTGATCTCAAAGGTTGGTACTGGAGGATTCCTGCTCTGCCTCATGGGCTTTGACCTGTGGGGATCCCATATGGTTTGATTTTATTCCTCATCCTGTTTATCATCTCTATGAAACTACTGGGAGAGGTCATCAGTAGGTAGGGTTGCAGTGCCACCAATATGGAGAAATATGCAGATGACACCCAACTCTGCCCCCCCTAAATGTGGGGATGCCACTAATGTTCTGAACTGGAACTTGGAGACAGTAATAGGCTGGATGAGGTGAACAAGATAAATCTTTAAAAAGATGAGTTTTATATAAGTAGAAGATAAAACCTGACAAGATTTTTGGGTTAGGGGAAAGACAACCAGGGACTTGAGAACTCTCCTGTCTTGAACGGGGCTATGCCTCCTGAAAAAGATAGATTGACAGGACACAGAATTCACTGTAGAAAACTAGGTGGCTGTGGTAGCTTAGTGGTCCCCACCCTTTTTATCACCGGGGACTACTCAACGTTTGACAATTTTACTGAGGCCCGGTGGGGGGGGGAGTTTACTCCTCTACTCTCAACCAATGCCCTAACGCTCTATGATCACTATGGTAATGTTTAAACATCCCTTCAAAATAAGATACAGACACACAACAACAATGAACATAAGGAACATTTTATTTTCATGGAAATTTTAACTCGTGACTGACAAATCAATGGGAACACTGAGCTTGTTTCTCTGCAACGAGATAGTCCCATCTGGGAGTGATGGGAGACAGTGACACCCGAAGTGTGTTGTAAAGGGCCGGGGGGGGGGGGAGACGTCCTTCGTGGCCCACCTCCAATTAGTCGATGGACCACATGTGGTCCGTGGCCCACAGGTTGGGGATCGCTAACTTAGAATGTTTTCCAGCTTTGGCTGGTACATCAGCTGCATCTGTTCCAGGTACAATTTGTTTCAGATTCAGAGTGGTTTACATAGAACATAGGAGAACATAAGGATGAGCACAATGTAATTCAGTAGTCGTTGAATAAACAATAGTAATAACATATAACAATGATTCTAGGGCCTGGCTCAGGGATGGAAGAATGGAAGGAGACAATGGCATTGGAAAATTGCTTGACACGTATATGGAAAATCTCTGGGCAAACACAATGTATTTCTTGATACTGATGCTTTGGATGTGCTTGTAAACCCACAGAGGAAAGTTAGAAAACATACTGACATAATTGACCATAACTTCACTAGGTTTTCTCATATGCAAGATTATTATTGTAATATGTTGTTGTTATGTGCGAAGTCGTGTCCGACCCATCGCGACCCCATGGACAATGATCCTCCAGGCCTTCCTGTCCTCTACCATTCCCCGGAGTCCATTTAAGTTTGCACCTACTGCTTCAGTGACTCCATCCAGCCACCTCATTCTCTGTCGTCCCCTTCTTCTTTTGCCCTCGATCGCTCCCAGCATTAGGCTCTTGTCCAGGGAGTCCTTCCTTCTCATGAGGTGGCCAAAGTATTTGAGTTTCATCTTCAGGATCTGGCCTTCTAAAGAGCAGTCAGGGTTGATCTCCTCTAGGACTGACCGGTTTGTTCGCCTTGCAGTCCAAGGGACTCGCAAGAGTCTTCTTCAGCACCAGAGTTCAAAAGCCTCAATTCTTTGACGCTCGGCCTTCCTTATGGTCCAACTTTCGCAGCCATACATTGCAACTGGGAATACCATAGCCTTGACTAGACGCACTTTTGTTGGCAGGGTGATGTCTCTGCTTTTTAGGATGCTGTCTAGATTTGCCATAGCTTTCCTCCCGAGGAGGAAAATATATATTGTATATATATTATATTGTAATATAAAGAACAGTAAAAAATAGTAAAGTAGTACTAATATGGAAATAGATGCAGCACTTTAACAGTACAGCACTAAGCAGATTAATTAATTGATTGCCTGCCACTCCTATGCCTGGCGACTCATAGCAGGTAACAAAAATACAGCACCACAACAAAACCCCCAATAAAACTCATTAAACCCTTCACATCTTAACACCGCCTGCGGCGCTGCAGACTAAATAATGTGGTAAGGGCTGGTGGGGAGGAGTTAGGGCGGGCTCTGTCCGGGATGAGGAAGGGTGCCAATTGGCCCCTCCCTTTGACTGACAATCGGAGGGCCCAATTGGCAGGCACTTTGCGCCTGCCGATTGGGCCCTCCAATTGGCTGCCCGCCGGCAAGGGAGCTACCACGAGCCGCGCTGCTGCTCCCTTGCCGGCGGCCTGACACGCCGAGAGGTGCAAAGCGCCTCCGATGCGTCAGGCTGCCGGCACGCTGGCGCCGTGGCTCACTTGCCGGCGGCCTGCCGGCTCGGGGGCCGCGCACTGTCCCGCTAGCGCCCGCTGTATTTCCGCTAAAGCGGGCTTGATTACTAGTTGGTGAATAATATTGCTCCCTCCCATCCACTCTACAGGCAACCCCCACCTCAGGGAAGAAAACAAGGGGAGAGTAATATCTTCCCAACTCTGGGAGGGGCCCAAATCTAACTGCCCTGGCCTCACCCAAAGTCCTCACCGAAAAGCTCCATTTTACAGGCTCTGTGGAACTTAGAAAGTGCCATCAGGGTCCATAGCTCTCCCGGGAACTCATTCCACCAGGTTGGGGCCAGGACTGAAAAGGCTAGGCAAACCTCCCTGTGGCCAAGAACCTCCAGTAGGTTTGTACCCGCTGAGTGAAATGCCCTGCAGGGGGCATAGGGAGGGAGGCGGTCCCTCAAATATGTGGCCCAGACTATGGATGGCCTTAAGGTTAAAACCAAAACCTTGAACTAGATCTGGGCTGAAACTGGTAATCAATGCAGCTGCCTCAGCTCTGGCAGGATATGGGATGTTCCTGTGAGGACCCGAGCTGCTGCATTCTGCACCAGCTGCAATTTCCTGGTCAAGGAAAATGGTAGGCCCACATAGACTGAGTTGCAGAAGTCCAGTCTCGAGGTGACAGTTGCATAGATCCTTTTGGCCAAGTGGTCTAAGAACAGATAGGGTACTAGTAGCTTCACCTGGCATAGGTGGGAAAATGCTAAATGGGCTACTTCTCTGACCTGGGGTTCCACATTGAGGGAGACATCCAGGTTCACACCCAAGTTCTTGGCCATGGGTGAGATGTTAAGTTGCACCCCAGCCTAGGTGGGTAGGTACAGTTCCTGATCTGTCATCTTTCCACCTAGTCAAAGGATCTCCATCTTGGAGGGTTTGAGTTTCAAGTAACTTTGCTCCAACCATTCAGTTACGGCTTCAAAAAATCTGGCAAATATATCCGGGGGCAGTCAGGGCAGCCATTCATGAGGAGAAAGAGCTGGGTGTTATCTGCATATTGGTGACAACCTAGCCCATTGGTGACAACCTAGCCCATAGACTAGTAGAGCCATAGGTTGCATATAGATATCAAACAATGTAGGGGAGAGGACCACTCCTTGTAGAACCCCACAAGGGAGTTGAAAGGGGAGTGACAATTCTTCCCTCACAGCAACCCTCTGTGACTTGTTCTGGAGAAAGGAGTGCAGCCACTGAAGGGCTGTCCCCTGAATCCCAGCCCTGGCGAGATGGTGGGCTAGCAGCTCATAGTCGACCATGTCAAATGCAAATGACAGATCTAACATCACGAGGATAGGTGAACCACCCTGATCCAGCTGGCACCAGAGACCATCCATCATGGCGACCAGCACCGTCTCCACTTAGTGGCCAGGTTGAAAGCTCGCTAATGCCTCACAGCCCAAGTCCAATTGGCTAAGATTTTGATGCCCTTCCTTGATGGTGGGAAGCGACCAATTTACCCTAAATAATTGTGCTGAGCAAGAGCTCACGGACACAATAGAGGTGGCAGAAGACTCTTGTTTAACCACTTTTACTACCATCTCATGTGCCTTCATAAGCGTGTGAAAGGATGTTCTTGCTGCTTTGTTGTGATTCTCCTTCCACGCTTGCTCTAGCCATCTCACTTCCCTCTTCCTTTCCTGCCATATACCATGGAGCTAGTTTGAGGCAAGGATGCAAAGGGTGTCAGGGAGCAATCTTGTCAATGACGGTCATCAAACAGGACTGCCGGTCCTACACCAGCACTGTCATCAAGTCACCAGGAGGCATTGGGTCCCACAAAGCATTCAGGAAACCTATTGGATCCATGTCTCCACAGGTAGGCAAACATGTTCCTGCCTCCCAAACAGGGTCTCTAAGCCCATCAAAGCCAGTGGGTTTAAAATTATATAACTGTTTGTGTGATAGAAAATGCTCAAACTTATGTTTACTGTCTTTAAAACAAATCAAATACAATAAATACCTGTTCAAGCAACTTTACCGCACTTAAAATATTACACCTCCTGTCACTCTTACAGAAATAAACAGAACAGTCTTCTGTTTAAGCAACAAGCTCCAGTATATTCAACTCGGTCCATGCTATAGCCCAGTTTATTTCTCAGTTCTCTTGGCCTATTTGTACATATAGACAAGCCATATAGAATAGTCCCCACTTAGGGAATGCAGCATGAGTGATTTTGCCCCAGGCGTTTCTCTCAGACTCCATCCATATAATATTGGTTATTGTACTATCATTGCCCAATAACCCTCATTCATACAAAGCTATTGCTACATCACAACAATAGCATATTATCCAGCTATGTGTAGAAGCAGCCTTTCTTCATAGCAAACTCAAATTTCTTGGCTTTGCTTATAAAACTCTCCAACCCACACTGCATAGGCTCTGTTTCTTTCCATTTCTTTTCATACTTTGTTATGTATCTGCTATTAGATCCTTTAAATTCCTGTCTGTACGCTGGTCCCTGTGCCTTCATGTGAAAGTGGCCTTCAATTCAGTGTAGAAATCTGCGAAATCTGCCCCATTGAAATCTACAGGGGCTTACAAGTATAGATGCATGGGGTTGGATGATGCTGCATCCTTTTATTGTTTTGGTCGTTCTTTACTACTCAACAAATCATCTTTATCCTGCATATACAGGTTATGTAAACAGTTTGAACAGATGATTACCAGTGGTTGATAATGTACTATGTGAAGCATGTCTGCCAGTAGATTTGAGGGTAAGGCCACGTAGCCCTCCTTGACCCATTATTGTATTTCCAATTATCCTTGGTGCTCCAAGAAAGAGATATTAATGTAGCTGAGGATGACATGGCAAATTACTGCCGCTCCCTAACCTTTTTTAAATTGCTTACACTGTTGTAATCTGTAATTACCGAAATCAGCGTGAGAATTGTGGCACTGTATAATTATCTTTTCTTGATACATTATTGCTGAATGAATTATTAATCTAAATCAGTCTTGTATCATATTTGCAACAGCTAAAGAATCATAATAATAACATACAATTACATTTCATTATTTCTCTCTTTATGTTCACATTTTTGGATGTTGTAATTGGTAATTAATTGGGTGGTGTTTTTTTTAATATACTCACAAATAGCTGGTAACCTTATATGGCTGTAAATTGTTTTGTGTTTCAGCATTTACTAACAAATAAATATCCTTAATCTCACAAGGTCTTAATGACTTTGGGTTTTATCCACCTAGATGGACTCATGCATACTAGATGTCACCTGCACAAAAGAACTTTGCTTTAGATTGCGCCCATTGTAGGGTATTGAGCTAGAATATGTCCTGATACATGGGGAATTATGAATAATTCATTCTTTGCTGTATGTTTTTTTTCTGATCCAATTAAAATTTTGACTTGAAAATACCTTCCTTCCTCAACAAAGACTTGCTTCTTATGAGTGTTTTCTATTTATACTAGGGACAAAGCCCGTTTCATTCAGAAATACAAGTGCTAGATTGGGGTGTGTGTGGAAGATCTCTGCAGATGGACTTTCCCTCCCCACAGAACCTGGAAAGGCTGCAGGCAGGAGGCCCCTGGGCAGGGAACTCACTGGCAGAAGCAGCTCTCACACAGCAGGGATCTGCAGCCTCTAAGCCTCAGAGGGAATTGGAAGGAGGAGGGGGTGGTCAGGGGCGGGGGACAGAAGGTGATTGGCTGGCTGCTGGACAGAAAGGCAGGCAGGTTGGAAGAGGAGGCACTCATGGGTGGGACAGCTGCCCTAAGTAGGTGTTAAGTGCTAAGGGGCACTTAAGCCATAAGACACGTTCCCCCTACAAGTCCTTACCAGAAATATTAAGTGGAACAGATGTGTTTAGGTTTTTGTACTCCTTTATGTGACTGTGATTTGCAATTACTTGTGGGATTATTATTCTTGCTGTGATTAAAATTTTGAGGTTTAGAGTTGTTTCAGTTTATGTATGTGAATGAATTTCAAGCTTATACTTCCCTGCTCCTCCATCTCCCAAACCAAATTCTAGAGTGGGGGTGTCCCCTATCTCTTCTGATGAGCCCCCTTAGGATTAGAAATTGCCAAGGAATAAATGGTTTCGATTTACCCCTATATTCAAGGACCCCAATAGCCTACAACCTGCATGTTTCTGTCTGTCTCATCTGTGGCTATGCATTGGCAAAAGAGGGCAAGTCTGATCTCTAGGTCAAGTTGTGATCTCAAGTATCTGTATATCTGATAGAGACATGTGGCCATCATCTGCAGGTATCTGCAGACATGAAACAGATCTTCCTGCAAGGTTGGGGACTCTCCAGGTTTGTAAAAAAAAAAAAATTGAAATTTTAAAAGAAATGTATGTTGAGTGTTTTAATCCCCCCCCCAAAAAAATATGTTAACCGCATTCTGCAGTATTAATAAAAGATTAAGGGGGGGGTGAGCCGAGTCCAGGATGGGGGGACCAACGATTGGCCCGTTGGCCCTGGACTGAGCAGTCGGGAGCTCTGAGGCATACACAGAAGCTGGGGGTATGCCGGGGATGGGAGCTACCGAGGAAGGCTTCCTGCAGGCCTCGGAGCACGCCCATGTGGAAGCCGGGGGGGCGGGAAAGGCTTCCCGCGGGCCTCGGAGCAGGCCCACGCGGAAGCCGGGGGGCGGGAAAGGCTTCCTGTGGGCCTCGGAGCAGGCCCGCCTCATTATAGACATGTCAGGTCTGCTCTCCAACCCTTATAAAATCGGGGGATCGCCGGGGGGCCTGGAAAACGGTTCAGACGGGAGGGGGCAGGATCAGACGGGAGGGGCAGGGGGAGAGGCTTCAGGGGCAGCCAAAGGAGCTGGGGCAGCCCTGAAGCCACGGGATCGGCCGGGAGGGGCCCGGGGGGACACGCTGCTAGCGCCCGCTGTATTTTGCCTACAGCGGGCTTAACGTCTAGTAAATAAATAATAGATCACTGTCTTCACACAGTCAGACAACACATTTACTTTGATTCTGGACAGCTGGTAGTGGCAGGCTCTGGAAGCTGATCTGGGCCTAGTAGAGAATGCCAAGAGCTGCTCCAGACTCAGTCTCCATTGCTCCAAACACAGTCTCCATTGCTATCAAGCTTCACAGTAAGTGCTGGGGCCTGGAGCCACACTCGGTTCCGTGATGATGGAGAGATGGAATTTCCCCTTTTAACTCTTGCAAGCTGCTTATTTATGCTGTCTAGTCAGCTGCCTGTCTCCCTGTACCTCTTTCCCCATGCATTTGATTGGGTCAGAAACTCTGCTATTCAGAGACTTTTGTCCTTCCTCCCCTCAAGTCATGACCACAGGCCAGCTGAAGATATGAAACATGTAGGATGATCACTATGTAATAGCTGGACTATGTAGTGTAAATGTTACAAGTAAGTTTGGGGAAATATCTATAAGGATGGCATTTTTGGTAGGCTGGTAAAAGTAGTATCTTTAGCCTTGTTCATTTAAAGATGGTTAAATAGACTATCCTTATTTGGTTTACCTGTGCAGTCTTGTTCAAGATAGTATAGGTGAACTGTTATACCAAGAGTGCCTACAAAGCATCTCCTGGGCTGTATACCTACTGTGAAGTCCTGTCCTTATAAGCAGCCTTTTTCAACCTGTGGAGGAGCCCCTAAAATAATTTTTCAGGCTTCACGGAGTCCAGGAAGTGATGTCAGCTGGCCACGCCTCCCTGCTAAGCCCCCATAAGTCACACATCACCAGAAGTGACATCACCACCTGCATTAACTGGCTGTCTTGAGGAGGACTGAGGGGGGGAGAGAAAGGAGGTGGTTTTAGGCAGGAGTAGGCGTGTGGGTTCTGCCCCCTCCCAGGCACAGAAACCACAAGAGAACTCACGCTCAGGAGCGGGAGCAATTGAAGCAGCCAGTTCCCTAGCTTGTGGCTGAATCCATTAAGGCAGGAGGGAAAAAGCCACAGATCCCCAGGTGTGCTGGGATGTTTTGCCTTATGTTACCATGATACACCCTCTATGATAACTGGAAGTATCACAAAACCAGGCTTGATAGCCAGGCATTGTTCATGGTGATCACAGATTTTGCCTCATCCCTGAGTCAACTAGTATGCCCAGGAAACTCTGATTGCAGAGTAGATTGGAATACTTCAGAAATGTAGCACAGTGTCAAATGGGACCTTTTGTCTGGGAAGTTTTGTTTGAATTTGCATTCTCCATGTCTATCATCCACAGGGATGAGGGAAAGGATAAAATGGGGAAGGGCCAGTTGGTGCGTTGGCCACATTTGAGAACCATTGGCTGTGACTCTCATGCTCAGCCGACAAACTCCTTCACAACGTATTTTTTACAAGTGAAGGAGAAAATATATGACATTCACTGATCCCATTGCCTTTCATTATTTTTATCTGTCTGATGTCACCTCTTATTTATACTCTGCTTAGAGCATCCTCCTCTTTTACAGCCCCTCCTCCCTCTTGGCTGATTGCTAATCCTTGCCACCAATGTCACTGACTTATGTCTTTGACTTCTGCATTTGATTTTTATATGGCATGAAAATGCGAAGATATTCAAACTGTGCGTTTATACTGACTTCCTACTTTTTATCTGTCACATTACGCCTAGGTTGCTTGCTAGCTTCAAAGGTAATTTTGAAAGTAGAAACTTGAAGAATCAAAACAGGAAAGAAGAGAGAAGAGTCGGCACTTTAGTTTTAAAAAAGGGCAAATGTGTGCCAGTACAAGAAGACAAAGAGAGCAATCCGGGAAATTATAAGCCAGTACCATTTCCTCTCTATATCATATAGACCCATGGTACTCACTCTGTGATCCACAGAGAGCCAAATTTGCAATGGCTACAACCAAATGAACCACATGACTGCTGTATGCTCTATACACCACAACACACAGAGAAAATCATGTAGGACATAACTGCTCATATTAAATACGTAACTAACCCAGGAATTCCCTAACAGGGGTCCATGGACACCTGGGAGTACTTTGAAGTACATTTGCTCATTATTTTCCATTGTTTCTTTTCCTAAAGTTTGTTCTTCTACCACCTCTGTGTAGTGAGGTTTGAGTTTTGTAACTATTTTATTTTGTTGTCACATTTTAGGGTGGATTTTTTAATATTATTATTTTACAGCGACAGTCCTATAAAAATACTTAACTTAATTTTCTTAAAATAGGATGGAACAGTAGACAATTTGGTGTTCTGTAGTTCTTATGGTCCTTTTTTGAAACACTCACCCTCTCACAGTATTTTAGGTTATGGCAACTCATTCTAAATTCTGCTAATAAACGCTGACTTTGTGCCATAATATTTAATTGAAACATCCATGAGTTTAAGAGTCTGTCTCTGTCAAAAGACTGTCACAAATTATTTTTCTTTTTCTTCTGTTTCCTATCTGCAGTTCATATCAAAAGCTGAGTTGAGTTGTAGCCTTTCATGTGTTTTAAAAATAGTTCTTGATTCAATATTTCAGGAAGAGTAGAAACATGTCATGCAGTTGCCTTTTCCATCTCTCTCTCTCTCTCTCTCTCTCTCTCTCTCTCTCTCTCTCTCTCTCTCTCTCTCTCTCTCTCTCTCTCTCTCTATCTATCTATCTATCTATCTATATACCTATATCTATATCTATTTATCCCTATCTCTATATCTGTATCTATCTATATATAGCATTTCTTGAGTTCTTTGTTCTGACTAAGAATTAAAGTGCTGATCAGCAGTTCCTCCGAGAGCTGGCTAAATCATGCAGGACACAGAGACCATGATGTAATCTTCCTTTCTTTGCATGCACTGTGATAACTCTTCAGCCCTATCTCTCTCCCTTATTGTTTGTTGTTTCTATTTTAGGGTGTGAACGGAATGTCTGTGGATGAGAAGACTGAATCCCCCATGTATGTGTATGAGTCAACAGTCCATTGTACCAATATCCTCCTGTGCCTCAATGACCAGCGGAAGCAGGAAATACTCTGTGATGTGACTTTGATTGTGGAGGGGAAAGAGTTCCGAGCCCACCGGGCTGTGCTGGCGGCGTGCAGCGAATACTTCTTGCAGGTGTTAGTCGGGCAGACGGAAAATGACCTGGTGGTCAGCCTGCCAGAGGAGGTACAGTATACGCAGTCATTCCCCTGCCACAGGGAAAAACTTTTTAACATGGAAATACGGGGGGGGGGGGGAGTAATGATATATGCACCTTACTCTCAAATGCTTGGTTAACTGCAAGTCGGCTAACCCCAAATGTCTTAGAGATAAATCTCATAGGTGTGCATGTTAGGACCATAGAATCCGAACCGTAGAATTGGAAGGCTATCTAGTCCAGCCCCCTGCGCAATGCAGGATCAGCGTAAAGCATCCATTATAAGTACAGGTCCAGTCAAAGAACACCCATTTTCCATGTCTGCTAGTTGTGAGAATGGTAGGGCAGGAAATGATGCAGAATCCTGCTCCATCTTTGATGGGGGGGAAGAAAAGTCTTAATGGTTTTCACATCTGGAAGAACTGGACCAAAGGAATCCACCTGAAACAGCAAGCAGAAAAGAAAGGGTAGCAGGATAGGGTGAGCATAAAAACTAGCCATGGAGTTAATCTGCTGCTGAACCAAGAGCTGGAAATATTTGTAGTTAGATGGAGCCATTGAATGTAGGAAGGGAGAGTGCATATAGTAAAATGCATTCAAGAGAACTGAATGCAGTCATCAGGGTCTTCTGTTAGAAGAAGTGGTAGTGTTTGGTCATGAAAATGATCCCTCGAGCCCAAACTTGTTGAGTCAAGGAACAGTTAGTGTGATTTTTAGAGTTGGTTATAAGTTATTTGAAGACCCTGCCAAACAACTGAAAAAGTTTACTTATGGTCTTCTCTGCTTAAGAAACATGATATCACCAACACCGAGAGTTGGAAAATAATCCAATAGAAGGTAGCTTCATTCGATAAAGTATCAGTAACTGAGGCAGTCATGGGATTTCTAGAGGAATTTTTAAATTACCTGTGAAATAGAATTTCTCAGTAAAATGCACGTATTCATGCTCAAGTACTTATGAAACTGTTGTGGGGGAAGTTCCCTTCAGTTTTTTAATGGTTGCATGAAGGTTCAGAAACTAAAAGTAGTTTGGATTTGCGAGACAAGCTTGTCTTGTTTGACTTCTTCCCTCCCTCATATTTCCTACCAGAAGGAAGCAGAAACTCCTTATCCCTGTAGCTAATCTCCAGTCCAGCTTTGCCCTGTTTGAACAGTGCCCTTAGGAAGCTATTCTAGTTCTGTTCTCAGTCATTTATTGTCATCAGAATAAATTACATGGGTTCAGAATAATTCTGCAGATTAGAGCTCAGCAGCCCCATAGACAAGGCAAGCAAGTTGATTTCCTGGCTGGAATCTTCTCTGATTCTTTATGGAGATCATGACCTTGATCTGTCACAGTCCAGAGTAAACTACATGCAAAGCAGGCTCCTTCATCATTTAAGCGTTTTGCAGTATAATATGGGAAGGGGGGAGGGGCCTGGATAAACAGTACTGTGTAACACGTGCACGTATCCTCTTCAAAAACCTTTCCTCATTTCCATTCTACTATCTTGTGTTGAAAGTTGGTGTGTATAAGTAGAAAGTGCTGTCCAGTCGTAGACAGCATGTGGTGACCTCACAGGATTTTCAAGGAAAGAGATGAAGAGAAGTGTTTTGCCATTGCCTGCTTGTGAGTAGCCGCTGTGGACTTCCTTGGTGATTTCCCATCCAAGTACTAAACAGGGACTGACCTTGCTTAGCTGTTAAGATTCCATCTAGGTCAGGGCTTAGGATAGGTGTATGTGACTTTAATTGCCATTATGCTCTGAGGTAGTTATGTAACTGCCCACAACACATTACTCTGATATCTTGAGTCATGTCCCATGCCAGTAGCCAGAATGGTCTTGAGAAGTATTATGGTTCTGTCGCACACACTATGGCATGCTTTGTTGATTGCAAGTGAAGCAATTGCGTGATTAATTTCAGGGAGATTGTGCAGAGCATTTTCTTTTTATGTTCATGTTGTTCAGGTATCTTTAAAATCTTCCTTTGCATGCTCACAGAAGACTACCTGCATAGTTGCTATAGTTGTGCAGAAGATGAGGTGGCAGACTTATACAAATGAGGCATGCAGCTTTCTTCCACTGAGCCTAGAAATCTGGTTTGCATTGTCACAAAACAGATCTGGTTTTGGTTTAAGAGTAGCTTCTTCTGGTTTATTTTAAGCTGCTATGTCCGTGAGCACTGTAAGCAAAATCCATTTAAGATTCTTTTGTGCGTGGGCTTTACAAGTTGTGCTTATCTAATATACCGGTAAAGAGCACCAGCTGGAAGCTGGAAGTTTCCAGTTAAGATCCTAGTTCAGAGTTGGCCTTAGGCAAGCTTTTCCTATCTCTCAATCAACAATGTAAGGATAATAAAGAATATTGGACTAGTTTTACAGGATTCCTTTGAGGACTTCTGGGAGTGCTGGGAGCCCCGTAGGAAAGTGCAACTGATGTTCCAAGTGGTGATAGTAGGAACCATGGGATGCTCACAATGATAGTGTTGTTCTGGGACACTGAGTTATCATCTTTAATCTATAAAATGTAAAAAAAAGTGACAAGGCAGTTGAAAGCATTAATGTGACAAGGAAGCTTTATATGCCTTGGTCCTTATAAACTAAAGTCTACATTTGGAGATACAGCATTCTTGTTCTAACAAACCATTGTTAGCATTTCTTCAGTTTATGCATATTTATTTATTTATTTTAATTTATACCTTCAATTTTTATCCCACCACTCCCGGGATAAAGGCTGGTATAAAAGCCCAGCGTTGATTATCATGCATGTATTTGGACATTTGACTTCTATTTTTGTCTGTTGCTTAGATTTATGCACCTGAAAAAGCACTGTGAGATTCAGGGTACATCTCTCCATCAGGGTAGTAGCAGTAAAAAAAACAACAACAACAACAACACCTTTTCTCTACTTTTAATACTAGTCCCTGTTTAAATTCAACCTGAATCAATTATTTCCCTGGAACTGAGTTATTAGTACTGAGAGGGTTTGGTCTCTATTCTTGCCGTTTTTCACTTCATTTAATCACAAAAATAGGGACGGGCACAAACTGGGAAAATCCAGTTTTGGTTCAGGACACATCCCAAACCCAGCTCTTCTGCAAAATTATTTTGGAAAGTTTGAGGTGCAGGGGTGTGTGTCCCCCCCCCCCGAATCCTAGAGACTCCAAAGTCACAGGACATCTCCAGATGACTCTCCTCTCTACCTGCTCACCAAGTTTGATGAAGATTGGATGGGGAAGCGAATTTCATATGCCCAAACAAGAGAGATGTCATGTGTGGGTTCAGGAGTGTATAGAATGGGTCTTATACAAGCTAGAGTTATCAAACTCACAACAGACCTCCCCAGGATGCCCCCCTACATGTCCTAAAGGTTACATGTAGATTGGACTTGGGGGGAGGGTCCAAGTTACAGATTTCTAAAAAGGTGTCCCCAGAAAGTGCTTTCAGGGAGATGTCAAAATGGGTTCAGGAATGTGTAGGGTGGGCCCTGTGTGGGCTGGAGGCATCATGTTCATGGTAGGCCTTCCCAGGATGCCCCCATATATGCTCTAACTTGGAGAGTCTGAGTTACAACCTGTCGATCAAGGCAGCCCCAGGAAAATGCTTTCCAGGAAAATGTTCTCAAGTGTGGATTCTGGGCCATAAAATGTACAGGATAGTTCCCATATGACCTAGTAGAGGGCAGGCATCAGATTTGCAACAGACCTCTCTGGGATGGACCCCCCCCCCAAAGAATGTGGGAGACAATTACTGCCAGCACTGTTGCAGATGGATATGTCACTGGCTGGGGTCATTTTCTCTCCAAAAACCAGATGAATGCAGGACCAACCCCCTCTGCCCTGGCCTGGGAGCCACACACATAATGGGTGGCTGTGGTGCACTGGAGGGCAGGGCCCGATCCTCTTGCTCTGCCTAAGAGCCACCTGCCCAGTTGCAGGTAACTGAATGTACCCAGGTCCACCCTCACCCTGCAGATGGACAGCATGACTATGCAGCCAACTCTCCTGCCATGCCTGGAGCTCAGGAGCCACCAACATGGTTTTGAGTGGCTACGTCTTCCCAGACTCACCCTCCCTCTGTGGACATGGCTTGTGCAGACATTTAGTTCTCACTTCCTGCCTTGTCTTTTTCTACAGGCAATTTCTGGCCATCTTTCAGAGAACAAATCACAGCTGTAATGAGAATTCCAGCAGAAACCAGCCGCCAACAGCATTCTGTTCCCAAGAAGGGTTGGGAGTACAAGTACTGTTATTCCCAAGGCCCTTTTGACCATGCCCAGTATTTAGGCCTAATGTCTGGTCCTAGTAATTGCCCCGCCCATGAAAGGTGTAAGAGAGTCATGACACAAAGGGAGGTAGTTGAGAGTCAAGTCCCAAAGGGAGCAAAGAAAGAAAGAGATAAAGAAAAGGAAACAGAAATATTTCAGGATGAGTCTCTGGCTGAAATCTTGGCAATGCAGTCACAGCAATCACCTTGACGGGGAAGCTGTCAGACCCTGTGCTCTAGCGCAAACACCATACCATACCATACCACAAACACCCAAATGGAGGTCCAACCCAATGAAGCCATAGCAAAATTAAGCTAAGGATGGTTCTGGAATGCATCCTGAGCCTCAGCATCTCAGGATGATTTGGCTATGCCCCATAATCATGTTGCCAGCAGGCAGACTGAAAGGTGGCTCACGACAGAGGACCCATCGAGTCTGGAACATATCCTGTCCATCAGTTTGATATTGGCTCACACCATAGTCAAGGACCAGGACCTAGGTGGCTCACACCCCAGGATGATTTGGCCATGCCCTGTAATTATGAACAAAGCAAAGTCCCCTGGCCCCTGACTGAGTACGCTAGTTAAGCAATCCCCCATCCTGCCCAGCAGCAATGCTCTTTCATGAGTACACCCTGTGTCCCAAACCACCACCACAACAAGAAATGTGTGCTTGTCCTACACTTATATAGATTTGACTTTGTGTCCCAATTTGTGTTTCCAAGGCAAGGAAACATCACCTCCACTGTTGTCTAGTGTTTCCACACCAGAGTTTCTTCTGGGTGGGCTTCGTTTCCCGAGCCATGCCCCAAGGCTTGGCGATTTCTTTGGAGATCATGTATATATGCCAAACGTCACCTCCTGCACCCCGCTGCAACCATAATTTTGGCACAAATTTTTGCTCATCACACAGTTCATGCCCAAACCCACACGGAAACCAGCCTTCCTTCCTTCCTTTAACAAGGGCATTTAATTAAGCTTTTAATTCAGGATAAGGATTTAAATAGCACTTGGGAGTTTTTAATGGTTTCCATTTCCAATCTACATTACCAAAAAGGGGGAGGAAAAGGTGTGACAGAGAGACATATGTGGCTGTTGGCCAAGGGTATTGTAGGTCATGCCAATATTAGCTGGCAGCAGGCCATTATCCAATTAACATTGCTTCATCCCTGCAAGTAATAACTCTTAGGAAAAATGATTGAGTCATTCATGGTGGAGTGATGCTTGACTTGAGAAATACCCAGTACTATATAAAATAGTGTCTGATTCACTTGGGATGGGTTCTTCTTTGCCAATTAAAGTAAAGCAACATGAGCGATATCTGAAGGTGAAAGATGAGTGGAAGCAAAGCCCTGGTTTTTATCTCTTCCTCCCTCCTCTTGGTCTTGACACTTTAATGAAAGGAATTATTAAACCCACTACAAATTAAGTTTTGGTCATAAAAGAACACGCTAAGAAACAATGGCTCATCTGAAGAATATTTCAGTCAGAGCTTTCCATGAAGGAACATGTTGGACTGGTGTTCACAGCATTGCTGCTGACGTATCAGTTTGTGGGGAATTTCTGAATGTCGTATTAGGAAATAAAATTATTGGCTTATGTGTGTGTGACCAAGATGGGGATTTTTTCTCTCCATCACCCTAATGTTTCTGGTGTTGTTTACATTTAAAGAACTGTAGAAAAGTTGAATGTATACAGTATTGTCATTTTTGTACTTTTCTGCCCTTGTAAGTATTTGTCTAGGATCCACTGCAAGGCATGTACTGATTTTGCACAATAAGTTGCCCCAACGCACACAGTATGTCATCCTTTTCTGTCCAGATTTGCATATATCCATGCCTCAGGATACTGAATGATTTGCATGAAGAAATGCAGGCTGAAGTTAGAATTTCTGCTTCTAGGCTGGCAAAGGACGTCTGTTTAGAAAGCTCATACATTCAGCACCATGGGTGGGATGAAGTCAGACATCCAGTGTGACTGTGTTACTTAAGCACAGCAATGAGAAATCCTTGCAGCTGTTAGCTGTCCATGCCAGCCTACTAGCCTGAGGGGGGAAATGTTGGGAATTAGCCAACAGAATTGGGTTCAGGAGAAAGATCAAAGACAGCATGAATGAGGTCAGTAACTGCTACAGCGTTCTATGGCTCTGAGATTATGATTCTTCTGTTTCAATCTTTGTGCTTTTGGAAAATCCACTGTATTCAATTATGCGTGTGGCTTTTCTCAGTGTACGTACTGTATATAGTATGCATCATCAACATTCTTATTGAATGCAGCCTGTCCGCTTGCCACAGTGATCACAGTGTTTGGAAGAACAAAGAATATTTAAAGTAGGGTTGCTACTGGTTTATAGACAAAATTAGGGCTACATGGCATCATGGAATTTGAATAATATTATATGGTGCTCGATAGTTTAGCAAGATATCTAGTCTATAAGCAAGATGTGGGCAATATAATCTTGGTAGATCAACTGCCACAGCATGCACACATCATATTAGCCCCCTAGTCTATCCATCTTTTGTGTGTCCTTTCTAAGTTCTAGAAGCAAGGTAATTTAAGTTACATAGCACTGTATAATAATTGCCAAGAAAAGCATTAAAAAGACAGGAAGATAATGTGTAGAAAACAGCGCAAGAACGGGATAGCTAAAATACATTTTTAATCAGTCATCACTAAAAAATTCAGAGACCAGGAAGAATTCAGTCCATGGAGCTTTCTTCTCGCACAGGCATGAGTGAGGGGAAAGTACACCTGCTACCTTTTTGCCTGTTAGATTAGAGGTAAAGCTTCTGTCTAATAGAAAGCTACAAATCCTTTTATTAAGAGGATAATGATAGCCACATTCAGATGTGTGGCAGACTGCAGTCTTTAAAAGCTTAGAAGTGCTGTGTTCTAGAAGTTGAAGAACTGTGAAGGGTTAATTCTTCTCAGAAACAGAGAACCTTGAGTGACAGGCAGCAATCTGACTGGCTAGCATCAGTTGAGCAGAGAAAGACTCCTGCTTGGTGTAATGGTTAAGAGCAATGGCTGGATTTGATTCCATGCTCCTTCATATGCAGCTACTCACAGTCCTGGTAGTGCTCACAGATGAGTCCTATCAGAGTTCTGTCTGCCCCATCTATCTCACAGGGTGTCCATTGTGAGGAGAGGAAGGGAAGGCACGTATGTGCCGACACATGTTTATGAGAAAAGGCCTGGCAAATGAAACTGGGAGCCACTACCAGGGGGAAAGTGGGGTTTAAAAGCACAAGTTCAGCTGTACATGTGTTGAATGTAGCATGATATTTGCTCAGTGCTGATATTCACTGCAACTGGGGAACAGGGCTGGGGGGCGCAGGAGAGAAAAAATTAGGTGTAAAGCGAACCTTCAGTCGTTTTTGTTTTTGTTTTTTTAAGCTGCTGTCATCATGGCAGCAACAGAGCAAAAGAGGAAGATCCTCTTTTCTGGCAATCCATGGCTAAGAATGTTAAAGCCCCCATGTTTATTTTTGTAAATGTGAAGAATGAATGGAACAAATGTTTTGCATAAGCTGGTGTGATATAGATGTGTAAAAGAGCTGTAATTGGCTGTAAGTCCGAGCAAAGTGTGTGTGGAGGGGGGGGGAATCTGAGGGGCTTTTTGCACGGCTTCAAAATAGCACAATGGTTGCTAATTGAAAACGCTACTAATTTGCCTTAACGCACGACGTCGTAGACAATCTGCAACACTCCTGAAACCAATCAGCAAAAAGCGCTTCGTTGTGGCGCTTTTAGGGGAATCCCAAAAAGTGGATTCACCCTCCGGAAAGCGATACACTCCTGCAACCAATCTGCAACACTAGCGCTAAAGACCTGTGCGTTCCCATTGTTGCGGTTTCTTCAAAGTCCCTCCTCCTGAGCCTGTCCTCCAAACTTCCGGCGAAGCGATCGCCATTTTTTCCCCCGAGCGAGTGGAGATCAACGCACCGGCGAGCCTCCGTTTAGCCAGTGAGGCTTCCCAGGCTGCAGTCCCTCCTCAGAGCTGTTTACAGTCACAAGAAGCCCGCAGAAGCCCGTTTGCTGATGTATTTTCCCTTTATTTTTCACACTGTTTCGGCTGAAAATCGCGCCCGTGAGGGGGGGGGGGAGGGGGGATTTTTTTTTCCACTCCGAGGCAGCATGGCCACGATCAAATGACAGCTCAAACAGAGGCTTCCCGGCTTCAGTCCCTCCCCTTCAGTCACTAAGCACACACATTTCACACACACATTTCACACACACATTTCACACATTCCATTCAGCCGAAAATCGGGCCCGTGAGAGGGGGGGGGGATTTTTTTTTTTTCACTCTGAGGCAGCGTGTTAACGATCAACCGATCAAACGACAGCTCAAACACCCCAGGCAGCTGGATGGGTCTCTCCTTGCAACGAATCTACCCAGATTCGTTACAATGGGTCTGTTTTTTTTTTTTTTTAAACCTTCCTTAAAGGGAAAGGGGCTGTTTGGGAGCATGCTAACGGCTGCCCATTGGCTGCTTGACGGCCAGGGGCGGGACGAGCTTGGCAATAGCGCTTCCTTTCTAGCGATTTCTGCCGAGACTGGAAGCCTGTGGGAAACGCTAAAAAACGCAACTGATTCCACTACAAAGGCAGGTATGCATAACGACGAATTCCACTATTTTAAATGGCGATTTTTCATTCCGCAAACAATTTGCAACAAAGATCCCCGTGCAAAAAGGCCCTGAGTTTGCCATGATAATGTGAGAAGTGGCCTTTGTTTTTTCAGATAAAAGCATGCCATTTATGGATCAGTCTGTTCATAAGTTAACAGTAGTTGCAGACAAAGTTACTTATATATGGCAACAATTGAGCAAAATAAATTTCTGTCACTAATTGGGCAGATGGCTCTAATATGACCTGCTCTATCTTCATTCTTCCCTTCTCCCCACCATTTAGATTCAGAGCTTCCTGCAGATTGGCACTTTGCACTTACCTGTTCTTCAAGCTAAGCAATAAAGCCAAGTTCCGTGAACAGTTACATCTCATTATGCTTAGACTACCACAACCACTATGATCACTCAACATTCAGAGAACCTCATAAGGGATCTGTGCATTCTATAGACTGATTGTAGAGAATGTATGCTATTGTTCACATTCAGCTGTAAGCCTGCCTGTGAATAACTGGAATGAATTGGTGCATTATATATTGTAATTGTATTTTGGGTAACACAGTAGCATGGTTGTGCATCAGGAGTCAGGGGAGGCCACATATATGTGTGGATATGGTTGTATATATAGGATTATGTTGTATCATATTTCTGTAACAACACATTGAGCGTAGATAAAACTTCATTCATCCAGGACAGATATAAATAAGCCCTTGAGTTTTCTAAATGACACAGACTTCGTTGGTGTTGAATTCCTGTCATTTCTTACAGTTTACGATAGGCTTTTTCCAGACCACTCCAGCATTGCCATTCCACAATTTGCCCGTTCTGCGCACAATATGAAGTTTATCAAGAAACAAATGTTATACTAACTCATAAGCAATGCAATATCTGGATTATTAAATCATTTATATTTATATGCTTTGAAACAGGTGAACCTAATATCCTCCTTTTTAAAGAATGCAAAGGATGAATGGAACACTTTTTGATTCTAAAGGAGAATAGCCATAATAACTTTTGGTCACCCATAGAAATGTTTGAGGGTATATATACAACAACCCTTTCAAACAGCAGTAATTTCTTTTCTGTGGTGTCCTTACTGATGGTTCATTGGAGAGTAAACTGTTTGTGGCTGACTTGGCATCTTCTTAGTTGAAGCACTTTACTTCTACAGCAAATGACTGCTGTTGGAAGGTTAGGTATGAATGCGCCCAAGGTACCAGTCACGAGGAGTGGCAGTTCTGTTCTGTTCTTGTTTTTTAACATGCAGCTTCTTATTGTGGATAGCTTTCTGATCTTTAAAGTACAGGCATGCAAGAAAGTTCTTTCCCTCTGGTCTGCTAATAAAAGGAATTGTGTGATGGAAAAGGCCCTGAAGGATGCATTGCAAATTCAGAAACCACTTTCCCTCCCTCTGGTGGTAGCTCCAGGTCTTAATTGGTTTTAAGCAAACGTACCCAGTTTGCTGGAGGGTAAACGGTAATGACTGGGGAAGGTACTGGCAAACCGCCCTGTATTGAGTCTGCCATGAAAACGCTAGAGGGCGTCACCCCAAGGGTCAGACATGACTCGGTGCTTGCACAGGGGATACCTTTACCTTATCCATATACTGCCAAAATGGACATTATGTACTCAAACCTACCTGTATAACATTTTGCCATTTTGGGAGAAAGCAGAGAAGTGAAAAGTACAACGATATAGGCTAGATATCAAGAAAAAAAAATTCACAGTCAGAGTAGTTCAGCAGTGGAATAAGCTGCCTAAGGAGGTGGTGAGCTCCCCCTCACTGGCAGTCTTCAAGCAAAGGTTGGATACACACTTCTCTTGGATGCTTTAGGACAGTGGTCCCCAACCTTTTTATCACCGGGGACCACTCAACGGTGGGGACCACTCACCGGAGACCACTCAACGCCTTTTACTGAGGCCTGGGGGGGGGGGGTAGTTTACTCCTCTACTCTCAACCACTGCCCTAACGCTCTCTGATCGCTATGGTAATGTTTAAACATCCCTTCAAAATAAGATACCGACACGCCACAACAATGAACATAAGGAACATTTTATTTTCATGGAAATTTTAACTCAATTACACCCGAAGTGTGTTGTAAAGGGCCGGGGGTGGGGAGAAGGCATCCTTCGGAGCCCACCTCCAATTAGTCGAAGGACCACATTTGGTCCATGGCCCACAGGTTGGGGATTGCTACTTTAGGATGCTTTGGGCTGATCCTGCATTGAGCAGGGGGTTGGACTAGATGGCCTGTATGGCCCCTTCCAACTCTATGATTCTATGAAAGGAGTCATTGCATAACTTTTTTCACATCCCAATTCCCATCTCAAGTAGCATTACCCTCACAAGATTCCAGACGCATGCTTGCAAGGATGCATCCAGAGTCTCACATTGAAAAAGACCCTGGGAGGCTATTTAGAAATATTCAAACACCATCTTTTGCTCATTCTCTGCTCCCAGTGCGCCTTCCTACAGGTGGCTTCCTTGCACAAAATGAACTATCAAGCGACCATTATATGTCTTTGCATGCAATTTGTGGTTTGGTTAACCCTTATTCATCTGTTATGCCATCTATGCCAGCTGTGAATTTAGCACACAGTGTGTGGGTTTTAAGAGAGCATTGGAAATGCTGCCTCTTCCAAATCCCTGTCTTCTGAATCCAAAAATTATATTGAGTATATTAAACAGAGATAGGAGTGGTGTTTAGAAGTCCTGCACCCTGAGCCAATCCTGTACTGTAACTGCTGTAATTTAAGTAGAATCTCTTGCTTAAAGTACTACTGCAACATTTGACGTGAGTAGCAGGCTGGAGCTGGACAGTTCCCCCAAAGCAATGAGAAATCTCCTTTCTAAAATTCCCATCAACTGTACTTGTGCTGGGAAGTCTTCCTGCAGAGTTTAGCACAGGGTGCAGGAAGCTAGAGGTGGGCTGGATATTTATTCTCTGGCTTTTCACTTTTTAAAGTTTTGGGGTTTCTGTTCTGTATTTTTTTTTTAAGAATCAACAATGTGACAGGTGATGAAGGCAAAAACTAGTCTGACCCAGCAAGCCTCTTCCACTCTCTTTTTCTAAAGAAATCTTGTCAGAATCTGATTTAGCCAGCAGGTCCCTAGTCTTCATTTTTGCTTATCATGGTTATGACTGTGGACCCAAAGCCGCTGTCTAATTGTTATGCATGAATCGTAAGTATTCCTGCACTTATTTGCATTCATTAGCTGTAGGTAGTTCCTCTGTAGGGGTCCCTAGTCTTGTTTTTACAGTGCTTTGGGCGGTGTTTCTGTGCTGCGTGAATTTTTATGATCTGTTGCATGTTGTTCATGCAATTTCCTGCCCTGTAATGGTATCGGTTTTCCAGGCACTGTAGCATACAAACGAAAACCCAGGAGCCAGTATTAGCATAAAATGTCCCAGTTCTGTCAGTTTGATTAATTTGTCTCTTTGTCTCCACTCTATATGATAAGTGCTATTAATGGCTGCAACACTTCATATGTCAAAGTCTTTCTTCCTAATGACTTGAAAATGTGGTTTATTCCCCCCCTTTTCGTATTATTTTTCTCATTTAGCATTCCACTCAAGTATAGATTTATGCTGCGCTCTTTCATTATCTTACTGGTTGCAGCACTCTAGTGATTACATATGGTGTTGGGGCATGCGTAAAGATTTGATCCCAGGGGTAGCAGCTGCTGATGCAAGCTGAAAATAGATCCTGCGTATGCTCAGCACTTTTCCCAGAGGTCTTTTATTTATTAGTAACAGTCTTGGTGCAGGACAGCTTGGATCCTCATTTAGCAAGATGACTTTTTGCCTTTCAGAGCAATGCAGTGACTTTGCTGTATTTACCGACTGCTGTGTGTTGTTTTTTCTGCCACAGCTCTTGGTATCTAATCTATGACTTTACCTAACACTGCTTGCAATATAACCCTTTTTTTTTATAATGAAGTCAGAATGACAGGCTCCATTTGAAATAGTGCAGTCAGGCAGATCTAAGGGTTTCAAATTAAATAATCCTATTGGAAAGCAGCATTTGTACATAGCATGCTGATTTAAAATGAACTCTCCAGTTTTTCTCCTAATGATTTATAATACTGCCTCCCTTATTCCTTCTACATTTTGGGGTTTTTTTTTGGGGGGGGGGATCTTTTGTCTATAGGAGATTCATTCAAAAATATTTTATCTGCTTTAGTATTTTCTCTGAGGAACAAGCCTAGTCCTACACAAACCCTTTAATTTTTCTTCATTTACTGTTTATGGGTTTTTTCCAAGCTTATTGTTATAAAAACTGTTTTTTCATAGATTTTTCTGTATTTTTGTTTGCTTATATTTTCTCTTGGGCTGATCTGTCTCCTGAAGCCTAGGTTTGATAATAATTAGAAAAGGAGATTTACCATATTTTGTTATTATTTATTAAATATATATCCTGCCACCGAAGGGAAGCCATCTCATGGCAGGTCACAGTGTTAAAACCCACATAAAATACAGTATTCCATTAAAAAAACCCTAACAATATAACAAAAACTTGGTGATAAAAAATCTCATCCCTCTCCCGTAGTGCTTTTATTTGTATACTTCTTTGTATAATAAAAACATTCCTGAACAAGTAAAACAGTAAAGTGCAGTGTTGAAAGAGTCATGACTTAGTGGTGGAACACCTGCCTGGCATGTAGAAGATCCCTGGATCAATCCCCAACAGCATCTCCAGTTAAAAGGATCAGGTAGTAGATGATAGGGAACATCTCTTCCTTGAGAAGTACTGCCAGTCACATCAGATTAGTGTGTTTTCTGCTTTTAAAACCTGTGCTCTACAACTACGGTCTCTGGTTAAGCGTGATTCTTCTCTTTCACACACCCCACACAGTGGTCTATGAACATGTGGTGGGGAGCTTCTTCTTATTTTATTTAGTTGTAATTTCAAACAAACGCTGGACTATTATTCTTGTATTCAAATTGTGGAATTTTTGCTGTTTTATACTATTTTCTGGTCATGCTAGCTACCCTGAAACCCATTTTTATTAAGCTAAATAAAAACATCAAAGGAACCTGTTGGACGGTGCATGTGATATCAGCCAAAGACACATTTATACTCCCATGCCACCTTGTATCATTATTATAGTCCTGCCATTTAAAAATTTCCCCGTCTTCCTCTTTCACTGTCATGTGCTACTCTAGGACACTTGTTATCAGCTCATGCTAGGAAGCTGTCCCTGCAAACAGCTAGTCCTCAGTTTAACAACCAAATCTCTCTGCCCCACCCCTTCTGTCTCACACATACCCATGCTCGTTCTTGACAGGAATGTCTGGGAAAAAATGACCTCTAATACTTAGAGCTTCAGTTGTTTTATCTTACCCCTGCTTATACTGCATTTTTTGTGTTTCCGCATCTACGAAATATTTTTCTCTTAATAGAAAAGGTAATCACATGTTACACCAGGCTTAAACTTTTAGAGATGGTCTGCTTTTGCAGCATAATGTCAACTCATGTTACTAATTGGAGCTGAATAAATGAAAAGCAATTTGTGTTGAATATTATTTTGTTATTTCAGATCCTAAAGAGTGCCTGTCTGCTGTTGGTATAATTCACAGTCACACTAACACAATGTGATTATTTCCCAAAGGATTAATAGGATAGCAAAACATGTTGCTCAGTTATGCGCACTGTACATTACAGCACTACTAGTGTATTATGGCACTGTCACAAATACAAATCTATTTGTGGGGGTGTTGTAATGTACTGTAGGCATAAATGGACAATATGTTTTTGTTATTCCATTAGTATGAACAAGTGGGAACCTGTAAAGACTTGATGGAAGTATTTCACTTCCTCCTCTCCCACTATTTCCTCTTCCGTTTTCCTGAAAGCCCACCGATTCTCCCTTTCTCGTGCTTCCTTTGTTTATATAATCATAAGAATGGAAAGAGGCAGGATCATCCTAAGCATCCATGATAAGTATCTGTCCAGCTGCTGCTTGAAGACTGCCAGTGAGGGGGAGCTCACCACCTCCTTAGGCAGCCTATTCCACTGCTGAACAGCTGTGACTGTCAAAAGATTTTTCCTGATACCTAGCCGATACTGTTCCACATATAGTTTTAACCCATTATTTAAACCCCTCTGTCAACTGGAACCACTCCCTGCCCTCCACCAAGTGAGAGCTTTTCAATATGTCAAACTGCCCATTCCCTGCATTTAAGCGGTCTGAATCAGGGTGGCTGGATTGTGGTTCAAATGCATCCTCCCCACTTTCTCAGGCAGCGCCTGTGATGGCAGTGGGGGGAGCATGCATTGAACAACTGATAATGACAGGTGCCCCTCTCGTTATCAACTGTTCGGCATGTCATTCTCCCTTTAAATTCTTGCCCCACCTTCACAGGCAAATCTGCCTGGAAAGGTGCGGGTGAGCATCTAAAGGAAGTGTCCAGGACATCAAGCTGGGGAGGGATTTAAAGAGAGCAGGCAGGAGACCTGCCATTATCAGCTCTTTAGTGCCTTTGTGGCTCCTTTCAAATGCTTACCCCACCTTCACAAGCAAAGCTTTGCCTGTGAAGATGGGAGGAGGGATTTAAAGGGAGCAGACAGCTGCCTAACAGCTGATAATGATAGCCACACTGCCTGCCTCCTTTAAATTCTTCTCCAAGCTGGGGAGGAATTTAAAGCGTGGGGGTAGTATGACTGTCATTATCAACTGTTAGGCAGTTGCATGCTCCCTTTACATACTCCCCCCACCTTTGTAAGCAGATTTGCCTATGAAATGGGGGGGGGGGAGAGCATGCAGTCCTGAAGGCTACCCATTAGAACATCATGGCAAACATTGTCAGAAGCCTTACTTACATCCAGGTAAACTACATCAACTGAGTTTCCCAACCATCTAGGAAGCCCGTCACTCAGTCAAGAGAGTGCCAGTAGCTTTAAGCAATGGATTCCCTCAGTGGCTGCTGCTAGGCAACCGCAATATTCCTGTTAGTTTCGGTTAGTAAAAAGGTAGGGGCAGGAAGCAGGTCCCTGTCAGCTCCAAGATGGAAAATTGCTGGAGACTTTGAGGTAGAGTTTCTTTCTTTCTCTTTTCCGTTGTTGCAGGGAGACTAACAAGGCTGCCCATCTTGTTGCCGGTGTATGAAATGCCATCTAAGATGCATCTCAGGGATATCTGTACTAGTCATGTTCTCCGTCTCTGTTCATACAGAGTAATACCAGAGTAATACCACAATACATGGAGTTGGGATCCACCTTATATTTGCCTGTGAAACCATTAGCTCTATGATGAAGTAGAGTGATTCAGAATGAGCCACATATGGCCTACTTATGCTGCCAAATAGAACTGCCAATAGGAAATGAAGAGAATAGAAAAAGTGAAAGTCAAATGGAATGTGGAAAAATTTATGGTGTCCACTGCAGAAAATGCTGCACTTTAGAGATGAGGTTTTGGAAGGAGATTGTTCTCTTCAATGTTTGCCCACACTTTGTATAATCAATCAGGCCAAGAATACACTGCAGTGCATAATTTCTTAATTCTCATCCTGCCTGTCATTGCCTACTGTAGGCAAGGTTCAGAGAAGTAACTTTTTGATTATCTGCTGTTTTGAATCAGAATTAAAGATGCAAAGTGTCTTCTTGAGTTAAGTTTTGAAAGAAAGCAGAAAAGTTATAAACAATAAAGGAAATATAAAAATGCCCCGTTAAGTTCAGAACAAAACATTAAGCTGGATTTACCTTGGTGCATAGTGAATAATCCTTAGAGAATGGGACTTTCTCCCTTCCCCCTGCTGCAATAGCCAACTAAGCCCCCTAAAATTCCTTGAAGGGACAGCAGGACCTGAGGAATAGCCCAGGATATACTCTGAGTTAGCAGAACATCTGCACAGTGAGTGTTTGACACATCAGCCGTGCTTAACCAAAAGGAACACCTAGGTCAAGGTATATATGTATGAACATCTCTACATGTGTAGAACTTGAACATCCAATAATTTTTAGTCTGCTGCATACTCAATCAAGTACCAGAAGAGAATGAGCATGAAAGATAGGTTGTCTGTCTAATTTAGTATTCGATTCACTTTCCAGAGAAGTCTCTTTTGTAACTAAGATGATCCAAAGTGCCTAATTATTGTCCATTAATCCTGGCCAGAATGTGTTGAGCCCTGGAGATTCATGGAAAGCAGCCTTGATTAGAGTGTATCAAAGTTCTCATGAGAATTAGGCTGCTGAAGTAGGCAGTCACCTCTTAATTTTACATTGCCTGATTCTTAATTCTCTGGTTTAATATCAAAGATGGATGCCTTGTCACCTCTGGCTGCAGAAGGCCTGAGGACCCGTGGGAGTTAGGAAACATGGGATGTTGTGGTGGTGTGGGCTTTTCAGTGTAAGAGCAACAATGATCAGCGACAACTGAAATATTTCTTTTTAGTTTGCATTCAGGGGCTCTTTTCACCTATGAAATAGCTGAATTTGACAATTACAGAGTTATTGTTAAACACTACTAAAAAAGCCCATTGTATCCCAAATACAGTGGGCGCTAGGAGGGGGGGAGAGCGAGGGACTGGAGAGGGCAGGGAGAGGAAAGGTAGCATACCAGAGAGAGGGCTGCAGCGACGGCAGGCAGCTCGTTCACGGCGTCTTCTGGGCGGCGGCCATCTTCTTGTGGCGGTGGTGTGTTCCTCGAGGCCGGGGGCTCCCTGCCCGGCCGCTTGACGCATAAAGCCGCCAGGCAGGGAGCCCCCGGGCGGCGTTCATCTTCTCGTGGGGGCTCCGTTTTTGTGTGGCTTCAAGGCGCCGCGTCAAGGCGCCGGGCAGGGAGCCCCCGGGTGGCAGTGATCTTCTTGTGGGGGTCTTCTGGGGGCGATCTTCTTGTGCAGCTGCCGGGGGCTCCCTGGGCGGTGGCCTGACATGTCGGAGGCGCTTCGCACTTCCGTTGCGTCAAGCCGCCGGGCAGGGAGCCCCCGGCAGCCGTGCTCCGCGCGACTGCCGGGGGCTCCCTCGGGCGGCGGCCTGATGCGGTGAGAGGCGCAAAGCGCCTCTCGCCGCATCAGGCCGGGAGCAACTGCGAGCCGCGCTGCGCGCAGCTCGCAGTTGCTGGGGCTGGGAATCAGAGGGACCAATCGGCAGGCGCAAAGCGCCTGCCGATTGGTCCCTCCGATTGTCTGTCCTGAGAAAGGGTCCAATCCGGACCCTTCCTCATCACGGACACATCCCGCCTTACAGCCACTTAACCATTTATTTAGTCCGTGGCGCCCGTGGCGCCACGTGCGGTTTAAAGATTGATCCAGGAGTTCTATCAAAGTAAGCCTTTGGATTTCCCCCAGTGGAGTTGCAGAAGTGGTTAGTATCATAGGTCAGTTTTGCAGGGCTTACCGAAGTGGTTATTAAGCATTCCTCCCATAGTGCAGGGACGGTACTTTGCTGGGGTTTGTAGATTCTGTGGGCCACCATTGTTGTATGGCTGTTGTATGTCTTATGTTCTCCATTCCTTCTCATTCCTTCATGTATACATAGACCAGGATATTCTGTTTGAAAAATATTTTCTTCATCACCAGTAGCAAGATGACAAATAGTATTTATAAAAACAAAAACTTATTTTCCTGATGCTGTCTAGGAAAAGGAGGCTCCATGAGTGCATCAGGTAAGAAACAGGAGCCAGCAATACACCAAGGAAGCAGAAGGGGGTGTGTGAGAGGACAAAGTAGCCAACAAGACTTTGGTTATAAGAGGAGGAGAAAGAGATCCCAAATTTGTTGCCTGTTCCCAATTTCAATTTGTAGTTAATTGCCAAACATTATCTCACCACTGCCGCCAGCACATCTCTTCAGCTGCATAGGTCAGAGGCAGTTGAAACAACTGAGAAATTTCTCAGTCGGCCACAACCCTAGGGATCATGAACCAGCTATGGGGCACTGGCTGTGGCACGGTAACCTTTTGACTTAGTCATGGGCCACAGCAACACAAAATCAGGTGCATTCTAATATAAATTCTGTTTAATTCAGTGAGACTTTTCCCCCTCCAAAAATTAAGATGTTTTGGGGTTTGCAGACATTGCCATTATTTTCATGGCCCCCACAGTACTCAGTACCCCCTGCCTGCAGAGCCTTGACTGTGAGAAGCTACAGTCCCTGTTGGCTGGCATGGGAAGCACCAAGGAGCTAATAAGACAGCTGATGGTGACATGAGGCAATGGGGTTGCAGGGGCCATTGGGCACATGTGCTAATGGCTGGAACCAGGTTTTGGAGAGAGTAGGAATTACCTGGCTATGGGAGGCTGCAGCCATCACTGCTATTGGGCCAGATGTTGAGCATGAAGGGAGGCTCTTGGACAGCTGGAGTGGCATCATGGGGGCTATCATTTCCATTTTGACTTAGGGACAAGGCAAAGATGATTAACTGCTGAGTGAGCATGCTGTCTACCTACAATTGTGTGTGTGCATTTATTGAAAAGCAATCTCTGTTGCAGTCACTTAGATCTGCTTCTGAGGAAGCATGTATAAGGTTATGCTGCATAAATATTAAGCAAGCATCATGTAATTTTTTTAAAAAATTGATCAGCTAGCAGAAGTTTCCTTTGCTTTTCTCCCTCTCCCACTCAAAAATGTTTAGATAACATGTGGGTGAGTAGGGAGGACAAAGTAGTCAGTACATTTGAAGAAGATGCATTCTAAGAGTGATACTAGAGATTCCTTCTGAATGGCTGTATGAAGCAATGTTTCCCAATAGTCATCCTTTGTTGTCCTGTTTCATTTCACCCAGGGTCTAAAGATAGAACACAATGAATACTATAGACAGTTCTAGATTGTTCAGTGCATAAGGTTGCTTTATGTCAGACCTTTGCTAGCAAGTAGGGCAGCATTTCCCAGACGGGGTCACAAGTAACCCCAGGGTTACTCCAGAGTCCCGGAGGAGCTACCTGGGTTGGAGGGAATTTGTGTGTGTGTGTGTGTGTGTTTAAAGATTTTTAGAAGGATCTGGGGTAGTTTTCACTTTATTTGGGCAGGTCGCTCTACCTCTTCCCAAAATGGCCAATGATCTCCCTGGAGGGAGTGGGAAGTGGCAGGCCCCCAGCCATACAAACTTTTGCCTGTCAAGACTCCTCTATTGTAGTGATCCCATTAGTGGCAACTGGAGTCTAGCGCAGTTAGAAGGGTTGCTTCATTTTTGTTTTTATTCTGGGTTGGAGGGAGAGAAGGGGGACTTAGGCTTGGCCCAGGGGAACTGGCTAATGGGCAGCTTCAGGGCTTGGGAAGGATGGGGACTGGGGCCTAGCTGCCACCTGCTACTGTGGACTGGCTTTTCGGTCACAGTGGCAGGCAGAGGGTTGGTTTGGGGGGGGGGAGTTGTTTTATTTTTTCAGTATGTTGGAGGGAGACAGGTGACATTTCACTTCTAGGTGTGTGGAAGGGAGGTGTGGCCAGCTGACATCACTTCAGTGTTGCCTCACTGGCAGTCTTCAAGCAAAGGTTGGATACACACTTTTCTTGGATGCTTTGGGCTGATCTTGCGTAGAGCAGGGGGTTTGACTATATGGCCTGTATGGCCCCTTCCAACTCTAATATTCTAATGCCTGAAACATGTTCAGGGGTTACTCCTGGGTTGAGAAAGGTTGGGGAAGTAGGGGAAGTGGAGATGAGGAGCTGTGGTAAAGGTAACTGAGGATGAGGATCACAAGTCCTCTTTGTATTTAAAAGGCTTGATATATATTGAAATGTTGTGCCCTTTTGTTTGTTGTTCCAGCGCTTGGACAAAGGAGTAGTCTGTCTGCAAAGTGTTACAGAAATCATCCTACTCCAGCGTAGTATTGACTCTTCCATTAGTATTAATCCATGAGAGTGGGAATGTGTAAAGGATTGCAGTCTTCTGATTTACTCATAAATATGCACAACTGCAAGTCTGTACGCTTTAATCAAGAGTAATCCCATACTGTACTTATATGCAAATGTATGCAACATTAATTTAATATGCTGAAGCACATCCAAGTACTATAATCAACCAAGATTTCTTTATTCAGGTAGCTGTCCTTAGTTGTGTTGTTACCATTAGAAGTACTGTGTGGAGGGGGCCATTCAGAAGCTCTTTTCCCTAGAAACATTAGAGGAGAAGACGAGTTGGTTCTTATATGCAAAGCGACGTCCGATTGGCCCCTCTGTTGTCATTCCGGGGCCAAGAGGCCAATCGGAAGGCGCGCGCTGTGTGCCTTCCGATTGGCCCGTTTCTTATCCTGGACTTGGCCCACCCCCCTTAGTTAATTATTTACACCACTCCCTGAGCAGTTTATAGATGTTTTCCCTCTGGTCTTAAAGTTTCTCACCTACTGAGAATATCAAAGAACATTTGTTGATTTGTGGTTGTCTGCTCATGTTTGAAAGTAAGGAGATAACATAATAGGAACAGAAATTACAAAGTCACTAAATTTGCCAAATGAGGACCTCATCATAGTTAAGAAGCACTATATCATGATATTAATTTTCTAATTACTAAATATAAGATGATTCAGCACACAGAGTGTTGTGTGTTTCATCATATGGAAATAAATGAATGAGCCATCAGAATAACATTTTGCTGTTCATTATTTTCTTCAGACAGCACTAATTGCAGTTATTTTCTTCAAGTGTCTCTAAAAGTTTATTTATGCAGTTAAGAAGATGAGCAGCTGTAGTGATACTAGCTGCCAGAACTGTAGCCTTTTGTGAGACACACTGCAGCATGGCAATAATATAATATGAACAGAAATTCAAACTGAGCATGATCCTGTCTTAGCAGATGGAACCTGGTCAAAGGTACAGCCAGCGCCTACACAAGAGAGACATCTAGGCAACTGAAGACTTAGGCGGCAGCTAGAAAAAAAAGGGTCCTTTTTCTTCTGCAAGTATAAAAAGGTGCTTGTAGAGCACATAAGACCAGATAACACAATGAAAATATATATTGACTATTGTTGCATTTATAAGCTATGCTTTACAAGGGAAGGCAAGTCTCTAAAATGGTGAGCAGACCTGAACAAAATACATTCACAACATGGAACAGCACACACCCCAGTTTTGTTTTATGCAGTGCTCACAGTCATTATGCTGATTCTAAACTGATGCTGTGTAGATTTGTGCTCCTAGTTTTTGTAGTAATTATTATTTAGTTCACAAACCTCAAGATGGTGCTCAGCTAGCAAAGGATTTGCTACAAAAATATCCAGTAAGTG
Source organism: Paroedura picta (assembly GCF_049243985.1). Taxonomy (NCBI): domain Eukaryota; kingdom Metazoa; phylum Chordata; class Lepidosauria; order Squamata; family Gekkonidae; genus Paroedura; species Paroedura picta. The sequence continues at coordinate 134,872,034 of NC_135369.1, forward strand.
TACTATGATCTACCTCATCCGAACCAAGCATACTCTGTTGGTTCAAATTCATGGGTTTTTTTAGTTTTGTGGATGTAAAATGGCTTTGAGATATAGTACCTTATTACGTTGTCTTTATGTTTCCCCTGAGGAGAGGTACATATGAGAAATTGTATATTGGATAACCAAGTTGCTGTATTAACCTATCAAGCAATTCAGATGCATCTAAACTTGCTTCTGTCTCTGATGTGCACACACTAGTGAGGAAGAGAGGTTGATAGTATTATATGTCCATTTAACCGGCCTTTTCTTTACTCTGTTTTCCAGGGAGATGGCCCCTTGTGTAAATTGAGAATGCTATTTGAAGAGAACATCTCCTTTTTCAGTAGTGCTGCATCACACATTTTTTTCCCTAGTTAAATTGGTATATATATATTGAAGTATTAAAATGCAAGCCAAGCAGGTCCAAAGATATACTGAAAGTATAATGGCCAAAAGTCAAGTTCCTAAGAGTGAGGCCTTATGAAGAGCATAAGGGAGAACATTGTATTTCCACTTTTCTCCAAAACAGTTAAATAGAAAATGAGAGAGATGCCTCACTTAACAGTCTCAGTTCTAAATCATATAATAGCCTGCAGAAAGACAGCACAGTTATACATGGTTGCAGTCTACCAGTTAATGATTTTAATTGCCTTGTTAGCTAGCCAAGTGGAATGGCAAAGCCTCTTTTGAGAATATGTTTTTCTTTAATCCACCAGAAATTCTCAGCATCTGGAATGTAACATTATTCCTAAATCAAGTGGTATTTTCCCACCTTAATACTTTATTGGAAAACATCAGGTTTAAAATGCCTTTAAATAAATGTTTCTCCTTCCTACCTTGTTGCAACTGGATAAGTGGCATACCTTGCCACCTTTGAATTGTTAACCTCCCAGGTGGTAACCTCCTTGAGTACACAAAGTCAAGAAGTCATTTCAAAAAATCCTTTTGCTTTCAGATTCTTATTCAGCCTACTTCCTATGATCCAGGCTTCCTAAGTGTCATTTTTGCTAAAACTTATACAAAACCTTCATCTCCAGCCTACTCAGCAACATTTACTAGCAGATGCTGACTGGAGGGCTCTTCGTATGAAGGCTTAATTTCACAGAAAAATATACTAGAGTGCATTTTCTAGTCTGCTGTCAACGTATTTGCATAAATCACTATATCCAAGTCTACTTACCCCCCCTCCAAAAAAAACCCCCAAAAAAACAAATGGCCTATCTACACAGTCAGTTGAGCGGTACTGTTTTCTGTGTGTGTATAAAAATAACATATTGCACAACAAATGCATATTTATGTTGTCCACCTCTTCCCCACATCTGTTGCTGGGGATATTACATTTTCCAAGCTATCAAATGTCTCTTATTTTTAAGCCCACTAACAAATAAAGTGATAGCCCCCTTTGATTGTACATTCATAGCTCTCGCATTTACTACATGAAAATGCTGCAGGAAGCTTTGGATCATGGCCATCTTATGGCTAATGCCATTAGCACCATAGTACCCACCCCCCACACACAATTTTGTGAACTTCATTTAGCTAAACTGTATGTTAACACAGGTGCACCCAAATGTCATACATGAAATTTAGACAAAGGGGAAGGAAAACTGAGAGACCTCTTGAAAGAGCATTAACCAGATAATCAGGAATTATTTTTCAGGCTTGTCCTGAATAAATTTGACTCCCCTGGCCTCACTGTCTGCCCAGGCTCTCATCACAGCCACCAAAACCGAAAGGCAGCTGGCAGGTGGGTACATTTATGTCCTTTATTTCCACTGCATTGCTTAGTGCAGTGAAATTTATCTGAATACATATGTATGAAAAAGGGTGATCTTATTGCTCATCCCCCCTCCCCCCCTGCAGAAATGAAAGGCAAAAGGGTAGAACAGTCAGCAGTAAAATGTCCTAATCTAACCAAGAAAGCATTTTCTTTACATATTCCTCTTAGTACAATTTTTTCAAGGATTTTTAAGGCTATTTGACAGCTTTGTAGTTATTGTGTTCTGTGCATTTTTAGAGAAACTAATTTAGCCTAGTATTTTCAAAGGCTACACATATTAAAAGTAACTTGCAAGTCAGCATTTGAACATGCACTTAAATGTTGCTATTATTATTAGATCACAGTGTTCATCCAAGGAGCTCAGGGCAGCATCCACCATTCTCCCCTCTTCCTTTTTACCATAAACATTTTGGGCAGGGTCTGTGGCTCAGCAGCCAAGCATCTGCCTGATATGTGGATGCCCCAGGTTCAATCACCAGCATCTCCAGCAGAAAGGATCAAATAGGAGGAGATATTAAACATCTCTGCCTGAGACCCCGAGGAGCCAAAGCCAGTTTGAGTAGACAGTACTGACTTTGATGGACCAAAGGTTTGATTCAATAAAAGACATCTTCATGTGAACTCGGTAGGTTAGGCTGCAGGAACATGACTGATCCGAGATTACCCAGCAAGCCTTATGATACAAGGGGGATTTGAACTTTTATCTCCCAAATCCTACTCTGAGATTTTAACCACTTTAGCAAGCTAATTCTGTCTGCCTCCTAATTTAATAAGGGCATTGATTATCTAATCACAGCTTTTAAAATTGCTATTAAGAATAAAGAAGAAAAGACAAGAGATCTGAAGGAACGAATTTTGCTTATAATTATTCCCCCTTATAACAAAATGAATGAAAATATCCAGGCGGCAGTCCATTTAACTCATAATGTAATTAAATTGCATTTTTAAAAATGTATTTGACACTGGCACCATGTGCCAAAATGAACATTGAAAATAAATCTCCCATTTTAAGGACAGGTTTGTTAATTGGGGCAAATGAGATTACAAATCATGTTTAATCTCTGAGGCCTTTGAGTGTGTGGAAAAAAATAGTTGTATTAACTGTCATTAAGTATATCTTCTGTTTCTCGAGAGCGCTTTATTATATAAATTGTAGCTTTACAAAAAAGGCATAGGGCTTATTAGGTGAATATGGCGACTGAAATAAAGAAAGTAATCTCTGGAAAAAGTCCAAATATGAGCCTGGTCCAAATGTTCTGGTTGACTAGAGTTCAGCAATCACAAGCACATTATGCCATCATGCGCACATTCTCAACCTGGGTTTAGGAATACGTATGACTGTTGCCAATAGGGGTATGCATTCAGCTGTATCTGAGCCAGAAAAAAATATTTTTTAAAAAAAATTTTAAAACCTAAATCAGGATTTTCAGGATATTTTTTTCAGCCACGTATTTGGGTATTTTGGGACTATCCAAAATGGCTGAGCTTCAAAAATAAAAAAAAAAAAAACATTTGGGATTTTTCAGGAAACCAATGGAGCACTTTCTTTGGGGGCCCATCAAATTGGGCCTCCTGCTCTGATCTTTTTGAAGCTTGGGCATTTGTTGTTGTTTTTTAAAGAGAGGCACCGGCAGCCATGTTGCAAATGCAATTCCTTTACTTTAAAAAAAAACATTGCCTCAGATACCAGATTGATTCCCCATTATGCCCTATGAAGACCATTGACTATAATGGTCCCCAGGGTATAATGGAGGCAGAAAAATTAGGGATTTTCCCCAAATCCTGAATCTGAATACCAATGGGATTTGAGAATATAAAAAAAATACCAGGGTTTGTTGTGGTGTTATTGTTGTATGTATTTTTGTTGTTGTTTTTTGCACACTAATATGGTGATGTCAAATAGTTGTCATATTGAGTATGAGTAGCTGGGAGGAAATATTCTGAAATCCTACTTAATCTCTATATCTGCACTGGATTTGAGATAGTTTATAATTCACTCCTAACCAGAATTACGTGCTATAAATTAGATGAAGTCAGTGGATTTAGAAGGGTGTAACTATGTCTCAGAGTATACCACTTGTACTCTGGATAAATGATCATGTTTGCTGTTGGACTTAGGGGTAACATTATTTAATAGCACTAGTATCCTGAAAGTTTCTGGAAACAAAAGCATCCCTATGTATGGTGCACATGAAAGTAAATGGAACTGGAGTTCTTAATGGCTGGGACTCCATTTTACATGCAGTTCAAGGGCAAGTAAAGTGATTTTGGAGCTGTGAGAAAATGTCAAGGGTAGAACTCAAGAATGCTTGGGTATAGTGGGTTGGGTGGGTTCAGTAATCAGTTGTACCAGCTGAGAGGGCCACCCCCGTGGCTAATTGACCATGGGCTACTTGAGACTCAGGCAGCTCTGCTATATGAAGATTGGGGGAAAATGCTACACAGTTGACCCCCCATCTAATGTCTGTGTGGCACCACTCATTGTCATGATGGCAGTGGGGAGTGTGTTAATATGTGGTAATCAAAGTAACTTGGCTGTCAGCTCCCCCCCCAGCATCCCGATGTAAAGCTAGAGGTTGCTGCCTTACAGCTGTTTTGAAATGAAATTTTTATGGGTGGTGTAGTGGTTGGGGCTTGGTGTATACCAGCTTGATGTAGTAGTTAGGAGTGCCAACTTCTAATCTGGCGAGCTGGGTTTGATTCCGCACTCCCCCACATGCAGCCAGCTGGGTGACCTTGGGCTCGCCACAGCCCAGATAAAGCTGTTCTGAAGGAGCAGTAAATATCAGGGCTCTCTCAGCCTCACCCACCTCACAGGGTGTCTGTTATCTGAATACATATGTATGAAAAAGGGTATTATGGGGAGAGGGAAGGGAAGGTGATTGTAAGCTGCTTTGAGACTCCTTCGGGTAGAGAAAAGCGGCATATAAGAACCTCTTCTTCTTCTTCTGGCTTTTAAGACAGAACAAGATGGTAGGGGAGAGGTATCCAATGCCACTATCCCTGAACTGCTTTTATCATCTCTAGGGAATTAATGTGATACTATGTATTTTCCCCAGTGTGGGTAAAAGCAGCTCAGGGTAGCATTTTTCAAAAAAAAATATTTCATCCCTGCCCCAGACTTTCCCCTAGCAAAGCAGCCCAAGATTCTTTTAAAAGTCCTTCATACTTATCAGATTGCTACTGTGATTCAAAGAGTTTTGAGTGTTGTAATTAATTAAATAGTTTCCTAATTTATAGTTTTAATACACTGTAGTGAGCCTTATAACATGCTAAGTCCATGGGTTTCTGGGTTATTGCTGGGGGGGTGTATTTCGGTTTCACTGCTTTTAAAGAAAAATTGACACTGTGTTTCTCAAACTGGGGCCTTGGTATTCCATGGAGGTACTCCACAGGGTCAGCAACTGCTTTGTAAGGTCAGATGAGAAGCCCTTCTCCCATGCATCTAGCTAACATGGGAACAGATATCTCACAGTTTTTGAGGAATGTGAGCCAGAGCTCTTTCCAACTCAGGGGGAAAAGACAGAATTGCAAATGTTCATGAGGTGCAAATGTTCATAGAGTTGCTGTTGTCTGACCGTCACCCCAGCTTCCAAACTTGCTTCAGAACCTAAGCTACTTGGAAGAGTCTTGGTTTCAGTCTGAATTTCAGTCTGAAAAGTCTGAAAGAGTCTGAATTTCAGCTTGTTTGTGAGGTTATATCCCTTATATGTGTGTCTTCACCTCTGGTTTTAAACTGGATACTTTGCATGCTGAAATGCTAGATTAAAGTGTGGGCTGGAAAGCTCTGATTCAGGTTGACAAAGTGGCATTTTTCTAAACATAAATTTTAATACCACTATTTTACTTCCTTCATAAGTGCTGCAGAATATTGTTGTGTTCATTATACAACCTCTTGGTTATACTGTCGCTGTGCTATTTAGTAGCCTACTTAAAGTTTCTCCTGGAAAAAAATTACCAACTTAGTGAGAAGCATGTGTGTAATTGTAATATATGCAGCTTTTAAACCTTCATCTCAAAAATGTGCAATATTTATAACCACTTTACAGTCCTCTGAATATCTGCTTTCTTGTCATAGTGAATTAACTACAAGCAGTTCCAAAGGCAGCGTGATGGTAGAACCACAATAAAGGCCAAATCAATATTTAGACAGCTTCAGGCTACTGAGATTCTGCTGGCTTTCCCACTTGCCAGCAAGCCCGGCTTGCATTCATCATGAAAGTTGCTGTTTATGTATTTGAAACATTAGCGCTGATCTGAAATGCTTCTGAGACGCCTCCCCGAGGGCATCTTTTTAAATTTGCAAGTAACGGCTGTTATAGTGCTTCAAATGTAGCGCTGCTCATCAGTGCCTCTTGTAAGTTACTGCAGTGTTTTTCCCAGTATAGGATATGTGGTGTCACAAATGATCCATACTGATTTAGTCCTCTTATCTCCCCACCCAGCTCTTCCCCCCCTGGATTTCTGAGGTATGTTATTAAAGTACACGGCTGTTTGTGGTGCGTTAAGAGTTCTGCATGTGATAGCCTCTGGAGGAGGAAGATGTGCACAGCAGCTGTCCGGAGTAGTGCTGTCCTGAGGGAATGAAAACCTTGACTCAGCTTGGGAAGGGGGCGGGAAGTCCCTTGGAATGCTATGTCAGTGTTTTTGTTTTTGTTCTTTGGGGGGGGTGCCTAGACTTCACTGAAAGAATTCTTGTTGGAAAAGTATAGTTTTACCATCAACTAGCTTTGCAGTTCTCCCACCTAGTGGCTGTGTTTGATCATTATTCCCACAACTTTTCTTTCTATGGGTTCGATATTCGGGCATAATCCAGACAGACACACTATCTTAATGCTTAATACTGTAATTTAGGCCTGCTGAAATTGGAAAGCAACTGGATAGTAAGTGTCTATTCTACTTTCAAAGTTATTTGTTACACTGAAAACCATGCTAGGTGGAGGTTGGTACTTGTGTCACATAGTTCACGTCAGAGTAACATGCTTGATACAGAACTATTCATAGAATAAAGATGGATTAACATGTAACATGAAGTAACATAACAGAAATACCCATCCTCTGAGAATTCTGTACTTGCCCATTGTTTAACATCTAAATTGTATTACTATATGAGTAAACCATGTATAAGGTAGTAATATATTAAGAATAACAGCGCAGCAAGGACACCCTCCCCCAAGCCGTCTAAACCCTGATAATAACATAGAGGTATGGATTATCAAATACATTTCCCTCTCGCAGGGAATTGCAACAGAATATGGAGTGTACTCACCCTGAGGGTATTTGCTTTCATTTTTCATATGCATTTTCAACAAATTTCACACTCCTAGCATTTGCTATTAAAGAAACTCCCAGAAAACATATGGATTATGCCCAGAGACCACTAAAAGTCTTCTATAATTTCTAACAACATGGTTACACGAGTGCTATTATTTCTTCATAGAAAGTTGGTATTGAACTCACTGTGTGATTGGAAGCCATGCTTCATGCTATTACAGAACTGTGTTAAGGATTTCTAACCAGCTACTGCACAGCTCCTCACAATTGGGAGACCCTCCTATGGTTACTGTTCCGTATTATTACCTCTCCTCCTTATACAAGTTAGATTACATGCTCTTCCCCCCCCCCCAACATTCCTGCTTCCTATTACTGTTGAATATTTATGTTGTCACAGAAGTGAGTGTCCTGTCCTCAAAAGCTTATAAAATATATCCATTTAAAACAAACAAAAACTGTAAACCTTCTGGTAACAAAAGAAACTATTAAATACGTATAATTGACGTGATTCTTGTAGTACAGGGTACATTCTGCCTAATTTGTAGAAGTACAGTCGAACTGATGGGATTATGCATCCATTGAGAATTTAGCAGCATACATGAGCATTTGTTAATAGGGCGAATGCCATTTGGCAAGTGCTAAAGCGTTCATCATACTGTCAATCATTTGTTGGAAGTAATGTTTAAATAATCCTATAATATGAAGTATGCAGGCAGCAAATCAGTAGGCAGCATTAATTGCTGGAAGTAACTTCAATGGTGGCTTGATGAAAGATTAACTAGTACATTGTGGTATTTATGGACATTAGAGCTGTCAAGTTATTTAACTTCACTTGAGGGGCTTGGGACAATAGCAGTGCTGATGGTAATGCTGGCAATTTCCCTGTTTTTTGGCAGGTCACTGCGAGGGGATTTGGTCCATTGTTACAGTTTGCCTACACTGCGAAGCTGTTACTCAGCAGAGAAAACATCCAAGAGGTCATCCACTGTGCAGAGTTCCTGCGCATGCACAACCTGGAGGATTCCTGCTTCAGCTTCCTTCAAACCCAGCTGCTGAACAATGAGGACGGTCTGTTCCTGTGCAAAAAGGATCCCACCTATCAGCGGATGCACGAAGATGAAAATTCTGAGGAGGAAGAAGTAGAGACGATGGAATCTGAGACTTCCAAGATATCTTGTCCAAGGGAGAGAACACACCCAGAGCCCTTTAACTTTGAAACCATCGGTTCTGAGGCAGATAAAGAGGAGGGGATGCTGCCTGACTCTGATCTGATAAGAGATGACAAGGACAGTTTGGACAAAGAAACAGTAACACGGTATCCCAGATACAAGAAATACCAGCTGGCTTGTACCAAGAATGTCTACAATACATCACACATTAGTACCTCAGGTTTCGCAAGCACATTCAGTGAAGAAAGTTCTGGTGACAGCCTCAAGCCAGAGCTTGCTGTAGGGCAGATTAAAAGTGAGCCTAGGAGTGAGGAGAATGATGAAGAAAGCATCACGCTTTGCCTCTCTGGAGATGAGCCTGACATCAGGGATAAGGAGGAGGATGTAGAAATGGACCGAAAGCAGCCAAGTCCTACTGGAGCTGACGGGTCTAAAAGTGGTTCCTCTCCTTCCTGCCTAAGGTCTTTCTTCAGTCGAACAAAAAACATAGACTTAGTTGGCTTCCCCAGTACTTCCCAACAGCACTTTGCCAGGAGTCCAACCTGCCCTTTCGACAAGGGGACAACTCAGGGTGACCACAAAGCTGATTATGCCCCTTTCACAGGGACTTATGGACTGTCCCAAGCTGTTCAGAAGGATGCTTCCAATTTTACAGTGGGATCGCCTCTCAGGGGTCCTGGCTTTGTTGAAGGTCTCTGTAAGCAGGAAGGTGAGGTGGACAGGAGGAGTGTTATATTTTCTTCAAACATTTGTGACCAAGTAAACACTTCAGTGCATTCATATTCTGGCGTGAGCAGCTTGGACAAAGATCTCGCCGAGACTGTGCCAAAGGGTCTATGGGCAGGAAGTAGCCAATCTCTTCCCAGTTGCCAGACCTATTCTCACATTGGACAGGCAGCTGATCACTTGCCAGGACGGATGCGGCCCAACACCAGCTGCCCAGTGCCAATTAAAGTTTGTCCTCGTTCTCCTCCTCTGGAAACCAGAACAAGGACTTCTAGTTCATGTTCCTCCTACTCTTATGCAGAGGATGGCAGTGGTGGCTCTCCCTGCAGCCTCCCTCTGTGTGAGTTTTCATCTTCCCCGTGTTCCCAAGGAGCTCGATTCCTGGCCCCTGAGCATCAGGAGCCAGGTGTGATGGGAGATGGAATGTACAACCAAGTCAGACCCCAGATAAAATGTGAGCCATCCTATGGAACAAACTCCAGCGATGAGTCTGGATCGTTTTCTGAAGCAGACAGTGAGTCATGTCCTGTGCAAGACAGAGGACATGAGGTAGGGATTTGTGATAAATATGTGTATTAACACTTATTGTGACCCATTCATGAAACTTGTTATCTGAAATGGCCTTCACACTTTTTTTTGGGGGGGGGGCAAACAAAAGCAAAAAAATAGCCCGTTGTATTCCATCTGCTGTTTTATTTCATCTGGCTCAGTAAGGTAACAATTAAAAGAGATGTGTATGGTAAGGAGTCAGCATACTATAAGGCTCAGAAGAGACATAAAACTGTTATTTCTCCTAACTATGCTTAGGAAATCATGAACATCCCACATCCTTCTCTTCATTCATTTTTTTTTCCTTACTTGGCCTTTTGGGTACTATAGTTAGCATTATGTCTTGTACCAATGTTTTCTCTAGGTTTGGTTAGTCTAGCCATGGTTTGGCACCAACTGTAAATATCTCTGACACTGGGGGTGTGCAAATGGCTGAAAGAGTGGAGAGGAGAAACAGACAGACACATCAGATACTTTAAGTCTTCTAATTGTTGTCTTCCATTATAGCCATAGGCTGTTTCACATTGTAATTTTCCTTGCTTATAAGTTCCCTGACCTGGCTATCCTTGGCTATCCCAGTCACATCAGATCTCAGAAACTAAGTAGGAGCAACCATGGCTAGTATTTGGATGAAAGACCTTCAAGGAATACCAGCATCCTGATGCAGAGGCAGGCAATGGCAAACTACATCTGAATATCTCTTGCCTTGAAAATCTCACGGAGTCACCGTTAGTCAGCTCTGACTTAATGGCAAAAGTTCATCTTTCTTGAGAGTTTCTTTTCTGTTCTGCATGTGTTTTGTTCTCTCTAGTGGTTAATTCAGTATTACACCAGTTTATGTCCAGCATATCTCCCTGCAGATTTAAACTGTAGGTTTTTATGCTGGACATAAACCAGTATAATATTGAATCACCCGCTAGAAGGAGCAAACCATGTACGGAACAGGAGGAAAAATTACCCAAAAAAACAGGAAGCTTAGAAGTGAGAAAAAATGGGAATGTGTAAAAACTCAAATTATTTGGTAAACATAAAACCAGGATATTGCCATAGAAGCAAATTAGATATCTGGGGAAAGACTAAGAATGCTACTATGAAAGGCCATGGGATACATTAACATAGTATGGCTAGAACTAGAAACCGGGACCCTGGAGACTCAGTCTTTGCCTTATCATGCCCTGCTATCTGGAATCACATATCTTCCTAGCTCAGATCTATTTGACCTTTCCAACAATTATGCTTCTCATCAGTGTATTCACTAAGAATGGTTTATTCTACTTTGTTAGAGAAAAACAAAAGGGAAGTATACCCAATCTGAAAATCAAGCCAGGAATCCAAAGGCTGAGCAACTAAACAATAACATATCACTATTTATTGCACAGTTCACAGAATTTTAGGATTAAAAATGAAGTACACCAGTACCAACTCAATTCATCGTATATAGCAACAAGATGAAGCTGCACATGCAATTTCAGAGAATCACAATAATGATTATACATGTAGAATAACCAAAGGCCCCAATGTGTTTTGACCCTGAGAGCCTACTTCCATGGTCAAAATTGTATTAATACACATATTATAACTATATCTGCATAAAGTATCTTTTTAAGGCCAGACAGGCTATATATGAATCCTGAAATTGATTTTAAGAAATACTGATATAAGAAACTCACAACATACTGATTAATCACAAAAAAACCCTGTTTTTTATGGTGAATGCTTGTAGGGAATTGTGGTGTTTTTGTTGTTGTTAGGTGCGAAGTCGTGTCTGACCAATCGCGACCCCATGGACAATGATCCTCCAGGCCTTCCTGTCCTCTACCATTTCCCTGAGTCCATTTAAGTTTGCACCGACTGCTTCAGTGACTCCATCCAGCCACCTCATTCTCTGTCATCCCTTTCTTCTTTTGCCCTCAATCGCTCCCAGCATTAGGCTCTTCTCCAGGGAGTCCTTCCTTCTCATGAGGTAGCCAAAGTATTTCAGTTTCATCTTGAGGATCTGGCCTTCTAAGGAGCAGTCCAGGCTGATCTCTTCTAGGACTGACCGGTTTGTTCTCCTTGCAGCCCAAGGGACTCCCAAGAGTCTTCTCCAGCACCAGAGTTCAAAAGCCTCAATTCGTTGACTCTCAGCCTTCCTTATGGATGTAGGCTCCATAAGGGAATTGTAGCAACTTGAAAAAAGTGAAAGCCCAAATAATGCAGATCAATTCTGCATAAACTAAGGAGCCCACATTCATCAGGCCTGGTAAGGAAGAACCATCATTCATAAACAAAACCAGTAGCATATCAGTGTAAAGCTAAATTTAAATATTAATTAAGTAGCATTGAATATGCCCCAATAAAAGTCAGAAATATTTCAAGAAATGTACAAACCTGTCCTAGGCCATAGTGTGTGTTCATGTGCAAACCAAATACCAAGGTATTCAACAAGAGATAAAGAGGGGTGTATTATAGATACTGGAGGGGAGGAAAGATGATGCATTTCCACTGAGGATTTTGTCAGAGGCTTCATACTCTGGAAGGGAGGAGGAGGAATGGAGAAAGAGAGAAGGGGGAAGAGAGGGAAGTGGGGAAGTGGGAGCAGTATTGAGCTACCTGAATATTCTGAGAAGGAGGAGGGATTTTGTGTGTAACTAAACAACTAAACAATGAAGCCAATAGTACAAACATAACCAGTCGATCTCTTCTTTTAATCCTTGTGGTGACAAGGTACCCAAGGTGAAAATCCAATAAGTCTCTATTTTCTTTATCTGCTTGAGAAGCTGGTGTGAAGGAGCTGAAACTTGTTCTGCTTCACAGAAACACAATTCCTTATCAGTGTAAGTGAGGGTCACAAAGTGCTGAACCAACGGAGCTGAGAGGCTTTTTGTTCTGATGCAGCTCCTGTGTTTGCAGATACGAGTTTGTATCCGTCTTGTGGAAAAGCCTACATATAGGAGTTTACATGGACATTCTATAAGATAGGTAATGGTTTTGGAGTTACAGTTGACAAAATTGTTATTAAAAGTCTTGTCATAGGATGAGTTGTGAAATATGTGTGTTTACAGGAAAGGCACATACTGCACAGAGCCCACAAGGGAAATTCCCATGAAGCATCTCTATCATCAATTATCATGTTGTCTATTGTAGGTTCACTTATGCTGCTTGTGACTAACATGTCTTGAAGGTCCTTGACCAGGGGTAATCAAACTGCAGCCTTCCAGATGTCCTTGGACCACAATTCCCATGAATTGTAGTCCATGGACATCTGGAGAGCCACAGTTTGACTACCCCTGTTCTAGACCATCTATAGACAAAAAATGGGGGAGATCTGCACCTAGGGAAAGTAAATAGGATATGCCAATGTTTCTGAATTATATCTCTGGCAAAAGTATAGATTCCATTTTATGTAAAGGTACCAACCATCCTATCAGTATTCTGATTATTTTGAGGTGAATTTATTGTCCATGATGATACGTGAGACTTGCTCAAGAAAAGTGTTGTGGAACTGGGAAAAGCTTTTTTTAAGTACAACTCTGCAATTTGACGAAAAAATTATGTAGGTAGATTTGGGCTCTCTCCTTTCCAACACCTCATACAACTGTTCAAGAGCCTCATCTTGTAGAATATTGGTATACAGTGAAACTACAAACCATTGTCACAAATAACATCTCATTATGTAGCTTTACATTCCTAATGTAATTCAAAACTTCCATAGTATCTCATAAATAAGATCCCATAGTGAGAACAAAAAGTTTTAGGAAAAGGTCCAAATACATAGCCAGGCATTCCAAAATGGCTCCATGTCCTGAAACAATAGGTCTTTCAGGGACAGAGAGAATACTTTTGTGTATCTTGGGTATCTTGGTCCTGACCTGGTGGAATAAGCTCCCGGGTGAGCGGTGGGCCCTGCAGGAGCTTTCCACATTCCACAGGGCCTGCAAAATGGAACTCTTCTGCCAGGTCTTTGGCTGAGGCCAAGGCAGTGAGGAAGATCACTGGAAGCTTATGCCCCCCCCTTGCAGGGCTGTTGTTAGCATCTGGGCATTGCCAGCTAGGTGCCCTCTCTTCCCCAATAGTAGGTATTAAACTTAGTCATGGGGCTTGTATTATTTATCATCTGTTCGCTGTGTATTTTTATATTGTATTAGTATGTCCTTTTAATGGGGGGTTTAATGGGATTTTTAATGTGGACCTTGTGACCCATTGTATGGGAGTGGTGGGAATGAATGAATGAATGAATGAATGAATGAATGAATGAATGAATGAATGAAATTGGTACAAGGGTAAATGTGAGTTTTTAATCACATGTTAATCTGTACATGTGTTGAATGTAATATCATAACAGTCAAACTTACACTGTACATGGATTGTGCATGCATTCACTGTAACTTGTGAACAGGGCTATAGCATCGAGATACAAGTTTCTATTTAGAAAGTTTCTAAATAGAAAGTGTGAAAATCAAATTAACATGTTTGTTCCTTTGGGAACAAATGCTCACACATGTGCACAGCCCGCTGCAAAACTATACCATTTGTTCTCAACATGTTGTCCAAAGTTACTATGGCACCCATTGACACCTTTCCTGGCACCTACCAAGTGCTTTTGAAAGTGGATGGGGCTTTTACTTAGAGCTTCTGATTGATGGTGTACATTAAAAGGCAACCTGTTAAACAGAATTCCTACCTGAATTGCTGAAGAGTTACTGTTAGTGTTATATATAACCTTAATCTCTAACATTTTGTAGTTGGCTCCACCTCCTACAGCAGCCATGCTGTGATTGGCTCCACCTTCAGCAAGTTGAGCCCATTGACCCATGACAAAATTCCAATGGTGCTCACAGGTTCAAAAAGGCTGGACCCCAACACTAAACTCAGCCTGAAACATTTCTCTCATGGAGAAATATATTTTTTATGGAGAAATATTCAGACATTCAGTACTGCTTGGCAAATCGGAGAGCCATAGGGAGGCTGAACCATCTGCCACTTTTGAACATCATTTTTGGCTCTCAAAGTCTTAGGAGAAATGTATTGGTGAGTTCCTCAGGTGTATACTAGTATACATTAATGCAAAAATGTAAGATAACACTATACATATCAAACTGCATGAGTCAGAGAGAATGTGAGCCTGTTACTGAAGCAGTTGGTACATATGGATAGAAACAATTCTATAACCATCACTCACAACTATAATGCAGAGAAAATGTCTGTGATGTTCCTATTTTATTCATGCCTGAATTGTGAGATCTTTGTTTTTAGATTTGGTTCCGATATAATATTAGTGCACATGGAGGAGAAGGAGAAATTGCAATGTCCTTTTCCTAGTTTGGTGACCCTGTATGCATTGGCAACTTGAGGTTTTGTATACTGCTTTCCTCTGAAGAATACAATGCAGAAATGTGAGTTTATAGTAATGTGTGTAAAATGTGTTAAAGAGACAAAGTCTGAAAGAAACTTTTTAATTCTTTGTTGGCCAGGTTGCATGAAAAGAGAGGACTGGCAAAATTATCTTTCCCCATAACTTTGATTTTGTTGTATAAGCTACGACTGCATCAATATTTTTAAGCTGTAGGGCCAGAGTTTTTCTCCAGATCTAGTAATATGTGCAGCAGTAATATGTCAACCTCACCAATAGTGAGCAGCGCCTCAGGCAAAAGAATTTTATTCATCCATGTTTTTCCATCTGAGAAACCCTCAAGATGACCAACAACTTAAGAAACCATATTAGCTTCAGTTGGTGTTAAATTGTTCAATCGTAAAATGAAAGAAATGATAAAGGAAACCACATTATAAAAATAGTAGCCTGATTCATAAGCAGCAATAGCTTTTTTCAGTAGCCATTTATTCCAAAACCCTTTGGAACACCCAAATCTATACCACAGTGAAAAGCAAGTAGTAGAAGAAGAGTTGGTTCTTATATGCCGCTTTTCTCTACCCGAAGGAGGCTCAAAGCAGTTTATAGTCGCCTTCCCTTTCCTCTCCCCACAACAGGCACCCTGTGAGGTGGGTGAGGCTGAGAGAGCCCTGATATCACTGCTTGGTCAGAACAGTTTTTTATCAGTGCCGTGAACTAGCCCAAGGTCACCCAGCTGGCTGCATGTGGGGGAGTGCAGAATCAAACCCGGCATGCTAGATTAGAAGTCCGCACTCATAACCACTACACCAAACTGGCTCTCAATGGCACAAACTGTAATGAAGGAGACAGACAGACCTCCCATTGGGGGTGAGGAGGTGTTCCACCAGCTATGTGCCACCACCAAACAAGCATCATTTGTGATTGTTCACTGTACCTCAGCTGATGGTGAGACAGGAGAGTACATGTTAGATCCTCCATCCCTAACCTAAATGGCTTATATGGGAGGAAGTCATCCTTAATTTGGCCACCAGTGATTTAATAGTTCATGCACTTTACCACATTTGTGCTCTTTTCATGGATTTGTTTGTTTCATTTATACCCTGCCTTTATCCCCAATGATGACCCAAAATGGCATATGTGGTTTCATTTTCCGTGAGTCAGGCTAAGAGTATGTGACTGGCCTGAGGCCACCCAGCAAGTTTCCATAGCAGAGTGAGAGTTCGAACCAAGGTTTCTAATATTCTACTTTAACACAGCCATCCTCAAGGGCCATGGCCCTTTTAGGAGCTCTTCTCAGGTTCCAGGACCCTACAGTACCCTGCACAATGAGCTAGGCAAAAAAAGGCCTAAGCGAAATGTGCACTAACTATACTTGATGTCTTATATATACACATGAGAGATTTTAGAACATTCAACCAAGAGAAAAAATTGTGTTTAATGCATTAATTTAAGCACACACAAAGGAATGGATTATTTCTTTTTCTTTCCCCTGAGAAAGGTTGAATTTTCTACCAATTAATGGCATCGTATGTGACAAAAAAGGGCATTTCATTGGTTCAATTCCATGGGCTCATAAACCCTTTGGGCTCCCCTTCTCACATTTTTCAGTCTGCAGCCCCACTTAAATGTGCCAGAGCCCCATTGAGAATGGCTGTTCTAGTACACTATACATCATATACTTCCGGGTACCTTTTTCTGCTTAGGGTGCCCTTTTCTGTCTCAAGTATCAAAATATTTTGGCAGTTCTATGCACTGTCTAACAGAGTTATAGACTAGTAGGACTATTCTGTTTCTTACAGCTTGATCAAACTATCCTGTATAGTCTAGTAGTAAAACTAAATATAGGGCATTTGAGAAATAGTTTGTAAACATATATAGTATAGGAATTCATTATTATTCAATGGCAATCTACTTTTTAACTTTTTAAAACTTTTTTTGTAACTTTTAACAGAACTGAATTAGTATTTGCCTTTTTGTCATGCATTCCTTAAACTATCTCTTCTACTTCCACTATATATTTCTAGTGAGGCCTTGAAGGAGGAATTGGTCTCATGGCTTAAACATCACTCAGCACTTAACACCTTCAGGGTGGCTGTCCTGCCCCTGAGCGCCTCCTCCTCCAATTGGCTTGCCTGTTTGTCCAGCAGCCAGCCAGTTACATTCCATCCCCCACCCCTGACCACCCCTACTCCTTCCACTTCTCTCTGAGGCTTGGAGGCTGCAGATCCCTGCCATGTGCAAGCTGCCCCTGCCAGTGAGTTCCTTGCAGCCTGCAGCTTTTCCAGGTCCTGGGGGGAGGGGGAGGCCATCCACAGAGTTCTTCCACCCACCCCCCAATCTAGCGCCCGTTGTATTCCTGAATGCAACAGGATTTGCCCCTAGTTATAAATAAATTGTAAATGTAAATATGCTTTTAAAGCAGTCTTCTTGGAGGAGATGAAACAAGGGCAGAAAGTACCTGCAGTCCTTTTCCTAAAAATTATTAATATCTAGGAGAAAGGTATGGACATTGCCTTTCATTTTATAATTAAAAGTATCCGCCTAACTGGGTTTGCAAAAAAAAAGAGACCTTAAAAGCAGTACTGTGTAACAGTTCACTTGGTGCATTCAGAGTGTTGAAGACCTGCCATGTATTCATGAATGACTAGCCCAAAGCAGTAGAGTAAAATTTCAGATGGCTGCTTGTGTGCTTGTGTACATACACAGATACTCATGCACACAGAGCCCAATTTCCAGTATAGTTCATTAATACCAGTGGACCTACATGAACTTAGCCTGTCCTGTCCATTTAGCAAATAGTGGCTAAACTATATCTCTTTTACTTTCCCATAATAATAACTAGTGCTGTTGGCCCAGAATCATTTTTATTCAGTGATGACTACCTTCCCCTAGCTGTTGGGATTGCCAGCTCTTAAAACGACTGGCATTTGGGATTAAGACTATGTGACTTGCCAACTCCTTCGTATTTATGTTAAGAATGTGCAAATGACTTACATGAGCAGACACCCATATGGCACAGTTTGTATTCCAACTGTGGACACAATGTTCACAATAGCAGCATGGGTGAAGTGGTTTCCTTGATGCTTGTGGTTATTTCAGACACACCATTGGAAACCCTCTTTGGGCAGCCTAGTGTGTACTGGAATGGGTGAGATCATTCATAGTGATTCAGTTTGTCACCATCAATGGTCCACCCAAATGCATTATAAGTACTTAACCACATGGATGGCTGCAAGCATGAAGTGGTCCTTATTTCATAGAAGCAGTTGAAGAGGTCATTTAATTTCATCTGCGAAGCTCTTCTCTGCCAGGTGTGTACAGTGTTGCCAGACTGGAGGAAAACTGGATGTGTAACTGCTGGTTAGGCTCAACTAAGAATGATTTGATGGGGCAGAAGGCCACTCTTACCATGCCATTGTCTGGTAAATGCTGACATGTTTGGCACAGTGTAAAGCTCATACCGTCCCACACGTGATGTTATTCTTTAAGGTGCTACTGGACTCTCACTCTTTTCTACTGCTACAGGATAACTGAGTCTCCATGAATGTATAACCCCTGGGCACCAGAAGTGGGCACCTTGGGCATGTGTATGGAGAAACCTCCTGATTACTCAACAGAGGTGGATGAATCATCTGAATCCTCTTTTTAAAATGACAGTTGTGGCTGTCGGGAAACTGTGAACAAATTTTGTGCCGCTTAACATAGTCCTGCCCAAAATGATGGATCCCTGGTTCTCGAATGAGTTTTATTTCACGCATTTTCATTTGTTGCAGAGGTAGCTGAACCAATCTATCATTAATATGTGTCACCTACAATACAGTTTATTGTGAATAGCAGTGGCATTAGAAGTGGAGAGGCAGTTGAACTTGTCTGGGCCGGTAGGATTTATTAAGTACATTTCCCCCAGTAAGATACGCTACTGTTTGTGTGTGTGTGTGTGTGTGATATAACATATATAGCCACAGGATAATTCAGTGATTTAAAAAAAATCATGGAAGCTGATAAATGCACAGCTGTTAATTGCAGAGCATTTAAATGAAACTCTTTTCTCAAGGCAGTTGCTTGCTACTTGTAATGGCACACTGAAATCATAAGACCTAGTTGGCTCTCAGTTTGAAAATCTGACTTCAAGTTACTTATGGATTGCAAGGTGTGTGTGTGTTTATGCGCTCACACAAATCCCTGTATGTTCTTAATTTAGAATGCACTCACTGTACCTCAAGCTTTTTTAATGCTTGACTGATTCTCAAAAACATAAAATTAACTTTCCTTGATGATAAAAATGGACATAGCGCCACTAAAATAGCCACTAACCCGAGGATCTGGTCTGCAGCCAATGTAAAGTCAGTGATGCCATTGCAACAGCTCTTTGGGGGCCACCTGTTTTTGTTTATGGGGAAGGAAGATGGCACTAAACTTGTAACGCTTTGGAATGCTATAAATGGTTTATAGCAATTATCTGCATCCCTCTTTTTGTCAAGTATGGACCAAGCTCCATTCAGTTACATCAGTTATTTCTTTGTATGCAGGGCTAAGGCGTTAAGGTGTCCCTTAGGTAGTTTCTACTAAGGAACAGGCCTGTGTGGTTTCTCAGTTGGCCGTGCGGCTACTGATACAGAGCAGTGGCAATGAGGCTTCCAAATGGCAGGTTTCCTTGCAGCAAGCAGCCATTCCCCCTCCCTTAAGCCACTGTGGCTTTTTTTCCAATTAGCAATTTTATATTGCTATATCAATATACCATTACAACAATAGATGCAAGTGGTTCTGTGAACATCTAGCTTTCATTGTAAAGGTTTCTGGCCCCTTCTGTTGCATAGGCAGGCCTTTCCCCTCATATATCAGTCTACAGTAAAAGCTGAGAATTCACAGACGCTGTTACACCTATTCTAGTAATGGCATTTTGATAGAAAGATATGAAATTTCTGATTTCAAAAAAACCTGTCCAACCTGGTGATCTTTCCCAAAACTTCAGAACCAAGCGGGTTTGAGAAAGGTCAGCGAAAGCCATGGAAACCCCAATAGTGCACAAATATTCCACGACACTGTGAGGAAGTGAAAGAAAAAACAGTTTCCCAACAGCAATGAATATCAGCCTGTGAAAACTCATTCCTTCCCTAAATCTTTCAGAGTAGAAGGCAGAAGAAAAAGAAAGGAAATCCTTTCTTTCTGCCATGTCAAGTCCACGTACAGGTGCAGCTTTAAGACGCAATTTGTGAAGTGGCTCACAGACAACCTGTCCTAGAATTATTGCGCCCATTTTATGAGTTGTACCTAGATTTATTTTTATTACAGGTTTTCATTATTCATGACAGAAGTTAACTCATATCCATGCTCTGTATGGCAACCCAGCTTGTAAGGTCCAGTGAAACAACAGTGTTTCTCAAAGGTAGGACTGTTAGATGGCCCCTGTGCCATAAACAGGTTCATGGTAGACAAAAATAGGATAGCCAACAGGCCTAGAGAAAAATGTACTGTCCTTTTAATAGAGGATTGATGTGTGAAATCAGTAGATTAAACTTTTAAATGAATATAAGTGTATAACACCCCTTGGTAAATAATGCCCCATTAAGACTGGCAACGGTACACATACAAAAGCTGAAGTGATGAGCAAACTAAGTTTTTGACTCTCACAGAACTATTAAAGTCCTGCCAGGAAGAAAGATTCTACTCTTCTAAATAAAAAACACAAAGGCTCTTTCCCCAAACTTTATGTTTATGAGTAAAACCAAGTAGTATCATAGGTATTTAATTCAGGTTCAGTAGGGAAGAGGCAGAGGAACTAGAGATCAAATTGCCAACATACGCTGGATCATGGAGAAAGCTAGGGAGTACCAGAAAAATCTACTTCTGCTTCATTGACTATGCTAAAGCCTTTGATTGTGTGGAACACAACAAATTGTGGCAAGTTCTTAAAGAGATGGGAATACCAGAGCATCTTATTTGTCTCTTGAGAAACTTATATGCAGGTCCAGAAGCAACAGTGAGAACTGAACATGGAATCACTGGTTCAAAATTGAGAAAGGAGTTTGGCAAGGCTGCATACTGTCACCTTGCCTATTTAACTTGTATGCAGAGCACATCATGAGAAAGGCAGGGTTAGAGGAGTCACAAATTGGGATCAAGATTGCAGGGAGAAATATCAACAACCTCAGATATGCAGATGATACTACTCTAATGGCAGAAAGTGAAGAGGAACTAAAGAGCCTGTTGATGTGGGTGAAGGAGGCGAGTGCAAAAGTTGGCTTGAAACTCAACATCAAGAAAACAAAGATCGTGGCATCCGGCCCTCTCAATTCCTGGCAAATAGATGGGGAAGAAATGGAGGTAGTGACAGATTTTATTTTCCTGGGCTCCACGATTACTGCAGATGGGGACTGCAGCAAAGAAATTAAAAGATGCTTGCTCCTGGGGAGGAAAGCTATGGCAAATCAGCACCCTAAAAACCAGAGACATCACCCTGCCAACAAAAGTGCGTCTAGTCAAGGCTATAGTCTTCCCAGTTGCAATGTATGGCTGCGAAAGTTGGACCATAAGGAAGGCCGAGCGTCAAAGAATTGAGGCTTTTGAACTCTGGTGCTGGAGAAGACTCTTGCGAGTCCCTTGGACTGCGAGGCGAACAAACCAGTCAGTCCTAGAGGAGATCAGCCCTGACTGCTCCTTAGAAGGCCAGATCCTGAAAATGAAACTAAAATACTTTGGCCACTTCATGAGAAGGAAGGACTCCCTGGAAAAGAGCCTAATGCTGGGGGCGATTGAGGGCAAAAGAAGAATGTGCCACAGTAAACTGACCTGTGGTGTGATGGATTTTGATGCTCTGCCATCTTTGGGCCATAGCCTCACAGATGAGACATTAGAGTGAAGTATGAAAAGATACCATTAGTTTTTTCCAGAGTTCATATGACTGTGGTTGAGTGAAATATATAAACACGCTATCACAGTGCAAAAAGAGTACAACACAATAATTACTGAGATGTTATCTTACATAAAGAAAACATGAGGTGGTAAATGCCAAAGTATTGTGTATTTTAATTTTCTGCATTAAAGAGAAGCAAAAAGCTGCCCTTACTCTGATTTTCTGTATTGCTACATATGTGTTAGGTACATGTTCATGTTATTAAAGCCCACATTCAAATACCAAAGGAGTTTTTCCTCACAAACCTGGCCTGGCAGGAAGAGAAAGCCTTTTTCTTTTGCCAATAGTTAAATATAGGCTATCTTGTTAGTTTCTGCTGCCACCTTTTGGTCAACATGCTTACCTACACGAGCAAAAAATCCCTTTATGAAACACCCCAGATTTGATACTGGCAAAAAGACAGAAGATGCAGTGACACCTTGCAGTCTAATATGATCAGCGTGGCATGACATCAGAACATGTGAACTTCCTTGCTGCATTAACCCAAGATACATTTAGTGGAGTATACTATCTGGAATACGGATGGCATGAATCAGCTCAGGAGCCAAAATTCATCACAAAATTTGGCCTGCCCCATGCCCCCCAAATCAAGGTTTGGGGGACACTTCCCTGAAACATTTCCCAGACTTTTGTCTAGTTTGGATCATTTAAACTTATACATCTTTCTCCTATTCCTAACACTCTACTGAGCAAAATTTATGTATTGGCTTAAGTTTGAAGTCTTCTTTCAACCTAAGTAGTTCTTCCATTGAAGGAAAGCTCCTTGGAGGATTGTTGGATTCACCACATTGTGTAGACATTTGAGCTCACTGGAACTTTTGATTAGCCCAAGCGTTACAAAATAAATAAGGATGAAAAAAGCAAAAATTTTAAATTCATGAATTAAGATGTGGTCTTGCCAACATTTGGTGTGAACTGCAATGGAGGCTTCTGAATGGCTCTCTGTGTTAGATTACAGCACTAGCATCATGAGAAGTAATAGACAACACTGGAAGGCCATCTCACTGGAAAATTTAAATGATCATAATGGTCCATTTCCTGCTACTGAGAGGTACACTGCTTCTGCACACTGAACTTCTTGTGGCTAATATTCATCAATAGACCTATTCTCTGTGAATTAGTCTAGTTCGTGTTTAAAATTATGTAAGCCAGTAACCATTTCCATGCCATAGATTAATTATATACTATTTCAAGAACTGTTTCCTTTTCTCTGTTTTGAACTTGCTGCTGTCAGTCAAATATTTTGGATGACCCCCAAAATTCTAGTATAATGGGCGGGAGAGATTATTTTCTATGTCATTCACAGTTTTATAAACCTCTTATCATGGTACCTTCTTTAGATTATGTGCTGTAGTTATTTACTTGCTCTTTACCTTTTCAAGCTGAAGTGTGATCCTTTTTGTAAAATGGAAAAAAAATCTGCTAATAAGGATTCTCGCCTTATGTGGAACATATTCACATAAGAGTTTGTCTGGGACAGAATCCTTCTCCCCCCTCACTCCTCCCATAGCTCTCCCCCTTACCTCTCGTTTGTAGACTAGCTTATAGACCATAGACACACACATGGAGACACAGACCCCTTCCCCCCACTCTTTCGGCCCTCTTCCCCTTTACCTATTCCCTGGCCTCACCCCTGGTCCTTCCTCCCTCTCAAGCACACACCCTGACTCTCTCCCACCTTTACCTCCCCTGCCCCTCCTTACCTCTTGCAGCAGGAGGGCTACTGTGTTTGGTGGTCCTTTGCCACCTCAGCTGGGCAGCCTGTGGCTGGCCGCTGTGGGGCTCATTTGGGATTCCCACAGCACCATGGCTGTGCTGGCCTTCATGGGCAACAGTGCCACCTCTGTGGCTGGGTCGGCCAGATCTACTGCTGCGGCTGCCCCAGACTCTGTGGGCACTGCCTCTGTGGCTGGGCCAGCCTGCTCTGCCTCCGCAGCTGCCCAGGACTCTGTGGGCACCACCTCAGTGGCCAGACAACCACTTCAGCTGCCACCATCACCACTGGCCACTTCTGTGGCAGCCACCACTCAGGGTAATCTGGCAAGCTCAAGGTTTTCTGGCAAGTGGGTGTGACTTACGGACTTACTTCCGTTTCACCAAGTTCACCATAAGATGTGTTCCACATCAAGAAGCAGAATGATACTTGCTGCTTAAATGAGATTTAGCTCCATGACCATGTAGTATCATGAAACTGGGAAATTTATTTGCATTCTCTTTTCTATCAGTCCTGCCACTGAATGTGTCTTTTTCATCACACTGATGAAATAATTTTTTTTTGTACTTCAGATTATAAGTGTGCTGTGCTTAGCTACCTCTTAGATAATAAAGCAAGCTACCTTTTGCTTTCTGTTGTGTTTTGCAGGTGAAACTTCCATTTCCTGTCGATCAAATCACAGATCTTCCAAGAAACGATTTCCAGATGATGATAAAGATGCACAAATTAACCTCAGAGCAATTGGAATTTATCCATGATGTTCGGCGGCGCAGTAAAAACCGGATTGCGGCTCAGCGCTGCCGCAAAAGAAAACTGGACTGTATTCAGAACTTAGAATGTGAAATCCGCAAGTTGGTGAGTTCAGTGAATTATTGGTAACTAAAACCACCCGCCACAACTTATTTCTCATGAATGAATAAATATGAATAAGGTCACACACAAGTAATTAAATTGTTTTTACCCATCATTTTCTAGATGATACAGGACAGCATGAGCAGGGTGGATCCAGCAGCTTATATAAGCCAGTTTTCTTATTTTAGAAAGATTGTAACTGGTCAGGTGCCTTTTCTTGAATTTCTGAAGAAAACTCTATATTCACATGGCCCTCCCCAACAATCAGAATCATGGTGCTTCCACGTGACCTTCTATGTCTTTTGCCACTCACAACCCAATACTAGATCGTTATTTCAGTATTTCAGGCATGGCGTACTTGCAGTTAACCAGGATCTGTACTAGAGCTCCCATGCTGCAGCCATAAAAAAGGCCATGGACCCTTGGACTGGCAAGAATCCACACCAGTGGCAGAGAAAAAGCTGTGATGAGGGATTATTGCAAAATTATATATATTCTTCAGCATCCAGGCTTTTTCTGTGTGTTTTTTTTTCCCTGAGAGACAATAAAATACAAGCTAAAAGCAGTTAAGTGGTTTTATTGAACGTGTGTGTGCAGCAGATGGGTGGCATTTTTATCAGTCTGGCTGTGTCAAATGAGGAGTCTGAAATTGGAATGGTATTGCACCAGCATTCATTACAATCTTTAATACTGCTGACAGCTGGTGCAGATGTGTATGAACTGGGCAATCAGAAGTCAAGTGAATGACTCATTTGATCCCTGCTCTTTCTGCATGGTACCTAGTATGACTCTCAAGTAAGATCTATGACTTTCTAAGAATGTGTGGACCTCACCAACAAGTCAGTATACCAGTCAGTGTTCGCATTAGTAAGAAATCGGAGCTGTGGACTGCCTGTGTTTTGCTAGTCCCACTTGCTGCATAATTCAGAACCAGTTCTTAGAGCTCACTCTTCTGCATGTTTCACAGAAATTCAATTTACGGTCATTGACCAGCATCACAGAATACCAAATGGCAGCATTCTGGACTGGACTGGTCATGTTTTGGAATGTTTTCCCTCCCCCCTACCACCAGTGATGCACTGTCTGCATTGTAGTAAATTGGGGAGAGAGCCACACTAAACCTTTTTCTCTAATGTGAGGGAGCATTTTAAAAAATGTCTTTCTGTCTGCACTCTGAAAAGTTGCAGAACTTACTTTCTGCAGAATGTTTGGTTTGTTTCTCCCTGGTTACAGAACACCAGAAGACAGGTGGAAAGAGCATTTCTTGGAAGCTAATGTCTCCTTTCCTTGCCTTCTTCCAGGTTTGTGAGAAGGAAAAACTTCTGTCAGAAAGGAACCAGCTGAAGGCATGCATGGGGGAGCTGTTAGATAATTTCTCCTGTCTTTCCCAAGAAGTGTGTCGGGATATGCAGAGCTCCGAACAGATCCAAGACCTGCACCGATACTGCCCTCTTCTCAGGCCTATGGATGTCCCAACAGCTGTCAGTATCAACTCTTCCCCAGCCAGGGTGGAGCAAAACTTAGTGACATCCCAGTGTGTCGGGGAGGGCTTGCAGTGCTGTTCAGAGCAAAGCCCTGTGCAGCAGGTAGGAGCTCACTGGCTGCCTAACAACATTTCCGACAAGTGCGTTGCAACAAGAGTACTAGATGGAGCTGACCAAGGTACTTACTCTGAGCAGGAGCTCCCTCTAGAGCAGAACAGCCAAACGGTGACGGTAGACTTCTGTCAGGAAATGACTGATAAATGTACAACAGATGAGCAGCCTAGGAAGGAGTACACCTAGTGGCTGGAAAACCTTCCCATCACATCCTCACTCAGCCAGTGGCCACGTTGGTTCGTTGTCTAGATGGAAGAAGATATTTGGTGCACACTACAGTGGTCTTAGCAGCAATACTGTTTTTAAGTATTCCTTCCTCTCTACAAGCAGGAGATTGATTATCTTCGCTATGGTGCTATCCCTTGTTCAGTCAGGGGAACAAAAACAGTGGCAACACTGTCCTTTTTTATTGTTGATGTTGTTCTTGTTATTGTATTTTAATTTCAATATTCAACAGGGATGGACGTAACACCTCTGAGGACCCAAACGCAGCTTTTTTTCTCAGTGGCCCATGTCACAAAACCCTAACTCAGGAATTTCCTCTGAATGTTCAATTTTTCATTGAAGACAGCTTCTTTACACATCAAAGTTTTATAGCTAAACTGTACATACTATATATAGTATATATAAATATAAATATAAATATATATATATATATCCATATGCAAAAAAAATCCCTGCATGCCTCAAGTTTTTTCTCATTTAAAAAAAAAAAAACAACTGGAACTTTTTCATTTTATTGTATAAACAAGTTCCAACATTCCTTTTTTTCCCCTTGATGATCGAAATGGTTTGTAATGATTTTCAATATATCCCTCCTCACCGCTCTAAGTTCACAGTTCAGCAATATCATTCAGTTTGTACTTATTTATATACTTTTAATGTTGGAAGCTTATTCAAGATTTTTAATATAGGCAGCATTTGGGGCTCCGCTGTCTTTCTCTCTCTCTCTCTCTTTTTTGTGTGCCAGTTAAGCAACATGGGTTTAATTCTAATTTTCTCACAGATACTGTACAGCAATGGTCAACTTTGCCACTTGCACTGAGTTTTGGATCAGACCTCTTTTCATAAAATGAAGTTGTGACTTCAGTATAACTCATATACTGTACTCTTTTGCTTCCTTTTTTAAACTATCCTCTTATGTAAAATAAGAAGAAAAAAACACTCAGGAGATGACTATGTAGGGAAATCTTGCCAAATATGGAATTTACCCAATTGTGTTGACTGGGTATTTTCTGTATTCATCTTTTAAAAAAATGTTTCCCAAACCAAATTTAAAATAGCTGCTTTTTGAAAGAAGAATAAGAGACCTTAAAAATTATTCAGTGGCCAGTGATGCTGAGAACCATAACTCAAGGCCAAGGGCATTTACATCAATAAATGCAGTTCCGTAGTTCCTAGTGAAGCCTCAGCTAGGCTTCCTTATGCAGTTCTTACTTATTCAGGTAGTACTAGCACTGTTAATCCATGTGAACAGCTCTGCTGGCCTCCGTTTATAAATCCATTTAATACTATTTTATGTAGGTATCCCCTGCAGTGTTGTGCTCCGTTGTGCTCCCTGTTTACACTGGCATCAACCCCATCTGATTCAGGCCGCGTCTATGTGAGAGCCTTCCAGGGCTGGGACTAGCATAAAGATTTGTAAAAGTTTAAAACGATGCATTTCAACAGAGAGATGACTGCGTGTGTCATGCTGCAAGACTGCCTCAGTTCACAGTCATTGTGTTTGGAATAGTCCAGCTTCTGTCTCAGAGATCATTGGGGAAATGGTTTCAAGCATATTTAAGTTTCCATTTAAGAAAATCCACAAAGCTCTTAACTGACTCTCTTAATGCTTATAGAAGACATCCTTTATTCAGACATAAAAACTGGGCAAGAAACCCTCCAGAGGCAGGTACAATAACCCAGGACTTATTTCTGCACATACTGAAATGAGTAAGAATTGCACAAGATAAATACTTTTGTACAATTCCTATTCATGTCAAAAAGACTTGTGCAGGTGGACTTCCTGGCAGATTGTAATTTTTTTAAAGTGACTTTTGATTTCTGTCTTAATCATGCCTGGGTGCTTTGAGGGATATTTTCTATTGTCACCCATAGTTTACAGATTGGTACTATTCACCTTTAGTGAAGATCAAATGATAGCTCAGCCCAAGCTGTTCCTTTTAATCATGACAATGCGTTCCTCCATGCTAATGTTTACACTAAGCGGTGTGGCGCTCAGTCCACCAGCATCATGTTTTGCTAGCAGAGGAATCAGGCTCCCACTCTTTGCTGTTTTTCCTTTAACCATCAGTTTATGGAGACAGTTTGCCAGTCTGGCAGACAATCTGCAGACCGGAAGGGTATATACAGTGCATGTGCCACGTTTACTTACTGGGGGGGAGGGAGGGGTTGTCCTTCTGTAGGTTGAAGATGCTATATTTTAAAATATATATTATATATATTATTTAAGTATTAACCATTTCTGTAAAAAAAAACCCTTATCTCTTAACTATTTGTATATTTATATGTCATATGGATGCTAGTACAAGCTGTAGGATAATGTTTGGCACCAGGATAAGAAGTCCTTGAATTGCTTTGAAAGCATAGCTATTTAATTCTATTGGAAGCCTGCAGTCATTTCATGCAGGAAACAGAAGCTCTTTTGTGGGATGGGGATGAGAATATGGGGGGGAGGGGGTGTTTTGTAATCAGTTGACGTTGCAAATCACTTCTGTGATTTGCAAAGAGTTCCTACTTGTGTGAGAGACAGCGATGGAAGCTAGAATTTTAAAGCTACATGTGAATTGCATTCTAGATTCATAGCCACGGTTTGTCAATTTTGGGATTTTTTGTTGTTATTCAGCTGACAGTATTTTTTTTCCAGATGTATTTTTCTGTTGCCTTTTTTATTTTAAGTGACCTCCTATGGCTAGTTGTGGTTTTTATGGGTATTCAACCAAGTCTGAACTAGCTTTCTGACATGAAGATTTATCGTCATAACCAACTCATGTGCAACTGGTACTTTTGACCTCATTACAATGGTTCAAATGTAATCGACAGAACATATTGTTCTACAGCTTTTGTATTGACCTGGCTGTTTCATTGGTGCTGGGCCTCTCTCTACTGTTTCTTCTGTTTCATTTTGTTTTTAATGGAAACTCTTTTAACTTTTTTTTTAACAAAAAACAAACCACTGCTCAAATAAGTCTGTTGTTTCAAAATGTTCAGGATGTTTTGAGTTTGGCTCTACCGTTTAGAAGTAGCTGATTTATACATCTTCTTCCTCGGACTATGTATTGTATACGCTGCTATGAAACCACATGTGACTCCTGAACCAACTTCAAGGGAGACGTGTAGTAGAATTCATTTCGGATCTGAACATAGAATTGGTGTATTTGAACTGTATTGGGCTACGGAGAGAATAAAATATCTGATCAAAATTCTAATCTTAGATAAAAAATGGCATCTGCATTGTTTAGCAATACAAGAGGAGAAGATGGTTTTTTTTTCTTTCATGGATTGTGGATCACAGTTCATGAAGGTATTGATGGTTTTGTCTTAGTTTAGAATTTTTTTCTGGACAGGAGCTGCTTTTGCACTGACACAGGCAGATTATAGGATAAATTTGCAATTAGCCCTGTACCATCTGCAACTACTCCTTTTTTTATTTGTCTTTGCTATATTTTGTATTACCAGGAAACCTCATTTCGTTTAGGCTTCTTCTGCTTTTGTCAGGTGAATACTACACTATGTAATATATTTGTTTCTCTGTGTTATCTTGGGGGTGCCTTGAAAACAACCGAAGTTCATTGCAACCTGATTCTGGAACAAATAGCTAGTAGGGAAAAAATTAAAGAATCAATGAAGTTATCCAGTGAATATTTATATCCCAGACCTAACGTATGACGACTCAGGCGTCAGCATTTGATGCTGCAGGATAAAATTATTATTTTATATATTGTACAATTAAATTATTCAATGTCTTTCTAAGAATATATGCTGCTTTTAAAAAATGCACTATTTTTTTTAATCTAATCCATGTACCTTTGTTCCCAAGGAAGTTTAAAAAAAGAGATGTCATTGGAAAAGCAAACCACTGTGATTAGTGTTCCATCTCCTGTATTTTTAAAAGGGAGAGTGAAAACTAGATGAACTTAGAGAAACCAATTCTGCTAAAAATGTGTGGGGGTTAACAAATTACATTTAATTCATTGCTAGTTTTGTATTTTAAAAGCTTCCACTGCAATTTGAAACTATATTTGCATAGGCAGTTTGTTTTTAAAAGGTGAACGTTTTATAGTCACAGGTTGGATCCTATGCCTTGACTTGCTTGCCCAAGGGGCATTCTGGTCATGTGAGATACTGTTCCCAATATCCACTTACCTCTGGGAGCAAGAAGGAAGAGCAGTAAAATTCTGTTCCTTGAAAGCCAGCTGTGTCCACGTTGCATTGCATCACATCCCACAAATAGGGCATCCATTACTTTGGTGACTGGCAGATGTATCCCTCAATTCATTATTGATTGATTATGCATGGGCCGGAAAAGGCGGGCCAGTACCTGCATGCCAGTGGACCTAATCCCCACTTACACTTGATGCCAGTGCCGTTCAGGCCCCCTCCCAGCCTTGGTCCACCTTAGGGCCTCTGATGGCCCGCGGCAAGGGAATATGGATTCTTCTGTGGTCCCTGATTTGCTGTGGTGGGCAGCAGAGGCCTGGCCGTTCATAAGGGAAGAGTTGGGCCTTTGAGGCCCAGCTACCCCCCCCCCCCACACACACACACATATCACCTATGGTCTCCCTGCAGGGACACGAAGTGCCCTGTTTGACTTCACAGTGCAGCGGAGCCGAATAGAAGTTTGTATACCCCCCCACAATGGTGGGATAGTGGCATTGTGTGGTGGGACCCCCGTGCCCCCTGCCCTCCCGCTGCTGCTACCACAAGGTGTGGTGGACAACTCCATGGCAGACCGTGTGCGCCAGGGGATGATTATGCATGCTGCCTCTCTGTACCCAGCTGCATGCGTAATCAATCATTGAGATGAAAAAAGCTGCACCTGTGAAAGTTGTTTTCCTAAAATTTCATTTTAAAAAGTTTTGTGCTTAGATGAAATTTGGACAACATCCATGTTGGGTTTTTTTATTACTATTAATATGCCAGAATCAGAAGCAGAGAGTTTTTGAGCCTGTAAGAGATCTCTGTGGTAATTTCATTCCGGAAGTGTTATCACTTTTTCACTGATGACCTATAAACCACATGTATGTGTGTTTTTAAAAAATTATACATGAAGGTTTAGAAGGTAGAACATAGCTTAAGCATCAAACCCATAAGCCTGTGAAAGCTTAAGTTCCATTCAATCCAGCTCAAGCTAACGAGTCTGAATCATCAGATTTCTGAAACTAATTATATTTCAGGCTTTTATTCTTCATTTACATGACATCTTTATAATATGCCCCTTTAAAGTTACATGTAGAAGAGATGGGTGGGATTCTTGATACAGTCTAAGGGAAATCTTGCTAAAATGTGGTAGCTAATTTCTATCTACAGAACAAAAAACAGTGTGTGTAATTTTGCTTGTTTATACTATGTATATTTATAATATTTGAATTATTTTATGACTCAAGCATCAAGTGATGCTGCTGCAGAATAGAGTTGTACATGTCCATATATTAAGTCAATTCAAACAACTTTATGTATATTAAAAATCTATAGGTTGGTGGATTGTAGACTGCTACTAATAAATTATTATAATTTTCTCTGTAATTTAAAGTATCATTACTTGCAGTAAAAGAATTACAGTAGTTTCCTACACTCCACCAATATTATGTTTAACAAATTGAAACTAGTGATATGTGTTTGTTTTTAAATTATAATACTCATATGGTTCTACATCATTGTGATGAAAACCACTTTTCTGGTGGGGATTAATTGTTCATTGTTCCTCTCAAATTTAAATATAGACAATTAAATATTATTGTCTTACACCTTGTTAACTTTAGTACAACATAAACCCTTTTGCAGAGATCCAGTTTACATTCAATTTTAGTCACCTATGCAGTGCAGCAATTTGTAAGGAAACACATGCAACCTGATCCTAGATAAGCTTACTCAAAAGTAAATCCCAATGCATTTGGGTTTATTTAAGGGTGGGTGGGAATGCAGCCTTAAAAACTGAAGAACTTTAAATTATTTTGGTCAGAAATTGACTTCTATCACTTCTCAGAACTTGAAAAGAATTCTATAGTCAGAGATCCCTTTTATATCTTGAAAGCCTTGGGAATCAGAAACTCAGCCTAGGATTTTCCAGAGTGCTTTTGTCTTGACAGGTTAGTTTACAAGTAGGTGCCAACCTGAAGATCTGGGTTTTTTTCTGCCCATTCTCTTGCATTGCAGGTGAGTGCTTCTGTATTTACAGTGTTCCGAAATAATTGTGCATGACTCGGAAACCCATTTTTACTATTATTGATAGGACTGGAAGTATCTGGATCCCTTCAATCAGTAGAAACTATAATAAATGTTTTGGAGACTGTTGGATGCTTGATTTTTGCTATTCAATTTAAGAGTCTACTTTTGATTTCAAGGGTGGAGAACACCCCCTAAGAGTTTGTTCCAGAACCAGTGGGATACAAGAGCACCTCTACTATATGCCTTACAAACTTCAGAGGCCATATTCAAAACAGGGTTTTTATCAGTGTATGCAAGGGGATTCAGCCCCTCTTCTCTTCCTCCCCAGGTCAAACAGTATGGACAGTTTTCACACATATCTACCTGTATAATCCTCTGTACCTCTCATAACTGGTCAATGACTGTAACAAGTTGCATCAGGTGTTTTTCTATATACTTTTTACACAGATTCTATGCGATTAATGTAACTTAATTCAATGCATCATTTTATTGTACTAGTTATTAGGCTTGTCTATTATTTTTTTCTAGGTGACTGTGGTTTCTTGTGATTTTTATTGTACAAATGAAATGGCTGTTGATGCTTATTCCTTGTTACTAAGAATTTTTACCTTTTTGGAAAAACAGCATTGCTATGAACTAATAAATTTAAGACTTCATTTACTCATTGTAAATACAGTATCGTGCAAAAAAAATCTTTCCATTCATTTGAATTGATAGTGTTAACTGAATTTTGTCTAGACACCATTTCTGTTGATGAAATAAAGACATATCATTATGTATTGTAGTTTTCCTGTTTCTGGAGTTAATGTTATATAATACTTTGATATCTGGCTGAGATACCAGATCTTGTACTAGTTATAGTTAGGCTGCATCTCACTCTAACACTTGGAATAGTTCAGAAGATTTCCTGTCAGTGCAGCAATGCTTTGCATATTTTGTTATTCAGTCCTTCACATCTACGAGTGATAACAAAAATGCCAGAACAAAACAAGACACAATGCCACCTGAAAAATTGTGCTTCTTCTTTTTTGCTCAGTTATGCTTTAGTTTTAAGGGCTGGCTCCCCACACATTTATGTTCACCACTCACTGTAGCCACAGTGAACTGAACTGACTCACTTCAGTTGCAAGACTCTGCATTTGAAGTAACTGGGGAAGACATGAAGGATTTGTTCTTTGGTTTGTGGTATATGTATTCACACATGGAGTTGACTTAATGTTCACTGACTTGAAGTATGTGGTAATTTTCTTTTTTCCCACCTCTTAGATGTGCTGGAAGTCAAATTATACTGATCGGGGGGGGGGGTAAAGTTGGGAGAAATGCAGTAACAAATGGATAAGCTTTATGTATTTCCATAGCCACTTTTTATTTGTCTACTAGAAATAGGAACAATATAGCTGGTTTTGAAATTGGAACTATTTGCGGTAGGTATTTAGGGCTTCTGCCTCTTCTTAGTGACATGACTTTCAAATTCAACAGATGAAGCTAACACCTGTTATGGTACCTCTTCGGGCACAGCGTCTCTTAGCTGGCTAGTGCTTTCTTCAAACCTAAATGGCTTCTTCTTCATGTAAAGAAGCATTTCTCCTAAGTTCTGAGCAATTTGTGATAATGAAAGAGAAGAGTAATTTAGGCCAGCTGGAAATGAGTGCCTGGATATCATGCCAAGCAAGCTTTTAGCCCTAAACAGTGGTCCCACCCCCATTTGGCTGTGGTCCAACAGCACCCTTAAGTAGAAGCTGAAATCCAAGGGAAGTGCTGCAAAGACTCCATCATGGATCCTGCTGCACTCCTATGGGGTTCATTGTTATGGTACTTGTGAACTCACACATGAGTACTCCACACAGTGGAGAGATTTTTGAAGCTCAAAAAACATCTGAGGGCACCTTATCTCCCTGCCCCATGCTGTTTCCCAACTTTCTAGCATGATAAGGTGGAGCATTCTTCCCTCAGTTCTTTCCCTGCTGCTGCTAAGAGAGGTTTGTAAGGAAAGGCTTCAGTCCTCCATCTCTAGAAAGCCTAGTGTCAATAAAGTGCTGTTCAAAAATAATTTGGTCCTGTGGACTGAAAAGCCCACATGCAGACAATGACAAGAAATGCCCTTTATGCCTTGGTGAAGAATGTGACACATCATGCTGCTGTATTTATCACCAATTGACACCTAAGGCAAGGCATAATAGAGCTTCCTGGCTAAAAGAGGTACTCTGGAAAAGGCTTTATTCGGTGCCTCTCAGGGAAAAGATCCAAACTCAATGTCTTCCAAGCAGCTTTGGTTCCAATAGATCCAGGACTGAACCCAAACAGTTACAGCCCAATAAAACAGGGAAAACTACAGGCTCTGCCCCTGGATCCCCAGAGCATAGCTCCTTGGAACTACTACCTTAAAAGGCTCCACGTGAACACTTGGAGAAGCCTCACAAGTCATTGTCATCATCCACCCTTACTGTCCTCATCCTAAAGACCCAGCTCCTCATAAACCACATTTGGAACCAGACAAGGAGACAGCACCCTTCCGAGAATGTCCTTTCCATCAGCCCATTCACTGTACTCAACCAACTGTATCTTACAAGGTGAAGTCCTAGACTTGGAACCCCTCATCCTCTGTTGTCATACAATTCCGCAACCCCCCACCACCACCACCACCTTACCATTCAGGTCCACCACTCCAACAGGATCTGTATTTGATGTCCTGATCACTGTACCAGTACCTCTGGAGGGATTATTATGAACAGGACTGGGATTCACATGCTTGCCTCTGCTCCAATGAAGCAGAAACAAGCCATGAGCTCTTAACTAAATCCAACCATTATTCCTCACCAGCAGGGGTATGGAGGAACTGAGGGAAAGGCAGTCCCCCCCCCCTTTTCATGTTACAAAAGGTGGGAAATAGTGTGGGGCAGGGGAACAACACCCTTAAGTGTTTTTTGGAGCTTCAAAAACCTGCTCAGGTGGCCACTCGATAAACAATAGTTACTGTCAGGCTGTTTTACCAGTTCACAAGTAGCTGGAAGCACTTTTGCTTGTTGTGTTTACAGGAAGTGGAAAATGCATTGCTTTCCTTCTGTACATCATTGGTCTTTCTCTATAAACTTGGAGATTAAAAAGAGATTTCCCCAAAGCCTTCCCATTTCACTTACTTGTCAGCCTGTATAGGAAGACTTTGCTGTAGAGGCTGCTAAGAGTTCATGAATTTCTCCCCCTACATTTTTAAAATCATTTTAGTTCTGCTATATAGTAGCTCAGGCAAATAGTGTGCATTCTGAGGCTATTGCTCCTCTTTAAAACAAAGTACAGAAGGCTACACCTAACTGCTTTTTGCTTTTGTCCCTCTATCACTTTCTTCATTTGCTTCGGTGTGTGTGTACTGGGTTTATCTGTTGCTCTTTCTGTGACACTTTCACACAGGTGCTAATCACATGCACATCACTGTCATAATTTAGAAGGCTTATTATCCTACTTCTACGATGCAGTTCTTCAGAGAAATGAAGCAGCAGAAATACAACTATAACAACCCATATAAAAATAGATGAAAAGAAGATACATTTAAACTGCTAAGGCACTGTTTCTTCTTTTTCACTGAGTCTTTAGTAGCTGAATAAGCTCCTTAGTTCTAGCACATGTACGTAAAAATATAAAAGCACGTTGTAGCACATAGTAAATGCTGGCTCATGTATGCTGGACATGAGGCGATAATGAAGTAGGAAGGCTCTCCAGGGAGAAAACAGACTGCAACATGTGAGGCTGCAGCGGTTGGATCCTAGTTTTGAATGTCTGTTCCTACAAGAATATCTATTAAATAGAAACCTAGCATAGGAGGAGGAGCAGTTCTGTCCCTCCCACCCTTGCTCCTTTTTATTCTGTGCCGGCTTGTTACTGGCAGAGAACACCACCAAAAGGTTATCCCCCCCCCCCCCAGCAGTTTGAAGTGGTTCGGTACATTTTGCTGCCTTATTTCTTCCATGATGTGTGACTGAGACTTGAATAATATCTGTTTTCTGTTAACTGGCTTTGATATTCCTGGTGCACTCAAATGCACTCTGACAATAAACACCGTCCTCTTTGTTTTAGAATCGATGAGCGTGCTCAGTCTGTGGCAAATTCTGTACCCCTGTCCTGTGCACACTTACTTGGGTGTCTCTTCCAGAAATGGAGCTTCTGCCACAAAGTCTTCGCTGCTAGAAGAAGGAAGGTGGGCGGTTTTGCCCAATTTCGCTCCTCTTATGACTGGCGCCACCGTACCCTGTGGCTTTTTGTCTGGGAAGTACTCTGGCCTCGGCACGGCCTTTTCAGGGGACACAAGAAGTGTCTTGTGGGAGGGAGAAGATTAGCTTCCACAAGTGCCTTGCACTCATAGTTCATCAGATCCAACCTACTATATCTTTAAGAGTACACAGGATGCAAATGCCTTTTGCCCCAAACCTTGTTGAGAGAGAAATGAAGCTTTCCCCTAACCAGCAGCCCTGAAGGGCCAGGCAGACTGTGGATGCCCAAGTGTCACACTCACCCATTGCCTAATGCCACGCCAGTGGCTTGATTGGTGATGGACAGCACACTTCTCCATCCTTGCCTTGGGCCATTTTGAGTACAAAAATAAGCCCTGTTCACATGTTCTAGGAAATGCATTGACATCCTGCATGCACACATATTCCTCTGCTTGTAAGAAAAGGTGAACATGTGTTCACAAATGAAATTGGGGACCAGTACCTGGATAAGTGTGATGTTTCAATCATGCATTCAGCTGCACATGCCTTCACTGTCACATGAAAATAGTTTGACACGTGCCCAAAGGAAAATCAAGTGTATGCTATAACCCCTGGGTCAATGGTAGTCCTGTTCCAATCTATTTGTAGGCCCCAGGCAGAGTTCCAACTATGCATTCTTTGTGGTCATTCTCACCATCCAGCCACATCCATCCATCCATCCAGTCCAGAAAAGTGCAAGTGGAGATGAGGCAATGCCAACCTCTGCACTGTTCCTCTTCTCCCTGGATTCAGAGGAACATTGGTAGAGTCAGCGCTTGCCTAATTCCAAGGCCTACCTGTGCACTGGACTTTCAGTGGTGTGACTTTCTCAATGCATGAAAAACTTTTAAAAGGTAAAGGCATCCCCTGTGCAAGCATTGGGTCATTTCTGACCCTTGGGGTGACGCCCTCCAGCATTTTCATGGCAGACTCAATACGGGGTAGTTTGCCAGTGTCTTCCCCAGTCATTACTGCTTACCCCCCAGCAAGCTGGGTACTCATTTTACCGACCTCGGAAGGATGGAAGGCTGAGTCAACCTTGAGCTGGCTGCTGGGATTGAAACTCCCAGCCTCATGGGCAGAGCTTTCAGACTGCATGTCTGCTGCCTTACCACTCTGTGCCACAAGAGGCTCTAAAGACCTTTTATAATGCCACTATTATCAGACAGGCCATGCTGAATCAGGTCAAATTGTGGGATGCACAGCTATCTCATATAAGAAAGAAAAAACACATACACAAAAATAGCACAGTGATTTAATTTCCTCTGAGCTGCTCTTGTCTTCTCCACTGCAAAGCAAACCCCTCTTTCCCACACATTCAGGGAGGTGGGGATAGGGGAAAAGCTGGAAGAGCCATATAATTTCTGTAATCAGGAAATTAACAATTGTTTTACCAAGACATTTTATGGTGCAAGGCTGTAGGATTTTACTTGCAATTTGCTGCTGAGTGTTCTTTCCTAAAATATGAGAGGTCTCTAAATAGAGGAATAGCAAGGATGCAGGAATATAAACGCCTAATCCAAAATTCACACCCAACTGCTTCAAAAATGGATTCCACTGAGAAAAAAAATCAAGTTTCAGTTAATGGGGATAAGAAGAATTTGTTCTGAAAAATGGTGCTGACTAACCACCCCCCTCCAGGAGCTATTTGCCTAATCTAAATCTCTCTCCTAAAGTTGCTGTTAGCCCCATGAGGGGAAAAGATCACCAGTAAGTTCATCCAACAGTGGAACCTATTTGCAATCCTCATCTGGTCTCAGATAATAGAAAAAATAGAGGGGAGGGGTAGACCCCTTTAGATCTGCTGCAAAAACAAAGACAATGGATTTTTCACACTTTTAAAAGCATGTTTATTAATTTTTCAGAGAACAGGTAAATAAGGTAACCTCAGGCCATCAAACCCTTAAAGACGGCAGGGCTGCTTCCACATCAAGGATTTCCCATGTGTGTTATTGTGGTTCATGTTTACCCATGCTATTGTCATATGTTTATGCATAGACCATTGACATCCCATTATTTCCACACACCCACAAAGAAAAAAAAAAACCCTGTTTAAAAACAGTATTTCCTGTGCAGGAAACTATTGGCACCGAGCAATTTCTTATGTCTGAAGGGGAAACAGCATAATTGCAGGATTTTGGTGATGAGGCAGTCAATTACTCTTTCCATTTAATGATGACTGCAAGGGGGCAGTCCCCAGCAAAAATTAGCATAACAGGATAATCGCTTGCCTTTGGGCAGAGAGGAGGGGATGATAAGTGGTTCTGCTAATACGAGGAGGGCTTTTTCCCCCAAAACATTGTTAAAAGTATTATGTTATTCCTGCATAACTCATATCCTGCATAACTCATGTTAAAAACAAAACAAAACACAGAAGAGAATCACCTACATCTCAGTTTGCCTTTTAAGGAGAGGATTATTGGAA
Source organism: Paroedura picta (assembly GCF_049243985.1). Taxonomy (NCBI): domain Eukaryota; kingdom Metazoa; phylum Chordata; class Lepidosauria; order Squamata; family Gekkonidae; genus Paroedura; species Paroedura picta. Next base: position 134,911,018 of record NC_135369.1, read on the forward strand.
GTGTCTGCAATTACATAGAGTTTTTTATTTCTGGCTATGTAAAAGAGAAACTTTGGCCATATGAAATCCCCTCTACAAGGGCAGTTTCACACAGACTAGCTCAGAAAATCACCTCGATGTGGAAACAGCTCAGGATTTAGTGTGACAAGGTGGGGCAGCAGCATAGTCCTGAGGTAAATTTAGACTTCTTTGTCAAACATTCCAAATTGAATTGTAAAACCCTTATTTTTCTCTCTTGTTTTTTCATTGACTCCCAGGATGCGCTAAGGTGAACAAGTAGGAGAGCTTTTCAGAAAACAGTCTTGTTTGACAAACCCATCCTTACAGTTGTGAAGCTGTGTATCAGGCTTTCACTGCATAGCAACATGACAGCCCTACGAATCAAAATAAGCCTCCCATAGACTTCTCTCAGTTACAGAAGCTTTTTTGCGGCAGCTGCACAGGCATATTGGCTCCCTCTAGTTAACACACACAGCACTTGGAAGTCCGGTTATTAAAATCAAGATGCATTGCTGCAAATCCTGGATACACAGTGGTCCACCTTGAGTTGTATACCTGTTAAGGTTTAGCAGGAAGGGGAGAGAAGTGCTCCTCATGTTGACGATTGTACTGTGGCAGTGGCACAGGAGGGATCTTTGCTGTGTTTTGACACTGCTGCCAAACCGGTGTTATTTTTTCATGATAGATGATAGTTCTAGTAGCACATTCTAAGAGAGAAGGGAGAGAGCGAAGCTAAGTTGGCTTAGAGAAGAAACAAATAATGTATTTTCAGTCTCAGTACTGGAGACTATTCTTCTAGTTATTCTGTTTGTACTCTAAGTCAGTCCTTCCTTATACAGTGTAGGTCCATTAGTTAGCCATAAGAGATAGATATAGCTAGAGTGCAAAGGAATTCCTAAGTAGCAGAGCAGAGCCAGGCTGGCTCTGCCACGTTCTCCATGCAACAGTCCTCCTTTTGTGGCAGCAGTGCTAGTGCTACTCTTCCTGAAAATACAGTAAAGTCGGCTATTAAATTGTAGGAGAAGTCTGTTGCCTAGCCATTCTTGGGTATTTCGTACATGAAAAGTAGAACTCTGTAGTGCAGGTGAAAAAGAAAGCTGTAAGTGGTGCAAATATGCATTTCCTCATTGCTTGAAAACAATTCGAACCATTATTTTTCATAGACTTAAAATAGGGGCCAGTATTATCTGAGACCCACAATGCATCTATCCCTGCATGCTGCTTTGGAGGACAGATTCGTCCACTCCTTGGCACTGATTATGGTCATCCTAAATCATTGTGCTTTCCTGTTTTCCAGGACCATGCCTGTGAACTTTTGTGAACTCATCTTGCTTTATTGGATGGTAAATATTATTCAAACTGAGAGTTCTGCATCTTGTGACAATATAGTCATGGTATAGCCACAGTTAAACTCCACTGATATCAATGGAAGAGTTAATTAAACTCTGTCACAGAAAAATCCATGAGATGTAAAATTCTTTAGCTTAGGCCAAATGTTATTGTTTTAAAATTGCTGTATATTAATCTCATTGGGTGTCTCCTAAAAACACTGCTATTTGAACGGGTAGACAGCCAAACTATGCTCACCATTTCTAATCTACTTCTGAATTTAAACACATCAGTTACACTTACAGTTTGCTCAGCTGCTAATGGCTACATCAAGCATGGCATAATGAACTGCAAGTTAGAAGCAATTTACAAGAAATTGCTTAAGTCAGGAGCCTTGTTATCTAAACCCATAATGTACTGGAATGTTGCTGAATCTGTACATGCTTTCAGTGTGGGAAAGTGGAACCAACTTATTTCCATCATACAACAGAACTGCGACACCCAAAAGAAGATGTCAAGCAAACAGCAAGACGGAGCAATGCCTCACTCATTGCCTTGAAATCCCTTTTCCAGGAGGCTGTTGGCTGCACACCATAAACTTTCTTACCTACTGAAACTAAGCCCAAACACAATATTTTCCCCTGTTCACCCCCCATCTACAATTCCCTTCTTTATATCAGATTTTAGATTATAAGCTTCTTGGGGCAAAGACCTGCCCTCTCATGCTCTATAAACACCATTTATATTGATTGTGCTATTTTAATTAATCAATATTACAATTAGCAATCAAACTTTTCTACATTGGTTCAGTAATGTCAATATGCTGAGTGATGCTTGTGGGAGCATGTTAATAGTTATTGGCTGTTTTTGTATGCTTGATATTATTATAGCTTGAATGTATTTTATTCATTCCATAAATCTGTGGTTTTCCTGATGCTATTTTCAAACCTACTGTGGAGTCATAGACAGTCTTAGTGATTCTGGATCCCTGTGCAAAAGTCCAAAATAAGACCCCAGAATCATTTTGCTGGGGCCATCTCTCCACACACCCCTTGAGTCCTAGTAAGGGGCAGTTCTTGCCCCGTGCAAGATCTCTGGGAGCTGCCACTCTCAGGAAGCTGGCTAGACTACTGTCAAGTGAGCTGGCTGAGTCCAAGACAAAGATGCCTGTGTATTGCCATTGTTGTGAGTGGGCAGCCCAAGCCCTGAATGAAGTGAGGAAGAACAATGACGCCAGCAGGAGTCTGTTTGCCTTTTCATCCCTACATCAAGAGGAACAGGACTGTGGGTGGTCAGGATTCCATCCTTACACTTAAGGTTCCCCACAGTGAATTTTGTCAACTGGGAAAATGGGCCTCATTCATACAGACAAATGTATATTAGTATGCATTTGTCTTCTCGACCACATGTTATGGCAGCAGAAACATGGTAATGCTCTATTCATACTATCAGCTGGCTCAAGTGTTGTAGTGACCATGCAGGTATTTTTGAAGGCACTGCCAGTACTAAGGTGATAGGTTACCAAACATCATACACTGGAATACCAGACTCAGGAAAATCCAACAACTCATGGCTATAATGGTATGCATAATGGAACTGCATTCTGCTAAAGGAGCAGAAACTTTCTCTAGCTTGAAAGGCCAACACCCTGCTGCATTTTCTTCTTATCCCTGTTTTATGAAAGCAGCCACTGAGGTGCTAATTTTATGAACAGAATTTCCACCTTATTACACAGATCACATATCTGAGGTACAGGTAGGGAACTTGAGTCAGGTGTGTATGTGTGTCTCTGTGTACACATTTGATGCATGTTATTCAACTATGTGAATGTGTGTGAAGTGTGGTCAAGTGGAAGCCAACTTATGGTGACCCCACAGGGTTTTTAAGGCAAGAGATGAACTGACGTGCTTTGCCGTTGCCTTCCTCTGCATAGTGGCCCCGGAATGTCTTGGTGGTCTCCCACCCAAGTACTCACCGGAGCTGATCCTGCTTAGCCACCAAGATCTGACAAGACTTGGCTAGGGCACTTAACACATATGAGCACATATTCAGCTATTTCAAAAAGCTTGAGTGAAAATATAAGCTTGTATTTGCCAAAGTGTGCATGCACACAAAAGCATATATCTTGAATGAAACTTAGTTGTTCTTAAAGGTGCCACTGGACTCAAATTTTGTTCAAACTTTGTTCTGCTGCTTCAGAATTGCTGATCACCACTGTGGGATGGGAGGTGAATTTCTTCCAGGCCAGGCTAGATTCTGGAGATTTTTGTGTTTTTTTTGGGGGGGGGATCATTTGGGCATGAAATTGGGGGCACTGTGGGTAGGCAGGTAGTTGTGTGTTCCTATAGTCTAGGGGGTTGGACTAGATGACCCTGGAGGTCCCTTCCAATTCTATGATTCTATGACCAACACAGCTACCCAACCAGAATCGATATTCAGCTATAGTCCCCACCCCTCACCGCCAATATGTGCTTTCTGGAGCAATGTGGCCTCTTCTTCTCTAAGGGGCAGATAGACTATACACTCACAGTTGGAGAATCCTTGTGAGCAAGAGGCATGAAAGCTAAATATGTTTCAGAGGACCGGCTGTCAAGTATCAGGGGAGAATATAAAAAACCCCAAACAGAAGAAGTTATCTGCATAAATGCAGATAATGTAAACTTACTGGTTGAGAGGAGGAACTAGGCAAGCCCACATCCTGGTGGCCCAGGCAAAGCAGCGAGAGCCCCCTCACCCCCCCATGAATGAAATGGCTGCAGGTGGGTGCAGAGGAGGCAATGTTCCCCCACCTTCAGTCAGCCAAGTTAGCCAGTTGGTGGGTGGGGGAAGGAGGGAAGCCAGGAGCTGACACACACCCTCACTGCCAAGCAGCAGACAAAATGGACAGACAGATGGAAGATGAGCAGGAACCACTATCACTGTGCCCCCCTCCCCCCCGAGGCTGTTTAAGTTGCAGGCAAGGTGGAAGGAACTGCTACCACCATCCTCCAGCATCAGGAGGTGATGAGTGGCTGAGCAAGGCTCCTTCCCCCCCATCCCCCCATCTCCATCGCCCTTCTCTTGGCTCCTAGGCTTCCAGGATGAGGTAACATGGCTGGAGATGGAAGGATGGGAGACAAGGGTTCTTCTCACACACTCACCTGCCTCCAGCATAGTCACTTTTACTCTTGACAGACAGCTGAGAATTACAAGTTATACGAACGCCGATTGGGCAGTAGAATCTGCAACATTTTGTTGTGGGTCATCACTTGTAAGATTATAATCCCTTCATTACGAGTTGTCGTTGAGGCTGAGGGATAAACCAAAAATAGCACAGCAGGCCTGTTATTGGACCTCCTGACTTTAAAACCAATGTTTACAAATAGTCCCAGAGTGCTCCAAAATTGATTTGAGCAGCAGTGCTAGGGAAGGGATGTTTCATATATCTTCTGTAAGTTGACAACAGCCTTAGCGTGAAGACAGAGAAACAACTTTTTCTCTTCCTATTATTTTCCTCTAAAATAAAATGTCCACAAGGTCCATGGTATCTAAATGTGTTAAGTTTTGTTTAAAAATTGTTCCTTTTGTTAAAACAATTAGATTTCTCAAAGGTTCTTCCCTCCATAAAACCATTCTAAGTTGTCATTAAAAAATGTTTTTTCTCTGCCTTATCGCCTCATACTTGTGGCAGCCAACCAAGCAGCAAAACCTGCAAGGACTACATAGACTATATCTCAGTATCATTCCAGGCTAGCCTGTAAAACTCAGTGGCGGTCCAAGCTAAGGTTTGTGCTAAGGAGGAACAACTCACACTAGCAGGGTATAGAAGGAATGCCGCTTTGGTCTACTTGCCATTGACATTCTGCGTCCCATTACGGAAGGAGGCGGTGGGGTGATGGAAGAACTGCTGTCATCCCTTCGTTTCGCTTCTGAGCCAGAGCCATTCTTTGAGTCCGAAGACTCTGAGTCGGTGTCCAGCTGGCTCTCTGACAGCACCCTGGACAGAAAGCTGGATTTGCGATTGTTCTGATAATGCCCACTGTCTGGAGAGTCACAATGCTCCTCCGCCAAGTCCTTACAGCTGACCACTCGGCTGGATTTCCGAAGAACCGCTTGAGGGCTCTCCATATGACTGGAGCTAATGGAAACCTTGGCAGACTGTGGCGTGTTTTTGGACTGGTCCAGAATATACGGTTCGTTCTTTCGATAGCTGTTAGTGCCCTGCAGCGATGACTCCTGAGTGTCCTCACTGCTGGAAGAAGCATTCTGGTGCTGATAATCATCATGTCGCTGGCCCATGGTGTTTGGGAGATGCCTGTGGGACTGGTGCTGGTCACTCTCATCTGGGTATTCCACGTGTCTGTAGAGGTGATGGAGCTGGCCTTGGTTCTGATTTGCCCGGCTTCTCTGGTTGTTGCGCCACTGTTCCTCCGTGTCCACATTTGCCGGGTTCTGGTTCTGTTCCGTAAGTGTGTATCCTTCTTCCATAGGCACGTAGAGTGGCAGACCAATCTGCTTCTCCGGCGTAAATTTGAAACTGCCTTGGGGAGATGAGTTAGCCATAATGCACACCTGCTGCAACACTGAATTCTTCTTGGAATTAGAAATGTTGGCATCCTCGTCAGCAGCTACAAGTTCCTTCTTGGGTTTGCTACAAAGCGTGTTTTTAATCTTCTTAATCCCCAAATGGACAATCTCCAGGACATTCAGGAACAAAGAAACTGCTGCAATACTGTTCATGAAAACCATGAAGATGGTCTTCTCTGTGGGTCTGGATACAAAACAATCCACCGTGTTAGGGCAGGGCGGACGAGTGCATTTATAGAGCGGATACATTTGAAACCCATATAAAAGATATTGACCTATCATAAAGCCTATTTCTAATATTGACCGGGTCAGAATATGCAGGATATAGGTCCTCAGCAAAGCCCCCTGCAAGGGTGCCTTGTTCACTTTCTTTTGCTCTTCTAACTTCCTAAGCTCTTTTTCTATTCTCCTGTGTTCTTCCAAAATGGGCTCCATTTCCTCCAACTGGGCTCTGAGGTGGACTTTCTTCCGTTGTCGCTCTTTCTCCAAAGCCCGAAGTCTGTAAAGCGCATGGCCCATGTAAACTAGAGAAGGGGATGAGACAAAGATGACCTGTAGCACCCAGTAGCGGATAAGAGAGATGGGAAAAGCTTTGTCATAACAGATATTGCTGCAGCCAGGTTGCTCTGTGTTGCAGATAAACTCTGTTTGTTCATCATCCCAGACGTCTTCGGCCGCTACACCCAAGACCAACATCCGGAATATGAAAAGGATAGTAAGCCAAATCTTGCCCACTATGGTGGAATGGATATGCACTTCTTCTAGGATGCTGCCCAGCAAGTTCCAGTCCCCCATAGTCATGTGTTCATCTCTGAAATCATAAAAGTGTAACATAACGTTAAGGGATGAATGATGACTGTGTTTTATGCGAATCTGAATGTGCAGAAAAATATTTCTGATTCTTGCTGATTAAAATGAAGGAATCTCATCATTGCTGAAGTTTCTAGTAGGGGCAGTCTAACCTGAAGGAATCTCTCAGATAATTTTTTCTAAATGTGGCTGGAAGAAACAACAGAGCTGTGGCGGGGAGATCAATGGTGTTAAACTCACTTAAAGAAGCTATCCAAAATCCAAGTCTCTATGCTGTTCTGAACATATGTCAAAGAGGATCTATAAACAGGAAGCTTCATGTGGTAACCAGAAGTTAGGAATGCCCTGCCTTCTCAGTAGTTATTTCAGTATTATGGAATGCCTTTTTCAGGAAGTACGTTAGGCCATGACTCTTGATTTCTACCAGAAGAAAGTCATTTTTGTCCCCTCATGTCTTTGCAAATGAGACCTCCCAACTATTTCAGAGTGGTGCATGCCGTTCTCTGCCCCTCTGTTTTAATCCTCACAACTTTGTAAGCTAGGACAGAGGGACAGGCCTCAGGCCACTCAGTAAGCCTCATGGCAAGAACACCATTTCAACGGAGAAAGGAAACAAAACAAACAGAAGACCCTTTAGAAATTAGGCCTTTGTATGTCCCAGGCCCACTGAACACACAGACCACACAAAAGGCTGATTTTGAAAGTATTTCTATCATCTTATTTTCTTCATCGGTTGCAACACATAGGGAGGCCTTTTCCTGGGATTTTGGAATCTAAAGTTTGGGGAAACTGGCATCTGGGGGAGTTTGTAAAATCGCTGGGGGGTGGGGGGAGACAGTGAGCCCGGTATACCATATATGACCTTCTGTCAGACTGCTCACTGGATGCCCATTCGGAAGGGTGTTCCATTGAAGGGATTACTAAGATTTGCTCTTGAAATTAGCCTTATTCCAAACCATAAAGCTTCCAAACAAAAGGCAGCAGCATATGCCGCAGAGAACAAGAAATGCTACGCTGCTGCAGGAGAGAAGTGAAGAAAGTGTGCTTGCTTTGTTTATACACAGTAGGTGAATTTCAGTCTACATGCTGGCCACATGTGTGGATTGTGTAATTTACTGTGATTTTTGTCCCATGGTTACCAACACGTGTTAAAACAAACCCCGGAGTCCTGCAATGTGTAAAGAAGGAGGTGCAGCCAGAGTACTGAATTTCATGGAGGGACACACAGAAGATGAGAAAGCAGTAGTGGTGCTCTCACACTACATTTCAACCTCCATTGTCTGTGCAGTGAAAGCAACAACTTCTAGAAATGTGGATTAATAGATAATTGAGGCCATATTCAGACTAACTTACATTCTAGGAACTCAGACGCTTCCTGTCCCCTGGTAGTGTTCACCCAGGCCCATGCCAAGATAAGCACAGAACTGTGCTCCCTATTGTGCTCGAAACCCCTGAAGAATTAAGGGCGAGTCAACCGTGTAGCTGTGTGGTCTGAAGCAGCAGAAAGAAGCTCAGGTCCAGTGGCACCTTCAGAAGCACACTGATAGCTGAACAACCCTGCTGCTGATATTGTTGCTACGGCTGTTCTTTCATGCGACATTCAAAGGTTTCCTACTTTCTGAGCTGTGTGGGATCTGAAGTAAACCCAGTATAACAAAATAAATCTCAGCATTCATCCCTTCTGGAAATTTTCAGAGGGGAAACCAGTCATGGGTTTCCTGTATCCCTGTTGTCAGAGGATTTACGACAATGTACAGCAAGGGCCATTTCGCACGGCTTCAAAGTAGCAGAATGGTTGCTATTTGGAAACGCTACTAATTTGCCATAACCCACGACGTCGTAGACAATCTGCAACAATCCTGAAACCAATCAGCAAAAAGCGCTTCGTTGTGGCGCTTTCAGGGGAATCGAGAAAAGTGGATTCACCCTCCGGATAGCGATACACTCCTGCAACCAATCTGCAACAGTAGCGCTAAAGACCTGTGCGTTACCATTGTTGCTGGTTCTTCAAAGTCCCTCCCCCTGGCTCTCTCCTCCAAACTTCCGGCGAAGCGATCGCCATTTTTTTTTCTCCGAGCGAGCGGGGATAAACGCACCGGCGAGCCTCTTTCTGTTTAGAGGCTTCCCTGGCTTCAGTCCTTCACCTTTAGTCACTAAGCACAAACCACTGAAAAGCCCGTTTGCTGAAATAAAGTCCCTTTATTTTTTACAAATAAATTCAGCCGAAAATCGGCCCGTGAGAGGGGGGGGGGATTTTTTTTTTATCACTCGAGGCAGCGTGCAAACGATCATACAATCAAACGACAGCTCACATTAGGCAGCTGGATGGGTCTCTCCGTAGCAACGAATCTACCTAGATTCGTTGCTATGGGTCGTTTTTTTTTTTTTAAAACCTTTCTTAAAGGGAAAGGGGCTGTTTGGGAGCATGCTAACGGCTGCCCATTGGCTGCTTGACGGCCAGGGGCGGGACGAGCTTGGCAATAGCGCTTCCTTTCTAGCGATTTCTGCCGAGACCGGAAGCCTGTGGGAAACGCTAAAAAACGCAACTGATTCCACTACAAAGGCAGGTATGCATAACGACGAATTCCACTATTTTAAATGGCGATTTTTCATTCCGCAAACAATTTGCAACAAAGATCCCTGTGCGAAAAGGCCCCAAGTTTTCACCTTTAGTGGCTGTCTTACATTCTTTCAAGGAAACTGATATGACTTTAATGGGGGGCAATTACAGAGCTTATGTAGAAGAGCAAAAGTGAACTGAGGACTAAAAAGAAGAAGAAGAAGAGCAAGGAATGGTTGCTTTAAGAGGTGTTCAGGGATGCCACTGAGTTGAAAGGTCTGGTGGTTCATCAATAATATCACAGTTTGCCTGATGGGTTTTCATGTAATCCTGCATTCCCTTTCCAGCAGCAGTGCACTAAAACTCAGCACCCCAACATGAAAACAATAGCCATTACCTGCTATCTGTTCTTGGCCAAAGGTGTGGTACTCCTGTGCACAGAAGCTCTGCTTATTTATCATCATGGCTAATAACTGTTCATGGACCTGTTTTCCAGGAATTTGCCTGATCTCTTGTTGAAGCCGCTTGTTAATAGCCAGCGCTGCCCCCTGTGCTAGTGAACGATGCTAGAGGATATAGATGGTGGCTGAAGAAGTACTTCCTTATGAGGGAAGCAAGGCCACCTATCTTCCTCCAGCAGTTTTCAGTCACAGAACTGACATTTCTATACCCCTTCATTGTTGCTCGGTGTGGCAGCTAATTGGGGCAAAATTATGTGGTAATAAGATAAATTGAAATAAATGGGACTCAACAAGACATCTTTACAGTTAGACTGTAAGACCTGAAATAATATTCCAAGTATGATTAAGAATAAAAACGTTCTCACAGAAGGGGAACTTACACCAACATTGCTATAACTATAAAAAAAAACAATTCACAATAAAACATCATTACCACAATAGGTTTTACATGGACCGTTTATGCACTGGAGGTTTCATGCCGGGCTGCAGGCTGGAGTTTTAGTTGTAGTAGGTTGCCCCACCTCTCCCTGCACCCACACGGGGGAGCATTTGGCCCGGTGCACCTCATCCGCCCCTGATTTGTATTCCTGCATGAGAGCTGGGGCAGTGAAGTTCCCAGTGCATAAACGGTCTTAGAAATGAATTTAGATATTGTTCTGCTGCTTACCTTAACAGTAATTCTCTCGCTGGAATATTATTAACAGATCAATTTTTGCAAATTAATAATATATACCCATCCTTGAATGTTAGCTTCTTTTTTGTTTTTGGTATAGCAGACTCCCAAGATATTACACTGTCGACACAGGGAATAGAATTCATAGTTCCGCGAATAGCAGAAGCAACGAGTCCACAGTACCCAGGCAGAGGTTGATTGACTGGCTGGTAACAGAACAGAGCCTCTAGCCAGAATTATCGTGCAATTATTTCCATCAGTGGTTTCCTACAGAGCCATTCCCTAAAGCTTCTGACATACTTCTTTGTAATGCTGCCACTAATTTCATCCACGTGAGACTTTCCTGGTAAATGTGTTTATTTTTGCAAAATGAGTAAGTGACCTCTTCACAGAGCTCATGGTTCTTGTGTTTCCTTGACATTCCATTAGTTTTTGAGTGAATCGATGCTTAGTGATCAATCGGTCATGTCCGATTTCATAGTCTATTGCTTAGTAGGATAGACAGATTGGTTAGAAGCTCAGAGGAGGAGGAGAGTGATCAGGTTGGCAGGATAGACTGGATTCAAAATAAGAAATCCATTTTCCCAGACTTCCTTTTCATTTGGGCAGGTATTACTCTGTTGTAAGTGGAACTTCTTCCTGTCCCACAGGGCTCACACCAACCAAGGCAAACTGAAATGAAGATTTCTTTGATGTCCCCATCCCTGGCCCCGAATTAAGCCCCCCCTTTATTGCTGCTCATACAGACACTAATGGGGGGAAATAGGGCCATGAACTGTATTAATTTATTGCTGCTTACCATTTGGTGTGAAGCAGAGACTGCAAATTAAACTTCTCAAATTATTTGCATAACTGCAGCCTTAAGTACATATACCCTAAGGTTTGTGATGGCCTTAGGATCCCATTGTTCCCTTCAGTCAGGCTTGCAGCAGTGGGATACTTTGAAGACCTGCTCTACAGTTAATTGCAAGTCAATTGGCATTAGGAAAGAGTATCGAAAAGTTACCAAGCCACAATCATACAAATTCTTGCTTACAAAGCGGACCAGCTCCTGGAGTCCTTGGATTAAACTTAATCTCTTGTCCCACGTCAGTCTGGCTTCTGTCTTGGCCATGGGGTGAAGGCAGTGCTGGTTGCCCAGATGATCTCCGACAACTAGCTGGATCAGGGCAGGTTGGCAATTCTTGTTTTGTTCGATCTGTCAGCCGCCTTTGATGTGGTTGGCCACAAGTCATTGGCCCACAGCCTTGCTGGGTCTGGGATATGGGGTACAGCCCTCTGTTGGTTATGCTCATTTCTCTATAATTGGACCTAGAGAGTAGCTGTGGGGATTGAGTTGTCATGCTCCTATTGACTCCCTTGTGTAGTGCCTCAGGGAGCAGTGCTTTCCCCCACGCTTTTTAACATCTTTGGGCTGGGCTGTCACCAATATGCTGATGACACCCACTTCTATCTCCTCATGGATGGCTGCCTGGACTCCCACGCCAGAACCATTTGCCAGATGTTTGGATGCCGTGGCTGCATGGCTTGAGCAGAGTCACCGAAACTCAATCTCTCGAAGACAGAGGTCCTGTGTGGCTGGGAAGGACGGTAGAACAGGAAGTGCGCTTACCTGTCCTGGCCGGGATGCAACTTACTCCCACACCCTGGGCCAGGAACTTGGGAATGAGCATAGATGCCTTGTGGACCATGGAGACACAGGTCAAAAGAGTAGCCAGCCAGGCCTTTTTCCACCTTCATCAAGCACGGCTACGAGCGCCCTATTTGTGAACACCTGGCCATGGTGATCCATGCGGCAGTCAGCTCCAGCTTGGATTTCTGTAACTCTCTCTACGTGGGTTTGCCCTTGCTCCTGACCCCCAAATTGCAGCTGGTGCAAAAGGCAACTGCTAGGGTCCTCACGGGAACACTTTGAAGGGCCTACATCCAGCCTGTGCTGAGGCAGCTGCATTGGTTGCCAGTTGTGGCCCAGATCTGATTCAAGGTTTTGGTTTTGACCTTTCAGGCCTTTCACGGTCTGGGACTCGCATACCTGAGGGACCATCTGTCGCTCTATGCCCCCCACAGAGCTTTGCGCTCTGTGGGTACCATGTTGCTTGTCACTCCTGGCCCCAAAGAAGCTTGCCTGATCTCAACCAGGGCCTTTTCAGTCCTGGCCCTCACTCGGCGGAATGAGCTCCTAGAAGAGCTGCAGGCTCTGTGCAAGCTTGCAGCATTTTTCAGGGCCTGCAAGACAAAGCTCTTCCACCAGGTTTATAGTTGAGCCAAGCGGAGAAAACAGTTGGGGGCCCCCCTTGTTAAGCAGATATGACCATTTGAACATCTAATGGTTTCCTCTCACCTCCCCTGTTGGGAGTTGCATTGGAGGAAAGGGTAGATGAGTTATACCTCTATGTTGCATTTTTATGTCCTCTGTATTTTTATGTCCTTTCTATAAATGTTTTAGTGGCATTTTTAGGGTCTATGGACTAATATTGTTACACGGCAATTGTCTTCTGTAGGTTTCTGTAGGCTCGTTCCCGGCCCTAGGGAAGCACACCTAGCCTCGACCAGGGCCAGGGCCAGGGCCTTTTCAGTCCTGGCCCCCACCTGGTGGAACAAGCTCCCGGGAGAGCTGCGGGCCCTGCGGGACCTTTCAACATTCCGCAGGGCCTGCAAGACGGAGCTCTTCCGCCAGGTCTATGGTACATCGACTGCTCTCCCCCAGGCTTCTTCTTGAACACCGTTGACCTCCTTCTCCTCCACCCCCCCCTTTTTAGGAAGGGGGGTAGGAAGGGGATTTTATTATTGTGCCGCTATGCTGTGATGTTTTACGTCTTTTAATGGGAGTTTTAATGGGGTTTTAAGACACTGTAACCCACCACGAGCCATTTGGGAGTGGCGGGAAATGAAATAATAATAATAATAATAATAATAATAAGTACAAGTGTATACACAGCATACTATACAAATGCAATTGTGCTTCTTACTGAACAGCTTCCAAAATTGGTATAAAAACACTCCGAGCCAGCTTTTAATTACATTAAGTGCATTCATTATACAAAGTTTCAGACTTGTATTTCAGTATGCAATATACGGTTTATACAAAATAAAACTTATTTTATGTGTCAAAATTTGTAGGTAAACTTATATAAACATATTTTACACACAATAGCATCCTGTACACATATTTACAACAGTGTAAACTTTACAATTTACAACCCCTCCTCCTCCCCCACAAAAGAAAATCCAGATCAGAGTACCAGCAACTTGCTGTAAGAAATACGTTAAGCTCTAGCTTTCATATGGAACCCTATCCTTTCTGAAGTTAGACTACAGATGAAATTAGGAGTTTTGCTGCTGTGCACAATGCATTCCATGGAGATAGCTCCCAGAATACCCCCATACGCCAGTAGTTGCTTTCCAATTATTACACTTCAGACAACAAAAATATCAAGGTCCTGAACCCATAAGCAAGAGCAGCAGCTAGAACCATTTGAGAACACATACACCAAGGAAGTATTTGGCAAAGGAATAAAATCCACCTTGTTCACTTATCCCAGCTGATAGGCGTAATGACTGCTTCTGCAGGGGACTCTGTTCAAGAATTCCAGATGACTGGATGAGAAAGGGAAATCATACATGTTGGATCTCTCTGCCCAGAAGAAACTGCAGACTGAGACTTACTTTGGCTAACCCCTACTTCGTATTCTCTGGATTATACTCATCAATGCTGGACTGTGCTGGAGTCTTGGTTAAATTAGTTAAGGCACATATTCATACTGCACCCTAAAAGTACATGTTGAAGCATACTGTAGATTCACTTTCAAAAGAAGCTGTTTTAAGTCAACAAAGTGTAGCAAACTCAGCCTTCGAAAACCATCTCTGTGTACAGAATGTACAACGTATTTGTTGTCTTTAGCAGCAGAAACTTGGAAAGGCTGCTATAACACTACCAAAATATATTTTACAAAACTTACAGCATATTTGTACCACAATGAACAAAGGGGTTCAAAGTACACTGCAAAACTTCACAGTGCTCATGCTTTCTGAAACAGGCTGTGTCTGCTGTTTAACTGCCCCTTATATATTTTTATATGGCTACTCCTAGAAGCGTAGTCAACCATTATGAGATCGCCAACATGTTCTAAGGTGATGTATGGTATAAAAATACAGCACCTAAAATGTGTCAAGATAAGCAACAGGCAGCTATTCTGACTTGGATCTCTTTCATCCATACGCAGTGCACAAACAGCCCTAGAAGTCCACCAGCCACAGCACAGTTGCTACCTGCAATTTGCCATATTGAACAGCTTCACTAACTGTTTGTACCTGTCTTCAATCTGTGGAGAGAAAAAGAGAAAAACAAATTTTGCTCTAAATGCATTTCAGCCTTATCACACGAAGCAAAGCCCTAATAGAAAGCCCTAATAGAAAATGTAATTTGCTACTATTCAGTTATGAGATGCATAGTGCAGAAAACTTTGTCAGGCTGTCTACTGCAGTTGTAAGGGGGCTGGGGGAACAGAGGCCCAAGGCTTCTAGTTCTGGGATGGGTGGCAACGCAGCTGTATTCCAGGAAGAGTCCCTTTATTTTCATGTTCAGACGTAGTTTTCTATCAGGTTCTAATTGGTTTTCTCTTTTTGGTCTGGTCTGTAGTTTGTTTGCTGTTTGAAACTTGTTGGTGTGCTAAGAAATGGCTGCCCTTGGAAAGCCTGAGCATATATCCTCCTGAGCCCAACTAAACAGATGCTCAGGGCTAGGTTAGCACAGAACGGGAATGTTACATACACTATAAATGAAAATCTGCAGATTGCTTCATCTGCACATTACTGGCTCTCAGAAGTGATGAAAATAGCATAAAGTACAGTCTACCCACAGTAAAAACAATAATAAACTGGTTCAAAACAGATCCCTCAAAACCTTGAGTCCCAAGCCGATACTATCATCAAACCAAAAGAGAATTGAACTATCCGAATTATAATCCCTAAAAACGAAACTGCCCAGGGGTGCATTTTAAGAACAGTAGAACTCAGTACAGGGTTAACTTCCAAAAGGCTTGTTGAAAAACAAGCTTCACTTTCAACCACACACACATGTACCTTGTGAGGCTGACGGATACAATCATTTCCCCTTATACATACCTGATTTGAGCTTTTATTTAGCCTGGCAGCAATAGAAGAAAATGTTTTTTCTGAAGGTCCCTTTCTCTGACATTCTAATAGAATCTCTCTGTCATCATTTCTATAAAAGAAAACAAGAGGGTCAACATCAGTCTCTGAACACTTTTGGATATTTGATGCAAAACCAATTACTGTCCATTTACCCATGTTAGCACTTCAAATTAGTCTACAGTCCATAGAAATTTAAAACAGGATCCAAGTTTTTCAACCCATCAGAATTAGTGTGTCGCCAACACAGATGAGGTCCTTTTGAAATCAATTTCTTTAATTCTATACAACAGAATTATGCTTAATTTTTGGCTTCATTTGCTTCAAGATTATATTATACTTTCAGCAGTAGCAGACACACAGTATCAACTTAGACTTCTTAATTATTTTGCAATGATACCTAGTAAGTGAACAGAATAAAAAGCTCAGGATCACATATACACCTTCAGGCC
The DNA here is from genome assembly GCF_049243985.1 of Paroedura picta. Lineage (NCBI taxonomy): Eukaryota > Metazoa > Chordata > Lepidosauria > Squamata > Gekkonidae > Paroedura > Paroedura picta. The sequence continues at coordinate 134,927,020 of NC_135369.1, forward strand.
ACATCACACGCTTTAGCAGCTGCATTATGGTCTGTGATGGTTGCATCACAAACAACATAAAATCACTGAATCATCTTCAGGACTAGAAAGGAACAGTCTTTCATGGAGCAAAAAGAGCTCATTGTGATGTGCCAGTTACAGCCATTAAAGAGATCAGATCAGTGTTTTAATTTGCTTGTCACAGAAAAATGTAAGATGGCCCCGTGTGCACCTAAATACTGGGTCCACTATTAGACAATGTTATCATAGACTTATCACCTCCCAAACATACTATAGCAGAGTCACAAAGCTCTCCCTCCCCACAATAGCCAGCCTGGCCAGCCTACACTTACACTTCACCTGTCTAAACAAAACCATTCACCATCTCCTCATCACACTCCTTTCTTCTTTTCCATTTCTATAATCACCACTCTCAAACAGAAGACTGAGGTGTCTACAATCACAAGACCCAGTAGCATGCCCCACAGTGGAGAGATTGGCTGACATGCCCCAGCAGGAGAATACATAACTGAATTTCCACCTAATTTATACTTCTAACCCCAGTTCACTTTTGATATTCTTACCTTGTCCAAGACATTATGACTTCTCCTCTCTTTTTAATGATATTTTTGGCATACAGACTTGATGGTGATACAGAAGATGTTGATGGCAAAGAATCTTTTTCCTTAATTGGTGCAGCCTTTTTACTGACTGAACTCTTGGCTACCGGCATACTTTCTTTAGATTTTTTGCTACTTTTGCCATTCTTGCCACAAGACAGTTCACTGCTCTTTCTTTGTATTTTTATGCTGGATGTTTCTTCAATCCCCCTTTTCCTTTTTTTGCTTTCTTGGCCAGGGGTCAGAGTACCAAGGTTTAAAGCTGTTTTTCTTTCCGAATTCTCATCTGCAGTCAGTTTGTCAGGCAAGTCTGCTGTCGAGTCTGTAACTGTGCTAACATCACACTTCAACATATTATCTGCTGTACACGCTGGCTCATGTTCTTCCTTAGGTAAACTTCCAATTCCAGCATTTAAAGTAGATTCTGCTGTAAGATCCCATGAGTCAACTTCATTTTCCATAGGGCACTCATTTGTTAAGTCTAAGCCTATAGCAAACTGGCCCTCAGAGGAAAATACATCTACAAGTGGAACTACTGCAGAGCTCATTGGAAGTTGTCCTGCTGTAATGCAGGATACTTCTCTTTTCTGGAGCACCTTCAATGAAGGTGTCTGAGGTAGCTTGAAGACATCTGGTACATCTTCACGGTGGCAGGTTTTATTTGCAGGTTCTATAAAAGACACTAAAGGGCTAGAGGATGTCCCCACTTCTTTAGGTGGATCAGGTAAATCAGAGGCTTCTTCTGAGTCAGCACTATTATGTAGTACTTGATGGAGTTTAATCAAATCAGGGCCTTGATGCTCACTTGTATTGCTAGGCAGCTCATGAAGAGCCTCAGGCATATCACAATCTCGGTCTTGTCCAGCATTACTAAGCAGATGCTTTACAGGCTCAAGCATGTTTTCAGGAGCACTAGGATTAGATTCCTGTTGGGATTCGGATACATCAGGAACCTGCTGATTGTTTTCATGGCAGACAGACAGTTCCTTCAAAGTCTCAAATGAACTAGGAATGTGCTCTTGTTCAACGTTATCATGCATCTTCTCCTCAGAGTCAGTAATATTGTTCTGTTCCTTAGATACTGCCATTTCTTCCAATGGTGGGACATTTCTTCCAGTGGTTTCTAATTTTTCTTCAGATACACTTTCATAATTCCCTCTCTCAATAAAAGAGGTCATGGAGTAATTTGCTGGAGATGCCTGCTCAAGCTGTGGTGAGGTAGATGGTATGGCACGCCTTATCTTAACAATGAAGTGATCGTTTGATTTCTCCATTATTACTGCCTGCATTGGCAGGCTTGGGCAATACTGAAATCCTGGAGCAGCAGGCATACTCGCCCATGAAGAAGAGCAGCTCGATTTACTGCTTGAATTATCAGATTCCAAAGCCAAATGAATATCTTGTTCTGAGGCATCCTCCTCTTCAAGATGGGCATCTTCACTGAAGTGTGCACTCAGAACATCCTCAGGAACTGATCCAAACACATCAGGCTTCAAGAAACTAAGATGAGCATCGGACTTCAAAGGAGAGGGAATAGTCAATGATACTGCGAGGTCTTCCAGAAGAATAGAAGAAACAAGTGATTTTGGTTTTTCCAAAATGCACGCCTCACTTTTCTTCAAAGCCGGACTAGAAGGAATATCAAACATACAGTTTTCATCTAGAATATCTGGATCAACAGGCATCGGAAGTCTAGTTAAAAACGTTGAGTCTCTTTCAGGTGAAACTACAGGCCATTTAATGCCATCTAGTACCCTTGACTCTATTCGGGTCTCTTTTGGAAATGATTCTTCAGCCTCAAACACAGTATTGTTTCCACAGTTCTGTTCACCAAGGTGGTGTTTTTCTGGTGTCCTGAATTCCCACTGGTTTTCATCTATGAAGTCATTGTTCTTTTCTGAAAAATCAGATCCTTGTAACAAACTCTTAAACATCTCACCCATTTGAGCATCATTCACCAGGTTAAATGTGAGGCCAGACATCTGCTGGTCTGTGAGGGGTCCACAGCTAACATCAGACTTGTGCAAGTTTTCAACCAGTTGTGATCCTTCCTTTTCACACTTTCCAGTTTTCAAACCTGATTTAGTATCCTGTATAGATTTTTCTTTGACAAACTCAACCTTAGTCTGAGTTTGTTTTGCATTATCTGTAAAGGAACTGGTACATTTTGTAACCATGTTTTGCTGTGAATTCATTTTATTTGAGTCATGGGGACTTCTCCTGGGCAGCTGGTTGCCCACTTCAAGCTTAGGAAAGGCAAATTCTTCAGCTTTTTGAGTTCTAACATTTAACAATCGTTTCTTTGGTTTTTGTCCATCAGCTTTACGACCTATAAGGCATTTAGGGCTCTCTTTAATTCTTTTATTAGGCTTATCATCACCATTCTCATTACCAGTATTTATTAAATTGCAGAGTTTCAAGAGAATTTTCTTTATTTTGTCAAACAGGCTATCAAGCTGTTCATCCACAAATTTCCACAACTTTTTCTTCATATCTGATTGTTGTTGTTCAAAGAGATGATCTATCACACCATTCCTTTTGATTTGCTTAAGCCTAGATTCTATAACTTCACAGAGATTTGACTTTAAGGTCTCATTTGCTTTAGACATTTTAGAGAAGTTAAGATACTTCACTAGAGATGTAAAATTTGAAATTGCTGAATCTATAATTCTATGAAAGTGCTGTATTGGGAACTGGACTTTAAACTTCATGTAGTTTTTACGTACTTGCTTTCTTATTGCCTTTAGCATCTGCATAAACTCATGCACAGTAGAAGGCTCAGCGATAATTTGAACTATTTTTTCAAGACAGTCAGTTTTTACAGATTTGATTTTCTTTGTTTCTTTAGGGGACCTCATGGTTCCAATTCTGGGTTTTTCTTTACTGTTTTTTCCAGAAGCCATTTTTTGTTTGTCTTCATTGTAAGATATGTTCTTTGGCTTCTGGTTGTGTGGACTATGGATCAAACTCGATCTTTCAGAAGATGGGTTTCCTCTTGATTTTTTGCTGTATTCAGAGTTTCTTTCACTGTGAAGATTATCCTCATCACTTACAATTTCACCTTCTTCTAATTCATCTGAAGACATGCCCAGCTGCAATTCTATCTCTGACACTTGGGGATCTGTGCCAAATGGCTTCTGGTTTTCTTTGTTGAGTTCACTGGACAGGCTTCTTTCAGGGCAGACAGCTGTGCTTTCAGTCACTGAATCTAGGATTAACAGGACAGTTTAAGTATTCTCTGCATTCAATAGAAGCAAGACTGAGAACAAATTTCAATGACAATTTAAGTCAAATAGTTGACTGGGTTTCAGAATAATGCAGTTAACTATTCAGAACTGATTCAGTCTCCAAACTTTACTTGGAGTACTGGCAGCATTAAAAGCAACTGGAACAGAAGATCCAGATTTGAATTCTTAGTCAGTCATGAAGCTCATTCCTCCTTCCCCAGCCTAATCAACCTCAAGAGTTGCTGCAGGGATACAGTTGAAAGGAGAGCAATTTATGTATCCTGAGACACTTGTATAAAGGACAGAAATATTTAGTATGATAACACCTTGCATGAATAGAACTTAGTAATCCTCAATGTCCTTCTGAAACAGTCCCACTAACTTCAACATATGATATGAAGAGAACGTTTCATGCAAAGATGGGTATGATAAGGGACCAAAATGGTAGGGACCTCACAGAAGCAGAAGAAATTAAGCAAAGGTGGCAAAATTATACAGAAGAACTATACAAGAGCGAGCTTAACATCCCTGATGACCACAGTGGGGTAGTTACTGACCTGGAGCCAGACATCCTGGAATGTGAAGTCAAATGGGCCTTAGGAAGTCTGAGCAACAATAAAGCTAGTGGTGGTGACAGCATTCCAGTTGAACTATTCAAAATCTTAAAGGACGATGCAGTAAAAGTGCTACACTCAATATGCCAGCAAATTTGGAAAACTCAGCAATGGCCACAGGATTGGAAAAGGTCAGTTTACATTCCAATCCCAAAGAAGGGCAATGCCAAAGAATGTTCAAACTACCGCACCATTGCACTCATTTCTCATGCTAGCAAAGTTATGCTCAAAATCCTACAAGCTAGGCTCCAGCAATATGTGGACCGAGAACTTCCAGAAGTACAGGCAGGATTTCGAAGAGGTAGAGGAACTAGAGATCAAATTGCCAACATACGCTGGATCATGGAGAAAGCTAGGGAGTACCAGAAGAACATCTACTTCTGCTTCATTGACTATGCTAAAGCCTTTGATTGTGTGGAGCACAACAAATTGTGGCAAGTTCTTAAAGAGATGGGAATACCAGAGCATCTTATTTGTCTCTTGAGAAATTTATATGCAGGTCAAGAAGCAACAGTGAGAACTGAACATGGAATCACGGATTGGTTCAAAATTGAGAAAGGAGTTCGGCAAGGCTGTATACTGTCGCCTTGCCTATTTAACTTGTATGCGGAGCACATCATGAGAAAGGCGGGATTAGAGGAGTCACAAATTGGGATCAAGATTGCAGGGAGAAATATCAACAACCTCAGATATGCAGATGATACCACTCTAATGGCAGAAAGTGAAGAGGAACTAAAGAGCCTGTTGATGCGGGTGAAGGAGGAGAGTGCAAAAGTTGGCTTGAAACTCAACATCAAGAAAACAAAGATCATGGCATCCGGCCCTCTCAATTCCTGGCAAATAGATGGGGAAGAAATGGAGATAGTGACAGATTTTATTTTCCTCGGCTCCAAGATCACTGCAGATGGGGACTGCAGCAAAGAAATTAAAAGACGCTTGCTCCTAGGGAGGAAAGCTATGGCAAATCTAGACAGCATCCTAAAAAGCAGAGACATCACCCTACCAACAAAAGTGCGTTTAGTCAAGGCTATGGTATTCCCAGTTGCAATGTATGGCTGCGAAAGTTGGACCATAAGGAAGGCCGAGCGTCAAAGAATTGAGGCTTTTGAACTCTGGTGCTGGAGAAGACTCTTGCGAGTCCCTTGGACTGCAAGGCGAACAAACCGGTCAGTCCTAGAGGAGATCAGCCCTGACTGCTCTTTAGAAGGCCAGATCCTGAAGATGAAACTCAAATACTTTGGCCACCTCATGAGAAGGAAGGACTCCCTGGAGAAGAGCCTAATGCTGGGAGTGATCGAGGGCAAAAGAAGAAGGGGACGACAGAGAATGAGGTGGATGGAGGGAGTCACTGAAGCAGTAGGTGCAAACTTAAAAGGACTCCAGGGAATGGTAGAGGACAGGAAGGCCTGGAGGATCATTGTCCATGGGGTCGCGATGGGTCGGACACGACTTCGCACATAACAACAACAACAAACTTCAACATGGCCACTCTGAGATTAGCGGCAAGGATTTTAACAGAACCGGGCTGCATTCTGTGCTTAGTAAGAAAGAAATATGGACACTTGGGAAATAAATCTTACATTCAATTCATTTTTGTCTATGAAGCTCAAACTTCTACAAATGGTTTGTGAGTTAATACTATTCTCATAGTCCCAGTCTGTGTAATGGAAAAACGTGGGCAAACTTGTTTGGAACGGTAAAACATAATCTCAGATGCGTGATCTCAACAGATTCAACTGCAGTCTGTTAGTGTACTTAACATGCCCAAAGTTCCTACTTACTCGCTGATTCTAATAACATTATTTTGATTTGTTCCAGTGGAGGAAAAAATCATTTGATTTTAAACTATACATGCTTAAAATCTACGCACTAGATAAAGAGAAAAGCTGCTATAATATTATGAAGTAAAAATGCCACATTCAAATCTCTGCTGATCTTAGAACCTTTACTGGGAGGTTCTGAGCAGGTTACAATTAGAGAAGTTTCTGAAAATTCTGAAACCATGGGGGGAAAATGGAAATTGGGGGAAAATTGAATTACATGCAATGTCCTATCAAACAACCTAATTTTATTGCTTTAACATAAAAACAGATAATTTATAACTTCCTTAATATATACAATTGCAATATTTGACATTTATGGAATTTAAACTTTACCAATATCTTAGTTTTAAAAAAGCAGGGCTGTCTAAAATTTCCAATTTTTTCCATTAGAAAAACTGGGGGGGGGGGGGAGTCCTCAGGAAATAACTTTTTTCCTCCAAACTTCCTTCCTTCCCTGGCCTTCACATCTCTTGTCACAATCTTCCACTTAACTACATTGTGTGTTGAATGGTAAAAGTTGTAAATATTTTATTCACCTTATCATTCTAAAGAAAACTCAGGACTGCTTAACTAAAAAGAAAGGACTTCTGACGAAAATCTCACTTTCCCCCTCGTGGGTTCAGAATTTCCAGAAACTTTATAAGAGTTTGTTCTTATATGCCATTTTTCTCTACCCAAGAGTCTCAGAGCAGCTTTAAATCACCTTCCCTTTCCTCTCCCCATAACAGACACCCTGTGAGGTGGGTGAGGCTGAGAAAGCCCTGATATTACTGCTCTGTCAGAACAGCTTCATCAGGGCCGTGGCGAGCCCAAAGTCATCCAGCTGGCTGCATGTGGGGGAGTGCAGAATCAAACACGGCTAGCCAGATTAGAAATCCATTCTCCTAACCACTACACCAAACTGGGTGTACATGTACTGGGAGAATTACATGTAACACATATGCATGATAAAATGCAATGACTAAAAAGGGCTTCTATTTATAGTGTTTTCTCCACCCCATTTATAGCGAGCACAAACAACATAAGCAAAGGTAAGATAATAAACATACCTAGATTATAACTTTTCACAGGTCCTGTATAAGTGCCTTCTCCTCTGAGTGCTTTAGCCAAGGGTCGTATTGGACTATTAAGTGGACTGATTGGCTTTGGAATACATCTCATGTGATTGAGATCAATGCTCAGTACAGAATTATCATCATCAACAGAGACTGGGTATGCATCTCTTGTTAGAGGTGTGTATTTTGATCCTTTATTACATAACTTTTCTAAGTGGCTTCCTTGGTCAAGACAGCTCAGCTTGGAGTCACCTGACTTTGGGTCAGCTACTGACACATCCTTATTCAGAACTTTGGGTTCTTCCTTGACATCCTGTGACACAAGTTTGGGAAAGTTGTTTTCTTTACCAGGATGCTCCACAGGTATTTCATCTTCACAATTACCAGGGTCTTCTACCTCCATCAGTGAGTCTGAATCTGTTCCACTAATTTCATCTATTACACTGTAGGAATCAAAATCCACAGAACTTATAGTCTCCAAGTCATTGAAACTATTGTCTGGAAGTATGTCTTGATTCAAGGGGCTTCCCACACTAGGAAGTCTAAGTGTTTCTTCAGCTTCTCCAATATCGTTGCTGGCTTCATGCACATTATCAGCCAGTTCACACTGCAATGTATTTTGCAGGTTTGGTGTTTCCTTAGATGACTCTGTGCTCAGTATTTCTGGCAGGCTCTCAGTTCCCATTTCCACTCTGGCCTCTGAAATAGAAATTACTTGTTTTAAATTGTCTGGAATAGGACTGTCAGGGATTGGTACTGATGATAGGGTTATTTGCGTAGCTGCACTAGTACTGATAAGTTTACCTGGAATCTCTCCGTCACATCTACTGGTGGGCTGGTCTACTTGTTTGAGTTCACCTGTTTGCTTTTTTGCAGGAGAAAGTGTTAAATTTAGTTTCTGCATAAAACTCAGTTTCAGGTCTTTGCTTTTTGACTGGTCTTCATCTCTTCTAACTTTTGTGGGCTTGTGCTCCTCTGAGGTACCTGCTACCTTGGTAGTTTCCTGTGATGGAAAGGGTTGGTCTTGTTCTCTTGTAGTGCAATCCTTAACTTTGTTTACAGCTTTCGCAGTTCTTTGCATCAGTTCCTTTGAATCTGTTCTTTCAGTCTGAAAATCCTTGCTCTCTCCAAGGGTCACTCTCTTGTTTCTTTTTTCTTCAGTTCGATGTCTCTCAGATTTTGAATGCATGCTTTCATATTCACGTTTGCTGCTCTCTTCCTTAGAATAGCTGTGTTTGTGTTTTTTGTTAGATGTTGGAGGAGATGGTGACAACAGTTTCCTTTTTTGAAACTCATGATTATTTGTTCCATTTTTTCTGTTACTGCTGTCTTTTACCCTTTTGTCTTCTATATATCCTTTACTTAATTTTTGAGCACTTGGAATTTTTTCAGGAGGACTGCTAATATTATTACCTTTCCTTTTTTGTTGTTCAAGATTCCTTTCAGAGGAACTAGTTTTCTGTTCGCGACTGCTTTCATCTTTGTTCTGTGTTTTCAGATCCTTCTGCTTTATGCTTTGTGACTTTTCACTCCTTACATTATTGGAACATTCCAGTTTTGAGGGCAATCTATCATTAAGAGTTTTTTTCCCTAAAGTGGAAAGAAATTTATCATTTCTTTTTTCAGAATAGGGGCTGCTTTTGAGCTTTGAGTTTTTACTGTCTTTATACAATCTGACTGTTTTTTCTGGGTCAACATGCAACTTTCCATCTGTGATGCTGCCCATATTTTGGTGTCTTTTGGTTTTGTATCTGCTCTCATTCTCCTTGCTATGATGGTCATCATTTCTTATTTCTTTCCCCTCCTTTTCTTTGTTAGAAGAATTGTTCATATTTGTCAGCCTTGAATTAGCATCACTGTGAAGCAGTTCAGGATGAGATGTAGGTACATATGGAGCATTGCTTTTTTCTGAATGAAATTTCTGATTTTCTGTATCGCAAGATGGATAACTGCGAGGAACATCTTTAGGAATAACAGATTTAGTCCTAGAATCTGTTGTTGGATTATTCTCCAGGGGCAAATCTTTACATTTATTTTTTTTCAATCCTACAAAGTTCCTTGCATTATTAATCGGTGTTGCAAAGGATGCTCTACTGTAGGCATTCCGATGAATAGGAAAGGCTAATAACCTGTTAATAAAGACAATGTTTTAATGCACTATATTTTAAAATATCAAGATTTTATTTACTTTAGTAAAAAGTTTTCTCCACTAGATAGCATTCCAGAAAGTTTCAGAAATATGTAGCATAATAACAACAGTTTCACCATTCTGTGTTTAAGGAAGGATATGTGCCCATTTCTCCTTCTGGCTGAAGTCCCTCATGTGTTCTTCCAGATTCTAGTAAAACAGTTTTGAGGGGTTGCAGTGGGAAGGGAAAGGAGTCAAAAGTCTGTTCCTATCTGTTCTGTAGGCTGCATCCTTTTCTGTCTAGTTCTTACATTAATTCTAGTCTTATTGTATTAACAATAAAACCAAAGAACTGCATTTTCATCAACTGCATGAAAAGCAGTTGATGAATGAAGTAGTCTTTATGCTAAAATACTGAATGCACTAACTGAAGCAAGCATGTTCAGCCTCATGCAAGTTCAAATGTGCCTGTTCAAAAGCTCTCCAAACTTTTACAAAAGGTAATCAGAAGATATACATTCATAAAAATACTTAATTGTCTAAGATGCTACACTTCCTCGCTTCTTTAAAATTCTTCCTCCAAGTGAACTTTTTTCCGGTGGCATCCTTGCTACTAAAAAGAATCCTTTGGTACCACCCTTCCCTACTAAACAGAAGTCTAAGCATTTGTAAATGGAAGGAGTGCATATTGCTTCCCATTTAACACCATCTCCCGTTCCCTTTCTTGCCTCCCATTTAAGCTCCTTGGACCAGGGACCTTGTCTTTGGGAAAGCACCATGTTCATTATAGGCAAGGTATTAAAAACAACAGCAAACTCCACAAACTTAGACTTAGGAAGCATACTTCCATTCTCATTTAATTTCCAGTTACAGTCCTTGCAAAAAATAAATTATATTCTGACAAAAAAGCAATTAGCATTAGACGTTGGCACCTTCGCTGGAGATTGTTGATTTCTTCATCTTTGCGATTAATTTCTACTCTTGCTGTTTTGATAAGAGCTGAAATATTCTTCTTAAGGGACTGGTTTTCATTTTGTAGAGTGGAATTCTACTTTAAAAAACACACATGCAAACATTGACATATTACAAACATACATTTGCACAGGCAGAAGACACGAGAACTAGTTTAAAAACGATTTTATTTAAATTAATAATTACCAACTGTGAGGCTATTGGCTTGATATCATCATTTAAAGATCATGAACAAAAGCCTAGCTCACCAGTTCAGACATCCCTATAAGCTCTTCTGGAATTCTAGTTCTAGACTAAATTCTTTGAATCAGAACAAGCTGCTCACTAACACATGCAGAAAAATCTTAAATAATCACCTGCAATCTCAGATCTGCAGCCAGCATTTTCCTGATTAGTACAGTAACTGTGAACTTGACAGGCTAGCTACATAAAATGACCATCTCACTGGATCAATATATTGATTAAAATGAGTAATCTTTGAATCTTATGAAAAACTTCCTCAGGGATAGCTATCCAAAGGTAGCCATGAAATTATTACATTTATTTTTTTTTCATAATTTGAATTATATCCTGCCTCGCTTGACATAATTGTCTTGAGGCGGCTTACAGAATAAAATACAACACAGAGTTGTAATCTACCCATACTTTCACAAGATAGCATACAGCAAACTAATTTGTGCTGTAAGCCAATATTAAAAGTGCTGAGAAAAGGTTTCAAGAACTTTCCACAGGTACTGCAGAGGTTCCTGGGTTTTCTCAAGCACAATTGAACAAAAGCCAGTTGTGGTATTATTCTCACTAACAAGAGTTGCCCTAGCTAAGCAAGCTACTATATACCCAAGTAATGCTCATGGAAAAGCTCTGTGTATGGCATTTTCAATTTCAAAATACCGCATAGATCAAATTACCATTTAATAATACAGTACCTGTTCTTGTATTTCCTGAAGCTTCTTCATCAAATCTTGAAGCTGCTGCAAACATTTCTCATGTTTAGCCTGCAACTGTGTAAACAGGAATATTGAAGATTTACAAATATGAATCCCATAAATAGCTTAAAACAGAGGCTGCTTTCACTCACATCGGATAGTACACTTAGTGCATTATAGCAATTGTTTGCAACATGATTTTCCTGTTTAATACAAGAAAATCCAGTTGAAAATGATTACTATAGTGCAGTAAGAGTGCATCAAAATGGGTCAAAGCCACCATAGTAGATTGAGTTTCACAAAAGTTTGTGCTGGAAAAATGTTATTTTTTATACTGTTACTAAATTCCTGTTATACCATCGCGTCCCAGGCCAGGAATTTGGGCGTGATCATTGATGCCTCCCTAACTTTGGAGGCACAGATCAAAAGAGTAGCAGGCCAGGCATTCTTCCAACTTCGCCAGGCCCGACTACTAGCGCCCTACCTGTCCCCCGAACACCTGGCCACGGTGATCCATGCAACGGTCACCTCCAGAATAGATTTCTGTAACTCGCTCTACGCGGGCCTTCCCTTGTCCTTGATCCGGAAACTTCAGCTAGTGCAGAACGCAGCTGCCAGGGTCCTCACTGGTACACCTTGGAGGGCCCATATCCAGCCAGTGCTGAGGCAGCTGCACTGGTTGCCAATTGCTGCCCGGATCCGGTTCAAGGTTTTGGTTTTAACCTTCAAGGCTCTACGCGAGTTGGGACCCACATACCTGAGGGACCGCTTATCGCCCTATGCCCCCCGTAGAGCTTTACGTTCTGCGGGAGAAAATCTATTGGTCGTCCCCGGCCCTAGGGAAGCACGCCTGGCCTCGACCAGGGCCAGGGCCTTCTCGGTCCTGGCCCCTGCCTGGTGGAATGAGCTCCCGGGAGAACTGCGAGCCCTGCGGGACCTTCCATCGTTCCGCAGGGCCTGCAAGACGGAGCTCTTCCGCCAGGTTTACGGTTGAGACCAGGCTTAACACCTACGCCCCCCCGGGACCTGAGGATTGGGATTAGACATGAGTACCATCAGTATCCCCTCTCCACTTGCTAAGGGGAATGGGTAGTTGATTAGCCGCTCTTGCCAGGTAGTCATTAATATTGACATGTTAATTGGTTTTTAATGTATTTTATGGGGTTTATATTGTTGTAACCCGCCACGAGCCGCAAGGGAGTGGCGGGAAATAAATTCAATAATAATAATAATAATAATATTTGTCACAACACACTAACACAGCTACACCCCAGAATAAATATAAATGATTTTGCAATATATCACTCAACTTTTCAGCAATAACATTAACCATACACAATACATACATCATTATATGAAGCTTCCTTTGCTGTCCCTTCTGCAATCAGGATCTCATCAAACAGATTTAAACTACTTCCAGCTGGAGTTGCTTTTGTAGCAAGACTATCTAGAGAGGGAAGGAGAGAACTGGATGATTTGACGTAGATGGTTTCTCATTTCCATTAAAAGACCAGACAGGATCATTCCCCTCATTTTTTAGTGGGGATGAACAGGGGCTCATGCCATGCCCTGCCAAATTAGACACATCAGGGTTGCTCATAGGCAAGGATGCTGTTAAACTTTGCAGTCATTATATATGTTGAAACATACCTACCAAAGCCTGAAGAATGTTTCAGGGGGTTCTCAATAGTAAAATAGTTGAGAAAGGCTGTATTAGAGGGTCATTTGGAGACTTAGGATCTCTTTCAAAAATGTAGAATGCCATGTGCAAAATGAGTAAGTATACTGTAATAATTGATAGCAAAATCTTTAGGAAATTTCCATTTGGGGGGGATTTCAATGCCTACATCAGTTCATAAAACAGAAATAAGAGATGTGGAGAATAGGAAGAATCAAATAACTTGTTGAAACAATAGAAGGAAGAAATTTAAGGTGAATTTTGAGCTTTAAAAGTATCTTCAGAACTTGTCAGATTGTTTTGAATTGATTCCTCATGTGGAGACTAGATTTAACCACCAAATATCTCATAACACTCAAAATGAAGGTACTCTATTCACAGCAGCTATAGTTATTTGCCTACAGTAAAATGGAGGATACAAACACTTTGTCATTGTTTTTTAAGGTAGTTTAAAACTTTTTTTTACTTCTAATTCAGAGAAGCTTAGGGTTACATATTTTGGTTCGTCCCTTTACAGTTATTATCACAGCAAATCTCTGAGGCAGGTTAAGCCAAGAGATTTGGTCCTCATTATTCATTGGGTTTCATTCTAGTTGCACCCTCTAATTACTACACCATGTTAGCTATTCCAAGTTATAATCAGCATTCAGTTAATAATAAATAACTGAAAGAAAAAATAATTTTATAGCTTCTCATATATATACCTATTTTTGGTACACTAATAGCTTATACAAGTTACTACCACTTGACAGTCCACATATACAGGGGCTTTCCAAGACAAAAAACAAAATCTTAGTAATAGCAAGAACTAAGCAGCACAAATTTTTCTCTATAAACATACCAGAAACAACTGGAGTGTTGTCTAATCCATCATAAATATCTACTGAACTCTCATCATTATCTTCTCTTCTACCAGGGGAAACTGCAATAAAGGAAACAAAGAACATGGACATCACCAAGACCTATATGTGCAATGATAGCAAAAAGTTTAGGGAATGGATAACAAGTCCCTCTAAATGAATTATTGATGATGATGACGCAAGGATCCTTTATCTATTATTACATTTATCTAATCTATAAGTATCAAGGGTCACAGTTAAGTAAAAGGGTTCCTGAACCTGTTGCCTTTTTCCTCTCCCTCACTTGGAGAATTGTGGTAAAAAACTAGCTCTAGTTATGAACAGCACATGAGCGCAGGTCTGCAAGGTAACTGAATTGCTAACAGCACCATTCTAAGCAGATCTACTCAAAATCCTACTCACACCTGTTCAATGAGATTTACTCCCAGAAAAATGCTCTTAGAATTGCACCTTAACTCTGATTAACCAATATGCCTGCATTTGTACATCACCATTAGTTTTTAAACCACAATTAGAGAGAAGCAAGGTGCATGCATGACCCCCTATTGTATACCCAGGTCTTTATTATAGTAGTATTGTGCAACAAGCCAAGTTCATGCACATGTGTACTAAATTCAGTTAAGTGTGACATATGAATGCGATCAAAGTTCTTTCTGTTTGGGGATAATGTCTTGTCATTTAAACTGCAATTCCATTTGAAGTTGAATGCAGTGCAAAGGATTGAGAATTAAAAAGGCTTATATTAGACGTTTGCAAACATTTACAAGATACACATCTGAAATTTTAGCGGACTGTTGAGTCTACTTTTGTTCCTGCTCCCATTGCTCAATGGACTGGTTGCTCTGCACTTCTTTTACGCATGGGGTATTCAGCACAACTAAGACTGAAAACGGAAACTAAAAGTTCAGCAATATTTTCTTTAAAGCTTGATTTTATTGCTTTTTATAATCCCACAAGATGGATCAACTCAAAATAACATGGTTTTCTGAACAAATGTATCATTTCATGTCTTTCTTTCCTCTTATCCCAGCCTTGCTTCCAATCTCTAAGTGTATGTGGAAAGTAGGTCTAGTCAGGTGGTTGTGTGTCTGATATTACATCATGACATTACAAAATACAGCAAATATACTGCAGCCTCATACAGTACCCTATATCTGTCAGCTCAACTCTTCTCCCAAAGGCAAGTGACACTCTAAGCCATATGCTGAGATTTTTAGCGATCCCATCAACCTCTGGCCAGTACTACTTCTACAGTGAAGGATGATTCTTTAGATAAAATATAACATAGTTTTCTCTCAAAGATTTTATAAAGATAATTCTATAGGATTAAACTTTTTAATATACACATAAGCAGTAAAAAAAAATGCTTACCAACACACATCACACTAGAAATAGTCATTGCATCCTCCTCCTCCTCCTCCGTTGCCATTATTCTGCCTTTCTAGGTATTCCCCATCTACAGTGAGAGAGAAAATCAAGGTTATTAGTCTAAAAATGAAAATATTAATATCCAAAGTATTACATTTCAGGAGACACTTTTGACATGCAAGTTTTTCCAGATGGATGCATAATATTACAATCAGGGGACCCTAACATTAATTTTAAAATAAGTGTTTATTAAGACAAGCATTACATGTTTTGATAACTGTCAGAGTTACCTGTCCAGTTCCTAAATAGCAAACATTTAAACTGTATAACCAGAGATCTCAGAAGTCTACCTTTGTCTGAAAACTACAAAAGAGACAGATAAATACGGACAGCATCCTGGGCTATGGAGAAGAATTAATATGGCAGAAATTGATGGTAGAAGCAAAGAAACAAGAGAAGGGGGAAGGGTGGCAGGGTGTGACTGAGAATAGCAACAGAAGACAGTGTAGTATGCTTAAATGAACCATCAAAAGATGGCAAAGCTCACCTAGAAGAGCTGGTTTTTGACCCTGTACTAAACTCAGATGGTGAGGGACTAAGTAGAAGCAGAGTTCAAACATCAGTTCTGAGTCCAATACAACCTCCTAGCGCCTCACCACTCTCACAACCTCATGCAATGTACACAACATAAATCCTGACACAATTTTTATCATACTCCTGAAATAATACAGAGGTGACCTTCTGGTAATGGGCTTGCCACCAGACCCCAGTGGATTACACCCTCTCCTGTGTATCTGAATTCTTTCTTTCCTTCCCAACTGGATCCTACCCCAATACTGGGCACTCTGCGCATGCTTTTGCGTGCTTAGGCCCGGTGTGGATTTAAGAGATATTAGAGATAGCCCTGCCAGTTTATCCTCCTTTCCGAATACACCGATCTCTGCGTGTGTGTTTGTGTGGGGAGGGTGACTTGTGGAAGCCTGGAAGGGGAGAGGGATATACTCTGGAGGGATATCTGCTGGAAAATAGTCCAAGCATGAGGAAATCGGCGAAGGGACTGGCAGGGCAAGAAAGGTGCGCGCGGGGGGGGGGGGCGGGGGCGGCCAGGGTACCGGAGGCTGCGAGCAGGAAGCGCCGACATCAGTCCCCTCCCCCCGTACTCCCACCTCTCTCTCCCCCTCCTTCTCACAAACCGGGGTGGCCTGTCCTGTCCTGTCCTGTCCGGCCGCCGTCCCTGCCCTGCCGCTGAGCGGGCGCCTTCCCAGCCCCCGACGCCTTCCCCGTCTTCCCTTTCCGCCGCCCGGTCGCTGGACGGCCCCACAGGCCATACGGGAGGGGGCGGGGCCACGGAGACACCTAGCCAATCCGCTGAGACGCCTTAGCACGTACCCTGCCGCGACACAGGCGGATCCCTCCTGCTCCCCAAAAGCGCTTGGCGCCAAAAGGAAGCGCCTGGTCCCGCCCCCTTGAAACCTTCCTGCAATTTGGGTGGCTGGTGAGACGAAAGCCTGCCCCGCCTTCAAAGGAGGCTTCTGCGAGCGCTCCTCAGAGTCGCCTCTTGATTGGTTGAGCAGGTCCCCGCCATTAAAGTAGAAGTACAATTAATCAGGAGTCCGGTGATTCTTTGAAGTTCACCAAAAACGTAATTCAAGCCTAACAATAATCTTTCAAGTCACCTGGCTAGCTAGTGCTTATGTCTTTAAAGCATTGTTGAATTCCTTTCGCTGTGTTAGACAGCCCTATCGTCGATTAAGGGGTTTTAAGAGGTAAGAAGGGTCTAGCAGGGGTGGCCAAATTGTGGCTCTCCAGATGTCCATGGACTACAATTCCCATGAGCCAGCGCATGCTGTCAGGGACTTGTGGGAACTGTAGTCCATGGACATCTGGAGAGCTACAGTTTTGCCACCACTGGTCAAAGACTAACCGTGCAATCCGTTGTCCTTGGGATGAATCCCGCTGAATAGACCTGGGTAGGATTGCTCTGGGATTTTATCCCACTTTAAGTATCTGTATTAACTGCGTTTAGCGAACAATACATCCACATAGAAAAAAAGCACATATACATGTATACAGCTTATGCATCTGATATGAACGCCTATGTCATTATAATACATTCAAATGGGTAGCCGTGTTGGTCTGAGGTAGCACAATAAAATCAGAGTCCAGTAGCACCTTTAAGACCAACAAAGATTTATTCAGGACGTGAGCTTTCGAGTGTCTGAGGAAGAGTGCTTGCTGGTCTTAAAGGTGCTACTGGACTCTGATTTTATTATGTCATTATAAGTGCGAGAACAACCTTAAACAGATCTATTTACCTGAGCATAGCCCTAGGAGAGTTTAGCTTGGAGTGCTTTATTAGTGCAAGAAGATGACAGGTGGTGGTGGAGGAACAAACAGGTTCCTATTCCTGTTAGAAATAGACGTACACAACTCATGTCTATTTTTTAACTAAAAACTGATTTGTTTTCTTGTTTTAGTGCTTTAATCGTTGTACATTATATAAAGATAAAGATAACCGTCGGCTTTAAATTAGAGTTTTGTGACATAACCATTCATGTTTATGCATTTTGCAAGGTTTTTTTTTTTGTTTTTTTTAAGAGGAAAACTAGTGTCCTGGGGCACTTCTACCCCATGTTGTGTTCCTTTCCGTCAACAGCTTTACATATCTTCGTCACATGCAGGGCAATGCTTTTCGCGCGCCCACCTCCTTACAGAACAATGCAAAACAAGTTTTATTGGAAACAAGTCCTGTGGTTCTGGATCCATTACCAGCTCTGACACTGTAAATCTTTGTTTGCAATCTACTCACTGAAGTGAGTTGCGACGAACTATATCCAGATGATAGCCTTTCAACGCCCCCCCCCCTTTTCAGGATATTCGTATCGTAATTTAACTGAATGCTGTTTTTTTCGGTAAGACTACTTATCCGGCAGTTCCCACAGTTAACATTTCGTTCCAAACATCCAAAAAAAACAAAACATGGTGGACAGGCAGAGAAGCCGGCTCTTGCCTTCCTAACACAGAAAGGTGCACTCAAACTTTGTTCTGCTGCTTCAGACCAACCCGGCTGCCCACCTGAATCTGACACAGAAAGTCGCTGCATCCGTGAGAAGAGAGGGGCAGAATCCCAGCCTACTAATCCCAGCATGCAGACGCCGATTCACGTGTAGAATCTGAAGGCAAGCTGGCGCATTGCCCCATGGGACTAGTAGTTTGCTCTGCGAGGGGGTGAGGCGGGGCCTAAGCCCGTGTCGCCGAAAAATGACGCAAGGCATAGCTGGGAAAACGAAAGTCTCTTTTCCCCCCCACGTGTCGCGCTCCTGGCCGCGGGTGGGGGTGGCTGTCTTGGGAAGCGCGCCGCTCTCCCAGTGCCCGGGCGGCCAGCAGCCTGCGCGGGGAGACGCCGGGGATGGAGAATCTGCGGCTCAGCCTGGCGGCGCCGCTGCAGCTGGTCGCGCAGAGGAATGAGAGGAGCAGCGGCGAGCTCAGCAGGTTCCTCGCCAAGCAGGTGGGGAGGCAACAATAGCGGCGCCCGCGACCTTCGTGGGTGGGGAGGGGCGCCGGGGATAATGCACCGGGGAGGGTGGGCGCCGCCTGCCCAGAGTCCCGGCCCACCCTCACGCCCACTCGACAACTCGACGTGCGCAGGCTCTTGCCTGTTTCGCCAGGGGGGTGGGGTGGGTTGGCTTGTTCGCTCCCGGGGGAGTGGGAGGAGAGGGCAATCTCGGCGCTGCCTTTGTTATCTGGTGGTCTCGGGCTGTAGGCGTGATGCTGGGCTGGGGAGTGGGCGAAGGATAGGCACAGTGGAAGACCCCATCTCTTCCTCCGCGAGCCCTCCCATGTCCTAAACATTTCAAAGAAATGGCGAACTAATTTGGCTCAGTAGCGTATGGTCTTTTCTGAGGATTCTAATTGGTTTTTTTCTGTTAACAAGAGCAAGGTAGCATGTTTATGAAGAATATTTATATTTATTATAAGAATAAAGTTTCAGCCGCGTCGGTCTGCAGTAGAACAGCGAGGTTCGAATCCTTAGGGACCAACAGGATTTTCGGATCAGAGCTCCCTGATGCAGGGGGAAGAGCTGTAATCTAATCATGCAGCATATTTCTAGTCTACCTTTTTATCCCAGTGTGCTTCCCCTAATCACAACAGCCTTGTAGAAGTAGTCCAAGATCACCAAGTAAATTTCCTGGCAAGAATGGGTTTGATCTTAAATTTCCAAGCTACTGGTCTAGCACTCTAACCACTATACTACATATATGGTTATTTAAAACAATCAATCATTTGACGGTATGTGTTGATCTTTGGTCCTGATGGAAATTCTGATTTTGATTCTAGATCTTAATTATCGGATGTTGATTTCTTGGGGGTTGGGTATCTGTATGGAGGGAGCCCAGCCATGTTTTTGTATTATTATCATAGTAGTTCATAGTTCATTGGCCCCAACCCAAAGCCCTGTTGGAAGAGCTCCATTTTACAGGCCCTGTGGAACTGGGTCAGCCCTGACAGGACCCTCAGCTCTTCCTGGAGCTCATTCCACTGGGTGGGGGTCAGGACCAAAAAAGCCCTGGCCCTGCACAGAAAGTACATTCATTTGTAGTTAAATTGAAAAATCTTGTCTAGTGGTTGATGGGTGCTTACATTTAGTCTATTTTATTATGTTATTTATTTATAGTCTATAGTCACAGGAATTCAAGGTGGATTTCACATAGTGGGTCAGTGCAGTCAACAAAATGGGGCATTCAGTAGCGAACACATTAGATGTTAGAAATCTGGAACCACCAGAAGGAACTGAAGCATAGCATAAGCATGAATAGAATAGTACACAGTAGCAAAAACCACAAGTCCTGATCTTTTATCCAAGTAAGTTTGTGGACCATTTTGTAGTGTGCAGCCTTATTACCTGTACAGAAAAACCCTCTTGAATATTTCAGTTTTGGTTTGATGAGGAAGGCCAAGAGAGTGAGAGCTTTCCTGATCTCCTTGGGCAGGCCATTCCACAATGCAGGAGCCACAGGGGAGAAAGCATGTGTACAGGCAGTTACTAATTCTGCCCCTTTGCAGGTTGGCACCTGCAGAAGCCCCTGCTGACATGAACAGAGTTCTCATGGCAAAGCATAGGGGGAGAAGTGGCCCTGCAAGAGGGGACAGGACCTTAGCCGAAACCTTAAACTGAGCTCAGTTAACAATGCTCAACCAAGGCAGCATCTAAAGATAAAGAAAGGGAGTAATATGCATGCTGTGTTTAGCGCTGGCTAATAGCTGAGCTGCAGGATTCTGGACTAGTTGGGAGTTTTCAAGGCAGCGTGGTGACCTTGTTTCAGTCACAATTTTCTCAGAGTTCTCATCTACCTTATTAGGTGTCTGTTATGGGGAGAAGAAAGGAAGGCAATAATAAGCAGCCTTGAGACTCTTCAGGAGTGAAAGTGGGGTATAAAAACCAACTCTTCCTCTTCTTCCTTTTGCTGCTGAAGGGAGTGATTGAGAGCATAGAATGTTCATGGAAATAACAGCTCAGGTTCTCAGATCAATGCATTTTGGTGGGGTGGCTGTGAAAATCTATTAAATCCTCTCACTGAGGAGCACTCATGGAGACCTACAGAGAATTTTTGTGTGAGCAAATGTAGCTGGTGTCAGCTGTGGACTGTCTCACACATCTAATAATTCCAAGGGAAAAGATACAGAAAACCAGAAACACCTCAATGTTGTTTGAATCCCATTATAGCAGTTGGCTGTAACCTTAACCAACTCAGCTCCTGAGAGTTTTGGGTTGCATCCCAGAGTACTATGAACAGGGAGTTTTATGAAAGGGGTTTTTACACATCTCTCTTCCTGCTGCAGTCATTTGCACTCCCTGAAATGCTGTTGCTTAGGTTTGGGAGAGTTTTTAAGAAGGGCATAGGGGGCTGGAGTCAGAAGGGGAAATCAGTCGTTCTCCCACCCATCCCCACCCCCACATATTGCACAAGATACAGAAGAGCTTGCACAAAAAGGGAGGATTTCTACCTATTCATTTTTCTAGCTGCAATACTTCTCCCATCCCACCCCACTTAGTTCCTGACCCTCTGGAACAGCTTTTGGTGAGGGCAGATGGGCAAATGATGAGTTCTGTAGGATTTAGCACACTTCATTCCTCGGTATAATATGAGCCTCATTAGTAGTGTGAAAACTTTCTTTTGCTATTTATGTAGGATTAAAAATCTGTTAATCACACATTTAATTCGTCAGTTATTTTGATTATCTTTTTCTTTTCACATTTGAAGGACCTGCTGAAGACTCCCAAGTGTTGCTATAAGATTTTTAAAATTATTAATTCATATGCTTTTATTGTTGCATTTCTGTTGGGCCAGGGTATGAGGTACATGTTTCACAGTAAAACAACATAGGAGATTAACACTAAAGTTTAGGTGGGAATCAAGAGCTGGATAATCCTTAATTTAAAAATGAGTAATAAATTAGAAGTTGAAACATGAAAACAATAGTTCATCAATTATTTGTGCAGTTATGAGAATTTAACTCTTAATGGCTGGATTCCCCACTGGTGTATTCGTACTTTGAAGACTGAAAACCATGCAGACTCTCCCTCTCATTATTGTACAGATTTTTCTCAATGTTACAGTAATCTGGGTATACACATTTCTACCACTGTAAGCCAGGCTGGTTTTTAAAAATTCTGAATTCAGACCAAGAACTTAACACGCACAGAAGGGCCTTCGCCCAAGCGAGATGCTCAGCTCTACCTACAGCTATGCTGGAGGGGCATTACAAAAGCAAACAAACCCTTGCTCAATTACTCTGTCCTTGTGCCGGCTGATGGATAGAATCAGACGAACATGTGCTTCTGTTCTGCCATCAGATGTAACTTCATTCAGCCAATCTTGAACACCTACCCAAGATCTTTCACAAAGGAGAAAGTCAAGGTGCTGCTTCAAGACAAAGATAGGCAAATAACTCTCTGCACAGCTAAATTTTGCACTGCCGCCATGAAATTGCGCACTATGTATTTGGATCAGAAAATTTCTCTCTGATCCAATTTCAAAAATACAAAGAGCCAATTGTCACTGGCAACTTAAACTATGTTTTAAATATTGAATCTAACATCTTAAAGTTTTTATGTTGTCTAATCTTTAAAAAATTTTATACTATTATTACTGTTTTTTCTCTTTTTAAATTGTCTTTCTTTTTAATTGCATGTATTTTATTTATTTGTTTGTTTGTTTGTTTATTTGTTTATTTATTTGATTTCTATATCGCCCTTCTGTATGGCTCAGGGCGGTTTACATACAACGTGGGGGATACATGGATAATTGAATTTTGGTCTGAATGTAAATAAATATTGATTGATTGAATTCCAATTATTTTAGCCCAGTAATTGATCAGATTGTTTGTCTACATGGCAATACTGTGCTTGAACAGCAAAGCTTTCTTTTTGACAGTTCCTCAGATTAGATAAAGAACTTTGCTTGGGGAAAGGAACAGCTGCTTTCAGGGTGGTGATTTAGTATAGGTTTGTAAGGTTACCCTGAAGAAATGTTCTGATCTTTGTCCAAACTTGTGAGCAAGCTTGCATCATAACTCTTGTAAGATTATTTCATTTTCTGCCTGAAAAGTATTTTTGCCACTAGGAATAGCTTTACAAGGCTTTAACAGCTTTAAATGTAGTGGGTGGGGGAGTATTTCCTAAAATTCTTTTATACATGCATCTTCTTGGAGAAGAAGAGAGTTCCTATTGAGCTAATTAATTAAGATGTATGTGGGATGGCTGGAAAAAAGTAGTTTGAATTCCAGGTTGCCACCCTCAAGGGGGGGAGGGTTTGGATGAAGTTACTATTAAATCCATACGTGACAACTTTGTATGTACTAGTGCATAACAAGGCATCGATATAACCTGTAAGAGTCTCAGTAAGTTGAAGTATTCTGGGACTTGCCTTTTGTTGTACTCTGCATGTGCCATTTAAACTTGTAATCTGCTTTTATGGAGTTAGAATGTTGCTAGGAATATAAGTTTATCTAGTCACGTTACCATAGTAAAATCTTCCACATCTTAGCTTTTATACATAGTAACTACATAGATTAAATTAGGTGCAGATGTAACTCATTGAATTTAAACCCCTCGACTAAATCTGATTGCATGTTAAGAAATGACAATACGAGAAAGGAAGAAAGGTTCCAAACAAACAGAGAAAAACAGAACCTTTCCAAGGCAATTGGTACAATAAATGTTATATATCAACAATTTTTTAAGGACCAACCAAAACGGTTTCTAGATATACTCAGTTTTCACAATTTTTCTTCAGTGGTTGATTCCTTATACTCTTATCAAGCAATTTTTATATATATAGATAGGCCACCGGCTCTGTAAAGTATTGTGTTTTTTGACTGACATTCCCCACAATACTTTATTCCCCTGATTTAAACAATATTCTTTGTGTTCACCTGGATCTCATCTTGAAAACTAAGTGGAATCTGTTCTGGTCAGTATTTGGATTGGTGAACATCAAGGAAGTCCAAGATCACAACATAGAGGCTGGGGAGATGTTCACCTCT
Source organism: Paroedura picta (assembly GCF_049243985.1). Classification (NCBI taxonomy): domain Eukaryota; kingdom Metazoa; phylum Chordata; class Lepidosauria; order Squamata; family Gekkonidae; genus Paroedura; species Paroedura picta. The sequence goes on from NC_135369.1 coordinate 134,950,817, forward strand.
GAACATCTCTTGCCTCAAAAATCCCAAGGGGCTTCCGTAAGTCAGCTGTGACTTGATTATGAAACAAAACATTCAATGTACCCACTGGATTCCTGTTTTATTTTGCTTATTTAGAAATGTAACCTTGTCTTGTCACAGAAATTCATGATTACTTGAATGTTCTTTTAAGTTTTTTATGCTACAGGGATAGAAACAGACAGATTACTAACCCTAAAACACCCACAAGCTAACATTTAGCTCTGTTGTCTGGATGTTAGGGGACCTGGAAGGTAGAATGGAGCTCCAGTAAGCATTGACACGCTAATATTAATATGACATTGTTGCACATGCTAAATTCTAATAAGTCTGAGAAGACAACCCATGAAGTAGAGCCATCATTTCTTTTAATAAGGTTTACTTGGAGTTTCCTCAGTGAAGAGACAAGGGTCATAAATGTACCTGGAAGTTACATAAGTACTTTGTAGATAGAAGGCAAAGATGGATGAACAGTAGATTTATTTTACATATATATATATACACACAATAAAAAAGGGTTTCTTTGTGTTCTTGCATGCTTTTGGTAGAATGCTTATCTCATTCTTCCCACTAGCTTCATGATTTCTGTCCCTCCACTGTTTGTGCTACTGTTGCTACTACAGGCCTGTCATAGTTTTACCCAGCCTTTCTCAACGTTTTTACCATTGAGAAACCCCTGAAACATCCTTCAGGCTTTGAGAAACCCCAGAAGTAGTGCGATCATTAAGAATATGACTGGGAAGCATAGCTATGTGTACACGCGCTCTGGGCCCCTTCCCTTCCCACCCCTTCCAGGCCCATCGTTAGCCATTTTTGGAGGAAGGATGGGTCCATATATGGTCATATCCCCTGATAAACGTTTAACACATTTTTTAAAATGTTAAAATTAATTCTCACCTATTCAGGAAATCCTTCCAGGGCTGTCAAGAAACCCCAGGACTTCACAAAACCCTACTTGAGACAGCCTGGCTTAACCATGGACTATTTCTCTGTTTCCCTTAGATCTGGAATCAGCAGGACCGTCAGTGCATCCTCAATGCCTTAGCACAGTTATTGCTGGACAAAGAATGCACTCTTCTGATCACCCGGCAGTTCCGTCCAATATTGCTCGATCTGTTGGAAAGGAATGCAGAAGTTATTAAATCTAGTGGCCAGATCAACCATGACCTTCACGAGAGGTTCTGTGTAGCAATGAGCAAACTTATTGGTGATCATCCGGATGTGATGCCGTAAGTCATGTGAAATCTGTGTGATTACTAACCTAGTTGGAGTAAGGCTGTGGGCTGAGCCATACGGTAGGTGAGAAGGAATTTTGTGTGGTAGGGCAAAACAGCATATGTCTGGTAAGCGATGTTTGCATTAGGAATATATGCATGTGTTCATATGCATGACTGGTCCAATTTCCATAATACTTTTGTTTTAGATAAAGAATTGCCGCATAGCTTATAACGCGGCAATGTGTATGTACCTGTATGGCCTATTGCTCTTAGTTTATTTCTGCTCAGTTGATTTGTGAGAATGAGTTTAATGTCTCCTGGTCAGTATTCCAATTGATTTAGATATTTCTGGAACTGAATTTAAGGCTGCATCTGATATATACTTATCTGAATGTGAAATGTCCAGCTGAATAAAAATATACCTGTACATTGACAATGATGAAGCATAAGAATGGATCCTGTCATTCTTTCACTGTCTTTTCTTTTGATGCATGGTGCCTTCTGCAGATGCAAAATTTATTCCAGCAGTACAAGAGTGGCTTGTTTAACACTTTGTACTAAAGGAATTGGTAGGTGTTGATGGGACAGAATGGTTGGGTTCCAGCAAATTACTGTCAGTTCAGGGAAGAGAGAGGAATACCTGTTACATCTTCATCCTCTTTGACAAAAAGGGAAAAAAAATTTTTTTACGGGGGATGGGGTGGGAAACCTTATGTGTCAATTATTCATGACCCAAAGCTGCAGTCCTAAGAACATATTCCTGGGAGTAAGCCCTGTTGAATAAAATGGAACTTGCTTTTGAGTAGGCCTGCTCCAGATTGTGCACTCCCCCCCCAAACATCTTTATTGGATGTTAAGTTCACTGTTGTTTAGGTGCCAATATGTGGTGAGAAAGCTGAATTTAATTTTTATCAATATTTAATGTTTTTAATTTTGAGAATTATATCCCACCCCTCCCACAATGTGGGTCTTGGCTGGGTCACAACATTTGAAAAATACGACAAAATCTTAAGCTTCATCATTAAAACATGTCAACAGTTAAAATCTTGACATTCTCCCAGAAAACGTTCAAAAGATAAAATGTCTGGCAAACCAATAACAGCTGAAAGCAAGGATTAATCATTCAGTCTTGCATGCCCTTCAGAACCTTGCCAGGTCTCCTCTGATACAGCATTGCACCTAGACGAGACTGTGATGGAAAAAGTCCTCACTCTGATGTAAGTAAAACAGACTTCCTGAGGACCATGCAGTATCAAAAAATTGCATAGTGCAAATAGCGTGTGGAGTTACATCAGGAAGTATATCATAATACTGCAATTATTATAATTAAAACATTTAACATCATTTGTTTTCCATAGAACCTATAACTTTTAAAATCAACTTCTGTCCAAGTTCAGGGAGGGGGGGGGTAAACATTGAGGTATTGTAGAATTAAAAATGATGACAATGAGCCTTCACATGTTAGATTAAGTGAAAATTTCCTCATTTTTTCTGTTCAAGTTACAGTTGCTTTCACTGCCTTTGTTGATTGTAGATTTGCTCTGAGATATTTTAAGGATACTTCACCAGTGTTCCAAAGACTCTTTCTGGAGAGTTCTGATACAAACATGGTTCGGTATGGACGGAGACGAATGAAGTTAAGAGATCTCATGGAAGCAGCATACAAGTTCCTGCAAAAAGATCAGTCTGTTTTCAGAGAGCTGTGGGACTGGAGTGTTTGTGTTCCATTACTGAGGAGTCATGATACTTTGGTCCGATGGTAAGTCTTAATTGTTGTTGTAAGTAAATATAGTTCATAAAGCTGGGTGTCTTTTTACATTTACCCTGTCAGTCTGGGCTAAATTACCATTATTAGATTGATATTAGAATAATGATTAAATTATCATTATTAGATGAGGTTGACTTGAGCCTGCAGTATGTACAAGACTGGGATCTCACTGAAGCTTTACACTCATAAGAAGAGCAGTTTTTGTTGACATAATCAGACTAAAATTGTCCTTTGTCACTTAAATATCACCTCCCAAAATTGAAGGAACTGATAACTTTTCACTAATCGCAGCCAAAATTTTGGTAGACTTTAACTGAAAAAAACAAGTTCCCATAATTACAAACCGGTACAATAACAACTAGGAAATCGTCTACATTTACAGGGTGTTACAGTACCCCTTACCATCAATTCATTGCTTAAAGGGTTCGCCTTTATTGTCTGATACTCATACTGTCCAGGGCCAGCAAGTATAAAATGTATCATATCTACTTGTTGTTTGATTGAACCATCAGTAATACTAAATCTTCTATCCTTAAAACCTGTGTATTTATCACATGGACAATTGCCCCATGCATGATACAGTTAAATATATAAGCTTTCATGCATTTTCTGCTAATTATCCCTACTGTTCAATTTATATCAGATTCTAAAATGACTATGGGACTGTTGTGTTTTTATTTTACATATTTTTATAATACAAAGTTTCTAAATATGTTAGAGCTAAATATGATAAAAAGCAGAATGTGCCTACATATTCTGTGCTGCAAAGTATATCCATAAACCCAGTGTCAGTTTTATAGCTGCATGCAGGTTGCATGCATTTTTGGTGAATCTTGCTATATTTACAAAGTCCTAGAAACAGGTTAATTTAAAGTCTGAAGATTAAGCTTTGGCATCAGTTCCATTTTCTGCCATTGTTGAAGGGAACATGAAGCTGTCAAAAACACATATTTTCACAGCAAAGAAAGATGAATAAAATTTCATAGACTTAGACTAGAGTAACGCCACATAAGTCTCCTTTTCTTCAATTGTGCATTAGCATTCTTTAGCATGATGCACATTCAATGCTTTGGAAACTTTGATCTTGTGAAATGTTTTATTTTGTATGGCTCCATTCCTTCAACTGAAAGGTTCCTCCATTATAAGGCTAAAAACAACACCCCAGTGTTCAGGATTTACAATGCTTTTATTTTCCTGCATGTTCTCTCCCCCTCTAACTTACAAAGTACAATTTTTCTTTCTTTAGGTACACTGCCAGTTGTCTAGCTTTGATTACATGTATGAATTATGATAATCGATTGGCTTTCCTGAAGAAGATCTTTAATCCAGAAGAACTAATAAATTTCAGACTTAAGTAGGTCCTTTTTGGGTTGTTTGCTGCTTTTGTATATTATTTTGGAGGGGAGGGGGATGTTGATTGTTTCAGTGTTTCATGGATGTTTGTAAGGTTGCCTCCACTAGTTCAGAAACCGTTTAATAAGTTTGGTTTTGGATTTGACAGGTTACTAGAAGAATCACGGGTGCAGAATGTGGAGCGTGCCCTCGTCTTGGCCAACTCAGACATATCCTTTTGGAACAAAGAGAAGGGACTGCAATATACTCAGGGAGAGATAGTATCTGCCGATCTTTCTGCAAAGGTAGTAGCAGTCTGCGGAGTTGTGCTACCTAGACAGAACTCTGGGCCTGGAGTAAATGTAAGTAAAAGTAAAGCATTCATATGCAAGCTGCATTGCAAGAGTTGTCATTATTGTTGTGGATATTCAGCATTTTGGATTAGCTAGTGGGATTTTTGCAATGGGAGCTAGCAAGTATAGAGATTCTAGGTGAATGACCGTCTACTGAGAAAACCTTGGGAATGGAGCCAAGAGCTTGATAAAGAGCTGCAGAAATGTGGACTAGTATGTAGCCGTCTAAACTCAGTTATTTTGAGATGCAGTTGAGGGGCTGATAATTCCAACTTGGTACTGCAGGCCTGCTCTTCTTTTATCAGTTGCATAGTTGGTGTGGGAGTGGGAGTCTCCATTCTGCGTCAGCAGGGCTCTCATACTGGCAACGTGAATGGTGATTGGGCTGAATTGGGTGAGAAAGCTTGACACTTCTCTCCCCAGCAGTGCTCCTTGTTACAGAGGGAAACACTGGGAAAAGAAGGCTCCTTGTATTGGAAAAAACCCAGTTCTGCTTATGGAGCCAGTGGGTGTTAGCAGGCAAGTTTAGAAGCCCATATAGAGCGTCACAGCCCCAAGATCTGCCAGAACTGTTGAAGGTAGTCCTATCTGTAAAAACAATTTTCTTTCTATGGATCTTGACCTTGCTTGTTTCAAACATCCTGTTTTAAGTACTCAAACTCAGTTGATAAAGCTGCTTCCTCTGTCTCAGCAGGAGAGCATCTTGAACCGGTTTGTGTTGGTTGAGTCCACCTGTACAAATCTTCAAAAGCTTGCTACAGCTGTAGCTTCCCAGAATGCTGTGTTACTCGAAGGACCCGTAGGATGTGGCAAAACATCGATAGTAGAATGCTTGGCAGCAGTCACGGGAAGAATGAAGCCACCTTACATTCTAAAAGTCCAACTTGGCGATCAAACTGACAGCAAGGTAAAATCAAAAGCTTTCAAACCAGCTTAAGAAAATATTACAATATGTTTATAAACTTAGAATGAGACAAAAATGGATTGACTGGTCTGACACATATACTTGTCCTGTTCTTTTGTTGTGGTTACATAGGTTTACCAGAATAATGTCTAATCTTAAAACTTATTCAAGTAATTATTATGAATTCAGTACTAATGTTAGAATTTTATTTAGTATATATATTTCATCACTATGTATCCATAAAGATAATCTCTAGGGGGAAAAAACATGTATAATCAATCAGCATTAAAACACTTCAAACCAAAAAGAATCATTATTAGGAGCAAATAACTCATAGCAGGAAAAAAGCATAATCAGAATGACTGTAACCGTATACAGTTCAGATAAAAGGCATAATAAAGTAATATGTGAGCAATAAAATAGATAAAATCCCTAAAATGGCCTAAATAACTATAAAATCTTTCTAGACACTGAGAGATTGGAAGCCTATACAAATAAAAGTGTCCTAACTGGGCTCCTAAAGCTAGATGGTGCAAACTTCCGTGTGGACAGCATATCACAGATGGATGTCCCTACTGATAAACTTATGACAGTGGAGCACATAGAACAGGTGAAGATCTTAATTGGTGGGCAGATAATTGTAGGATAAAACAGCTTCATGTACTCTGGTCTCAAGTCTTTAGATTTTAATCCCACTGCTTTGAATTGAATCTATCTTTCAGTATGATCCTGATATCCAGCCCCTAACGATAGACTCATTGCATATTCTGGCATTTCTTGTAAGTGGGAGCATTCCTAGGTTGAAAAAACTGTGTCTGATTACTTTTCAAAACTGATGTCATTCCAGTACTTCAACGAAATTTCTGAATATTTTGACCCTTCTGTCCATGTCCATTTCCTTCTTGATGCAGTATGAAGGAATATTTCTTATTGGGTACACGTAGATCATTTGATAGATCTGAGGAAGTGCAAGCAGAGTTCCACTTACACGTTTGCATTTTGTCACCCTCCCTCTCACGTTGCAGCCCCCTAAGTCCCCTGAAAAGCACTTTAGAAAAATCCAGGATTGTAAGGAGAGTGGGATGCAGAGCAACAAGGTGTAGTCAAAAGGATGAATTAGTGAACATTTCCCCTGTCCCCTGCACAAGCCGTAGTGCGCTTCTGCCTGCCCAATATAAATTTGTATCCATCCTGATGTACCTTTAAGTAGGATTACAATCTCCAGTTAGCATTTTTGTTTTGCTTTTAAAAAGTAAAACTAACAAAAAAGCAAAACATGGGTGCTAGGCCTTCCCCTTGCCCTGGGCAGGCCTGCCAAGGTCTGGAGAGGCCTTGGTGGGCCTTTTTGGGGGTGAGGGGAGTGATGGTGGGGACCCTGCTCCTCTCCCTCATCCTGAAAAGGCCCACCAAAGCCTCTCCAGGCCTGGGCGGTTCTCTTTGTCAGGGTGGTAGAGCACTGGTGGGGACTGTGTTCCACCACCCTGCCCTGAAAGGGGGGGAGAATGCTGACAGGAACCCCCTGTTCCCCCCCCCCCCGCTCCAAAAGGCCATCAAGGCCTCTCCAGGCCTGGGTGGCCTTTTCGGGGCATGGAGTGCAGAAACACTTGCAGGGAAACACTTCCTCCCCCCCTACCATGCCCTGGCAAGGCTGCAGTCAGAGCTGCTCGGGGTGGTGGGAGTGCTGGCAGGGCCATGACGGCCTCTCTCCCCTGGCAGCACTGCTGAGGCCTGGCGGGGCTGAGGCCTGGCGGGGCTGCTCGGGGCAGGGGCAAGTGCTGGCAGGGGCTCCCTCCTTTCTCCACCCCCACAGGACCCGCAGTCCCAGGCTCTCTGCCCTCCCTTCCAGCTCTCACTTACTGGGCTGGTACTCCTTCCAGATGGAAGAAATTGGAGGAGGATACAGCCAAGGGTGGGACATCCCTCCTGACTGGCCGTTCATTGGATGTATGACCAATTAGGGCCAATTAGGGATGGGACAGCCAGGGCAGCCTACCTGATTGGTAGGTGATGAGTCCTAACTCCTCCCAGCGCTCTCTTACCAATTTATTTATATGTTCAGATTTGAATTTAATAAAGCTTTTCGGCCTTGAATAGTCATTGCTCATCTTAGTAATCTTTTCTGTTTAAATACTATGCTGATACTTGTTCCCCTGTGTATTGTTGGGTTTTTTTAATATGTGGATTTGTAAATTGTATATTCCTAAGCAAAGACTGTTCCAAGGTTCAGAAACTTAAGGATTGAATCCTGAGATTCTGTACTAGCAGAACAGGGGAGGACATTTTTTCCCCAGAGTCCTCTGCAAATCCCCACCCAGAGGCCCTGGTCCTCAGAATCAGTATTTTGAGGAGCTCTGTAGTCTGCCATGGGAGGCAAAGACAGGTTGAATTTACTTCTGTGACCTTTGAATCCAACCCAAATTAAGTATAAGATGTCATATATAGAAGGAAAAACAGCAATCATATTTCAGAAACCTTGGTGTTTGCATGCATTGATCTTTTATTTATGCAGAGACCTGTGATGAGGTCTTTAACTTGTTTGCTTTTATTTTTGATAGGTCTTACTAGGCATGTACCGTTGTACAGATGTTCCAGGTGAATTTGTATGGCAACCAGGGGCCTTGACCCAGGCAGTGAGCAAAGGGCACTGGATACTCTTGGAGGATATTGACTATGCTCCTCTGGATGTGGTATGCCGTTCTGCCTCTTATAGGTGCATTCTAAAAAATGCATTTTGACTGAGAGGCATAACTAGCCTCATTTTATGATTAGAATCCATAGCTGCAAAAGAAGAAAGAGCAATTTATTTAACTGGTGTTCACACATAATAATCATGTTTCATAGTCTTTATACATTGTTGCTTGAGCATTATAGAGTGTGTGTGTGTGTATTTTTTCACTCAGCTCTGTACTGTATATTAAATTAAAACATTCATTAGGACTCACTTAATAGATTTACCAAGCTAACAGCATGATTCACACTTGGGATAGGGAGGGAGGAAATTGCTATATGGCTGTATTAGAACTTTTAAGTTTGTAAATATTGATGGTGAAGAAATATTCTCTGATTTTTCTCTTGCTTAGATCTCTGTATTGATTCCTCTTTTGGAAAATGGAGAACTCTTGATTCCCGGGCGCAGCGACTGTATAAAAGTGGCTCCTGGATTCCATCTTTTTGCAACAAGGAGGTAGATAGTAGTCCTGCGTGATGCTCCTTCTCCACTCACCCAGCGCACCTGCCACTCTCTAAAACCTCTTATTCCATTGGTTCAGGGTTACACGTAGGTCAGGCCATCACAGTTCTCATCTTTTTAAGTATGTGGGGAGCCATGATTAGTCCACACTTTGGGTCTTCTTGCTTGTTCACTGAAAGTTCAGCAATCAGTATAGCCCAGCCTTCTTTAATAACAGACTCTCGTTCTGACACTTCACTGAGTAGTTGGAGTTGAGAGTTCAAAGAAGCACTTCTTCTTCCAAAGAGTAATAAACACGTGGAATTCACTGCTGCAGGAAGTGATGGGGGCTACAAGCACGGACAGCTTCAAGAGGGGTTGGGATAAACCTATGGAAAAGAGGTCCATCAATGGCTATTAACCACAACGTATAGATGGACCACTATGTCAGAGGCAGTGATGCTTTGTATCCTTGGTGTTTGGGGGAGATAGTGGGAGGCCTTCTGGAGTTCTGTCCTTGCTGATGGACAACCTGATGGCACCTGGGTTTTGGTCAGTGTGTGACACAGAGTGTTCAACTGGATGGGATGTTGACCTGATCCATCGTAGCTTCTTTTCTTATTCACTGTTCCACTCACACACTCCCATCATGTATTCATATCCTAGACATATAGATGTACATTAGTTTATTTCCCTGAAACATACAGCCCACATTTCAACAAAACAAGAAGTTAACTTTTATTAATAGTTTGAACAAAACACTGAAGAAAGTAAGGTAGATATTAATGACACTTTATCTCCAATTGAACTTTTGAACTGTTCCCCTGTTCCTGTAATTGGGATTGTTTGCTACAATTGACCCTTTTCAACCAGCTCTAAACTGCTCTTCTCCATAGTGTCACTTAACCAGAAACACTCTCTTCTCTCCCAACTGCTTTCTTAACTGCAGTTTTCCAGCTGTCCTTTCCTAGAATTATCATTATTAGTAAGGGAACTGTAGATGATGAAGATAAGTTTCTTGTGCCGGTAGTTTTTGGGGTTTTGATTCCTATGAGCCTGCAGGCAGAATAGTCTCTAGAACCCCTGCTAAGCTGTGACTGGTTAGGCTTGATCTGTTCTGTGCTATAACAATTCTGATTCTTCCACAACATTGAAAAATAACTTGTGACTTGATTAATTTAGAGTCTTCAGTTATAGCGGTGGTTGGTACAGACAACAGAACAGCCATGCTGCTCTTCTAGACAAGTACTGGACGAAGATTCGGCTGGATAATATGTCTAAGGCTGAACTCAAAGAGGTATTGTGAGGCTGTGTAATCCTTTCATTGGAAATTTAAAAGTGCGTTCTTTGCTCTTCATTTGTAGGTAAAAACTGAGTATGTCACACGGGCAAAAAGGTTAAAGCTCTTTTTAAAAGCCCAGATTCAGGGCCTTGAGCTCTCATAATTTCTCATATGATTTTCCCCTAGAGTTGAGCCCAAACAAATGATAACCTTATAAACTCAGCTTGTTACTCTTGTATCATCCTTGAATCTATTGAAATCTTTATTATGCTGTGTACTAATTTATTGCTCATACTCTGCCTATATGTGTGGACTAATAAATCGCAGACATCTTACATCTTGTATAAAACTACATTGGTCTTAAAGGTGCCACTGGACACTGCTGCTTCAGACTCACACGGCTGCCCACCTGAAACTGAGCAAGGCTGTTAGTGATAGGACCTTTGGGGGTAGATAATTCATAGGTTCTCCAGAAGTTGGAAGCTACTTGATGGCACGTATCTCTCAGTCATATTAGCTTATTTGAGTATTACATCTGATAGTGGGTCAAACAAATATTTTGCACACAAACACACAAATCTGCAATTGTGTTTACTTTTTACAAAAAGCGAAGAAGACCATCTTCCGTGGAATGTCTTTGCTGAACAGTAGTTCAAGACTAAACTTGAAATAGCCTGAAGTTGCCTTCCAGTTGCTCAGCATGGCTTTGGACAAAGGCTTAAGTACTGCAGTTCCTATTTATTAAATAAAGCCCTGAATAAATACAAGAAACAGTTAAGTACATGTCTGTAAGAAGAGCCTTCAAGAGGCGTGCAAAATGAAAACAGTAGATGGGACACTCAACATAGTTGTACAGGTCAAGATCAGACAACTATGTTGGTGGGATGATAGCTGCTTACCCTTTCCCTTGGAATCCCCCCCCCCTTCCAGAGTCATCAGATTATGTTTGTGCTTCATGTATGAGATTTCTTTTTCAAGTAGCTGCTATTCAAACACAATAGACAACCCATATACAATCAGAGTTGACCTGCTGTAGGCACTTGCATACTAAAATTTTGTGTGTGTTTAGGTGCTAATAAAATGTGAACCGCATGTTTATGTCTGGCACCTCTCTTCGGTGGGTGAAGACTTGGTCCCTCTCCACATGTGACTAGGGAGGATTAAACAACTTGGGCCATAGAGTTCAGTTGTACTAAAGGGATTTTCTTCATGATATGTTTAGGATTGTACTCCGCATGTCTGTATTGGAGCAAAACTCATGGAGCTGTTTTACTGTTGAAGCAATTGTAAGCACTTAGCTGAAATAATGTCCTTTGTTTTTACAGGTTCTTCAAAAGAGTTACCCTAAACTTTCTACAGTAATGGATTGCCTACTAGACATATACATTAGACTTACTGGCAACAGACATCAGTTTGAAAATAACATTTCCGGAGATGAGGTCACAACTGAAGATGCGTCTCACTTATTACCAGAAACCAAAAGGCCAAGTTTAGAGGGCAGAGAGTTATCTCTGAGGTATTGTAATATACAATTAAGCTGATTTATATTTTGCTTTGGGAAACAAATCATCTCTGGACAACTGTTCCCTAAAGCTTTGGAGGCCATTTACTCTTGGCCTCAATTGGAATTCCTAGTGAGAAACCATTAATTGAATGAGAAGGTGATGAGCTGGCCTTCTTTTTAATACCAAGCAATTAATAAAAGGAAGCCTTAGTAGTGTACAGGTGGGGGAGCGTTAAATGAGAACATTGCTCTTCAGCTGTTTCACAAAATTTCTCATTTTACCTTAGGGACTTACTGAATTGGTGCAACAGGGTTGCTTACAGCTTTGACCATTCGTCTCCTTCTACTGTGCTGAATGTTTTCCATGAGGTATGAGTTGCTCTTAGTTTCAAATAATATTGACATTTTCCCAAGGACACAAAATGTTAAATTGCATCTAGTAAATGGGCTGGTTGAGAATGTGGGGAGAACTGTCCAACCCAGGTAGAGCTGCTTCCTCCATGTGCTGATACACATGATTGTGGTCACTGCTAGGAAGTGGTGGTTGCTTCTGGAGTTACATTGTCTTTGCCACATTTTCTCGTGGAAAGAGTTTTCAAATAACAATTTGCCCATAGTGTGGTTGTCGGGTCTTGCTTGACAGTCACATCCCACTTGGTGGATTATGACCTTCCATTCCCAGCAAGCAGGCACCATGGTCATGACGTAGGTTATGGCAGCATTATTGAAATTCTGTACAGCAAACAGGGTTCCCTCCGGTCAGTTTCAGCACTCCTTTGACACAGCCACCTTGAGTCCCTCTCCTAGCCCACGCTCCCATAGTTACTTCTCACATTCTCAGGCATGGGTGTTACCTTCCCTTGCCGAACTTTTCTCTGTTGCTGTCTTTAAATCCTTCTCCACCCTTGTCCCCGTGTCTGAAGGTTCTGGGCAGAGCCCTCAATCATGCCATGCTCTGTCACCTCTCCATCCAAGAAGTATGCCCTCCCCTGACTTAGCAGCTCCAGCCCCTGCCAGCCTCTCCCCAGACTTCTGGCCATACTTGTGCTACTGGGCTATTGCCCTCAGCTGGATTTCTCTGTGAAAATCATTCATTTCTCTTTCCTTCTCTCCCCCCTCCCCTGGACAGGCATTGGACTGTTTCACAGCTATGTTGTCCAAGCAAAGCAGTAAAATGAAGATAGCAGAAGTCATTGGGAGCCAGCTGAACATTTCCAAGCACAAGGTACTTTAGAAGTTGTCACACCCTTTAACAGGTATTTGTCAGTGTCCCATTGCAGAAAGAAACATTTTGATCAGATGAAATAGTTTGGTAGTGTTCAATCTTGCCTCTTCAATCAACAGGATTTTTCATTTTACTTTCTGTGTATTTGTAGTTTAAAAAAGGAATAAAAGCTAGGATTTAAAAAACTATGCAATTAGTTTTGTACTCACACATAGACATTAGGTGTATATTTCTTGAACAGCCGCTTTCTGTGCTGTATGGCTTCTGAAGTTGAAAAGGTACCTAGTGATACAAAGTGACTGTTCAGAGTTCACAATCCCATTGGGATGAGGCAGAATCTGACACTGTCACCCCAAAGTAACTCTTTGATTTGTATGCAGTGCATCTTAATACACAATTGCTTTATGTATGGTGCAAGGCTACATTCTGTATTTATATTGTAGTACATGATCACATGAATTTCATAGTGAAGCAAAATGATGCATAGATGGAAGGGGAAAAATGCAAGATGTTTAAACTGGATTCATAAAGGAAGAGGTTCTAGAGATCGTATTGAAATTTTTCAATGGCTACAGAAGTGTACCATGGAATTTCAAAAGCAAATCAGCTTGTGTATCTACTTTGTGAATCATGAAGCGCTACAGATCGTTTTAAAAGAAATGGGTTTGTTACAACATCTGATTGTTTTGATGAGCAGCCATTACTCCGGACAAGTGATTTCTGTTGAGACAAGATATGGAGAACCAGAATGGCTTCCAGTTGGCAAAGCTGTCAGACCAAGGACATATATTAATTCCCAATCTGTATGCAGAACCTGTCATAAAGAAAACTGGATTAGATTTAAATGAAGGTGAAGTGAACATTGAAGGAACAAACAATTTAGGATACAGAGATGGTACCTCATTACTGACAATAGTGAAGGCCTGAAACCACTGCTGATGAAGGTTAAAGGAGGAATTACAGCTGAACATCAAGAAAAGAGAAGTAATGACTGCTGAGGAATTGAAGATTTTCTGTTCCTCGGCTCCATCGACCAAGAAGGATATTGAGGGCAGTCATGAAGAAACTGGCAAAGGTCCTTAAATGTAGAGAATTATTGCTGGGGATCGAAAGAATTCTATGATATTTCCCATTATGATATATGGATGTGAAAACTGACAGGAAGAAAATTGTTTGGTGTTGGATGAGAGTTTTACAGATAGCATGGACCTCCCATCCACCACCACCACCAAGAAGTCGATTCTAGATCAAGTCAAGCCTGAATTCTCCCTAGAGAAGTTAAAATGACCAAAATGAGGCTATCAAATTTTGATCACATGATGAGAAGACAAGATTCACTGGAAAAGATAATCATGCTAGGAAAAGTCAAAGGCGGCAGGAAAAGAGGAAGACCCAACATGAAATGGATTGGCTCGATCAAGGAAGTCATTGCTTTCAGTTTGTAAGACGTGATCACGGCTATTAATGATAGGCCATTTTGGAGGTTATTAATTCACAGATTCATTGTAAGTTGGAAGTGACTTGGCAACACAGCAAAGCAGAGTTCATTGTGCATGTTTTTATTCTTTGTTTTCTGCAGGCTGAATACTACTGTCAGCTTTATAAACCGGACATCATAATAGGGGAAGAAGAAGTCACAGTGGGAAGAGTCCAGCTGTTTAGAAACCAAACCCGTGCACTACTAATGGAAAGGTATTTGATGGCTTTAATCTTTCAGGCTGCTTTGTAGTATCAAATTCTGTGGTAACTTTTTTAGCAATTCTAATTGATTGTTCAGGGAACCTCATGAGAGAGAACATACATGTATGGAATTGGTAATGGAGATATGCCTTGAAGCACTACAGACTTAAAACTGCAGCAGTGTTATAGGGGATTTTTCACTTTCATGTTGACAGGAAAAAGCAGACATTTGCACCCACACGTCCATCTTCAGTATTAATTGAGCAACTTGCGGTGTGTGTTGACAAAGGAGAGCCTGTGCTGTTGGTTGGTGAAACAGGGACAGGCAAAACATCTGCTGTACAGTACCTGGCCCATATTACAGGTAAAACGTACCATAAACCTGGGAAATTCTATCAGGGCATTCTAGGGTTGCTCACAAGGAGACTTATGGTGTTTTTTTGTTTTGCTTCCTGTTTCAAGGACACTACCTGAGGGTTGTCAATATGAATCAGCAGAGTGATACAGCAGATCTCCTAGGGGGGTGAGTGGTTAATAATTTTGTATATTGTTCTTGTCAACTTGAATAAACTACAAATGAACCATCAATTCCTTTTGGTAACTCCAGTCCAAACAAAATGTATAGGAATTGTCCAGGCTATTTCAAATCATTAATGGATCTTTTTATTTCTTCTTTTTATAATAATTCAAAACTTTATAAATCATCCAAAATCATAAATCACAACCAAAACGGGTTCCTGGGTAAATAATATCCCATTTTCCCAAACTTCCTCAGTGATTGTGATCCTTTGTATTTTCTTAATATTTTCACTGCTCCACATTAATTATCCCATGGGCTCTCTGCTCATCATGTTTTAAGTCTTAATTAGCTAGATTTCTTGAATAAGCCATATCATCACATAATTTTGAGTTCAGTCTGTGTTAGTATGCTGCATTCTGCTTTGCTCTCCTAATGCTGCTGTTGTCAAAAGCTTGTCCTATTATTGGTGTAACCTGTTTTTCATAATGGTTTAGGACTGTTATGTACAATATTTCTGGTAATACTGCCCACCATATTTGCTACAGGCAAACAAAATTCCAATCAAAGCATCTTTACAAACAATTCTGCTCTAGTCCTGAAGTGTGGCTGTATGTCTAATTACATTTATTGATTATTTTATTATTAATACTAATTACTTTATTAAGTGATCATTTCAGTTTTATGTAGCTTTTCCGTTCTTGAGTAGTGACATCACACAGATTTTAAAAATTATACTGTATGTATATGGTAGGCTACAAATGAGTGCTTTATGCATACAGTGATATTACTTGACTAATTAAAAAAAAGAACCTTAACATTTCCATGCTACTTGACTGCAACACACTGTTGAAGATTTCAATGCATGTTTTGTACTTTTACATTCTTTATAGCTATAAGCCAGTGGATAACAAAGTGATATGGATGCCCTTGCGAGAGTCTTTTGAAGAGCTTTTCACTCAGACATTTTCCAAAAAACAAAATCAGACGTTTTTGGGGCACATCCAAACCTGTTACAGGCAGAAACGGTGGCATGATCTCCTCAAACTTATGCAGCATGTTCATAAATCAGCTGTGAATAAAGAAGCAAAAGAAAATGGTAAGACCTTCCCTAACTAGGAAATGCTTGAGCCTTCACACTTTAACTAGAAAGTGCCGTTCAGCAGAAGCTGAAGCACTTTTAAGCAGCTTGATTTCAGAGATTTAGGCAGGTTTTGATTTTCACCCTGAAATTAATTAAATTAAAAAGTGCTTATGTTTGGCTGAGTTGCCTTGTTAAGGTATGCTTCCTTTGAATTGTAAAAATGAAAAATGCTGTAAAAAATATCAGAGCAACTTTTCTGTAGTGCCTTGAAGTAATCTATCAGTGCTATCAGTCTGAAACCTCCCCTGACTTACTGAAGTTTTGTGGATGGTTTTGAGTAGGCAGCTTGGATGTCACTGTGCCTGGTGTTCCTCAAATCCTGGAGCCAGCCCTGTGTTCTGGCAATGGAATTTCACAAGGCAGGTGTAGGCAGCCCTTGTTGCCTGAGTGCAGCACTGTGTTTTATCTGTTAAGATACTGGGAATCCTTAGGTAGGCAGAGTAGTTTTGGTTATAGAGGAGTGCTTCTGGGGATTCTTTCTGAGCATACTAAATAGCAGTGTGGCATGCCTGTGTGAAATGGCCCCTGCTGTTGTGTTAGAGCTGATAGTGCTCTGGAGGATAAAACCAGGAGTAATTTGAGTTGATAACATCACCTCTTGTTCAAAGGCAAGTCCCAGGGCTATACTATGGCCCAAACTAACTTGAGTACACTTCCAGCTTTTGTGATGGAGCAAAGTAGTTCATGTGCCAAGCAAAATGGTCTGCCATGCCATCATTTGGCAGGTGTGCCAGGTGTTGCCTATCACTCTGTGCACTAGTTGAAAAGTGACCAGAACAGTTTGATTTCTTCCAGCATTTAAACAGTTCTTTTTATTCACACCGAGCCTGTGATTTGCACAGTAACCTTCCAAACAGCTACTGTTCAAACCTGTTTTGGACTTATGCCAAATCAATATTAGTTTATTTTTTTCAATTTCTTGACCATCCCTCTTGACAGAACTAACTTGAGGCAGTTTTCAAAAGTTTCAATAAAAACATAAATAATTCATAAAAACAAACATCAGTTTATCAATTAATGTAACAATTATTAACTATTAAAACCTGTAAAAAGGATTGAAACCATCAGACTAGTTGCTGGCTATTAATTATAGTATTGTGCTGTTAGTAGCTCTTATAGTTTGCCATCCATATCCTCTTTCAGGGGAGGTCCATACAGAGGAGGGCCCAAATAATGTTATTACTGGAGTTCATTGGCCACAACCAAACACTTGACAGAAGAGCTCCATCTTGCAGGCCCTGTGAACTGAGCCAGCTCCAGCAGAGCCTTTAGCTCTTCTAGGAGCTCACTCCACCAGGTAGGGGCCAGGACTGGAAAGGCCCTGGCCCTGGGTGACACCAAACATTTGTCGATTCATAAACCTCAGTATTTTTCTTCATTATGTTGATTCTAGCTTGGCTTTGTTTTTCTAGGTTCTCTGTTGAAGGAAAAGTGGGAAGCATTTGGGATTCGATTGAACCATGCTCAACAACAAATGAAGATGACGGAAAATTCTTTGGTCTTTGCATTTGTAGAGGTAGATGTTTTGTTTTTTATATCCTTGGTGGACATTGCTTCATTTTGCCTTTTTAATGGAAAAACTTCATTAGATAACAATGTAACTGCACATTGGTGGAATAGGTTTCCGGTAGAATGAATCAGTGAGCATAGTTGTTGTGCAGTTTATCTGGAATTGGGAATGGGGAAGACAGAGCGAACTGATTTTGTATGTTTCTAAATCTTGGAGTTTTAAAAATCCCAGTTTTATAGGAAAATATATAGAAAATAATTGCACATAGACAAGTAGGCAAACAAAGGGTTAATTTTTCAATCTCCCAAACCAGTAGCCTTGGAGCCCCTTTGGGGAAAAACTTGCCAACTAGTTTGAAGTTCTGACAAGTGACCAAGAACAAAATTTGAGTCCAGGGATACTTTTTTGGCCAACAAAGTATTATTCAGGGTATATACTTTTGTGTGCATGCGCACTTCTTCAAATACCAACCATTTGAAGAACTTTGCATACACACAAAAGCGTGTATGGTTAAATAAATCTTCATTGGTCTTCAAGATGTCCCTGAATTCAGATTTTGTTCTGCTGCTTCTGACCAACACAGTTACCCAAATCAATCATACAAGAAAATAAGATCCTTTTGTACCTTCAGTGATGATCTAAAGTTGATTGATCGCTGTCTCACCAGTTTGATGCCGTATTCCCGTACACAACCCAGGACTGATAGTTCCTCACTTCCCTTCCTTATTGTGGTGCTCATGATGGGAGTGGGTGGCTCAGTGGTTTAAGCACAGCTATGTTGGACAGCAGTGATCCTGTGTGCCACAATAATGTTCTGGTATTTTCATCTGCCCTCAGTTCTCCACCCCACTTCAGGCTGCTTTAACTTGTCCTATGTAATAGCACCCTTAGTCTATTTCTTCATGGTCCAAGGAAGAGGAGAGGCAAACACCCCATGGCAAGCCATGAGGAAGGATCCTTTGGCAGCAAGAAATGCTCATGTGACTAGGTATTAAAAACATTGGGGTAAAATTAAAAACCCTTTATAAATTAATTTATGACTTCAAGGTGAAAGCACTTCAATACATAGATGCTATTGAGGCTAGGGTGGGGGAGATTAGTATCAGAAATGGATTCAGGATTATCAGTGTGTAATGTTTTCTGATCTTTTCACATAGACAAAACTTTAAAAACATGCTCCATTTTGAGGGTGGCATCAGAAGATTTATTCTCATATATCAGCCTTCCTTTTCTGTTTTGTTTTAGGGCATTCTGGCACAAGCTGTGAAGAAGGGAGAATGGATTCTACTGGATGAGATTAACTTGGCTGCAGCAGAAACTTTAGAATGCTTGAGTGGTTTACTTGAAGGGCTCTCTGGTTCATTGGTGTTGCTGGATAGAGGAGACACAGGTATTGTTGTTCTCCAGCAAGCTTTTCTCAGGCAGTAAAATGTTTTAGAAGTGACTCTTCTAAAAGATAGTTACACATGGGTAGCTGCGTTAGACTGCAGTAGCATAAAAAAATTCAAATCCAATAGCATCTTAAAGACCAACAAAAGTATTCAGGGTATAAAGTTTTGTGAGTCAAATTTCTGATGAACTGAGCATTGACTCACAAAACCTTATACTGTTGAAAAATGTGTTAGTCCTTAGGATGATACTGGAAGTTCACATATCTTCTATTATTATAAAGTGGTTAAAAAAAAAGTTTTGTCACCTACATTAGTGTAGCACTAGTATGAAGAGTTATATTTCAATTACCAATCATGCTTGACCTAATTTTAGTAGAGATGCATTTTTACTTGCCTTTCAACAGCAGTCCCCAACCTTTTTCAGACTGGGGAGGGAGCCCGGGGATTGGGGGGGTGGTGAGGGAGAGTGGCGCTTGCCGGCGGGTGCAAATGCGCAGTGGGCTGCATGCTGCGGGGGGGAGGCGTGGGCACAAATGCACAGGTGCAGCAGCTCCGTGCCTGCGCATTTGCGCCTGCTGGCGAGCGCCGCTCTTCCTCTCCCTCCCCCCAATCAGGGATCCTGAGCAGATTTAGACTGCCTAAACAGGTTTATCATATCTGAAAGTGGTAGAATGAAGCATTAGATTTTCCATGGAGGTTTCTTTTCTTCAATGAATTGATTATATTTTGCCTGTGGAGCTAGAAGGAGGCATAAACTGATATTAAGAATACATTCCTCCACTGATAGACAGCACTGTGCTACCCTGCTGTCTTTACAGAAAGGTTGTTAAACAACTTTGGGGAATCTTCATCCCAGAAGCAAAGGTAGGATTACATAGCTCACAGAAGACTTAGAAAAGGAAAATAACTTGCTAATGTCAATGTTGTTCTGTATCCCAAGATTTTTGGGGGCTTAGATATAAACACATTAATTTGCTTTTTTGTTTTGAGAATGAACAGAAATGAAATTGTTCATGTTTTTTTCCTCCTAGAGCCTTTGGCACGTCATCCAAATTTTCGTTTGTTTGCCTGTATGAATCCAGCTACTGATATTGGGAAAAGAAATCTACCTCCAGGAATACGGAACAGGTACACAAGACTGACCAATGTTATCTAGCTGCTTCAAAAGTTTTTGTGTTTTTGCAGCTGAACCATGCTGGCAGATTGGTATGTGGTAGAATAATTACTGCTGCCACTCTCGGGAAGGAGTAGCAGAATGGATGCTACACTTTTCTTCAAATATGCATAAGTTAACAAAGTGGGAGGAGGACATAAAGTTATTCAGTGCTATCCTGGGAAAGATAAAGGGAGAGCAACCAGCATGGCCCTGTTGGTTACTTTCCAAGAAGTCAGCATTGTATGGCAGCTAAGAAACAGCTGGATAAAAGTCTCCTTGGCTATATGAGTGGATTTTATGATGATTTGATCCTTCCTGGTCATACATTTCAATTAAGTTCAGCAAGCAAGAGCACTGAGAAGTAAGTTGTTGTTGGCAGGCTTCCAAATTTTCATTCAGCATTAAATTCTCAACTTGCACTTTGATTTCCCACTGCGTTTCCAACAAGTCTGCCTGTTATGAACTGTGTGCTGACACTGGTGACAAATGCAAGGTGTTGCTGTTCCTGCAGAGCCCAAAACAATTCTAGCAGCACCACGTTGCATTGTGCTTTATAAGCAGACTTGGTAATGTTTTAAATTTAGCTATTGACTACTACAACAGATTGTAATAAGGCTTAAATCTGCTGGATATAAGGTTTACTGAGCAGTACAATGGCATCTCTTTAGGTTTACTGAACTATATGTGCAAGAACTACAAAATGAGGAAGACCTGCAGATTCTTATAATGGATTATTTGAAAGGTTGGAATGTGAGCAAAAATGTTGTGCAAGGGATCATAAGGTAAGTTTTATGCATGTATCAAAGTTCACATTTTAAAAATGCTTAGGGTTGGGTAATGCACCACACATATGACCATTCAGCAGTTTTGGATATATTAATATCTGATAAAAAATACATTACAATTTAGTAGAATTAACATGTGATAATATAGGCTAACATGGCCAAGTATGATTTTTAAGGCCTTTTTTGTTGTTTTGGTCCTTCTTGAAAGACCTCTAAAGAGGTTAACATGAAACTCGTGTCCATCTTCTAGATGTTCCAGCTATATGTTAGCATTCACAAGCTGTACACTGAAGTTCCCTCGTGCTGGCCTGAGTATTTTCTGCCTTTGTATTAAGTAGTATTGGTCATCTTCATAAGAGAGCTCTCCATTGTAAGACAATATGAACTACATTAACCAAGGACCATTCTCTTTATCTTTATTCACTGTGTTATTTGTGTGAACTTGGCTGTATGAGTGGCTTGTCACGTGAATCCTCAGTGCGCTAGTAGAATATCAACAACTTTTAATCTAAAGATTGTTTTTTAACATATGATCTCAACTAGCAAGCTAGCCTTGGTAGTGTTTCTGAAGTTCATTACAACCCTTCCCCCTATCCCATTACCCCGGCACTTTTCTCCTAATAATTTGAAAGCAATCATGTGAGAAAAGTGATTTATAGATTATCGCTTGAAAACTGATTCTGTCAGATGGCTAGTTATCCTCAGAGGACTGTCTGAGTTGCTTCAGATTTAAGTTAGTTTATCCTGTTAAGTAGTTAACCAGCAGGTGTGATGAGATAAAGCAGATGAACAGGGACTTTTGAATAATCAGGGACCTTTGCCTATCATCCATCTTTGGGCATGTGAGCATGTTCCATAGCAGAGGACAGTGCTTATGGTCGTATTCAGGGCCTTGTGCTCTGCGGGTGAAAACCTGTTGGTCGTTCCCGGCCCTAGGGAAGCACGCCTGGCCTCGACCAGGGCCAGGGCCTTTTCGGTCCTGGCCCCGACCTGGTGGAATGAGCTCCCGGGAGAGCTGCGGGCCCTGCGGGATCTTTCAACATTCCGCAGGGCCTGCAAGACGGAGCTCTTCCGCCAGGTTTATGGTTGAGGCCGGGGCTGATAATAGATCTATGCCTCCCCCGGGGACTCGGGTTCTGGACCCGAAGCAAAACATCATCAGGACCTCCTCTCCACCCGCTAGTAGTGGGAGGGAGGGGGGGAGTTGAGCTGCCATTCTTGCCATGCCGGCAATATTGGCAATGTTATTATTGTTTTATGGGGTTTTAATGGGGAATTGCGATATTGTTACCCGCCACGAGCCGCAAGGGAGTGGCGGGCTATAAATCTAATAATAATAATAATAAATGAGGCAGTATTTTCCTTTACTGCACAGTGTGAGATTTAACTGGAACACTGAACAAAGCTTTAAAGCTGCTTGTCAAATCCCCTGCTTCCTAATCAAAGAGAAGATGTTGATAAAATATCTTCTTTGAAACAAAGTGTGGTATTACATACATGAAAAGTAGAGTATTTCATTGTTGACTCCTTCTCTGTAGCTTCTATTTGTCTGTGAGAAAGGAATGTGAAACAAAGCTGGTAGATGGGACAGGCCACAGGCCTCACTACAGCCTTCGTACTCTGTGCAGAGCGTTAAGATTTGCCTCAACCAATCCATGCAGCAATACACAGCGTTCACTTTATGAGGTAACGATCATTGTTCTATGTTCCTAAACCTTTGTTTAACTTTAAAAGTCCAGGAAGGATAAGTATCCACAAGGTTGTCTGATGTTATAACCTGAAATGTCCCCTTGAAGCTTTCAGTATAAATATCTGCCATCTTCTTCTCAATAGGGTTTTTGCTTGGGCTTCCTCACACAACTTGACAGAATTTCGTACCCAGTAGTTCAGAAGCTAATACGCCATTATATCCTTTTTGGAAATGTAAAAAGCATTCTCAAGCAGGTGAGTAACTGACTATTTAAAGGTTGGGTTTTTAAAAATATTAATAGAACTGATGTTAGTTAATTTAAACATCCTATTGTGGAGGTAACTTTAACTGTGTTCATAGTTGGTCCATTCCGAAAACAACTGATAACAGAGATTTCTTGTGATTTTTTTTCTCCCGCTTTTACTGAAACAATGAACTGAACAACTGTAAATGCCTTCTCACCTGTTTCTGCATGAGGAGACATATTTTTTTTTAGCCTCACCTTGTATATCCTTTGGATGCTGCAAGTCGATTCTAGCATTTGTGCTTTCCTTTTTGTACAAAAAGGCAGATTTTTCAGAAGGGAGGGGGGAGAGAGGATGGTGATGAGGAAAGGGATGTTTCCAAACGGCTCACAATGGTTAACATGAATCTCATATTGGACTCATATTGGGATAAATTTTAATTTGCCTGGTATATCCTCCACCCTCACACTGTTGTTATACCTTAGAAGGCTAACCTCACTCTTCAAGGAGCATGCTTTCTTTTAAGATCAACTACAATTTCATGCTTTCTGACCTAACCCTCTCTATCTTCAGTTTCACCCAGACAGGATGATCCTGTGCTCTAATTTTCCAAAGGCTCTCTGTTCTTTTTACATCTATCAATGTATAGTTCTAATGGTGTTCTTTTTTAAAATATATATCCTTCACTAGAAGAAGGAGCCTACATGCCCTGGGCTTGAACTTGGGCCCCACATCTTCCATCGCATCCGAACATCCATCTTTCATAAAGAGTCTCACCTTTTTGCATGCCATGATGGCAAGAAGAGGCTCAGAACATAAGGTTCAGCACATAAGCTTTACTACTGACTGGTAAAGGAGCCATTGCCAGACCACCCTACAAGCCACTCTGCCTGTCCTGTGGCCTTTCTCAGGGCATACCCATTCCAGATGTCTGCTAGGTAGTGACCTCCTCACAGCCCTTGGACTTTGTGCTTTTCCCTCCTTTGATTGTTAAAGCCTAATCGTTTGCAGTTTTTAGTCTGAGCATGCATCTTAATACTAATTGATTCTAGTGGTTGGAAGAATCCTTTAGAGCTTGCCCTAGAAGCAACTCCTATTTGAATCTGCACACACTTGATTCCCAGCAGTGTGGCTGCACAGATGTTCACACGTTACAAATAAAGAGTCTGTTCTACAGTGAAGCAACAAACATGGAATTGTGTTTTGTGAAATAACTGTTACGTAATACGTTTTATGTGCTAATGTCTTTGCCTTTAAGTGAGGAAGAACTAATTGTCCCTAAACAAGGTTTGTTTCTTTAATATTACTATAGCCCTTACCGGAGCCTAAAGGAAGCCGAATGATAAAGATAGAGGGATACTGGATTCCAGTTGGTGATAAGGAGCCTACAGTGGATGAAACTTATGTGCTCACACCTTCGGTTAAACTTAATCTCAGAGATATCGTCAGAGTGGTATCAGCTGGGTATGTTGGACATCAGTAACAACTTTTCTGTCCTCAGGAAGTAATATGCTTCAAGTTGGGGAGTAGCTTCCCCCTGCTGGTGGAGAAATGTATATAACAATTGTAGATTTTATCCTCCCATTGCAGATTTCCACTTTGACCCTTCTGCTGTTCTGGAAGGAAGGTGTTCCCTGTCTTCAAGGAGCAGAATTTGGGGGGAGGCCAATGGGCTACAGTAGGAGGAAGGGATGGTCAGAAATCACCCCACTCCCATGGTAGTGGAAATAACTTATACTGGCTCAAAACATCATTTGAATTTAAACAAATTAACCTGGACTTTGTTCGTGCCTTTTTTTGTCTTCCTGTGACACAAAGAATCAAGACTGCATCTTTACAACTTTTTTTTTAATAATTGCTATTCCTTAAGATTCTAGCAGCCATTTAAGGAAGACAAATGTGCCTCTAGAGCAACGTTGTCAGTGGGGTGTGTACTACCCATACTTAGAATAGCTGTACATGCAGATACACTGTTCAAATTTTACTATGTCATATGCAGGAGGTTGCTTTGTAGAGAAATGTATACTGCAAATGTTCCCTACCTTGAGCTTTGATATTTGGCAAAACCTTTGAAAATGCATGCCGTGCTATGGGTAAAATCCGTTTCTAGAAGCTCTCCTAGACCTTATGCTGTGAAGCAAGCAAGGGTTGCAGGGTTTTAAGAAATGTCTGGCCGTCACAAATTGTTTTCTTGTCTGTTAATTCTTAAAGGACTTACCCAGTGCTGATCCAAGGAGACACTTCCATTGGTAAAACCAGCTTAATCCGCTGTTTGGCTGCCGCTAGCGGGAACCATTGTGTTCGGATTAACAATCATGAGCACACTGACATTCAGGAGTATATCGGCTGTTACACATCGGATGCAACTGGCAAGCTGATATTTAAGGAAGGTAGAGTCATATTCAAGTTTACTATGTTAATCTCTTATCTGTTCTTGGTTCATCTAGGATTTATCATCCAGTACGGTATTACATATTGCTCACAAAGTTGCAGTGCATAGCTTTTCCCTGTCCACACGGTCTAGTGATCCCTTCCCAATGCAATTCTGTTTAGAACAAATCTTTGATGGGAATCGATTGTTTCACGATTTAAGACTGACAATTTGGAGTTGTGTAGGAGAGAAGTGAAAGCTGTCTCATTAAGGCCCATTATGCACGGCCGCCGAAACGGCGATTTCGGGTCACATGGAAAACGCGGAGGGGGAAGACGCGACGCATACCGGTTATGTACGGGGCGGGGCGCGACGGCGGCAAAACCCAGAGTAACCGATTATGCACGCGGCGATCCGGGCGCCACTTCTGGTTGCGCCCCGGTCACCCGGAAGCTGCGCTTTCTTCCGCGTTTCACTGACGCGGCTTTTTCGGCGGCATGCACCAAAGCTGCGGCCGGTTGCAGCCGGCTCCGTGCGTTATCAGTGATTTTAGTCGCCGCCATTCCACCCCGAATGTGCGCTAAAACCCCCGTGCATAATGGGTCCAAAGCACGCATGCTGATGTTGAGCCCGCTGGAGGATGTTCTCTCACAGCCTAATTAGTTGACAATATGGTTGTGAAGGAAATGGGGTGGGGAAGATGGCTTCAACCTCCTTGGAGGAAGTGTAGTTGACTTCCTTAACAGAGGGGCCCAGCACTTGTGCTCTTTCTTTAGAAGCTTTGGAGCTGTGCTTTATGTCAGGGTTCAAGAAACCAGTCAGTAGACTTTTCTTAAGGCCTCTCAATTCTTAATAAATTTGTGTAATTAAATCAGGCTTTCAGGTATTAGCACCTCTGAATACTCAGCTCAAATCAAACTAATTGTTGCCATGTTCCAGCATATTCAGTAGGAACATGCAACCTCTGATGCAAATTTAAGGAGAAATTACTGTTTGATCCATTTTGTGACTTTCAGTAGGCTTTTCTGGGTCAGCCTGCAAAGTCTGACAAGAGATTTCATTGTGTTCTGTGCCAGAGTAGATCAGCAAATCATCATTAGCCTGGGCAAATCCAAAACTGTTTCAGAAGGCAGCAGCACAGGTCCTCCTGGGGACCCAGTGGAGAGCACACATTTGGCCACTGCTCTCCCAGCTGCACTGGCTCTAGATGGAAGACCAAATAAAGTCTTGGTCTTAACCTTTAAAGCCATAAGCAATCTGTGATCGTTGTATCTATGGGACCACCTCTCCCATTATGCCCCCCAAAGAGCACAGGAGGCAGAATAGGGAAAATTGTATTATAGCTATTTATTTAGGTATGGATGTTATAGTATTGTATTTTTGGAGGGGTTGATTTTCAGATGACTCTGCCTGAGACATCCAGATGCTGCTCCAAACATCTGGC
Source organism: Paroedura picta (assembly GCF_049243985.1). Classification (NCBI taxonomy): domain Eukaryota; kingdom Metazoa; phylum Chordata; class Lepidosauria; order Squamata; family Gekkonidae; genus Paroedura; species Paroedura picta. Next base: position 134,977,519 of record NC_135369.1, read on the forward strand.
AAATGTTTCCGGGAGGGTCTGTCCATCAGGAGATAGAGCTAGGTGTCATCTCCATGTTGGTGACACTGCAGCGTAAAACCCTTAACCAGCTGAACTAGAGGACATGTATATAGACATTAAAAAGTGTGTGGGAGAGTATCACGCTCTGTGGTGCACAAAGGGGTCAGATAGCTCTTCCCAACCCTCTGTGTCAGGTTCTTAAAGAAGGAGACTAGCCACTTTTGGGCTGTCCCCCTAATCCAGTGAGGCGGTGGGCTAGCTCGTGATAGACCACATCAAATGCAGCTGACAGATCTAGAAGCACAAGGATAGCTGAACTGCCCTGATCCAGCTGGTGTCGAAGATCATCCATCAGAGCGACCAGTGCCATCTCCAACCCGTGGCCATTTTCCAAGGGTGCGAAATGAGAAATCTTTTCAGAGTTGGCTCAGTCATATTAAATGCACACATCCTAGGCGTCTCCTATACAAATGAGATACTGATTGTTATTTCTACCCTTCTGTTAAAATTGGTTTCTTTTTATCTTGTCAGTACATAATAGAAGTCACCTTATAGCTCAATGTAAAGCAACAAGAAGTACTGTTGTTTTTCAGAAGTTTAAATTTTGTAATTGCTTTAAAGGTGTCCTAATTGATGCAATGAGAAAAGGCTACTGGATAATCCTAGATGAACTGAACCTGGCACCTTCTGATGTTCTGGAAGCATTGAACAGATTGCTAGACGACAACAGAGAGTTGTTTATAGCAGAGACTCAAGAAACTGTCAAAGCCCACCCAAGATTCATGCTCTTTGCCACACAAAATCCGCCAGGTCTCTATGGAGGCAGGAAGGTTGGTAGAATGGTTCTAAGACAATGATTACTCTGGATGTCATCTCTCTCTCTCAACTCCCCCTTGTGCTCTTGCTCAAAACTTCCAGGCATATAGGTTGCTCTCCCCTGTTAAATTTGTACAACGGTCATAGTTAGAATTAACCAGATGTCACAGCATAGTTGGAACAGTTGTGAATCACTCTGAATGGGTTAGTACTGTAAATATTTGTATATAAATAATAATACAGTACCCATGAATAAAATGTAGACTGTTATGACAGGCTCCCTTCATGTTTCCTTACTCTGAGGAAAACTTTTCCCCTAAAAATAAAATGGAGTTCCCTCACTGACTGAGCTGACCTTGTAGTATGGTTTCTTTGTTGTAATTAGTAAAGCTGGCTGTCCTACTCTGTCACTGACAGAAGTTTTGGCATGAACTCAGCCATAGAACTTTATGGGTGTCAAGTTCTCAGTTGACTTCTCAGTAAGCAGTCTTGACATGTTTCGCAAAAGATTTATTGAAAAGAAATGAACCAATTCCATGAAAATGTTGAAAATACACTTGGAGATTGTTATAGCCCAATCGGCCCGATCTACATGCTATGTCAAGAACCCCAACTTTGCAGAGTAACTGCCCCACTTGCCATTTGTCAAATGTATGTGTGAACTCCAAACCTCAGATATCCTGACTTTGAAGCTAGGGTCAAGCAGATAAGACTGCAGCAGCTACTCCTCCCATGACCCATCTATCAACAAAGGAACAGTGCACAGCCTAAACAGATCAAAGTGAAACCATTAACAAATCTGCACATCATAACAATCTCCAATTCCAACCCCATCACACAGAGAGAAATGAAACATGCTTACAGTAAAATATGGCAGGAGGTAGGTGCCAACATAGATCTTGACAATGAGAAGGTGTAAGAGCCCTAATTTCTAAAACCTTTTCAGAACGGCACTGAAACAATGACAGTTTAACCAAAACAAAAGATTTCATTTAACATATTTAGTTATTTATTCAATTTTTTGACTGCCCTCCTGGCAAGCTACCTCAGGGCAGCGTACAAAATTATAAAACACAAAATTAAAACAAATAAAATAGAGTTTTAAAATTAATTTGAATAAATAATGGCTGGTTAAAAATAGCGATATTTCCACAGAGCGTCTGTGGGTTGGTGGGACCATAATGATGTAGTTCGTAATTATGTGTTCACTTTGGCCCCAGCTAAAAGCCTGGTGAAAGAGCCAGGGGGAGGGGTAGATGGAACAAGAAGATAAAGTTTTACTATAAGAAATCGTTGTTGTACAGGTTGTAGAATCTGAATTACCAGCTTTAGAAAGATTTCTGAGTTTTGTCACTGAAAGGCTTTTGTTTCCATGTTTACCCAGACACACTTTTTTCCTCTGAACTCCCCTGGTTGTCTAGAAGGTAGTACCTTGCATAGTACCTGAGATTCCCTTTCTAGAATCACCAGCAACCCTCTAACGTCTGAGGTGCCTGAATCAAGTTTCGATACCAGTCCAAGGAAATTCTCAACCAATTTCCCTTTTTAACTGAGCAGGGGTCTTTCTTCTCTCCCTAGAAGATTTCTCCTCCCTTTGACTTGAATTCGGAGTATAAAAACAGTGCAATTCCTGCTGCCAAATATCAGTGCGGAACTGCTAAATTCAGCCTACTAGTCGAGAATGTTTTCTTTGGCTAAAATTTTCCTAATTTATTGTTCTGCTTACGCATAGACAGGTCTTCTCTAGACACAGGTTCTGTCAGACTCTGAATCAAAATAACTTCTCTCCAGCACTAGGCTCTGATATCATCTCTCTCACAGCTGTTGTTGGCTAATCAGAGCACTTGGAGAGCTAGTTTGGTGTAGTGGTTAGGAGTGTGGACTTCTAATCTGGTGAACCGGGGTTGATTCTGCATTCCCCACGTGCAATCAGCTGGGTGACCTTGGGCTCGCCACGGCACTGATAAAGTTGTTCTGACTGAGCAGTACTATCAGGGCTCTCTCAGCCTCAGCCGCCTCACAGAGTGTCTGTTGTGGGGAGAAGAAAGGCCACTTTGAGACTCCTTCGGGTAGAGAAAAGTGGCATGTAAGAACCAGCTCTTCTTCTGTTCCTGCTTCAGTGAAGAATTTGCGCTTCATATCCTGTTCCTTCAGCTTTTGGGGCCTGGCTTTGAAAGTGCTATCCTTTACAAATGTATATCCCAGGCTGGTAGACTGAAAGCTTCAGAGAGGAATCTTTATTTTATGTATATATGGGTATTTGGACTCAAGAGAGGGAGTAGGTTTTCAGAGAGGAATATCTGTAGCTATAGAGAATACCTGAAAGAGTGGCCAGTTTGGAGGATCACACAGTTCTATGAGTAACTTTAAAGAAATCACATTAGGTCCTGCTTACAACACTATCTGCCATCTTAACTCTTTCATAGGCTTTCTTGTCTAGAAAACTTGCTAATGTTTTCAAATAATTGGATACACCCAGCTCAATTTTTCAGTTATTTGTTTTAGATATTTGTTTATTGCATATAACTGTTATATCCTAAAGAGGGTTGTGTGCATTTGAAATACTCTTGAATGAATTTGTTTTTCTGGAGCAAACGTTTCAAGAACACTTTGAAATGAATAATAAAAAAAAGCCATTACACTTGTAATAGAGCTTCTGCTATGCAGATAGACTAGCTTTGTCATATTCTGTACTGCTATAAGGGGGTAACATTTAACAATCTATTATTCTTATTTGTATTTTAGGTATTGTCGAGAGCCTTCAGGAATAGATTTGTAGAGCTGCATTTTGATGAATTACCAAGTTCAGAGTTGGAAACAATCCTGCACAAGCGATGCCAACTTCCTCCTTCTTACTGTTCTAAACTTGTCCAAGTCATGTTGGAATTGCAGGTACTTGGCATTTTATGCCTGGAATATTTTCACTTAAGTAATGTGAATAGGTTGGCAAGTAGGCTTCCAAGCTGGGAAGTTCTGAATCTGTAAATGATGGCTGGTCAAAACTTGGAATTCCACATGTCTTTTGGAAACCAGCATGGTGTAGTAGTTAAAGAGGAGGGGGCTCTAATCTGGAGAACTGGGTTTGATTCCCCACTTCTCCACATGCAGCCAGGTAGTTGACCTTGGACTAGTCACAGTTGTCTTACAGCTGTTCTTGCAGGGAAGTTCTGCTAGAGTTCCTTCAGTCCCACCTACCTCACAGAGTGACTGTTGTGGGGAGAGGAAGGGACAGGGGGATTTGTAAGCCAGTTCTGGACTTTCTGGTAGTGAAAAGGAGGGTATAAAAAAAGAAGGCATATTTTGATTTTGTTCAGTTGGGGTTGCATAGTGGCCAAGCGAGATCATCTAGTTATATGAGAGACAAGAGTTCACCTTAGGAACTTTCGCAATAAGCTGCAACCCCCATGTCCCACCTGCCTCCTTGAGGTCCCTCAGCCATCAAGAGTATCTTTTTTAGAGAAGAGAGAAGCTAAATTCAAGTCCACCAACTCCTCAAAGACCAGCAAGAATGTTAGGTTATAAACTTTGAAGAGTCAAAGCTCCCTTCCTCAGATACCTGACTGAGAAGAGAGAGATTGTCTGAACCATTTCTGTTCAAGGTTTGTTGGATCCAACTATTTTTCTTTGGGAGATAGTTGGGTAATCAATATCTGAACAGCTAATTTTTTGGCTGTATGAGAATGGGAGAGGGAAGGGTTTTAAAGGCTCTTGGTTCATTGGAAGTTTTATAGTTATGGGGCCAGGTTAGAGTTTTGCCACTTAAGCCTCACTGGTAAGGTAAATTGGATTATAGTATTTGGTTTGTGTTCAGAACGGTTCCATCCAAGTGTCTCACAAGCCAATGGTTAAGGGAAAGAGCAGTGTAGGGCTTCTAATATTGAACCAATCAGCAGCAGTTTGGGAGCAACTAGCAGAAATTTAGTAATTAATTTTGGAGGATGAAGAAAACAGTCTTCCAACAAGAGTTGGATTTAAAAGAATTTGCTGACTGTAGTATCTTTAATTTAGACAACCTGTTTCCCGAACCCTAAAATATTGAATAGGATGCTGGACCACTGAGATATGATAGTGTATTTATCAGCTGCCTTCAGGGCCCCCTCCCCCTCAGGCAAACCAAACTTCTAAAGTCAAATTCAAGTTTTAAAAATAACAGGAATTTCAGGGAAATTAACTCTCTCCTAGTTTTCTTGCTGACATACTGGCATTTAAAGTATTAGAGTAGTAGTACAGCACAGGCACAAATTTACCTCTTGATTGAGGATTAGCGCTCCGATTTTTGGCTTTTCTGAGTGTTGGAATAGCTTCCATGGATGCTTGTTGGGTCCAGGAAGAACCTCAGTGAATGCTGGATTGAGAAGAGGTCTGATTAGGGATGGACACAAATTGAACCACAAAAAAGGAAATTCATTGTGTTCAGGAACTGACCTGTCACGAACTTCCATACATTTTCAAGCAGTTTGTGGTGGTTGGTGGATAAAACAGAAAGCAGGTGTTTATCACAGTCCCTTTAAGCCCTTGCTTTCTATTCCCAGCAAAAGCTGCAAAAGCAGCTGAGTGGCAGGGAGCACCTCACTGCTGTTCAGCTGATGTTTGGGCTCTCTACAAGTCCCATTTTAAGGGCCTGCAGTTCCTTTCAGCAGGGTTGGCAGAGCAACAAACTGCTTTGATACGTGTTCAGTTCACATTTTGGCCACAAACAACACAAATCTCATTTTTCCAGTTTGTTCCCCCCCCCCCACAGGCCTGATAGAGTGTCAGGAAGACAAGGGAATTATTGCAAGGGGAGTGAAGATGGAAAAGTAGCAGTAGATCCAGAGGTCAGTGAATGGCAACAAAGGCTTATTTTGTGTCCTTATTAACCCAGTCTCATCGCAGAGGTTCGTCGGTGTTTTCAGGCAAGCACGGATTCATTACACTTCGTGATCTCTTCCGATGGGCTGAGAGGTACCGATTGGCAGAACAAAAAGAAAAGGACTATGACTGGCTTCAGCATTTAGCGAACGATGGTGAGAATTTCTCCTCTTTTCAATTAAATATTGCTCCTCTACAGGGAAAGCTGTGATTCCAAGTCTTAGATCATTGAGTCTGGCTTCTAAAATGGTATGGACAAGCATACTGATGTATGTATATTTGACTTTTTGTACCTAGGGTTTATGCTTTTGGCCGGAAGAGTCCGGAAACAAGAAGAAGAGGTGGTTATTCAGGCTGTCATTGAAAAACACTTTAAGAAGAAACTGAATCCCATCTCCATCTTCTCACAAGAAAGTATGAAGAAGCAAATTAATCGGTTTACAGAAGATGGTAAATGAGAAATTTTAATGCTTGGTTAATTTTAATTCCTGATTATTGCTGATGGTGACTTCTGTGTGTGGGTAATTGTCTATCTCTTCTCCCTCCACTTTAAAGCATCTGCATTGACGTCTGTAATGGATGACCAGTTTGGTCATGTTGTGTGGACTCAAAGGATGACACGGCTTGCTGTGCTGGTAGGCCGAGCATTGGAGTTTGGTGAGCCCATACTACTTGTTGGAGACACAGGGTAAACTGTTTTTTCTTGTTACATTATTGCTTTGTATTACCTTCAGAAATTGTGTGTGCAGTGTTATGCATGCTGGTATTGCTCCTGTGAGCTGTAGCTAGTTGTGCATTTTCTGACAAAATTCTGGAAAACTGTAAGAAAAATAATTTTTAGTGGGAGCATGGTGACTGATCATCTTTTGGTTAAATCTACCCTCTGTTACCTGCTTCCCTTTCCCTTTCCACTTATGGTAATATCTGTGAAGAAGAAAATAAAAGATAGCAGAGTGCACATATGAAGATGGGTCAGTGGGAAGATATTATTTAGTTAGAAATATAAATAAATAAATAAATAAATATTGTTGTTGTTGTTGTTATGTGCGAAGTCGTGTCCGACCCATCGCGACCCCATGGACAATGATCCTCCAGGCCTTCCTGTCCTCTACCATTCCCCGGAGTCCATTTAAGTTTGCACCTACTGCTTCAGTGACTCCATCCATCCACCTCATTCTCTGTCGTCCCCTTCTTCTTTTGCCCTCGATCTCTCCCAGCATTAGGCTCTTCTCCAGGGAGTCCTTCCTTCTCATGAGGTGGCCAAAATATTTGAGTTTCATCTTCAGGATCTGGCCTTCTAAAGAGCAGTCAGGGCTGATCTCCTCGAGGACTGACCGGTTTGTTCGCCTTGCAGTCCAAGGGACTCGCAAGAGTCTTCTCCAGCACCAGAGTTCAAAAGCCTCAATTCTTTGACGCTCGGCCTTCCTTATGGTCCAACTTTCGCAGCCATACATTGCAACTGGGAAGACCATAGCCTTGAATAAACGCACTTTTGTTGGCAGGGTGATGTCTCTGCTTTTTAGGATGCTGTCTAGATTTGCCATAGCTTTCCTCCCCAGGAGCAAGCGTCTTTTAATTTCTTTGCTGCAGTCCCCATCTGCAGTGATCTTGGAGCCCAGGAAAATAAAATCTGTCACTATCTCCATTTCTTCCCCTTCTATTTGGAAGGAATTGAGAGGGCCGGATGCCATGATCTTTGTTTTCTTGATGTTGAGTTTCAAGCCAACTTTTGCACTCTCCTCCTTCACCCGCATCAACAGGCTCTTTAGTTCCTCTTCACTTTCTGCCATTAGAGTGGTATCATCTGCATATCTGAGGTTGTTGATATTTCTCCCTGCAATCTTGATCCCAATTTGTGACTCCTCTAATCCCGCATTTCTCATGATGTGCTCTGCATACAAGTTAAATAGGCAAGGCGACAGTATACAGCCTTGCCGAACTCCTTTCTCAATTTTGAACCAGTCAGTGATTCCATGTTCAGTTCTCACTGTTGCTTCTTGACCTGCATATAAATTTCTCAAGAGACAAATAAGATGCTCTGGTATTCCCATCTCTTTAAGAACTTGCCACAATTTGTTGTGCTCCACACAATCAAAGGCTTTAGCATAGTCAATGAAGCAGAAGTAGACGTTCTTCTGGTACTCCCTAGCTTTCTCCATGATCCAGCGTATGTTGGCAATTTGATCTCTAGTTCCTCTGCCTCTTCGAAATCCTGCCTGTACTTCTGGAAGTTCTCGGTCCACATATTGCTGGAGCCCAGCTTGTAGGATTTTGAGCATAACTTTGCTAGCATGAGAAATTAGTGCAATGGTGCGGTAGTTTGAACATTCTTTGGCATTGCCCTTCTTTGGGATTGGAATATAAACTGACCTTTTCCAATCCTGTGGCCATTGTTGAGTTTTCCAAATTTGCTGGCATATTGAGTGTAGCACTTTTACTGCATCGTCCTTTAAGATTTTGAATAGTTCAACTGGAATGCTGTCACTACCACTAGCTTTATTGTTGCTCAGACTTCCTAAGGCCCATTTGACTTCACATTCCAGGATGTCTGGCTCCAGGTCAGTAACTACCCCATTGTGGTCATCAGGGATGTTAAGCTCACTCTTGTATAGTTCTTCTGTATAATTTTGCCACCTTTGTTTGATCTCTTCTGCTTCTGTGAGGTCCCTACCATTTTGGTCCCTTATCATACCCATCTTTGCATGAAACGTTCTCTTCATATCTCCAATTTTCTTGAAAAGATCTCTGGTCCTCCCCATTCTATTGTTTTCTTCTATTTGTTTGCACTGTTCATTTAAGAAGGCATTCTTATCTCTTCTAGCTTTTCTCTGGAATTCTGCATTCAATTGGGTGTATCTTTCTCTTTCTCCCTTGCCTTTCACTTCCCTTCTCTCCTTAGCTATTTGTAAAGCTTCCTCAGACAGCCATTTTGATTTCTTGCATTTCTTTTTCTTTGGGATGGTTTTAGTTGCTACCTCTTGTACAATGTTGCGAACCTCCGTCCATAGTTCTTCAGGCACTCTGTCTATCAGATCTAATTCCTTAAATCTATTTGTCACCTCTACTGTGTATTCGTCGGGGATATGATTTAGTTCATACCTGAGTGGCCTAGTGCTTTTCCCTACTTTCTTCAATTTAAGCCTAAATTTTGCAACAAGAAGCTCATGATCTGAACCACAATCAGCTCCTGGTCTTGTTTTTATTGACTGGATAGAACTTTTCCATCTTTGGCTGCAGAGCACATAGTCAATCTGATTTCTGTGTTGACCGTCTGGTGATGTCCATGTGTAGAGTCGTCTCTTGGGTTGCTGGAAAAGAGTGTTTGCTATGACCATTGTATTCTCTTGACAAAATTCTACCAGCCTGTGCCCTGCTTCATTTTGTACTCCAAGGCCAAACTTGCCTGTTATCCCGGTTATCTTTTGGCTTCCTACTTTAGCATTCCAATCCCCCATGATGATAAGCACATCATTTTTGGGCGTTGCTTCTAGAAGGTGTTGTAGGGCTTCATAGAACTGATCAACTTCATCCTCTTCAGCAGCAGTGGTTGGGGCGTAGACCTGGATCACTGTGATGTTGAATGGTTTGCCTTGGATTCGAACTGAGATCATTCTTTCATTTTGGGGATTGTATCCCAAGACTGCTTTTCCTACTCTCTTATTGATTATGAAGGCTACTCCATTTCTTCTGCGAGATTCTTGTCCACAGTAGTATACCTGATGGTCATCTGAATTAAATTCACCCATTCCTGTCCATTTTAGTTCACTGATTCCTAAAATGTCGATGTTCAGTCTTCTCATTTCTTGTTTAACCACATCCAGCTTGCCTGGATAAATATATAAATATATAAATATATATAAATAAATATATAAATATATAAATATATAAATATTTATAGTCATGCGTATTCTGGTATGCTGGTTTCATTCCTGTACTCATTTATCAGGAGGAAGTACTGAGCTGCTTAAAAAGCACAAAATAATTCTATTATGAAGAAAAACAACTTTGAATAGAAAGAGGAGAGAGAGGAAGATCTAACTGGCTGTCTAACTGCTGTTTGTTACTGGGAGGGGTGGTGAATAAATTGCATCACATAAATAAATAAAAATAGAAATATCTGTTGTGGAAACAAGCAGAGGAAGTGTGCTCAAAGGAGCAGGAAGTCATCAAAGAGCCAATCAGAACACTGGAGGAGATTATTTGAAAAACATTAGGAAGTTCCTAAGCTAACTATGCTAAATACACATCTCCGATGGCCCCCTGTGAGATATTCTTCATATTCTGTTCAGTCAGGTGCACTGCAGATCTTGCATATTCCAGCAGCAAAGACATAGTCCTGGTGGGGTTGAGTCAAGATAGAATTTGCTTCTCTGTTACTTCTGGAATGTGTGAGGCATGAATTTGTGCATCTCATTTATGGAGATATCTATGTGACATTACCCTCTCCTGAGAATCATAGTCATATAAAGCATATTGCAGGAGATCAGCAATTTACACTTCTGTTTCACAATGCAGTTCTGAATTAGTACCTTTTTCTAAAGCTATTACCCTGGGTTTCAAACTGAATCCCCTATGTTCTGCCTACACAGGTGTGGAAAAACAACTATTTGTCAGATGTCTGCAGCCTTAGCCAATCAGAAATTGTATTCTGTAAATTGTCACTTGAACATGGAGACATCTGATTTTTTGGGTGGTCTACGACCAGTCAGGCATCGGTCAAAGGACAAGGTCAGTTGGCAATAAGGTTTCTGATGCACATGTCACATAGCTTCAGAACAAGAAATCCATGAAAGAGATGTGCTCAGATTTGTTTATTTCTGGTTATTTCCCCTTCCCCCCTTCAAACAGGAGGACTTCGATCACACCAGGCTATTCGAATGGCATGATGGAGCCCTTGTTCTAGCAATGAGAGAAGATGGCTTTTTCCTCATGGATGAAATTTCGTTAGCTGATGATTCTGTGTTAGAAAGACTTAATAGGTATGAACTTGTAACATAGTCGTTTGTATCATTCCTTGAAGCGTTAATCACAAATCCAATTTGGTCAGACTTCTTCAGATAATTTTGGGTTGCCCAATCCCAGCAGAAATATATAGCTTAAAAATCTATCTGTACATTTCTGCTCGTGCATGCATATTGAGGGGCTTTGTAGGAGCACATACTGGCTTACTTTTTTTTCCTTCTAGTGTTCTTGAAACTGAAAAAACATTGGTGTTAGCAGAGAAAGGTAGTGAGGATGATGAAGTAGAGCTACTCACTGCAGGAAAGAAATTTCGCATTTTAGCCACAATGAATCCTGGGGGCGACTTTGGGAAGAAAGAGGTAAGAGAAACCTTCTTTTGTATATTCTAGTGGTTGTCAGGGGCTAATCTTGATTACATATTTACTGCTGCAGTACAAGAACATAACAAGTACCTTGACTTGAATGGGACCAATGGTCCGATGCTGACGGATGCCTCAGGTGCCTCTGAGACATTCATAGACAGCACAAGATGGCATTTCCTTCCATCTATTAATAAGGTGTATGCTAGTTATGTATATGTTTTAAAACTATCTAGGGTTTTGTTTGTTATTAAAAGCATATACATCCTTCCCCCCTCCCGTGGAGACCTAAAACTGTACATCATTCTTAATCTCTACCATTTTATCCTCACAACATCCCTGTATGGTAGGTTAGCCTGCAAGAGAGAGTGCCTGGATTTGCAAGCATCCATGGCAGTGTGGGGATTCAAATCTGGGTACATTCAGGGCTATGCACACCATGCTGGATCTTGGTAGGCACCATCTCTTGTAATTCGTTCCATATGCAAAAATTCTCCTGACAGTCTGACTGTTAAGAGGGTATGTGGGACACCTACTTGCTCTGGAGCTACTTGGTCAGAGCCCCTTCCCTCCCTGCCTCGTAAATACACACACACACAAACACACAGACTCACTGGCCCTCCCACCTTACCTGTTGGTTTCCCAACCTTCTCCTTGGTTCCTTCCCCCTCCCTCCCTCCCTTGCAAACACACACAGACATACAGAGACTACCTCCCCCCCCCCATTTCCCCCCTTGCCTTTCGTTTCCCAACCTCCTCCTTGCTTCCTTCCCCTCCCTCACTCGCAAACACACACAGAGACTCCCTGCCCTTCCCCCCTCCCATTTTCCCCTTTACCTGGTGGGTTCCCAACCTCCCTTCCAAGCAAACACACAGAGACTCCCTTCCCGCTTCCCCCATCCAGCTTAACTGCTTTTCCCCCACTGCCCCATCCCCCACAGGTCATGCAGCAGCTGCAAAGACTTGGTGGTGGGGCAGCCCCTGCAAAGGCCTCCACAGGTTGTGTAGCAGCTGCCTAGGTCCCAGGGCCAGTGCGGCTGCTGCCTAGACGTTGGGGGCCAACGCAGCTGCAGGCTGGGGCCCATCTGGCATGCTTTGTGGGCATGACTACAGAAGTCCCATCCATCTACATTTCTGTTTCACTAGGCGGTCCAGAAGATGTGTCCCACATAAAAAAACAAAACAATTAACTAAATACAGAAATTAACATAATTAAATTATTAACTCCCATACATTATCTGAATAATTCTTTTTGTATTTTACTATCACAGAATCATAGTGTTTTAAGGGGCCATACAAGCCATCTAGTCCAACCCCCTGCTCAATGCAGGATCAGCCCGAAGCATCCTAAAGCATCCAAGAAAAATGTGTATCCAACCTTTGCCAGTGAGGGGGAGGTCACTACTTCCTTAGGCAGCCTATTCCACTGCCGAACTACTCTGACTGAAATTTTTTTTCCTGATATCTAGCCTATATCGTTGTACTTGTAGTTTAAACCCATTACTGTGCGTCCTTTCCTGTGCAGCCAACAGAAACAGCATCCTGCCCTCCTCCAAGTGACAACCTTTCAAATACTTAAAGAGGGCTATCATGTCCCCTCTCAACCTCCTTTTCTCCAAGCTGAACATTCCCACGTCCCTCAACCTATCTTCATAGGGCTTGGTCCCTTGGCCCCAGATCATCCTCATCGCTCTCCTCTGTACCCTTTCAATTTTATCTACATCCTTCTTGAAGTGAGGCCTCCAGAACTGCACACAGTACTCCTGGTGTGGTCTGACCAGTGCCATATACAATGGGACTATGACATCTTGTGATTTTGATGTGATGCCTCTGTTGATACAGCCCAAAATGGCATTTGCCTTTTTTACCGCTGCATCACACTGCCTGCTCATGTTTAACTTACAATCCACAAGTACCCCAAGGTCTCATTCACACACAGTGTTATCTAGAAGCGTATCCCCCATCCAGTAGGCATGCTTTTCATTTTTCTGACACAGATGCAGAACTTTACACTTATCTTTATTAAATTGCATCTTGTTCTCATTTGCCCATTTTTCCATTGTATTCAGATCTCGTTGAACTCTGTCTCTATCTTCTGGAGTATTTGCCAGGCTTCCCAATTTGGTGTCATCTGCAAACTTGATGAGTAGTCCCTCCACCCCCTCATCTAGATCATTAATAAATATGTTAAAAAGTACCGGGCCGAGCACCGAGCCCTGAGGTACCCCGCTACTCACCTCTCTCCAGTCTGATGAAACACCATTGACAACAACTCTTTGAGTGCGGTTCTCTAACCAATTCCCTATCCACCTAACTATCTGAAAATCCAGATTGTGGTCCTTCAATTTATCCATCAGAACATCATGGGGAACCTTATCAAAAGCTTTACTAAAAATCCAAGTAAACGACACCAACCGAATTTCCCCGATCCAGCAAACCTGTTACTTGGTCAAAAAAGGAAACCAGGTTGGTCTGACAGGACCTGTTGGAGACAAATCCATGCTGAGTTTCCTTGGATCACCAAATTGTCCTCCAGATGTTTGCAGGTCGCTCCCTTTTAATAAATTTGATTTAGATAAATTAATTTTTAAACCTGAGATTTGACCAAATTTCTCAAGTTCTACTTTTAATCGTTTGGTAGCTAATTTAAGATCTTTTATTGCTGGTAACGTGTCATCTGCATACATTGTCAGTAGATTTTCCTCCCCTTCTACATTTTATACCTTTAATCTCCTGATTCGATCTCAACATATTTGCTGAAGGCTCTAAGGCTAAAATAAAAAGTAACTGAGAAAGTGGGCAGCCCTGTTTAGGTCCACAATTAATTTTGACTTTACCTTCCACTATGTTATGAATAAATATGTGGAATAAATTGCCTGGCTTGCATTTTAAAATCTATATCCAAAGCCATAACTTTGAATAACCTTCTTCAGATAATTCCAATTCGCAGAATCAAACGCTTTATAAATATCTAAGGATATCAAGGCAAGCTCACTTTTCTTCTTTTTTTTTGAAAGATATAACAGACCCAATACTTTCTGGACTGTATCAGCAATATATCGCTTAGGAACAAAGCCATATTGATCTTTGTTCATTAAAGTAAGGATATATGACTTCAGTCTCAAGGCCAAAATGTTTGTAAAACATTTAGTGATCTACATTCATTATGGAAATTGGACGATATGAATTGGACGATATGAATGTTGGATCTTTATGTAGTTTTGGAATGAGTACTAATTTAGCTTCCTGCCATGTAGGTGGAAGAGGTGTTCCTTCCACTTTTCATTATATATAATCTATAAAGGTGAGGGGGACCAGTACTTCCTTGGACTGTTTATAAAAACCTGTTGTAAATCCATCTGTTCCTGGTGCTGCCCCTGTTTTTAATGTATTAATTGCTGTAATACTCTTACTTTTTTATTTGACTATCTAACGTATCTCTTACCTTTAAAAATTAAATGTGAGATGTTTGCATTACTAACATATGATCTGTGACTTCTTCAAGCAGGCAACTTAAGACTGAGACACGGTCAAGAGAAATCTCTCTTCTATTCTCTTTGTCTTTATTATTTTATAGATTTCTGTCATGTCCCTCTCCAATTTTTGTTCATTAAAAAGTTCAGTCTCTGTATTGCTGTTAGGGAAGTGACACGTTGCAGAAGTCATATATTGCAATATGGTACTTCTGGCAGCCCATTACAGAAAGGGGTCCCCGTAAGATTGGTGGCTCTTTTCTGGTATATGTGAAAATTGTGAATTGCAGTTTTTCTGTTCATGGAGCAGAAGAGGTGAACTCATGAGCGCTTATATGTTGATGCAGGAGGTGGATTTGCATAAAAAGCTATTTTCAGAAAAAGTGGCTAGCTTGATGGTCAAAACTAATTAGGCATATTGCTTCTCTGTTTTAAAAAAAGCCTTATTAAATCTCATGCAGTGTTACTAAGAATAGAGTTAAATTTCACTAAAATGTTGCTATGAGCAATAGCATGTTGATGCTGACTAAAGTTTTGTATTCTTGCTTGCAGCTGTCTCCAGCCCTCCGTAATAGATTCACAGAAATATGGTGCCCGCAAAGCAACCGTCGTGAAGATTTAATACAGATTGTAAAGCATAACATTGATCCAGAACTTTGTCTGGTTGGAGCAAACCAGAAAGGTGTGTCTTAGCACTGCATGTGTAATAAGTAGATTGATTCAAGTGGGTAACCTGGTTGGTCTGAAGCAGCACAACAAAACAAAATCAGAGTGCAGTGGCACCTTTAAGACCAACAAAGATTTATTCAAGGTGTGAGCTTTCGACTGCCAGAGTTCATGTGTGTGTAAAGAGAGTCTTTTGTAAGAAAGTGAAAGCTGTTGATGGTTTCTACAATAGATGACGTGCTGCAAAAAGGTCGAGATGTTAATTCCTTGTTAGATTGGTTTGCTTGTATTTTATAGTTGCTCCAAGCTGCAGGAATATAGTGACAAAATTGTAAGTGTTCCTAGCTCCAGAACAATGAATACCTCAATAAAAATGATGTATATTGCCAGCTCCGTCACAAATCTATCGTGTGAGCTCACTGGGGAAGGGAAGGTCAGAGAAGAAAGGAGAAGCCTCCATTGTAAAATGAATGCTAAGGCCAGGAGTAGTTTTTTGCCGGATAGGAATGAGCTGGAAAAGGGAAGATAGTCAGGACAGAAACCTCACTTTACTTGCAAAGCATGATGTAATTACAACTGTGCTAAAAATTGAAGGCAAAAATACATTCATCACAACATGGGAATGGGTCTGCTTTAGCATGGTTAGCACTTAGGAATTACCAGTTCAGGTGGGAATTGAACTGGGTGTCTCCCAGTCAATGTACAGTGGATGCTGAAGTTCCGTGACTGGAACTCAAAAATATTGTCTAGCCATAAGGAACAGCTAAAGGTAGAAGGCCAAAATATGAGGCTGTGGCACTGGAGGGAGGGGGGAGCTTTTTTAATCCCCAGAAGTCACAATTTAGGTTTTCAGCATTCTCTGCCAGTGCATTTGCTAGACTATGCTACTAATAATAGGAAGAACAGGAATTCACTTCTGTGTCAGAAAGTTCTTTCAGTACAGCAGAATAAAAGACTTGCTGGATGTGTTTTCAAGTCAGAAAGTGCTTTGAAAGTGGAGTTCCTACAGTTTCTTCTGAGCATCTAGCGTTGCCGTGGAGATGGAAACTTCTCCCTCTTCAGACTTCATAGTGACTCTATCAGCCCTGTAGGGTTTGTTCTTAAAAGGGAGTTTCTTTTGTGGCAAGCCAGCTTTTCTATCCACTTCAAAAAGCCAAGAAGTTACCTCTGACTGTTAGGAAGTGTTGGTCATAGGCTTTTCCTTATGCTGAAAAGAATTCCTGTGGAACTGTCCTCCTGTGAGGTACAACTGAAAGTTTCACTAGTTTGAATTCCGCTGCACATGATGAATAAACAACGTACAGTCATTGGCACAGGAGATTTTCATTTAAGGCTTCAGTCCTAAGCACATTTTTCTGGGAGTGAATTCAGTAGACCTTCCATTCGTATAGGATCAAGCTGTACTTTTCAGGTAATGTATCCTGGAAACCAAAATTGTGCAACTGGAGTAAATTTTTATTAGGAGAGAGGGCTAATAATGTTTGTGCTGCTCATTTAATATTATTTAATAAAATTATCTGTTAATTAACATTTTATTTATTAAATCCATACCCTACATTCAGTACAGACTTTTCAAGGCATGTTGCTATAATTAAAAATAGCGCAGCTTTAATTCTATTGCTGTCAGTAGAATCATCTGAAATCAGGGAATGCTTTTGAACAATATATTAATGTGAACAACAAAATCCTTCAAAGCCTATTGTAAATGGAAGAATGAGTGTAATGGAAGAATGAGTTCAGCCACAATTGAGAGCACCTCGGCCAACTGAGACAGGTTGCCTAGCAGGGACCAAGTAGCATGCCTGGTCTGTCATTAGTCCCCCAATGTGAGGAGCTTACAATCAGTGCTAGTGACAGTTTGCATTGGGAGCCTACAGAAGCTGTCTCATAGAGAGTATTAGCCAGGGTTGGTGGACAACTGTATAACCAGGTGAAATTAATTGGGATAGACACAGGATGTCATTTTCTTTCAGTCAGGTCTCTTGTTTTATACAAGCCAGGGAAATTTTTCTCTTCTTGTGAAATCCTGGACCGTTTTGTGCTTCACTGATCTGGAATTGCAGAAAGTAAGGAAGAAATTAAGGCAAGAAGACTTCTTGCATCATTAACTGTTGCAATCCCATGGAGATGAGTGAGCCCTCTTTGAAAAATCCCATCCCCATAACTAACAGTCATTCAGCCAGCCATTTATTACGGTCCTCGTCCAATACCAAAGGAATGCACAATAAGCATGGTTCAAAGTAGAAAATATACAGCCCATAACTCCCAGCTTTGTAGTATCTGGATTGAAATAGTGCATTCATCAAACATCCTGTTCCAGATAAAGATTGCCTGCAGCACCAGAAATAAACTGTATCTTTAAAAAATGTATTTGCAAAATTGCTTGGATTTGTATTTATCTTTCTCTTTTCCTTCGTGTTCCGCCCCTCCCCGCTTTCAATCCAAAGGAAGTGATATAGCAGAAGTCATGATGGATTTCATTGAGTGGCTGACAAACCAAGAATTTGGACGCCAGTGTATTCTCAGCATCCGAGATGTTTTGGCATGGGTTCACTTTATGAATGCAATGGTGAAAGAGAACCTGTCAGATTCTTCTGAGAAGTGTCAGGAGACTGGTATATCTCCAGTGATATCATTTGTACATGCTGCGTGTCTGGTATACATAGATGGAATAGGTTCAGGTATGTCCATTGCTTATCTTTTGTCATAAAGTATCATTTAGTGGTGCAATAGTTGACTAATCTTTAAGGCTGCCGTTCCTCAATTAAAAAACAAACATTCTAGAGCAAGGCCAGTTCTATTCTCATCATTTAACCTATTTAGCTTTACCTCAGTGGCTTTGTTATCCATATCTCTGAGCTGTAACTGTTGAGTTTTAGCTTTATTACTATTTTATCAGTATTTTATTTTATTTTCATATCATATATTTTATAGTCTAATTCGCATTAGGAATTATCTCAGTTGGTATTAATCTGGGGATTGTATTCTGAAGGTTTTATTAGTTGCATTTTAACTTAATAGTAGCTTGTAGTTTGCAGACCCTATTTGACTGGAGTTAAGAACAGGGGGTCTTCTGCCCTATCCTGTGAGTTCCCATACTGAACATGGAAGACCATGGCCCAATTCTACATCATTAGGACCATGTTATTGGTCCTGGTTGGGATTAGCTGAGTTGGGTTGGAGAGCTTATTGTTGAGTTAGACCACCATTTTATAACTGTACTTGGAAAAATGGTTAATATTTTAATGGGTTTTTATGGGTTATCTTGTTTTATGGTTTTATTCTGTAAGCCGCCTTGAGGTGACATTCGTCAAGACAGGTGGGGTATAAATAAATAAATAAAGGTGAAAATGACTGACTAGATAAACAAAAAATATGATTCCTTTCTTTGAATATGGCTAGATGGAATAAAGAATTTGGTTTTATATAAACTTTTCTGGTCCTGTATTTTTGTGTTGATCATTGACCATAAGAAATAATTCATTAATTTATATGCTGCTTATTTCTGGGAGGGGGACTGTCAATTCCCCCCCATACGTGCTGAATAGTTGATGGGGCCAGAAGCAGAATGGCAACATCAGCTTTTCTTCACGAGGAAGTGGATTCTGTCCCACCCTCCCCTGGTCAGCACTGAACAGAGTGTCCTTCACAAACTATTTTTGGTGAGATGGGAAGCTACAGATAACTCACAATGGACTGTATTCACATTAATGGTGAAATAGCCCTTTGTCTTTTAAGATGGTTTATCTATGTAAAATTGGCCATATAAAGCAAAAATAGTCGAACAAGGGCCAAATGCCTGACCATTGAAGAAGACTAATGTGCCAAAATGTGTTTGGTCGAGATTCTCATTTGGTATTATATGAACTGATTTTGTATGCGAGGCTGTTATTGAAATCTTATAGTGTTTTTAGCTTTCTTTGTCATAAATACATGTACATGCATATATCTGAACATTTTATACTACTTAGACGTGTATTCATAATATTAGGCTGCATATTTATATTGCTTTAACCTTTTTGGGTTCATGAGTGAGTGCGTGTGTGTCACTGTGGTGTGGACTTGGACAGTGGACTAGGTTTATAAAACTCATACCTTTCTCTGTGTGAACACTTCTGTTATTAATGTGTCATTTGTGTTGGGTTTCTTTATTAGGCACAATGACCTGTTCAGCCGATTCTGCTTTGCTGGCTCGTGAAAAATGTCTGGAATATTTGTGTGGAAAACTTTCACAAATTGTGCAACTCACTGAGGGGCAAAAGAACAAATTGAGAATTTATGACCTGAAGATGAAGAGGGAAATTGTTTGGATGGAGAACAGTGTAGGAATCCAGCCATTTTTTATACCAAAAGGCAAGAAATTCCTGTATTTTTTAGTAAACCGTTGGGGAGATCTAATATATGAACAAGTGAGTGCAGAAGTTTCTAGTCTAAAGTTGCAGAGTGAAAGTCAAATGATCAGAAAATGAATATAGGATCTTTGTGGCTAGAGACACACAGTGTTTGTCGTCTTTATTGATAGCCTGTGAAGGATTGCCTTTGTATAAGTTTGGTTAGTAACTTTGTCTAAGTGCCTGCTTGTGGCACAGGCAGCCAGCGAAGCCTTTGCTCGTTTGTCTCCATAAGTACAGTCAACTTTACATTTAAATAAAGGCCTAATTCAGTTGTTTGCTCCTCTGTATATTCCCCTGCAGAAGCGGATGTGAAACAGGCTGAGCTCCTGGGAGTTATGTATAAACATTGTGATTGATTGTGAGGCAAAACCAAACCAAAAAGGGAACAGAAACCCAACCTTATCAAAGTCAGGAACTCAAAAGTTGAGCTGTAAAACAATATAAAATTTAAACAATTATTTATTGTCTAAATTTTATATTGTTTTATAGCTCAACTTTTGAATTCCTGGATTGATTGATTGTGAGGAGACTTTATGTAACACTGTACGCTTGTGACTTTTTCATATCATCATATGATCCTTTGATAATTTATAGAGTATGTTGTATTTGAGAATAGTTTTGAAGGTTTGTATATTGTTATTAAAATTGTATGTCTACTTTTTTCAATTTATATAACTTTGTCAATGTGAGATTCTTTGTGGTTTGCATATATTATCTTTTCAGAAAATGAATATGGCAGTCTTCCCGAGACTGACCTGTTTCAAACTCCAGTTGGGGAATTTAATTTTTAAAGAAGCACCAATGTTCATACCCTCCCCAATCCATCTGTGCACCTAGAAAAGTGGTATATCAGGGAGAAGGTTTCTCCACAACATGCTAGTGTAGTGTTAAAGAGTGGAGGGCTCTAAGCTGGAGAACCAGGTTTCATTCCCCATTCCTCCACATGCAGCCAGCTGGGTGACCTTGGGCAAGTCATAGTTCTCTCAGAGCTCTCTCAGTCCCACCTACCTCACAGGGTGCTTGTTGTGAGGAGAGGAACAGAATGCAATTGTATTGTTACTGTTCTATGTAGTGTTCTGAAATGTTTTCTGTAAACCGCCCAGAGCCGTAGGAAAGGGCAGTATAAAGATATAAATAAATAAATAAATAAATAAGCAAGCAAGCAAGCCGCTTTGAGACTCCTTTGGGTAGTAAAAAGCGTGGTATAAAAACCAGCTCCTCTTCTAACGCTCAACATTATCCCCAGGCGTTGTTTCACATGGTATTCGCCAGCCGGAAGTGTTGGAAGTGCCTGTGCTAGGCATCTGTTCACGCCATCATTAATTTTGTCCCGTTGGGGTAAAAACCTTACAGCAACTGGCTTAGTCCGTTTGTAGCCCAAATTTTAAAAAATAGTTTCTTTCTTTTTGCTGCAGGCCCTCTTTACCAGAAGAACAGTGTCTCAGACTATGCCCTAAATGCAAGTACCACAGCAATGAATGCGCAGCGGTTGTTCAGGGCCTTGCAACTCAACAAGCCCATTCTCCTGGAAGGCTCTCCAGGTGTTGGGAAGACCAGCTTAGTGTCAGCCCTCGCAAAGGCTTCAGGAAATTCCCTTGTCAGGATCAACCTTTCTGAACAAACGGTAATCCAGCAGCTGTCGTTCTAAATGACATGCTTGACTTTGCAAACAAGACAAACTACTTGATAGTTTAACATGTCGGATTCTGCTTGGTCTTCAAATTCTGCTGCTTGATTAGAGGTGGGATAAGGAGTGTTTGGGTTTGATTAATCACTTATTTTATTATTTGTACCCTTTCTTTCTTCCATGGTGGGGCCCAAGGTAGTTTACAACATCCTCCTCCATTTTATCTTTACAACAGTCCTTTATTGTTGGTTAGGCTAAGCGTTTTAAATGGGTGAAGTTTACCCAGCAAGCTTCTATCGCAGAGTAGGCGTTCGAACCTGGGCCTTTCAGACCAATATTTTTGCCCCTCCACCAATAACGGACTGTCAGATAACTTTGCAGCATGTTAATGCACATCAAAATCACAAGATGTCATAGTCCCATTGTATATGGCACTGGTCAGACCACACCTGGAGTACTGTGTGCAGTTCTGGAGGCCTCATTTCAAGAAGGACGTGGATAAAATTGAAAGGGTACAGAGGAGAGCGACAAAGATGATCTGGGGCCAAGGGACCAAGCCCTATGAAGATAGGTTGAAGGACTTGGGAATGTTCAGCCTGGAGAAAAGAAGGTTGAGAGGGAATATGATAGCCCTCTTTAAGTATTTGAAAGGTTGTCACTTGGAGGAGAGCAGGATGCTGTTTCCGTTGGCTGCAGAGGAAAGGACACGCAGTAATGGGTTTAAACTACAAGTACAACGATATAGGCTAGATATCAGGAAAAAAATGTTCACAGTCAAAGTAGTTCAGCAGTGGAATAGGCTGCCTAAGGAGGTGGTGAGCTCCCTCTCACTGGCAGTCTTCAAGCAAAGGTTGGATACACACTTTTCTTGGATGCTTTAGGATGCTTAGGGCTGATCCTGCGTTGAGCAGGGGGTTGGACTAGATGGCCTGTATGGCCCCTTCCAACTCTATGATTCTATGATTCTAATAGAAAGCACGTACGTTCCTTTTTCTAATCTTTTGTTGTTACAATTTTCAAAGCTATGAAATATGTATTACTCAAATATTTAGTGCAAGGGCAAATACTTGAACCCAAGTTTTTAAGAGCCATCAATTGACTACTATGATCACTATGCTTTATCGGTTTAAAAATAATATTCACTCTATCTTTCCTTTTTAAAAAAATGAAATGCATTAGTTGGCCTTGGCAGCCAATACGTTGAACAAAATATTTCTGGGTTTCTTGCAGTAAATTGTTAATGGTTTTTTTTCTTTAAAGATGTGTGCAAGCGTGAGAGTTGATTTCTGAAGTGATACTACTGTGTATGCATTTGAAAAACTTGGTTGTGTCTCCTTTTCCAAGGATGTCACAGATTTGTTTGGAACTGACTTGCCCATTGAAGGGGGCAAAGGAGGGGAGTTTGCCTGGCGAGATGGACCTTTGCTCGCAGCCTTAAAAGCTGGTCACTGGATTGTATTGGATGAGGTGAGTGTATTGTGGGGAACCTATTTGTAATGAAATGCCATTCTTATCCAGATTACCTTTCATGTTTGGGGAACAGTATGCTCAGGATAGAAACTGACCAAAGAAGCTCTCCCTTCAGTTTACTGAACTCTCTAAATCAATTCAAAGAGACAGGTGGATGCTTGAATATAGGAGATCACTGGCTAGAATGATCCTTAGCATTGCAGTAGGAAGATGGAATTCCGTGTCTGCTAATATTGGTGTAGTCTCACTGACTGACTTCTGATATGTCATAAAATTGTCCACTTGTTTGGGGAGGACCAAGTAGTAATTCTGGATATGAATCAAATGGCAAATATAGAAAGTAGTTTGTGTTTTAAAAGTTATGTGTATGTTTTTATGAAGGGAAGATGTAATTTTTCCTCTTATGGCTTTCTTCTGATAGCTGAACTTGGCATCTCAGTCAGTGCTGGAAGGTCTGAATGCTTGTTTTGATCACCGGGCAGAGATTTACATTCCTGAGTTAGGGATGAGCTTTCATGTTCAGCACAAGAAGACCAAGATCTTTGGATGTCAGAATCCCTACAGGCAAGGAGGTGGCCGGAAGGGGCTGCCCAAATCCTTTCTTAACCGGTTCACACAGGCAAGTCCATGATCTTATTTAAACCCATTTGAGCAATCTAAAATAAATGATATTAAGAGTTTGAGAGAATCTTAACCCACAACCTGTATGATTTTGAATGCTTTATTTTAGGGTAAAGGTAAAGGTATCCCCTGTGCAAGCACAGAGTCATGTCTGACCCTTGGGGTGACACCCTCTAGCGTTTTCATGGCAGACTCAATATGGGGTGGTTTGCCAGTGCCTTCCCCAGTCATTACCGTTTACCCCCCAACAAGCTGGGTACTTATTTTAGGCTAAGGAATCATAAAAGTTATGAAAACCCATCATTCAAATACAGCAGAGCATAAAATAACATGAACATGAAACACTTTATAATGGTTCTTAAACATTTCTCAGGATAAAAGCATGTTATCAGGTGCTCTTAAAGAGATTATTTAAAAAGATATTTGAACAGTCAATTTAAAGCAGAAAATAATTGTCATATTTACATTTTAGATTGCATTATGGATTAAAAGTGGTTAGCCAGTATTAGTATGGTATGTTTATGTGGCCATTGAATTGAAAATGCATGCAGGTGTAACATAGGCATTTATAGACTGCATAGGGTCTGTTTTGCAATGTGCTGTTTTTGTAGGCTTTAATCTAGATGGCATTTCAAGTATGCAAGGCAAATGTACTTCTGCATTATGGTTAGAAATGAGAAATGAAGGGAATTTGAGCAAGACAGAGAAGGAAGGAACACACAGCTTTTAAAGTTAAGGTTCAAGAAGTATACTGCAAGCTCTGTCTGCGCTCGACTTGGGTGGGAAAATGGATGAAAAAGCGTGATATTTTGCTTGAGTTCTTTTCCAGATTCCATTCTAATAACAGAAAGTTTACAGTTGATCTAACAGTAGTACAGTTCACTTGAATATTCTATATTTTTGCCAAAACCATTTGTGATTTTTTTTCCACATTGTTCCAACTTTATAGATTGAGCTCTTTGGTGTTTGTTTTTAAATTAATACTGAAAAGTATTGATTTAAATGGGTAGCCATGTTGGTCTGAAGTAGCCCAACAAAATCAGAGTCCAGTAGGACCTTTAAGATCAACAAAGATTTATTCAAGGCATGAGCTCTCTTCCTCAGACTATAAACTACCGTCATATATGGCTGTATTTGGATGTGTGACACAGTTTACTAATTTAATAGAATTAATTTTTGCTTTATATTCCCACTGTCATGATGGTAGTTCATAGTCTGAGGAAGAGTGCTTGCACTCGAAAGCTCATGCCTTGAATAAATCTTTGTTCATCTTAAAGGTGCTACTGGACTCTGTTTTATCAAAAAGACTTTTCAGTAAAATCAGATTTCTGATACGCACTTCAGAATATGTTTTGATACACCTGGATTTTCTGCTGTTTTTGAAAAGATTTTTCCCCCTGTAGTTACTTGTGTTGTTTATGTTTACAAAATCATGCTGAGTTTTTCAAAATATTGTTGGTGGCATAGGTCTATATGGATCCTCTTTCTGCAGCAGATATGGAGTATATTGGAAACACCCTTTTTCCTGCCATTGGTGATACATTTATTGCAAAGATGGTTGAATTCAACAACAAGGTAAACTTACTATTCCTCTAGTTTCTTTAAATAGATTCTTTGGAGTCTGGATGGTCTCATTTTTAGTACCGAAGTCAAGCGTTGTTGTAGACTATAAGTAAGAAGAAAATGGAAAGGAGCAATGATGCCTCAAAATGCTGGATGGAATAGCTGTTTTTGTAGAGCATACAAAATATTTCCCCTAGTTAATTGGGAACAAAACTTACCTTTAATAAAGTGATCACTGTAGAAGTTATTTGGTGTGGTGACATCCAGGTGCTAAAGGAGAAATAAATGCAAATATATAAGTAAATCATGCTGAAGTAGCCATGTAAACAGGGCATTCTCTGCATGGAATTTGTAGCTGATACTCTTGGAACAAGATGACACAAACATGTTTTTGATCTTGTTAAAGATTCAGATCAAACCAGGTTGTCTTCATGCCAATTACATTGGTATAGTTTGTCTACCTGACTTCTACGATATGAACATTCATTAAATATTATGAATGCGGGCAGACCTACTTAAAAGTGGTGTTAGCCTCAAAAAGTGATGAAATAGGATATTGGGATTCTTTGATGTTGTGGAAATAATGTTCTGGGGTAGTTTTTTAATAACTGAGAACACATATTTATTTAATCTTGTGAATTGATATGTTCTTAGATTAATCAAGAGGTTATGGTTGAGAAGAAGTGGGGGCATAAAGGTAGTCCATGGGAGTTCAATCTTCGTGACCTTTTTCGATGGTGTCATGTGATGCTACTTGACCAATCGCCTGGCATTTATGATCCAGGCCAACACATGTTTTTGATGTATGGTGAAAGGATGAGGACGGAAGCAGACAGAAAGAAGGTATGGAGCACACAGAATATAGGTGCCCTTGGTAGTGCTGGGTGTGTGTGTGTGTGTGTTTGAGGGAATATCAATTGAAGCCATTTTAAAAATTGTTATTCAAAAATAATTAATTTAAAAACATGTACCGTGTGATTTTTAGTATTAGTGTAAACCTCAAATGTGCTATACCTGAAGAAGGGATTATTTAACTTCTGCAGCTATTGCATGGGAAAGAGCCTTTATAAAGTTTGAATGTAATAAAGGTAGTATGTTGCGATGTATGAAAAATGTGGAGGACTGTTCTTTTTGTTGAAACATTTGGTGGATGGGGTTAAATTTTACATAATGGTCCTTGCTTTACACAAAAATATAGTTGGGAAATGGTGCTGGAATAAAATGTAAATATGTAATTTGCTCTCCAATCTGACTCTTTTCTTGCAGTCACAAAATCAGGCTATAAATAGATCATTAAGGAGCAGACTGCTTAATTTAAAACATTTTCATACTGCGTGTGTGTGTGTGGGGTGTGTGTGTGTGAATAACAGCTGGAATTAGGTCAATAAAGGAATGCCAAACAAAACCTAGAGGTCTTCATTAGCTGGCTGAATAGAATGATAGAGGGCAAGGGGATCCCACAGTTCTGGTGCTGCAACTAAAACCCTTTCTTGAATTGCCATCTTTGTC
The DNA here is from genome assembly GCF_049243985.1 of Paroedura picta. NCBI lineage: Eukaryota > Metazoa > Chordata > Lepidosauria > Squamata > Gekkonidae > Paroedura > Paroedura picta. The sequence continues at coordinate 135,003,830 of NC_135369.1, forward strand.
ACCTTAGAAGGCAGGGACACTCTCTGAAAATTACCTTAAAGACTGGGTAGGTTTGTGTGCGAGTAGGGTGATCCTTAAAGTATGTTAGTTCCAAGCCATGATAGGGCTTTAAAGCTCCATCCAGCACCTTCAGAAACAGCTGGTTGGTTAAATCAATTAGAGATAGCAACCCTATTTGCAAAATAATTCTGAAGGTGTCACACCGTCTTAGGTATGACATTACAGATTGCACTTCAGTTAGACACATGGGGTTGGATCTGCCTGAAGTATTGATGGAAGGGGTCTTTCCTTGCTCTCTCTTCCCCTCCCCAGAACATCCTTTTGTATGTCCCAAAAGGCTCTGAGAATCAGCAAAGGAATCCTATAAGCAAAACAAGCCCCCAGAACAGAAACTGCAGTGATGAAGGGGAGTTGCATGAAATTGATTCTTTCCTGCCTCTGTGAAAGAGAGAGAGAGAGAGAGAGAAAACTTCAGTTGATTCCTCATTTGCTTGCTCTATTGATCCTGGGAGAGGAGTTTCAGGACTAAAAACAAATAGCTTGTGCTAGAATAAAAGGGGAAGATAGACTCCTCCGGCACCTTCTGTAAACTTCTTTGGTCGATCCAACATTTGTTGTTGATACCAGACTAAATCAAGGGAGCTTTCTTTACGAGTCTGCCCATCTACCAAAGACAACATGAGGATCAGTCAGCTTAGCTGATAAAACTCAGTTTTATAGTTTTACAAGTTCTCCAACAGTTGCTGCTTTTGTTTAAATATATCCAGCTCCATTCAGAGATGTATTTCCTTGGTGGTGTTGCAGTAGAAACAAGGGATAGGTGTTTCAACATTCCTCAAGCATGTGGACTGACCTCTTTTTTTGGCTGCTTTAGGTAGTATCTGTATTCAAGGATATTTTTGGACAGGACGCTAATCTGTATATGGGAACCAGACAGTTCCATATCACTCCTTATGACGTTCAGGTAAGAGAAATTTAAGACAACTATGTGCTCCCATTACCTCCCACCTTGTTTACACATAACATAGTATACTGATGTTTCTCTCTCCTGCCGCCCCCATTCTGTTGAAGGTCGGTTTCTCAAGCCTCCCTCGTGCCAACTGTGTCCCCCCTCCTGGCAGAAACCTGTCATTGCTCCACCATTCGCTCCAGCCTTTGGAATCTATCATGAAATGTGTGCAGATGAACTGGATGGTGATACTGGTGGGCCCTGCCTCTGCTGGCAAGACCAGTCTGGTTCAACTTCTGGCACATCTGTCAGGTCATAAGTTAAAGATCATGGCAATGAATAGTTCTATGGACACCACAGAGCTTTTAGGAGGATTTGAACAAGTAAGTGTTGTGTTGACTTCAGTATAGCTACTCATTTGTAAATAAAAAGAGCTCAGAAGACCATTTAAATGCAGATAGACATTTCACTTACTCTGCATGGAGCTCCCAACAGATTTTGATGGAAGTATTGTGAACTGAGAACTAGTTTATCTTAATTTCAGTAAATGGAGGCCATTTCAGACCAGTCCTCATTTTGTGGGATCTACATGTGATGTTCTTCTGTGTTATACTGCCCCAGTTGACAGAGAATCACCTTGGTGCCCGATTGTATCTCTTTTAAAAAAATGGAACATACTTACAGAAAGTGACAAAACCATCTGAGAGGCCTGCGGCTGGGTCATTTGATTTATGAAAATGTGCCCATGAGAAGCTATACTGAATTTCCAGTTACAGTGCAATCCTATGCAGAGTTATTCCAACCTGTCTATTGATATCAGTGGTCTTTAGACTGGAGCAAGTCTGCATATGATTGCAGTTCTGGAAAGGCAGTTGTGAGTTTCCTACAGCGGCAAGGTGTCCATCTTGACCTATGAGCTGATTGCCTATCTGGAGGAATGCGGGGGTCAAATTAAGTTTCCTGTTTTTCCTTATTGGAAGAGATAGCTAGGAAAGGGTGCATGAGGATTTATTCTTCTATTTTACTTCCTCCAAGCAAGTGAATGGCAAGCAGAACACAAACAGTTGACTTGACTCTTTGAGTGTGGTTCCTAATCCAATCTTGGGAGCTCCATCCAGAGCATGTTGGGACCTGTATGTTTTTGTGCAGAAGACATCATTGCTGCACGGAGGTGACTGTATCTTCTGAAGAAAAACCCCAGATCTAGAAAATACTGGAAACAGACCCTGTGGCAGTATGCATTCTGAACTAGCAGCAGGAATCAAACCTAACTGAATTCTAAACATCAAATTATTTGCTTGTTGTGTTTAATTAAGGGATTAAAATATCCACACAGCAGTAACTCTGTGTAAGCAGTGTAGGGTTAGATCTGCCATATTTGGCTAATAACTTAATTCTTTGGCCATGTTATGTTAGTGAGTCTGGTAATAACTAATTTTAAAAATATCCCATAGGTTGATATAATTAGGCCATGGAAGAGCTTGCTGGAGAAGGTGGAAAATGTTGTGAGCACGCTTGTAAGGGGGAGCCTTCTCCATACTACTATCCATCCAGATGATGTTGAAATTGTATTACGTGCTTGGAGCAATTTCATTCTTAATTTCAAGCCCAAATCTCTGGGAGAAGGGAATCAAAACCTCACTGAACTGGTGGCTAAATTAGATGGTCTGGTGTTGCTTGTCCAGCGGCTAAACAACAGGGCCAACATCTATCCAAGACCAGGTATGTATGGACACCACAGACACCACTGATACAAGATGTTTTCATAGAGAAATTTAGGCTGGCATTTTTTCCAGTTGACTCTGTTCCATGTATCTTTGGAGAGTTCCCTCTTTTGATCCCTCTTCACCATGCAAAGGTGTGGGGTGGGATAGCATTAACCACTAGAAAGAAAAATCTGCCCAACGCTAGAACTACCAGTTACTATGAATTTTTGTTTGGGGATGGAACACTCTACTTCCCCCCCAAAAAAATATTTAGGCTTTTAAAATATATATACTAGAAGGCTTATATGGTGTGGAGGATGTCAGGGATCTGCTTTCTTTGGAGAGAACCATAACACATTTATAGCCTGGTTTGAGGCCATTGTCTCTATCCTGTCCATCTTGTTTTTTGCCTCTGTCATGTTGGTTATGTTGGTAGGAGCTTTGCTGTAGAAGTACGTGGTGCTGTTTCAGATTACAGATGGGTATGAACCAGCTGCCAAACTAAAGTTTATTGCAAATATTGGCTTGTTTGTGAAGCAGTGTTGGCGAACTGAAGAACCACCATGAACCTGCACGCATTTTGATGCCATTCGTGGTCGTTTATTTATTTATTATTATTATTATTTATGAGATATCCTGCTGCTTTGCGAAGTCTCGCAGCTTCTTACGGCATAAATCCCCCTCTAAAAACCCCACATAAAGCCCTGTTTATGGAAAACAGCTAAGCAAAAAGCAGGAACAGAATAGCTAGGAGCCATTTAAGCCTCTGCTTTCTGCAAAAAGCTTCAGGGAGCAGAAAGTGGGGGTTTAAATGGCTCCCAGCCATTTCACTCTCTGCTTTCTAGCACCTCAACAGCAAGAATAAAGCACAGGTTGAAATGGCTAGGAGTCATTTAACCCCCTGCTTTCTGCTACCCTACTTTTTGTGGGAAGCAAATAGCAGGGGTTTAAACTTTGCAAACCAGCCTTACCCTTCATATGGGTTTGTGGTTTGGTTCATGCCCGCCTCGAGCCTTCGGGGGGAGGCGGGGTATAAATATAAATATAATAATAATAATAATAATAATAATAATAATAATAATAATAATAATAATAATAATAATAATAATAATAATCTATTTCAGATTTGTTTCATACTTTACTCGGGAAGCATACTTTTCAAACTTGATCTGGGCGATCTTAGGAAGCCTCTTATATCAGAGAGCTTGTTTCCCAGAAATAATGACTTGTACATTCCCAGAACAACAGAAAATGAACATTCATGTTTTTTTTTCCTAAACGCTAGAAGTTTTTTTTTTCCAGAAGTGAAAAATAAAGGTAGAGGAATAACCATATGCCTTCTTAAAAAGGAGGTTGCAGTGGATAATTGGGTTGGGTCTTATGATGCTGTTTCACCACCGCAGGCCCCACCATTAGTAGGATGAACAGAATAAAACCCAGTCTACTTTTCACATGATGCACATATGTTTTTAGGGACAGTGTTTACAAATTACGAACAGTGGCTTTTTGCTTTGTGAAATGCATCTCATTCTGTTTCAGAGTTCTCAAGGCTTGTGGAAGAGTTTAGATACTTCCGGTTGCAAGTGGTTCAGTTTCTGAATTGCAGCAAGCATGGTACTTTCGAGTGGGTTGATGGAATGTTGGTCCAGGCTCTGCAGTCTGGAGACTGGCTCCTGCTGGACAATGTGAACTTCTGCAGGTAAAACTGCAGCAGTAGATATAACGAACTTGTTTTTCTCCTATTCCAATCATTTCATAACTTTAGTTCAAGCAATGACATATTTAATTTGGCATTAAAATAGTGTTTGTAGTTAATTTGTATCTAACAACCTGAGACCAACACAGGAGGTAAAGGAAGCAGCTGGAGGGTGGGAAGCGGTTGAGGGAACTTACCAACAGCATGGCCTTTCAGAACGGCTGGCTCCTTTTCTACCCAGCAAGCAGCAGGAAGAGGAAGAAGAGTACATTTAAGCCCCACAATTAGCCCTCATTGTGAGAGTGAGCTCTCTCTATTGGTAGCACATACCCAGGAAGGGCCAATTTGCAAATTGGCTCTCATTGGGAGAGTGTTCTCTACCTATTGGTGACACACTCCAGGGAAGGCCAATCAGGTGAGAAGTGAGTTGTCTGCAAATTGGCCCTCATTGAGAGAGTGCTCTCCCTATTGTGGCATACCTCCAGGAAGGCCCAATCAATTAGGAGTGAGTTGTTTGCACGCAACATGATCTTTATAATGGTTAAAGAAAAACATGGTGGGGTCATGAGTTATGCTAGCCATTATGTGGTCTGTTTGGTTAGAATAACATCAGGTACTATAAGTCATTGGAAGCTTAGAAGTCTTGCTGAAGATGAGGTTTGGGAAATCAGAGTTGGCTGTAGTAGCAGACCAGATGAGGCAGGGGGTAGTCCTGTGCTGCTTCTCAAACAATTTTTTAAGGAAACAAATAAACTCCTTTTTAAAAAGTTTTAATTGTGAATCCAAATAAGTTTTGTTTGAATGGCTTTTCAGCTTAACTGCTTGTTTGTCTTCTCTAAAATATAGCCCTTCTGTTTTGGACCGCTTAAATGCTCTGCTTGAACCTGGTGGGATCTTAACCATGAGTGAAAGAGGAGTAATAGATGGTGTAACCCCTACTGTCACTCCTCATCCAAATTTCAGGTACATACTCTGCGTATTCTTTTGAATGCCTCATTGCTAGGTGAATGATCTCCAGCATGGTACCCCTCGGCACCAGGGTGTCTGCCAGAGGGTTTCCTTGTGCCCATTTGTTTCTCTCCCAAAGTAGAGAGCAGGTCCTGGCTTTCCTCATGTCACTGAAGCAGGATATACTTCACAAGTGCCTAGGAGGCATCCTCTTTCAATCCCCAGTGAGTGACTCTTCAGAAACCTCTGTTCTCCTTCATGGAGGAAATCATCTTGCAACCTTCAAACATTTTGTGAGTGGCCTCAGTATTCTGTGGCCGCCATCTTTCGATTGACCCAACTACCATGTTTGCAGTTTTGTGATGGTGCCCCATCCTCAAGCTGAGAATTTCCAAAGTGTCTGCAGGCTCAGTGAAATTGGGGGCCGCTGTGCTGGCTCATACATTGTGGGTTATGAAATAAACAGAATAACTTTTTTTCAAATACATCTGTTGCTGCCTTTGAAAGCATGTTTGACTGAGAACTTTATTCAGTTGAAGAAATGATTGCCAGCACACACACTCTTTCTCAGTCCTCATTTCTGAGACGGGGGTCAAAAGAATAGTGCTCCTTGTAGGTCTGCTCAAAATGTGCCCTTATGCCACTGCTTGGCAGACAGGAGCTACCTGCAGAAGCAGTACCCATAAAAGCTACCATGTTTACTTGGCAAAGATGAAACAGCAGTGTTTCCCATTGCACTTCTGACATGCTGCAGTCGTGAGGCTGCATGTAGTGGTAAAGGCTCCAAGCAAACATTTACAAAAACAAACCATCCCAGAAGAGAAAAACATAAACTGAGCCGGCTTGAAATGTTCTGCTGAGATGGTTCTTATTTGTGGTCACTAAGCATAACAGAGGCCTGTTTAGATGAATTCACCCACCCTGTAACAAGAGAAGCTATGCTAATGACATGCTGAACACACTCAGTCACCTTTTGTTCTTCTGTGGGCTTTTGATAGGCTGTTCCTTACCATGGATCCTTTGCATGGGGAGATATCCAGAGCCATGAGGAATCGTGGGATTGAGATATACATTCCTGGGGACAACGATGAAAACTCATTGGATGCTCATGACGTCAAGCTGCTGTTACAAGGATTAGGATTGTTGGGGAATAGCACATGTGATGCACTTGTGGCTGTGCACACAGACACAAAGGAAAACATAGCAGGTGAGGCAAGTGCAGAATTTGGCTGATGTGATCCATGGTCAGTGTCCTGCTGTTAAATAAAACTTTGATGGTGTGTTGGAGGGAGGGAGGGAGGGCAAGCCATTTTGAACAATTTTGATTGATGTGGCTGTAAGCCCAGAAAATTGCTGGGAAACAGATAACAATTCATTAATATTTATTATTCATGGGCCAGTTTTCTGTTAAGCTGTCTATCTTGTGTGTACTGAAATAAAAGAACATAAGAAGGGCCCCTCAGGTCCAGCATTCTGTTCACACAGTGGCCCAGCCACCTACCTCCAGGAAGCCCACAAACAGCAAGACTGCAACAGCATCATCCTGCCTGTGCTCCCCAGCAACTGATTTAAAGAGGCATGCTGCTTCTGGCACTGGAGGGAGTAGATATCCGTGATGATTAGTTGCCCTTCACAGCCCAGTCCTCCACTTCCCCTTTAAAGCCTACAGTGTTGATGGACATGGCCACATCTTGTGGCAGTGAGTTCCACAGATTAGGAGTATGCAGCATGAAGAAATGCTTCCTTTCGTTTATCTGGAATCTCCCATCCTTCAGCTCCTGTGGATGACCCTAGGTTCTAGTATTACAGGAGAGGGAGAAAAGTTTCTCCCTGCCCACCCTTTCCTCACCTAAACCTCTGTCATGTCTGCCCTTACTCTCCTTTTTATTTAGGCTGGACATCCGTAAGCATTTTAACCCATCCTGATAAGTAGTGCTTTCCACAGTCAGGTACTAAGGGCAAAAAAGGTCATGCCCTTTGTTTTTCATGCTGTGCTCCTGAGCTTACAGGGTTACCTGACCAGTTACTGTTGGAAGCAAAGTGCTGGCCATGCGTCTGTTCCAGCAAAGTAGTTAGGAACATAAGAAGAGCCCTGCTGGATCAGATTAGTGGTCTATCTAGTCCAGTCTCCTCTCTCACAGTGGCCAACAAGTTACTCTAGAGGGGCACCAACAAGGCACAGAGTCTGAGGACTTTCCTTGATGTTTCCCTCCTGGCATTGGTACATAGAGGCCTTGGAAAGTGAAGGTGCCTTTTAGTCACCATGGCTAGCAGCCATCAACAGCCCTGTCCTCCATGAATCTGTCTAATCACCTTTTAAAGCATTTGTGCCTTTGGCAGCTCTCTAAAACTTCTGACAATGAATTCCACACTTTAATTGCTCATTGTGAAAGTAAATATGTCCCTTTTTTCTGCCCTGATTGTACTGGCCATCAGCATAATTGCATGCCTCCAAGTTCCAGTGTCCTTGCTCCATAGCAAGAAACTGAATGAAAGAAAAGCTCTACACAAACTGAAACCGGCATTCTGCGATATTTCTTCCCTCAGGTTCTACATGCTCACTGTCATCTTTAATTCATGCTGCAACACTGATTGTGCAGCAGTTGCACAGGGGAATCAGCTTAGCTAAGAGCTTCTATAGAGCCTGTTGGGAAGTCTACGTCTGTCCACAGCAGTCACAAGACAACCGAAAGGTAAGTGAATGCACATTAAAGACATGGTGATCACCTGTGGAGAGGAGGCAGATTTCCTGTGCCTTTTCTTTGGTCCCTTCTGGATTTAGTCAAATTATGTAATGCTTCCAAAATTCTAAAATAAATTTGTTTCCATTAATGTGGGTGGTTTTTCCGATTGGATCTACTAGTTACTTGCTGTCACACAAATGTCTGAGTAGTGATTATTTTTTAGCAATTAGCTTTCAGTTCTATTTCTCAGGCGGACATTTGCCAGAAGATGGCAAGCTCGTTTTTCGTCCGTAAGGCTGATCTAGCTCTTCATTCCATGTCTGAATCTTTACTATTGAAGCTCTCTGGGTGACCTTGAGTGTCCATCTTGCTGTGTCTAGCAGAAATCCTGTAAAGATGAAACAAAGAAGGGAATCATGATGTTGTATAAGCAGCTGTGGGTTCCCTCATTGGGAAGAAAAGGAAGGCATCGATATATAGATAAACTAGTAAAGCCCATTGCGTGCTATAATGCAGTGAGCACTATCTCATGGTTTGGTGTGGGTTTAGTCCCTCACTTGGAAGCTGGCATCCCTAAGAGGAAGTCTCTCTGTGTACAGCAGTCCTGACCTAAGTCAGGTTCAAGCACACCTAGGAAGTGTAGAATTCCAGAACATGAACCTACATCTATCTGGCAACCTTACCTCCTCTCTGCAATGTTTTCTTGACCTGAAATAGGCCAGGGGTGCTATGTGGCTGGTTGAGTAGCTGCTGAGTTAAGCCGTTTTGGGGCCCCACTTCCAAACTTCAATGGATATTTCTAACCCAGGGGAAGCCAACCTCCAGGTGGGACCTGGAGATCTCCTGGAATTATTGGTCCCCAGGCAGAAATGGCTGCTTTGGAAGCATTGTACCCTTGTGAAGCTCCACTTCCAAACCTTGCTTTCCTGGGCTCAGCCAGCACAGTCTGTTGCTTGGCTGACGATGCCTGCCCTTCTGTGCCTGAGGGGAGAAGATTCCACCAATAGGAGGCTTCAGAACCTTCAGCATTTTGTCAGGGAGTATGGTCATGATTTTATGTATATAGATAAATGAGTGCATTGTTATTAATTAACTGATGTTTCAAAGGAAATCATTATTGAAAGTATATGCTAGTGATTAAATATATATTCGTTAGAGCAGTACTTCTCAACCTTGGGTCCCAACCCCAATTGGGATCACCTGGAACCTTCCCCAGGGTAGCCAGATTGGTGGCCGCTGTGACGGTGGTGGGTGGAGGCGGCAGGAGGCGGCGGGGAGTGGTGCTGCTCGTCCAGCATGATGCGTCCCGTCTGCCTGCACCGCACTGCGCCACTGCCAAGCCTCGCCCTCAGGCCGGCCTCTCCAAAGGCTCCTCCGGGTGCTGTGGCCCCGCCCTCACCCACCCCACCCTCACCCCCACCTGCCAGCTGTTCCCCACGGCTGCTTCGACAGGCAGCAGCGGAGCCATGGCCTCCCTGCCTGTTTTGTGCCTGCACGCGCTCATGCCACCACCGCCGCTGGGGTCGTCAAGACAGAGCAGTTGAGAACCACTGCGTTAAAGGAAAGCTGCAGCAAGAAGAATGATGTCCAAAATCACCTTTAACAGAAGCACTTAAGTTGCCTGTAACCTTTTCTTTCATTGTCTTATTTTTAGCGTGTGCTGGACCTGATAATGAAGCACATTTCAGCTTTGGCTTCAGCTGACACAAAGGGTGATTCCCTGCTTGCCTTGGGATTGTGGCCAGATTCAGCACCCAGTGCTCTGTTTGCGACTGAAGATTCTTTCCTTTCTATGGTTCAAAATGATGCTCAGGTCCTGGCATATTACATAAACAGGCTGAACCTTAAAAATAGCAGGTGGGTAAGAGGTGTTGTTTTTTCTAGTACTAAGCTCATTGTTTCATTGTTGCAGTTAGGGGATATATGATTGATTGATTGATTGTCCGCCACTCCCAGATGGCTCGTGATGGGATACATCATTATAGGATTCTCAGAAGGCCAACAATGTAAGCTGTGATATCAAATCCACACAACATCTGTTAAGTCTGCAAAGCATTCTGTGTGAGATTCAGTCAGGAGGTCTCAACTAATGCCATGGTCCAGAACTTTTCCTCCCCTTTTTTCCTTTATATTTATTTATTTGGTGTACATTCAGCCCAGTTGAAAGTTCTGGTAAATTCAGAAGGTTGGACACTGTTTTGCCTCATTTGAGTAGTATGATTAATTTCGCCCAACACTGTTATCTGTAACTTGACTGATTTCAACTGTTTGTTTTGACGAGCACCCCATATATTTTATGTAAGAGAGAATGACTCTTGAGGACACATTTTTAAATACATGACTTTTTAAATACATGAGAGCCAGCTTGGTGTAGTGGTTGGAAGCGCGGACTTCTAATCTGGCGATCCAGGTTTGATTCCCTGCTCCTCCCCCACATGCAGCCAGCTGGGTGACCTTGGGCTCACCACGGCACTGATAAAGCTGTTCTGACCAAGCAGTGATATCAGGACTCTCTCAGCCTCACCTCACTCATAGGGTGTCTGTTGTGGGGAGAGGAAAGGGAAGGTGACTGTAAGCCGCTTTGAGACTCCTGGTACAGAAAAGCGGCATATAAGAATCAACTTCTTAATTTTTTCATATTTTTGAAGTACAAAAACACAAAGATGTACAATGACGGGCAAATATCAGGCTGAAATAAATCAGATGAAAGCAATATAGCTTCTAACCTTCCATGGATCTAAGTAGTGATTTATAAACGAAATGAGTTGGTTCAGAAGTCAGGTAGACATAATACATAACCATCACTTGTATGATGGCTTGCACATTCTTAAGAGTTAGCTGCTACACCATCCTAGAAAAAAGAGGACGGTGATAAGCCTGCAATGAGCACTCCTAATAGTATACCAGAAGGGGTTGAGGAACAGATGAAATCTATTACAGAAAGATATATAATCCTGACTGTTGTCCTTCAGTAGAAATCCCAGATAGTAAATCTCCCTATATGAATTTTGCATAGAAATGATCTCTGTTATTTGACTGTCTTTTTTCAGGACCCTGCCTCTTACTATGCAAGATTTTAAGAAAATTCTGCAGACTCCTAATCCAGATTGTCTCAAATTCAGTGGGGTTGAGATAGATGAGTGCTGGATAGATGATGTGGAGGTCCTTTCTGCAGCTATTAAACTGTTCATACAGAAGGCAACCAACCAGGATTGGTCACTGAGAATTGGATGTCTCAATCAGTTGAAAAAGAATTTACCACACGTGCCAGGTAAGTATGACTTTAGCTTCTGCATTCACAAATGTTGCCATAATCTTGTTTCTCCTTCAGTGGGGCTGAAGTCTTCGAAGGTGGCTAGGTCTTGCCTCTGCTTGCTCAGGTATGTGAGGCTATTTATGCAACTCTTGTTCCCCATGGATGTTATGGGAGCTTGTTCTTCTCATATATTGAAGAGGAGGGGATTCCCAACTCAGTGCATTTCACAGTTACATTTTTCCCCTGCAGATTTAATACATACTCATCTGGAAGCTGGTGCTGCATCTCTGAAGAATCTTTACTGCAGTCCATTACAGCCACGTACAACAGGTAACACGTCGTCTGTCTACATTTTTCACATATGCTCTTCATTGAGGATCAATGTGTGCACTTCATAGGTTCATTGGGACAGCCTCGGCAAAGTCTAGTTTTGACAAGACCGTTTATATTGGGTAACTTTGGAAACTACAAGGCATAAAAAAACATTTCCCTGTCTTGTCTCAGACATTTATTCTAGTTTAAAATGTGTAAAGCGCACACCTGTAACTCAATGAGGAGAGAGATGTTCCAAACTATAGCTTAGGGCAGGGATAGTCAAACTGTGGCCCTCCAGATGTCTATGCACTACAATTCCCATGAGCTGGCAGGGGCTCGTGGGAATTGTGGTCCATGGATATCTGGGGAGCCGCAGTTTGACTATCCCTGGCTTAGGGAAAGAGGAACCATTTGTAATAAAGCCATGTTAGAGATTCTTCCTGTTCAACTGTCTTGTCAGATGAACATGCGATACCCATGGATCCAAGGTGGAATATGCAGGGCTTCCACATAAGAAATGCAGTTGATGCAGAATGCTCAGATGAGCTGCTTACTCTTCTGAAGTCACGTTCAAATCGGTAAGTTGTCACATTTAATGTTCTGACTAGAAAAGTCACCTCTTCTCTTGACCAGTAATTGTGCCTTAATCACAAAGCCTTTACTTCAGACTGCTTGAGGTTACTGACTACAGAAATCTACAGAGAGAGAACCACATGGAACAAAACATGACTTGGCCTTCATTTGATAGCCTAGAGCAGGCTTTTTCAACCAGAGTTTTATGAAACCCTGGGGTTTTGCGATAGCCCTGGAAGGGTTTCTGCAATTGAGTGGGAGGTAGGCAGTTAGTTAGTTAGACAGACAGACAGACAGATGACCATATATGGTCATGTTGACCTGCCCCGCCCCTCCTGAAATGGCCAATGATTTGCCCAAATCCTTACTGGCTGAGGCTCGTTGCTCATGGTAGCAGAGAGGTAAGTACTCTCATTTTAACGGCGAGGTGGGGGCGATGGAGTGTCATAGGGCTGCTCTGCCCTGTTTCTGCAGGATCCCTTGGTGAAGCAGAGCAAACCTGGTAGCCAGCCCAGAGTGTTCACAAACCATCTGAAAATGCTTCTATGCTGTCACTTCCAGTGCTGTGGGAGTGGCCTGGTGATTCACAGCCAGAGGAAATGTCTAGCTGATGTTATTTCGGGTGACATGTGACTTCCAAGGGCATAGCAGGAGGATGTGGTCTGCTGACATCATTTCTGGGGTTTCTCTAAGCCTGAGGAATGTTTCAGGGATTTCTCAATGATAATGAGGTTGAGCGAGGCTGGTCTAGAGGTCTGTCCCTTTGTCTGTGCTTTTTCTGCTAACAATAGACTTATTTCTTACTGACCCGCTTGACTCCTTCAGCGTCTTCTCAAACCAACTTCTGTATCAGATTGTTTCTTGAACAATCTGTGATTCACCTTGGCTGCTCTCCTGCTGCTATCAGGCTTTTTTTCTAATTTGTTCCCACTACTCACTCTCCGTCAGCCTCCAGTTTTGCCCATCTAATGCTTATAAAGTCTTCAGGCAAAATATATTTTACTCCAGCGTTCTATGGCCTCTCTACTGCTTTAATATAAGTTGTTACGTAGGGTGCCTTTTAAGGGGCAGAAATATACCCTCTGATAATATTTTGGAGTTGCTTGTTTCATAATGTTTTTATAATCTTCAGTGCTACATTGTGTTTGCAGGGCGATATTGTTTCTTGACCGAGAAAAAAAGAACTATGTTGAAAGAAGCTTGCTTCACACCAAAAAGGCAAGAAGTAGTGCCCTAAGGGTATCTCTAGAGTTTCACAAAGGTATTCATTGTATTTCTGCTTTTTAATGAACGGAATGATCATTCAGAATACTGATTCTTTTTTTCCTTTACCATGAAGTGTAATTACATCAAAAAATAGCAGAAAGGGAAATTAAAACATTCTAAAGGTGTGTAGGGTATTTCTTCTTTGCAGTAGAAGACCATAGTTGCCATACTGACCTCGATGTGGCTTCAATATGCAGTCTCCTTTCTGTTTTTATACCAGATGAGTTTAGGACTTCACTGACAAAGACCAGGGTGTTTGTGGCTATTGTAGAAGTTACCTCTTTGAAGAGCTCCAGAGCTGCTGTTACTGATTCTTTGCAGAGGGAGCAAAACTCACCCCTTTGGGGAAGCATTTCCTTTAAAACTGATTTTGCATTATCGTAATTGGCTGGTGTGGATGTGTGTTGTTTGGTGGGTTGCTTTTTGTACTTTGAAGAATTATCAGCCACCTTACATTTTGGTGAGAGGTCATATTAATACATTTATTTAATGGTTCTTACCTTTTGGTGGAGTATATTGTTACCTGAACCTGGGGTAGATTTAAGTGGGCTTTTGTAAGCACCTTTCTTTTTTTGAAGGGAAAAAATCCCTATTCTCACAAAATTAATACACTAACTTACATTTTGTTTTGATTTGTTTCTATGTGATCTTCTAGAAGATTCATAGTAATCCATATTTACATTTGACCTAAAGTCTGGTACATCAGATTTCAGTGTCTGTAAATCAGTTTGCTACAAGTAGATTCAGAGGGATTAAAAGAAAAGCGTTAACAACACTTCTAAACAACATGACATTGAACTCAGCAGTCTTAATACAATGAGTGATCTGAGCAAGAGGAAGGAATTAGGGAATTTAAAAGAAATGAATAGTGGAAAGTACCGTCTGTACATTTACAGACTACTTAGCTTTTATGTTAGGAGTTCAGACGTTCCAATGAGAAACTTTGCATGGACTGCCATTTTTCATTAAAATACTTGATCATCAATTGAATCATCTGTTGATAGTTACTAATTTAACAGGTGAAGACTCGTCAGCCATAATACAAGTAAATGAAATAGTTTGCAAGCTGGCGATGGCAAATGAACAGTTTATTCCACTATAAACAATTCCTCAAACTTCCAAAACATCAAAACGAACTTTCATTTTCAGTATCTTCGTCAGTGATGTAAAATACTCTTTAACCTTTAATAATAGGTCCTCTTTAAATGCATTCCTATCGTATATCAGTAGGATGCAATCTTAATCCTATAGTAATATATATGTGATTCAATCTTCAAATGTTTCTATGGTATCCACTATACAGAGGTCTACAAATATTGGCATCACCAAGTGTAAATGCTCTTTAGTATTATTATTAAAGGTTAAAAGAGTAGTTTACATTAGCGATCCCCAACCTGTGGGCTGTGGACCACATGTGGTCTTTCGACTAATTGGAGGTGGGCCCCGAAGGACGTCTTCTCCCCCCCCCGGCCCTTTACTTCATCCCCCCCCCCAGCCCTTTACAACACACTTCATTGTTGTAGCGTGTCTGTATGTTATTTTGAAGGGATGTTTAAACATTACCATAGCGATCAGAGAGTGTTAGGGCAGTGGTTGAGAGTAGAGGAGTAAACTACCCCCCCCCCACCGGGCATCAGTAAATGGCGTTGAGTGGTCTCTGGTGATAAAAAGGTTGGGGACCACTGCACTGACAAAGATACCAAAAACGAAAAAATACCTAGTCGTTTGTTTTGATGTTTTGGAAGTTTGAGGAATTGTTTATAGTGGAATAAACTGTTCATTTGCCATCGCCAGCTTATAAACTATTTCATTTACTGGTAGTTACTAATTTAGCATGTACCAAGCACAGTAATGCTCTCTTCTTTAATTTTAATGTTGAAGACCCAAGCAACTATACTTCACTTCCACATCCTGTGGTAGCTCATCTTGCTGCGTTTTTTGAACATTGGGATGCCTTCGTGTTAAACTGGATTAAGTTTGCTCAGATGGATTTGCCTGATGACAAGTTACACAAAGTAAGTGCAAAACTTTTTTTTAACAATGTCTTGTTCTGCTAGAATTATCCATTTCCTTTCTCTGTGAGTTTATGCTCTTATTTTTCACCCTTCACACACTCGCTTTTTAAAGTCCTTTGGTGTCTTAATTGCATCCTTTTGTTTGTGTGGAAGGTTAAGAAAGAAAACATTACACCTGTCTGTCCCCTGCTGTTGGCAGACAGTCTTACAGAATGGGCAGCATACTCACTTTAACTAGCATCCAGCTCAGACAGTCATGCATGTTCTTAGGACATGAGTGTGTGTGGCTTGCTTGAATCCCGTCAGATGCTATTTCCAGCATCATCTAAAAAATATAATATTTCTGAATTCTGTTGACATGCTGAACAATTATCTGTAGTTGAACAGATACTTATCTTAGAGCACACATTAAACAATTGCAAGAACGAAGGCAAAGATCACAGTAGCTAAAAGTTAAATCTAATCATAGGAGATGTAGAGTTAAAATATTGGATGAACTGAAAGCATTTTTTCTATACCTAATTTATTTCTAGGACCCTAGGGCATTCCTTTCAATTTCCTGGCAGCTGTTTTGCTGCGATCTAGAAAAGGCCAAAGGAATACCTTTCTAGCCGGCTCCTTCACATTAAGAGAGACAAAAAGCAGAAGTAGATGCCTTTATTTTTCTTGTGATATTTTGTTCTGAGTAGTTGCTCCTGTGAAGGATTTGGTGATCATCTTGTAGCATCACATCATCTTGTAGCATTTTCTTATCACAAACCGAAAATATAGAGATCAAACCAAGTTTAATAATATGAAAATTAAGTCTTGCCATTCAACAAAATTCGGATGGATGAAAGTACTTCCTGTCTGTCACAGCAGCCATACTACTGTGAGTCCTTGTCATACCATCCTCTGGGCCCATACCACACCATTTCCCCTGGCATCAGATGTTCTGCAACAAAGACACTTTCCAATGACACACTGCTTTTTCACACACATGGTAACAAGTTCAGGTACCTTCAGCCTTATACGTTCCATGGTGTTTGCATGATAATGTTGATTCATTGAGTTTGCCTCACAAATAATGCTCCAGCATAGCATCTAACATAAATTTATCATGGGTACAGCCTGAAGTATATTTCTGTGTATGCCATGGATGGGCAAACTATAATCCTTCCTGACTTGCCTCTAGATACTGGACTGCTTACTGTGGCGTGATCGTTTTTGGACAACGTCTGAAACTGTGACTGTAGATTCTCCTGGCTTGACGCTCTTGTCTCTTCACTGGCACTGGGTAGTGAAATACTTGATCAGCAACATTCCTGAATTGCTGAGTGGATATGAGCAGCCCAAGTATGTTGGTTTTGACTCTCATGCATTGCAGTTACACAGTCCTACAATCCAGCAATCAGATTTGCTCAACAATAATTCTTAAATACAAAAGTATTTCCAACCCTGGGCTGCCATTTTTATGATTTACTAGCTCCCCCTCCCAGCAGTGGCGGCAGCACAAGGAGCACGCAGTTGGCCACAGAATGTGGGGGGGGGAAGGAAGTGGGCATTGCCCGTGCCTCTGTGGCCCCCTCCAGAGCCCTGCATGATGGGGGGAGGCAGCTGCGGGACCATGGAGGGAGGCAGTGGGCTTTGGGAGGGGGATGCAGCGGCCATTTCCACCCGTGTTCCTGTGACGGTGGCCTGAATGCCAGATAGACAGGTCAAAACCAGGCTGCAGGACTGAGATCCCAGCAGGGCTTGCTGGGAGCCACATGGCCAGCACAGAGAAGGCCATCAGCATGCCCGCCCACCCCCCACTGGCACCACAGCCGTCCCACGGAAGCCATTCCAGCCCCCCCCCCTCCTGCCAATTGCACAACTTCCCCAGGGCCTTCCAAGCAGGGCCCGTGCTTGGAGAGCCCCGGGGAAGTCAACCCCGGACCCCTCCCCGGTGGTGAGCCCAGCAGCCGGACTGACTGCCTACTCACGGCGGTTGGTGCAGCCTCTGGAAAGGGCTTGTGCTGGTGAGGGCCCAATCGGAAGGCGCTGTACCTGACTGGTTAGAACACTTCTTTGTCTGGGTGAAGGGCCAGTTGGAAGGCCCAGCCCACTCTCTGTCTACTTACCTCTTAACAAAATATGATAGTGGAAAGATAATTTTAAACGTTATGTCTAAAGAGTGCCACACCTTATATAAATATGATTACTAGAATTTCTGTGTGTGTGTGAGGCTAGGAAGATATGATATGATATGAGATATGATATAGCTCAAAGAAAATAAGTACTGCACAGTTTTAATCATAATCAAGCTTTGAAAAAATATATACGTATTTCATTTGGTTGAGGTATATTTCTACCTCAAGCCAAATTCTGGCACATCTTTGGATACAAAAATTCTGTAAAAAAGAGAATTTCTTCTTACAGCAGAAGTCATTAAGCTTCATAGGACTTAAACATACGGTGTTTGAAAAAGCATTTTTATAACAGACAAAATATTAGGTGTAGCATATAAGTGCAGGAGCCTCTAATCTGGAGAATTGGATTTTTTATTCCTTTCTCTTCCGCATGCAGCCAATTGAGTGGATTTGGGCCAGTCGCAGTTCTCTCAGCCTCACCTACCTCACAAAGTATCTGTTGTGGGGAGAGAAAGGGAAGGTCATTGTAAACCACTTTGAGACTCCTTGAGCCCTCTCCTTTTACATATTGGATTGCTCATACCAGTACAGTTCTTTTACAGTGGTTAGTTTTTGTTATTTCAGTTTTTTTAACAAATGTTTGGAATCTGACGTGTTAGACCAGTGGTCCCCAAACCGCGGGCCGCGGCCCGGTGCCGGGCCGCAACTCCTTCTTTCCTCCCCCCCCCCCCCGAAGCGAGAAGCTCACCAGGCTACGAGCAAATCGGCCAAAGCGGCCGATTAGCTCGCGGCCCGGCAAGTTTCTCGCTTCGGGAGGGGAGGGAAGAGAAGCTTGCTGAGCCGCTAGCTAATCGGCCGCTTTAGCTTTAGCGGTCGATTTGTTCGTGGCCCGGAGGGGCCGGGAGGGGGAGCTGCGGCTGCCGGCATGGCGGCGGCGCAAACGTGCCTGCGCGGACTGCCGTGCAGTCGCATTTGCGCTGGGGCTGCCGCGCGTGCGCGGGCCCACGGGCCGCCCTCTCCCCGGACTCCGGAGCAGCGGTCCGCAGCGAGCGTAAGCTTGCGGACCACTGTGTTAGACAACAAATATAAATGCTTACGAATTTTAAAGGAAAGTACCTATAAAATTAATAATTTCTAATGTTCTTATATCTATGAGTATTTTTCTGCCCCTTTTACCATAATATAAGATAAAAATACTTCCCCAGTATACAAATAGATTTCTGTTGTATTTTTTTACCCTGAATCCTTTTTTTGTTTTGTTTTGTTTATTTGTCTTAAAGTTAACTATAACTGATTGGTACTTAGTGACACTGTTTACTACCATACAGGAGATAATTTCTTAAGAGTACAAAGTTGTACAGCCACATTTCTATGCATTCTACCACAAAAAACAAAAGCATGGGGAGCAAATACACCCCAACCATAGTTAAAGCATATTAAATCTGGTTCACATGAATGATATCATGCACACCAATACCTGCAAGAACTGCACCCACACTATCATAAATTGCCACCATAGTACAGATTGTCATATGAGCTAAACAGGCCCCCACATGGAGGTACCAGTTAATCAGACTAATACCTGTATTCACCACCAGTAGCTTGGCATTCTCCCACAGTGGTCCTGTGAAGGCCACTAAACATCTCAGCCAGGTTGTAGTGACCAATTAGTATATGGTGATAAGAAGTTTGACTGGCCACATTTTATACAGTATGTATCCCTTGTTTAAGAACCACCTTTTCCCCCCTTCTTTGTGAATGTTTGTTCCTTCTATCATTTGAAGGCTGTCCAAAGATATTCAGTGTGTCGCACAGCAAATTCAGAACAGTCTGGAAAGTCCCACGGGCATTTCTGCCAGTCTTAAGGAGCTGCAGAAGTGTTTGGGAAAACCTCTTCCCTTCAAGGTACGGTGAGAGATGGTAACTTACTGTTGATTTCTGTAGGTGACTTCCTTGGAAATGTTATATATTTAGGGCCCTCTAGAGGCATGGTGAGGAAACAACATTTTGTCTCCCTAGTAGTCTTTATAGAAGTAGTGAACTAAAATGCATATTTGTATGATCTCTGAAAATGAATATAAATAAATATTCAATTTGGAAAATGTATAGATTTAGAAAAAATCTGCTCCGTTTTAGGAAGAGTAAACGTTAGCTTTAGTTGGGGGACACTGACAGTTTATGTGAAGTAGGGATCATGGTTGGCATTTTTGCTGCAACTACCTCAGGCCACTGGGGTGAGCCCATCTGTGAAATAGAACGAGGCTTACATGATTGCTTGCCTTGCCTGCTTTATACTACTCCTGTAGCTTGTCTTTCTGGGGTAGAGAGGCAGAACCACTACAGGCACATACGGGGGGCCACATACAGATTGAAACACACATGAGAGTGGTACTGTGGTTTGGATTTGGGTTGTGTTGGTTCGCTGTCACCAGCAAGCAGATCCTCCGTCTCCCTCGCTTTCAAATAGATAATTACAAATAGTTCAATATTAGTTGGGGGGGGGGGGTTACTGTAATATTGTTGTTGTTTTTTACTGTAAATGTTGAAATGGTTACTGTTTAGCCTGGACAGGGCTCTGGAGCTGATTATTTTAATTATCATTGCAGGATAAAGCAGTTGTAGAATGTGCTGCCCATCTGCAAAGGCTTTGCAAAGTACTTAACATCCTGGAGCCAGGGCTAGCCCATGACGATGGTCAACAGTGGAAGCAGATCTGTACTCTCAAAACCATAGCCACTGAATGGAAGATGAGAGAAGCGTTGCTTCAAGCCCAAGGCCTAGTTCTCAGAGCTAATCACTTGAAGGACATTAGTTCAGGTAAATGACTTTCCTTGAATCTTTTACAGTCCGCTGTTGCAAAGAGCCTGTCACAGATACTAGCACAGCATGCTACCTAAAGAACATATGCAACTAGAATAGTTGTTTTTGGGTTGCATTCTGTGCGAATGTTCTTCTGGATTTAATTGAAGATCAATTTCAGCTTCCTCTTCCTTGTGTCTTACAGATGATTTGCAGACTTTTGTGAATTTGCAGCATTCAAAGCTGAAACAAGAAAGGGTCTTGATTGAATCTCTTGAAGAAAAGTATGCGGAGTACACAGATCCGAAGCATATGGACTCTGCCATGTTGACTCAGCTCTGCTGTAGGGTTCAGCTGTGGCCTGCAATGGAGTATCTGGCATTGTTATGGCAGTACAAACTGACTGCAGATTGTGTCTCTAAGGCATATTTGCAAAGGTGAATTTTTCCTGTGAATTAAGGGGTTTGCTTGCTGCTGTAACTGTAAGCACAATATGAAGTCTCAGTGTTGTGTAAATCAGTGGTCCGCAACCTTTTTCAGGTTGCGGACCGGTGGGGGGGGGGGAGATCTGGGCACTGCGCATGCGTGGCAGCCTATGCACAAACGGGCATGCGCGGCAGGTCCGTGCATGCACGTTTGTGCCAGCGGCCGCGCTTCCTCCCCCCCCCCCCCCGCAGAAAGAAGCTTGCCGGACAGCAAGCTAACCGGCCACTTTGGCGGCCGATTTGCTTGTGGCCTGGGAAGTTTCTCACTGCGGGGGGGGGGGGGCAGGGAGAGGGAGCCGCAGCCCGGTGGTTGGGGACCACTGGTGTAAATCACTAGATAAATGGGAAGTTTGTAAAACATGCAGTCATAGGATTTATTGATATAGCCAGTTAACAACCCACTTCTTTGCTGATAATTTCTGCTTACATGTAGAGTGCTTTAAAAAAAAATGGCACATAATGTCATAATGGTAGCTAATGTGGTATCATTTCATTCCAAAGTTCTGTCTAAGCACATGCTCTTGATTTCTAGCAGTAGGTGATAATTTATGTGTCCAATTGTAGACTGTAAGCTGCACTTACATTCTGTGAACAAGGAAGCAGTTGGTTTTCAGGTCCAAGGTAGTAGAGCTCTGGCCCCCTTGAGGTTCCACTTCCTGGCTCTAAAAAGCACAGCTAACAAAAAGCATTCTGCGAATCATTCCTCTTCAGATAGGATGGCTCTTTAAGCCACATAGCCAAAGATTATGTGTTCCAGTTTGAATTGCTGTTCCTACTTAATAGGCTAGGCATTCTGATCCACAGAAGGCTCAGAAGCCAGCTCATTTTCCTGACTCAGGAGCTCTGGCTCACCTTGTTTCAATGACAGGCCAGTCTGCTGCTCTCTTCAGCCTTGATCCTTCTTGCTTTGCATCTTTTTGTCTCGACTGTTGCATCCATCCTGATGCATTTGATTCATATCTGGTGTATCCAACCATCTCGACCTTTTCCTAAGATACATTAACCTTTTAACTTTAATTGCTGAATTCCTGCTGTTATTTGGAACAAAGGAAAGAGTAACCAAAGGCTCCTCAGTCTGATCCATTCCCCAAACGAATTGAAAAAAAGCTGACAAACGACTGTCCGGAGTCTTTTAATAAATCATCATCAAAATGTAGACCGGTAAACAAATGTTTTTGTTCTTCAGAACTTCATCAGTTTTAACCCTGAATGCAAGGCCTTTCTCTCTCTGTTTTAGACCCTAAATAGGTTGGTCTTGGCAAGCCTAGAGAGAATTTGAGCCAGGCTTATTCTCTCCAGCTTTGTCTATTGATGGCTTCATTTTCCTTCAACAGCTTGAAGGCCCAAGAGTCTTTTCCCATCTCCCCTTTCCTGGACTGGCTTGAGCATGAGGCACTTTAATGCTGACTTTTCACAGTACAGGTTCAACAATGCTCCTTCTTACAATGTTTTCCATCCATTTTAAGAAGTGTGATGGTTTTCATTCTGTTTGAAAAGAAGGAGTAGCTTTTTCACATTGAGTACTGATTATCCTTTTACTTAGGGCTTCTCTTACAGTGTAGAGATGGTGTGTGTGTGTGTAATGGTTTTCTACTTTCAACCAATATTTAATTTCGCTTTTTCAGGAAAGATGGCAGTCACCAGTTAACCATATATTCAGAAATAAAGCAGCTTATTGCCTTCTGCCTTAAGTTTACACCTGCTACTTCTCAGCAGCTTCAAGGACTTTTTTACCTGTTGGATCTTAATATGGTAAGGGCAAACTAAGACAAATTGAGTAAATTGTCTTTTTTACAAAGTAATTAATGTAGTATTTAGACACAGAAGTGCTTATGTGACTTATTTTTAATAACCTTTATTTTAATGGGGAACTCAATAAGATCAAGATGATCAAAATTGACTGTGGCTGGTTTATTTATTATAAATTCATTCCTCTCTTCTAGGGAGCTCACGGCAATATATGTGGACTCTTTCCCTCTTTATCTTCATTGCAACCCTGTGGGAAGGATAGGGTTAGAGGGGACATTGGCCCAAGATCATTTGGTGATCTTCATGGCAGACTGGAATTTGAACCTAGGGCATCCTAATCATAGGCCAACAAGCTATCCATTGCTCTACACTGGATTAAAGAACCAAACTACTGGGTGAGGTTTCCTAGTTAGTTGGAAGGCATTTCTAAATGTCAGCTAGCATCTTGATGTAGCTTGGTGTAGTGGTTAGGAGTACAGACTTCTAATCCAGCGAGCCGAGTTTGATTCCCCGGTTCTCCACATGCAATCAGCTGGGTGACCTTGGGTTCTCCATAGCACTGATAAAGCTGTTCTGACTGAGCAGTAATATCAGGGCTGTCTCAGCCTCACCCACCTCACAGGGTGTCTGTTGTGGGGAGAGGAAAGGGAAGGCGATTGTAACCCACATTGAGACTCCTTCTGGTAGAGAAAAGCGGCATATAAGAACCAACTCTTTTTCCTCTTGATCTTACCAGCAGTTTCTCAAATCAGATTCCTTCTTGTTTATTTAGAATAATTTGGTGCTTCTTCAGAGGCCTGCTTGAGGAGATTGACAACCTACAAACCCACTAAAAACAATTAGATACAAACAATATATAAAAACTGCCCATAAAAGAGAGCAGACCATAAAATGCTGATAACATAAATCCTCTAATAAAAAGCCTTGATTAAAAATATGTGTTTTAGCCTGACACCTCAAAGAGAGTAAAGTAGGTTCCAGGTGAGCCTAAAAGGGGAGGGCATACCAAGGCAAGGTGGCACCACAGAAAATACACAAAACATGTCACCCATCTCACCTCTGTAGGTGGGGGCACAGGGAGCAGCTCTTGAGAGACAGTTCTTAATTGGTTGGCAGAGCATTATGGGAGGAGACTGTCGTTCAAGAACCCTGGTCCCAAGCCAGTTAGGGCCTTAATGCTAAGTATCAACACTTCGAATTATGGCTGGAAACAAATGAGTTGCCAGTGTAGATCTTATGTTCTTTGTGTTTATTAATGTTTATATAGACCACCCCGAGGAAGCAATGAGCAAAACATGTTGGAACATATAGAGGAATAAAGTGTATTCCCATGACACCACTTTATTTCTTAATTCCTTAGCTTCATTGGAGCAGCCCTTCTTGCTGTCTTATAGACCTCGTGGCATAGCACTGCCCCTTCCTGAGCCCCCCCCCCTCTTTTGTTGTTATTGGGAGTGAGTAGCATATGGAGAATGCTGAAGGTCTGCAAGTGGGAGTTTCTGATATTGGCTGCATCCCAGTCCTTCATGTTTACAGCAGCTTGTTATCAGGTTATATTGCTGTAATTTGTTTATACATGTAGTTTCTTTAACAAAAGAATTAACCCAAAATTACACATGGTCTTTCTGGAGCATGTTGGTGTTCATAGCAGATGTTTTTTGGATACCTTGACTTGATTCTCCCATACTTTCTTCTTTTCCTGGCATCTTAGGTCTCCTCAGATGAAATTTCTGCCTTGTGGTCAGAGCTGGTGAATGCTGTTTTAATGCCATTCTGGAACATTACCATAACCACAGATCCTGAGCACTGGCTAGCCTGGAAGCCAATATCTGTGGAAGAGAAAAAGATGCCCAAATCCCTCATGGACTGTTCTCTTAAGGTGGTGTGGTAAAACCTGCAGATATAGATAAAAGGCTAGTCTAGACTGGGATCTAGCACTTTTATATGTGATGGTTAAGCATGAATTAGTTCATGGAATGTTAATTAGCTGTTAGAGCTGAACCCAATAAAAGCTTGTCTGAGCCTAAAATATAGATTCATCTTGGTGTTCTAAGATGTTGAACTACCCTCTTAATCATAAGGTGGTTTTCAGTTATTGAAGTAAAGTTACAGCTTGTTGTTCCTGACTGTTTTATGCCAAGTCATTTGTGCAGTCTGGATGACTTGGAATGACTCTCTCTGAGTATTACTGCATAATCTGATATCTGGTGCTAAATTCAGCACCTGGAAAAGTGCCACCTGAATTTTCGACTGTAAGCCCTTATGACTGTAAGTGTAGCTGCTATCCATTGAGTGCAGCCTCCGTCCAGTAGCTATACCATTTTCTCCTCTCATTGCCTGTCCAAAAATTCAGGCAATGAGAGGAGATTGAATTCATACCACTACCAAATTTTGAGTTTTCAGATAACTATCTGAAAACTCAAAATTTGGTAGTGGTATGAATTGTGTGAGGTAAGAAAACTGTCCATACGTATTTAGCCTCTCCTGCTGGGAGAGGCAATGGGGGGGGGGGGGAAATATCTTGGAGCTGTACCTGATGACATCATGTCAGGCGTGAAGTGGCTGATTTGATGGCTCAGCTTGGAATGTTTGATTAAATAGGCATTTAAGGATGGCAGAAATGTTGGATATGGAAGTGCCTTGCTCAGTGCAATTCATTATCCTTAAATTACATTCAAGTGGCTTGAAAATGTTGGTGATGCTAGAACTCGCATGTTGATCTTTCCTGCTTCAGGGAGTGGGTATTTTGAGTCGAGCGGTTTTCTCCAAGTGCCTCTCTGAAATTCTGACTAGCAGCAGCAAGTGGAGCCAGTGGGATGTGACTGGCCTTCCAGTTCTGTTGGCCTCCAATGTGACCCTGGGCGAATGGCTGGAGAGAGCACAGCAGCTTCAGGAAGTCCACACGGTTCTGTGGGACAACTTGGCCTTTTCCTCCATGGCGGAATTTAGGTACTGACAAGTGACAGTTGCTCTCCTGCTCCTGTCATCTGAGGCCTGGCCGGGGGGGGGGGGCGAACTATACAGGCTTCGTATTCCTACTTAACAGTTAATGGAACATGGAAATGAGGGTTGTGGGCAGAGCCTCTACTCCGTATTGCTGAGGCAGTTGTGTTCAGCGCAGGGGCCTCCAGTTGCTGATGCCTGACTTATACTTTGTTGAAACCCTCTGTTTTCTTTATAGGTTTACTGATTCCAGGTTCCAGCTTGCCATATTAGACAAGCAGCTTATGGCTCTTAAAAACCTGGTTCCAGTTCCACTACAAGACGAGTACCTCAAAAGCTGTGATAAGCTTTCTTCCAGGGACCCAGTGGCTTTGCAGTCCATTTTCAAAGTACTCAAGGAACTGGCCACTCAGGACGTATTGCCGGAAGAAGTCCTGTGTCTCTGGATGACTTGCCTGCAGCAGTTCTTTGGGCAGGAAGGAGGACCTCGCAACTTGCCAGAGGCAGCTCAGCGTGGCAGCCTCTGGGTGAATCTCGGGCTGCTGCAGATCCACATATGGCTTCCACAGACTCGGTTTGATCCTGCAGTAAAAAGAGAATACAAGCTCAAGTATGCAACAGAAGAGGTGTGTGTGTGTGTGTGTGTGTGTGTGGAGCTGCAGTGGATTTCCTTGCCTTTTAATTAATAGGCGCTTTATGAGTAACGTTAATATTTTTGCTATGAAGGGGCGGTTATACTGATTATATGAACAGATGTGCATTAAGACTTCTTAGGAGTTTGCTAGTTTTTGAAACAAAATGAAAATGAATGGTACTCTGTAGCATCAACACTCAAAACATTTTCATTAAACGGGGATACAGGAATTTGCTAATCTTCCTGAACAGATAATGAAGACACTTTAAACGTTGTGTTGCCGTGAAATGCAGTCTGTTGCCATCCTCCCTCCCTAATTGCATTAGAACAGTCCTGCTGGATCAGACCAAGCACCTATTCAGTGTTGTCTTTTACGTTTCAAGTGGCTGTCAGCTGATATGCTCTTGGGAAGGCTTACAAGGAAGGCACCACTTGAAGGCATCAGCCCTCCCCTGTGATTTTGTCTCTGGTTTTTGGTATTCAGAAGAGCACCTCTTCTAGGCTTGGAGATTCCATTTAATTATCCTGGCCAATAGCTGCAGTTTAGATTAGCCTAAATCTGAACCGTGCGAGGATTATCAGTAGAGAAGGAAAAACCGCCACATCCCAGTGATGGCAGTGATGTTGCTTTGAGTTAAATGGCATGTTTTTGTTTACTGGCTTCAGCTGCACCGTGTAGAATGTGAATGGAAGACACACAATCTATCCACTCAGCTGCTCACAGGAAAAGATCTTGAAGATGAAACCATCAGCCGGCATACTCACCCTCATATTAGGTGACATTGGGGTTCGCTGTGGATTAAGTGGGCTCTGGAATGTTGTTGTGTTGTTCACAGTTTTGATAAGGTGGTGATTAACAGCCCCAAATCTCCCTCTGGGTCCTGAGTTTAATTTCCCACTTGGATGCGGGCCCTCAGAAGTTCCTAGTCCCATCTCCGTGGTAAATGGGTAACTTGGTGACCTACTTAAAAGAGTCTGTAAACTGAACAGGTCTGATACCTGATACCTACATTTGATTCAAAGAGAACCTAAACCTTGATGCCAGAAAAAGTGAAATACAGAAACTGGGAGGGTTCTTATTGTGAAAGAAAGATCATTTGTATGCTTTAGAGATGACTCCAGTAGTAGCTTTAACC
The DNA here is from genome assembly GCF_049243985.1 of Paroedura picta. Lineage (NCBI taxonomy): Eukaryota > Metazoa > Chordata > Lepidosauria > Squamata > Gekkonidae > Paroedura > Paroedura picta. The sequence continues at coordinate 135,031,095 of NC_135369.1, forward strand.
GTAATTGATTTATCTAGCTTTTAAAAACATTTAACTTATTCTTCCTCAGGATGTTACGCCAAAGAATCCAGAAACTGAAGAATCAGATAGCCAGACTTGGGCAGAAGCAAGCCTTTAGGCCCCAGAGCCCTTCCTATGACTGCTTATACCAGGAGCTTCATCAGTATGTCAGCAGCATTGCCCAGATTTCGAAAGTGCAAGATCTCTTGGCCCGTCTTGTACAATTCCTCCATGGGGATAAATCCCAGTCAATCCAGACGGTTCAGAAAGTGCTCAGTGAAGAAGCAGCCTGGCAGGAGTCACACCATCAATTCAGAAAACATTTGGCAGAGGACTACGCTGCTTTCCCAGATGTAGTTACTCCACTGCAGGCTGCCATTTTGCAAATGCAGCACGGCCTGAGGCTTGTGGCTTCTGAAGCCCATAGAGCAACACTGAACAGTTTCGTCTGCCCAAACAAACTTGGCACTCTTGTTGCTTCTCTACTGTCGTTTCCTTCTGTTGGAGGCACCTTCCCCACTTACCTTTCCCATGCAGAGGCTTTGTGCTCTGTGAACTCCCTAGATGTTCTTCACAGCCTTCAGAGGCTATCTCAGAAGTACTCTGCTGAAGATTCAGACGGGGAGCAGAGGACATGCCTTACCCAAGAGCAGCTGCTGGTGAATGCTTTGTTGTATCTTCGGTGCCATGTGCTGTCTAAAGGAGAACTGGACCATAAATCTCTGCAGCTTTTTAGACATCTGTGTCAGGTAAAAGGTCTGAATTTAAAATAGTTTTATCATGCAATTCTGAATATGGTTAAGAAAAAAAATGAAATCTGCTGAAAGAACAGCAGCAGAGGGGAGTGTTTGGCAGTGAAGCTACTGATATGGGGGCAAGAAGGAGGCACCAGCGAGCAAGAAGAAAGGCTGGAAGGTTGGAAAGGCCAGTGAAGAGGATCTTTCTTATGTTGAAGACTTCCTGTGAAGGTCCTCTTCTTGTAGTTGGAGGAAGCTTGAGTGGAGACTACTTTTGTTCTTCCCTTTCTTCACATGTGGTTATGTCATTTTCCTTATTTCTTATTTGCTGCATTGTGTATAGCTTAAACTTTAATTTAGGTGACAATGTAGTTCAGATGTAGGTAATCTGAATGTTCCAAATTCAGGCTCACATGCTCTTAATACCAGGACCAGACATGGAATTTATATATGCAAGTGTATTATGATTTCTCTGAAGAGTCTTTTTTTGTGTTTGTGTGGGGGGGTGTTTTCTTAGGTGATTGTAAATGAATGGGATGAGGAAGAACGTCTGGCCCAGGAGGAGGAGGAACAGAAAAACATCCTGTATAGATACAAGACTAAAAGCCATGGAACTGGCCTGAGTGAAGAGGAAGAAGAAGAGCGAGAGTTCAGAAACAAATTTCCTCTTCATGAGAAGGTAGACTACTCTTGACATTAAACATTTTGTATGAAGTTATTTCCTGAAGAATTACAGATGAAAATAGCTAGTCTTCTGAGATATGATTGAAGGGAGAGAAGAAATAAGAAGGGAGTATTAATTTACTTGACTGCAAGTGTAAAGTTTTGGAGGTTGAGGAGTCAGATCCCTTATTTGTTGCACAGGTGGTAGATATTCTTCAGGAAGCACGCACTCGTGTGATATCTGAAGAAGCGTGCTTCCACACGAGAGCTTATACTTTGAACAAAACTTTATTGGTCTTAAGGGTGCCTCTGGACTCAGACTTTGTTCTCTCCTCTGTGTGTGTGTATACGAGAGAGAGTCCCATCTGAAACACTTGCTACTGAGCTCACAAGGTAATTCTGAGTATGTACTGTAAAGATGGCAAAAAGCAATCTGTAGATGTTGGGAAAATCCATTGAGATACAGACATGAATTAAAGAAATAGAAATGGTTGTACTCAGAGGCCCTGCTCTAGGTACCTCACACACAAACTTGTTGACATGGTGACTCCAGAGACTGAGAGTTTTCTACAGTGGCATGTTGTTGTTAGAACTTCCTTTTGGTGAAAAACATATTTAAATTGTTTTTTATCTGATAAATGTCTTTTGAGGCAATTTATAACATGCAAATATTTAAAAGTTATGTCAAAATGGGCATTAAAAGGTAAAGGTAAAGGTATCCCCTGTGCAAGCACTGGGTCATGTCTGACCCTTGGGGTGACGCCCTCTAGCATTTTGGGCATTACTGTTTTGTTAAAACAGCAGCTGCAGTAAAAGCCCCATCAGACAAATGCTTTAAAAGAGCAATAACTAGATTAGCAGCATGCAAGCAACACTATCCTTATCCATGGTTCCTCTATATATTTGTGAAATGCCCCGGTGAGAGGAGCATATCCAGAATATCCAAGTTGACTATGGGCCAATCAAGTGCGGCCAGCACAGCTGGCCACACCCTGATTGGGCTGGCCCAAACGCTTGCCTCCCTCACAGGAGGCCTATTATGGGTAGAGGAAAGGAAGGCGATTTTAAACTGCTTAGAGGCAGCTGAGGCCTGGTTCTATGACTGTGGGTCATTCCCAGTTTTCTCAGAGCTGCAGCCCCATTTCCCTCACAGGGTGACTGTTATGGGGAGAGGAAGGGAAGGTGCTTTTAAACTGCTTAGAGACAGCTGAGGCCTGCTGGGTGACTGTGGACCATCTCCAGTTCTCTCAGAGCTCTCAGCCCCTCATCCCTCACCGGTTGTCTATTGTGAGGCGATGAAGGGAAAAGGTGTTTGTAAACCCCTTTGTGACTCCTTTTGGTAGTAAACAGCAGGGTACAAAAATCTATCGCTTCTTCTTCTAAGGGGCAACAGTGAAAGAAGCATGTGGGCACATAACATTATATCAACATTATGGAGGCATAAGGAGTAGGGCCACAGAACTGGAATTGGTTGCCATGCAATCTCCCTCTAAGAATTTGTTTGTTTGTTTGTTTATTTAGATTTCTATACCGCTCATTTCTTTGCAGCTCTGGGTGGTTTACACAGAACATTATAACTTACATGAAATATTATATAATCTCCAGTCTGATTTCCCCTTCACATATCTGAAGACATGGCTCTGGAAAGCTCATCTGTAACCACTATGCCACAATTCCCAAAGCTCAGTCCTCTCCCACACTCAACGAACATTCCAAACCACAGGTTCTTGACACCCATATCTCCACACCCACGGCCTCATTTGCCACCACAGCCTCCCAAACAACACACACATTCAACCCCATGCCCTTACAGACTGGACAACCCCTCCCCTTCCTCTTCCCAATGCCAAGCACTGTCTATCTTAATCACTCTCTTCCTTTCTACCTCCCATTCTCTTTGCTATTTTCCTCCCTCCTTCCCCCTCCTGCTAGCACCTGTTGTATCAGCTGCAACGGGCTTTAATTTTAGTAAGTAATAAAAGCGTTAAATATTTAGGTAGCAGCAATATTGGGCAGGCTCTTTCATCTGCAAAAAGAATCTGATACCAAAGACTATACGTTGGCACTACCTTGAATACTTTTGTAGAGGCTATTCCATCACCAAAGGCCTGTAGCAGAGAAATCCTATCTCTGTTGGGTCCCCATATTACCTCAGAAACTGGAGGGCATGCCGAGTAAGGCCTCTAAAGATTATAAATGTGAGACCAGTTTACATTGTGAATTTCAGGTTTTGCTGGTAAGTTGCTTTTAGCTGTTCTTACAGAGATATTATGTATTGCAATTATGTTACTTACTAGGAATAAAGCCCATTGTATGAAAAATACAATGGGCGCTAGCAGGCGCTCCGGCTTTCCTGGGGTTACGGGCAGGGCTCCGTGGGAGTGGGCGTGTTGGCTGAGAGTGGGTAGAAAGGTAGAGGGGTGGGAGATGTGGCGCATGGTCCGCGGCGCGCAGTATGGCAGGGGTCCCGGGGGCAGAGCGAGGGAGAGGCGAGGGCAGGAAGCTTACCGGGAAGAGTAGGCATTTTCGAGGGCGGGCGGCAGCTCCACGGCGTCCTTGTCGCGGCGGCGGTCAGGGAGAGGAGGTGAGAAGGGAGGCCGTGGCTTCCTGTGGCGGCTCCCTGGCGGCTTCGTGATGTGCGCGGCAGGCGGCAGCTCCTCGGCGGGTTTTTGTTGTCCGCAGCCATTTCAGAGGGCGGGCGACTCGTTCCGGAGCTTGCGGCGGTAGCAGGGCAGTGCGGGGCAGTGGCAAGGGAGGACGTCAGGCCGGTGGCAGGGAGCAACTGCGAGCCGCGCTATGCACGGCTAGCAATTGCTGCCTTGGCGGCTGCAGGCCAATCAGAGAGCCCAATCGGCAGGCGCTTTGCGCCTGCCGATTTGGCCCTCCAATTGTCAGTCTGGAGGAGGGGCCAATTGGCACCCTTCCTCATCCCGGACACAGCCTGCCCTAACTCCTCCTACCCAGCCCTTACGACATTATTTAGTCCACGGCACCTGCGGCGCTGCGGGCGGTGTTAAGATATCTGTCCTATTTTGATGCTACATTTTAATTGTGCCTTATCTATTTTGTGTTTTATTTATAGTCTGTTTCTGCAGAGTTATTAATTTATTTTTGTATTTACAACATTTATATCTTGCTTTTCTGCCCTTGCAATTTAAATCAAACATGGTCAAATGACATTATGAAGCCATTAAAATACCCCTCGTCCCAAAAGTGATTTTTTTAAAAAACGTATGCAATTGTCCTAACAGTGAATTTCTGCTATTTGTTTAGTATTTTTGTTAATTTATTCACCACTGGAAGGGAATGGCTAATGAAGGTTGTAGGACAATTGATGTGTTAGTTAATTATCTCTCTCTCTGATTCATAGGATTTTAAAGATATTACAAATCAGGCAAGCCTTGAGGAAGAAGAGGAAACTGAAGATGGTTTAGACAAAGCTGCCTTTGAAACAGTCCTCCTTTCGCATCGCTCATTGAAAACTGTAATGGCAGTTCATCAGCAGCTTTGCCTCTACTTTGCTCGATCTCTGTGGCACCAGCAAAACCTGCCCTCTAATCAGACTAAATATCACTTGACTACATTTCTCTCCTGTTACCAGACTGGTACATCACTGGTGGCCCATTATTATCCTTTGATTGGTAAGACTTTTCTCTTGAAGTATTCTGTGCTTCTGTTGTTTTCAAACTCTACTTTCAGCTTGCACATTGACTTGTCTGCCATGAAACCTCATTTGTATTGCAGAAATTTCCAAAGTATATTTCAAGGCATGCTGTATTTCTCAGGGATGTCACTATTGCATACATGAACAGAGGATGTTCCTGAGAACATGTCCAGCATTCCCCTGTATTTCCCATGAGTTAAATGGAATGCCTGTGGTCCATTGTCCATGGTTAAGCTTCTGAAGCATCTCAAGTTTCCAGGATCAGAATCTTAAAAACGCTGTTTTGAAAATGGTTCTTGAATTATTGGCCAGGAGAAAGTTCTTACTATATTTCTTCTTGTAATAGTTTCTTCTTCTAATAGTTTCACACCTTAGTAGCATATTCTCAGAATCTGTCATCTTGCACAAATATGACATCTTTATTTCTTGTCTCTTTTTGTAGCAGTCAGGATACTCTCCTATTTTCTTTCCTTTTTAAATAACATATCTTTCTTTGGTTCTTGTTAACTGTATTTATAGAATGCTACAAAAGGTAGTGGGGCAGGAGGGATTTCACAGAGAATAGTAAACTCACTGGGAACCTGTTTTGGAACATTGTTCATGGTGGTCACATTTAAATTTTCTGAGGTTTCAGTCCATTCTTTGACCTCATTGAAATATATTTGTTTTTAAAATGGTTTTCTGTACCAATATATCTCAGTCTCATCATGGCTAAATCTATGGACCGTTAAATTGAGATACTGAAGCCATGAATAGAGAAGTAATCGTTGTAAAAACCTGAAAAAGCCCTAGTTTTGCAGAAAAATCTGAAATCTTTTTTTTTAAATTGGGGATGTAAAAAACCCTCCAATAATAAAATCAGCCCAAGTAGCTTTAACAATGCCCTAAGTAACTGTTGCTAGGCAACAATGCAGTATTGCCAGCTTTCAAGCTTTGGTTTCTGTAAGTAAAACACAGGGAGGAGGGCTCTTTCCCCTGATTGCTGTTTTGGCCTTTGAGAAAAGACTCATCAGAACCAGTAACTTGCTGTCACACAACTTGCATAACTTACCCAAGCTTGAATTTTTGTTGTTTAAATAGCAGCTGCCCTATGAAAGCCAATGTGGTATATTGATTAGCGTTTTTTACTAGGCCCTCACTGGGTGTCTTAGAACCAGTTACACATTTTCAGCTTAACTGACCTCATAGGGTTGTGAGGATTAAATGGAGGAGAGGAAAATGATGAAAGCTACTTTGGGTTCCCACTGTCAAGTAAGGGGGCATATAAGTGAAATAATAAATATATCTGAAGATGGGGTCAGGAAGTAGATAAAAATAGGGTGGGTGGGAAAGAGAAGGAATCAGGGAAAGGTGATGATGTGAAGAGTGCCAGGAGAAGGGAAAGAGGAAATAGTGTGGGGAGAGGTATATAGGGGACTATGAGCCTTCCATTGTGGGTTCCCCACTGGCCAGCTGGGCCATAGTTTTTTCTGGGTTGAGGCTTCCAGGAAGAGGGAAGAAAGTAAAACTGAAGATCAGAGGAGAAGTTAAAGATAGGTTGTATGGTAGATGGGAGGGGGAGACTCTGAGCCAACTACCCACTGGACTGCAGTCTTTCGCTCGTACCTCTCCTATGGTTTCTTTAAACCACAGCCACTCACAGTCAGGCAAAGGTGTGTGGTGGTGGTGGGGGGAACAAGACATAAGCTTTAATTAAAGGGTTAGTATCTTGTGATGTGTTCCTAAAAGATTCTTATTTGGGAGCCTGCTAGGGCAAAGCAATAATTATTTATGAGATAAGAAGTAGTTTTTTCATAGTTAATTGACTAGACAGACAATATACCAATGGAGATAAGTAACGTAGTCAACAGAATAAGGATCTTCTGTGGCAATATATTCAAATGGGTAGTTGTGTTGGTTTGAAGCAGCAGAACAAATTTGGAGTGCAGTGGCACCTTGAAAGAGCAACCAAATTTTATTCAAGGTATGAGCTTTCCTGTGCACACTTCCTCAGATACAATTGTAAATGGAGATGTCCCTTGCAAATCCTTGCAGATTCCCCACTTGCAGGTCATTACTACCCAAACTTCACTAATAACACTTGAAGAAAAAAAATAATAAAGAGACTGGATAATTATGAGTAAAATGTGGTTTGCCACTGAAAATATTTCTCTGTGATGTTACATGTTTGCTATGCAAATAATGTAGTCAGAACAGCAGTTCAGGTTTTTTCTGAATCCTAAAAATAGGGGTGTGCAGCAGTGGGAAAACTGCATGCCTTAGAGAGCCTGTTCATAGCAAAGAGGCAGGGTAGAAAACTGCAGCTGTGGCCTGTTTGTTGTATTTTCACTTCACATGCCGGATTGTATGTTTCTTGAGTTGCCCTAGCCTCACTGTGTTGGCCTTGGACACAATTTCCTTCATGTTATGAGAGACTGCAAAATCAGGATGCATACTAAATACAGATCATTTTATCAGCAGTGATGTAAAATGCTTAGGAATACATGTGCCTGGGTTCTACAAATCACATTTCTTGGTTTCTCTCCAAACTCTTAGGTTCTGAAATGAATGACAGTCTACAAGGCTGCCAGCTGCTTGCTTGCACAATACTGCAGAATACACTTTTTGAAGGGGAGACCTCAGAACTTGAGCTGCAGCTTGAAGAGCCATATGACTTCTATCATCACCCTAATATTCAGCAAGTTCAGCTGTGCCAACCTGTGCTTGAAAACTTTGCTAAAGAAGTGAGGGCACTGCTGCAGGAATGGCCTGATCACCCTGTACTTGTGCAGGTAAGATGCAGATGCAGCCTAAACCTTGAGATGCCGTGTATCAGACTTGCACGTATACCTCTCTAGTGCATGCTGAATGTTGGTTAAAGTACAATTATTTTACATACAGCCTCTACTTGTATCAAAATAAATACTATACATGTAATATACATATGATCCAGATACTTAAACTTTGGCATGGTAACTTTCAAGAAGGCTAGATGGAGGACTAATAGCCTAAATCTGGTTGTGTCTGTCTGCATTTTGCAAATAGAAACTTGTTTGTACAGATTCACTTGTCAGAAGCAGACTGTGTTGGATATTCCTGTTTACAATACTTGTTCTGTGAATTTTAATTTGGGTCTGTTAAAATGCTTCATTTTGCAGCTCTTGGTTGTGATGGACAGAATCCATAGCTTTCCGCTCTCCAGCCCCCTCTCGAAGTTCCTGAATGGCTTAGAAATTCTGCTTGCTAAGGCCCAGGTTAGAAAATGGGGGTGCGGGAGCCTTGATGTAATTGTCCATGTTTATTCCAGAGTTGATTTCTCAAACTTTCTGTTGTTCACCAGTACATAGCAAATTTGCTTATGAAAGCCAACTAATTTGTGGGTTCTGGTTGCATCTCATACTGTGGAACATGAAATATAGAACAAAGGTGGTGGTCTTTAATTTTAAAGGCATAGATAATAGAAAGGGTTTTTGCTGTAACGTACATTGCTTTGCAGTTCTTGTCTGATGAGCATTCCTCCTTTTTTTTAGGATTGGGAAGAGACGGCTAGTCGAGCAGTGTCTCTGAGGAAGCATCTTGATTTGGTCACTCAGCTAATCATCCAGTGGCATAAACTGGAGCTGAAGTAATTTTCTATTACTTTTAAATATTTATAAGTTCTGATGATTGGGAGATGAATAAGAATATCTGGGGGCAGTGCAGAAAGCAGAGGGTGTTCCCAGGATTCAGGGGGATAGGTTTGCTCAACTTCTTGTTCCCTTCCAACATGGCTACCCATCTCCTGCCTCTGGTGGTAGAAAATGCCATCAAGTCACAGTGGACTTACGGCATAGGGTTTGCAGGAGACATTCAGAGATGACTTACCATCACTTGCCTCCATGTCACTACCCTGGTATTCCTTGGAAAACTTCCTCAATGTATGTATTTAAAGATATTTTAGAAAAGCTGAAAAAAAGAGCTAACGTTTGGAATCCCACTTTTTACTGCCTGAAGGAGTCTCAAAGCATCTTACAATTGCTTGTCTGCCTGCAAGCCACAACAGTAATAACAACAAATTTATTTACAGTCTTTCAGACCAAACTGAACCCTGCATGCCTATACGGATAGTGTTTCGGATTTATTTATTTTATTTATTTTATTTTTATATTTATATACCGCCCTCCCCGGAGGCTCATAAATAAAATTTATGAGCCCCCGGGGAGGCTCATTTTAAATAAAATTTAAAATAAAAAAATAAAATTTAAGTTTTATTAGGTCTGAATTTCCCTCCTTATATTATCAGCTGCTGGTCTGTAAGTCTTGACAACACGATGCAGCGTCAGACAGAAAAATCGATGAAACACTGGCTTTCTGTCTACCAGATTATAGAGAAATGCTGGCAAGAACAGGCAGAGAAGAAAACTGAAGGTAATTTTTCCTGGATACCATGGAATAATATTTGTGTAAGAAAAAACTGCTGTTGAGGAGCACACAAGGCCAAGGAAACGTTTCTCTCTGAAACTGCATGTGCATGTTGTAATATATGCGTCTTAGCATGGGGTTGTGGCTGAGTTAGCATCTTTTGAAAGGGCAGTGCTACATAATTCAGATAAACCCAACATTTAATGCCTCTCTTGATATGAGGCATATTGACAGAACAGGTAACCTCATTCAGTGTTTGCTTTCAAAAAGCACTTTACAAGCATAGTTTACAAATGGCTAATTTTGTGGAGATGCATGCAGGAAAGGCAGGTATTAGGACCCCAGCACATCCTCTTTAGTTTAATCTGTGGAAAGCTACTCTGATGTACCAAAGAAAAATATTAGTATTTCGGAATAATGAAGTCAGTGATGTAGATTACTATTAGCATTTCTGTAAATTATCTCAATCTTAGTTTTTCTTTTATTTTTTCTTTCCTGCTGCTACTTTTGCATTGTGTGTACTATTAATTTTACTGTGCTTAACAAACTGGAAGCTTACTTTGGGGATGATTATTCTCTCTTCCCTGTTCCTCTAATTCCCATCAGGCAGAGTTAAAGGAATTATAGAATCACAGAATCATAGAATAATAGAGTTGGAAGGGACCTCATGGGTCATCTAGTCCAACCCCCTGCACTATGCAGGACACTCACAACCCCATCGCTCATCCGCTGTAACCTGCCTTAAGCCTTTACAGAATCAGCTTCTCCATCAGATGGCTATCCAGCCTCTGTTTAAAAATTTGCAAAAATGGAGAACCCACCACCTCCCGAGGAAGCCTGTTCCACTGAGAAACCACTCTAACTGTCAGGAACTTCTTCCTGATGTTTAGACGGAATTTCTTTTGAATTAATTACATCCCATTGGTTCTGGTCCGTCCCTATGAGGTAAGAAAGAACAACTCTGCTCCATATGGCAGCCTTTTAAATACTTGAAGATGGCCTGATTGACATCATTCTTAACCACGGGCAGCATTAACTGGGGTGGTTTTTAAATTGAGAGTCAGATCCTGACTGACAAGAAGCCCTGGTTAGTATTAACCACAGTTCAGATCTATTAAGACAGAAATAGAGAATTTGCTTCATAGCGGAGGAGGGGATGAGAGTGGGTGAGTGCACATTCCAACTGGCAGGTACAAATTGCTTAATTGTAAGTAAAAGCCTATTAACCCGAGGCTCCACTCCCCATTTAAGCCATTCAGCCTCTTTCTTTGATAGTAGTCAAAGTATTTTCACTGATTCATCTTTTCCTTTCCTCCCCCTTTTTTAAAAGACAAAATAATTATGTCTCTTCCTCTGCCCCTTTCCATTCTTAACACTGCAACATCTCATCTCAAAATGAACAGAAATGAATTTAGCAACAGTGGTCAGTACGCTGCAGGCTTTCATAGAAGGATCCACCCTGGGAGAATTTCACACACGACTCCAAATGCTGTTGGAATTCCACTGTCATGTCTTGCTGATGCCACAGGTGGAAGGTAATGGTAGGTATTTGTATTGGCTGCTACTCTTCCAGTCTAGTTGAACAGGGCTGGGCAATTATTTTATTTACTACTTATGTACGTACAAACAAACAAACCTGCCTTCCATGGCCCAGGAGTGAACTACTCACTTTTCGTTGGGGGACACATTGCCAGCTTGGCAGTTAATCTAGTTGCATTACTCAGGAATGCTGTGTAAGAAAACCCTTTAATGTACATTGTGACATGAGGTCACTCAGACATACTTAAGTGTAGTTGTTTGTCTTTCCAATTCTGCATGAAATTCTGTCACTCTGCATTTTAGGCCAGGTTGGCTACCATATGCAGTTCTTTTGTGCGTGAGCTCAGCACAGTCCTGTAGCTGGCTCAGTTTAGTCATGAGAATCCATGACTTTTGCTAACCAATTTTTTTTTATCCTAAACCATGATGTAAACCTTCCTAACACAGAACAGGCAAAGTGATTCAGAGCTTTTGTCTTCTGTCTGCCCAATTCTCAAGTTCGTAGGCATGTTTCCTTTTGCATAGTACCTCAGCTTTGGGAAGTTAGCATAGCACAGCAGACAAAGTGAACTTGCTGAAAGGCTGCCAAGATGGTGGGGGTGGGGGAGGGTACTTCACAAATGTTCCCTAGCTCAGTGGTCCCCAACCTTTTTCCGGCTGGGGACCGGCGGGGCAACTGCCGGGCCACGCATGCGCACATGCGCCATGTGTGGCACTTTTGTGCATGCGCGAAAGTGCCGTGCATGTGCGAAAGTGCCGCGCATGGTGCATGTGCGCATGCGCGGCGCGGCCCTGATTCCCTCCCCCCCCCTCCCGCAGTAAGAAGCTTCCCAGGCCACAAGCTTGTGGCCCGGCAAAGTTTTTTACTGCGGGGGGGGGGGCGGGGAGAGGGAACCGCGGCCCGGCGCCCTGGCCTTCGCGGCCCGGCACCGGGCCGTGGACCGCAGGTTGGGGACCACTGCCCTAGCTGGTCCCTCTAGTGTTGAAGAAGAAAACATTTAAAAATTAATTTTCTCTTATTTCAGATATCCTGCGCAATGTACTGTGGAATCTATATCATTACTATAAGCAGTTTTCAGAATGCGTGCAGGCTAAGCTGACCGAACTCCGGCAGCCTATTGAAAAAGAATTGAAGGTAAGGACAGTGATGCCTGGTGTGATGACTTATAGTGTGTGGCTGAAGGACAGTGGTTCTCAACCGCCCTAATGCCGCGTCTCCTACAGCCGTGTCCCCTACATATGGGTGTGTGCCCGGGTGCCTGCACTGCAGGCAGCCATGCTGCCATTCCTGCTCGCCATGGCAATGGCCTCCTCTGCGCTGCCGTGGTGATCTCCATGGCTTCCATGAGCTCTGAGGCGGCACACAGGAAGCCAGTGCCATGCTGCAGCGGCCACCACTGCCAAGCTGTCTCGGCGACCCCCAGGAAAAGGCCGAATGACTCCTCGAGGGGTCACAACACCCATGTTGAGAACCACTGCTTTAGGAGATGAAGAAGGCTTCTAAAATTTGGGGTGTATATCGTTTCATTTCATGGACATTGCCATTCATTGGTTTTGTTTTACTTGCAGGGGTTTGTGAAAATCTCAAAGTGGAATGATGTCAGCTTTTGGGCTGTAAAACAGTCTGTAGAGAAAGCTCACAGGTAAGGTTTCTGAGATTTTGATGCTCTTAGCCATCTTGGACATCTGGGCATTTAAATCAGTCATTTGTCCCTTCCCTCAAAAAAATTGCAACTTAGGAGGCTTCTTAGCTGGATGCCATTCTTCCCTCTTTCCTCTCCTGTTTGTTTTTTCCTTAAATCCCACTGTCTTAAAGAAAGATTGTGTAAATAAGCCAAGAATGAAATTTCGTGTGTTTCCGGTATGTCTGTCAACGTAGAAGGGAATCCAGGTTTGGTTATTGATCCACTTACTCCACAGGCAGGAGCTCGTCCAAATGAGACTGAATGTTCATGCCCGTGGGAACAGGGACCTCCCAGTTCCAGTCCTGTCTACTCCAGTCGATGTTCTTTTCTGCAGCTTTCTAGAGTCATCTCATTTCTCCTCCTGCTTTTTCTTCTCTGGAACTTTTGGTAGTTTTATTGTCTTCATCTCTCCTGTCTCATCTCTTCCTCTTCTTATAATTGCTTTTGTGGATCGGTCCTGGCTCCTCTGAAAATCCTGAGAATTCTCAGAAAATTCTGAAATGCAAAGCAAGCTAGCAGAATTTGCAAGATCTTGATACACCAGAATGGGTCCTCGGCCTTTTTAAGTGTTTGAAGCAAAGCAGAGAGTGTTTGGCACTTCGTATCTCCATCCAGCAACAAACAAAAGTACAGAGGTTCAGCTCCTATTTTCCACACAAGGGACTAGAAGCGGTCAGTGCTGTCTCCTAGGACTGGCCTCCAAATGTACTGCATATGTTTTGGTCAGCACCTCCTTTCCCCCCAAAAATCTCATGGAGATCAGGTTCTGCAGGGCCTAGTCATCCTAGTGGCTTTCCTGCTGGCCACATAGGCTCAAATTCTCAGATTTTGTCCAACTGTTCATTTTCCAAATGTGGATAATTCCCCCTCCCTTCACATCCCTCAGAGCTTTCTCACACAAGGGCAATTCCTTCATTGAGGTCCTACCAGATTCTGCCTCTCTGGAGATTAAGCAGAGATCACTAAAACAATGTAGGTACTTTAATGAAGTAATTGTTGCTATCTTAGCTTTTTGCAGTGAATTCACAAGCATATATACAAAGCATCTGAATAAATATTGGTAGTGGTATAGGTACAACGATCTCTTTCACCAATCCTCAGGCATTTAAAGAGTTCTGGCATTCTTCCGCGTAGGCCTGGTCTAGGATCTTAATCCAAATACTTTAAAATGCCACACTTCAGCTACGTTTATGTTCTTCATTTTTAGGGCACAACGTCTCTCTTTTCACATTCACACAATAAAGCACTTCTTAAAATGAGCTTCGTGGCTTCATATTCTGCCTGTTCCTAGATTATCCATCTTGGAATCTCCGTAAATTCATCAGAGCTCCATCAAAGGCACCACTTGAACTCAGCTCTGCAAAACCTGTTTAGTTGCCTTCATAGTGGTATTATTTTCAGAGACAGGGCCTTGCAGCTTTAATGCTTTGCCTGTCTGAAGAGAACTTTGTTCCTTGTTCTGTCTCTGGTATCAAGTGATTCCCAGGCCAAAGTTACCCTTTTTTCCAAAAGCTAAATGAGTTTGCCTCAGAAGATGCAGCAGCTTGTTGGGTTGGGCACTTACTTGAGATGTGGCCACTGATGGGGAACAAGACATTGGCTCTTCACCATGAAGACTTCTTTTTCTTGTACAGCAGAAATCCAGATAGGAGAGGAGTAATCCAACCTGGATTACCTTTATTCATTGACGAACAAGAAACCTTCGAAGTAACTGTTTTATTTTTCCAGTATTTACTTATGGGACTGTCTAGTTGAAGTAATTTAAGGTCTTATAACATAATATAGTCAAAGTAAATAATTGTCTTTGATTTGTTTTCTTGTGACTGACATGTTAGACTGTTAATAGTAGCTTTATTACTTAACGCACAAATGTCACAACTTTGTTATAAGTCATTCCTATCAGTTGCTAATTGATATGTCAAAACAACATTCTTGTAATTGCTTTCGAGGGAGTGAATCTGACGGAAGCTTGTGTTGGAACAAATATTGTTAGGCTAGTGCCACTGGATTTCCATTTTATTTGTTTCATTTCAAACTGGGTGATGAGGTCGGATGAATTATTTCTCTTTTTACCATCTTGTTGCAAAGTTCATTTTCATCTGTTTCTTTTCATTGTGCCTAGGACACTATTTAAATTTATGAAAAAATTTGAAGCTGCTCTCAATGAACCGTGCCGATCAGCTTTAATGGAGACGCTCAAAGATGAACAGCTAGTTTGTTTGCAGAAGCAGGACTCATTTGGCAACCAGGAGACTAAAATTCAGAGCCTGCACAACATGTTAAGGAAAAAACTGGCCGCCACGATAGGTGCTGTAGAGGTATATAATGTTATAATTTGCATTTTGGTGAAGTCTCAGCCATTTTTAATTGGGGTGCTAAATTCCCTGTATGCAGAAAATTCCCCCCCCCCCATTTTTTATCAGTTTTACACTGTGCAAAATACTGTAAAGTGCTTGTGGCTGTGACAGTGTAGCACAGGAACATAATGTTATCCCCTGTTTTGTTCTATTGTAATATAAAATAATGTGGAGTCTAATGGCTGCATACTTGAATATTCTGTATCTCAAGCTTTCTGTTCATGAAAAATGATTTTAATCTCTGGTATGCTTGTTTGAATTAGTAATGGGAATTTTGTGTGCACAATCAAACCATGGTTATATGCTACCCTGATACATTTGAAAACTGATAAACATTTGGAAACTGAAACATGGTGAAAATAGGCATCCGCCTCTTTACTATTGTGACTAATGAACACTGAAGGACCCTTGAGTGATAATGCAGCACTTTGATTTAAGCCACATTGCTTGTCCTGTTGTGTACATTTCTATAGGCTCCTCATGTAGAGGAATTCGAAGGAGATGTGTTTCATCCTGAATCCCTTCAGGCCCGTCTGCCTAAGCTGACAAAACGGATGGCAAAAATATGCACTACCTTTGTGAAGAACAACACATTTTTGGATCTGGTGGAAAACCTTGACCAGTTCACAGGTAGGCATAGTAAGGAATATGGTAATGGGTCTGAACTTCCAAAGTAAAATTTCATATTGAAAAACATTGCACAAAAGTGCTTTCCCCCTCCTCCTTTCTAAATGGATAGACGTCTCAGTGTTGTGGTGAGTTCTGTGAAGGGCAGGCTGGTGAATTAAAATGATATTGTTGAAACTGCTGCTAAATCAGGTCTTTCTATTGCTCTCTTCTTTTTGCAGGTGACATAATAGCCGCTGCCCGTGAGTTGCAAAACATGTCTGTCAGTCTGCTTGTCGACAAGGAAAAACAGAAGTCAGAGGTCAAGCATTTACTTGTCCAGAAACAGAGGGCTCTAACAGAACTCTTTAAGAACCTTGCAACTACAGGTCAGATGTGATCAAACATGGTCCCTACTACTATATGTAGTCTGAGATATGTATGTCCCCTAGATCAGGGATAGTCAACCTGTGGTCCTCCAGATGTTTATGGACTACAATTTCCATGAGACCCTGCCAGTGTTTACTGGCAGGGGCTCATGGGAATTGTGGTCCATGAACATCTGGAGGACCACAGGTTGACTACCCCTGCCCCTAGATGCATGGCTGTGTTAATAGGGTCTATTTTCTAATTTAATCCACATTTCACACTAGGGTAGCCTGGAATAAGAATAAGAAAGAAAGGTGCTCCCTCCTTCTGTTTCTCAGTCTTAGAAGCTGCAGGCATAAACTTTTAGGAAAATACTCCATGTGGACAGTATTCTACACAAGCAGCAATCAAGGCACCTCTTACAAGTTTGGGAAAAATCATGGTGGTGGAGAGTGCCATCAAGTCACAGCTGACTTATGCTGACCCTATAGGGTTTTCAAGACAAAATACTTAACTCAGGCCAGCCCTTCTTAGCTTCCAAGATCTGACAAGATCAGTCAAGCCTAGACCATTCAGGTCAGGGCTTGGAAAAATACTGAAATCTTAGTTCAGTGAGGGAAGTAATTGGCATGATCAAGAAGTTGCTATAGGTTCTCAGAAATAATAATTTATTAGATTTATTAGATTTCTATACCACCTTCCTGAGACCTGCTCAGGAGACTCACAAGCTCCCCGCCCCTGCACAGTATTTCTTCTTTCCATTTCCTGGGAGCCCCAACAGACTCCCCTTTTCCTTCTTCAGTCTCTCCTTCCCACCCTCCCGTCATCCTGCTTTTATTTGCCCTCTGTGTTTAGTGTTCCCATATTCAGCTGTGCACTGCTAGCCATGAGGCTGAGCCCAGTTGTATTTTATTCAATATAGCACTTCAGCCAGATAAAATGTGTTGCCCAAGTATTTCACAATATGGAAAAGTACAAGGATTTCGCTCTAAACTAGGAAAGCACAGCAGAAAATTATTTTAATGATTTTAAAATTGAATAACACTAACTATACAAGATTAAAATCTGACAATATGTCTGCAACATTAAAAGTTGACATTAAAAATGTATATATTATATATTCTCCCCTAAGTCTCCCTTTCTCTTAACTGATTATTTCAAACACAAAGTCTTTGTGCTCTTGACCAGTGGTCCCCAACCTTTTTATCACCGGGGACCACTCAACGCTTGTCAATTTTACTGAGGCCCGGTGGGGGGAGGGTAGTTTACTCCTCTACTCTCAACCACTGCCCTAACGCTCTCTGATCGCTATGGTAATGTTTAAACATCTCTTCAAAATAAGATACAAATCAATGGGAACACTGAGCTTGTTTCTCTGCAATGAGACAATGACACCCAAAATGTGTTGTAAATGGCTGGGGGGATGAAGTAAAGGGCCGGGGGGGGGGTCGTCCTTCGCAGCCCACCTCCAATTAGTCGACGGACCACATGTGATCCGCGGCCCACAGGTTGGGGATCGCTACTCTTGACACTTCCTAATAACAACTCCAAAAACAGAGAGGGTAAAGCCTTACTAGCAAGAAGGCCCTCCTAAGATGTTTGGCTTCTAATAAGGAAAGTTTTTAGGGGTACAAGGAAGATCTGTTTGGCGCTCAGAGACTTTTATCCTTTGCTTTTGGCTTCATTTTTTGCCATACCAAGCAAAAACGGGGGGGGGGGGGGGTGGGCAGACCAAGTCTTTTGATTTTCTTCTCTGTAGCTAGGACCCACTTGGATTTATAATTGTTGCACAGGGTTAGGGGTAAGAGCCCAGTTTTATGATAGGGACCTACAAGGACTTAAACGGGGCACCTCATACACCACCACCACCTTCCCCGTAGTATTTGTACTTTTCCTCCTGGTAGCCCCCATGCCCTCACTTTTCTCTGCTTCCTTCTGTCCTTCCCAGCCACTAGCAAACCTTCCTTTTATCTCGCCACCATCTTCAGCTATGCTTATTCTTTAATTAATATCCTGCCTTTCTCCTTAATGGCATGTGGTGAACTGGGGTAAGTGCAGTCCCCTATTGGAGGACCATAAACGATTTCAACTGATTGCCGCACTTAAACAATTAGTCACACACACTACCTTTTTACCGCCACTACTAAGACCCTCTTTTTTTAACCAGGATGAATCTTAGCAACTCCTCAGAAATAGAACCTTTGATATTTTGAAACTTTAGCCTAGTAACCCAGCTGATTATGGGGTGGTGTGTTATCAGTTAAGGGACCAAAACTATACTGATTTGTTCAATAGAAAAACAGTACAAACACTATGTAGAAAACAGTTGAAGAGATGTATATTAAATACAAAAATAAAGAAACCCAGAATAGAATGGATAATTATAAAATAAACAGTCACAGCCACAATAATGAGAATCCCAGTTGTGCTAATATTTTAGCCCCCAAGAAGGGCTTCAGCTGTTCATGTACAAAGGAACCTTTGCACTTTACAATAACATTGTTCCTAGAAAGTCTACTCCATGAGAGTAGCCTGAAAGCAATGATTAAAATCGGGGGAGAGTTGAAGCCCCATTAAAAATTGGAAGGGGCCTGTGTCCTCTGTGTCTTATGCAGTGCTCGGAAGAGTACCTGCAAGAAGAGTAGACCTCCATGAGCATCTGCACTTAAAAGCAAGAGGTGTTGATTCATAATATTTGATGATGGTTTTGACTATTGCTTACTTTCCTCATAAAACCACAGAAAGGAAAGTGCATAGGACTGGTGTCTTATTCTTGTATTCTTGAACCAGCTGGCTGTGTTTACTTATTAAAAATAATGGAATATAAGGCATCTGAAATTTTGCATTGTGAGAACAAGTATACCTTGTATTGCAAGAGTCAAAAAGAAACAAATATCTTGTGTTTCTTCCTAGGGTTGTCATATCGCAAAGGCCTTGCTTGGTCTCGTTCAAAAACCTCTCAGGACCTGCTTTTCCTTCATCCATTGGATTTACGTAGTGCATTGGCCTTGGTTAACTGCACACACAAAATGGACACAGTGTATGTACTTCCTGGCTTTAGACTACAGTGATGACTTGGTATTAAAAGGGAGGCGTTGTGGCAGAAATTGGTAGTTGAGCTTTCTAAATATGAGTCATTTTAATGAGATTTAGTTCTGATTTTGAGGCAATTGATGCAAATTGAAATCTTAACAGAATCTATATAGTTAAAGAAGCATGTAAGTGATTAAATATAGCGAGCGGGTGTGGCCGAAATGTGGATTTCCAGATGTCTGTGGACTACAATTCCCATGATCCCCTGCAAGCTTGGCAATTGTTGTCCATGGACATCTGGAGAGCCACAGTTTGGCCACCCCTAATATAGAGGGTAAATAATGGTGTTTGGTATATTGATGGAGTGCAACTAACAGCTTTGTGTACCATCAGGAACTTGGGGGGTGACTCTCGACGCCTCCTTATCAATGGAGGTGCAGGTCATAAATGTAGCCTGCCCATCGTTCTACCAGCTGCACCAGGTGAAGCCACTAGCACCCTATCTGGCCCCAGAAGACCTACGCAGAGTGATCCTTGTAATGGTCACCTCCAGACTGAATTACCGTAACTTGCTCTACTCAGGGCTGCCCTTGTCCCTGATCTGGAGTTCACAGCTAGTGCAAAACGTAGTGGCACAATTCCTGTTTAGTATTTTATTTTATTATGTATATATAATTTTCTGTTGTAAACCATTCTGAGCCCCTATGGGGAGGGGTGGTATATTAATGCATATTATTTATTCAGAATGTACTTGCTTTCAAAGGAATGAGCGTGCCATCAAGGTGCAAGAGAGGAGTAGAGGTGTTTTGCCCACATTGCTTAACTCCTAAGTTATATGCTAGGGCTATTCACTCTATTACAGAACACAAACAAAATTATACCTTTGCATAATTCATCCACCTACGCTTTGCCATTTCATTCTTTTCAATTAGTCCCAGTTCGGCTGCCAGGTAGTGCTTATGTGCAGACTCAGTAGCCGCTGATTTGGGAGAGGGAGAAGATCCCTTTTATACTAAAGTGGCTGAATAATTGAAGAGAACTTGCAAAGGGGATAAGTCAGATAAACTCAGTTGAGGTCTAATATCCAGTCACCGTCTTATTTATTCATTTGTTTGCTTATATTTAAATTTATTGGCCACCATTCCCAGGGCACGATGGCTCATGGCGGTTTACAATAAAACCCATAAAAACAGAATAAAATACAAGTCTTGCAAGCAGCATCATACTGACTGTTGCGTCCCAACCCACCAGTCCACACCCAGTACACACTGTCCACTAACATCATGAGAGGCCACCTGCCCAGATGGTTGGACATCTGGAGGGCCTGTAAAGGAGGGACCCAGATCTTCTTTAGCTTGGCCTCCACCAAATGCCTGGCAGAAGAGCTCCATCTTGCACACCTTGCGGAACTGTGATAGCTCTTTCTAAGGCGCTTTCTAAGAAAGATAGCTCTTTCTGGGAGCTCATTCCACCAGGTTGGAGCCAGGACCAAGAAGGCTCTGGCCCTGGTCGAGGCCAGGCATGCCTCCCGTGAACTGGGAATCGCCAGCAGATTCAAACCCACAGAGCAAGGAGCCCTGTGAGGGGCATAATAAAACAAGTGGTCCTTTGGATATGTGGGCCCCAGACCACAAATGGCTTTGAAGATAAGTACCAAAACCTTGAACTTGATCTGGTACATCAGTGTTCCCCAACCCCCGGGCCACGGCCCAGTACCGGGCCATGGAGCCCTCATTACCGGGCCGCAGTAGGGGGGGGGAGGGAGCTGCAGGCACCAGCACACCATTGGGTGCACCTCCCTCCCCCCCCCTGTGGCGCTTGCTGCGCCGGGAGTGATTGGCTGCTTTGGCAGCCAAATCGCTCAAGCCTAGGCGCGCTGTGGGGGGGAGACGGGGGCACAAACACGCAGGCACAGCAGCTTCACTGCGTGGGGAAGCGAGGGTGCAAACATGCAGGCGCAGCAATTCCGCACCTACATGCCGACGAGTGCTGCGCTACAGGGGGAGGCACAGGCGCAAATACACAGGCGCAGCAGCTCCGCACCTGCGCATTTGTGCCTGCTGGCGAGCACTGCTCTCCCTCTCCCCCCCCCCCCCCCGGTCCCTGGCCTGAAAAAGGTTGGGGACCACTGCGGTGCATGATTAGCAGCCAATGCAGCTGCCTCAGCACAGGATATGGGTCTGCCAGCTGGATTTTGTACCAACTGTTATTTCTGGGCCAAAGACAAGGGAACGCCACGTAGAGCGATTTATAGAAAACTAGTCTGGAAGTGACTGTTGCATCTTCCTTCCACAAATCTCTCATCTAACAGAGGGAAAAGTGCAGGTTCCCTGTTCAGCTCCTAAAAGAGTGCTGTTCAGGAAAGGCACCATCTCTGAACATCCTCTTCACTCAGCAAAAGTGATATAAAAGTGTACCACCTTGCTCTCAATGCAATTTAACAGACACTCAAATCTATGAAAGCTTCCCCAGTTAGATGTGGCAGCACACTGGCTTCTGACTATGTTGCCCTTTTGGTACCAGCGAACTTAAGCTGACAATATTACTTCTTAAACGTAGCATACAGTGTTAGGTAGGTCTGCAAAAACCATGGCTGAACTTCAAAAGTGTGTGCACTGTCATGCCTTGTATAGAATGGAAGAGTAGCATAAAATATTTTTATATTTTTTTCTCCTTCATTTATTTATTTATGCTCTTTTGACTAATCAGGAATAAAATCATTACCAGATACAAATATCTGGTATCAGTGAATGATACAGGTATAACCATAATGCAATAACTGATCTTGGATATCAGCAAACACAATAGCAATACAGCACAATCCCCTGTCCTCATTGTAACCATATATGGCAATCCATTAAATTTAATTACATGAGAGAAAGTTTTGCAACAGCCATGGCAATTTTACAGTCCCTTCCCTCCAGAAGGATTTGCAACTCTCGATAGGATGAGAGACAAACCATATCCTTTAAAAAGGGAGAAAGAAGCATTACTCTGATTCCGTAAAATTTTGGACAGTCCAATAAGCAATGGAGCAAGGAGTCTATGTATTCTGTCTCTCAACTACAACATCTTTCAGCCAATGGGGAAAATATTTTTATTTTTATATAATAAAGTTTGATTGGTTGTTTACAGAAGACTTGAACTTGCCTTTCTTTGTCCTTGAAAGACTTGAGGTTGCATACCGCTACCTTCCAGCAGGGGGAAATTTCATATACTATACTTTGCAGGTTACTTTCTGAGATCTCTTCATCCTGGGATGGATGCCAGAAGTACTTTTATCAGTCTCTTGCACGCCACTGTAGGCTTCAGACAGCATTATTGGCACCTTCAAAGGTAAATCAGTAACTTCATACAATAATAGATACTTTGTTTAACTTTTATTTTGAATGGCTGAAACAGGATCATTTGCTGCTGCCCATTTGACAAAGTATTTCAAGCCCATGTATTTTTCTCAGGTATTTTTTCTGTTTCTCACATTGTACATATTGTAAGTGAAGAAAGATGAAAATATCAGCCAAATCTGCTAATGTGTCACTTCTATATACCACTTATTACAAAGTGTGCACAGTTGCCAAATTCACTGCATGCTTTCCAGGTACTCGCTAAACAGCTGGTAGTTGTAGTTTCCTGTTCAATTTTTCAAAGAAGCTGCAGTTGATATTTCTTGTTGTAGTTGATTATTCAAAATGCCACTTTTCTGCCAGGCTTATAGCTGAGTCCATATTGGGAATGATATGGGTCCTTTCTCCTCCTCCCTTGGCTCTCCGTTGTTTAAAATTCTCTAGCTTCAGTTGACCCAGCAGGGGACAGTTAAGAGGATAGGGAGATGGTTATTGGTTTTCTTTGTATTATTATGTTTTGTAAACCACTCCAATTGTTTCAATTAGATCTGTGTAGGCCGTTTTCTTTTTCTTTTTATTATAAACCACCTTGAATGAGCTAGAAAGGTGACACAGCATGTTAAATCAATTAAAATAGAACCATATGTAGATCATCCAGAAAAGTAACTTAATTCTTATACCTGGACAATCCAGTCTTGTAACTGTTCTTCTGAAGCACTGGCAGATCGCTGTGTGCACCTATGCTCCACTGAGAATCTAGCATCCATTCTTACCTTTTATATTTAAAACCACAATCAGAGTTGTTGGGATATTTCATCCAGTCCACTGCTGAGAATAAATTCTGACCAAGCCCAGTGTTTCCATTCCACCAATATATACAAACTATTTCCACCAGGAAACACAAAAATAAAAATGATAGAACTAGCATACGGGGGGGGGGGGGGGGATTCTCATTTCTTTTGCTAACAGTGGTAAACAGCCATATTATTTTTCAAAAAAATTACAAAAATAAACACCTCCTACCTTGTCACTGCAGGAAATTGGTCTTGGTGCAATTGAAAGATGCAAAGGATTCACTGCACACCTGATGAAGATGCTTGTGAAACAGAGGAGTGCTCTCACCGGCTTGACGGAGCAGTGGGTTATCTTGAGGTACTTGATCCTCTGTTTTCTGTGTGCTAGCTCATTTAAAAAGCAAGGTTCAGAACCAAGACACAGGTCGCAAACTACTTAAGTTAATTTTTTTAATTAGCAAGCAACAAGAATTTAGAGCCGCACAAGTCACAGAGAAGCAGTGTTGTTCAATTTCTAAGGCTAGGTAAGGATCCCAACCCCCTGTACATGTATTGAGGATGGGTGAGGCGCCAGAGTTATGTTCTGGGTCTGGAAGCACCTCCTGTGTTTCTTTTGATCCTGGACCCCTGGGCCTAAAGCAGACTTGACCCTGCCTTTGAGCACATATGAAGTTATACTGAGACAGACTTGTTCTGAGTCAGTTGCCCTTATATTGAGTCAGTACTGTTTACTTAAACTGGCAGGGCTTCTCTTTGGTCTTCATATCATCTACATCCTGCTGCTTTTAGAGACAGTTTGGTGTAGTGGTTAGGAGTGCGGACTTCTAATCTGGCATGCCAGGTTCGATTCTGCGCTCCCCCACATGCAACAAGCTGGGTGACCTTGGGCTCGCCACGGCACTGATAAAACTGTTCTGACCGGGCGGTGATATCAGGGCTCTCTCAGCCTCACCCACCTCACAGGGTGTCTGTTGTGGGGAGAGGAATGGGAAGGCGACTGTAAGCCGCTTTGAGCCTCCTTCAGGTAGGGAAAAGCGGCATATAAGAACCAACTCTTCTTCTTCTTCTTCTTCTTCTTCTTCTTCTTCTTCTTCTTCTTCTTCTTCTTCTTCTTCTTCTTCTTCTTCTTCTTCTTCTTCTTCTTCTAAATGGAGATTGAACTTGGGACCATGTGCATGCAAAGGAGCCATGCTGCAGTACTGCAGACATGAGGGTTAATGGTCATGACAGGCATTGGGATAGCCAATATCTTGAATTGAGCCCAGTAACTGATAAGCAGCCAGTGGAGTGATTGCAGAATAGAAGAGATATACATGCTTCACTTAGCTCTTGATAATAACCAAGATGAGGCATTCTGAACCAACTGGAGATTCTTAGTTGACTTTGAGTGGACACCGGGATAGAATACGGTATATTAATCTACTCTCGATGTTAAAATGGTGTGAATCCAGGTGGCTAGGTTGGCCATTTAGGGGCCATATTCCAGGCTAGACTGAATATGCACATAAACTTGCTTTTCCAACAGTAATGTTGGATCCAGTTTAATGCCTAGTCTCATAACTGTCAGCTGAACCACATCGGAAGTGGGGAACACAGTATCCTTCAAGATCTCCACCTTCCCAACCAGCAGTCCCTCTGTCGTGTCAGGATTTAGCTTTCCATTCGCTAGTCATTTAAGGACAGCAACCAGGAAGTGGTTCAGGCAGCTTGGGTAAGGAGCTGGATATCATAAGCATATTGAGGACAGCTAATCCCAAAACTACAAATGTCCACAAATCTGTAATTTATTTATGTGTTCTTGTTTGTTTTTGCTGTCAAGTGACGGCCAGTATATGGAGGCCCCATAGTGTCTTCAAGGCAAGTGACTTCAGAGGTGTCTTGCCATTGCCTGCCTCTGTGTAGTGATCCTGGGCTTCCTTAGTTAGTCTCCCATCCAAAGCCTAACCAAGGCTGACCTTGCTTGCCTCTGAGATCTCATAAAATCAGGCTAGCCTGGACAATCCCAGTAGGGCAGCCTGTGATTTATTGGTAAAATTTAACTGTTGACTTGAGAATTTTTTTTTGCTATGAAACCCTTTGAATTATCTCACTTTATTCTGCTCACAACAGAGTAACTTTACTATAATTCTATGTGTACTTTTGCTTTATAATTAATGTATACAGTCTGTCTTGTCTTCATAATACTTTTTAAGTGATGTGGGTGCAGCTCAATAGTATCTGTTTTATCAGTATATTCAGTTTACCAGTATGAACTGGATATGTTTTAACATGCATTTCCTGTCCTCAAGGACCCAGAATAGCTTCTTGATTGGGTGGCTATATGTGGGTTGAGCTGTATTGATGATATATTGAATATCAACGAATGTCTTCTCTCTGAATGTCAAAAACAGGAATCTTCTGAGCTGTGTACAGGAGATAGATGCCAAACTGACCATCAGTAATGAATATGATGTAGCGTTTCCTCCTCAAGATGGAGTTCAGCAATGGACTGACAGGTTACAGTACCTTGCCATGCAAGTTGTGATGGTCCTCGAGCAGCTGTCTTGGCTTCTGGAGTGTTGTCCGAAGGGCCAATTTGTTAGTGCTCCCAGGACAGACGTGCAGTCAGTCGGTCCCAAATGTGAAAGAAGTGAACTGAACCTAACAAAAGCTCCAGGGTCAACACTTGAACATAGCCCTTCAGAGTTACAATATCTCACTCCAGTGACCTCAGACCAGCTGCCTATTGGGTGCAAGATGCAAAAACATGACTCACTTTGTCAACAGTTGTCTGCCAGGGTGAAGAGTATGCTGGTGGAAGTTAAGGCAATAAAAGCAGATGTGGACAGAATAAGACAGCTGTCCTGTGAGACTCTTTTCCATTCATGGTAAATAAAATTTACAGCAGGTTGAGGTGGGCTGGAGGGGGCTTGGGTTGAGCGTTTTAATTATAGGATGTTTTAAATTTTGATTATGAAATTTTAACAGTTTTGTAAACCACCAAGAGCCCACTTGTAGAGATGGGCAGTCTCTAAATATTATAAGAAGTGTGAAGTCCATTTTACAGCATGGAAAGAGAAGTTTTGTTCTATTTTCTATTACATTTACCCTAATTTACAAAATGCTTACCTACATGCACATGCTGAAAGGAGGCCTATCAGGCCTCTGGAATCCACAACCCAGGGCACTTACTGCTGCTGTATAGACTTATTTCATTTTGCAGTATAAATGAGTCATGCAATTGGGGTGGTATCAGAGTATCAGGAGGCTGCTGTCAGACCTAGGGTTGCCAGCCTCTAGTTAGGACCTGCAGATCTCTCAGAATTATACCTGAACTCCGGATAACAGAGATCTGTCCCCCTGGAAAAAACAGCTGATGTATAAGGGGGATTCTATGGCATTATATCCACTTTAGGCCTCCCACCTCCCCAAACCCTGCTGTCCTCAGACTCCTCCACAAAATCTTCAGGGGTTTCCCAACTTGGAGCTGGCTACTCTAATCAGACCTGACCCAAATGAGTCCTCCCTGAAAGGTCAAAAGAGACCTAGAAAGGGCCCTGCCTCCTCCCCCTTCCTTTTACTGACAGAATCAGCCTGGAGTACTGTGATTGCATAGCCACAGCCAGTGAGGGAATCTGTTGTTTACAGACACTGCTTTTATCACTTCGGCATTTGTTAAAGCCCTCAATGTATTTTCTTTAGATTTCACATTTTTCTGCAAACCTTGAGTTCTTTTCAGGTTTGTAGAAAGATCCATTTTGCCAGTTCACTGCTCTGCTCACCTAGTTTAAGTATCAAAAGGGTGGTATTCGCTATTGGAATATAAGATTCGTAGTGAACAGAAAGTATAGAGTTTGCTTCAGTGTGCTTTTTCCCCTGGAAAGCAGAAGAAGCTGGGACTGGTTTTGACTGATTTCCTGCTCCTTAGTGTAGCTCCTGTGCCAAAACTTCTCCAATGCTCAGCATCAGCTTTTCAAGTAAATTTAGGGGGTTGCTAGGGAGAGGAGAAAGGATCCTATTTATAGGAGCAAGAAAACCTCTTTTTAATAAATAAAGTTTGAACTGTTTTGTGCTATAGGATATCCAGTTTTGTCTGGCATCAAATTCTTTGTAAGTGCAAAAGTATTGCATTTGAGTAATTTAAAAAGTTCTGCTTCGCCCCCTTTAAGAAGCAAATGTTCAGGTTAAAATGTGGTTCTTTAAATGCAGCTCATTTTTTCTCTTACTACAGGAAAAGCTTTGAGGTGTGCTCTTCGAGGATAGAATCTTTGTTTCAGATTTCAACTCAGCTGCAAGATGTAGAATCTTTGTTTGCATTACCAGATGTGGAAGGCTGCCGAGTTGCATCTCAGCCTGCACTAATCAGAAGCCTTGTATACATCCAAGGAGAAATTAATAGAAGTGTAGATGACTTTGCCATTTGGAAGGCACAGCTGTTCAGTTCCATTTCACATTGTGATGGTAACAACACTTCTTTCCCCCTTGTAATCGGTTAAACAGTAGTCTTATATATATATATATATATATATTGCCTTGTGGCCATGTGTGGATATAAGCATGTGTGGCTACCTATAATAAAATAGGTGCTAATCTCTTTATGATCCTGTGATCATAAGGGTGCCATGCACTGAGTTGAGATAGACATTCGTGAGCCCTGATGAATAGATCAAACGAGAGGGTAAAGTGTTCAAAATCATCATAAATCTTGCTATCCTGAATTCATTAGGAGGACACTGGATAAATTATGTGGGAGCTGGCCAAGAAAATCTTTTAAAATGCATCAAAAAGCATATTTTAAAAGATATGTCCCGGGTGTCATGTTTGAGAACTGCTCAACTGTCACATCTTTAACTAATTCCTGTTTTCAGTCCTCTTTGTGTTGCTTAAAACTTAAGTTTAATACACAGTTGTAACGAGAACAGTGCTTTTTCTGTGTCATAATCATATATTGGCTGTAGTGGATTTTTTCAACTACATTTCAACTAACATTTCTGTTATGTTTCTAAAGAGGACCAAAACTCAACTGATGATTTTGTAGAGCACTTTTCTGAACAAGTGGAACTTGCAATCCATGCTATCTTGAGTGCTATACAGTGTTTAGTAGAAAGAAGAAAAGAAAAAGGAGAGAAAGAAACCTCTTTGGAGGATGGTAAGGATCCCCCCCGTTGAACTGTGCTGCTTCACATTAAGAAGAAATCTTCCTGTCTGTAACTGAACACAGATAGCTAGCCTGGGCGAGATGGGGATTAGTGGATTGCCAAGAGCCCATTTGAAACATGACATTGATTATTTTCGTTTTCTGTGCTTTCTACCTAAGGAGCACCCTCAGCTGACAGACTCAAATCAGGACTTTTGACTAGGCTCTTGGATGAAGATATCTGTTCTGATGTGAATTCTTTGCAAGCACAGAAAATAATTTCAGCCATTTCTGAACTTCTGGAGCGGCTGAAATCCTATGGAGAAGATTACACAGCCAATAAATGCAAGGTAAAAATACACCAGTTTCAACTCTTTGACTATTATGACAGCTTGGTTTAGTGGGAAGAAACTGTGAACTTAACTTTCTAGAGTTTGTGCTGGTTTCCGTTCATTTTGCTTCAAAAATGCAATATGTTTCTGAGACACTTTTGAAAACAAATACTCTGGTACAAGCTTCTAGGAGCATACTTTAGAGATTTAAACCCATTTTAATATACTTTTGTTTATTGTCTGCAGCTTTTTAATCAATCTTGCCATCTACTGGTGCGTCTAATGCCGGTACTCTACAAGTATTCCAATATTATCCTCTTCTACCTCACGGTTTCCTTGGCAACCCATAGGAGTACTGGGAAATTGCTTTCTGTTCTAGCTAACATATTTACTGAACTTGCCCAGAAGGTAAGGAAATATTACTTTCTCAGATATTTAAGTGTTAGTAGGAATTGAATGGATTCTACTGTTGGTGCTATTTTTTTCATTTATTAAAACTCTTATTAGCCACCTTTCTTCCTTGTGGAACTCAAGATGGCTTACAATATAAATAAAGCAACAATTATAAAAATACATAAAAGCCCACAATTTCACCATCATCTTCATTTATTCATTTGATGTTCAGCAGGGGAGTTACCACTTCTCTAATGAGGAGGAGGTAGTCATAACTGTTAGAATATGACTTCCTAGCATAGAATAAGTGCAATTTCCAGAATGCCCTAAGTCTGATTTTAATTTTTTTAAAACAAACCTCTACAGCACATTCTGGGGAGCTTATAATCAAGAGAGTCATTACATAAAAATAAGCACAATTAACCTGTTTAAAAATGTACTTCACATCATGGGTTGGTGGTGTGAAGTTTTATTTGTTCCCAGCAAAAGACTCAAAAATGCAGGTTTCCCAAAAAGCAATATCCAAAGTAATCAGCCTACACAGTTTGTGAAACCTTAGCAACGGATCAAATTGTCTAATTAGCATTTTTGGCAAGTTTGAAAATAGGGTTTTATTAGATACATATACATGCCAGCACCTCAAGTTCTTAGAATAATAAATCTAATCCTGTGAAAGCGTATCATTTTAACTAGATTGCGACATCTGCTTCAGAGAGTGTTTGTTTTTTGTATTAGGGCTTTTGTTTGCCCAAAGAACTCTTGGAAGAGGAAGCAGGAGAGGGAGCAACAGAGTTCCATGACTATGAAGGAGGTGGCATCGGAGAAGGAGAAGGCAAAAAGGATGTGAGTGACAAGATCGAAAACGAAGATCAGGTATGTATACATGGGAGAATGGCTGCAGAATAGCCAGGTGAATGACTGGTGGATATTGATACTTTATGGAAAGCCAAAATTTGCTTACTTTTCATATGCCTGCTGTGAATAAATGCTTTTGTATTATTTTCATAATGGTAGTTTAATAGGTTTTCCCTGACCAGGGGGAAAAATCAGGCTGCTGATAATTTGAAGAAAGCGTCATGAGTTCCAATGGACATCAAAATCAGTTGTTATACCATTTTGATTAAGAAAACAGTGGATTAGATCTAGTGCAGTGGTTCTCAACCTTGGGGTAGCGACCTTGGCCCCTTTCCCGGGGTAACCAGGTTGCCTCTGCAGCGGCAGTGGCATGTGGGTGGTGGCAAAGGCTGTGGAGCTATGGCAATGGCTGCCTCCATGCCACCTCAATTGTTGTGTGCATGCATGTGCATGCCACCCACACACCGCTGCTGAAGTTGGGGCTGCAGCAAAAAAAAGATTGAGAACCACTGATCTAGTGGCTCCCTTCTGCTGAACAAGGGCTGTTTCTTTTAGAGAAAAACTCTTTATTGGATCCACCCATTTTCCGTGAGATTTTGAATAAGCATCGAAGGAGCTTTTCCAAGTTAAGAAAAAGCAACTAATGCTATTTAAGGAGCAAGAATAATTGTTGGTCTAACAATCCAGGTAGAAGATACCTCCCAGAGGGGTCAAGAGAAGGACAATGAAGACCCAGAATCTAAACCAGATATTGAAGGAGAGGACAATGCAATTGAAATGTCAGAAGATTTTGAAGGAAAAACATATGATGGGGATCAAGAAAAACAAGGTTTGTATCTTGTATGTAAGGGGAAAGGGGGGATGCCTCTCTCACCAAATACAAACCAATGTATGTATTCAAATAGTGATGCCTAGTTTGAGGTGTACTCCTGAGATCTAGCCATTTTTGGGCTTTGATTTGAACAAAATTAAAAAGTCAGAATATTTGTCCATCATTCTGGCCAACGTTTCCTGTTCTGACTCACACCTGCCCTCCAAGATCTCTGCCTTTTCCCAGCATGTTACAGGGAATGGTAAAGTCCTTGCTTGAGGGGAGTTCTGAATATTCACTGAAGAGACTGTGGAGCTTTGAATTGGGCCAGATGTGCCTGATATGTTGTGGTGTATTATTTTCCATAGAAGAGGATGAAAAATCTGACGATGACGAAGAACTAGAGAAACAGATGGGAAACCTTGGAGATGCTGAAGCAGATAAACTGGATGAGAGACTTTGGGGAGATGATGAGGACGAGGAAGATGAAAGCAATAGTGATGACAGTATAACAGAAACTGGACCAGGGATGGATGAGGTAAAGTAAAAATGAATGTGTACTCTGAGAAGGAAGTATTGAGCCAGTTTTTAGTGATAATACATGAAATGCAAAGCCCCTTGATGCAAAAGAGAAGGAAACGAACCCCAAACAACTGAAACGTATCAGTCTTTCCATTTTCTTAAAATGCTGAAACTTGTTACTAGCAACAATTTTGTGTCTGTATCTTAGATTCATCAGAAAACACAACCTATATTTGTAAAGGTCTTTAAGCTCCTTTTTTGTTGCTTCTTTGGTTTGCAAACTCCTTTATTAGGGGACCTAGCTTTGTTAATATTTAGAAAGCATACACAGAGCTTATTAATGCCCACCATGATCTTAAAGTCAAATATATTATTGCCTCAAAGGATTAAAAAAAAAAAACCCACTAGGGATTTAATTTGAATTTGTTTTTCAATGAAGATTGGAAGAAATTATTTCTGTGCTATGTACCTTGTATATCTCCCTGTGTGTAGCAGTTTCTTTGTATGATACTCGAAATATTCCTAGAAACCAAATGCTAAACTATGTATGGCCACCTTCTCCAGTCTTGAAAGATGGAGCATTCATTCTGCAGGCCTCAGTGTGTTCAGTAGTCAGAATGTAGAATTACCAGAAGTATTTTCACAGATACCAGCATTTAGCCTCCAGTGTGCATAGTAATGGTGCAGTTCTCTACTTTTCACAGAAGTAGTGTTTTCTATGGGTTGACTGTGGGAATTGTCTTAACTGTAACATCAAGGTGACTGGCTAAGGTAACACTAACATCATTCTGGAGTCAGATGGCTTCATAGCTGTTTTCCTTCAACCATGTAGGGGAATTCAGAGCTTGTCGCAAAAGATGACAACTTAGATGCTAGCAATAAAAATGATGAGAAACCACCCAAGAATGAAGAAAAAGAGAAGGAAGCAGATGATGGGGAAATCAAAGAGAAAATCCATGAAGAAATAGATGAGGTAAATAAGGGAGGTTTCAAAACACAGCTGCTTATGAGGGCAGCAGCGCTGCATAATGGCCATTTTCCTGGTACAATTAATGCGGAGTAACAGTAGATGGAAATACAACTTCATGGCCTCAGACCTGGTTTTGCTTGGCACACATTTGCTTCACCCATTTCTTTCCACTTCTGATCCCTTCACAATGTGATTCATTTCTGTTTCAAAGCGTGAATATGATGAAAATGAGAGCGATCCTTATCATGGAAAGCAAGAGAAGCAGCCTGAAGCTGAAGCATTAGATCTTCCTGATGACTTGAACCTGGAGAATGGAGAGAAGGATGATGAGGACAAGGAAGAAGAAGGTACAGCTAATGCAGTGTTTAGCAGTAGATGCAATGAATGACAAAAAGTAACACATCCTGGTACCTCCTTCAGTGTGATTGTAGTTGGGCCTTGGATGCAGAGTCAATCAGAAAAGGTCACAGTTATGGTGATGGGAAGGCTTTTGGGGGTTGGAGGAGCAGGATTGTGGTCCCTTGAGCTCATTTCTTCTGATCGTTCATGCTGTAATTGAGTTTGTTCATTTATGTTTGTTTGTAGCTGGGGTGGGGGTTTCAACCAGTTCCATGTGACAAGGAGGTTAGAATTTATCTTGAGCATAATGTTCATCTTAGCTTAAAGGCTAGACTACAATAGTACAAATAAAGATGCCCATCATAATGCCTCTGAAATTCCTGTTAATGCTTGCAACGCTGAAATGGTTACATATCAGGATCATATCACAACAGGGCTCTGATATTTTGGTGACTGTGCTGTTGCCTTCAAAGCTAAGTTCTCAAGGTCTTGGTTATGCCCTAAAAAGCCCCAAGCTCAGACACCCTGAGGAACCACAGCCTCTCTTATTTTTGTCCTGATAAAGTCTTTTGAGTTTTTCTAAGAAGGCTGTCTAAGTTTGGCCACTCACATATCAGGTTATAGTTGCAAGGGCCTACATGGAGTCATTCTGTGTGCTGGCCTCATCTAACATGGTTTCTCTTATGTTCATTCAGGTACTGAAAATTTACCAAGCGACAGCCACATTTTAAAAGTACAACATACATGGTTATATTTCTTCTACATTATCTTGGAATTTTAGTAAATCGTTATTAACATTTCTGGAAATCATGTATTTTGCTTAGGAGAAAATCCTTTTGAAATAGAAGAGAAGATGATGGATGTAGATGAAAAGCAGGTAAAGGAGGAGGAAAAGGAAGATATGGGTGAATGCAGTGAAGATCCTGAGCAAATGGAAGAAGATAAAGCAGAAGGAGATGACAAAATGGAGGAAGAAACAAATGAAAAAGAATATGAAGAACATCCTCATGAAAATATCAGTGAAGAAGATGCAACAGAAGACCAAAAAGAGAAAGAAGAGGAGAAAGAGACTGGCATTCCCACTAGTGAACCGGGTCTTCATCCTCAGGTTTCATTTTTTCACTCTTATTAAATAGAAGAAATGGCCTCTTTTGTGACATCTTTTGTCTCTAATGAGGCATATGAAAAATGGATGTTTCTTTTTTTAAAAAAAATTGCAAAATATCTAGAATCATAGAGTTGGAAGGGGCCTCCAGGGTCATCTAGTCCAACCCCCTGCACAATGCAGGACACTCACAACTACAGGGCTAACCTGAGGGCTAAGTTCCAGTAATTGAGTAGTAATGTTTTAAACATGATATAGATCTTGTGCTACTAAACCAGATTCGTCGTCTTCTTTATCGCATTCCTAATCTTTTAGGATATTAATGGTGGCTTTCTATTGCTTGTTCCAGGAAGAGGAAGATATCGATAATCGTAATAAGGATGAACAGCTACCTGACGCAGCTGAGAGAATGGAACATGAAACATATGGTCAGGCAGGAGAAGAAAATCTACAGAGTGACACTGCTGTTGAACTGGCTGGAACAGCTTCTGAGAAAGACACAGTGAAAGAGGTGAAGTGAAAATATCCCACAGTGATTTTGTATGTGTGGAAAACATCTGCCTTTATGGTAGTCCTTATGGATGCTTCTCATGTAAATTTAATGCTTATTCTGGACATATTAATTCATATTGTTTGGCAATAGCTCGGAAATCTGAGCACTAAGGCAGAGTCCAGATGCACACAAGCGGAGATGAAGGTGAGTTCATATGGTCAGGATGTACATGACCATCTACTGCTTTTATGGCTGCTGATGGCTTTGTGCCCAAGAAGGGACGTTGGTTGTGTGAACTGGTCATGATGATCATATAGGTTTTTTAAAAATTCTTAAGTATTTTGCTGTTTATTTGTGGGCTGCCATGACACTGTGCCCCAATATAGAGGCCCTCTCCGTCGAAGCATTAGGGAACCACTGCCTTGGACAGACCCGAGTTCAAATCCTGCCCAAAGAACAAGCCCTGCTCAAATCACTCCAGGCCAGACCTTGTTACCTGGGAAAGCTGCAGCAATTGCATGCGGCCCTCATCTCCGGGGGGGGGGATGTCATTTCTGTCCGCTCCCTGCCCCCAGACACTCAGGGGATCTTAGCTGCAAAGGATCTCCCTCTGCCCTGGCAGGGATTGGCGGATTTGTTAAGGAATATTAAATTGTTCGTTTATTTATTTGCATTTATATACTGCTCTACCCTGTGGCTCAGGGCGATTTACAGAGAACGTTAGATGGGTAACAGAACATCAGTTTTAGCAACAATTCTAACAACAAACAGAACATAATAAGGCCAGTTTGATAACTGTATCAACAATCATAGTGTCAACAATAGTCGTAGTACAGTATAACATGTTGCAGGTATGTTTCTTCTTCTGCAGTCCCATAGTGTCTTCGTCAGGGGGGAGGGAATAGATGTTATCATTGACCTTGACCAAAAAACCTGTCGGAAGAGCTCTATTTTGTGGACCCTGCAGATGTCATGCAAAATTACCATTTCCTGTCAGAAATCAAGTCCAATGATAATCCCGATTTTAGTATTGTGTAGTCTGGGTTGGCAACGTGTCCCCAAATAGAGGAGTGCCCTGTAATATGTGTGAACACAATTGGCACCATTTAATTACACTAGAGGACTTTCAGAATTTTACAGATTTCAAATGAGGTTGGGAGTCTCCCTGTGGTCTTAAGCATTTTGATGATGCCAGTTCGCCTTTGAGTCTTCAACACTGCATAAGAACCAAGGGACTACCTGTACTTTTCCCCAGAACTGCAGTGTGTAGCACATCTCTGTATCCTTAAGTCACTGAAAGTCTTGTTTAAGCAGATACTTCATGTATTGTGGGTTAACAGCAGTTATCTCTCCCCCCCCCCCCCCAGGAGCATGGAAGTGGAGCAGCTGATGCAAATCAATCAGAAGGCCATGAATCTGAGTTCATGGCACAGATGGCTTCTCAGAAACAATGCAAGAAAAATACACAGGTGTTTTTAATTTTTGTATTTTGAAATTTTGCAAGATGGAATTTGGTTAATCCACTAGTGGCAAAATAAATTATTATTGGCCTCAGTCCTGGGAATCACAATTACTAGTGGGAGACTTAACATCCTCTGGGAGTCTCAGAGAGCCCAGTTTTGCATAGCTTCATGGCAAAGTAGGGAACTGAACTTTGTTCCAACTTAAAGGGGAAATGTCACAATGACTGTGAAAAGCATCTTTTTCTCTGTCTCAGGGAGATGTCCTAGTGACTGCGAGCATAACCTCAATGTGGAAGCTCTATCTACAGCCAATCTGGGGGTGGTGTCAGGCCCCACCCCCATTTCAGCCTTTTTGTTTGTGTTTGGCCGAGCCACAGTGTCTCTTTTACCACAAGTCAGTTGTGAATCAGGAAAGGCCGGGGGGGGAGGGGGGGGGAGAGTGCCTGTTGAGGTTTGGATATTCAATTGTTGTTAATTCAGCTGTTCTGCAGGGGGAGGGGTGGGATGGGAACAGCACTGTCTAAAATAGCATATTTAACATTCCACGTGTGCACGTGGGAATACAATAGATTTCCCAAATTAAAATAAGGTATTTCCACTGTCAGTGGAACCCTCGTATGTAGGGATTTGACTTCTGTGATTAATGATGGTAGACTGTGGAAATTCTGAAACTTTGAGTCTGTTTTACTGAAACCTAGCAAAACTTTGTGGCTACACTTTACCCATTTTCAGAGTTTTAAGAGAAAACCTGGACAAGTTGACAATGAACGCTCAGTAGGGGATCACAGTCAACATATCCACAAGAGATTAAGAATGGCAGAGTCCAGCAGTGAAGCAGAGCAGAATCTAAATCCACCAAAACAAAATGTGGAAGAAGCTGATGCTTTTGAGCATATAAAGCAAGGCACTGAATCCTATGATGCACAGACCTATGGTATTTGTTTGTTTGTTTGTTTGTTTATTTGTTTGTTTATATACCAACCTCCCATGAGGCTCAGGATGGTTTACATAAAATGTAGAAAACAATACATGGAACTTAAGTTTTTCATAACAATAATATTAACATTAAAACTATAACAGAGGTAATGGAGTATAACAATGCAAACAGGTCCAGAGCAGAACACATGAGTGAATTTCTGGGAGGGAGGGAGCAGGGGCCCTATAGATGTTGCTGGTCGTTCAGTCTCAACCAAATTTCTGGTGGAAGTGCTCCCTTTTGCAGGCCCTGTGAAACTGTTTTAGCTCCATCAGGGCCCTGATCTCCTCCGGGAACTCATTCCACCAGGTTGAGGCCCGGACAGAGAAAGCTTTGTCCCTGGTTGAGGCTAGGCAGGCTTCTTTAGAGTCAGGGATCATTAGCCAGTTGGTGGTGGCGGAGTGTAAAGCTCTTTGAGGGGCATAGGCAGGGAGGCGGTCCCTCAGGTACACTGGGCCCTGACCACATATGGTCTTAAAGGTAATTACCAGAACCTTTTGCCTGATCCGGAATTTAACTGGCAACCATTGTAGTTGATGGAGAATGGGCCAAATGTGGGTCCTCCATGGTGTTGCCGTGAGGACCCTGACCACTGCATTTTGGACCAGCTGTAGTTTCCAGATCAAGACTAAGGGCAGGCCTGCATAGAGTGAGTTACAGAAATCCACACTAGAGGTGACCATCACATGGATCACTGTGGCTAGGTGTTCCGGGGCCAGGTAGGGCGCTAGTACTTTGGCCTGGCGGAGGTGAATGTCAGCCGCACTACTTTTGTCACCTGAGCTTCCATTGTGAGGGAAGCATCCAGGATCATGCCCAGGTTCCTGGCAGAGTGAGCCGTTGAGAGCTGCACACCATCCAGGGCTGTCAGACACACTTCCTCTCATGGGCCCTTCCTACCCAGCCACAGGACCTCCGTCTTTGAAGGATTGAGCTTCAGACGACTCTGCTTGAGCCATCTCATCACTGCTTCCAGGCAGCTGGCTAATGTTTCTGGGGGAGAGTCAGGGCGGCCATCCATCAGGAGGAAAAGCTGGGTGTCATCTCCATTTTGATGACAACCCAGTCCAAACCTCCGTACCAGTTGTGTAAGAGAATGCATGAAGATGTTGAATAAGATAGGAGAGAGAACCGCTCCCTGTAGGACTCCGTAAGTAAGCTGTCGGCGACAGGATGTGCTCTCTCCTATTGCGACCCTCTGTCCGCAACCCTGGAGGAAGGAGATCAGCCATTGAAGGGCTATCCCTCGTGTTCTGGTGTCAGCGAGGCAGTGAGCTAAGAGCTAGTGGTCAACTGTGTCGAACGCTGCTGAAAGGTCTAGTAATATCAGCAGCACTGATCCGCCTTGGTCCAACTGGCAACAGAGGTCCTGCCCAGTTCTAGAGGACGGCAGCTCAGCATGGAGAACTAGTAGTCTGGAGAACTCTACTGTCCAGGCCGCCACCGCCTCCAGCAGGGCTGGCAGGGCATCTGGATGTGCGTTGGGTGCGCAGTACACTAGCCTTCCACTTCTGTGAAAGTGAGCTCCTTGTCTTGGTTACTGCAGTCAGAGCAATGGTATATTAGATAACCTTGATAATATCAGATAAATTAAACCTTTAATATAATTTTATGCCCCTTTTTCATTTTGAAAGATTCCGTGTTAGCTCATCTTGTAGGTCTCTGTACTGTTTAATGATAAGATACTATTTTCATAATGATCTACAGGCTGCTATGCAGTATGTTGTCTCATAGTATGCTGTACGTTTGGGACAATATTGCTTCACAGTTGCTGGCTCAATAGTGTTCTGGTTTGAAATGGCAACCAGTTTACTTTTCCATGAAATCATGGAAATAAAGACATTTTAGGGCTGTGGGCTTATTGAGGCAGATGGTCCAATATGCACATCTCATACAAAGTTGTTGTAGGTTAAGAGCCTAAGAAGATGATCGAGAAGTCCCCAGTCTTGAGTCTCTCCTTCTAATCATAAACTCATTAGTTGGCTTTAGGCAAGCCAATTCTATTAGGTTCACCTTCGTAAGTGCAACATGGTATAATGCTGATCTTCCCTATATTCCTGCAACAACCTTCTGTATGTGCTTTGAACACTGCCCCAGTCTAGCCATGTGATCATCTCTGTAGTCTAAATTGCTTTCTATAAAGAGTGTAATAAGCCTTTGGATACTTTTATGTTATTTTTTCCCTTGTGCTGGTGTGGAAGGTACTGCAGAGTTTCAGTTCTTTTTTAAATGTTCCTAACAGATGTAGCTAATGAAGAACAACAAAAACTGGCCACGCCTCTCAGTGAAAATGACAAAGAACCAATTTCAGAAGATGCAGCTATGGAAGCAGACACTCAGAATCCTGAGGATCTTAGCATTGTAGAAACAGAGAAGCTGAATCCAGAAGCAAAAATGTCTGGTGTTTCCAAATCCGGTAAGTTGTCAACGTCCAATCTTAAGCATTTTATCCTTCAGGAAAAAGATCTTGATTGCATTCAAAACATTTTTGTTTTAATTAAGTCTAGAAATGCAATATTAAGCAAGACTTTATTATTTGAATGCAGGATCTAAAGAGACAGAGTTGGAAGCTGAAGATCTCAATTCTGAAGGTGACAAAGAATGTGGGACAGAAAAACCACTGTCAGAAGTCAGGCCAGACAGAAACAAAGACTCCACTATACATACTGCGCATCAATTTTTAGTGAATACGAAAACTAAGGTAAAATACTAGTTATGTTATTACACAAATAGGAATAAATCTAATTTCTTCTACTAAAGGCATTACAGGTGTAAAAATATTGCAAACTTTCTATTTATGGATATACTCACAGGTGTAGCATATGTATTTTGCATTGAATCCAGTAACTATTCTTATACTACAAATAAAAGCTGAAAACAGAATTAAGAACTCAATTTGATAATAGTGTATCAACTAGCAACTATAGTATAGTAACACTTTCCAAAATTAATAGATGGGTTCTGTTGAGAAAACGTTATTAAAAGTTCCAAATTAAAATAATCAGATAATGTTTTAAAATAGCATTGCATTCTTTCTTTTGCCCTAACAAAACAGAGAGAATGAATTGTGCTTTTGAGGGTATATTGCTGTAGGCTGGTTACTGTTATAAGAGGTGGGGGACCTCTTCCATGCTAGTGATCCAAATCTTAATGTCTTACTTTTAAGCACATTGTTAAGAATCCCGAGGAGCTAAGGCAAGAACTAGAGAAGCAGCTGGAAATTTGGCAGACTGGAAATGCTGATGAGGTTGGTAGATTTTTTTTATCAAGATTATGCATTGTTATATTATGGAAGATTTAAGTCTTGCTTATTTTATTTATTTTAAATATTTGTATGCCACCTTATTAGGGTTCCCAGGGTGGTGAACATGAAAACATTTAACATTAAATCCTCACTTAAACTACCGTTTGATTTGATGTGATTTATAGAACCGCCTCAGTCGGCACAGCATGTAAATGTAAAATTATTCAATAAAAACTGATTAACATACAACACCAAAACCAGGGAGGGGGGCCAATAATAGTAACTGTTAACTGGCTGGGATATTATTATCATTATCATTATTAAATTTCTTCCCCACCACTCTCAGCAAGCCGGTTCATGGCGGGTTACAGCATAAAAACCCCACAACAATAATCCTATTAAAAACACAAAACACAACATTAAAGAAACAACCTTGCGGAAAACCCCCAATCCATCCCATGCAGTATTCCTGCCCCCGAAATGTAAAGCAAGACAAAAAAAAGTCTTCACCCAGTAACAGAAGACACTAATAGACAGACACAGAGAAGACTCTCTGGGAAGGGAATTTCAAAGCTTTGGCTTCATGACAGAGAAAA
Organism: Paroedura picta; assembly: GCF_049243985.1. NCBI lineage: Eukaryota > Metazoa > Chordata > Lepidosauria > Squamata > Gekkonidae > Paroedura > Paroedura picta. Next base: position 135,071,481 of record NC_135369.1, read on the forward strand.
ACCTTTCTTGGGTTAGCACTCCTCTAGCTTCAGATGGCAAGGGCACCCAAAGCAAGGACTTTGAAGGTGACTGTAATGAACTGTCACATAGAGGAAGGCTTTTGTTTCTTAAGCCATGCTCAATATTGGGTATTAGTGTAATCCTTTAATTATCACAGAGTAAGCAACAGTTCTGTGACCATGATCGTTCTGGGCAACATGTTGTTGACACCTTGGAATTGTTTAGGTCCATAACAAGTTATTTATATTATATCACATAATAATGTTGAGGCAAGGCCAAGGGTTTGAAGTGTTTATAAAAAACATCAGATTATTGTTTACAACTGCATTTATATTATGCTGTGCCCTACAATTCTTCAAAGATTCCAAAGCTGGGCAGTCTTAACTTTCAGACACTACGTCCTCTTGGTCAAAATCATGGGTTTAATTTAATCAAGGATGTGGCTTTCTCAGACTACCCAGACCAACTTTGTCTCAGGAATAGACAAAAGGGTTCCGCCATCACTCTCAATAAATGTCTTAGGATACCAGCTTTTGTATCAGCCCTTTGTAGCCTTCATTTTTCCATTCTGATCCTGGGAGGGAGATAGAATCCCTAACCCAAAGCACTGAATACACTTTGTGACAATATCCATTATCACCACAATTACTTTGCCTCCCCCCGCCACACACACACACACACACACACACAGTTGAGCATCTTTGCAGTGCTACTGCTTTTAGGCAGTTTGGCGAGACCCAGTTCTCTCAGAACAATCTTAGTCCAGCCAGCCTCACAAGCTGCTAGTTGTAGGGAAGAGATGGGAAAGGAATGAGAATGATTGGAGAGTCCTCAGAGTGGAGAAAAGTAGGATATAAAATCAACTCTTCTTCTGACTGGTGTGGCAGGGTACTAGCAGACCTGGCTGTCTGTTGTGTGACAGTCTGAGTGACTGCCTCAGTGACAAAATGGCAGATCTCAGAATTCTCCCATTTGCTATATGGTTGGACAGTCAATATGAATGTATTCACCAGTGAATAGCCATTGAAGCTACTGAATTACTTGTTACCTATTAGGCTAATGTCTTTAATGCTGCAGTAAATTCTGGTTGTGAATGTGTTGCTAATCCTGATATTGACTGTGAAGGTCCTGGACCTCTTCAGCCTCCATGGCATAGCCCCCATCTGATTTAACAGTGACTTACTATAGCCACAGCTGTGCATTCTTCAGTTGGCTGAATAGCAACAGCATTCTGCTTTCCTAACAATGTCATGTCTTCTCCATTCCAGTTATTCAAACTATTATCTGATTAAATTTGAAGTTTTTGGATTTTCTACCAAATGGGGAAGTGCTTTCCAGTCCCAGAGTGATCCCAAATAGCTCTGGGGGAAGCCCTGGGGACTTCATCTAGAGGAATTGCATTTTTATAAACATGTCACTCCACTTCATAACTGTCCCCCCTCCCCGAAGAGGTAACAGCTCACTAATAGTTGTGGTAGACTTTGTCATGTGTGTCTCTATTGCAGGAGAAGGCAGCAGCAGAGATGTGGCAAAGATACCTTCTACTCACTGCAGCCCTTTCACAGCAGCTCTGTGAGCAGCTCCGACTCATCCTGGAGCCAACCCAGGCAGCCAAGCTAAAGTAGGTCTGGTCTGTCTAACTGGGGGCTGTAGCTCTTCCAAATCTGATTTCCCAAAAGAAGCATCCTTCACAGCTAAAGGTCCTGGGCAGAATGCACTTCTTATCTCGTTATCGGATTAACAAATTCTATCTGGATTTCCTGTTACATTCTGTGCTTGTGTATAGTAATGTGCCTACATAGCTTGCATAGCATTTTCAGAGCTAGTATTTTACATCTTGATTTCAGGGTATTCTGACAGCTTGGTGTAATGGTGTAGATCCAGCTTGGTGTAGTAGTGTTTAGGAGCGCGGACTTCTAATCTGGCATGCCGGGTTCGATTCTGCGCTCCCCCACATGCAGCCAGCTGGGTGACCTTGGGCTCGCCACGGCACTGATAAAACTGTTCTGACCCAGCAGTAATATCAGGGCTCTCTCAGCCTCACCCACCCCACAGGGTGTCTGTTGTGGGGAGAGGAATGGGAAGGCGAGTGTAAGCCGCTTTGAGCCTCGTTCGGGTAGAGAAAAGCGGCATATAAGAACCAACTCTCCTTTTTCATAAGACTCTACTGTTTCCCTTTACAGAAGGGGGAGCTAAACATATAAAATAATAATTTCTCCAGGACAGTAAAGGTTGGTGTACATTAATACTCCAATCTCTGAACCATTGGTTTAAAGACTTAAAAGCATTGTGTGTATATTGGCCCTCAGTCTTTACCTGTGTTCAGACTTAACTATTAACAATCATTCTATTGATAAGTCTTGGGTAAAGAAGTATAAATTATACCTTTCATGCTTTTTAGCAGCAGTGATCACCATTAAATGCTAGTGCTTTTGTCTGTAGAGCTAGGGGATGCAAAAGTATAGAAAAATTGCTGTATTTGTAGGCACAATATCACATTGTTAAGAATCTTGGCTTTCTTTTTTTTTAAAGCAAGATTATTATGATTTTATACTGGAAAGGAGCCAGAGACATCTTAACACAGCCCACGGCGCCGCGAACTAAATAAAGCCGTAAGGGTTTAGGGGGAGGAGTTAGGGCGGGCTCTGTCCGGGATGAGGAAGGGTGCCGATTGGCCCCTTCCTCTGGACAGACCATTGGCCCGGCCGATTCCCGCCCTGCCGACAAGGGAGCAACTGTTGCTCCCTTGCCGGCAGCCTGATGCGTCGGGAGGCGCAAAGCGCCTCCGGCGTGTCAGGCCGCCAGCAAGGGAGCCGCCGGCAGCCGCGCTGTGCGCGACTGCCGGGGGCTCCCTTGCCTAGCGCCCGCTGTATTTTTATTACAGCGGGCTTGATTACTAGTAGTTGAATAAGTTGGTTAGTGACTGCGGATAAGAAGTCCTTGACCCATCCTGTCCCATGGTGAGCAAGTCCCGAAAAAATCACAGAAACTAAAATTAAGCTAGTTTAGCAACTTGTTTTTCTCTGAGAGCTGGATTTTCAACGTTTGGCCCAGTGTTTTCTTCCTTGTAGGAGAGATTTTAAAACCATCATCTCTGGCAATATTTTAGTCTAAATATCAGGAAAAATGATATTGTTATGTAAATATGATTCAGATCTGCCAAACTTCCCCTGGAACATTTTATTTATTTACTAGGGACCGAGCCTGTTGTACTTGTAAATACAACGGGCTCTAGGTGTGTTTTTGGGGCCGGCAGCAGCGCGGCCTTTCCCCCAGGCCCAGAAACGTACCCGCGGCCTCCTCGAAGGCTGGACTCTGAGGCATTGTACAATTTTGAAGTCCCACCTCCAAACCTCCAGGAATATTTCCAGCCCAGGGGTAGTCAACCTCCAGGTGGGGCCTGGAGAGCTCCTGGAATTACAGCTCACCTGCAGAGTATAAAGATCAGCTCCCCAGGCAGAAAGGGCTACTTTGGACAGGGTTGTGGAAGAGAAGAAACATTTAAGGCCTCCCACACAGGTTGTTGTTGAATTGAAAGACTTGAGGCCTACTGCACATGGTTGTTGTGCAGATGAAACAGGAGACAAAAGAACCTCCGCAACAGCATCCAGTTTTGTCTGCAGAATAACGCTGAGCAGTAGGTCTCAAATCTGCAGAGAGATGCAAAGAAGAAATACACGTGGCTTGGCTATGTCTAACCCCCGACCAGAGCAGTATTTTAAGTGAGATGGGGCTTTTCTGTGGCCTCCCTGTGAGCTGTTTGGCAGAAGGAGAAATCCACCCCCCTGAGAAGGAATGCCCACCCACATGCCCTGAGGCTCCCCTGCGTTGCTCTTGGAAAGGCCTCCTTCCCTCAGTCAGGGCCTGTCAGAGGCTCCTTCGCAGCAGGCCTGAAGGGGGGGGGAGGGGAGCACTCTGCAGCCTCCGGCCAGCTCTGTCAGGGTTCTGAGGGAATTTGCAGTTGGACATGACAGTTAGGACAGCCTTGGGGCGAAAAGGGCTGGCGCAGCCTCTGTTCTCATCCCCCTTGGCAGCCCTACTGACCTCCTCTCCCTTTGGTGGTCAGGAGCAGACTGGCAGCCATTTCTTCAGATTGCCCCTGGCTGGGCTGACTGGATGGAACTCTGGTCTGTCCTGGTGAGGACCCCTCTGATTGTCAGTCCAGGACCAAGGGGCCAATGGTCCCTGTTTCCTATCCTGGACTCAGCTCACCCATCTTAGCCTTAGTGAATTATTTATACCACTCCTTGAGCGGTTTACAGATGTATTACATTTATATTCCACCCTCCCCTGAGACTCAGAGCAGTTCAAATAAAACAGAGAGAACAGGAACAATACAGTAAACAGTAACCTTCAGATAAATAACAATAGCGATAGTAACACAAATAACCAGAAAGAACAATAATCAATAACCTCAACGTTCAAACAATCCCATGGTTGGTCGGTACAGAGCATTTGGCAGAGGGGATATTGAGGAGCTATCTCATTGATGGTGGCCAGCATTCTGACATGCCAGTCGCTGACCAAGCCATTTAGAAAAGGTCTGGGAGGCATTGGATCCCGCAGAGCGTTCAGGAATCCAATCGGATCCATAAGTGTCTGCGGGCGAGCTATAATCTGCTCGGCACCCAACTGAGGAGGAGGTGGCAGACTTAGCCAAGCCTTCAGGGCATAGTGGTCTGACCATGGCACGGCACTTGCTGTGACCAGATCCACGTTCAACCCTGTACCAGAAATGAGATCCAGGATGTGGCCTGCCTGGTGGGTAGGACCAACAACAAATTGCAAGATCCCTAGTGTCACCGTGGCTGACACAAGGTCCATACCATTTCTAGAGGATGGTAGCTTGGCATGGATATTGAAGTTTTCCAGAATTAGAAGTCTAGGGAACTGTAGCGTCCAGTCTGCCACCGCCTCCAGCAGCACTGGCAGGGCATCTGGAGGTGCATTGGGCATACGGTATACCAACCAGATGGCCATGCTCTCAGTTGAGCCACCCAAAGCCAACACATTTCAGTTCCTGGAATTGACAGCACAAGAAGAGCCCTGAAGGAGTAGTCCTCCCAGATTAGGATTGCCATCCCTCTTCCCTGACCTGTAGTCTGCGACTGATGGAGGACAAAGAACCTAGCATGGGCTAGCTGTTTGAGAGTACCTGTTTCACTTCCCTGATCTACGTTTCCGTCATGTACCCCAAGTCCACTCTATGCTTTGCATAGTAGGTTTTCAGAGTAGAGGCTTTGTTGTGAATGGACCTGGCATTGCACAACATGCACAGTTCTAATATCTTGCATTTTCTTTCTCACTGCCAGAGGGGATTATAGGACAGGAAAAAGACTGAACATGCGCAAAGTCATTCCCTATATTGCCAGCCAGTTCCGAAAGGATAAAATCTGGTTACGAAGGACCAAGCCCAGCAAACGACAGTACCAGATTTGCTTGGCCCTTGATGATTCAGCCAGCATGCTAGATAACCACTCTAAACAGGTAAAGAATTACCATAAATATCAGATGGCTGTGAGAACCCTCCTACCTCCCCACAGTCATCCATCAGGGGGCTTGCATGTTGATATATTGCAGCTGGGTGGGGGGGGGGGCATTGATCTTAAGGTCCCAGCCTCAACCAAAGACCTGGTAGAAGAACTCAATTTTACAGGCTCTGCAGATCTTTGACAGCTCAGTCAGGGCTCTCAGCTCTCCTAAGAGCTCATTCCACCAGGTTAGGGCCAGGACCAAAAAGACCCTGGCCCAGGTTGAGACCATACATATCTCTCTGGGGCCAGATACCAGGAACAGGTTAGTGCCTGCAGAGCAAGGGGCCCTGCAGGGGGCATAAGCAGACAAGCAGTCCTTGGGCCCAAACCCTGGATGGCCTCAAAGGTCAAAACCAGAATCTTGAACCTGATCCGGGCCATAACTGGTAACCACTGCAGCTGCCTCAGCAGAGGCTGGGTGTGGCCCCTCTAAGATGAACCTGTGAGCACTCTAGGAGCTGCACTTTGTACCAGCTGGAGTTTCCAGGTCAAAGACAAGGGTAGGCCAGCATAGAGCGAGTTAGAGGATTCCAATCTAGAGGTGACCATTGCATGGATCACTGTGGCCTGACAGCCCGGGGACAGGTAGGGAACTAGTAGCCTCGCATGGTGAAGATGTTAAAATGCCAGGCGTGCTACCTCAGTGATCTCCATTGAAAGGGAGGCATCCAGAATCACCCCCAAATTCCTTGCAGCAGGTGAGATGTTGATGTTGTGCCCCTGCAAAGGTGGGGAGATGCACTTCCTGCCATGCCCTTTTCCTGCTCAGCCACAGGATCCTCGTCTGGGAAGGGTTGAATTTCAGGTGGCTCTACTCTAACCATCCAGCTATGGCTTCCAAACATCTGGCAAATGTGTCCGGGTGGCTGTCCATGAGGAGATAGAGCTGGGTGCCATCTGCATATTGATGACAACCAGCCAGAAACTCCGGACCAGCTGTCCTAGGGTGCGCATAAAGATGTTAAATAGCTGGGGGGGGGGAGTATTGCGCCCTGTGGGACCCCACAAGGCAGTCTGTAAGGGCATGACACAGTCTGCCCCACTGCCACCCTCTGTGTCTGGTACCGGAAAAAGGAACACAGCCATTGAACAGCTGTTCCCTGAATCTCAGCCCCGGTGAGGCAGTTGGCCAATAACTCGTGGTTGACAGATTGAGCAACACGAATATGGCCAATCCACATAATTTTATGGTAATATCGAAGGGAAGGTTTCTTGAATGTACATGATTTTAGAATGGTGCATTTGGTTAAATCTGTTGCAAGTTCTACTTTGTTTTCATAGCTTGCTTATGAATCCCTGGCAGTAATTGGAAATGCAATGACCCTCTTAGAAGTGGGACAGGTAGCTGTGTGTAGGTAAGGATACTTTAAGCTTATCTGAAGAATAATTAATACCTGTTTGTCTCTTGCATATACTGCCCAATTTTAAAATGCATTTTTCATTTCCTCCTCCCCAGTTTTGGGGAAACCGTACAGTTACTGCATCCATTCCATGAGCAATTTAATGACCAGTCGGGTACTCGGATAATACGACTTTGCAAGTTCGAACAAAAGAAAACTAAGATAGCACAGGTATGCCCTAGTTCCTTTTAATACTTCATATCATAGGATCAACCATCAGAATGCCTTAAAGCATTCTGGACTGGTTGCAATTTCCAGGATGGGAACAAAGGAAAGTCTGCTTAGAGTGCCTATATGATCCTTCATTTGAATGGGATCATCTGGAAAATAATCCTCTTGTTTAAAAAAACTGCGCTAAAGCTGTAGACAAAGGAAACAAACTGGTTAAAAGAGCATTTGATAAAGGTGAACAGAAGTTACAAAACCCTCATTTTTCACTTTGTGTGTATACTGGCTGTGGCCCTGTTAAGCTATATATGTGCTTGAAGTCCATTCCAGTTAACCTGTATCTATGGCTAAATAATATAAGAGTTTGGGGTAGTTCACAGTCTTAGACAGCTGTCTTCACCTTTCGCATTAATGTTGGTAGGATAATTTTTAGGACTGGTGCTCTTGATTCATAGTTTACTTGTTTTTCATGCAGTTTTTAGAATCTACAACAAATATGTTTGCAGCTGCACAGCAATTATCTCAGAACATGAATCCAGGTGAGTGTTTATCATGTCTGCAGTAGTAGTTTTTTCAATATAATGGATGCAGAACATTAAGTGCACAGAATCCATCTGCTTTAAGGTTTTAGTATAATAATGAAGCATGTTTTAAATACTTGGTGCCTCCATTCATGTTACCTTTATATATTTCAAATTACTGCTTATATCACTTCAAAGTACCAGACAGGTTTTTTTTTCTTCTGTTGCTTTGAGAACATCCATTAGTACCGATTGTTACTGGACTTTTATATTTCTCCGACTTGTGCCTACTTTAGGAAATTGCATTTTAGCATTAGGGCAGCAGTGTTAAATATCTAAATCAACTTTTTCATAGCTTTCTTTCAGATATTCTAATTGCATATTATAGCAACACAGAGCTTTGATGAAATGCTATTTATCTTTCCCCCCCTTTTAATAAAACTTAATATATTTCTTCTGGAACAGAAACTGCTCAGCTACTCCTAATAGTATCCGATGGAAGAGGTCTTTTTCTTGAGGGCAAGGAACGTGTCACAGCAGCTGTCCAGTCTGTTCAGAATGCAAATATCTTTGTCATTTTTGTAGTGCTGGACAACCCCAATTCAAGGGTGAGTGAGAGAAAAATGAGACATTTCCTTCCACAGAGATGGCCTAGTAGCATGAGAATTTTAAATAACTGGACAAGTGTCCAGATGAAAAATCCTCCAGAGTGCAAATTGTACCACTGCTCTGGTTTAGAGGTGTGTTTTCAGTTATTTAACTTCCCTTGCTAAGTACTATGAAGCATGCAGGTAATGAGTTCCAAAAACTGCAAAGCTCCATGGCTTTTATGTTTTCTTTTAATGTTACTTCTTGTAATACTCGTAATATTATCCTCTTTGGTGCTAGTTCTTGAGGACATTGGAGAGAGGATAAAATGAGGTAATTTTAACCAAAGCTTGAAGGATTATTTGTTATACTACTGCTTGTTTTACTAAAATTTGAACGCAGTCCATATAAAGCAACACCATTGGTTTCTCGTAGAAATACACCCAAAAGCAAACAAAACCAATAGGCTAAAAGTGGTATCTTCTTGAAATTTATTAAATGCAGTCCTAGGTTAGTTAAATGGTTTTGCAACCAGAACGGGGTCCCAGGTATTCAATCCCGCCTTCTGTTACTTCTTCAGTGGTTGCAGTTATAGTCTCAATGTAAAGATTTAACATCGCCAGTATTAATTTCAATTATAAAGGTAAAGCATATCACATTGGCAATAGCTTGAAGAGCTTTAATAAATTTAATGAAGAACAGTTAATAAATTTCAAGAAGATACCACTTTTTGCCTATTGGTTTCGTTTGCTTTTGGGTATATTACTATAATGTGAGTCATAACAACATTAAGGTTGTTTTCTTATAGTCTTTCCCTTATATTTTAGATCACTTATATCCTTATAAGTGCACACCTGTAGAACAATCTACTTATTTAGGGGCGAATCCACTGAATAAGGGAGGGCTCCATGTGGTAGCTCTTTGCAGTAGAGTTCTGCATTAGTATAATGGAAATAATTCTGACTATGGAAATACATGCAGCTTTCCTTCTGACGATGGCTCCTATTTTCAGTTAGCATAACAAAATTGTTCTTTTGTCTCTGCTTGATTATAGTAATGAAGAAATGTATAGTGATAGCCATAGTACCTGTGTAACTCAGTATCTGCTTTTAATCACTGTGCCACTTTAATTTCAGGACTCCATCTTGGATATAAAAGTACCTGTGTTTAAAGGCCCAGGAGAATTGCCAGAAATAAGGTCATACATGGAAGAATTTCCCTTTCCTTTCTACATAATACTCAGAGATGTGAATGCTCTTCCAGAGACACTCAGTGATGCACTCAGGCAATGGTTTGAATTGGTAACTACCTCAGAGAGCCTGTAGAATTTTGACTGATCAGACTGAATTCATCACTGAATAAGCTGCTGTTTAAAGGGGCCAGAAAGTACACCGTGAAAATGAGCATTCTTCCTACTCAGCGCAGGAAACTATGCAATCCATGACAAACAGGGGGAATGAGTCAGTTTACTTGTTGCCACTATCTGGAAAGAGTGGAAACCCATTTTTCTCCCTTCATTGCTATCCAAATAATTTATTCTAAGGTTCGTTTGACATTTTCATATCATTGAAATTATTGTTCCCAAGATTGTTTCCATTGTAGTAAGAAACACTAGCATTGCTTCTGAGAGGAAATTGCAACTAGAGATGTATAACCATAACAAAAATACATGTCTGTTTTTAGGTTAACATTTGTGAGCATCCAGTATTTGGGAGGAAGGGTGAATTGAGGCAGCCCAGAAATTCTACTTGAAACTATACATGGGTTGCTGATTATTGCTGGCTGTCTGATAATGCCAGGTGGCTACTTTTATGATATGAAAGTGTCTGCATTATCATTTTACACTGTGAAGTTTGCTTTCTGTCTAATGCAAACATCTGACGGACATTTTGGTATCCTAAATCATGCACAGGACTTTTTCCCCTGCCCCTTTTTTCATTGGAAAAACTATGCATCATTTGTGTTTAATAATAAAGATGTTTTGCTGTTTGTAATTGTGTCTCTTCTTTATCAGAAAAGAACTAAAACAGATTTGCTCTATATTAAAAACATTGGGTTGGGTGGGATTGTACAAAGCATGAGTGGCTTGTGGGTATGGATCTTCCTCCTAGTTCAACAACTCCTTTTGATAAAGCTTCTTTGGGGGTGGAGAGGCTGGAGTAGAAGAATACAGTGGGAAATTTGGCATAAGCATCCTTCCCCATTCTCCTGCCAGTGGTGCTTAATACTGGCCCAAGAGATTCCACGAGTATAAGAAACAGAGTAGGGTTGTTTCACCTACTTGTCCACCTCCCTCATTGCACTTGCAAATGGAGATGTTGGGGGAGAGGAACTACAGGGAAGTTCTGTAAATGCCTACTGCTCATGTCAGACATAAAATCTTCTAATTTGGGGAATTATGTTTTTACCTGTGTGTTGTTTGCTTAGAGGAAGGTGGTGTGAGCGTCAAAGAGCAGTCTAATCTAATTTACAGTTGCTCAACTGCTATATGGTGGTTTTAGAAAGCCCAGATGAGTATTAAGGCAGTGTTGCTTGGTTCTAAAAGTATCTCTAGAATTCAGGATCAGTGTGATATTTCCTTGAGTGTGGTAATGTGATCGCCATAGCCGTTCACTGGCATGTACCATCTCCTATGTTTGTGCCTGAGAGTAGGCAGTCTGGCCACCCAACCCCCTAATAGTGCCTCACTACGTAACAGAAATTCAGGTTTTATCATGTATGTTTTTGGAGGCTAACTACCCTTTTTTATATACCACCCTCCCTTGCAGCTCAGGGTGGTTTACAGAAAACATTAGATGAGTAACAGTACAAGTTACATTTGATAACTGATCAACAATCATAACATCCTCAATCATGACATAACATGTTCAGATGGTGTTGCAATTGCAATCCCATACAGTGAACTTATCTGTATAAGAGGGAGTTCTGGGGGCCCAGTAGATGTTGTCACTGGCCTTGACCAAATGCCTGGTGGAATACTCTGTTTTACAGGCCCTGCAGAACTGTGATAGCTAGGGAAGATCTTTTCTGGGAGCTCATTCCACCAGGTGGGGGCCAGGACAAAGGACGACCTGGCCCTGATGGAGGCCAAATGTGCTTCCTTGGGGCCAGGGATCACTAGCTGGTTGGTATTGGCTGAGCATAGCACTCTTTGGGCAGCAAAGGATGTGGATTCAAGGTAGCTACAGAGTGCAGGACTCTGAACAGTCATCTAGAAGCATCCTAAATAAAATTGTTTCCTAAAAGTATTTTGGGCTGAAAGGAAGTACCTTGTTAGCACAGTGAGCCTATTAATTGTGCTCATCCTTGTGCAGTACCAGAAATCTAGGTAAATATTGGTGGGGAAAAATCCAGCCTTGAGGATCTATGTGCCTTCTGTCTAGAAGGTATAAACCCAGAGGTTGATCTCAACACATAACCAGGGGGGACCCACAGCTGACCACTCCAGTCATCAGCCTGGCCTCAACCAAACACCTGGCGGAAGAGCTCCGTCTTGCAGGCCCTGCAGAGGCTAGATAGTTCCATCAGGGCCTACAGATTTCCGGGAGCTCATTCCACAAGATTGGGTAAGATGATACTGTAGATGTGGGATTGCTTAAAGTAGGGGTTCCCAAAGTGGGTGGTATACTATCCATGGGGCAGTGGAAGGATCCAGGGGGGCAGTGAGGAATTTTGGGGCAGTAGGGGCAGCAGTTTGACTCTTGAGAGCTGTGGCTGCACATTCCTGGTGAAATACATTCTAAGGTGGCTTGCAACTGTTTGCTTCTGAGTAGTTTTGGCCCTGGACTTCATAGTGGTCTTCCATCCCACTGCTGACCAATCCTGCTTAGCTTCCTGAAGGTGACAGCTTCAGAAGGTGGGCTGGTTGGGATCATATTCCTTCTGAGCTCCTTCCCAGATCTGCAGGAAGCCTTCCCCAAATGTCTCTTGTCTTTGGGAGGGTGGAAAAGCTTTCTGCTTGTTCCTGACCATTGCTTGCTTGCCTCTCTCTCTCTCTCTCTCTCTGTAGTGTGTATTCTGCAGCTTGTGGAATCCATGGCAGTTTGCATCCGCCCAGTGACTGACTAGTCACCTTCCTCCCCCGTGCCTTTTGATTTAAACGCGGAGCCTCCTTGGGGTGCTCATTAGATCTGCTTCCCACGGTGCTCATTAGATCTGCTCAGTAGCACTTGTAGGAAGCGCGCCTTCCAGCTGCGGGACTTTCCCGGGTGTCCAATGCCATTTTTAGCCCTTCCCTAGAAGGAGCCGAGGGAGGCGTCCGGGCAGCGGGGTCGGGCGAGTTGCCTGCTGCTCCTTCCGTCGCGGAAAGCGCTCGGGCCGGGCGGGGCGCTCGAGAGCCGCCGCCAAGCAGCAGCCTCCCTCCGCGAGCGGGAGTCGGCGCGGGCGCCCGGCCGCAGGCTGTCATGGCGTCGTCGCGGCTGCCCCCGGCCACGCTGACTCTGAAGCAGGTAGCGGAGGGGCGGCCCCTCTCCACCCACCCCCCTTCGTCAGGTGCTGGTCTGGGGCCGCGCAGCGCTGCTCGCCCTCGGAAGAGGCCGCTGTGACCGCCCCTGCGGCTGGCTGCGTCCTTTGCGGAGACGGCGGGCGGGGAGAGCGTAGGGCGGGGAGGGGGGGGCGGAATAATGGGGCCGCCTTTTCCCTGGCGGGGATCCTCGTTAGGTTGGGCAGCAGGGCAGGCAGGCGCTCGTCAGGGCTGGCGTCTGCGCAGCCGCGGGGGCGCTCTTCAAGGCGCGAACTCGGGGGGGGGGGGGCGATCCACGCCGATTAAGCTCTTCCGTCGTTGTTGGCTGGGGGGAATCGCTATCGTTTATTGGCAGCTTGTGATTGCCTTTGTCCCCAAAAGCTCAGGTGAGGTGCCTGTTCTGCACAATTTATTCACCCTGCCCTGCGGGGTCGATTCTATTGCCTGTCCCAGAGTCAACCAGTACATTTCAGGGTGGCTGTTTGGTTTTGGACGTCAGGTTTTTGTTGACTGAAGTTTTAGTCAAACGCGTTCTTAAACTTGGCGGCCCCATTGGTGTCCAATGAAAGAAAACACCAAGGGTAAGAAGCCAAAAGATCTTTTTATTCGTCAGCTGAGGAATAGGCTCTCTACAGGGAAAGCAGTGATCCAAAACGGAAGAGAGCATGCAGGCTCTTTCAAACAAGGCATTTATACTTATGATTATCCTGTCATTGCCATGATAACCTCCAGTGCAGCCCCCAAAGTCTCCTGTGGGGACCCCCTGGTTATGTCATGTGCAGTTCTTGTGCTAGTGCGGGGGTGCAGGTGTGTGTGTGTAAAGATGGAGCTGGAGCATGTTGCATTTATTGTATAAATGATTAAAACGCCTTCTGTTTGGTTACCCGTGTTCAGTTCATTTGGCATGAAACACTGTTAGGACTATGATTCTTTGTTCTTTGGTTAGTTAGATACATTTGAATCTATGTTAGTCACATAACTTGCTCTGAATATAATGGACATCTAAGAGCATTACAACTCAAAATGCATGAAGTCAAGGGTTCTTGTTCTATGCTGGTCTCAGCTGTACTGATAAGCATTTCTTAAGTCTCAGCAGAAACTCAGACTGTAACTCTCTCATGTGAATTTGATTTCTGTTCAGAAAAGAGGTGAATTATAAAGCATACAAGTGCAGCCATTTTGTATATGTTTTGTCACTCCCATAATTACACAGTAAATTTCAGGATAGACATTTGGTTTTGGACATCAGGGTTTGGTCCAGCATGAAGTGGTTCATGTGCGCAGCATTCATCATGTGTCCAAGTGGGTGCCTTTGCCAGAAATATACATATCTGTGTGGTGGACTGTGCCTCCATGGGTTTAATATTTGCTGATTCTGTAAGGGGTTGTTCAGATTATCACAACTAGTATATGTGGAGCAATAGCCCAGCAGCGGAGCCACAGATGTTGCCAAATGACCCTATTCAATCTCTGGTGCTAAGAAGGAAAGTTAAAGTAGACAGTATCGAACCAACAGACAGCACTGGACTGACTATAAGACATCTTTGTATATTTGTATCAGTGTTATAGAATATACATCCTATGGGAAGAGCTGATAGTCATTTGATGTTTTATAGTTCTTGAGAAGGCAGCAGGTTCTTCAGTTATACAGAAAAATTCTTCAGGCTATTCGTCAGGTACCCCATGAAGCTGATCGTCATTACTTGAGAGACTGGGCAAGGGCAGAATTCAAAAGGAATAAAGGTGCTACAGAAGAGGTGAGAAATAGTCCCCTATAGGCCCATACACAACATTTGCTATGATACAATAAACCAAGCAACTGCACTGGATCAGAAAAAGCCTCACTCAGCCTTCTAAAACTGGGCAGAAGATGGCTAAAAGAATCATGCTGCTAATGTACATATATCAGTGGCTCAATTGCAATGGGGAACTCAGTGTGAGGAAGGGATTCTTAAGACTCTCTTCCTACCATTTTTCCTACCTAAAGTCCCAAAGTTGGCTGAGCAAAGGCCTTTGAAGTATTTGGTTGAATGCAGGACCTGTAATATGTTGCTCTGTTTATGATGTGGATTGCCAGGCAGAACTATTTTTCTGTGATCTCCTCATAGTGTTCGAAGGGGCTATAAAAGCCATCTAGTCCAACCTCCTGCCCAATGCAGGATCAGCCTAAAGCATCCATGATAAGTATCTGTCCAGCCAGTGTCCAGCCACTGCCAGTGAGGGGGATTTCACCACATCTTTAGGAAGTTGAACTACACTGAAAATTTTGTTCCTGATATCTAACTGGTACCGTTCTACACATCGTTTAAACCCGTTACTGCTGGTCCTATCCTCTGCTGCCAGCTGTTCCCTACCTTCCTCCAAATGAAACCTTTCAAATATTTAAAGAGAACAGTCATGTCCCTTTGCAACCTCTTCTTCTCATCACTCTCCTCTGCACCCTCTCAGTCTTCTCCATATCCTTTTTGAAATGAGGCTCCCAGAACTGCACATAGTACTCCAGGAGTGGCATACAGAAGGACTATGACATCTTGTGATTTTGATGTGATGCCTCTGTTAATACAGCCCAAGACTTCATTCACCTTCTTTACTGCCACATAACACTGTTTGCACATATTTAGCTTACAGTCCACATGTACCCCAAGATCTCGTTCACACACACTGCTACCCAGAAGCGTATCTCCCATCCAGGATGCATGTTTCTCATTTTTGTGACCCAGATGTAGAACTCTGTATTGGTCCTTATTGAATTGCATCTTGTCCTCATTTGCCCACTTTTCCAGCATGGGGCCATGACATACAAAGCTAGTTGTAATTATCACCTCAGTGTTTTCTAAACATACTTTTTATTTTACAGGATGCAATCAGGATGATGATCACTCAGGGAAACATACAGCTTCAAGAACTTGAGAGAACTTTAAAACTGGCAAAATCCTAGTCTTAATTGTGGGGATATATTATTTTAATGTAGCTTCCTCAGAAGACAAATGTGAGGGGACTTCTCAAGAACAAAAAGTGATGCTATATAAACTGTTGTAGGGAAAGTTGAGCTTGATAAAATTGAGTTGCCATGGATAGAAATCTGTAAAGAAAAGCAGGCAAGGGATCATGCCTAAACCTGACTTAGACGCATCAAAATGCAAAAGCGGATTGATAGTCCAAAAATATGGATTATGCCTCTGAAAAGCATTGCAAAGAATTTAAGGCAGCAGTAGATTAACTAAACTCTACCCAAGACTTTGTAAAACTTTTCTCTGTCAGGCTGAAGAAGTTACTCTCTCATTGAGTGTATTTGTCATGCAAACTGAAATCAAGCCAATGATGAGACTGATGTTTTTCCCTTCATGTATTGGTTATGTATGGAGGACAGAAAGCCTTAACTGGATACCATTGACGAGGTGCAGATTTGCTGTGCTTTAGACTTTGTTACTGCTTGTGTTTTCCAATTTTAGAAGAACATCTACAAATAAAACTCTTGAACAGTTTATGCAAACCAATATGTTTAATTCATTTCCATTTATATACTCTACATGGCAGAAGTAATCCAATAGGAACTATACAAGTGCTTTCTGTAAAAAAAAAATACAACCTAGTACATCTGATAGGTAATAATTTAATTCCAAAATTGTCAGTTCTAACAGAATACCCAGTTTATGCAGCACTTTGTGTAAGTACATTCATGCTTAATAATGGATAATTGTGATGAAATACAGAAGCTGAAGAAATAGCTGCTTAGCCCAAGGCCTTCCACTAGAATACAGTAATTTAGATGTTGTTGTTGTTGTTTTCTCTAGCAAGGCATAGTTGTCCCTCTAAATTAAAGATTTTTAAAACTCTTACGTATAATTAATAATAAGGGCAAGTATATTTGAACAGAATCAATATTAGTTACGCATTTTTATTAGGAACAGCTAGGGGTAGTCAAACTGCGGCCCTTTGCTGGCAGGGGCTTCTGGGAATTGTAGTCCATGGACATCTGGAGGGCCGCAGTTTGACTACCCCTGAGCTAGACACTGAGATGCTCCATTATAGCACAAGATACCCAACTAACACCAACTGTCCTAGAACTATTTGCAGCAGAAAACTGACAATAATTTAAAGGTTTGTTCCCCAAGTGCAAATTCCACTTAACATAATACCTATGAACTTTAGTATTTATAGAGGAAAAATGTTAGTGGGATAAGGCTGCAATCCTACATATGCTTTACTGGGAATGCATTCTGTGACATCAGTGAGACTTATTTCTGAGGAAACTTGCACAGGATTGGGCTGTACATCATTTAAAACTGCAGACCAAGTTTCAGCATCTTTCTTTTAAAACTCAGTTGCTAAGGTATCACTTGTTTGTTTTATTATACAACCTTTGCAGATGTTGTGATGATCATAACAACCAGGTCTGATTTTATTTAGTACTGTTTTCTTTTTGTTCATATTATGCAGGGACTGCAGCTTTTAAACAATGACAACAAACAACAGTTCATTATTACACAGTTAAAATGATATTGCATCACAGTATTAACTACATCGTTTCCTTCCCAGCCTTGCATGTAATGAACTGTGATTCTAAAAATTCATAGCAGCTAGAATGCTCTTTGAAAACAGGCTTTTTACTTGCATCTTAATTTAGCTTAGGCAATTCCACCACAATTTAGCGGGGAACATCACAATTAGAAACAACTCAGCAGATAGATCTCTCCTATAAAGGTTGTTTAGAGTTACTAGTATTTGTGGAAACCTGGAGCTACTGATGATCACCTGTTAAGAGGGAAAGTCCAGCTACTTGTACCTGCCCAGCTAATCATCTGTTCAGCATGAGGCAGGAAGAAACAAGTGGCTTCGGCTGGTGGCACACCCTTCTTAAAGGCTCAGGCCAGCTGAGACACCGAGAGTTCCATAAACGGAGCTAGCTTTTTTACTTCTTCAAATATCAGTGGATCAATTACAATGGTGAACTCAGCGTGAGGAAGGGATTCTTAAGATTTCCCCCTACCAATTTCCCTACCTAAAATGGCCCTGGGGAGCCATCGTTATTCCAGTTGTGTCAAAATACTGATATGCTGGAAATGACCAAAGTAGTCAGCAAAAAAAAAAAAAAAGAAGAAGCTTACAGTAATTTGATGTCCTGGTCCTTACTTCCAACAATCATTCAGATTATATTTTCTTAGAATGCAACAGAGACTACTATCAGGGGGCTAGTAGGATACTTCCCACCATCACTAAACTTTTTCCTTGTAATTAAGGTGATATTGCTGTCAAGCAAGTGAAACCAAGCTCCTGCCAAGTACTATTGCTTGTTGTCAGGCCTTCCCAGATCAGTGCTGAGGAATGTGGGAGAACCTAAAAGGAAGGTCTGTCAGTAAATAGTTTCACTACCCGTGAAAAGGACCTTACTTGTGAGTTGCAAGAAGGAGACTTAATAGTGTGCAGAGTACTGGCCTCAAGGGCATTATTATTTGCTCCAGGTAAATAACCTATTAGAGCTTCTTCATTCATTGCAATGGAGGAAGGTGATCCATATGTCTTTAACACAGAGATTTTCTCCATCCTCTGAGTAACACAGCAAAATGTCTGCAAACGTCCCAGAAGGTCCTTGGCACTAATTCTATATCATTGATTTTGACACAACTTCTGTATGCCTAATATTTCTTGGCTTGATTGACAGATTCTAGTGCAGGGGTAGTCAAACTGTGGCCCTCCAGATGTCCATGGACTACAATTCCCAGGAGCCCCTGCCAGCGAATGCTGGCAGGGGCTCCTGGGAATTGTAGTCCATGGACATCTGGAGGGCCGCGGTTTGACTACCCCTGTTCTAGTGCATAGCAGTGGGCTTTGCACATGGTGTTGTGTGAGGAGCCCCGCAATAGGAATGGGGCATTGTTGCTCCTGACATCTCTGTCATTTGTAAAGAACACCATTGCACAAGGATTGCTATACCTATAGCTTTGATTACTTTGTGTGTGTACGTCTAACTCTGCAGCACATTATTTGTATACAAAAGATGAAAAGGTACAATTAAAACAATTACTATTAGCATGTACAAAATATGAGTTAGTAAAATCTATGAGTTTTTCAGTTGGGTTACTCAACAAAACAAAGCTATTGCTTTGGGTACATGCAGCATTGTAACATATTTCTGACATTCCTTGTAGGATTTACATTAAATTATAAAGAGTGCTTATAAGCCATGAGAGCTAAAGACCAGCTTCTAGATTAATGAAAAATTTGGATTATTTGGATTATAAAACATGGGATTTATGAACAAAGACTTTTAATATAGTTTCATATATACAATTATCTCTTTTTCAACGGTTTGATTCAAGAGGTGAATGAGTGAAAGGTCTATTCTTAGGGTTCCACTTCTGAGCGACAATGTAGTTTGGGTCCAATTTAGTTAGGAATATTTAAGAACGTGGATACAAATGTGCACTTAAGTGCACATTAGAGTATACTTCTCAGTCAAGAAATATAGTAGAAACAAGACCACATCTTCACTCATGTGTACCCAGTTTATGCTCCAAATCTAGCAACTGAAACACACTAATATGCTTATAAACACTTTAGGTGGACTAGGAATTTAGCTTTGTGAGAAAACATTGGTGGTGTTTGTGTGCCCAAAAAACATTATATATTACTTGCAGCTGAAGCCATCAGATTTTTAAAGAACACCTGTGGGACACTACATGCTACTACATTCAGTCACACTTTGAAAAAATTAGCAAAATTTAGTAGCTTTTTTTTCCAAACATAAAAGCAAAGGTGATGCTAAATGGCAGTACATTTTTAAAGCTGGGCTTCCTCAGTCCATCAAGACAAATGCTGGTCCAAGGGAAATGCTGGTTTTTAGAATGACTGCTAAAACATGAGTCATATGGTACAAACATAGTGAAAAAGACTTGCAGGCATAACTATACTCCAAAGCCATTCCATTTATCACAGTGGTTCTCAACCTTGTTGTTGGGACCCCAAGTAGAGTCGCCTGGCCCCTTCCACGGGATTGTCAGGTTGGTGGCCACCGCCGCAGCAGGCGACAGTGGTAGCAGATGGCAGCGGGCGGAGGCAGCGGTAGCAGGTGGCAGGCGCGGGTGGGGGGGGCTGGTGGCAGCTGACAACAGTGGAGCCATGGTACTGACTGCTTTCATGCTGCCTCTAGATAGATCTGCACCTGTGTGTCCATCCCCACGTGCGCGCGCCGCCACCACTGCCATCACCGCAGTTGGGGTCATGGCTGTAAGGCAGTTACCGCTGCCTTTCTGATAAACCGCTGATTTATCAGAAAGGGTCTACAGCAGTGGTTCTCAACCTGGAGGTTGGAACCCCTTTGGGGGTCGAACAACCCTTTCAAAGGGGTCGTGGCAGGGCGACCAGCTTGGCCGGGGGGTTGCCACCACTTGCCACTCCTCCTGCAGGCGCCTGTGCTCGGCTGCCAGCCGCTCCAGAAGCACCTCCAGTGCGGCACAGTCTCCCGCCAGGCACTTCAGGTGGTGGCGCAGCTCAGCAGCCTCGGACCCTAGGCGGCACAGCTCTAGCTGTGTACCTGGCCTCTCCAGGCGTGCCCACTCACCGCGCAGTGCATCCCGCTCCAGCACCACCTCCCCGCAGGCCCGGTTCAGCTCAGCCACCTCCTCCTCCGTGGGCTGCTGCTCCTGCCCGTGCTGCACCACTAGCTCCCGTGCCAGAAGCCCATTCTTCTCCTCCCACGTAGGCATGCAGGCAGCAGTTCAGCTCTTGCAGTTCACCCTCCTCACCCTGCATGGCTGCGCTTCCACCCACTTGCCTTGCCAAGTACACTCGCCCCAGCAACCGGTGTGCCTGCTGCGCTGCGCTGCGCTGCTTTGGGTCTGGCCCTGGCTGGGCAGGGAGCAAGTGGCTGAGGCCAGACGGCCCAAGGAGGCAGCTAGAGAGCGGCCCTGGCTGGACATGCGCCCCAGCCTAGCCCAGCCACAACATGAAGCTATTCTCTCAGGCCCGCCTGTGTTGCCTCCCCCAAATCATAGGTTTTCTTGGCTTCTCCCCCACCCTTCTCTCCAAGGGGGACCCAGAGTGGCCCACATCCTTTTACTGATGTTTCCAAATCAATTTTTTCTGAGGGTGGGTGCCTGCACATGAAGGCTCAGGCCTTGATTAAATCTTTGTTAGTTTTAAAGGTGTCCCTGGACTCAATTTTTGTTCTTCCAAATCGTTGGTTTTTGTTACTCAGTTCGTACCCCGCCTTTCTGGGGGTGCAAAAGTGGCCAACATCGCTCCTCTTCCATTTCATCCACACAACAGCCTTGTGGGATAGATCAAGATAGAGTGTTCGTCTGTCTGGGGCAACAGAAAAGTGTGAGATCAGCATGGTGGGACAAGAGGCAGAACTGAACTGAGTATCCCTGGAGGGGAAAAAACAATTTATATACAATCATGAACAATGGATCTTCACGCCATTGGTCAGTTTTGGTTTAATTTCTGTGAAAGAACACTTGCATAATTTTATGGTTGGGGGTCACCACAACATGAGGAACTGTATTAAAGGGTTGCAGCATTAGGAAGGTTGAGAACCACTGGTCTACAGGCTGAAAGTATTTGCTGTCATACTAACTGGACTTTTAGTAATTGCTATAGCCTAGCAAGAAGTGCATCACAGTTATTGAGCATGTATGCTCAGGCATACAAATATGCATGTTTACATATTGTAAACCAAATTCAAAGGGAAGACATAATATTTATGTATGGAATGTCTCTAGTAACATCAGAAAATATATGTTCATGGTTACCATATGTAGATTCAAATTGTTAGGGGTCTGATAAGAGTGCTTCAGAGGTCAGATTCAGCCTGAGGGACACCAAATTACCATCATGATTTTAGGACATGCTTTTAACCTTTTAGGAAATTACAGGCAGGACTAGTAATCGCCCGACCAACAAACTAGGAGTTTTTCACATAAATACACACACACACACAGCCCATAGCTGAATCTGGGAAGATGAGATCACAGGATTCATAAATCGGCAGTTCACAGCTATGCAAGAAGAAGAGGTAGCCTTGGTTTATTTTTTAAAAGAATACAGAGTTTAAATGGAATAGCAAGAGAATGTTCAGCTTCAAAAATATTTTTTGATGTATAAAACAATTTCACACATTGACACAAATATTGAGGAAGGGAAGAACAGGGATTGGTGTCACTCATCATACAGCGATATCACTGGCACTGACAGGTGATGTAGCCACATACTACAGGATGGTTATTACCACTGATTTAGTATATGGGATTTTTTTCCATCAAGGAAAAGAATGCAGAATCCCCCCAACAGAAGTCCTGCATTGAGGAAGGAGAGAGAGATTCCTCTGCAATAGCAGTTACTGGATGGACCAACTCACCACCCAAAAAGGCCACGAATCCAACAAGTGTAGTACAACTTGTCCCTTCCCAAAATTAGCTTAATTGCTGTTTGTGAAAATATAATATGTCTTTCATGATCACGAACTAATTTTCCTTTTGCGCCTTAGTCCTTAACTTATGAAGTTCCTCTTCCAAACTTTTAATGTGCTCTTTAAGGGCTGCTTTATCTTCCTGAGCTTTCTGATTGGCTTGCTTTCGAGCTTCCTCAATCTTCCTCTCGTACCACTTCTCCATCTGACAGGAAACAGCCTCAAAGAAATACTGTGTGATTTCCAGCGCCTGAGAAGTGCTTCCAACTTGAGGGCTGGGCTGGTTTCCTTCAGGGACAGCAAGTGGCTGCTGGTGCTGTGTGGGATGAACTGCTGCATGTTGGTGGGGCCGGTGCTTCAACTGACCACTTCTTGATTTCTTTGTTTGAGTTCCTTTGTCCACACAGTAGCCGCCCTGTGACTCTGGCTTTACACATTCTGCAGAGGCCTGTGAAACAGTTTGGACTTTAACGTGCCTTAATTTGGAACCTGAGAACTCAGACAATGGCAATTCCTGTTGCAGTCTGCCGTAACCCGCTTTGTCCTTAGGCCTCACGACTTGAGAAGATGCTGCGGAAGGAGCAGGACCAGCCATTACTACCTGGTGCTCTGTTCCTTTAAATAAGGGGGAAAGTTCAGTGAGTTTGGTCTTAAGGCACAACACTATGAAACAGCAGGTACCCTCATTAAGGACAGACAAAGGGCTGCTTTCTAGATGCAAACTGATCCCCAAATGATTGCAACATTAAGTGAAGACCTACATCAAATCAGAGCTTGAGCTTTTGTGTCCCCTCAGATGCAAGGCATTATAATGGAACAACGCTGATAATTTAGCTGTCCATTATCAAATGTACAGAAATCAATCATTCAAAAATCAAGTAAGACACAAGTTCTGAAGGAGTTTTGTCTGCCCATTTTAAAAATCCCCCCCCAAGAAGATTCTTAATCCACACTGGGAATTTTATGTCATATTTTTAACTGCAAATTGAACATTTACATTTAGCTTTCTACTGCACCTTTTGGCTTTAGTGCATGCACATGAATGCTTATACCCAGAATTAAACTTTGTTGGCCTTAAAGGTACCAATCAACTCAAACTTCAAACTAATATGTTATTTTAGGGTCTCTCCAACTTGTTGCTTCACCAGATGTCTTAAGTGCAAGGAGATAAGGAAGGATATAGTTCTTTTTTTAAATAAATCAAGATTTTATTAGTTCACTTCAGCAAACTGGAGTTTGTTTCAACCTTACTTAATGGGACTCTAAACCATGCTTTAATCCTGATAAAGAATGTTGGTTCTTAGGCAAGAAACAAACTCACACAAATGTTACAGCAAAATAAGTCTAGATTAAGAATAAGAATTTCCACAGCCTGGATGCCTTTATCTGTGCTCTGTGATTAATAAGTGTCGGAAGGGAGTGAATGAACCATATAACCAATCAAATTAATTCTTATCATGGACAAATTTCAGTTTGTTCATGAAGTCTGAGTGCACATCTAAATAACAAGAAACAAATAAAGCAAATCAGAATCATTTTCATTTTATTTCTGGGGAGTGGACAGAAGAACAAAGCTGAACCATAGCGGCCCATCTGTGTTTTCAGGGCTGAGACTTGGAAGTCTAGATTTCCCAAATAAGTCATTCTTTTAAGTGCTGCAATACACAGGAGGTAATTGAAGACAATGCACCAAGATCTGCCCCTGCCAATTACTAGACAGAAGTAAGGTAAAGGTAAAAGTATCCCCTGTGCAAGCACCGAGTCATGTCTGACCCTTGGGGTGACGCCCTCCAGCGTTTTCATGGCAGACTCAATACGTGGTGGTTTGCCAGTGCCTTCCCCAAGACAGAAGTACTAATCCAAAATAATTCCGTACTGTGGAAAAACAAATGATGGCAGAGGGAAACAGGGACATTATTCATTATCACACAGAAATTCCTTAGGTGGAATTTGTTATTGTGTTAAATTGGCCTTCTAGTTATTGCCTAGAAAACCAACCACTTCACTGTGTTACACATCACAGGATACACATAACAACCACAGCTGTTATGTATGTGCATGGCACCATAGATGTGCACATGTTTTGTTATAAATAGATGACAAGTCCTAGGAACAGTTAAAATTCAACATCATTTTATTTGCATGGACTAGGCTTAGTTTCCATAAAGAGAGACCTAAAGGATTGTGCCAAAAGATTGTCAAAACAGCAATACCTGTGTATTTCAGGTTTAAGAGGATTGTGCATTCTTTTTGTTACAGCGAACTAACACATTCTGGAAAATTGCTCACAAGGAAATACCTGATGTGGTGGCTTCTTGAACTACAAAATATTGCTTCCCAAAGCTCTGTTCTGTTGTTTGCACTTGACTCCTACTAGTATCTTCTGAGAGACTATTCTGAAGAGCAATGCAAGAATGCTGGTGTGAACCATCTGACTGCAGTGGAGTCTGGCTTGTTTTACAGTCCTTTGTACTATGAAGATTTTCCATATCCAAGGTCTCAGTGAGAGACTCACTTGTGGACTGCGTTGATTTTGGTCTCGAAGATCTAGAATCTCCAGAAAGCTTCAGTTCCAGATTCTGAATTTTTAACATGCACCATGCTTTCAAATCCCCCACCAGCGAAACCTACAAGAAAAATCCACATGGACGTCAAGGTACAACAGCCATCTTTCTCAACTCCAAAATGCTCAAGGGTTTTTCTAGCCCCATCAAAACTTACTTATTTGAAAGTAAAGCTCACCAAGTTCAATAGGACTTATTTCCTAGTACAGTTGCTAAAAATTACAGCTTCAATGTAAGGCACATTTTGCTTATAATAAAAAGGCCACTAGGCTAATGGCACTTTTGTACATTTAATCCAAACATTTACACTGACTATCAGCTTGCAGCACTGTAGAAACACTGTGATTTGTTATCATGTTCCTGAGCCGCAACAGATTCAGCCATCAGACAAGTGCTGGTGCAGCAAGACATGAGATCCCTAAGATTGAGTGCTTACTGGACCAAACAAAGAGGTGTGGGCACAGCTGCAGTCCTATTACTGTTCCATTCTGTCCATAAAAATTGCCTGCTCCTTGGTTAATTGGTACTTTATTTTCATTCTGAACATCTGTTCATTAATCCTAAGAGTTTTAATATTTAGGTTTCAAACCACAATTCTTACCAGAGAGCATTTCTGAAATGTCTTGATATACGTATCCCTCAAGATTGAAAAAAACTAATGTTTTAGAACCTATCCACCCAGACATTGTGGGAGCTTTAAAATATGGAACAGGCTGCCTGGCTTGATTGACAGGCAGAAGAGAGTCGCGTATAAAGTGCGTTGCTCTCTTCCACCATTTCCAGCAGCCCCTGTGGAAGGTAAGAAGCATGAAAAGGCGGCAGACTAGAGCGAGACAGCAAAAAGTTGAGGAGAGGTCAGGAGGCGCAATAAGGTTTAGCGCTACGCTATTTTTTCTGATGTGCGGAAATGCCCTGATTTTTTGCACAGAAATATCACCAAGTGTCATCTTGTACCTCATCACCTTTTAGCCCCACAACCTGCATGTGTGTAAAGGAGGCCAAGACTTCATGCATCTGACAAACTGGGCTCTTTCCCCCCCACCCAAGCCTTTAATTTTAATTAATTGGTGAATCTTTAGGGTCCTGTAGATACATTATTTATTCGTTAGCCTACCTGCCGTTTTTCCCCTTCATTTCTTTCCAACTCAGAATGTTGCTGAAGGCGATGAAGGCACTCAGTCCTTTCTGCTGACAGTCTCTCTGCCATCAATTTGTCTAAAACACGGAGCTGTGATAGAATAGAGCACTTCAGCAGAAGTGACACCAACTGCATAAACTGACTCGCATCACATCTCATTGCTTAGGATATCTCTTCCAGTTGCCAGCATTTTTTTTTTATCTAAACCGATTTTACTAATGAGGAATCAGTGAATAAGGATATTCCTTATCTCAATGGGGGGGGGTGGATTCATTCTAAAAATTTCATGGACTGAATCATTTCATTTTTCAGCTGGCATATAACTAGCGGGTGAAACAGTGAACAGATTACTTTCAGTGGTCAAAGAAGACTCCGCTTTAAAAGGCACCACTGTTTTCTTTCCAAGACCTACCTTGCAATAACGAACCCTGACAGATTTAAGATGTAAACTAGAGAAGTAACATAAGCCCCACGATACACATGTTCACTACAGGGAGGCTGGCATGGAGCGGCTTCCACACTGGAACACTGTATTGTGAAGATTTTCCATGCTACTAACCATCTGTCAAAAAAAAGTCTCCTAACGGTGCCTAAATTGTACAAGCATCAGGGGCAATCCATGGAACAGCCACATGGGGCCTGGAGCTCTTTTCACACATTCTAAGGAGACAGAATGAACATATGGGGGTGGGATCATCAATATCCTAGTAGCCAGACAGCCCTCCTCTCTCCAGCCTGCATGGATTGACTGGAACACGGGGGGTTTCTGAACAAGCGGAGGCAGTCCAACACGCCTACATGTCTAGGCTCCCCAATGAACATGGCATAAGAATTTACTACGCTGCTCCCTCCCAAACCCTTTGAATGTCTACAGAGGTTACAAGCAGCTTCCACAAAACAGTTATAACAAGCAGACAAGCCCTCAGTCTGCACATTTACAGAAATGTCTTGTCTTTGGGATGCTGATTTACCTGATGCTGTGTTTTGTTTTCCATCTGTCC
Organism: Paroedura picta; assembly: GCF_049243985.1. Taxonomy (NCBI): domain Eukaryota; kingdom Metazoa; phylum Chordata; class Lepidosauria; order Squamata; family Gekkonidae; genus Paroedura; species Paroedura picta. The sequence continues at coordinate 135,098,267 of NC_135369.1, forward strand.
TAGTTTGCTGTTCATCTTATCTTGTACGGTTACAAACTCAGCTTTTATTTCTTCTACAGCTGCTGCAAGCTGATTCTCTACTTTATTTATCAGTGGCTCACACCGGCATCCATTTATTGGTGCCTGTGAAGAAATGAAAAACTGTGACAACCCACTAGGAAAAAATATATCTTTCCAATTTCCAGTGGCTAAGAGTACAACAAAGGTAACCATAGCAAAATTTATATCGATAACACCTCGTGAATGCAGGAAGAAAATAATCAAGAAGACACCAAGAGACAGTTAGACGACGGGTAAAAGTAGGTTCTGAAAATAAGTAGGTCAGCCTAGGCCTATGAGCTCAGAGCCCAGCCTCTGCATTTCTATTTAATTAGAGTGACAAAAATGTCAAGTGCTTTGAAGAGTCAAGGCTGCAGCCGATATTTCAAAAATATTTGTGCTGCTGTGAATTTACACTAGAGGTGGGACCACTTCACATTTATGGCAAGTTAATGGATTCAGAGTTATGACTTGTACTCTGTGACGTATCATTAAAGCCATATCATTAAAATGTCTCTAAGTCAGCAGACTTTTGTTAAATAGAAACCTAAATCAAAAAGTATTAGTATTACTCATTACACTCATTGAGAATATAAGCTCTTTAGAACAAAGAGTCTACTTATTCTACAAAAGCATATCTTCCTAACTAGAAATATATCATGTTCAAAAGATGCTAGAAATTCCCTTGAAGTTGTATTGATTTTATTTATTTATTTATTTATTTATTTATTTATTTATTTATTTATTTATTTAGATTTTTATACCGCCCATTTCTTTGCAGCTCTGGGCGGTTTACATTTAACATTATATAATACACTAGGGGGAAAGCCCGTTGTATCCAAGAATACAACGGGCGCTAGAGCTTGGCAGTGGGAAGAGGATGGGGAGGAGTTGTCCAGTCTGTAAGGGCATGGGGTTGAATGTGTGGGAGGTTGTGGTGTGGTGGCAAATGAGGCCATGGGTGTGGAGATATGGGTGTCAAGAACCTGTGGTGTGGAATGTTCGTTGAGTGTGGGAGAGGACTGACCTTTGGAAATTGTGGCATAGTTGGTTACAGATGAGCTTTCCAGAGCCATGTCTTCAGATATGTGAAGGGAAAATCAGACTGGAGACTCCTCTTAGGGGAAGATTACATGGCAACCAATTCCCCCCCAGTTCTGCATCATTTCCCTTCTTGTGGGAATTAGGCCACAGACACCGAAATGCCCCTCTGCCCTAATACACATGGGGTAGTCACAGTACACAGGTGTCCACCCTGTTCCTTCTTCTCCATTTTTTTCACTGTTGATAAAATATTATGTGCTCACACGCTTCTTTCATGGTTGCTCCTTAGAAGAACGGATTTTTGTACCCTGTTGTTTACTACCCAAAGGAGTCTCAAAGCAGTTTACAAACACCTTTTCCATTCGTCTCCCCACAATAGTCAACCTGTGAGAGGTCTGAGAGAACTGGGAATGAGCCGCAGTGACCCAGCAGGCCTCAGATGTCTCAAAGCGTTTTCCAATCGTCTTCCCTTCCTCTCCCTCTCACTATTTACAGTTTCAGGCTGTAAGATCTCCCTGCACTTTCCAGACTCACAGGACTGATGCTGGTCTTGCTGGTAAGGGCTGGCAATAGCCCATAGCCCAGGAGGGGCACACCTGCACCACTCCCTCCCAACTGCAGGCAAAAATGGCTCCTTTGAAGGCTGGACTCTGAGGCATTGTACGATTTTGAAGTCCCACCTCCAAACCTCCAGGAATACTTCCAATCCAGGGGTAGCTAACCTCCAGGTGGAGCCTGGAGAGCTCCTGGAATTACAGCTCACCTGCAGAGTATAAAGATCAGCTCCTCAGGCAGAAAGGGCTACTTTGGAGAGGGTTGTGGTAGAGAAGAAACATTTAAGGCCTCCCACGCAGGTTGTTGTTGTTGAATTGAAAGACTTGAGGCCTGCTGCACAGGGTTGTTGTGAAGATGAAACAGGAGACAAAAGAGCCAGTTTCTTCTGCAGAATAATGCTGTGCAGTGGCCTCAAATCTGCAGGGAGTTGCAAAGAAGAAAGACACATGGCTTGGCTGTGTCTAACCTCCGGCCAGAGCAGTATTTTAAGTGAGAAGGGGCTTTTCTGTGGCCTCCCTGACAGCCAACTGTTTGGCAGAAGGGGAAAGTCCCCCGTCTCAAAAGGAAGGCCCTCAGTCTCCCCTGCATTGCTCTTGGAAAGGCCTCCTTCCCTCAGTCAGGGCCTGTCAGAGGCTCCTTTGCAACAGGCCTGAAGGGGGGAGGGGGAGCACTCTGCAGCCTCCTGCCAGCTCTGTCAGGGTTCTGAGGCAATTTGCAGTTGGACATGACAGTTAGGACAGCCTTGGGGCGAAAAGGGCTGGTGCAGCCTCTGTTCTCATCCCCCTTGGCAGCCCTGCTGACCTCCTCTCCCTTTGGTGGTCAGGAGCAGACTGGCAGCCATTTCTCCAGATTGCCCCTGGCTGGATGGAATTTTGGTCTGTCCTGGTGAGGGGCCAATCGGAAGGCGCTTTGCGCCTTCCAATTGGCCCCTCCACTTGTCAGTCCAGGGCCATGGGACCAATTGTTGCCCTTCTTCATCACGGACTGAGCCCACCCCAACATCCCTTACTGTTTTATTAAGGGGGAAAAGATAAAATATATAATATTTTATCACAATGACAAAGTGTAGAAATATATAATACCTAGGAGAGGCCCCACATACACACACCAAGATTGCCTTTTTTAAAATATGGGGAAAAGCAGTACATATGACATAAATAAAACAATGACCATTATATTTAATGCAATGTTATACAATTAAATTCAATCAAAAGGATTTGTGTTGAGCAGAGGGCTTAGAGATAACATTATTATTCGCAATCTTTAGTAAATAATTTGGGTTTTGTATTAATAAGAATTGTATTATTACCAACAGTACTAGCAAATTTTATTCATTCTTAAGCATTGTCTCCACTGAACTTGCACTCAGAAAACAATTCAGAAATCTAGAACTTTGTAACCATGATGGCACAAGTCTATATAATAAAGGCCTATCTTCTTCAAAATAATAAAAGATGAGTTATCTCCTTGATTGCAGTGAAAATCCTTTTCCAGTTCTATTTCCCCAAGAAATATTCCTGTTGTTCCAATAGGAACCTGGTCAGTTACCTGCATGATCTTCCCATTCTTTCCACGATAGAGTGTATATAACTGGTAGGCTCTGAATTCATGGGGTGGGGTGGCCGTTGTACAACGGTGTTTACTTTTGCGTTTGTGCAAGTTCTGCTGTGGGCCAGGAGGCATCTGCTGGTCAGCTGGTGATGTGGGATCTGAGTTTGCTGATACCTGCAGTTCATAACAAGATCTAATTGTATTTTAAGCCTATGAGAACAGTCCACATGCTGTATATTTGCACCAAATTAAGTTAAAATGCTGGCTTTTTACTTCTGCTCTGTAACTCATCACATCTCAAAAAATTCTTTGAATGGTGATTTGAACAAGAATGTGCCAAACTTTGATTGACACCTGGGCTAAGATGTTTACAAGACCAACTGGTCTTGTAAGCCAGTCATGTCTATACTAACTTGGATGCATCTAAAACCAGTCTTGGATCTACCCTTTTTTGAACTGATCTCCATCAATGTTTACTGGGTCTTCATGTCTCCCACTGGGGCCAACAACAGCAAGCAAAGGCCACAAACCTATCCTTGATGGAAGAAGAAAACAAGAAGAACTGGCCGCTATAAAAAATGTCTCCTCTGTCACTTTACTGTTACCTTTTCTCTCAGTTTCTTCTTTTTAGTCTTCATCGCTTTGAGTTCTGACAAAGGCAGCTGGGCTTCATCTTTCAAGCCACATATCCCTTGAGGGGCCTGGTCACTGCTGTGAGTATCATCTGCAGCTGAGGCACTGGCCTGTTTCAATATAATACAGAGATGACCAGAGATGAAATGGATTCCAAACTCTGTTCTCAGATAAATACTTATGCTCAGAGCCTGGCCAACAACAATAGTTTCCAGTACAAATAATTTCGTCCAGGTTTCTCCTGTTCAGCAACTCAAAAGGTGAATTTCCCACCACAGATGCAAATAGTTTCAAGAGGGCTTTGCTGGAATGTCACTACATTCCTTGTCAGTGAAGCTGGGAAAAACCTGGCTATACCTTGCTCTGCACCACTTCATCTCTTGGTACCGACTGTGCTCGCCTTTCTTCCTTCAGTCTTTCCCTCTTCTTCCTCAAGCTTCTTCCACGGTTGAAGCGTGAAACCTGAATAAGGCAACATTTCCACCATTATGATCTAGTCGTCCCAGTCCTGTTACAGGAAGGAAAGTTCTCTTAGGGCTGGGTTGCCACCAGTACGCTGATGACACCCAGCTCTTTCTCCTCATGGATGGCCACCCGGACTCCCCCCCAGATCCATTTGCCAGATGTTTGGAAGCCGTAGCCGGATGGCTCGAGCAGAGTCGCCTGAAACTCAACCCCTCCAAGACGGAGGTTCTGTGGTTGGGCCGTAGGGGGGCAGATCAGGAAGCGCGCTTACCCTTTCTGGCCGGGACGCAACTTAATATCGCATCTCAGGCCAGGAATTTAGGGGTGACCATCGATGCCTCACTAACACTCGAGGCACAGGTTAAACAGGTAGCTAGCCGGGCATTTTTCCATCTTCGCCAGGCTCGGCTACTAGCGCCCTATCTGTCCTCTGAACACCTGGCCACAGTGATCCATGCGACGGTCACCTCTAGACTAGATTTCTGTAACTCGCTCTACACCGGCCTGCCTCTGGGCTTGATCCGGAAACTGCAACTCGTCCAAAATGCGGCTGCTAGAGTCCTCACAGCTACACCATGGAGGGCTCACATCCAGCCAGTTCTGAGGCAGCTGCATTGGTTACCGGTCGCCTTCCGGATCAGGTTCAAGGTTTTGGTTTTGACCTTCAAGGCCATCCGTGGTCTAGGCCCAGCATATATGAGGGACCGCCTTTTGCCCTATATCCCCCGCAGGGCTTTACGCTCTGCGGGGGCTAACCTACTGGTCGTTCCCGGCCCCAAGGAAGCCCGCCTGGCCTCGACTAGGGCCAGGGCCTTTTCGGTCCTGGCCCCAACCTGGTGGAATGAGCTCCCGGAAGAGCTGAGGGCCCTGCGGGAATTACCAGCATTCCGCAGGGCCTGTAAGACGGAGCTCTTCCGCCAGGCCTATAACTGAGGCCGGGCGGAAAGAAGATCAGCCCCCCCCCTCACAAACTGGTGGTAGAGAGCGTCACCCCCCACCGTAGATGAGGATGCGGAGAGCAAATGAGTAGGCTACGCCATCGCTGTTACAATTATTGTAAATCATTGGTTTTTATTGTCATTTTATGGTTTTAGGGGACGGGTTTATGTAAGCCGCCTCGAGCCTTCGGGGGGAGGCGGGGTATAAATATAAATATAATAATAATAATAATAATTAGGGGGAGCAATAGAAAGGTAAAAGTCTACCTAAGACGAAAAATAGAATGCTTGAACCAGCTTGCAGTAAAAACGACTGAAGACATGAGATAAATAAGGATGATTTCTTCAGTGAAAATAAAAATTTCCCTCTAAAAAATAAATATACTCTCTAATCTATGTGCCTTCAAAGAAAGAAAGAAGCATGTTAAACTAAGTTCTCAACATGCCTATCATGGACAATATCACACTACCAATTTAATAGATGTGTGAGAGACTTAAATATAGGATATTTATGTAAAGCAAAGCTTCTGAATTAAACACTAAGGAATTCTATTCATGACGTACCTGTGGAGCCTTGATGAGCAGAAGGGCAACCTCAGGGTTGTTGTGCTCTCTGGCAACCTCCAGTGGGGTCTGACCAGCCTGTTAACAGGGAAAACTACATGATGCACTCATCCAGAGGCATTAAAATGCTTATGCACATTTAAGACTTATTCTTGCTTTTATGTGCATGTTATAAATACAAAGCTGTTGGGAGGGGGGAGTCAAAGCATCATTTCAATCTTTTCAACCATCATATAATTTAAAAATAACTAGAAATTGTGAGAAAAAAACATGAAGCACTTACATTGTTAACAATTGTCCCATCAGCTCCTTCTTCCAACAAGAGTTTGACCACTTTTTTATGATTTAGCGCAGCAGCTACATGGAGGGCTGTATCACCGGCCTGTGAGTCACAAAACAAAGATGCAACCCGTACTTTAAGAGTTTTACATACACAGTGCGTCAGCTGTCATGTAGGTGGAAAATCATAGAATCATAGAGTTGGCAGGTACCTCTAGTCCAACCCCTTCCAGAATGCAGGAAATTCACAATTACCTGCCCATCCACAGTGACCTCAATTCCATGCCCAGATGATGTCCCCCCCACCCCAAAAAAACCAATCCATGGTACAAGTCATATTTCCATATTTGGGATGCATTAAATAGGCAGTTTCTCCCTACTCAGTTTTTATTTTTATAGTATTAGTATGCATGTGTGGACCCTGTGGTGTTTTCTAATTTTCTGACCAAAGGTGCCAAGAATATTTCTTTCAGTAACATCTGGTGTAAATGTGACATATGTCAAAATGTATATCTGAATGTGGACGCTGTCTTTTGCTTTCCATTGGATGAACATCAAAATGTACATCTAAATACAAAAGCTGTCTGTATTTCAAGGGGATGTAAAGCTCCATTCTTAAATCTTCAGTTATCTTACATAGAAAGAACTTGTACATCCAGTAGCTGATCATTTTCTTCACCCACTGAATGGAATGCTGAATACAAGCAATCTATTTCTATTGAGTTCATGACAAGTGAGTTTCAATAAGAGATGCTCAAAAGAAAGAGATTACCGAGAGCAGCCTAAACTGGATTACTTGGAACATTTTCAAAACCATGATGGAACATATCAGCCATTGATCACATCTTCCTCATGATATTCAATGAAATATAATTTTGCATCAATGGCAGGAGGATAGGCTAATTGTGTTACTGTGCAAATGTGCTTATCATTACCAAGCTTAACTTTTAAAACCAGTAATTTTGTTTTGTGCCTCTCCTATCAAGTTTCTGTTTCATATATCCTTTCCAGACTGCTACCGCAAGGGAAAGCAAACAGTCTGAAAGTACTAAGTCAACAGAATTTCACACAAATACCCATTTAAACGAGGGTAGGTCAAGAAAGGCATTCAGCCTCTAGAATGCACGTTGCACCTTATCTGTACTATAGAGCAGGGGTAGTGAAACTGCAGCCCTCCAGATGTCCATGGACTACAATTCCCATGACCCCTGCTATAGAGTGTCACAGCTTTCCTACAGCAGCAGCAGCACATTGCTTTGTGGTACTGGGATGAGCATGCCAATATGGGGCATCAAAAGGTTTCATTTGCTGGAGTCAGAATCTTTCGCATTGGGCCATTACTCATGGTTTCACATCCTTGCTTATGTGCTACCTACAGCATGCAGAGCAGGGCAGATACCTGAGTATTTGGTGCTTTGTTTTAGAAAAAAGCTGGATGGTTAAAACACTGTTAATGTCTAACTCAATTGTAATCAACTGGACAACTTTCTTGTTGCACACTGAAAGTTGTCTTAAAAAGTCTAAAAGGAAGGAATGAAAATGTGATGGTTGAGAATGACAAATTAAAGATACATCATTTCTGTAAGGCCACGGTAACACCACAGCAATAGCTACAATATAATACAGCAATATACTGATAATGGTTAACTGCCTCCTGAGTGGGTAAGAGTGCAGTGGCCCCATCCTCCATTCCAAATATGGAAGACAGGAAGCATTATAGAAAAGGGAGCACAATGGAGAATGAAGTTCATGCACTGACCTGATTTTTTTCATGGACCGAACAGAATGCACTGAGGAGCACCCTAATGATGGGTAAGTGATTATAACGTGCTGCAACATGCAAACAGGTATCTCCTGCCTAAAAAGGGGGGAATGCAATCACAATAAGAAATATGTTGCTTAATTAACTAAGAAGATGATCATCACTTTAACAGTGCAATGGGTTAAGGCTGGAGTAACTGCATAAAATGGTTCTGACTTATGCCAAAGAGTCACTACTGATTTCTCATCCTTTCTCGTCCTCAATTAATCTGAACAGTTTATTTACATACCTCTGATTTTTTTTCTTAACATATCACAGATTTTACATGTTAGTGACTGTGATACAGTGGCTTTACAACATAATTTTGCATAGGTATATGAGACATCTTAATCCTGAAATCCTTTGCTTAGCAGCAGCTTTTTTGGTTCACTAGGGCCCATTATGCACAGGCCATGAGGCCCGCACTCGCAGCAGCAGCACTTCGGTTAAAATCACCGAGAATGCATGCTGCCACCGCGAATGTGGGCGCCTCCCGGCTCCGGGCTCTAGAAGACCCGCGTTAAGCGAACGCGGGATCTTCCGGAGCTTCCCGGGTAAGCCGGGGCTGCTGTGCATAATCAGCAGCGCCAGGCTTGTCGGGCCGCCCAGCCTCAACCTGTGGTGTCCCTTAAGGGACACCGCTCGCCCCTGTGGGCTCCGTAGCGGCACAGAGCTGGCAGGAGCGACCCCCTGCCACCCCCACTCCCCCAGCCCCTCCCCATCTCCCCCGCCCACACCGCTGCACTTACCTCGGCCGGGCCTCCTAGCCCCGGTGTAAAGCGTGAGCCTGTGTGTGCTACGCCAGGGCAACCCAGCATGCCCTGCTCCCGTGCATTCACGGGAAACGGCGGGGCATTGTGCCCCATCACAACAGCATGCCGCCAGTGTGCGGAATCTGGCGCCGTACATAAAGGGCCTAGGTGGCACAGAGTGATAAGGCAGCCGTCTGAAAGCTTTGCCCATGAAGCTGGGAGTTCAATCCCAGCAGCCGGCTCAAGGTTGACTCAGCCTTCCATCCTTCCGAGGTCGGTAAAATGAGTACCCAGCTTGCTGGGGGGTAAACGGCAATGACTGGGGAAGGCACTGGCAAACCACCCCGTATTGAGTCTACCATGAAAACGCTAGAGGGCATCACCCCAAGGGTCAGACATGACTCAGTGCTTGCACAGGGGATACCTTTACCTTTAGGACAGTTACAGTAAGCAGTAACTGGTTCTGTTAAATATACAGTGTACTTTAAACTTTCAACAAGCCCTAATGATTTATTTTAATAAAAGTTCAATAGACCATTAATTTGTTCCTGTATTTATTCAAGAAAATAAGCAATGCAAAAACACGTAACTATTTGATTCACCTTCTCATGATGTTGGTCCATTAATTTCATGAGGCAGCATGGTGCTAACACTATTTGTGCAACCAGATGGTTGGTCCAAAATAACAATGCTGATTACGCCCCCAAATACTCAAATGTAGGGATTGGGTGAGAAAACTATTTTTGTTATTACATTACTTCTAATTTTTTAGATAATGCAAAATTAGCATTATGGATTTGTATTATACAATTCCATTTTGTTCAGCTATTGATCTTTTGCAAAACTATATAACATATTTAAAGAAATTAAATATATATGTTCTTGCTTTTGTACTTTTGCTTCAATTATGCCTCTCTTTTTAATTTTATATATTTTGTATTTGTATTTAGTAACAGATACATTTAATAAAAAATGGGGGGAAGAGGTTTATATATATTCTACATAATTCTTAACCACTCCAGGAACTCTATAACAGCTGCTACTCAGAAACCAAATACAACCCTCCTTCAAATTCATCTTCAATAATTTGATTATTTCTGGTAACTGCTGTTCACTTTATCTATGCAGACAATAATCCCTTTTAATATTTTCATCAATCTAGATGCCCTAGTTTTGTAACACTCACATTGTTTTTGATATCCGCCCGAGAACCTCCAAGCAGCAAAACCCGAACACTCTGCGAATGACTGTTTTGGCAGGCCAAGTGCAACGGAGTATTTCCTGCCTGCGGAATGAGAGAGTAAAACACACATCTTTAAAAGGACACAATTTAAAAAAAACAACCCTCTAACTGCAATTACATTCCTTCTGTCATTATGCACATTATATATGTTCTATAATATAATGTCTAAGAAAAAATTAGTCCTAAATATAACCTAAATTATGGGTTGGAAAAAAAATACAGAAAGACCAATGTTTTCTGCCAAGTTATACACACACCATTGCTTTTACAATCCCATTTACAAGTATGATGGTAGTCTCTACACACCTCCCACTGTGAGGTGAATTTTCTCTCGAAAATGGAATGAGTTGCCTTAGTAGCATGGTTATCTTTGCTATATAAAAAGCAGCTCACTGTTACCTCAGTCTCTGTTAGTTCTTTTTTTTTTTTTTTGCTTTATTCAGCCTTAAAAAAACAACTCTTGGTCAGAATGGTATTGAGACATTCTTATCAACTAACAATTTAAAAGATTTTATTTACTAAGAGGGAAAGAGCAGTTGGAATTAAGAGATCAGTTTTCTTTATACAAACATATACAGCATCTAGTTTTTAGTTACACACTTTTCAGATGTTAAAGGTTCCTTAACTGAGAGGTTTCTTTACTGTGTGCATTCTCCAAAGATGTTTGGGGTTTGTTTGTTTTTTTGTTCTTTTAATCTATAGAGTTGTCCTGAACTCTCTCTGGTTCCTAGAAAGCAGGCATGCTTAGCTCATACAACCACTTTCTCCCTTTTTGGATGAACCTGTCTTCTAACCTGCCCTCTAACAGAAGCTCTTTTTCACGTACAGGTGTCTTAGGAAACACCCTCGATTTCACTTTACAAACAAGGCAGGGGTCCTCCTTCTCCACCTTAGAAGTATTTTCCTTCCACTTTGACCAAATTTGGGTGTAAACACTTGACTCCCCAAATTCTCACTGCCAAATAACTGCCCTGGTTGTTCAGACACTGTGTGGATTAGCTGTCAATAGAAAACTCTGCTCTCTCACACTGGAGTTTCTCCTCAGAAGAGTTTTTCTCATAAGTTTGGTCAGAATCAGACCTCTCTCATTCCAGTCTCAGACTGATCTGTATTCTCTCCATCCCACAACCAGTACATCAATTTCCACCCAGGTGTGGCTAGCCGATGACAGGACTCAGAGGAGCTTGTAGCCCTGGTTCTGTCTGAAAATTTTTAACTCTTCACTCACTACTGCTGTTATTTCAGCACTTAGAACAGGACTTCTGGGGCTCCATTAGAGCTTCCCATGGGCTCTCTGGCCTTTCTCTTATATATTGCATTGATGGACTCAGCCATAAGCTATTCCTAGCATTGCCATGAAAGCATGGAACTGGCTGCTTCCATTGACCTAGGCGGGCATTCTTTTGTGGTTACCACACCTGGGAAAGGGGGCAAAGCCTGGATGCATACCTCTGCCTCAAAGCACCTTTTTTCTCCCCCCACATCCCCAATTCTTCCTTGGGTATGGCAAGGAGGCATGGACAGCTGACATCATTTCCAATCCAGTTCCAGGACTCCTTGAAGCCTGAAAATGTTTTAGAGGCTACTCCATGGTCAAAAGGTTGAAAAAGGATGAATTATTTAAAGAGTCATATTCTAAGTGCTGTCCATCACAGCAAGGCTCTACTGCAAGCCTTGGAAACACATGTACAAATTTTGTTATGTACTAATTCACAAAGTATGACCAAATGTTTGATTATCTGTAACCATTAGCATTATAATAAAGTCAGTAAGGGGTCCTGGGAGGCCTTACCGTTTACTGGCCCATCAGGTCGCCTGTATGGCTCCTGGGTGTCCTCCTCCAGCCTGATTGGCCATCCACCCAGCAGTTGACCAATCAGCATGCATATCCTGCCCCTGACCATCTCCTCACAGTTCTTTTAGTTTATCAGAGTCCTTTGCCCAGTGAGTTAGCCACTCCTGGCAGATTACGCCCCCCTCCCTTGAGGCCTCCTATGAAGGAAGCCTCTAAACAGCTCCTAACTGAGGCAAGGGAGGCCTTTCAAGAGCAATACATGGGATTCTGTAAGCATAAATGAGCATTCATTTCTTTTGAAGGGAGAAAGCTTTCCCCTTCTGCCTGGCAGTTGGCTGACAGGGAAGCCACAGAAAAGCTCCTGCTCACTTAAAATACTGCTGTGGCCAGTCTTGCTGCTGGAGGGAAGACGCAGCCAAGCCATGTATATTTCTTCTCCATGACTCTTTGTAGATTAGAGGCCTACCACACAGGGTTGTTGTACAGATGAAACTGGATGCTGTTGTGGAGGTTCTTTTGCTTCCTGTTTACAGGCACAATAACTCTGTGCAGTGGGCCTCAAATGTTTCAACTCCACAACAATCTGAATGGGAGGCCTTAAATGTTTCTTCTACACAACAACCCTGTCCAACCTCTAAAAAAGCCCTTTCTGCCTCAGTAGCTAATCTTTATACTCTGAAGATAAACTGTAATTCCAGGAGCTCCCCAGGCCCCACTTTGAGGTTGGCTACCCCTGGGTTGGAAATAGTCCTTGAGGTTTGGAGGTGGGACTTCAAAATGGTACAATGTCTCAGAGCCCACCCTCTAAAGCAGTCATTTTCACCTGGGAAGAGCTTTCCCTTCAGCTTAACTGCTTGGAGTGAGCTGTACTTCCAAGGGATTCTCAGACCCCACCTGGAGGCTGGCATCCCTAAACCTCAGTGAGATATAATGCTACAGAGTCACCCCTTCAAAGCAGCCATTTTTGCCTGGGGAGCTGATCTTTATAGTCTGGAGATGAGCAGTAATTCCATGAGATCACCAAGGCCCTCCTGGAGGTTGGCTGTCCTGGTCTGGAAATATTCCTGGAGGTTTGGAAGCGGGTCCTCAAAAGTGTATAATGCCTCCGCAGCGACCTACCCAGCCACATTGCACCCCCTGACCTGTTTCCAGTTAAGAAAACATTGCAGAGATGAGATAAAATTGCCAGATTGGTGCAGGTTCATGTTCTGGAATTCCACACTCCCTAGTTGTGCATAAACCAGACTAGGGTCAAGACTGCTGTTCACAGAGAGACCTCCTCTTAGGATTGCCAGCCTCCAAGTGAGGCACTAAACCCAGACCAAACCATGAGCTAGCACCCATTGTATTACAGAACACAACTGGCTTTACTACTAGTAAAATAATAAGTCCGCTGGCCCTCCTACTAGAATCCATTGAATTGGAAATCTGATTCAAACCCAATAATGAAAAATAAATGGCAAACTGTTATGTGACACAGGATAAAAGCAGAGTTTAACAATAGCATTGTTTTTAAAAAAGACAACTTGTTTGGTATGTTTGCATTTTACTTGTTGATTCTTTGGTCATTTGGTTAAATTTATTTTTTATTTACTATGTCTTTTCATTGGGAGAGGTCTTAATACTTCTGTTGGAAGATAAAATGTCTTGGAACTAGAAATCTGTCTGAAGAAGGTTGTGGTAGATTGTAGGAGAGTATAGTGCAGCAACAAAGTCCATTTCAGCCCTCGGAGAGTAATTCTTGGGATAGCAGACTCCACATGGACAAAGAACCATATGGGTCAGGCGGCTAAGGTGAATACAGGAAAGGAGACAAATCTTTTCTCCCTCTGCACTTGAAAAAGAAAGAACGTAGTTTAATCTTCTTCTTCCCTTTCCCTCCCAATCCCCTTATTTTCCACTATAACTATTTTCCACCTTCATATGATCACTGGCAGTCTTCAAACAAAGGTTGGATACACACTTTTCTTGGATGCTTTAGGATGCTCTGGGCTGATCCTGCGTTGAGCCTGTGTGGCCCCTTCCAACTCTATGATTCTATGATTCTACGATCCCTGTCACCTCAGAAAAGGGGTAAGAAGGGGCCACTGGATGGAGGGGAGGGAGATGAAAATACACTCTCTTTTCACAAATAGACCACAAGATCCAAGTCAAAATCCTGTTCTTTTTTTCTTTCTTTTCCTGCTCTTTTCTCCTTTGAGAAGTTTCATCACAATATAATACAAAACACAGAATTTTAAAAAATGCAACTTTCCAAAATGGTTTTAACAAAATCCTGTCATCCTTTCTAGTCATTTGGCTTTCTTATTTTCAAGATAAAATGGATGTTTATTACCATTTTTCTTGTTAACCTGATTGGTTTTCCTACAGCAGTTGCAATGAATTCCTTCCATACTAATAAGGATGCCAGAGGAACTCCTAGTGCTTTTTAGCTATAGTTAATGAAGCATTCAGTGTTCCTGAGCTCTTTCTGTGTCAGCTATCAAAACACAAAATTTCCCACATGGGCATTTCCTCATGGTGGAATAATCAAGGCACACTTAATTAAAAGGAAATTCAGCATCCTGCCACGAATGTCATGCTACTCATCAAAAAAATGTCACTGTTGGAAACTCCTCATGAGAAGTAACTGTGGTTTTAAAATTTGTTATTATTATTTTAGCATCAGAACCTAAAAGCTTCCATTCTACATGCATCTCACCTTGTTTCTGGCAAGAACATTAGCTCCTGCCTTAACAAGCAGTTTGGCAGACTGACTGAATCCATGCCAAGAGGCTTCATGGAGAGCTGTATTCCCATCCTGAAGAACAAATGTACAAAAGCAGCATTTAGAATATTGTGTCTATTAGTTATTTGTCATATTTTAAGATTTTAAAAAATCTAGCTCTTTGCTTGTGTTCCTACAGAGAACAATACTGCATACTCCTAGACTGAATTAGATATTCTGCACTTCCTTCAGCCATTAAGTAAAAATCTTGCTGTGCTTGCTATGTCGGCATTCAAGACCAGAGAAACAAGAAAAACAGTTACTCCATAAGCATTCCTATTCTTTAAACAAACAGCAAGACAACTGCTGACTGAGGAGGTAAAGGCCTGAGGAGGGGAAAGGAAAATTTGAAAGGGAAGGTTATTTTCTCCCCTAAACTGATAATGAAGAAATTTGGAAATCCTGCGGGAAACAAATTTTTAAAGTTTTTTTTTTCTTTTGGAAAGAGTTAAATGTTTCTCAGTAGTCTTTACTATACTCAATGTCAAGGTCCTTTCCTAACTAGAGTATGAAACTAGGGTTTTAAACTTGTTTCAAATCTTAGTTAGTTGTTAATGTTAAATGTAGTCAACATCAGTGCCAACACAATTGGGAATCTCAGCTGAAATGTTTTGCTTCTCTTTGGTGACCCCTTATAAGTTAAACCTGTAAAGGCCCCTCTGTAAGGTAGTTTAGGTTGAAAGAATGTGACTGGTCCATAATCACCTAGTCGGCTTTACAAGTTAAACCTGTAAAGGCCCCTCTCTGAAGTGTTCTAAAGTAACAGGTGTCATTAAGGTTGGCAGCCTTCATGTGGCACTTAGAAATCTTCTGCTATTACAATTGATCTCCAGACAATAAAGATCAGTTCACCAGGGGAAAATGGCTCCTTTGGGAGGATGGACTCAAGGGCACTTCATGCTGTGGAGGGTAGACTCTGTGGCATTGTATCCCCCTGAGGTCCCTGTCCTCCCCAGGTTCTATCCCCAAATCTTCAGGAGTTTTCCAACCTGGATTTAGTAACCCTACTGAGTAAGGTAGTTTAGGTTGAAAGAATGTGGCTGGTCCATAATCACCTAGTCATCTTTCTCAGCAAGATGGGGATTTGAACCTGGCTCTCCCAAACCCCACTCTAAAGCTCTAACTGCTATACCACTTTAATAGGGTGGCTGCTGTTGAACAGTAGCAAGCAGCCATACATGGATGAGTCATGAAAGTCAGGAGATAGCAAATCATCTAGACTAGGAGTGTGCATGTCTTGGGTCCCCAACCTTCAGGTAGAACCTGGAAATCTCCCAGATTTACAACTGAACTCCAGATGACCGAGATTTGTCCCCCCTGGGAGAAATGGCTGCTTTGGAAGGTAGACTCTCCTTCCCCATACCTTTCACTTGTAGAAACTGAAAACAGCAATGCTGTGGTTGCCAACAAACAGCTACTGAGGTAATCCATTTTTTAAAGAATCTATAGTTACTCTTTTTATCATTTTCAGGTTTATCAACACCCATACCCTTTCATTTGTTTTAGATTTCACTTGTTTTGCAACCTTTTCTGGTTTGCAGAAAGATCTGTCTTACCCGTCCACAGTGCAAGTCATGAGATTTAAGTATCCAAAGATATGACCGACTTGTGATTTAGTATACAGTCCAGACAAGGCCTGTGAGACTTGTCAGGGGGGATCTCATTTCCCCCATATTTTTTGCTGGATCCAGCATTGCCCTCAGACTCTTCGGCAGCCACCGAAGCTGTACAGCCTCTGAGCTGCTTCACCATTGTCAGGCTTACTGTGACCCCCAAGTTCCACCATCTTGAGGTATTTTACTTTGAGGGAAAATTAAACTGCCAGTCTATTTTTTAAAAAAGATTTTGGATTTTTTTTTTTGCAAACTTGGGAGGGGGAGGATGTCACCCAAGTTTGTAGAAAAATTCTGTTTGAAGCAAGCATGGCCCCAATCTGCAAATTTAGATATCTGCAGATGGAGACCACACTTTTAAAATAGATATACAGATATTTCAAGGGATATTAGTCTGTGACTTTACCTATTTTAGAGACAGCAGCCTGGGGGAGGGAGAAGGGGGCTGCCAAGTTTTGCACATTTTCCCTTTACCTTGTCTTGTCTGTCCAAAGCACACCCTTCATGGATAAGAGCTGCTATTACATCTGTATTCCCTACAACAGTAGCTCGGTGCAAAGCTGTCTGATCGGCCTGCAAAGAGAGCAAATTTACCAACATATTTTGTTTCAAATTGTTACAAATATAAATGCCCATACATTTTACATGTCAATGCATTCCCAATAAACAGCAACACACACAGTGCTAGTTAAAATGGACTAATTCTTTTGGCCTCAGCCCAGTTAACACACTGGCTTTCAAACCCAAACTCATATCATAGTCTGTCAAATTATATCAGTGCAGTGTTTTATAACACGATCTCCAGCACTTACAGCATTTTTATGTCTTGATTTTCCTATACAGAAAGCACTTGCATTTGGAAAATAGAATGAAACCTGTGTGTCAGTTTTCATGCATAGCTACTGTGCTCATGCTCTGTATACATGCGTGCGTCATGCCGCTTCTTTGCATGGTCATGCCTTCCTTGCTTGGAACTAACTACTGTTTTAGATTATAATGTTTGGTTCCACCAATGTAACAGCACTTATTGGCAGGTGGGCAATGTGCATTGTGAAGGGAGGGAGGACTACTTTGATTTCCCACTTTGCCCAGACAGTGATCTTTTGAGGGAAGTCTAACTCCCTGGATCTGACTCCGTTTGCAGGACTTCTCAAAAGAAACAATCAGGTCTGCGCACTTAACTGCATTACATGAGTTAGAAGCTAAGAGTCAAATGATACAGATAAAGACAGATATAACTTTTTATGCTGGAAGTATATTAAACTACATTTGTGGCGTTTCAAGGTATTTGATTTCAGGGCACATTTCAGAAAATAATTTAACATCCAAAAGACTTAAAATATATATCTGTCTTCATCCTAAATCAATATGATGAGCATGGAAGGGATTTTTCTTCAAATGTATTATTGTAATTTTCCAGTTATTACAATAAACAAGTTGAGTACAAAAGAGGTACATCTATCATTAGCCTAGAACAAGCTTCAGAAAGGGAATTGCCTTCTGAGTTGCCATCATGGGGCAATTTATACACACACACAACACGGTTGCATGTATGTATATTTTCTGAATCATGCAAACATATTTGGATTTCTTGACATTATAAATGTTGTATATGGTTTATTTTTGGGGAGGACTTTATTTTGTTGTTTTGGTTTATTAGATTATTTTAGATTTTAGATTATTTTTTGACTTAATCTTTCTAACTTTCATGTTACCTTTCACTGTTGGAAGAAGGAAAGCATTTCAGCAGGAGAACAATGTCAGCCTAAAGTGCTTCAGACAAGCCAATTTTATTTTATTTATTTATTCTTTGATTTATATCCCACCATTCCTGGCATTGCCAGCTCAGGGCGGCTTCCAACATAGCATAAAACAATGCAACAAATGAGTAATAAACAATGATTAAAATTATTTAAAACATTTTAATGCAGTCAAACATACAGTTGTATGGGTGACTAGAACAATCAGAGTGTCTTGGCTTTTCCAGGGAGGGGGAGGGAGGCAAAACAAGTGTTTAATCAAATTGCCTACAGGTATGTTGGAAGGCTAGTTTTTCAAGCTGTTTTCCAGAGAATCTTGGGATTCTTTAAAAGTATTCTGTTTTGTTTTTCACTGATGTTCAAAACAAGTGTCCCTGAATTTTATTGCTACTGCTTTGCAAGCGTACAGCTGCAGGGACATTCTGAGTGATTTTTAGTACATGGTCTGAGCTCATATGGACGAAATGGAGAGACCTAACAGGCCTGTGTGCAACTCAAAACCTCTCATAATTCATACTAGTTTAATGTCAGACAACTCAATGTAGAACACATTCTCCAAATAAACCTGGACCTCAATTAAAGAATACATTTGCTCCAATAAATGACCATAAGGGCATAATTGCATGATTCAGTCAATATGTTTCCAGTTACAGATGTGCAACTGGACACAGACACTGGGAGAACTCAACCTCAAAGTGCTCATTCACTAAGTACAGTGAGAAGTGAAGAAGAAGTTTCCAGTCTCTTTCCTAACAGCAGAAAGGGTGGCCGGGTGGCTTTTTGCCATTCTAGGACATAAGGAATCAGAGAAATGGGGGAACCCCCCCTCTGCACTTTCCACTGGCAAAAGTATGGTGAGAGGGAACCTGAACATTCCTTCGCTGATGTAGCTGCATTCCCTGTCCTACCCAGGATAGACCAGGTAAGCCTGAACACATCAGATCTCAGAAGCTAAGCAGGGCTGATCCTGGCTAGTATTTGGATAGGATACCTCAAAGAATTTCATGGCAGGAAACGGCGAATCACCTTCAAACATCCCTTGCCTGGCTGTCAGACAATTCTCAGATCTCCTGGCTAACAATACCACACTCCCCAAATGATCAACAGATAGATGAATGAATGAATGAATGAATGAATGAATGAATGAATGAATGAATGAATGAATGAGTGAGTGAGTGAGTGAGTGAGTGAGTGAGTGAGTGAGTGAGTGAGTGAGTGAGTGAGTGAATAAATGAATGAATGAGCAGTATTCATTTGTAGCACTGAAGAGATCAGTGATATTTAGAGTGAGTTCTCCCAAAGTACATCTGACTGTGAGTCCTGTCATGCACCTGTGACTGGCACATTTAAGGCGTACTGTATAGGTTGGCTCTAAGAAAAAAATGAGACGTAGTAGGATGCATGCATACAATGAAGGGAAGACTGAAAGAAGCAATATAATCTGATTAATAAATATAATCATAACCAACAGGTTGCCAGATAAGGTGTGATTGTAAAAAACAACAACACTAAATTGAAGAGTGTCACATTTCTGTATAAAATGCAGCTCTTTAAACCCAAACAATAATGTAACATAACTGAACAGGAAAAAGAGGTTTGCTGTCAGAGTAATGTTTTATTTGTGAGATATCAAAGGACTCTTCATTCCAGTTAAAAACGCTTGCCAGCTATTAAAACAGCCCTCAAAGGCCATATGCGAAAACAGTACATAATTTCAAGAATATAATTTAAAGATGTTACAAAAAGGCACATTTTTTAAAAAGTTGAAAAATTCTCAAATGTTCTGTAACAGAGAGAGAAGTTACTCCCCATGCCTCTATTTATGGGTGTTTTCACTTGCTTCCATTGTCACCATAGGTCTAAATTCCAGGAGAGAATTTAACTGATGATACCTTATTACTACATCGAGCACAGAAAAGAAATCATAGTCATTCCAACAACATGATTCACACACACATCCTAAATAGCAGTATAGCTTCCAATCTGTTGTAGGAAAACGATGGTACAAATAAAAGTTATAAGAGATGGTACAAATAAAAAGCACACTGACTAGTCTAAGTTTGTAACAATAAAACTGTAATAACTGAACTGAAAGGGCATTTATCACTGAGATGTATAGATCAAAAATAATTCCCATTATTTCCTGCAGTTCAGATGCAAAGAATTCTAAATGACAGTGCTCAAATGCCAGCTCTTGAGAAGAAAAAAAACTGGATGATTATTTTGTAACAAAAGACCCACTTGATGGACTTTGTTACAACATTATTTTAATGAGATTGGACTGACAGCAACAAGAAAACATCATGTAGTTCATTAAAAGCCTTATTAAACTTGCTGGCATTTGAAAGTGGCAACATCTGCTCTGTGAAATCTTTCTCTCCTAATAAAGTAAATCAGATCACAAAGCAGAAAGATAAATTCTCACATAAAACCTTCATTTTTATTTTTAAAGAGAGATTGATATTCAGCTTGCATACAAGCACAGGAAACTCTGTAAAATAGTGATCTAAGTCATGTTACATTTCCAGCACAGCACAGCATTCTGGCAGTGGAACCATCCTACAGTTCTTTTTAAAGCGGATAATTGGCCAGCCCTCAGACATAGAAAGGGCTATACATCAACACTGACAAACAATATTATGTTCCAATATCTGAAATGATGGTTTTCCCTCCAAGGTCATTGATAGTAGAAAATGAAAATGCAACCACAGAATCAAATTAAGTTACCTGGGTGTACGTCACATTTGGGCCATTTATAAACCCTTCACTTGCTCTTATTACTCAGTTTACTTACAAATTTAATCAACATCTAAGCCAACTGTCATTCTCTCTCTACAGCAGGGTGGCCAACTCCACGTTGGGAAATTTCTGGAGATTTAGGAGTGGAGCCTGAGAGGGTGTGGTTTAGGGAGGGAAGAGACCTCAACAGGGATGGGATTACTGAGATTCCACCCTCCAGAGCAGCCATTTTTCCCATGGGAGATTATCTCTGTCAGCTGGAGATCAGCTGTAATTCTAGGAGAACTTCCAACCTCACCTGGCAAACATTTCCTATAGTCCCTACCCGATCTATAGCGTTGGCTTATAATTTTGTTGCAGTATAAGGCAACTGAGCCATCACCCCAATCAACAGCAGCAAGAGATAATTTCTGGCTCAGCTCAAATCTTTGTCAAATCTTAGGTTCTAAATCTAGTACACAACAAGAAGGTCCTGTCAGTAGAACGAATGCTCTACTTTGCTAGTGTATCAAATAGCATATTCCAAATTAAAGCCTGGTGTTGAAATGATTATGTTGGAGGAGGAAAAGGAGGGAGAGGAAGAAGAAGAGTCGGTTCTTATATGCTGCTTTTCTCTACCCGAAGGAGTCTCAAAACAGCTTACATTTGCCTTCCCCTTCCTCTCCCTGCAACGGACACCCTGTGTGGTAGGTGAGTCAGAGAGAGCCCTTGATATTACTGCTTGGACAGAAGAGCTTTATCAGTGCTGTGGTGAGCCCAAAGTCACCCAGATGGCTTCATGTGAAGGACCGGCAAATCAAACCCGGCTCACCAGATTAGAAGTCTGCACTCCTAACCACTACACCAAGCTGGCTCACCCTGCGTGTGTACTAGATTAGGCTTAGAAGATGTGTGGCAAAATGTATCTCTGGCGCAAAGGACTGCCCATGAGATTCTGAGGCAGAGCTCCACAGCTTTAGTCCCTCCTTTCATCCTTACTTTTTCACATAATGGGATGAGGGAAGAGCTTGGACATATACTTCTTCGCACCCAACCTGCTCAGCTAGCAAAACCCTGCCACTGAGACACAGTACTCTTTTAGCTCAGTAAGTTTCTATCACATGAAATACTAGACGTCAAGGACATCCAGTGAAGCTGATGAGCAGTAAATTCAGAACAGACAAAAGGCAATACTTCTTTACCCAACAAGAGATTAAAATGCGTCCAGAAATGCAGTGATGGCATAAACAGCTTTAAAACAGAATTGATTGATTCATTTATTTATCATACTTTATTTATCATACTTTTCATGGCAGACATGTCTATTGGCGGTTAATAGCAATGATGACTAAAAGGTACCTCCACATTCAGAGGCAGTAAATCTTTCAATACCAGCACCAGGAGGCAACATCAGGGAAAGGGTCAGTCTCAATGTCCTATTATTAGCCCTCTAAAAGTAATTGGCTGGCCACTGTATGAGACAGGATGCTGGACTAGATGGACCACTGGTCTGATCCAGCAGAACTCTAATGTTCTTTCTCCCCTTGACAATCAGGAAAGCAGCAAAATCAGGCCACCATTAAACAAGATAAATTTCTACTAGGCTGCAGGGGTGGCCCAACTATATGTCTGTAGACTACAATCACCATGATCCCCTGCCAGCATGGCCAATTGGCAGGGACTCTTGGTAATTGTAGTCCATGGATATCTTGACAACCACAGTTTGTCCACACCTGTAGGGAATTCTCCAGGTGTGCAGAAACAATGCCATCTTAAATTAACAAAAAAAAGAAAAAGAAACCACTTGGAAACAACCTGATAAGAACTGAATAAGATCCAGGAGCATGAAACATTAAGAATAATTCAATTTCAGTTAAAAGGGACAAAGCAAGAGGATTTAGGGGAAAGGTGACTTCCAATTATTTTCCTCACCAATGTCATAATTCCTCAAGTGTCTCCAGCATATCCTCTCTTATTTTGAAGTAACAGGTTTTTCCTGAGGAGTTACGATGTCACTGACAGCTGGTCAGTAACTCTCCAGGATTTAGGAAGGAATTTTCTTCTCTCCACATGACTGGTGATGCAGAGAAGGCCCTTAACCATCACCTCCGGAACTAGTCATCTTCACTTCTGAGGAAGTGTGCATGCACACGAAAGCTCACGCCTTTGTGGGTCTGAAAGGTACTATTGGACTGAAATTTACTCATCTTCACAGCTGAGCTGAACTGACAATATTAATTGATAATGTACATACTGCAGTACCTGTGCCGTATCTGGACAAGGTCAATCCAGCAACCTTGCTTATTAAGGATCCATATATCTGCCAGCCCTTGAAATCTTTTCAGCATGAACAACCTGACAGAGAAAATAGCTATAAATTGCTAGTTGCCCAGCCAGTGGGAACAAAGACCTCCTAACCACCTCACTGAGTCTTGAAATACAAATAGTGTCTATTATTACTGAGGATCTATACATTAGCCGGTATCCTGAGATAACCTCTGAATTGACTTTGCTCTCTTCTTTGTTTACATATTACATGTACTTCCTTTTGCTGGGAGAATTTTCCATCAAGGACGGAGCTTTTTCTGCTAGTCAGTCACATTCCCTGGCTGCTATAGCCCTCAAATGAGCCATAACTACGTGCCTTCTTAAAATGTTGATGAATAACTTGATCTTTACATTATTTTATTAGCATGTTTTTTATTTGTTATCTACACTGGGTATTCTTATTGAACTAAAAAGCTGACTATCAAAAATACATGTTCAAGGAGTCAACCACAAGGTAATGAAATACAATTTTCTGAGATTAAGAACTTTTGGGTTATTTCTCTTTTATCCCAAATCATCATAATGTAAACAATAGCAGAGTTGTTATCCGCCTGTGGATACAGACATAGAGCAACACAAAGATCTATGAATGACTCAGGTAGTCAGGAAACTGCTGCTGGCTGAAATAGCCTCAGATCCCATGTCTGTGTGAACAGTATTGATTCAAACGTATCCAAATAAATTGGGACAGAACCCTATGGATCTTGACTGTGCAAACTGTTCCCAAGAAGCAATTCATATAGATATTTCAGAGTACATTTAATTGGATTCTATGTAAAAAGTACATCAGTAGATATTTCCCTAAAAAATCATTATAAGAAAGCCAGACATGCAACCATGCACTTTTAAAGAAACTCTGACATGCCAGATGGCCAATCGAAATGCTACATGCAGCTGTGTCAGAGAGAAGTTAAAGTCAAAAGTGCTAACCTCCTTCTCTCTTTGCAATCTTCTAGGGTCTTTTCTAGCCTTTCTCCTCTGCTTTTTCTTATCTTTTTCTTCCTTGACTTCTTTTACCAGGGCCACTTTTTCTTTGTCTATTTCTGAGGTACGTGCAGTGTGAACACTCATTGACCAATCAGAGATGGCGTCAGGATTCCAATAAGGACTTGCAGGTTTAGTAGGGAGAAGGAAAGAATTACTTCTTGGAGTTTCATACTCTAGAGAGCTGGTCTCCACAGGCTGAAATTCATAATAATCCCACTCAAGGCCACTGGAAGTCATTCTTCAACTAAGGATAAGGTCTTTTACAATACATGTTTAAGGAGCAACATCTGTAGAACATGAAGTCAGAATTTTAAATTCTCTACAGCACTTTAGAGTTTTTACATTCTATTCTAGTTAGATTCGATATTTGCTATAGGGGAGAACACAGAACTGAAATTATTACTGGCTTTCATGGCTCACTGAAAAACAGCAGGACAAGAGGGAGCGATTAGTCAATTAAGTGAGAGAGAACAGGCAATAAAACTGTGACGCTAAACACTGGAGGACAAGTTCTATCTGACCCAAAAGGGAATTGCAAATATCTTAGAATATAGCTTTTAAAGCTATTTAAAAATAGCAAAAGTAGCCAACTCCACAGAGGTTTTATCTGGAAAAAGAAATTGGCTATCATATTTCACCAAAAGCAGAGGGAAGAAAAGATTCAAATGAATAAGCCTGCAGTGCATATCTTAAATATGAGACTTCTTTTTTTCTTAAACTCATATGCATCTCCCACACAACACAGCCTGCATAGAATGTGGAGTTGGAGGGGGGGGGCTGGTTGAGCAGATTTTTAAAACTGCCAATAATATAAAAATATCAAGGTTATCAGTTAACACTTCTTCTGATCACAAGGTAGTAAACTTATGAATGGCAAAGAATATGTTCTGGACTAAATATTTGCCTGTATTAAAGTTGAGGTTTAATTCAGGGTTCCTAAAACAAAGGACAGCACACCATTAAAAAAAATACAGACTAGGTGTCCCACACTGTATACATAAGCTGATTACACTTTGGCACTATGCTTTTCTGCAGCTTGCAGATATTTTCAAAGAGATCTGGGCTTTGAAAACAAGCCCCAAGGCATTCATCTACAATGCCATTGTCTTTAAGTATCCCGCTCCACATGCTGACCTATAAAGCTTCAGAGCACACAAACAAAGCAAACATCTGTTCTAAATAGAAGCAGACTCAAAAAGAGACAACTTGTTGCCTCGTCTTTGGAATACTAATGTGGAGGAGGAGCTTTCTTTCAGGGTAAGAATGGTGGTTTGCAGCTACTCACATCATCCTGAAGGTCCACATCACAGCTTGCCTTGAGTAAGATCTGGACAACGCCAAGATGGCCCTTGTGAGCTGCAAGATGGAGAGCTGAGCGCCCATGCTGTAAAGCAGAAGAAAGAAACTGATGGAGAAAAACCCTCAAAGCCAGTTGTTTGTGCATAGATCTGTACATGTGTGACCTTTTCTTAATATTCCTCTTCCTACAGCCTCCATCATGTCTTATCAGATGGCCCATTATCAGTATTTCATTCTTGTTTCACAGCAGGCAATAGAAAACCCTAATTTCAGCACACCAAAATACTACAGATCTTTATCATTTTAGTCTGACAAACTTACCTCTCCTGAAAAAGCAATCTCTCTAAGCAGGGGTGGTCTTGGCCAGTGGGCAATAGGGGCATTTCCCCCAGGCCCCACTTATGGCATAAATCCAATAACCCAGAGCCCCATCCCACAAAAGAGAGGGGAAACAAGACAAGAGCAGGCTCTTGCTGCTACTTGCCCTGGTTCACTTTGAGGCATGGCCAGGCAGGCCACTAGTGGCAGTGGCAGCAAACTGAGGGAGGCCCACCCATTGCTCATCTCTGACAGGCAGGCTAGTTGTAGAGTGGTGGTGATTCTGTAGCCCTATCCTAGACTTTTGCCTAGGGCCTCAGAATCACTAAGACTCCCCGTCTCCAAGAAGCAAATGACAACAAATGCAGACAAGGTATATCATCAGTCTGAAGATAGTGATACTGGAGAAAGGAAGAAGTACCTAGGAAGACATTGTGGGTTCCCCACTATGCAATTGTATCTAGTCCAATGACTGCCACAATACACCCAGGCTTTCCCAAGTACAAGCTGCCAGGAGCGGGGAAGGAGGGCAAGATGAAAACAGGGTGACAAATAAATGTAGGTTGGCTTGGAGGTGAAAAGAGAAGGAAGGAGGAATATAATTGAGGCTACAAGGTCTTTTAAGGAAGGGAAAGAATTGGGAAGTGGAAAATGAGATGCCTCTACAAGGCCCCCGCTTGTATATTCCTATGCTATGATGCTTGTCTATATTTAAATAGCTATGGATGTTACAGGGTTGCCAACAGTGGGAGACTACCGATTGGAGGGGGTGTCCTTGCCAGTGACATCACTTATGGTGCAACCCACATGCTAGTAACACTCTAGCATTCACAAAAATGTCTATTCAACCACAGAATTATAGGAACACAAAAAGAGCCAGACTAGGACAGATCAAAGGCTCATCTAGTCCAGCATTCTGTTTCACAAAGTGACCAACCAACTGCCTCTAGGATCATTCTCCCACCTGTAACTGATATGAAGAGGCAAGGCTGATTGCCCCCATCTTCCCCCAACAATTCCCCCCCCCGAGTGGTAGCAGGCTGCACTGGCAGGGGGAGGCGTCTGCCAAAAAAGGACACCTCCATACACACAACAAATTCCAGAGGCTCGGTTACCATGGCACTTAATATTTTCATTGTGGCATATAGTATTTTCAGCAGTGATTCTATTCTCAATTCATAGTGTTCTCAATTCATAGTGGAAGTACAACGCTTATCATTTCTTATCAGAATATTTTATTTTATGACACAAATAAATATGCATGTGGTGCTTGTTCTTGCTTGTTTTTATGGAAACTTAATTTTGCACCATTAATTGGTGGCTGATTAATTCAGTTCTTAATCAACTGCTTTCTATGTGTACGTTAAATGCTGTGCAGTTCAGTTTGGTCATTTTAGCTTCAAGGAAGAATTCAGGCTTGATTTTATTCATTCATTCATTCATTCATTCATTCATTTTATTGGACTTGTATACCGCTGCTCTCAGCAAGCTGGCTCACGGCAGTTCACAAAGATGGTCTAGAACCCATTTATTTTTCTTTTTGGCAGTCCACAGTACCTGTAAAGCTCTACTCCAACACCTAATTTCAAATGAATCAACTTTCAAATAAATCAGTTTTCTTCACTGTCCAACTTTCACATCCATACATAGTAATGGGAATCCCATGGCAGGAATTAACTGGGTCTTGATCACCAGTGACACATCTTTACACTTATGAAACTTTTCTAACTTCTTCACAGCTGTCCCACATAGTATCAAATCTCCTAATTTCTTGGTTGCATGTTGGATTTAAAGGTGCTATTAGACTGCTACTTTAGACCAATACAGGTACCCACCTGAACCAGTCTCCCTTTTGGTGAAGATGGAGCCAAAGAATAAAAAGCCTTTAACAATTTCAATCTGTTATCATCCATAAAGTTTTGTAATTAACTTTGATCTTCTTGAGGAAGTTCCATGGGATAACTTTGCCAAATTCATTTTAGTACAAGCCCCCCTCCCCCCCGTGGCTGGATGGCTTCCCAGGGGCCTGGAAAGCACACCCGGGGCCTCTCCAACTTGGACAGGGAGGGTGGGAGCAGTAGGGGCAGGGCCAATCAGGGAGCAGCTGGCTACACCCTGATTGTATCTTTTGATCTAAACAATCATGCCAGACATGCTAGATTTCTTCAGCCTGGCTTGATTTATTTGGCTCTAGTCAAGAAAAAGAAAAACAGAAACCTTTTCAATGTCGACAGGCCTAGGCAACTGTATTATTAGCCTATGAAAGGCCACATGATCTGATTTGTAGCTGCTTCAATAAACAAGAATTCCAAAAGACCATTTTCTTCCTTTTCTCTTTTTCTATCCAGACTACTGATCGTATTAACTGGGGCTTTAAAACATGAATTATAACGGGTATAATATTTTAGAAAAAAGTACACAATGCTTACCAATATTTTCTCAAAGGTTTCTTTGATTTACAATTAGCTGGTGTTAACAGGGGGGAAAACTTGCTAAGGAAACCATCACAGCTTAATGCTGTTTGTTTTATACATATATGCTTAATAAACTATATAGTTCACTTAAAATGACATACAATCAAAAGACCTAAGTAATAAATTTGGGCCAAACATATATTTCAAAAGCAATCATGAGAAATCCAGAGTTTCTATTGACTCTTTTTTTATCATCATCATCATCATCATCATCATCATCATCATCATCATCATCATCATCATCATTAATTTGATTTCTATACCGCCCTCCTGGCAGACCAGCTCAGGGCAGTGTACAACATGTAAATACAATGGCATTTAATTAAAAACAGACAATAAGGTTTGGACTAAAATTAAATTGTACAACAATGTCACCTTGTGGCACTCCACATGGCAGATGCATCAGTGGAACGGCACCTCCCCAATAGCTGCCCTCTGTCCGCGATCCTGAAGAAAGGAGATCAGCCATTGAAGGTGTGTCCCATGTATGCCGGCATTGGCGAGGTAGAAGCTCATGATCAACTAAGTCAAACACTGACATAAGACAGAGAAATGCCAAGTAGTTCTTGGGGGGGGGGTATCCAAACATCTTTCCAGGAGGAGGAAGAGGAGGAGCAGCTGGTTCTTTATACCTTACTTTTCACTACCTGAAGGAGTCCCAGAGCAGCCTACAAACATCTTTCCCTTCCTTCCCCCACAACAGACACCCTGCGAGTCAGGTGGGGCTGAGAGAACTCCTAGAGAACTGCTCTGTGACAACACCGACTAGCCCAAGGTTACCCAGCTGGCCGCACATGGAGGAGGAACAGGGAATCAAACTCAGCTCTCCAGATTAAACGCTGCTGCTCTTAACCATGGCACCACACTGGCTCTCAACACACTGGCTCTCAACACACTTCAGGGGAAGGGACAGACAGCCCCAATCCCCACCACATCCATTAGAAAGCACCAATCCTCGTCATATGCACTGGCAACCAGTCAACCAGCATTTCCCCAGCACTATCCTTATTAACTGCAATGACTGGGAAGGCTTAGCTCCAGTAAGAAGGAATATAGTGTGCGTTCTGCAAGAAGTGAATGCAAACATTTCATTTGGTACAGAAGTGGCCCAGCAACCACACAAGCAGCAACCGTACTGCTCAGCAAAACACATTAATATCTATTAATATTTCCCATTGGATCCAGATTTGCAGAGCTTCCAAGCAGTAGAATGCAATGAGAAACTGACAGGGTTATCCATTTAAAGTGTTATACTCAAGAGAAAGTCTGTCATGCCCCACATGTGGCATGAGGATTTAATTAAAAGATGACTGGAAAATCAGGAATCACTGACATGTCAGGATTCCTGTTTATAATACAAAATAATACAAAATTTCGGGATCAGTTATATACATCTTTTGTTGTTAGTCAGACGTACATCCTAAAATGGGCCTGTGAAATGCATGTCTGATTGCAGAAGAGTTCTATGTGACCAGTGAGTAAGAGCACTCAGACCTTTCCCCTCGCATGAGGGGAAAAGGCCGGGCCAGCGCTTGTACGGCAGCAGGGCTAATCCCCGTTTCAACATGATGTCGGTGCCAGTGTAGACCCAGTCCAGGCCTGGTGTGCTTTAGGGCCTCCATTGCCCCATGGCAAGGGAATGCAGTTATTTCTGTGTTCCCTTTTCTGCCCTAGATACCAACACAGCCTATCAGGGGCAGGGAAGATTTGGGCCTGTAAGACCAACTCCTCGCCTCCTTGTGACAGAGACATACATACACAAATCTAGAAATTAGCCCCTGCTACAAACCCAGCTTGCTACAAACCCAGCTTGAGTACCCAGCTTGCTGGGGGGTAAACGGTCATGACTGGGGAAGGCACTGGCAAACCACCCCGTATTGAGTCTGCCATGAAAACGCTAGAGGGCGTCACCCCAAGGGTCAGGCATGACTCGGTGCTTGCACAGGGGATACCTTTACCTTTACCTTTACAAACCCATATGGCAGCTCCTCTCCCAAAGCTGCTTGTAAAGGGTGAAATGATTCAAAGTTCAATAAAGATTCAGATGGGTAATCTTGTTGGTCTGAAGTAGCAAAACAAAATTTGAGTCCATGGCACCTTTAAGACCAGCAAAGTTTTATTCAAGATGTGAGCTTCCGTGTGCATGCTCACTTCCTCAGCCAATGGAACAAGAATCATAAGAGTACAACTATAAGAAGAGAGTATATTATTTGTACATTAGTACGCAGCATCACAAAGACATCCAGAAATATGCAGCATGATAATGAAGATTGGATAATGTCGATGCTTACATGCTTGGGTGGAGATGGATGGAGCTAGCAACAGATCTCTTTTAATTATTTCTTTCTACAACTGGGAAATCATCTGCCATTAATCACTAACCAAAATCACATTTTTAATCCCCCCTATGTGCACAACAATTGAACCCAAAGGACTGATTTTGTTATTCTAAGCAAGAAATGATCAGATCTTCATTATCATGCTGCATATTTCTGAATGTCTTTGTGACTCTGTTTATTAATTTACTACTAATTTACTCCTTATATCTGTACTCTTATGATTCTTGTTCCATTGTCTGAGGAAGTGAGTTTGCACTTGAAAGCTCACACCTTGAACTCAAAAGTTCAGTAAAGTATTCCTATCTGTAGATTTACTGTAAGAGAACACACTTAAAGTATTTTCTTCTCTCTGTATATATAATTCTGCAAATTGAGGAAGAATCACATATCTTGCTACATGAAATCTACTTCACAAAAGTTTGTGCATAAATTCATATTTAATATTTTTATATAACAAAAGGAACTTTGACTCTTTGAAACTTGTACCCTGAAAGTATTACTGATATCTAAGGTGTTATTGGACTGTATTCAATATTTAAGACATCACAATATTTTTTATGGTAATAGATAATATAACTCTAAGCAGCAGAAGATAAAGAGTTGGTTCTTATATGCCACTTTTCTCAACCTGAAGAAGTCTCAAAGTGGCTTACAATCGCCTTCCCTTTCCTCTCCCCACAACAGGCACCCTGTGAGGTGGGTGAGGCTGAGAGAGCCCTGATATTACTGCTTAGTCAGAACAGCTTTATCAGTGCTGTGATGAGCCCAAGGCCACCCAGCTGGCTGCATGTGGGGGAGCAAGGAATCAAATCCGGCTCACCAGATTAGAAGTCAGCACTCCTAACCACGACACCAAGCTGTTATAGAACCTCCTATATCCATAGAAGTCAATGGGTTTAGAAGGGAATTATTCTGCTGAAGATGGCATTGGAAATTGGCTAGCTTTCTGGAACAGGCAGAAAAAACTATACATGTTTAGTGGGAGTAAAAAATTAATACTAAATAGTCTTTTAATTCATGTTTTTTCAATACAAACAATTAAAAAATGTGGATGATGGCCTATGACCCAGGCAGCTGGTTATCAGCTGTCTATATCATACAAACAGGGGAAGCCAGCAAAGTGAGTTTACTAGAGAGTCCTCCCCCCAAAAAACCCCACCTGTACCCAATTGGAAACTTTTCACAAATTACACAGAAAATAATATCTTAAAAGGTTCACATACTCCACTGCCCAACCTTCTATTTAATTTGTTAGTGTTCTTTTGTTGAACATTAAATACTTCTTTTTACCATTTTCTATAGAATGTAAATGCCTTTGCAAATATAAAACCACTATGGAAATGAACTTTGTTGTTACTGTGCTGTCATGTATTGTTTTAAGCTTTGGGGATTCCAGTGAGGCCCAAAGGAAACAGAATGGAGCATCACCATCAGGGATATTAAGGCAGCTTTCTCCAGCAGCAGTATGTTTATGCAGGTGACTACATTGATGATATGACATGACAAACACATGCAAGCTAGTCATCAAAAGCGTGTTTGCTGCTACTCTCAAAGTATTAACAGAATCTTGGATTTTACCTGAATTTTAGTAAAGCTTTTGATAAGGTTCCCCATGATGTTCTGATGGATAAATTGAAGGACTGCAATCTGGATTTTCAGATAGTTAGGTGGACAGAGAATTGGTTAGAGAACCGCACTGAAAGAGTTGTTGTCAATGGTGTTTCATCAGACTGGAGGGAGGTGAGTAGCGGGGTACCTCAGGACTCGGGGCTTGGTCCGGTACTTTTTAACATATTTATTATTAATGATCTAGATCATGGGTAGTCAAACTGCGGCCCTCCAGATGCATTTGCTGGCAGGGGCTTCTGGGAATTGTGGTCCATGGACATCTGGAGGGCCGCAGTTTGACTACCCATGATCTAGATGAAGGGGTGGAGGGACTACTCATCAAGTTTGCAGATGACACCAAAATTGGGAGGACTGGCAAATACTCCAGAAGATAGAGACAGAAGATAGAGACAGAGTTCAACAAGATCTGAACACAATGGAAAAATGGGCAAATGAGAACAAGATGCAATTTAATAAAGATAAATGTAAAGTTCTGCATCTGGGTCAGAAAAATGAAAAGCATGCCTACTGGATGGGGGATACGCTTCTAGGTAACACTGTGTGTGAACGAGACCTTGGGGTACTTGTGGATTGTAAGCTTAACATGAGCAGGCAGTGTGATGCAGCGGTAAAAAAGGCAAATGCCATTTTGGGCTGTATCAACAGGGGCATCACATCAAAATCACAAGATGTCATAGTCCCATTGTATACGGCACTGGTCAGACCACACCTGGAGTACTGTGTGCAGTTCTGGAGGCCTCACTTCAAGAAGGACGTAGATAAAATTGAAAGAGTACAGAGGAGAGCAACGAGGATGATCTGGGGCCAAGGGACCAAGCCCTATGAAGATAGGTTGAGGGACTTGGGAATGTTCAGCCTGGAGAAAAGGAGGTTGAGAGGGGACATGATAGCCCTCTTTAAGTGGCTTTTCGCACACCTTCAAAATCGCACAATGGTTGCCAATTGAAAACGCTACTGATTTGCCATTATGCACAACGTCGTTGACAATCTGCCACACACCTGAAACCGATCCGCAAAAAGCGCTTCCTTGTAGCGCTTTCAGGGAAATCCCCAAAAGTGGATTCACCCTCCGGAAAGCGCTACACTCCTGCAACCAATCTGCAACACTAGCGGGAAAGTTCTGTGCGTTACCATTGTTGTGGTTTCTACAAAGTCCCTCCCCCTGGCTCTCTCCTCTGATCTTCCGGCAAAGCGATCGCCATTTTTTTTTTCTCCGAGCGAGCGAAGTTCAACCCACCAGCAAGCCTGTTTAGAGGCTTCTCCGGCTTCAGTCCCTCCCCAGAGCTGTTTAGTCACTAAGCACAAACAACAGACAAGCCCGTTTGCTGATGTATTTTCCCTTTATTTTTTACACTGTTTTCGGCCGAAAATCGGGCCCATGAGGGGGGGGATTTTTTTTTTTCACTCGGGGGGAGCGTGGCAACGATGAAACGACAGCTCAAACACACCTGCCAGCTGATGGGTCTCTCCGTTGCAACGAATCAACACATATTTGTTGCAATGGGTGTTTTTTTTTTTTTTTTTTAAACCTTTCTTAAAGGGAAAGGGGCTGTTTGGGAGCATGCTAACGGCTGCCCATTGGCTGCTTGACGGCCAGGGGCGGGACGAGCTTGGCAATAGCGCTTCCTTTCTAGCGATTTTTGCTGAGACCGGAAGCTTGTGGGAAACGATAGAAACGCAACTGGATTCCACTACAAAGTCAGGTATGCATAATGACGAATTGCACTATTTTAAATGGCGATTTTTCGTTCAGCAAACAATTTGCTACAAGGATCCCGGTGCGGAAAGCCCCTTTGTATTTGAAAGGTTGTCATTTGGAGGAGGGCAGGATGCTGTTTCTGTTGGCTGTAGAGGAAAGGGCACGCAGTAATGGGTTTAAACTACAACAATATAGGCTAGATATCAGGAAAAAAATTTTCACAGTCAGAGTAGTTCAGCAGTGGAATAGGCTGCCTAAGGAGGTGGTGAGCTCCCCCTCACTGGCAGTCTTCAAGCAAAGGTTGGATACACACTTCTCTTGGATGTTTTAGGATGCTTTGGGCTGATCCTGTGTTGAGCAGGGGGTTGACTAGATGGCCAACTCTATGATTCTATGATTCTATGATTCTATGAATCCGTGTGGGATTAAGGCTGGGTAGCAGCAGCAGCAGCAGCCATAGTGCAAAACACAACGTGTCACGCACACCACACAGCAAGCGGCAACCTTTCTGGCAACTGTACTGCAAGTCAGTTCCACAGTATTAGCTGTCTCCATTCTAAGCATCCCTCCCTGCCCTCGTCTCTAGCTTACTGAACTGCGTAACAAACAGTAGTGCAGCCTGGGAGAGACAGGCAGGACTGCTGCTGTCACAGACAAGTCCTTCTGCTTCTATGTCACAACCCTCCACTTGGTTGGCCCACTTTCTGCCCTCACACTGCAGATTGCAGATTGCCCATGGAGCTGATCTTGTGAGTCAGAATCCATGTATGGATCATGCAATGGGTCTTATCAATGGCATCATAACCACTATCTTTTTATTAGATTTTTTTTGTCTTAAAAAGAAAGAAAAGGCAGCGAGGAAAGGTAGCCAAAGGAAGAGGAGGCTGTATGAGATAGCTGTATACTTTGTCTTATCAATGTACAACAACCTACATTTTACACAACTCCCCCTTCTAGGCAACTATTCCAGAAGCATTGCCTTCTGTTCCAGCTGGCTGCCCTAGAAAGAAAAGTAGTAACTGTTTTATTTTAATAGGTATACCCTGCACTCTATTTAGCACAAAACGTCATTCAATAAGAGAAGAGAGCATAAAAAAACAAAACAACAATAATTAAACATCAAAGTAAAGAAAATGATTACTAATTTAACAATAACCTTCTCCTCAAATAAAGAACAGCAAATAAACTAACCATGCTCAGTGAAACACAATTATCATCATCTAACTGCTTGAACATAACTTGAAAATCAATAAGATTTTAGGTACAAAAGAACATTGGAACAGATCAGCCTGACACTGTTTTCTGAATTTCCCCAGGACCTCATTGGACAAGCCAGTGTATACGGAAAGGAAAGTCACTGAAATATACTGGCATATATTTTAGCTCTGGTTTTAATGATGAGCTGGGGTTTTGTTGTTGCATCTTTTAAAATACGATATTATCATGTTAATTAAAATTTGTTAACTACTTTGGTAGCCCTAGTGAGGGTACAAGGTCAGGTAGAAAAGGATCCTTCAAGCAAGTGAAATGGGTCAGATCTGAGCACGGTGAATCTTTAATAAGAGTGGTGAGCCTTCAAGTCTATGGGTCCCCAACTGTAGAAAACATTAATCATTAAAATCTTCACCCTTGAATTTCATAGTGTATGATTAACAATTATAAGTAGGTCTCGTGTTGCAGGTTGTACCTTAAGTTAGGTCCTTGTTCTGAAATAGCTAAATGGCACACTGCCAGAGAGTTTAGAAAAGACTAAAGTTACACATAGCCCTAAACTTCTTAACTGAAAGCTACCATTTGCGGTCCACGGCTAAAATGTGGGTGGAGGAACACTTTAACCCATATATTCTCTGCCAGTATTGGTTTCTCTATGTATTATAGCTTATTGAGAGATTTCTTGGCCTCCCAGTCCTACCTCCAATAATACACCATACAGGAAAAGGAGAAAAATGGTGAGGAAACTGCCAACATGGAGTTTCAGAAGAATCCTAGAACACTGAACTAATGGGCTTAGACCACTTTTGGGTTTCTGCTTGGCTGGCAGCCCAAGCAGTATATAGTTTGTGACCAACTGCAATACTGGTGCATATATCTGCCACATTCACACATCAAAATATTACATGGTTTAGATGTACAACTAATCCATTTAAGTTTACATGCAAAAGAAATATACCCAGTTGCCCATGCACGTAAGAATATGTAAAGTGAAGTGGAGAGCAACCTCGAAGGGGAACTAGGAAGCAGGGGGATCCTTAGGGTTCTGTTTCAATGCACAACAGGTTAAGAAACTATGATGAGGACATTTTAAAATACTCTGTTTAAAAGCAAAATTTTGTTTAGTCCCCAGGCAAATGATGCTCAATGTTGCAAGGGATAATCAGTGCATTGCCGATGTCCCCAACGTATCTAGACCCCACAGCAACCTAGCTAGAAGCACAGAAATATGCCATTAAGAACAGAGGATAGTTATTTTCATTCATACTGAAGCAGCCTGAGTTAAGGCTGCAAACTCTCAATAGAAAGAATTTGCCACTAACAATGAACAGGTCATTTCACACATCAAATGTTTCAAACCCATGTTGCCACAGGAAAAGCACACCATTCTCAGCTATTTAGCTCCAGGGCAACATGGAGTACACGTAGACAAGGCAGAATAGAAATGTTTGAACAAATAAGTAAAGGCCGGATAGCTGTTGCACTATGAACAAAATATTGTTGAAACTTGGGAGCCTCTTGAAATACTGGTTTGAAGTTCTATAAGCTTACAGATTTGTTTGGTTCTTCTTTTTGGAAATTGCAACTGCACAAGGATTGGATGAGGATTGGATTTAGAACACAACTGTGGAGTGCTGTTTTTCCAGCAAAAGTCCACAAAGATAATACTTGCAGCATTAAGCAAAACATCTACATTGGCTGCAGGTTGCCTCTATGTTTCCTCAAAATTGGGGTAGAACCTAAAAAATCAGTGTGGGGAGGGAACAGTTAGCTCCTGCTCTCCACAGGGCCCCACTGTGAATCAGGACCTCCATACCTACAGTTACTACACTGGAAAGTCAATCAAAGACCTTCCACTCTCTTATCTGGTTTGACCCCAATGGTTAAAAACAAATCCTGCAAAAAATCCCGACGCCTGAGGTTTGAATTCAGCACTCTAAAAGTGTTTATTTAAAATATCCAGATCTCACTCAAAATAATAAGATCTCGTTTTCATCCACAGCCCTGTTTCCCAAAATATTCTATTCATTGCTGAAGTAACATATCCTAAAACGGTGGTGTCTCCCTTTTGATGTGTACACGGTAAGGGTTGGGGTTTTTTTTTTGGGGGGGGGAGATTTGACCAAGCACAGCAAAGCTCCCTTCCCTTTGGAATTTTCTCCTCCCACAATAATTATTTTGCCGGTACAAAATGCAAATGTGCACTTGGGGGGGGGGAAATATAATTGTTCTGTCAGTTTCTAACTGTGTCTGCCGCCTGCTGGAGTAGGAAACACAGGAGAAGGGGGAGGAGGAGGGT
This sequence comes from Paroedura picta, assembly GCF_049243985.1. Taxonomy (NCBI): domain Eukaryota; kingdom Metazoa; phylum Chordata; class Lepidosauria; order Squamata; family Gekkonidae; genus Paroedura; species Paroedura picta. The sequence goes on from NC_135369.1 coordinate 135,135,368, forward strand.
AGAATCACTGCATACAGCTGCAAAAGAGGAAAGGAGAAAATAACTCCCCTTCATCCACATCACTTCTAAGAACAATTACATTTTAAAAGCAAGGAGAACATTTATCAGACGGATTTGGAGTGAGGTCAGTTCTGTGAATTTGTAAGGAGTTTTTCTCCTGTTACCTTGGTAACGGCTACCTTGGCACCCTTGTTGATAAGCTGCACAACATGATCCACTTGCCCTTTATACGCAGCTATGAGAAGGCGTTCTGAAAGCACGGCGACCACATCCTGCTGGCTCATGAATCAGGAGAGAATGACTTTCAGGATAAGCAATGGGCAAGCTCCTTCAGCCCAAAACAAAAGCTTCACATCAGTCCACTGGCGGAGCACAGAGGGACCCCAGTTTGGCAGAAGGCTGGCTCTGTTGCTATGCCATCTTCTGGATCTGTAGATTGGGGGAATGGAGAAGAGAAACCATCAGTCAAATCTTGGAAACAAAACAAAACAGCTGCAATTATTCCTCCTTTAGAAATCCCTTGAAAAGCAAGTAAGAGCTGCAAAAAAACTGCTCGGATTTCCATGCACAACAGACCAGACGAGATTAGACTTTTGATACATTTGTCTGCTCACCAATGAGTTTAACAATTACTACAGTACATAAATGGTATCATAATCCTAACCCCAGATCCGAGCAATGTGTGAAACACGAGGTGAGCTTCTGAGCTGTTCGGAAGCCATCCTTCTTCTCCCATTTGCTCCAGGATGCTCATTTGCAAGCTCGCTCTCCCTCCGGAGCTTTTCCCATTAGTGGGCAGAAGTGCTGTGTCTCCTCCCTTTCTGATCTGCTCTGCTCATTTTCACAGTGTGCAGCCTCCTGCGTATGTAGGTACCAATCAATTACCCCAAGCCTAAATGTCTTCCAACTGGAACCTCATTATTGTTAAGCACATCGTAGAACTGACTCAGTCCAGTGCGTTGCTGTATAGATCACTTAACAGCCAGAGAGTATAGTTCACAAAGAGGAATTAAAGAGCAAATGAATAAATAAAACAATCCAATGTTCTCTCTATGATGTGCCAGTTCTGAATGGCTGACTTGCCACATTCACTTACCATGTACTGGTTTTTTGTTTGTTTCTCCAACTACCTTCATAGGTCTAAAACAAGGAATGCATTCAAAAACCACAGAAATTTCTGCCAGTTCCTTAATCATCCACACAGAACTCAGAAAGCTGGTTCACCAATTCTGCCATGGGAAACAGAGTCTTGCCTGACTTGTGCGGGGCCACTCTCTGAATTTATATCCAAGTAAAGAACAGAAGCCAGATGACACATGCCTCCCCCCAAAAAATTTTTTCCCATGGATGTAAATGATATTACCTAAACTCAATTACACCCTACCTAGCTGACTAGATAAACAAAGTAAGCGATCACATTTCTACAATGTTTTACAGATGCTACAGTTGCCAGTCACATGTAGAATCATCAGGAAATCGCTTTTGTCTACAGATCTCCTACCTGTACCCGCTTATTTACTGATGGCTGAGATGGTCTTGAATCCAAAAGCAGTACTTAACTATATTGTCACTGATAACTAGATTGTGGGGACTTGCCTGTGAATCCTTTCAGAAGCAAAGAAAGGCAAACATTCTGTTTTTAAAATATAAAGAGAACAGGAATAAAGTAACAACTCCTGAATGTGAGCCACTTTGGGTTGGGAAACTGCTATAGGGGAAAAGAAGTTGGTTCTATTTTTCACTACTCCTTCGAGTCTCAAGGTGGTGGCATACAATCGCCTTCCCTTCCTCTCCCCACAACAGACACCCTGTAAAGTAGGTGGGGCTGAGAAAGCTCTGAGAGAACTGTGAATGACCCAAGGTCACCCAGCTGGCTGCATGTGGAGAAGGACTGGGAAATCAAATCCCGTTCTCCAGATTAGAGTCCACTGTTCTTAACCACTATGCCAAACTGGCTTTCAGTTTTTAGATCTGTTGCCCAAGACCAGCCCAATTTCCATATACTGTGGTGTTGATCCATTTTGAGTGCCCACATTCTTAGGAATTTTCCCATCAGAGAGTACCAAGCAGAAGTACAATCCAAAGTCTTCTTGCTGTCATATGTCCACCACATGGAATTAATATCACATGGACTGGGCATTAGATATCATTGATACAGTGATGAATTAGACCATATGAATTTTCCAAAACAAGATGGTTCAGTACATGAGATTATGAATTTACTGTAAAAGTGTGCCAACGAGTATCCAGTTCAGGGCTTTGGCAAAAAAAATAATAAAGGGGGGGGGGGTTGCCTTCCAAAGTAACTATCAGCCTGAGCAGAAGGCAACAGATTTGAAAACTGAAACACTCTTTTCAGTCACTCATGAGAACAAACTAGACTTAGTTATGAAAGCACACAAGAAGTATACTTGAACTGACAATACAAATTGGTCCTGCAGACTCACAGCAATGAGGGAGTGATGTAATCATCTCCCAGATAATTAAATCCAACAATATCTTTCAATGACTCATTCATGGTTGCAAAGTAAAAAAAGTATATCTCAATGTATCAAGACTGGGTCATTTCTCATCCCATCCCTCACCATCTGGCTGCTTGGTTTTGGACAAGATTAAGTTTCCAGACTGTTTTTAAAGGCAATCCCATGTCAAGCACATTACTGACTCCAGGCACCTGTTAAGGACTGGCACAGACCCGCCTGTCTTTGCCTGTACAAAGAAGTAGAGCAGGATGCAATTGCATATTGGTGGCACCTTGCTCCCTAATCTTCTGATGATCTTTCCCACCCACTTTTGTGTAGAAGTTAAACAGCATGGACAACAAGACAGAACCCTCCAGGTCCCCATAGCATCAATGCATGGGGTTGAGCAGAACCACCAAAGCATCCCACCCTGCCAACACAGCCAGCCTCTCCAAAAGGATGCCACAACTGATGGCACTGGATGCTGAGGAAAGGACCAGGAGAACCAACATGTATGCAGTCACACTACTAGTCTCTTGGAGAAGACCATCAGTCAGGGTGACCAAGGTGATTTCTGTCCCAAACCCTGGCCTGAATTGGGACTGAAACAGGTCTAGATAATCTCTCTCCTCTAAGATTGCCTGAAGCTGATTAGCCAACCAACTGCTCTAGTATTTTGCCAAGAACTGAATGTTGTTCATTAGGCATTAGGGAAGCCATCTTCAGGATGGATTTCATGACTGCCTATTTCAAGGTGATTGTTACTGCACTATCCCACAATGAGGCATTTATTGCCTCCTGAGGCCAAATCAACCAACCCAAGATGGCTAATACCAACAGCTACGAAGGTTAAGGGTTTAGTTTAGATGTGGTGGGACAGACACTTATGAGCAGCCAGCATGGTTTAGAGCAGGGGTAGTCAAACTGCGGCCCTCCAGATGTCCATGGACCTCAATTCCCAGGAGCCCCTGCCAGCAAATGCTGGCAGGGGCTTCTGGGAATTGTAGTCCATGGACATCTGGAGGACCGCAATTTGACTACCCCTGGTTTAGAGGTTAAGAGTGACAGACTCTAATCTGGAGAACTGGATTTGATTCCCCACTCCCCCACATGCAGTCGGCTGGGTGACCTCGGGTTAGTCACAGTTCTGTCAGAGACGAAAGGTGTTTGCAAGCTGCTTTGGGACTTCTTCGGGTAGTAAAAAGCATGGTATAAAAAATCTTTTACTTCTTTTTTCATCCGCTCTTCCCAACTGAAAGTCATCCATTCAACTAGGACTACAAGGATCCCTAATGGCCTTCTGAGATTGAACTGCACCAACTGTGGAATCTAAGTCATGATGGATGCAAGCAATTTAATCCACAAAAGCACCAGAGCAGGGCCTGTATGTCTTTCAGATCTACATTATCAGGAGCCCGGGATAAGAGAGTAAATGTTGCCATTAAAATAAAATTAGATACAAAAAAGTGACATGCTCATATGCTGTCATGATATTAATGGCCTAACCAATTTTCCCTTGCAGCCTGCTTTTCTCCCCATAGTCCAGTATCTAGATAATGATCACATACTCAGCATTTTTTACTCTGTCTTTTTTTACTTTTGGGAAGAGTAAGCTACTACTATTTTACTGCAAGTGTCAGTGCCAGGAATGCAGGAAGCCAACAGACAGAGCAAGGGGCACAGAATCAGGGGCCAAGCATAAAGTCAAGTATCAACACCATGAAAGTGGAAATCAATTATGCCAGTTTGTCCAGCAGGAACCAAAATTCCAAGGAAGTCCAATGGTCAATATCAGAAAAGTAGGAAAGAAGATCAACACACTGGGATAAAGTGGTAACACCATAGAACTTAACAGGAATCCACATCTTCCTTAGGGCTTTGTGGTGATTCTTCTTGCAGAAAATCAGTGTGCCTCTCATTCTGAGGCAGTGGGTTGACTACACAGTCTAGGACCATGTATCTGCGCTCTGTGGGTACTGCGGGGCTTGTGGGAGCTTCTGGCATTCTGCAGGGCCTGCAAGATGGAGCTCTTCTGCCAAGATTACGGTTGAGGCCAGTGCTGTAGAACATCGGATGCCCCCCCCCGGTTATTTTTACCATCATGCTGTCATTTACTGTTTTTGTTAATTTAATTGGGTTTTTTAATGGGAGTTTTATTGTATGGCGGTTTTATCATGTAATCTGCCACAAGCTGGTTAGCCAAGAGTGGCGGGGAATGAATGAATGAATGAATGAATGAATGAATGAATGAATGAATAACCCAGGTTGATAAATAAAAATCAGTATTTGCCATGAAGGTCCTATGAAATAAAAGGCATAAGTGACCCAGAATTTCAAGTGCAGTTACCTTGGGAATTCACATACAAAGGGTTTACAGAAAAGTACATAGTGAGACTTTGTGGAGAACTAGGTTTTCCAGTTTTATTAGGCAACAATTTGGCTTTGCGAACAACAGGAACTGCAGTTGCCAGCATTAGGTCTCAGGCTTCGGAAGGGCAGAAATCACCAGCCAAGAAACAGACTGTGCTAGCTGATCCCAGTGAAAGCGAAGTTTTGGAGCTTCAAATGGGTACCATGCCTCAGAGTCCACCCTCCAAAGCAGCCATTTCTGCCTGGCGAGGTGATATTTATAGTCTGGAGATGAGTAGTAATTCCAGGAGTTCTCCGGGCCCCACCTGGAGGTTGGCTAACCCTGGGTTGGGAATATTCCATGAAAGAGGGGCCTCAAAAGGGTATAATTCCTCCACAGCCACCCAACCAGCTACATAGTGCTCCTGGCCTTTTTCAGGTCAAGAAAACATTGCAGAGAGGAAGTAAGGTTGCCAGAAAGATGTAGGTTCATGTATTGGAATTTCCTAGGAGTGCTTGAACCTAATTTGGATCAGGACTGTGGTGGGCAAAGAGACCTCCTCTTTGGGTTGCCAGCTTCTAAAACCCACAGCAAACCATGAGTTAGCACCCATTGTATTACAGTATGCAACGGGCTTGACTATTTGTAGATCAATATAAACATAAAATACTTGAAACCCTTTAAGCCAATACCTTTATTTTAAAAAACCTTTGCTTTTGATATATACGAAGTAATCATTATAAAATATATAATCAGTCTTAAGTTTCACATTTTCTATTTGTGAGTCTTTTTTTCCATATTTTCACAGCCAAACCGAAAAGGATGTTATTTGAAAAAGGACCTTCAGTTTTTAACAGCAGCACTTCCTGTACAATATCAGATGGCCCAATACAGTCATTAAATTTTTCCTCTAATAATAGAAACATAGGCATACCCAGGCAGTTAATTTTTCTCAAAGGCAGTTTTGTTTTAATTATTCATGTTTTATATAAAGTTTGCAGAGCTATACTGATATAATTTAAACAACAGAATATGAAGCTATTTGTGAGACAGATTAAAATATGCACATACTTTTGTATTATTATTTTAATGGAGATTTCACATGATTGTTTTTAGGGGTGTGCAAAAAACAGCAGCAGCAGCAAAAAAAAAAAACTGGCATTTATTGAGTTAGGGTATACTGAACCAGAAAAATATCAGTATTTCCCAATATTCCCAAATCCTAATATCAGAATGGTATTGGGATTTGGCAAATAATCTGGAATTCTGAACATTTTAAACTCTGGGGCATTTAAAGGGACCATTTAAAGGGAATTCACTTGAAGTCTCACAGTTTAGAATGAATTGACTCCAAGGCAGTTAAAGGATTTGGATTCAAACTTCACTGGAGTGGAGAAGAAACTGCAGGCTCTGCAATGGGATGGAAAACATTTATCTGCCCCTTGCAGACCAGAACAGGAGAGTGTCTGCTGGTGGAAGGTTTAAAGTTAAACCACACACCCCAGCAGAAGTTGCCTGCCTGCTGTAAGGCAATCCCTGATGGGCAGACTCATCGATATGCTAGGTTTAAATGGTCAGCAGCCATTCCAGTGATCCATTTCACACACACCCCTTCCAAGTAGAAGGAAGCACAAAGGGCCACTGGTATGGCTAGAAGTCATTCTGCTCATCTGTTTAACATCCTTCCATTTAGAAGCAGGGGTGGGGGAAGCAAAATGGAGGGCTTAAATTCCCCTCCCCTGTATTTTTCTGTCTTGCAATACTAACTAGCAGTGCAATTCTAGGAACACTTACCTCAGAGTAAGCCCAGATGAATAGTCTTGAACAGGATACTGAGTAGACTTTTTTAGGATTATATTCTAGGCAATGTTTTGGGGATACTGAGTAGCAGACCCTCCTCCCCCCCCCACCCCGCAACAATTCCAATGCCTTTCAGCCCCATAATTTCAGTAACAATAAAAGCTGAAATGCAAAGTGGCAATACAACACAGTCTATGGTAAAGAGATTTAATCTCAAATTGTACACTGTACATTTCCAAAGGATGACACAATATGAAAAGGATTTCACCAGACACATGAACAATATAGGGCCCCAACAGTTTCTGGTGGCCTAGGGTGCTTTTCTTCTTCTGCTCGACCAAGACTTCCCAGTTCCTCATTTAATGTATGCAGTGTTGCTCATTAGAGTGGTTTCCCTCTGCCATATAAGCTAGAGAAAGCAACTAGAGCAGGTGCAGACCACCAGCCAGGAGGTGGCATTGGATTCCTGCCAACACTATCTGCAGAACACTTAGCATGAGAAGGGGAAACCAGGCTGTTTTCACCACGCCAGGGAAACAGAAGGTCAATAAAAAAAAAAACTTGCTTTTGCTGTTCTGCCTTCAGTGTGGAGATCCATATATCATATTTGTGACAATAACAAGTTATACCACTGACACTACGTGTAACTCTACAAGTCCTTTAAAACGGGGGTCGCCTCGGTAACGGCCTGCCACGCCTGTCTCTCCCCCACCCGCAGCAAGAAGCTCACCAGGCTGCGAGAAAAGCGGCCACCAAAGCGGCCGCTTCGCTCGCAGCCCGGCTAGCTTTTTGCTGCGAGGGGGGGGAGAGGCAGGCGTGGCCGCCGGCGGACACAAACGCACATGCGCGGAGCTGCTGCGTGTGCGCGTTAGCGCCCTCTGGTGGTGAAAACAAGATTGTTTCTCTTCTTAATAAAACTATTTTAAGTGCCATTAATCTTACTAAATGGTTTTAGTTTTATGGGTACATGAAGAAGAGTTGGTTCTTATATGCCACTTTTCTCTACCCGAAGGAGTCTCAGTGGCTTACAGACGCCTTCCCATTTCTCCCCCCCCCCCAACAGACACCATGTGAGGTGGGTGAGCCTGAGAGAGCTCTGATATCACTGCTCGGTCAGAACAGCTTTACCAGGGCTGTGAAGAACCCAAGGTCATCCAGCTGGCTGCAGGTGGAGCAGCGGGGAATCAAACCCAGCTTGCCAGATTAGAAGCCGCCATTTTTACCCACTACAGCAATCTGGGTCTCTTGGACATATTTCAATGGTTTATAGCGGAAGTGGGTATTTATGATAAATTTTACTAATCTTTTAAATAAATTAACTCCAGCAAAAAACTGATAAAATGTTGGCATATGCAAGATCTCTAGTGTTCATGATTCAAAAGCACATGAAGAATATCCTACTAGGGTTATCAGAAGAGATGTGTATCCTGATATTTTTCAAATAATCTCCTTCCGTGTTCTGATTGGCTCAGTTGAAACCTTCCTGCTCCTTTGAACGCATTTCCTTCCTGCTGGCCTCCATAACAGACAGAATGAATGCAGAACAACATTTAGACAATTAGTTAGGACTCTTTCTATTAAAAAGCTGTTTCTCTAAATAAAACTTATTGTTTTAACCATCTTAGTGCTTTACCCCCTTTGCATATTTAAACTCTGCAAAAAAAATGAAATAAAGATAGGAAAAGGCAAGCAGGAAGCTTACTCTTAGCTGTTGAACAAAGGATAGTTAAGATCTGAACCATACCCATTTTCTCCAGGTAACCGATCCGTGTAGTTTGGAGAAATGAGCTGCAATTACAGGAGACCTCAGGTCCTACCTGGAACTTGGCATCCCTAGAGATAGTGCAGTTTGTATGAGGATTCATACACTCCAGAAACAGAAAGGTCACCGAAACACCTACTAGAGAACAAAAACACTAGTATCTTCCAAAGGGGAAGAAGAGAGTTAAATTAACACACATATATATTCCTTCATGGGTTTCTAAGCAGAGGAAGAGTGAAAAAATATATATATTTGCAAAATATCTTATTAGTGGCTGCTTCATCGAGCCGAGATCTATTTGGTAAGCAGCAAGATATCTTATGGTGGGAACAGGGTAAGGGAACTACCACTCTCTTGAAATGGGATATTACAAGGATAAAAATATATCAAGCAAGCAATGCTGGATCAGACCAAAACTTCTATCTTAGACCAACATTCTGTTCCTAACAGTAGCCAGCAGAGAACCATCTTAAAAGTAGGCCACAAAGACGACAACTCTTCCTGTTTTAGTCCCCCAGAATTTGGTATTCGGAAGTACCAATCCCAAGTACTGACTAATGACCAGGAAATAATTCCCCCCTCAAAGATGCACTAAAGAAAAACAAATCTAAAATCAACTGGCAGATGTAGATTAATCTATGCAACAGGCAATGGGGGTGGCTTTATCACTGCACAGCAGTGAGGAGACTACAGCTAACAACACTAATAAAAAACTGATTTCCTGTTTATGCAACTACAACTGGAATAGGAGAACAGTGACTTAAGGTCAATTTACCATGAACTGCTGGTGTGTAATTATGGTGTAGTAAGAATAGCTTCAGTTTACTTAAAACCAAACAACTGGCAGATTGCTGCATTTCACTTTTGAAATGGTTAATGGTCATAACTGGTCAATGGTCTTAACTGAAAAATTAATCCTCAGAGAGACAATTATCCTTTTTCTTTCATCCCCTAAAAAAGTCTCAAGCCATCTGTCTTTCTTAAGCAGTGAAATATAGACAATGAAAACAGATGGTTTTAACCTATTTCCAGTGTCCAGATAAACACTGACGAAGCCTCACAAGGGAAGCCACAAATTTAAGGTGCTACTAGACTCTTGCTCTTTTCTACATATAAACAGTAGATAAATTATGTACGTAGAGCTATTTCACAGACAAAATATTGTCACTTCGCCACGAATTTGAGGCCCTTGGCTGCCTTTGGAGGAGTGCTTTAACAGTTTTCAATGTCTTGTGCAGGCCGATATTGACAGGCTGTTCAGAGAGGCTGACCACAAGTCCTCTAGACCAGTGGTCCCCAACCCCCGGGCCGTGGCCCGCTGTCAGGCCGCGAAGGCCTCGGCGCTGGGCCGCAGCTCCCTCTTCCTGCCCCCCCACAGCGAAAAGCTCGCCAGGCTGCGAGCAAATCGGCTGCTGAAGCGGCCGATCAGCTTGCGGCCCAGCAAGCTTCTTGCTTTGGGAGGGGGCGGGAAGAGAAGCTTGCCAGGCCGCAAGCTAATCGGCCGCTTTGGCGGCCGATTTCCTTGCGGCCTGGAGGGGCGGGGAGAGGGAGCCGTGGCTGCCGGCATGCCGGCGGCGCAAACGCGCACACGCAGACTTGCCGCACATGCGTGTTTGCGTACGTCGGGGGTGCAAACACGCACGGACGGCAAGTCCGCGCATGCGAGTTTACGCCGGGGCTGCCACGCACGCGCGGGGCCCCGGGTCACCCTCTTCCCGCACCCCGGCGCAGTGGTCCGCAGCCTGACAAAGGTTGCGGACCACTGCTCTAGACCAGTGGTCCCCAACCTTTTTACCACTGAGGACCGGTCAATGCTTGACAATTTTACCGAGGCCTGGGGGGGGTAGTCTTTTGCCGAGGGATGTCACCGCCACCTGAGCCCCTGCTCCACTTGCTTTCCCACTGGTGCCCCTGACATCCTGTCACCTGCTGGGGAGCACTGCCAGCAGCAGCTGCGCAGTGCCATGCTAGGGGGGGAGCCCCAGCCATGGCTGCTGCTGGAGAGCACTAAAGGTGAGCCGGTGGCAGAGTAGCCCCCGAAGCAGCAGCTGGGGAGGCGGATGAGGAGCCGCAGCCCAGTACCAACTGATCCACAGACCAGTACCGGTCCCCGGACCGGGGGTTAGGGACCACTGCTCTAGACCAGTGGTCCCCAAACGTTTTTGGGCCAGGGACTGGGGGGAGAGGGAGGCTCGGGGACTGGAGGGGAGGGACGCGCAGGCACTGGTGCGCTGGCGGGCGCAAACGCACAGGCACGGAGCTGCTACACTGGCGCCCGTGCCTCCCCCCCGCAGCGCGCGCTCGCTGTGCCAGGAGCGATCAGCCAATCGCTCCTGGCGCAGCAAGCGCCATGCCACGGGGGGAGGGAGGTGCACCCACTGGCACGCCAGTGTCCGCACCTCCCTCTCCCCCACCATGGCCCGGGACCAAGGGCTCCATGGCCCGGGACCGATCCACAGCACAGGGGTTGGCTCCTGAAAACGAGCAACAAGGAGGTAGGAGGACCACTTGGGGAGCTAATAAACCTATCCCCTCTACAGCCATGGCTGCTGCTGGAGAGCACTAAAGGTGAGCCGGTGGCAGAGTAGCCCCTGAAGCAGCAGCTGGGGAGGCGGATGAGGAGCCGCAGCCCAGTACCAACTGATCCACAGACCAGTACCGGTCCCCGGACCGGGGGTTAGGGACCACTGCTCTAGACCAGTGGTCCCCAAACGTTTTTGGGCCAGGGACTGGGGGGAGAGGGAGGCTCGGGGACTGGAGGGGAGGGACGCGCAGGCACTGGTGCGCTGGTGGGCGCAAACGCACAGGCACGGAGCTGCTACACTGGCACCCATGCCTCCCCCCCGCAGCGCGTGCTCGCTGTGCCAGGAGCGATCAGCCAATCGCTCCTGGCGCAGCAAGCGCCATGCCACGGGGGGAGGGAGGTGCACCCACTGGCACGCCAGTGTCCGCACCTCCCTCTCCCCCACCATGGCCCGGGACCAAAGGCTCCATGGCCCGGGACCGATCCACAGCACAGGGGTTGGCTCCTGAAAACGAGCAACAAGGAGGTAGGAGGACCACTTGGGTAGCTAATAAACCTACCCCCTCTACAGGGACCTTCCTAGACAGTCTGAAAGAGGAAGTAGTTTGCCCTCTATTGAAAAAACCATTGTTGGATCCTTGGGACCCAGCCAGTTAATGACTCCTCAGTACAGCTTCAGAAGGTATACTGTTTGGCATGATATTCCCACACAGTTCCCTCTCATTCTCAAACTCCACCAATCTCCTTGAATTTCCCAAACCGGAGTTCAAAATCATATTATGCGTTTGTAATGTAACACTGGTGCTATGCTGGTGTCAAGTTACATCATGTTGTGCTTCCATCATGTCGTACTTGTTAGATGCTTTTGACATGCTATGATATTTTACATCTGATCTGTGATTTGATTCTTGTCAATGGTCATTCCTTTGCATACATTCCATCGGAGATATATAAGGCCTTTTGATCTTCAGCCTCTATGCCTAGGTTTTGATTCATGTCTAAACCAGCGGCCCCCAACCCCCGATCTAGGGACCAGGACCGGTCCGTAAACTGGGACCGGTCTGTGGATCAGTTGGTACCGGACCGCAGCTCCTCCTCCCTGGCTGCTGCCTTGGGGGCTGCCCTGCCACTCTGCCACCTGCTCACCTTTGGTGCTCTCCAGCAGCCATCATGGCTGGGGCTTCCCCTCGCCATGGCACTGCACAGCTGCTGCTGGCAGCGTCCTCCAGCAGGCGGGGGAAAGTCAGCTGGCGGAAAAGCAAGTGGAGAAGAGGCTCAGGTGGCAGTGGTGACGTCCCTCGGCAAAAGACTACCCCCCCAGGCCTCAGTAAAATTGTCAAGCATTGACAGGTCCCCGGTGATAAAAAGGTTGGTCTAAACCATTTGGCACAGGGAGGCTGGGGGCAAGGGAGGGGCCAGGGGCAAAGGATATATAAAGGAATAGTTTGATTAGGATCTTAGCAAAGTTCCTGTGATGGCAAGTTTATTATTCTTTATTATGCTTTCATTTCATAAACGAAGCCTGATTATTGGGGGTAATCAGAGATTCTCATGATGCTGCTGGGAGACTGGGACAGAGAAACTAAGGGGAAACCTGGGCTGAATCTGCACGGAGCTTTAATTCCAATCCCAGGTCAATTCAGTCCTTGTCGTCTACACAATGCGATTTCCATTTTGATTTGGGGTTATTTAAATTTTCCCTATACAACAAGCAGGATTGGTCCAGAGTGACCCTACTTTCCCCCCGCAATATCCTGGAGTGGACATAACCCTTGATATTTGAAAAACTGGCATGAGTAAAGGGGCAGGTCTCTGCTTGTTTCGAAATAACTTGCTGCCTCGAGCCTCCAATGCTGTAGAAAAGCCCTGATTAGCCAGGGTGCCAGTTTAAAGGCTTCCTCATTCCCAAGCTGTAAGGTTTCCCTTAAAGGGGAAGCCCTAACTTATCTCATCAGAGGATTGCCTCTTGGATTTATTCCCCCTCTTCTGCTGTCCCCAATCCTCTTCTCCCCCCCCCCTGACTTTCAAGAAAGGATAGAGGCTCCTGCTGCACTTGGCTCCCCCCCTTCTGAGCTTCCCTAATCACGTGCAGAAGACTTTTCTGTTTCAATGGGGAGGGGAGGAGACCCGAGTTCAAATCAATCTGGATTCAGCAGGATCCACAACAAAATAAACAAAGTAAGTGCAGGATCAGCCCTGCCATGAGAAAGCCTTATTGTCTCTGTGCTCTACTGGCAGCGGCAGCAGCAACAGGGAAAATACACAAGCCTGTTCTTGAGTGGAAAACACCACATGATTAGTAGTAATACCTACGATTAAATTCACAAGAGTTCTCAGGAAAACTCTGGGAGCCACCCTTCCCTGGGGGCAGATTATTTTAATACAATCTCCACTGTTGCAAAGGCAATATGCCTAAATTCCATTGGGTCAACAAATGTCCTATGAGTTAATCTCTTGTGCATCCTCATTGGATGACTGTCATTTTGCACAGAACAATAATATAAGCTGTCAAATTGTTGTTAGGTGCAAAGTCGTGTCCAACCCATGGCGACCCCATGGACAATGATCCTCCAGGCCTTCCTGTCCTCTACAATTCCCCGGAGTCCATTTAAGTTCAATGCTTAATGGACTGCTTCAATGACTGCTTCAGTGACTCCATCCAGCCACCTCATTCGCTGTCGTCCCCTTCTTCTTTTGCCCTCAATCACTCCCAGCATTTGGCTCGTCTCCAGGGAGTCCTTCCTTCTCATGAGGTGGCCAAAGTATTTGAATTTCATCTTCAGGATCTGGCCTTCTAAGGAGCATTCAGGACTGATCTCCTCTAGGACTGACCGGTTTGTTCACCTTGCAGTCCAAGTGACTCGCAAGAGTCTTCTCCAGCACCAGAGTTCAAAAGCCTCAATTCTTTGACGCTCGGCCTTTCTTATGGTCCAACTTTCACAGCCATACATTGCAACTGGGAAGACCATAGCCTTGACTAAACGCACTTTTGTTGGCAGGGTCTCTGCTTTTTAGGATGCGGTCTAGATTTGCCATAGCTTTCCTCCCCAGGAGCAAGTGTCTTTTAATTTCTTTGCTGCAGTCCCCATCTGCAGTGATCTTGGAGCCCAGGAAAATAAAATCTGTCACTATCTCCATTTCTTCCCATCTATTTGCCAGGAATTGAGAGGGCCAGATGCCATGATCTTCGTTTTCTTGTTGTTGAGTTTCAAGGCAACTTTTGCACTTTCCTCCTTCACCCTTATCAACAGGCTCTTTAGTTCCTCTTCACTTTCTGCCATTAGAGTGGTATCATCTGCATATCTGAGGTTGTTGATATTTCTCCCTGCAATCTTGATCCCAATTTGTGACTCCTCTAACCCCGCCTTTCTCATGATGTGCTCCGCATACAAGTTAAATAGGCAAGGCGACAGTATACAGCCTTGCTGAACTCCTTTCTCAATTTTGAACCAATCAGTGATTCCATGCCCGGTTCTCACTGTTGCTTCTTGACCTGCATATAGGTTTCACAAGACACAGATAAGATGCTCTGGTATCCCCATCTCTTTAAGAACTTGCCACAATTTGTTGTGCTCCACACAATCATAGGCTTTAGCATAGTCAATGAAGCAGAAGTAGACGTTCTTCTGGAACTCCCTAGCTTTCTCCATGATCCAGAGTATGTTGGCAATTTGATCTCTAGTTCCTCTGCCTCTTCGAAATCCTGCCTGTACTACTGGAAGATCTCGGTCCACATATTGCTGGAGCCTAGCTTGGAGGATTTTGAGCATAACTTTGCTAGCATGAAAAATGAGTGCAATGGCGTGGTAGTTTGAATATTCTTTGGCATTGCCCTTCTTTGGGATTGGAATGTAAATTGACCTTTTCCAATCCTGTGGCCATTGTTGAGTTTTCCAAATTTGCTGGCATATTGAGTGTAGCACTTTTATTGCATCGTCTTTTAAGATTTTGAATTGTTCAACTGGAATGCTGTCACCACCACTAGCTTTATTGTTGCTCAGACTTCCTAAGGCCCATTTGACTTCACATTCCAGGATGTCTGGCTCCAGGTCAGTGACTACCCCATCGTGGTTATCAGGGATGTTAAGCTCACTCTTGTATAGTTCCTCTATATAACTTTGCCACCTTTTAAAATTTCTTCTGCTTCTCTGAGGTCCCTTCCATTTCGGTCCTTTATCATATCCATCTTTGCATGAAACATTCTCTTCATATCTCCAGTTTTCTTGAAAAGATCTCTGGTCCTCCCCATTCTATTGTTTTCTTCTATTTGTTTGCACTGCTCATTTAAGAAGGCATTCTTATCTCTTCTAGCTTTTCTTTGGAATTCTGCATTCAATTGGGTGTATCTTTCTCTTTCTCCCTTGCCTTTCACTTCCCTTCTCTCCTTAGCTATTTGTAAAGCTTCCTCAGACATCCATTTTGATTTCTTGCATTTCTTTTTCTTTGGGATGGTTTTAGTTGCTACCTCTTGTACAATATTGCGAACCTCCGTCCATAGTTCTTCAGGCACTCTATCAGATCTAATTCCTTAAATCTATTTGTCACCTCTACTGTATATTAGTCAGCGATATGATTTAGTTCATACCTGAGTGGCCTAGTGCTTTTCCCTACTTTCTTCAATTTGAGCCTAAATTTTGCAACAAGAAGTTGATCTGAACCACAATCAGCTCCTGGTCTTGTTTTTACTGACTGTATAGAACTTCTCCATCTTTGGCTGCAGAGCACATAGTCAATCTGATTTCTGTGTTGACTGTCTGGTGATGTCCATGTGTAGAGTCGTCTCTTCGGTTGTTGGAAAAGAGTGTTTGCTATGACCATTGTATTCTCTTGACAAAATTCTACCAGCCTGTGCCCTGCTTCATTTTGTACTCCAAGGCCAAACTTGCCTGTAATGCCGGTTGTCTTTTGGCTTCCTACTTTAGAATTCCAAAGCTGTCAAATAGTCCTAAATAAAATGGACCCTCATCTCCCTCCTTAAGATCAACAAGGAGAAGGGGAGATGATGATGATGATGATGATTGTATACCGCCCTCCCAGAAGGCTCAGGGCAGTTCACAATAAACATAAACAATACTGATAACTTATTTTTACAATTTCCCTGGGGAGGTTATTCCATAATTGTGGGGTGCCAAGGAAAAGGTCCTTTATGTACTCACCAAATGAATATCTTTAATCAGGGGGGCCTCTCCCTGCAATCTTAGTTCCTGGGCAGGATTATTTGGCGGTCTTTCAGATACCCCAGTACCAAGGCATATACAGCTTTAAAGGACACGTGTCTATTTCAAGCACCCATCTGCAATTGTAAAAGCTAGAAATTCCTTGTTTTCTATTAAAGTCCTTGGTGAAATCTATGAAATTCATAGGACACTAGATAAGATTTTTCCAGTTGTTAATAGCTCCCTATTCCCACCCTCACAGAAGGAATTATACAAAATTACTATACAATAAATAATTTGTACTTTATCGGACAAATTAGTGTAATTTATCCATCTTGCATGCTTTATATATCTTTCTTTGATACATATTTGTTATGTTTCAAGACGTAAATATTGCATGTTACAATTAACATCTTCACAGCCTGAAGCCATCTATTTGCATCTATGTCACCATTCTACCTCCACCCACCCCGCAGAATAGGAGATGTCTCAGATGGAACAGGCACCATTTATTTTAAATTACTTAAATTGTAATGTCATTTTATCTTATATATTACTTATATTATTTGCATGTATGTATTTTAAACCTTTAAGCTGCACTGAGCAATAGGGAAAGGTAAGGAAAGGTACAAATGAAATATAAATAATAATAATGCTCCTCTTCTAACGGAAAGCAATTTCTATGAAGTAATGGAGAATTAGGAAGGAGAGGCAGCAGTGACACAACTCTAGTAAATATCCACATGGACAGAACTGGAGAAGAAATGGAGGGGGCCATCTTTTAGCTCCCTCTCCTGCTGAGTCCCAGTAGGCGGAAGTGACAGAAACTGTGAGCTAAACAATAAGGGAGCTAAACATTCACTCCCCCTCTCCCTTCCTACAAAAAAAGGCAAATGAATACCAAATCCTAGTTCTTTTCAAGATCTCTGGCACATTTAACAGAAAGCCATGGGACATTTTAAAGGAAGGTATGCACAACATGTGACCTGATCGCCAAGCTGAATACAGCTCAGCAGTCATGGATTAGGGTCTGCCAGATCCTTGACAACCCTCCTGTTTTGTAGTCCCAGCAGGCAACCAAAACAGGAGGCTTATTGAACCTCGCTGCACATTCAGAATGTGGGGTCACAACCTGTGCAACCCAATTAAAATTATCTACTATTAATGTCAGTTCAGGGTACAGTTGAATCTGGGCTAGTGGTATGGAAACAACTTGGATTTGGTATTCCAATTTCCATCCCATGCTGATTAGTCTAAAATGAAGACCACGTTGTGAATACCTCTGTCTTTGGAGAATAACTGCATATTAATTGAATCTGTGGGGAAGAACAAAGGTCAGCACCTTTCTTGTCTTTTGCAATGAGCACAATGAGAGCCATGCAGCCGTTCCTGATTCGCTCCCCATCTTGATCTCATGGCTATTGCAAGGATACCCAGCCATATTTGTCTGTGTGCCACTCACCTTTGATGCCATCACATCTGAACTTTTCCCCATTTAAACTCCTACACCAGAGTTTAAATGATCAAATGTGCATTCTCTCTTTAGTACTCCCTGAAACAAAGGAATGGTACCCACCCACAAACAGAAGCACAACAGATGAACGAGTCTCAGCAATCCCATTAGCTCCTTTGCCAGACCATGCTCACTGTTTATCTCCCTGGTTTTTAATACCTGATGCCTTCACTCCAGGTTGATACATTTAAAAAGTTCCTATTTGTTCAGTTACCCACTTGCTTTTAAAAAATACTGCCCATGTACTGTCTTGCTGTGATAGTACTTTTATCTCTGGAGCATCTTTCCGGCAGCCTTCTGCTTCGTCAACTTTCCAACCTGAAATAAATCCTGGAAGAAACTGCATTGTTTCTCTCATTCTCATCATCTGTCAGGTTACCATATTTCATTAAATCAAAATGAATAGTCTAAAATTTATATCTAGTTAACTTAGATAATAAGAATTTCATACTTCTTTGCTGCTTGTAAATCTGTTTAGAAAATCTGAAAAAAATTGTTCATTAGTTTTGTTAACCTTTTATCTCTTCTGGTCTTTGGAAGCATAGAAATCTCATATGCCAGAAAACACAGGGTGAAACCCTGAATATTTTACCAGCTGAAGTGATGACAGCCATGCTCTTGCTTCCTTTTAAGTCTTAAGAGCAACACTGGTCCTCTTTGTCCAACTAATAAGGAGCTAGGTATCAATAAACTTTGACTTGGTTTATTACAAAATGAAAGTAGAAAGTAAAACAAAAAACTTTTCACGAATTCTCAATGACTCCAGACAAGATGATATTGTTGCAAGTCCGTTTTAAAAATGGCCTACTCTGTTCTGTGCTGCATATTTTCCAAAAGCAAATTTAAGTAGTAATGCTGGTGTGATCATGATCTCTCTCCCTTTTTAAAAAGGAACAGATGAGCTGGCATTAAAAAACAAATTCGCAGTCACCTAGCATAATTGCTTAATAACAAAGCAAAGCTTTTTGCTAATCCATAATAATTGAATGGTCTTATTCAAAGAAAAGAGCCAACAGATACAAGGACAGGCTCTTTCGTCAGTTATCCTGTTGTAAAGCCACACAGACTTTCCCACTGAAGAAGATAATATGGCTCATTGTTTGAAGAGGAAAGAACCTTCAATTACTGCCTAAGGCTTTTAACGGTTCTTCCTGAGGCTTAAATAGTTACATATTTCAAATATTTGAGCAGCAAGCAGTATATTCCTAGATACTTCTGACCAGAATTCTATGCATTTTATTTGCCTCACAACTACCCAAGTATTTACTCACATGATATGTGATGCCACACTGTGGGAAGCAGCAAATCTTCACAGCCATGTGTTTGCCAAACATCACCCAGCCTTAGAGACTAAGCAACAAATGACACAAAACACAAGGACAGCTGGACTAAACAGAACTGTGCCTGGTGCCATAAAAGGGCAGAACAATTTACATGTCAATAGAGGAATCCCCAAGGCCCATCAGGTTATAAAGAATCAGGGACCTGCCGGCCAGTTCCCACTCCTGCTTATCATATCAAATGTGATTATTCCTCAGAAAAAAAGCTATGCTATTGTGAGCCATAAAAAGTATTTTAAAATCCTCTGAAAATACTAATTTACTACTAAGTTACTCTCTCCTTATAGCCGTACTCTTATGATTTTTGTTCGATTGTCCGAGGAAGTGTGCGTGCACGTGAAAGCTCATGCCTTGTATATTTGTTGGTCCTAAAGGTGCCACTAGACTCAAATTTTGTTGTACTTAAAACACATAGCTTGTTTACAACTTTTAATCTTGAATGCTTCTAAAAGGTTTTTGAATCCTACTTTAAATGCAAAACCTTCCTGATACATACTGAAAAACATTTTCTGTAACTGCAAGATGATCCTGTATCTGACCACCAACTTTTGTTTGGATAACCAAAACTGGGCAAGCCCAGTAAACTGAGTTCTGCCAAAATATGGTTGGCAAATCCTCTTTAAACTATAGTCTCAGATCATGGAGATTAGAGCTCACCAGTATCAAACTGTCACAGCAAATTATGGTTATAGGAACTTGGACTAGAGTTCCTGGGTCCCCATGAACACCAATGAGGAATGGGGGGCGGGGGGGGGGTTGTTAAATCCAGGTTGAGAAACTCCTGAAGATTTGAGGATGGAGCCTGAAAAGGATGAAGATCTCAGTAGGGTACAATGGGCCTCTGAAGCATCCATTTTATTCAGGAGAATTTATCTCTGTAATCTGGAGATGAGATGTAATTCCAGGGGATCCCTAGGTCCCCCCTGGAGGCTGGCATCCCTAACTTAGACATGGAGGAAGGAAATGGCATGTGAGAGCAGAAAAGGGAAAGCACTTGTTCATAATCAATCACAAGTTTCCAATACTGACAGTCTGGAACATAATCTGTGACGGTGTAGCTTGCCAAACTCCAGATAGGGTCTGGAGATCTCCCAGAATTACAACTGACCTGCAGACTACAGAGATCACATCGCCTGGAGGAAAAGGTAGTCTTCAAAGAACTCTATGCCACTGAGGTCCCATCCTGCCCTCCCAAGCTCCATGTCCCAAACTTCCAGAAATTTACCAAACTGCAGTTGGCTACTGGAGAGTTAGGCCATAGTTCTGTGGCCATGCAATCCTATTCAAATGTTACACCAAAGGGCATCCAAAAGTAGGAAATGTGTATTAACAGCCAAAACCATGCAAAGAAATATGTCTCCAAATATAGTTACACTAAAGATATGCAAAGCGCAACATGCTTGAATTTTATACACAAATGAATGCATCCTCCTTAAAAGAAGCTTTTCCAGGAAAACATCTATCAGACTTCCTCTCTGGAAATGAGAAAGAAAATGCACTTGTTCTCTTAACCAAACAATGATCACTCTGCATTACAGGGAGATCTGCTACAGTACATTAAGCTGTGAACGTTAATTCAGACACATAAATGAGTTGCAAGAATGGAGTGTGGAACACTAATGGCTTTTCAGCTTACGTGTAGTATTTGAACTAGTCTACTGCAGCATGTTGCCGAAAGAAAAAAGTGTAATAGTTAAAAAAAAAAAAAAAACCTCTGTTACGACTAGATAATGTCACAATTTGGCTGTGATGCTTTCTGAGAAACTTCCTGTCTTATCCAACAAAGGCCACCTAAATGCACTATCTTCTTTGTGATACGCCTGGAAGCTCTTTCAGCAAAAATAACCCCATACCCTGCCAGGATAGAGTGGGAGAAAATAATACATTAAAAATGTATACTGCTGGATGAAATTGTAGCCACAGTTGGAGTGGACACAATATAACTCTGGGGGATTTCAGGATTCCAGAGAAGTTTGCAATGTGAAGCCCAAAGAAAATTGTCAGTAAGGTTTCCTCATCGATATCTTCCGCCATTGGAGTAGAACTCAGCCTTGTGATTTACTAAGGAGCTGGGTAACCTGAAGAGGGCTGGGAGACATTTAGAGCAGCACTGGTAGAAAACTTGTACAGACTCCAACAGAACATACTTATAGAACTTACTGCAGTGAAAGCAGCAAAGAAATGTAATTTCTCACCACCGTTGTGGTTTTTAATTGTAAGCTGCCTTGAGTAGGGGCTCTGAAGAGGCAGCACAGAAATATTCTAAATGCATAATAAATCAGTTAGTTCACAACCAGCCTAGCTGTTTAGCTGCCCTAGTACCTGCTGACTCCTAAATCTGAGTATTTATGGTATCAAGGACAGGGCATTAATTGTGATACTTTTGGAGAGGTTTTTGTGGATACAGGTAGCAGGCACAAGTAAGTTCCCAGTTCCTTAATTGCACTTCCTATTTCCCTATTTGTGAACCCTCCCACAAATATTGAGGACTTATTTGTAACTCTTCCCACAAATACTGAGGATACATTAAAAGCTCTGCACCACAAAACAAGCTTTGGACTACCATATATCAGACAACCATATATTCAGGGGACTCTGTCTTCCAAGTAGGACCTATGCATTTTCTTGCTCCACACTTCAGAAACTGGGGGAAGCTGTACCTTCAAAATAATCTCTGAACCAACACAAACCATTTATGAATTAAACTGGAGACTGTCACCTACAACATAAGATTTCAGAAGCATTCCTCTCAAATTCACACAATCCCTTATCCCATCATATTACTCATTATTGTTTTCTGCAAAAAGCCCAACCCAACTTGCATTGAAGTATGACCTGGGACTCATCTTAAAAAGACTGTGCGAATGGGCCAATCCACCCCAAGGTAGGGCACAGTACAGGGTTGCCATCTCTGGGTTCAGAAATCCCTGGAGACTTTGGGGTTAGAACCAGGAGTGTGTGGAAATTGGGGCAGGGAAGAACCTCAGTAGAGTTTAATGCTATGGAATCCATCTTCCAAGGCAGCCATTTTCTCCAGGGAGATTAATCTCTGTCACCTGGAGATGAGCTATAATTCCAGGGGATCCACAGGTCCCACCTGGGGACTGACATCCCTAGCACAGTGGCAGGAGGGACTTCAGTATTCCCCCTCTTCTACCCTATGCGGAGATAGCAATATGAGAATGTTTTTTTAAATAAAATTTTTAATGAACACTTTTTCAATACTAGAAAGGTTTGCAGGGAACAAAATAACTTTAATAGTATGATGATGGAGGTGCTGATCCAAAGTTTTCACCTAGGCCAAGGGAATCTGTGAAAGTAGTTGTATGAAAGCTTATTTTGGAGTGCCGGAAGCAGTGTTTGAATCAACACAAGTTCATGTCCTCTTGATAAGGACAGTCTCTCTAGCGCAGAGATGTATGATTCAGCATGGTCAAAATTTATCTGGGTGTACAGCTTTCCTACATTTTCTAAATCTGCATTTTTCCAGAGGGCACCTTAGTTTGGAGCAGTCTATATAAAAACTGGTCTTTGGCCCAAGAAACAACATGCAAAGACTCCCCTGAATGCAGGGATGTATGCTAAGTGGTTGTCCAAAGCTTATTTTGAGGTTTGGTGTTTTTAAGTATCTTTGTTTTCTGCAGCTGGATTTGCAAATAAGGAACTAGTAAATGCAAATATGGAACTAGGAACCAGCCTCTGTTCCATAAAGCACATTTTAATTTGGAAGTGGGCTATACCATAGCTCAGAAAGAAGATATGACTATTGCATTTTCTGGTCTATTCTAATGCATAATCTGGTCCATTTATGGACTATTACTGTTACTGTGATGGATGTTTGACAGAATCTGGGGATCTGTAAAGGTGAACATGTGCTCTGAATCCTTGCATAGGGAAATATTTTCCTATTAATGCTGCTGGTTTTCTCAGGAACTTTCAACCACAGGGAGTTTCTGGACCTAGAGCAGAACTGGGAAGAATCATGCTATGATGGTTTCAATCATCTGAGGTAGTTCTATTTGCCCTTACTTAAAAGTGCTGGGAGAGACCATCCAGAGGTCTGTGTTGCAGTGTCCTTAGAATGTAAATGACACTACATTTAATTATCTTTTTCATTCAGTCCTAATGACAATGTGGCTATAATAAGCCATGCTTGAGAACACTTTGAGATGGATGGAAATGAGGAAATTGAATTAAGACAACCTAAATGGTAATATTGGCCTATGATGTAGATACTGTTACCAACCTCCCAGTGGTGGCTAGAGATCTCCCACAATTACAACTTACATGAACATAAGAGAAGCCAAGAAGCCATGCTGGATCAGACCAATGGCTCCTCTGGCCCAACTCCCTTGTCACACACTGGCCAAAGTCCAAGTTCATTCAGAAGGTCCAACAGCAAGGCAAGAACTCCAGAAATCCTCCCACTGTTACCCTCCAAACACCCTCACTACCCTAGACATAGTGCTCCATCTATATGGATTAATAGCCATTGGTGGACTTCTACTCCATATGTTTATCTAATCCGTTCTTGAAGCTGTCTATGTGTTTGGTTTCCACCACTTCCTATGGCAGTGAATTCCATGTCTTTCTTATTTTTTTTGGGTAAAGACGTACTTCCTTTTACCTGTTCTAAGCTTACTGCTCATCTGTATAGTGAAAAAGAGCCCTGGGCCCAGGGTGCCTTTGTCCACTCCTGTTCTTCATAGCCATACCCTGATTTAAGCCACCTGGGCCCAGACAACCATTGCTACCTTGCCCAATCTCCTGGCCTTCTGAGCCTCCATGAGGCAGGTTGCCAAGCCGCACTATTACTGAGGCTACCATGGGTCTACCCTCCTGCTCCCACTCCGCTCCACCCAACTTGGAAGGGAAATGCTAGTGGGTTGTCAACCCCTGGATGGTGGCTGGAGATCTCCTGGGATTACAGCTGATCTCCAGGAGACAGTGATCAGTTCACCTGGCTGCTTTGGAAGGTAAATTCTATGGCGTTAAACCTTACTAAAATCCTTCCTCTTCCCAAACTCTGCCCTCCTCAGGCTCTGCCCCCCAAATTTCCACTTATTTCCCAACCCAGGGTTGGCAACCATATCCACCCAGCTGTGTATTACTGCTAGGTCCACGGATATGCCCTGCTGTGGCAGGTGGGTTGTTGCCACATGGCCCACAATACCAGGTGACAACAAAAAGGACTGTACTGGAAAAAATGTTAAATAGTTTATTCTTTATAATATAAAGTATAACCTATGAAGAATTTGCAAGAAGGCTTTCCTTAAATATCCACATTCATGGTTGCATCAGAATTTAATTCAGCCTTTCTCATCCTTTTTTTACAGATGATAACCCCCTGAAACATTCTTCAGGCTTTGAGATATCCCAAAAGTGATGTCAGCAGGTAACACTTCCTTGCCATGCCCCTGGAAGTCACATGTCACCAGAAGTGATATCACCCCACCACTCCCACTGGATGCGACATCACCAGACCACTCCCGCAGCACAGGAAGTGAAAGCACAGAAATATTTTCAGATGTTTTGTAAACAAAACCTTAACGGGGCAGGCTTTGCAAAGTTGCCCAGGCAAAAATAAGCCACTTTCACCCTATGCCCTGGGCAGCCAGGCTCATCACAACCAACTTCCCACTCCCACATGGCTCTTAATTTTTTTTAATGCAGTCTCGCATTGGGTTGCCTGGGCATGCAGTGAGGGGAAGCACCTCGCCTCTCCATCCCTTTCCCTCTCACAGCCATGTTGAGAAGAGGGCAGCTGTGCCACTTCCCCTTTAACTCCACTTAGAGCGGCTGAAAGGGGCCAGGATCATGCCCATATATGGTCATATCACCCAATATTTTTTAAATTAAATATAGATTAAAAATTAATTTACTCCCACCCAAATTGAGTAAGCCTGGCTTAATTGAATACAAAATTGCTGACATTTATTCCTTGTGTCTCCCTTTGCCAAGTCGTTTTTCCTGAGGTTGAAATTTGAATGTAAGCACCTCAGGGCAGGATTCAGTCCCTTTGTTTGTGTCATTTTGTAAATAAAACACCTCACCATTTCTTGTACACTGAAAATTAATCCAGCATTGATCCCTAATTCAAGCAACATAATGAGTGTGGGTTAACAATTTACATCTCCCAACTTGTTCCCGTTGTTGCTCCTTAAAGTGCTTCCAAACTGATTCAAAAAGGTCAAGAATGCTATTCCATCCACTCACGCATCAGAAGGTGGCAGTGGAGGACTCAGGATCCAGAACGTCAGTAAAAAGATCAGGTTTTACAAGGTCCAGAGAGAATACCTTTTATTCCAAAGCACTGAGAGCATTTGAGTCTTTGTATTTTTCCCACCCTATTGTCCACAGGAACTCACACACGTATGTGTTTTGGAGTTCAGAAAGAGAAAGTATGTTCTTGGTGACACAACAATGAAAACAGGGAAGCACATTAATAATAGAGGCCTGTTTCTTTTTTTTTAAGGTTTCCTTCCCATAATATTTGCTCAGCAGGGTGCTTGCACAAATCAACTGAATGACAATGTAATTAGATGGACAGAGATGTATTACATCATTAGGAGATTATCAGGTTTATACATGTATTATTTGCAAAATACTGGTATAAATCCATGGCTGTGTAAAGTTGTAGCACGCTTTCATTGTAACACATGTGAGCTTGGAAAGTGGGAGCTTGGAAAGCCCTGGAAGGGAACATGTCAGGGGCTGGAAGCCTCCCACAACTCAACATGGCAGAGGGCGGCCAACTTACAGATGGGAGAGGCCCACCTCATTGCATTCAGGAGCTGGAGAGGGTTGGGTGACAGGACCCAGGACCGAACCGCTACAGCAGGAGAGAGACAGAGGACGCCAGAGTCAAGTGAGGCCTAGGAAGGATGGCTGCAGTCACAGAGGACATCATCAGTGGGTGCTGACTGACAAGAGGCCTCAGAAGACCTGGACTAGCAGAGCAAGTGCCTGGAAGGGACCCTGCTGGGGCTTAGCTCTAGTGACTGGGCCAAAATGGAAGGGCCCTAGCGAAGATGGGAAACTGCAGAAAGGAAGTACAGAAGAGAATTGCTGGTGGCATGGAGGGGGGAGGGTTATATCCTATGAGGGTTATGGTGTGGCAGAGCAGAAAGAACTTATAAACCTATAAAAGGGTCACTTATGAATGAATGGGTTAAGGTGGGCTCAAACTGGAAGACAAAAGAGAGAATGTCCTAGTCTGGGAAAAGGAAGAATTGGGTGGTTTAATCCCCTCCAGTCCAGAGGGAGTTCATACTCTAAGAACGTGGCTGAAGGTGGAAATCCCACCCTGGGGTTCAGGATCACTTGATAATTGTCACTGGACATCTTGCACAAGGTAGAGGACTGGCAACAGCAGAGCTGGAAGGGTTGGATAAAATCACCACAGGGGTTATCCTCCTGCATACACAGAAGTGTTCCCGGGGGGAGTGGGGCAGGAGGATCACAATTAGGATTGCGCGCAGTGGTGTCCAAAGCGGCCGTTCCAGGCCGAAGCACCCAGCGCCGCGGCCCAGAGGGAGGCACGGGTGCCTGTGTGCAACCTGGCACCTGCATGCTGGTGCAGAGCTCTGCGCCTGCATGTGTGCGTCAACTGGCGCACCAGTGCCCGTGCCTTCCCTCTCCCCACGCGCCACAGCGCTAGCTACTTCAGCCTGAAATGGCTGCTTCGGAAGCAGCCGCACAAAACCCTAATCACAATCACGGGAGGAAAGGAGATATTTTAGTATACAATGCACACATTTAAAAAACCTTTTAGATGAAGAGAGATACTGACAGGAGCTTATCTGATAAAGCTACAGATATTGGCTTTGGTCAGCAGAATTACCAGCTGCAGCTGGCAGGAATCTGGGGGCATGGTGGAGAATAATCAGGTGACAGTATTATGACACTTGGGTAGGGTGAGAAACACTGAGTTTCTGGCAATCCTAGAGCAATATGACATCAATTCCAGGTTTTTCCTGGAAGTGACATATTAACACCATTGCACGTCCTGCAGGCCTCCTGAGTGACTGCAGGTAACAAGAGCTGGGGGCAGGAGAACTCCCACCACCATCCTTCCTTGAAAATACTAGTTAATCACAGGAAAAGTCTTGCAGGCTCAGGAAAGTCACATTAACTGAGAGCAGGATGGAGGTTTTGCAGCTACGTCCGGAAACACCCGAAATGCATGAGTGATCTGTCTGGCTGACAGTAAAGTTTTGAAGAATTGGAGCCCTGTTAACATTTTGTGCCTGTTGTGCCCTTCAAAAAGAATCTGAGCAGCTTTCATTTTCTGTAATACTGGTGCTCAAATACTACACAGCATTCTTAAAATCTCTAGGGTTCCAGGCAATAGATGTTCTAAGCTGCTCTCAAATGTAAATAATATTCTTTTCCACTTAAAGTTGGACAGAAAAAAAGGCCGGACAAAAATTAGTTTATCTGAGTCTCCCAGCTATTTTGTGCAGCAGGTAATTAATTTTCACAATAGATTTATTTTAAAAAAAATAATAAAGTAATGAAAGCAAGCATCCATCAGAAACCTCATTTCTGTTGGCCAAGTAATATCAATGGAGTACTTCAGGATGGCTGCTAGAGAGTCAAGGAGAAAGGCAAGCAATAGACAGCAACCCCCTGTAGGAAGGAACCTCTTTCATTTAAAGCAGAAGATATCCTAAATGAACCTAATCGTCATGCTCACTGCTGGCCTCCCTCCCTTTCCTTCTCCTGCCATCATTACAATGTTGAAATAGGATCTGAAATATAAATCCCCACCTTGTCCTCTTGGGAGACGTTAGGCCTGCATCCACTCTCTCTCTCTAACCTACCTCAAAGGGTGATTGTCAGAAGGGAACAATGGAAGGGAGGAGAATGTTGCTGTAAACTGCTTAGGGAAGGCAAGGGACCTAGGGGGTGCTGCGGTCCAGAAGCCAGGCCAAATCCACAATATGTAGAAACTGAAGTCCAGAAGCCAGGCTGGGCAATATGTAGAAACTGAAGATGGAAAATTTCTACTGACTCAAATGAATGTGAGTTCCCTTTCCCTTTCCTGTAACTGCAGTTCTTAACCAGACACTTAATCTGAGCCTTATTAGACAGCCTCTTGAGGTCCACTTTTCAAAAGAAACTCACGTTTTTATTTGGGCAGCCTTAACTGCTTTTTCTCTTGAATACAGGAAAATTAATTTTTAGATGAGTGGAGACCATCTTGAGGCTCCAAAAGAAAGCACTCCCCTGTCCAGTGTAATGGGTAAGACAGCTCCATGCACAAAAAACAGTATTATCACAGATCTGTCCACCACCTTCTGACAAGAATCAACAAAACTGTTCTCTCTCCAACCCCCCCCCCTTAATTTGTGCATTTTAAGACAGCCTTATATAGAAATTTAAAGAGCAGCGATTTTATTCTTGCCCTGACAACTCTAAACAGTCAAATACTTAAAGAAAATTGGTACAAAATGTTTTATAGGTGGTATGTAACACCAAAAGTGATCGCTAAAATTGCCAAAAATTGTAACAAATGTTGGAAATGTGATGATAAAGTAGGTTCTTTTTTTCATATGTGGTGGAGATGTGAAAAAGTTTATAAGTTTTGGGCAAAAATACATACTATTATGCAGAAAATGTGGGGTATTAGATTCCCTATGAAAGCTGAAGCTATGTTATTAAGTGTTCCTCCTCAATGCCTCCCAACCCACACACAGAGCTTCTTCTTCTACGCGACGACGGCAGCAAGACTAGAATTGGCCAAGAAATGGAAAACGCAAGAACTACCATCGACAGAAGACTGGCTGAATAAACTAGCTGACTTTGCCAAGATGGCTAAACTGACACTGATAATTAACGGAAAAACAGAAGAGGCCTTTCAAGAACAATGGGGCCCTTACCTGAACTATTTAAGAAAATAATACAAAGGGGATTGAAACAGGGAACCAAATGTATTAAATGAAGAGCATAGCCCTCCTTTTTCTGTATTGACAGTATAGATTGCATGTATCTCACTGTCTTTAACTTTGGAAAATAAAAATAAAAACTTTCAATAAAAAAAAAAAGAAATTTAAAGAGCAGTGATTTTATTCTTGCCCTGACAACTCTAAACAGCATTTAAGGGCAGTTTCACAAGCACCATTTCATTCAAAGACATGGATTACTCAGCCCACAACTTTTAACACAAAAAGAGCTTTGTTTTTAACATCTCACAAACATAAAGGAAAAGCTAAGATCACATTGCATTCTGCAATTCATTTGGCAAATATAGTATCAAATAACTATACAACAGATTTTATTTCAGGAAGTGCAAGGACTTAATGAAAAACACAATTCAGGGGAACAAAGACAGACAGCAATTTTGATACTATGCACTTTAGAGACCAGAATTTTCACACCATGCAAGTGATTACTTGCCTAAGAGTCAGAAAGTGGGATTTTTCTGTTTATTTAAACTGTTTATTAAAGTTAACTGTGAAATAAACATTAAACAACAATCTGGCAAATGCCTTTTTAGTGCTTTTTGATAATGCTGATGCGGACTTTGTTCTCAGAACAAAGTTCTGAGAACTATGTATGGTTGTTTTAGAATATAAATCGGCTAGGTTCCCCAACATGGTATCCACTGATATGAAGTGACCATAAATCTGGGGCCACAAGGCAGGACGCTCATACCTGTGAGCTTCACTAGGCCCTAAAATATTCTCTTTAACCCACGTGAGGGAATTAGGGTGCTTAGTATCACACATGACCAATCAGCCACTTGACAGAGCTAGCTTATTGCATTCTGCTGCTCAGATGGCTAGCAGGGTACCTGGCCAGAGAAGTGCCAATCAGCCTCTGCAGAGGAAAGATTGCCCATTCTTCCTCTGCAGAGCCCATTTAGCACTTCACTGACCAGCAGATCCATGCAGCTAAGTGAAGACCTTCCATAAACAGCACCCAATCCCAAAGTGCTCTGCTAAGCATGGATGAAGAACTGGCCCCTTCCTCTCCCTGCAGAGCCTAATCAACACTTATAGCACCAGAACTGTAGATTATTTTCTACTTACATTATCACATTTTCATATCCCTAATTCTATATTTAAATCTTTCGGAACCAGTTCTTCAAAAAGCAGAGATCTGCACACTTACTGATGCAGATTTTTCAAATATCAAGGCTTATATCCACTTCTGGATATAGCGGGGGAAAGGTAGGGTCACTCTGGATCAGTTATGCGTGTTGCAGAGGGAATATTTAAAGCACCCAAAATCAAAATGGAAATTGAATTCAGTGTAGACAGCAGGAATTTATTCAGACTGGGAGTGAGTAAAAAGCCCCTTGCAGACTACACCCTGGTTGAGGCCAATTTCACCTTTTTGGGGCCGAAGACCCTGAGCAAATTCCAGTTGCTAGATCTTAGCACTTGGAGGTGGGTGGGATGGAAGAGATGGTCCTAAAGCTATGAGGGTCCCAGACTGTTTAAAAGTTATCACCAAAACGTTGAAGCTGATCTGGTCTCCAATTTGGAACCAGTGCTGTTGGAAGAGCACAGGTTGAATATGTGCTTCTCCATTGGGTCTCAGTGAGAACATAAGCAGCTGCATTCTGGACCAATTGGAGTTTGTGGAGCAGCTTCAAGAGTAGCCCTACATAAAGTGAGTTACAGTAGTCTAGTCTGAAGATGATGATTGCATGGATCACGGTGGCAAGGTAGGGTGCAAGGTATTGCGCTTGGCGAGGGGGATAAAATGCAAACCGCCGTGAGACCTGCTGGGGAGCAGCGGTATATAAATATATGAATGAATGAATGAATGAATGAATGAATGAATGAATGAATGAATGAATGAATGAATGAATGAATGAATTCCTGGAGAGTGACATTTGTGATCTAGGGCTACATAGATAGTGAAGCATCCAGAATCATGCCCAGGCTCTTAACAGAACTGACACCATCAAAAGCCAGGAGTTGCACCACCTCCACCATGGTTTGCAAACCCGGCCAAAGGACTTCCATTTTATCTGGATTCAACTTCAGCTGATTCTGCTTGAGCCAATCCACCATGGCCTCCAAGCATCTGGTCAAGGAGTCTGTGGAAAAGGAATACCTGAACGTCATCAGCATATGGATGACAGCCCAGGCCGAAACTCTGGAACAACTGGGTGAGGGAGGCACATATAGATGTTGAAAGGATATGGAGAAACAGAATAGTTTCCAATTGGCAAAGGTGTCAGATAAAGATTATTTTATTTCCCTGTCTGTTCAATTTACATGTAGAACATATAATTAGGAATGTGGATTAGATTTAGATGAAGGTGGACCCACTCCAGCCCTGTCACATCAATAGTGGATGCCAAGAGCTCCTCCTCCTCCCCCCTGTAAATATATAGACCATTTCCGCACGAAGGTGTAAAACAGAGTGGCTTCCTGCTTACAAACATTGGATGGTAAATCTTGCACTTGCAGCCCTCCTCATAGGGAGAGCCCTCTCACATTTTTCCTCTGCCCTGTCATGGCTTTTTGCCTCCTGACAAGGCTGCAAGAGAAAGCAACACAAACTTCTCCCTCTGCTCCTTGACTTGTCAATCACAGCAAGCCACCAATCACAACACAGCAGTTATCTCATGGACTGAAACTTTCTCCCCCTGCCCTGAAATTAACGTTTTAAAAAGGCACTTCTGCATTGCTATACGGTAATGTCACAACACAGATGTATTTTTAATAGAAATCAGCACTACCCCATTGCTATGGAGAAACAGCAGAATGATACAGCATTTCCCCCCTTTTAGAATTCATATTCTTTTTCACTTTATTTCTGTCTGGGTGGAATTTTAAGACCCTGAACAAGTTAACTGGAGCCCAAAAAGACATTTTGTGCTAATGGTTGGCTTTAAAACAAGGTGCTCCGATCCCTGTATGATCGGGAGAAGGCAGAAGGTTAGAAGGTTAAGCAGAAACTGAAAGCCAAAAAGACATTTTGCGCTAATGGTTGGCTTTAAAACAAAGCAAACAAACAAACAAACAAACACTTTAAAACAAAGTGTTCAGACCCTGAATGATCAGGAGAAGGAAGCCAGAGCACCCGCCCCCCCCCTTCCCAACTTATTCCCCACCTCCAGAAAACAGAAAGGGGTTGTGTTTTGCCTGCCTCACCTGAAAAAGACTGTGCGCACTTTAAAGAAGATTTTATTTCACCTTTGACAATATAGATTTGTGGTTGTGCTGCAGCATGGACTGCACCATTAAGAAAAATTACTCCGAGCAAGAAATGGAGAGAGGAGGGTGGGTGCGACAGCAGGACACAGCTACTGAGACATCACACATTTCCCCCTCCATACGATCTTATCTCTGGTTGCTCACCATTAGTTCACGCGATTTAGGGTGGTAAATCCAGTTTTCTAAATTCCCAGAATCATGACTTAAAAATAGCCAAATCGCAACCTGGCTACTGGACAGCCTCAGGATGTTGGTGACATAAAGTGGAGGGGGGTCTATAAGCCGCAAACATGTTTAGGCTGTCCAGGAACATTTTTCTTCATTTGGAAATGGCCACAATTTTAAAATCAGTACTACATGACTACCCTACACAATTCTGTGCATTTATAACTCTTCCTTATTAATTCCTTATTAAAAGAATATTTTAGAGAAGAAAATACATGCAATTTCTACTTTAAGGTGGGAAGAAAGCACAAAAAGAATTGAAGGTACCAAGTTGTACAGTTTTAAATTATTGTTTAAACACAATTTTAAATCTCCATTCTCTGTCTATTTTCTGTACACATTTCCCGGACTTGTATTATAAGTGCCAACACCACAACAGGACATCCTACACAATACAAACTGAATTATATCTATTTTATTGACAATTTTAGTAAGTTTACACATTGCAGGTTAGAACTTGAAGTCCTCTGTGTTTGAATAACAAAATGAATTCAATGTGGCTACTGTGCACTGTTGACTTCTACTACTGTAACAGCTGTTTCTGCTGCCTACAAAATGTCACATTTTGTCATTGTCATACAAACAATATCAAATGGGCAATTGTATAGAAACAACCATGTATTGCCATAGGGCTTACTTCCAAGTGAGCATGTTTGAATTTTAATAGAAAAAGGAGCTTGGCTTTTTTGCACTCTCCTTTTTATTACCAAAATGAATCTCAAAGCAACTTAATCACCTACCCTTCCTCTCCCCACAACAGACATCCAGTAAGGTAGATGGGGCTGAGAGAGCCCTGCAAGAACTATAACTGGCCCAGGGTCACCCAGCAGTCTGCTGGTGGAGGAATGGAGAATCAAACCTCATTCTCCAGATTAGGGGTGCCACTTTTAGCCACTACACCACACTGTCTCTCTATATGGTACAGAAGGCTGGTACAGCACAAGGCTGGCATTAAGAGTAAAGAAATCCCCATCTCAACTCTAGCCATCAAACAGTATTACACAAGCGTTTAATTTTAAAGCATCAGAATTTTAAAAATTCTAAATCTAACTGGACTGTACCCACATAAATGCCTTTTATTTTTGAATCACCTGACAATTTAAAATAACTTCAATATGGACTTCAAAAAGCATTCCAGCATTGTGAATTGTAGCACCACAATTCTGATAATGAGAGCGCATCAACTTGTGCTTAAAAAAAAGCAGGAACAAATCCAGGACAAGTCAGAATTTAATTATATGCTGAAGTGTTTACTAGTCTTGATTCTAGATGGCTGTATTTCACAAATGAGTTTCCAAACATACAGAGGCAACTGGGGAGTTGGGTACCACTTGTGCAGAAGTCACTAATCACTAATAAAAGGCAGGTAACCCCTTTTATACCAACCATATAAGTCTAACACAATAGTATGGTTGCCCCACCCCCAATTCTTGAATGCTCCATGTAGCGCGGGTGAGAGGAGAGCAACCAGGAAACACAGGAGAAGTAGCGCTATCTCCACCGCCAGCATCCGCCCTTGCACCCTCCTCTCTCTGCCTTCTCCTAGGGATGGGGCTTTCTTTTTTGAAGCAAACTTCCTGGAGCAACAAATACGTGTTAAATCATCCAAGCAGAGCAAAAAAAATGCTTCATGCTACTGCAGATAATATACTATTCACACTTGTTCTGCTCCTACTTTCAATTTTTTAAAAATACTTTCAAGTATGAATAGGCTTTCACCAGTTAGCCACTGGGTTGGACCCTAACACACACTCAGGATTCCACCCCCATCAACCTACCCTCTCCCAAGAGGCAGACTAAATGGCACCAGGTCTGCTTATTGCCAGAGACAGGTATTCTACTAATAGACCGTTTATGCACTGGAGGTTTCATGCTGTGCTGCAGGCTGGAGTTTTAGTCGTGGCAGGTTGCCCCACCTCTTCCTGCACTCACATGGGGGAGAATTTATCCCGGTGCACCTCATCCACCCACTATTTGTGTTCCTGCACAGGAGCTGGGGCAGTGAAGTTCCTATTGCATAAACGGCCATAGTCAGGTATTCTACTCTCTGCCCAATGTAGAGCTGGACCGCTCTGCCATACTACCAAGGAGAACTACCCTTCCCTCTGACTCCTCTTTTCCTGAGCTGGATCTGAGCTCTCTTGCTGCTCTCTCCCCAGGCAGAACTGAACTGAACTCCTGCTGTGCTGCCCTCCAGCTTTCTCAAAGGTGACTGGATGCTGGAATAGCACTCCCACACTGCCTTCAGCACTCCCATAGGCCCATTATGCACAGGGGGGATAGCGCACATTAGGGGTGGAATGGCGGCGACTAAAATCACTGATAACGCACAGAGCTGGCTGCTACCGGCCGCAGATTCGGTGCATGCCACCGAAAAAGCCGTGTTAGCAAAACGCGGAACAAAGCGTAGCTTCCGGGCGACCAGGGCGCAACCAGAAGAGGCGCCGGGGTTGCCGCATGCATAAACGGTTACTCTGGGTTTGCTTCGCTTCTTCCCCCTCCGCGTTTTCCATGTGACCCAAAATCGCCGTTTCGGCAGCCATGCATAATGGGCCATAGTGTCTCCTTTCAGGCGTGTCGCATGCCTTCTCTAACCCTAGGAGCTTACATAAGGAACATAATGAATAATCAAGCTTGGCAATACTTCCTAAATGTAATTTGTGAAAAGAGTAACAGAGATGATAGTCAACTCCCCCCTCCTGCATACACACACCTCTGGGCTGAGTTGATAGAGTTAACCAACATAGATATACCCTGTAAGTTTCTTCTAACCATGACTTGGTCAGTCAGGACACTTCTATTATCCCCTCCACAACCCAAAAGGGAGGGCAGTTTTATTTCTCACTAAGTTGGTACTGCACCGTATTAATGAAGAGGAGAAACAGGAGCCAATGCACCAGCATCTCTCAGAAAGGGGTGCAGATCAGATAAGCACTGTTCCCTGTCACATTATTTCTGGTAGCAAAATTCCTGTTTTCATGACAAGATGTTGAAAGAGAAAGGCACTTCAACAAAACAAATTAAAACTAATCCATGCCTGTTGGTGGTTAAGCATTTAAAAAACACACCCTAAAAATGAAGACATCTGAACAACTGAACAAATCTGAAGAAAAAAATCTAAACAAATCTTTTGATAGGAATCATTAACTTTCAAGAAGAAACATTAAAAAGAATTATACAGATAACAGCTATCAGTGCTGGCAGATTCTGGCACGAATACGTACCTCCTTTTTCAAGTTACAACTCATCCTAACTTTATTTTGTACCTTGAATAGAGGCCAAGCATTCAAGAGAGACAAAACTAATTTCAATCTACTGATAATTTCTCTGGTAAGAAAAGTGGAGGCCTGACATATAATTTAGCTCCATAGATTCTATCTTGTCATTCTTATTATGTTTCCCTGACAGGAAAGCAACAAGAGAGGTCAACCTCCCACTAGTTTTCAATTATGGCATTTTGTACAAAATAAATCTTCATGTAGACTGTAAAGTACATCTTGTACAAGCGTACCTGCATTAGCTGAGAGGTTTTTGTGTTGTTGTTTTTTTTAAATCAACCTCCAAGTAGTGTCTAGAGCCAAAAGCTCCATCAGTGTGATAGATCTGAGACCCTGAAAAAAAATATTCAGGTCACTTTTCTATGTGTTTGTACATAAATGCTGATTGCGCTGCATCCATATTCAATTCATATTAATACAGAATTTAAACTGCCAGAAGAAAGTTGCAGCCACTCTTGACAGGCACTGGAATAATAGCATTTGGGAATCCTCATAGCTCTTAAGGCAGGGAGTGAAGAAGAGGGAGACTTTTGGCCCTTCCAGGAGGTAACTAGTCACCAGCTACACAAAATCAGTACTTTCACTCAATCAATCTCGACCTTTAATATTGTCTCCTACATGCTACCTCAGGCAATACTAATTACTAGACATTATAATCATGTGACACTTTCAACAATGAGTTTCATTGTTTATACACTGATTAAAACAGATAATGTCTTTTAGTATTTTAATACACTCAAGGGGTCATGCTTTGGAAATGTGGCACTGAAAAGCTATCCCCCTCATCAGCATGACCTGCTAAGCTGTTTCCTGTCGGCCAGACCTTCTAATTCCTATTCAGTTGTCCCTTATGTGTTCTCATACTAAGCTAGGACCACTGTTTATCCTTAAGCAGCACGGTCACTCATTGATATTACCCAATGACTCTCAAGGCGCTTTCACACATGCAGTTTCAATCCATTTCAGGGATGGTTTGCAAGTAGATTTTTCCTTTTCACACAGTAAAATCCAGTTGTAAAATGCATTGAAAGAGGATTGAAAGTGCATTATTGTGTGTTTGTAAAAGTGCTTTTAGTGTTCTGTTATACTTTAAAGCTCCTAGAACTGACTTTCAACAGACGTCTTTCATAACTGCTCCAGATTGCAGGATGTTGATAATATTTGTTTGTATGTTTGCTTTGCTCCATGATGCAGTTAAATAGAATGCATTTTTGTTTATTATGAATGTGATCAATTGATTACCATAAATGGTTTTTGTGGCAGGGACAAATAATGTACTTTGGTCTATTTCTTTGGAGTACATCTGCATTTACTTTAATCTGAATATCACTGCATAAATGTAGTCCATTTTGAAATACCTTGCCCATCCTTGCATTACTGGAATTGCTATTTTTAAGTGGACTGACTGACATTTCAAAACAAGGACAGTGAATGGAAGATAATAAACTTATGGGAACATCAGTGGCAGTCTATTATATTTGACAAGCTATCATTAAGAGTAGTAAACCAATTGTACTCCTCGGGAACTGATTGTCATACATACAAAATAAAGAGAATCTTAACACCAAATGTCTCAAGAAGACCTTATTGAAGTCTGGAGGTTCGTATTAACCTCCTACGGGTAGATCCAGTGAAGTGCTTAGGCAAGGACTGTGGATCTTTCCGGTTGCCCTTTCCCCCAACAATCCCTCTGATCCTGGGAAAAGTTTATTCCCAGGGTCACGTGACCTGCATGGGGTAATAGCACATGAGTCAGCAGGCTGCATTGAGAAGGGGAAAGGATACAAGTGGGTTTTGCTGTGTGAAATGGCAAAATCTACTTGCAAACACTCACTGGATTGAAACTGCATTAGTTAGCATGTGTGAAAGCACCCAAAATCATCCCCCCTCTCTCTCCTCTCCCCCATTAATGCAGCTGTCCTGATGCAAGAAGAATAGGTCTGCTCCCTCTTTCGTCCACAAACTCACAAGGCTATTACTCCAAGCAGATGTTGTGACCTGGAAATCCTGCTGACCAATCACTGGACAGGAACCTTGTTCACCTTTGTAATTGCCCAGGCAATTCCAGTAAACTACACAAAGCAGGCCTTCTGTTTTTGCAGTGAGACTCTATTTACCTCTTGCCATTGGACTCAAATTCTTTTTAAAACTAGTACCTTCATCATCTAGTTATTGCTTACAAGAGCTGCATTTTTGCACTCCTTTGCACTATGAAGTTTAGCCATATTTCAAATGCATTCAACGTGCATGAAAAACCTCACATGCAAACAAGAGAGATGCTTAAGTCAAAGACTCTGCCAATCCTTAACACTATTTTGCTCCCTTATATATTTGGGAAACAGCCTCCTGGGAGGAGACAGTCCAGGTCCCTGCCCGTCCAGGTCCACCCTGATTGGCCCTCCCCCTCCAGCTCCCACCCTCTCTCCTTGCCTGATTGAAGCCTTGTGGCTGCGGCCTCCATTGTCGCTCACAAGGAAAGAGGCAGCGACGGGGCTTTGCGGCCTGCAGGTATGGTCCTGCTGGGAGGGAGCAGGATCGGGGGGGGAGTTTGAAGCCTCCCTGTGGGCCGCAAAGCCCCATCGCCACCAGCAGGGGGGGCATCCCACTCCCTTTAGCCTGCTTTGCGGCCCAAAGGGAGCTGTGGCTACCCTCTCATGCTCTCCCGCCAGCCGCCCCTTTCAAAGCCCATTTTTAAAATGGGCTTTGATACTAGTAAGGAATATTTCGCACCAGGAGGTACCACCTACGAGACAAGCCCAGCAGAGAGAAAACAACACACTGGTTGTCATTTCCGTGTCACAGCTAAACATCTTAAACACATTCTCTGAGAAGATCCTTTTTCTCTGAGGTTAGATGGAGGAGGCGAGTCTTGCTTTCAGACAGACAGCCTCCAAGCCAAAGCAACTGTTCAGCAGCAACAATCAACTACCCAAGGAAGACATAAACATGTGGCTTAATCCTAGTGACAAACCCTGGTTTCAACTCAGTTCCCATACCCACAGATGACACTATCAAAGGACCCAGCAACATTCACATACCATCATTCAACTGCACAGGGCCAGTCTATCCATGTAGCACATGCTACGGGCCCCTTGCTTTCAAGGGCCCCACGCAGTGTCTTCCCCCCCCATGGATTGGGGCCATAGCCTCTCTCCTCCCCCCTTCCCCCTCTTTAAGGACACTTGAAATGATACCCCTTTCCACTGGGGGGGGCTTCCACTCCCAGTCTGGCTGCTTCCACCACAATTGTACTCTGCTAGAACCCCACAAATCCTTAAACTCACCCTGGTGCTACAGGCCAATAAATCGATAAACCACTTCTGCAGGTGCACATCCTCTAATCATGCAGTGGTTCTCAATCTGGGGGTTGGGACCCCTTTCACAGTGGTCGTGGCAGGGCAAGCAGCTTGCCAGGGGGGGGGGTGCCATCCATACAACAGCCTTGCGCGGAAGATCGAGATATAGCATTCGTCTGTCTGGAGCAGTGCAAAAGAGCGAGATCGGCATGGTGGGACAAGAGGCAGAACTGAATTGAGAAACCCCGAGGGGGGGGGGGACAATTTATATACAATCATGAACAATGAAATTGTCAGTTTCGGTTTAATTTCTGTGAAAGAGCACTTGCATAATTTTATGGTTGGGGGTCACCACAACATGAGGAACTGTATTAAAGGGTCGCAGCATTAGGAAGGTTGAGAACCACATGCTATCACAAATTAGCAATACCCTTCTGTCATTTATTTTAGCCATACTGAAACATCCCTACATAAGCATGGGCAAATTCAAATGGGTAGCCATGTTGGTCTGAAGTAGCACAACAAAATCAGAGTTCAGTAGCACCTTTAAGACCGACAAAGATTAATTCAAGGCGTGAGCTTTTGAGTGCAAGCACTCTTCTTCATCTAATGTGACACATGCTATCACAAATTAGCAATGCCTTCATGCCTTGAATAAATCTTTGTTGGTCTTAAAGGTGCCACTGGACTCTGATTTTATTAAGAATGGGCAAGTCATTAAAGATGAAAACATTCAGAATCAGTTGGGGGGGGGAGAAGCATCTCAACCTTTCTGGATAGTCAGCAACAGACTTGAAAGCAGCAGTACTTCAGTAGAAGATTTTCAAAAGTAGATTCCAGCCAGAAGCTGAAGAATTGTGCAGGAACTGGTGTGTCTGTGTAAAGTGCTGTCAAGTCACGACTGACGTTTAGTGACCCCAGTAAGGGCTTTTAAGGCAAGTGAGAAGCAGAGGTGGTTTTGCTGTGCTTTCCTCTGTAGAGTCTTCCTTGGTGGATGAGCTCCCTGCAGAAATTCTGCCTGGAACTACAACTACAAAAAAGAATTGTTTCTCCTCATGGACCTACATACACCATCTTACTCTGGCAATAGATTTTGTTTTCCTTTGTGCTCTGCGATATTATGTATTGGTCAGAACATTGGACTAGGATCCGGAAGACCCAGGTTGAAGCCACCTCCTCCCTCCCCATCCTGGAAACTCACTGGGGGTTGAACTAAGGGTTCAACATCCCAGAGTCCACCATGGGGGCACAATACTATTAAAAATATCTATTGTTATAATTGTCATGGAGCGTTGATCACTCCAAGGATCATGGTGTGTGTGTGTGGATTAGGAGTTCCTGTCTCCCCCACTCTTGCCTCCATATACCTCCTATTCATTTTTGTGAGGCCTGCACAGGATTGTGAATGTTTCCATTATTAGAAAAAGAATTGGTGGTTGGGTTTGCCATCACGTTTGGAACAGTCCTATAAGGCAGTGGTCCCCAACCTTTTTCAGGCTGGGGACCAGCGGCAGCAGGGAGGGCGATTGCCCGGCTGCGCATTGCCGCGCATGCGCGTTTTCGTAAGAAACTTGCCGGGAAGTTTCTTATTGCAGGGGGGGGCG
This sequence comes from Paroedura picta, assembly GCF_049243985.1. Classification (NCBI taxonomy): domain Eukaryota; kingdom Metazoa; phylum Chordata; class Lepidosauria; order Squamata; family Gekkonidae; genus Paroedura; species Paroedura picta. The sequence goes on from NC_135369.1 coordinate 135,175,859, forward strand.
GGGAGAGGGAGCCGCGGCCCGGTGCCAGGGCCTTTGCAGCCCGGTGGTTGGGGACCACCGCTATAAGGGATTCACAAATGTAGAATAAGCTAATTTCTTACATGCAGCCATCTGGGTGACCTTGGGCTCGCCACAACACTGTTAAAGCTGTTCTGACCCAGCAGCAATATCAAAGGCTCTCTCAGCCTCACCTCCCTCATAGAATGTTTGTTGTGGGGAGAGGAAAGGGAAGGTGATTGTTAGCTGCTTTGAGATTCTTTCAGATAGAGAAAAACTGCATATAAGAACCAACTCTTCTTCCTCTTATTGCCTCTTTACATGAGCCTGGGCTGAGCCTTGGCACTTCAAAACACCCTTGTTGAATGGCTGGGTTACCTCCTTTTTTTAGATAATTTTTTAAACAAGTGGTGGGCTAGATCCCTGAGCAGTCACAGAAGGACCTGTTGTGGGAGGAAAGTCATAAAAGATGAGCCAAAAAAGGGCCTTGAAAAACTCCCCATCAACAATTGGCACCATAAGCACGATAGAATACTCTATTTCTACTTATGCACAGATGTGCATTTACGCATGTAAACTGGGATACACACATTTATTTTCTGTTTGCTTTTTGATCCTCGACAGATGGGCACTGTAGGTGGAATCCTGACTCGGATTAGTGTCTTTAAAACTGTGATGGGGCAGTGAAAAAGAGGGGCTACTACAGGTTGATTTACCGCCCCCCCTCTGCGGAAGACACGACCCGTGTTTCCCTGGAGCCTCACCCTCCGCCCTTGTTTACAATCTGCGCACAAGTGCAGGGGGCTGCGGTCAGCGAGCAGAGCCTCTTCCGCAGGATCTTACACACTCGACTTTCTCGGAGCTTCTCTTGAGAGCTGTAAGAGGCTGCAGCTACAACACGAAGAAGAGATACACGTATATATTAAAAGCGAAGTCCTACCTTTTCTCTCTCTCTCTCTCGCACAGCGCCTGCTATACACATCCCATCTCAAAACACGAACGACCCGGGAGAGGCCAGAGAAAAGAGTGGGGGGCGGGGGGGATGAGATCGTTGGAGTTGCCCCGGCAGGAGCGCTCAGTTTGGTCCTTGCTCCACCCCCGGTAAAGGGCTTGCAAAGTTAGAGCACATTCTTGAGCCGATATTCACTCCGCAGGTAACTTTGCCGGGGGGAGGGGGGGCTTCGCAGGATCGGCTTGATAACCCGCTGCCATAGTGCCATCTAGCGGCCCTGCCTGGAAATACATAGAAGGTAGTGGTGTCGCTCAGACTGGACTGATATCCAGAAGCTGGGGGTGTTATTGGGGCGGAGGTGGCCTCTAGCGGCAGCAACGGGGAAGAACAAAGGGAAACAAGAGGGGCACTGAGAGATCCAGCCAGCCTCCAGTACTAACGGAAGAAACGTGCATACACACAGAACCTTGTAGGTCATGACTTCTTTGGTTAGTAAAAAGGGCCTCGAAAAGCTCCAGCTTTTAAACAAACAATTAAACTTCGGACTTGCACTTTGTGGTAGTGTTTCTTACGCGTGCCGTTGAGACCTGCATCAGGAATGAAGTTGTAAAAGACTGCACTACCGTAGCAGAATATTCAAAACATCCTGCAAACAGATTATGCAACAGCAAGCAGAAAAGAAGAATAAAACATTTCTTCTGGCTGTGCTAGTTTTCTGTTTTCAGGAGTTTTAATGCAAAGGCACATTTAAAACTGGAATCCCTTGTTAGCTTTGGTTGGGAAACACCTGTAGATTTGGGGGGGGGGGGGCTTGGGGAGAGCAGAATGGTATAGCATCCTCCAAAGCAGTTGTTTCCTTCAGGGGAACTGAGCTGGATCACGTGGAGAGCAAATGTAATAGCAGGAGAACTCCAGATGCCACCTGGAGTCTGGCAACCATACCCTATTTGGATGCAGTGTGATCCACCCTCACCCTCTTGGCATTCTACCACAGCCTTTCCACTTAATTCTCTTGCCAGCCCCTCTGCTTAGAATGACAATGTAGGTCCATGGTTCAACAGCTTAGCACACCTAGTAGCTAAGTTTCATGGAATAACTGCAGAATTGACATCTCACCACTGAGAAGTCAGATGACTCAAAAGATTGCCAATCCACAAGGTGGCCAGGACCTCGGTTTAACTAAATCACATCTCCATCTCCGTAGCAAACAAACGAGTCCTTTGTTCAGCTGTATGGACATGAGTGCTGCAGTCCTACAAAACCTTTGGAGTAAGCCCCACTGAAGATGGGGTGGCTTTGTGTTAACAAATAGATAATCTGTCTGGACAAATATAGCTGTCAAGACCAAAAACCTTTTCATACAGAAGGTTTGTGTACTCAGAAAGAGGTCAGTAAAACTATGTATGTGAATATGAAGAAGAGGAAGGGGTCCTGCCTTTGACATGGCAAATTACAATTATTACCCGCCATTTGCCTGGATGGGCCAGGCTGGCCTGATCTCATCAGATCTCAAAAGCTACAGAGCTGTCCATCCCGGTTAGTGCTTGGATGGGAGACCACCAAGGAAGTCTAGGGTTGATTTGGAGATGCAGGCAGTGGCAAGCTCTCCCAATACATCTTGCCTTGAAGACCCCATGGGGATGACTACAACTTGAAGGCTCTTTCCGTTCCACTGGCCACTTACTATATCAGGAGATCGGACTTTTAAGAGCAGAGGGCAGGGCCTGGCTGTCAGTTATTCATTACTGGTTGAAACTACATCTCCAACCAGTAGGACTTGTACTTGCTTTTCTGCCAGTCAACCCTCAGCCCTGTTGGTGTATGGGGATAATTAACATACTCCTTGCTCTGGGACTGGCTCCTGACTCCTTTTGAGTTGCAGAATGAGACAGCTCTTCTGCCAAGGCCCTATAGCTCACTAAAGGTTTGGGAGGGGTTTTCTGAACTGACATAGATTACCTTTTCTAAATTCTGACTGGTATAGTATTCATTGAACTCAGACCCAGTCATTTCTAATTTTGAGGGGGATATATGACATAGTTCTAAGCAGCAACTCATTCTACCTATTAACCTTTTACAGACTTGCTCTTATCATCAAATTTTTTTTCTCTCACGAATGCATATTTTTGAAGCTGCATCAGATTACTCAAATGTATAACACTCTGAGGAGGAGGGCATCTTGATATGGGGCGATTCCTACCATTTGCTCAGGGAGACAGGACCAATTTTCACAACTTCCTGTCTGCCCAGGCCTGCCTCAACAGGGAGTGCAGTGTACTAACAAAGCTCCTCAGTTTTTTTAAACTTATTTCTCCTAAACATTTACCGCATTCTGCTGCACTGCCACCTGGTTTTTGGCTTGGGGCAAGTTGCCCTACCTCTTCCCATTTCCATGCGGGGGAGCATTTAGTCTGCTGCAATCATACATTCTTACAAATAAGATAAAAGCCCCTGCCTGGGGCATCCCCTCCCCCCCAAGACACAGTATTCAGGCAAGGGTGAGAACCTGGGCCAGGACAGCCTGATTTTCCACCTTTCAGATCGGACAGGCCCGACATACGCCCTGATGGGTCCCATGGCAAAAAAAGGGACCATAGATGTATCCATGTTTCCTTGCCATGGGGCAAATGAGGGCCTGAGTCAGGCCAGGCCTGGGACGGCCTTGGAGCAGCACTAACATCATCTAGATGGGAATTAGCCCTGTGACCAGACAAGTGGTGAATTGAGCCAAATTCTGAGTACAGAAATGATCCTAGTGATTTCATCCTTCCACCTTTATGAAATGAACAATGCTCATCCATCTCTGATTTTCATATATTTCCTTCACTATGTATCCCCCCAGAATTAACCATCCCCCTAATGGGGACCACATAAACAAAGTTTGTTATTCTAGTTTGGTCTTTGCATGTGTTAAACCCCTTTTGTTAAGCTGTATGCTAATTTGTTGCTCACCCTCTACCTCTATGTATGGACTGGTAACTTCCATTTCAGTGTATCTGAAGAAGTATGCATGCGCATGAAAGCTTATACCTTGAATAAAACGTCATTGTTCTTAAAGGTTCCACAGGATTTGAACTTTGTTTAGACCTGACAGTCTCCTAACCTCTCCAGCCTTTCTCTTTCTCTTCACACCTCCTCTCAGCTCTGCTGCTTCCTTTGTCCTCCAGATTTTTCTCCACTCCCCCTCTTCTTAATGGCCCTGTGACAGGCCCTGGAGACTTTGGAGGGATGTGGAAGAGATGCATTTCTCCCTTAGGGGGACACATACCCTCTTTTTCTACTATCTGTTTCTTATGGAGAGAGCTCACCTGGCCAGTCTAGCACAGAGTATAGCCAGAAGGCCAAGGCACAAAACCAAGAGTGCTTAAAAAGCATCATAAAAAAGCATGAAAACAGCATTCCAGGCACAAATGGCTTCTCACCAGTTTGACCCCTGGAGGCTACAATGGCATGCCAGGCTCTTCTGTTGGAGCCCCTGACCCAGATGGACTCCCTGATCACCAAAATAGATCTTCAAGGGGGGGGGGGGGATGAATGTTCCAGCACAAAGAAATCTCAGTTGCAACTGAGGTGGAATGTTGGGTGTAATAGCCCTGTTGCCTTTTCATATATTTCACTCAGAGTAATTTGAGGGAGGAGGAACCAGGATCATGAATCTACTAAAGCAGAATGCACGCTTTAGCTACACGTGTTTGTGTGTGTGCATGCACACATTTGTTTTTATAGACTGTGTGAACAAGTGTGCTACTAGCATGTCCCACTAAATAAAGTGAGGCTTGTTTCTGACTTAATATAAATATGATTGCAGTGTAAATGGTGCTAGAACTCCCCTCCTCTAGCTTCCATTGATGGGGCCACAGAAAAGCAAAACATAGCAAGCCCCTCCACATCGGGTCTGGATCCATCCTAGCTGGATTTTGTATTTATTGCTATTCAAACTGCTTTGGGAATCAATTGTTGCAGAAATGTGGGATTAAAATCTGAAACCTGTCCAGAATAATCCACTCCTTGATGTGTTTATGAATTGACTATAGTTAGAGATTAGTACTCAGTACCCATTAAAATACTAAAGTGATACAACAAGAGAGAAGGCTCCCAAGCTTTTCATAGTGGCTTCCAGCTTTCCATATCACACTTCTACCGTGGGACGCCAGCCATAATGCCCACTTCTGCACAACTATTGAAGATAAAAGAGCCCCCTGCAATTGCCATTGATCATGTACAGAGCATGCCCCCCCCCCATTATTAGCCATTGCTAGGCTACATACGTATGGGGCGTGCAAGTGGGGAAAGGTACCTTTTGGAGGGACTTCTCATCCATCCTTTTTATTTGGCAAATCTAGCGATGATCCCTCCCTCCCTCCCTGCTGTGGCACGCGGTCTGTGTGTACGCGGGCAAGTCCCCTCCCTCCAGTGCCAGGATTCTCGCTTCTCTACGCATACTATTATGTTACTCACTATGTGAGTGTGTGTGTGTGTGTCAGGTGACTTGGGTCACGCAGTTTCTCTCCTCTGGGAGGGACGCCGAGGCCTTGACTGACTTTCCTTTGAGAACTGCGGGGAGCAGGGGGAGGCGAAGGAGGAAGGCGCAAAGGAGGCCGTTTGCGTGGAAGCCCCGCGGGGCCCGACCGGCGGCAGGCGACTTCCCCCGGACTGCCTGCGCTTGGGAGGAGCAGCAGCAGCAGCAGCAGCAGCATGAGCCAGGTGCCGGGGAAGCCGAAGGAGCAGGAAGAGGAGGACGACGACGGCGGGGAGGAGGAGGAGGAGGAGGAGGAAGATGAAGAAGAGGAGGACGAGGAGGATGAGATTGTGGGACTAGGAGATTATGGAGACCGGGCGGAATCCTTCTCCGACGGCGACCCGGAGAGTGGCGGGGACGAGGCATGTAAGTGGCCGCCGCCGCCGCCGCCGCTGCACAGGAGTGGCGAGGAGGAAGAGGAAAGCCTCGTGACTCCGCTGCCAGTTCCATTGTTTTGGGGCGGGGTGAGCGGGAGTGGGGCGAAGAGCGGAGCCCAACGGAGCCCCCCGGCTGTTACGAGTGCTCGACGGGGCAACCTTGGGGGTGTGCGTGCGTGTGTGTGTTGGGGGGGGGTCCATTTGGGGAGCAGTTGGGAGGGCGAAGTTCGGGAACTGGGGAGAGGCGCCGTTGCCAGAGTCGCAAGGCATAAAACCACCAGGACTGTGGGATTCCTCTGGCCGACCCCCTTGAATTGGGGTACGCGGCTGTGTGGGCACAGATAAACCTGCCCCGCACCCTCCTCCCTCCGGCAGCTGTGATGGGGGGCAGAGATGGGGGTCGAGGGTGGCCAGCTCTCCCTGGAGATTCGGGGACAGAACCTGGGGAGGGGGGATATCATCACATAGAGCCGACTCTCCAGAGCTGCTCCAGGGTCACTGATCTTGGGGAGCAGTTGCAATTCAGGGGATCCCCAGCCACCCATTGGAGGTTGGCCACTCTACTTCTGTGGCAGTTTGAGCCAACAGCTGCAGTGTGTGTGTGTGTGGGGGGGGGGGAACACTAGCACATTTTCCTTCTCACCCTTTTGCTGGATAGCTGATGAATACACTGGAAACTGCTACCTTGGTGCTCAAATTAGTCCTGGAATCCCTCAGTCTTTCCAGATGCAAATAGTCTGGTACATCAGATCTGGGTGTAAGAGAATTGTCACCTACTGAGCAGCACTGGTGAGGCAAAGACTAATATGGGGGGATGTGGATGTGGGGATGGGTGGTGAGGTGAGTGAGTATTCTGGCAAAGAAATTAGGAGGTGAGGCATCTGGAGATGGGGGGGGCTGTGTGGGTTGGGATAAGTGTAGGTGGAGAAACTAGAGCAGGCAGGCAGAAGAGAGAGAGCTGATGAGAGCCAGAAGAGAGTTCAGTGAGTGAATAACATTGGGAGACTGGGTCATGTGCAGCTCTTAGTAATGTTTGGATGAGTTGGAAGAGTTGGATTCTGGGAATTGACTGCAGGTGTTCTGAAAAGCATTAGGCCACACCTGTGTGCGTGGTTAGTCGTTTGCCATTGCCTGCCTCTGTGTACCAACCCTGCATTCCTTGGGGGTCTCCCATCCAAATACTAAGCAGAGCCAGCTCTACTTAGTACACAAAATCTGGCTAGATCTATTTTGCCTGGGCTCTCTGGGCCTGGGTTAGTCATAGAGGCAGAAATACTGAAGGACTGAAGGTCTTGTGAGAGGTCCAACTAACTCAGCTGTGTTATTTTCTGACAGGGACCTGGTCTTGAGCTGAAATGTGTTGGGTGCTTTATGATAATATAAGTATACCTAGTGCTTTTATAGTACTGCATTGCCTCAATAAATTTTTGAACATCCTTGTGAGGGATAATTTAAACTTAGCCATCACATAACCTCTTGTTTGAGTTAGGTTGTTACGTGTGCTTAGTTAGCATGCCAGAAGCCAGTAGCCAGGGCAGATATTCCTCTGAAGCATTAGCATATGTAGTGGCTTTGTACAGGTAGCAGCCCAGTTCAAACACAGACCTGTGCAACTCCCATGGATCTATTGCCTCACTGGGGTCCCGTATAAACTGGCCTTGGATTAGAATAGTATGGCCATGAGTGCAAGAGCAAGAACTAGTGTTGGTTTTTATACCCCAGTTTTTACTACCCAAGGGAGTGTCAATGTGGCTTACAATCGCTTTCCCTTCCTCTCCCCACAACAGACACCCTGTGAGGTAGGTGGAGCTGAGAAAGAGAAAGGCCTGTTCTGTGAGAACTGCTCTAACAGCACTGTGACTAGCCCAACCCAGCTGGCTGCATGTGGAGGAAGAGTGGGGAATCAAACCCAGTTTGCCAGATTAGAAGCTGCCCTCTTAACCACTACACCAATATGGCCTTGCCTAGGAGATCTGAGCTATAATCCTGGTTCTTGCACCCCTGGCCCAGCCTTTCTCAACTTTTTAAAACACACCTGGGGCCCCTCCTCTTCACACTCCTTCCAGGCCCATCATTGGCTATCTTTTGGTGTGGGGAGGTCGACATGACATATATGATCATATCACCCAATATATGTTTAACAAATTTTAAAAATATATTAAAATTAATTAACTCTCACCCATTTAGGAAACCCTTTCCGGGCCATCAAGAAACTCCCGGGTTTCATGAAACCCTGGCTGAGAAACCCTGCCCTAGCTGTTGCTTCAGCTCGAATAAAGACTGATCTGATGAAGCCTGGCAGCATGTGTGCAAGGTTTGCTTAGAATGAGGCTTCCAGTCTGTCTTCAGTGCCAGGACACAGTAGCAGAGCACATGCAGCCTTTTCCTTGCTGTTCAACATCTACAACCAGCTCCTACACTTTTGAATTCTTGTGGGGGGAAAAACAGGCTTTCTTGTCCTAATATTCTGCTTAAAAAAAAGAATCAAGTAGGCCTTGAATATGGAAGGTGAAGCAAAGAGTAGCAGTAGCTGCCTCTGAGTAATGCAAGATCTAGCTTTGTAGGCAATCTAGTATTGTGTGGCCAACTGATTGAAGATCTTGGAGGAGAAAGTTAGACATTTAATACTGACAGAGCAGGAGGGAAACTGGGGTAGAGGGAAAAAATATTGATGTGATTAGTGGGGTATAATCTGTAGGAAAAAGCCATGCCAGCATAGGAAGCATATAAAAATCATAAGATCAGTGGCTGCTCAATTTATTGGTATTTATCACTATATTAGGACATGAAGTAGGGAAAGAAAAAGGATCAGCACGACAAATGTCAATGAAAAACTAAAGTGGGGAGAATTGCTTAGCTTAGAGATAAAAGTAGCTGAATGCTAGTTCAGAGGAAAAGTGAGAGAGTTTTAGTAAAGGTATTGAGGTCCCTGAAACAAAATTTGGATCTGAAGAGGAATCAATAAATGCTTCCCATTTTTTGTTGTGAACAGGTATTCACTATGCAGAACGAAGTGGATGCCTTTTGTAACCCTGGAGTTCTAAGGAAGCAACGAAGGCAGATTTTAGGCCCATAAAAGGCAACAGCTGTAGGGGGTTCTGTTTTTGGAGTTCTTTGCAGCTGTGAGTGTCAGTCCCCATATTACCAGGCTCTGCTCCAGTATCTGTCTTTATAGTTTTCATTGCCTGCGCACCAATATGATTGATTGTACAGAGAAACTAAGTTTATATGTGATTATTAATATTAAAAAGAGTAGCTCATGCCAGCACTTGTTGCTTTCCATAGAATATGAATGACTTCTGTTTTGGATAGTATTATGTTTTGTTTTACAGAGATGAGATAAAGGAAAGCCCTGACTTTCTGGAAAATTGGAGGGTTTTCTTAAATATGACCTTATTTAATGTGTTGTGCCTCAGTGTGATTAATTAAGTGCTATTGCTGGTATTTAGTACACCAAAGTAATCTCTGTCAAATTTGCACATGTTGCATTTGCAAGCAAAAATATTTTTTCAGCACAATTTCAGTTTTTTCATGAGATATTTTGTACCATGATTCAGTTGGCATACTAGTTTCAGTTGGCATACTAGTCGTATTCCTAGTTTCTTTCATGAATTGATTCAATAGTATGAAAATAATTCATGGTCCAGTTCTTTCTGCATTGTATTCCTACTGAGTGGGTAGCAAACTGACAGAAGAGGGGTCCAGAGTGCTTTGCAAAATCAGATTCCTGCACTCCTAAGCAGTCTGTCCTTCCTATATCAAGTACATGGCCCAAAGCCTTTAAAATTCCATATGCCATCACCACCACGTCTGTACATAAATGTGGATGTCTGAAAACTTAATCTCTATTGAATACTTGGGTAAAAGAGTAAAGGAAGACCCTGTACTTCCTGATCTTAAGGTTCAAAAAGAACCATAGCCAGAGTTTGGCACAGGAGGCAGATGAAGAAGCTTTGTGTTTATAATTCAAAACAAGATACAACCCAAGCAAACTGAAAACAAAACAGCATTTCCTTTTTAAGAGGTAGAAACTTGAGTGATGTTTTTTTAAGTATACAAATAGACAGCAGAAACAACTGTACAACAACTTGGGATCAAATGTACCTCCAGTCAGGGCTCAGCATTTTCTTAAAGTGTTCTTCATCCTTAGGTTGTAGCCTAAGCCAGGTTTTCTCCAACTTGGAGGAGAAATAGGGGTTCAGCTATGTTGTTTCCTTCTCCAAAGAGCTTCAAGTATTACTAACATCCCATAGTTCTGTTTTAGCATCTAACGTGGAACGATCCCAACCAATATTCCTTTTGAAGGTAAATCTATAATATTACGTGAGCTTTCCCTTTTTTTGTTCCCTGACTACAGGTGCAAGAAGTATGTACTTCTTTTCTGTTAAAGTGATACCGCTCTGTGTTCATCCTTCATGTTCCTTTTGAGTGCAGAGGAAAGGTGCATATGCAAGCACCTCCTGCTTATAGTGAGCAATTCATCACATGTACGTAAACAACATGTGCAGGAGAGCAAAGTTTGAGCCCAGTGGCACCTTTAAGACCAATGAAGTTTTATTCAAGGTATAAGCTTTTGTGTGTAAGCACATGTCTTCAGATACACACAAAAACGTATACCTTGAATAAAACTTTATTGGTCTTAAAAGTGCCACTGGGCTTAAACTTTGTTCTGCAGCTTCAGACCAACATGGCTACCACCCGAATTTCCCATTTGTAGGAATCTTTCTTCTAGTACTAGACACATGCACAAATATTCATATTTTTCATCTTATTGCTTTAAAAAGATGAACTTGGTTTCATATTCAATTCTTGACATATAGTCATATTTTTAATGGTTAACGTCTGGTACATAGACAAATTATCATCCCCAGAAGAATTATACCCTTCCTAGTCGATTGGCTTGTCCATGAACCCTGTGAAAAAAATGAACACGGTGCTTAAGGCAACTTTCTTCATCATAGTTGTCTGTCTTGATGTCTGGATCTTCTGTGGGAACTTAATTTTGAACTTTTTGGAAAACTTTTTTGCATCATTTTTTCCTATGTGCTTTCAGGGCTATTTAGAAAGCAACACTAAAGCCCATCTAATCCAGTGATTTGTGGTTCACAATTTATAGTTTGTAATTTATCTGATGAAGTGAGCTCTCCATCTCAAAAGTACAATGAAATCAATTTAATTAGACTTTAAGGTACCATTGTGCTACTGTCTTACTTTGGATTAATCTGTTCCGCTGAATATTTCTGGTAAAGCCTCAGAGGAGGAGCATGTCTCACAGCTTAAGTGCAGCTGTCCCGCCCCTGAGTGCCTCCTCTTCCAACCGGCTTGCCTGTCTGTTCAGTTGGCAGCCAATCGCCTTCCGTTCCCCACCCCTGACCACCCCCTCCTCCTTTCACTTCCCTATGAGGCTTGGAGGCCGCATATCCCTGCCGCATGAGAGTCCTAACAGCTGCCTGCAGCCTTTCCAGATCCTGAGGGGAGAGGGAGGCCATCTGCAGAGTTCTTCCACTTCACACCCCCTCCCCCTAATCTAGCACCCGTTGTATTCCTGAATGCAACAGCCTTGGCCCCTAGTATAATATAAATAATTCCTCAGTATAGATTATTCTTGTGTGCCTTTAATGTACATTTTCCATGGTGCTGTGTTGTTCCTTTCTGCAACTGAAATGAGCAATATGCTGTCAATGAGGCCATAAACTCCTCATGAGCATTTGTTTGGCTGTTATTGTGTCATGTAAAGTTAAGGTACTTACTGTGCCTGAAAGTTACTACGGATATTTGGGAATTTCATGTAACTAGTTAAACTGTCCTAAAATTAACAATGTAAATACTTCAAGAAAATACTTCAAGAAAGAAGAGCTGTGTTTTATACCCTGCTTTTCACTACCCAAAGGGGCTCCCAATCATCTTTCCCATTCTCTCACCACTGCAGACACCCTGTAAGGTAGGTGGGGCTGAGAGACCTCTGCTCTGCAAGAACAGCTCTAAGAGAACTGTAACTAGCCTAAGGTCACCCAGCCGGTCTGCATGTGGAATCAATACCAGTTCTCCAGATTAGAGGCTGCTGTTCTTAACCACTACACCAAGTTTACTTCTGCTTTCCTTATTTGCTGCAGAGGAAAGCTTAAATCTAAACACTCTTCTGTGTCTCACTGTGTTTGTTATGCTATACAAGGATACCAAATACGATACCTGAGTTTAAACTATACCACTTGACAATAAAGATTGGCCTATTGAAATAACTCTCAAATTTTGTTTGAAATGGCGCAGTCTAGACACAGGCTTGCCACCTAATGTTTGTGAGAACTAGGCATTACTGAGCAGTAAGTTTCACTTAATATATTGGCGGACTCTATCAAAGTCATGTGCATAGGATCAGGGCATTACCCCCTTGCTGTAAGCTGCTTCTGAGTTACCAGTTGGCAGCAAGCAAACAGCTGCCCATAACTGTTTCAATGTTTAAAGTCTCTTACGTCTTGTAGCCTGTGTATGCATTAGTAAATTCTGTGTGCCTTGAAAGTATACATTTTCCAGCTGCAGTTTTAAAAAGATGGGGTAGAGATTGAAATCACAGGTATTCAAATTGTATCCAATTCCAAGAGAATACATTGGATCCAAAAGACCACAAGTGGAATTCTGCTTATGAATTCTTCTCCTTCCTGCCGTAACTTTCTTTGGTCCTCCAAAGTGGTTACTGGGACTAGGGAACTCTCCTGAGCAGCATGGGGTCATGTGGAGTCTGCAGTGGGAAGGCAGAATTGGCAAAATGGCCTTGAACTGAACAGAAGATGGGATTTGGATCCTGCATGATGTAGTTTTAGATGTATTTCTTTATAACTCAAGAACAGTTAAGTAGTATTTTTGTTAAGGTTTTCCTTTTGCATTTTACTGTTTTCCTACATGTAATGTCTGATCCAGCATAGAACCGGGTAGAGTTGACAACTGACTTAAAGAACATTGAATCAGCTATGTGTCTATATCTGACTTGTTAATTAGCCAATTACATTTTAGTGGGTGTATTATCAGCATTTTTAGTATAGGTACCTTTCTGAGATATTAAAGAGTACAGGAGACATTAAAATTTATTAAACAAAATATAGCATTCATTGTTGAAAGGGCAGACCTATTGCAATAACAAACCGGAATAAAAATAGCTCCAAAATATGCTTATCACTTCATCAACCAAAGCTTTAACAGACCAATGTAGCAATTAAAGTCTAAAGTCCTATAAAATAACATTCTAAGTCAGGGGTAGTCAAACTGCGGCCCTCCAGATGTCCATGGACTACAATTCCCATGAGCCCCAGCCAGCAAACGCTGGCTGGGGCTCATAGGAATTGTAGTCCATGGACATCTGGAGGGCCTCAGTTTGACTACCCCTGTTCTAAGTCAATAAACATCATGAAACTGTGTTATTAGCAGGGTCATTTAAATTAATTGGTTATTCTTTGGCTTGTCTTTTTAACCAGCAGGTGGTGCTAGAATATAGCTTGAAAATGATACTGTGTTAGATAATTAACATTAATTCACAGATGTCTTGCATGGGAGCAAATTCAAATGAAATTTTAAAGTGTTGCTTCAGAAAAAGTGTGGAAGAATTGAGATACACGATGAATCAACATATTTTTATTAGTGAAGTATGTACTCTACAAGTAATCGTTCCCTTCAGTTCTAGATTTCAATGATCCCTTCAACACTGAAGTCAAACCAAGAATCCTGCTCATGGGACTGAGGAGAAGTGGCAAATCTTCCATTCAGAAAGTTGTGTTTCATAAGATGTCTCCAAATGAAACTCTGTTCTTGGAGAGCACTAACAAGATCTGCAGAGAGGATGTTTCCAATAGCTCCTTTGTAAACTTTCAAATATGGGACTTTCCTGGGCAAATTGACTTTTTTGATCCGACCTTCGACTATGAGATGATATTCCGAGGCACTGGAGCACTGATATTTGTTATTGATTCTCAGGTAAGGGGAAAGGTTAGAATGACTGGGATGTTTTTTTTAAAACTCTTCTTACTGTTTAGTTTCACATTTGATCATTTCAGTAAATTGAATATTACATTCATCACATAAGAACTGGAAGAAAATTGCCATGTTTGGGAGAGGCAGTGACCCTTGGCTGGCAATCCCTAGGAGCATTCAGGGGATGGAGGCTTGAATCCTCACTTCCTGCTCCATAACAGGAAGTGACATCCAAGTGTTGATCGATGCCATTCCCTCCCTCCAATTTCCACCCTTCTGCCACTCCACCGAGCAATGGCAGGGAAGAGGGAACATGCAAGGAAGTGCCCTGCCAGAACCAGGTAAGTAGCAACCGTAATGACAGAACATCTGTTTTGCATGCAGAAGGCCCCTGGTTCAATACTGTCTAAGGCCCTGGAGATCCACTCCTTGTCATAGTAGGCAATACTGACCTTCATGAACTTGATCATTTAAGTTTGATTCAATATGGAGCAGTTTCATGTGCTCATGTATGGCAGTTGAACCCAATGATCTAAGCAGGAAAGCGATAAAATGTAAGGACACTACTGTGATCTGCCATCTTTTCACTATACAATGTAGATGATGATACAGAATTGCCAGTTGAGAGTGGTCAGCTTACTACAATGATAGAAAGGTTCTAGGTAAGAAGCTCAATTTCATGCTTAGCTGCATAATCATGAGGGGTAGCTCTTGCTGGTTTGTGCCATTTGATACGGCAGGTATAGATCAGTAGAAGAGATGCAGCTAAAATCCTTGTTCATTTTCTGTGTGCAGGAAGCTGTGAAAAGGAGGAACTCTTATCTGAAGTGTTATAGTCTGGCAAGAGATGTGCGACACAGTTATGTAAATTGTATAGTTCCATTTAGTGATTGGTGAGTTGTCGAAAACAGCCATCATAGGATGCCAGTTGAAAGCTATCGTGAATATAGCATTTTTAATAGCATGCTCTGCTTAAGAATAATGAAAGATAGTAGAAGAGATCTGTAGGCTCAAACCCTTATAATGCTGCAGTTTTAATCCAGTGCAGGGAGACATTTGCTTGCATAAAGAAGTTTTATGCAGGTCAGGAAAGCCATTAAGCAGAGTGGTTTTGTAGGGACTTCCCAGTATGCTGAAGCATGGACATTTATAAAAAGGTGGTTTATAGTGATAACATAAAGTGTGAAAATCTTAATTCCTCGTTAGTTTATAAAACTGAAGCTTTATCTGATGTATTTCTGTTTGTAGGATGACTATATGGAAGCATTGGCTAGACTGCATCTGACTGTGACAAGAGCATATAAAGTCAATCCAGACATAAACTTTGAAATATTTATTCATAAAGTAGATGGCTTGTCTGATGATCACAAGATTGAAACGCAAAGAGACATTCATCAGAGGGCAAATGATGATCTTGCAGATGCAGGACTGGAAAAAATCCACTTGAGGTGAGCAGATGGTAGTAATTTATACAGCCTGTGAAGTAAAGTTATAAGAACTATATATACTGCACAACAGTAAAGCCAGTAATCATGCCAAGTTCGTGTACGTTCTTTACAAACAACAGTTGTTAGCAGTGACACACATTGGAAAAATAGTGGTCACCTCACCAGAAAACTTGACTCTGTTTTCCAATATGGCTTTTATTTTGCTATTTCCTGTGCTTGGAATCTTCAGATATTTAGTTCTATATACTAATCATAGAATAATAGAGTTGGAAGGAACCTCCTGGGTCATCTAGTCCAACTCCTTGCACTCTGCAGGACACTCACAACTCTATCACTCAACCACTAACCTGCCACCCCTTAAGGCTTCACAAAATCAGCCTCTCTGTCAGATGGCTATCCAGCCTCTGTTTAAAAATTTCCAAAGATGGAGAACCCACCACCTCCTGAGGAAGCCTGTTCCACTGAGAAACCACTCTAACTGTCAGGAACATCCTCCGGATGTTTGGATGGAATTTCTTTTGAATTAATTTCATTCCATTGGTTCAGGTCTGTCCCTCCGGGGCAAGAGAGAACAACTCTACTCCATCCTCTATATGGTAACCTTTTAAATACTTGAAGATGGTTATCAGATCCCCTCTCAGTCGTTTCCTCTCTAGGCTAAACAGACCAAGCTCCCCCAACCTTTCTTCATATGTCTTAGTGCCCAAACCCCTCACCATCTTTGTTGCCGTCCTCTGGACACGCTCCAGCTTGTCTACATCCCTCTTCAACTGGGGTGCCCAAAACTGAACACAGTACTCCAAGTGAAGCCAAACCAGAGCAGAGTAAAGCGGTACCATCACCTCCCATGATCTGGACACGATACTCCGTTTGATACCTATTACTAGAGATCTTTGGTCAATCACATCAGCCCTCTTAAAATGCATAGCTTAGGACCTTGGAGTATAATTTTGACATTTATTGCAGAAGTATAAAGGTAAAGGTATCCCCTGTGCAAGCGCCGAGTCATGTCTGACCCTTGGGGTGATACCCTCTAGCGTTTTCATGGCAGACTCAATACAGGGTGGTTTGACAGTGCCTTCCCCAGTCATTACCGTTTACCCCCCAGCAAGCTGGGTACTCATTTTACCGACCTTGGAAGTATGGAAGGCTGAGTCAACCTTGAGCCGGCTGCTGGGATTGAACTCCCAGCCTCATGGTCAGAGCTTCAGACAGCATGTCGTTGCCTTACCACTCTGTACCACAAGAGGCTCTTTGCAGAAGTATACCAGGTGGCAAAACTAAAAAAAAAAAAAACAACTTCAGGGAATGTTATAGTCCAGAATGAACATGAGTCCTGGTGTTGGTAACACCAATATTAAAAATGCAGTTGATAGAAATCAAGGGTTAGCAATTGGAAGGAATTTTTTTTAACACTTTAAAACCTTGTATTCATTTTGAATCTGACTTCTCGATATTGTAAAGAAGGACTTAATAAAGCGTAAACAAAGTACAAACTTTCTATCACTTTATCATACTAGATATTTTTAAAAGGAGTTTCTGTACTTACTTATTACAAATTAATTAATAATGCTATTTCCTTTCCCAGCTTTTATTTAACAAGCATATATGACCATTCTATATTTGAAGCATTTAGTAAAGTGGTACAGAAACTGATCCCCCAGCTTCCAACACTGGAGAATCTGCTTAACATCTTTATCTCGGTAAATACTTTTTCATATGCACGTGAAAGGTACAACAATGGCTTTTGTTTTTACCTTTATTTCAATTGTTGGGGCTATTCCAATGGCTCAAGAATAAATGCTCAGGAAATCTGTTTAGTCTTGTGGGTGTTGGTCTTGGATTCACTGGAGGATTTCCACAGGTGGAGACGAGTTTTTCACTGCCCCCCCCCCCCGTCTTCCCACTTCATCGTGTTCCCGGGGATCTCTCATCCAAGAGGAGCAACTTTTTGTGGTGCATTTTGGGCTTCATCAGGAGAGGGAACTTTCTGGTTGATCCAAGGCACAACATACATATGTTTACATTGCCATCCTAAGCAGAAGTGGAGTTAGTGATTTAACTCCTTTGAAAAAGAATGCCAGTTCCACTTGGATGGTTTTTTGGCTCACAATCTATGCAGACAGTCCAGCAACAGTCAGTCATAGCTCAATTCCAGTCATGTCTTTGGGAGTTGTGTTCAGTGGGACTTAGGATCAAGCTAGTGGTGAAGGAGGCATCTCTATCAATTTGGGTCCTCCTGTTCACACACAAAATGAAAATAGGTGATAACTTTGGTGTGCGCAGATTAACAGAACTAGATTCTGTTCCTCTCAATTCTTTCTTTGTAGTACTTTATACCTTGAAGAGTTTTCTCTCCACTTGGTTCGCTTCTGCTTTGAAACTGAGCTGGGACAAATCTTTAAGCTGAAATGAGTGAGAGGGTCTAGAATGACCCTCACCATCTGCTTCACATATGAATCAAGACACCAGTTCTTTCCTGTGATGTCTGGATTTGTCTTTTGTTATGATTATTGTTTGCAAGTGTCTGTATATTGAAGAAATCACTCCCAGTTAGGTTATTTCACCGGTATCTACCTGCTGTCAACATGCCTGGAAGAAAAGTACATACAGTCTTTTCCATCTAAATATTAGGTTCCTTCTAATGAAGTTTATATTCTTCCCTTTTGTTTTCAGAATTCGGGAATTGAGAAAGCCTTTCTCTTTGATGTAGTCAGTAAAATATATATTGCAACAGACAGTACCCCAGTGGACATGCAAACTTATGAGCTCAGCTGTGATATGATAGATGTTGTTATCGACATTTCCTGTATCTATGGGTAAGTAAAGTGTTTCTGGGCCATATTCATGTCTCCCAGCGATCTGTTGAGGTTTTTGTCACTGCATATTATTATTATTTTCAATATATTGACAGCACCCTCCCAATTGTCAGACAGTGTTGTCATATAAATTTTATATCTCAACTCTTGTAAGAGATCACTATCATGAACAGAACATTGAACACATCAGTGGAAAACCTGCAGTCCTGTTAGGTGTGCAGAGCTGGACAAACAAGGGGAAGCTCTTATTCATCACACTGCATGCTTCAAAATGGGCTGATCGAGTAGAATGCTTAGATAGAGGAAGACTCGTTACAAAAAAACAAACCGAAAGATCACACCTTTCTCTTGTGAACCTCTGTATATATGCCTTGGTGTGGTTTTGCAGGGATAGCATATAAAAGGTAAACAATAGTGTGCCATTGCCAAGCCTGTAGGTTATCTGTCCACCTGGGCCACCCGTTGGCCTAGTGGGATGTTCTGAATAATGTTTCCTTGCACCCTTGAAATCTCTGTTGTAGCTCTACCCACTTCCTAGCTCTGCTGGATTAGACCAGTGGTCCATCCAATCCAGCATCCTGGATTCCATAATGGTCCATAATTTCTTTCTGGAGGGTCATAAGGAAGATGGAAAGGCCAAGACCTTCCATTGAGGGCATTAGGATTCAGATGTTGATTGCCTCTGAACATGGAGCTTCCCCTCAGTCACCATGGCTCATAGCCACTGATAGACCTATCCTCCATGAATCTGCCTGGTTTTGTAGTTATCACTACTTCTTCTGGCAGCAGATTCCACATTTTACTCTCAATACAGATGTTGCTTGCAGTTGAAATGGTTGAGGTTTGAGGAGAGAACCTGTGAGTATCATATTGGATGACATGTGAAAGTGCTCTGAATGATTGCACTCATCTGTCACTGACTTACCATGTTGCAGATGGAAATTGAATTAGTGTGGCCTTCTGTTGGCTGAAAATAGTGATGGAATGCTATACTCCCAAAACATCATGTAAACAGCTTATCTCTATTTATGATGCTTTCACAACTTGTTCTACAGCACATTTCAAAGCTATAATTTTGAAGCACGAAATTCTTAATTGTATATAGTCTTAGAACCAAAATAAGACCTTTCACTCTGGAAGAGGTAAATGATATGACTTTTCCTCCGTCTTAACTCCCACCCCCAAAATCATCCTTGCCCCAAAACTATTCCTGTTTAGGCTCAAAGAAGATGGTGGAGGAACCCCATATGACAAAGAATCAACAGCAATAATAAAACTAAACAATACTACTGTCCTGTATCTAAAGGAAGTGACAAAGTTCCTTGCTCTTGTTTGTTTCGTCAGAGAAGAAAGCTTTGAGAGAAAAGGTATTTAAATTCTTCATTACTTATCTGTAACACTGTAATATCCAAGATGCTTCTGAGTTCATAATTATTTATGTCACATAGTGAAGTGATATGTTGGCTTGTTAGATTCACTTGCTGGCTTGGATTATCTAAGGAATGCAACTTTCTCTGACGGCCCTGATAACAGTTGTCACAAGTGGGAGGAAACTGCTTCCTGAAGGCAGAGTTGCTAGCCTTTTTTGATTACTCCTTGTGGATAGGTTGAATGGCTGTGCTTGAGGGACTTTCTTCAACAGCAGTGACTCAGCACAGTAATTTCATTTCTTCAACAGCCTTTCTGATTTATCACCTGTTTCTTTGGTAGGGAGTGTCCCTTTGCCACTGGTTGTATTGGAGCGGGCTCTGCTTCACACAAAGCTGACCCCACACATGCACGGTCTCTTCATGATTCTCCTTTCAAGGAGTGGGAAAAGCCACTGGGATTCTGTGCTCAGGCCAAGCAGTTCCCGAGTCACTCCAGTCTTGTCTGGACAAGCAGAGTGTTGGTAGCAATAGCTGCAGGGCAGGCCCTTTGCCTGGGATTGTAAACTACAGTTTGGAAAAAGCCTGGAGATTTGGAGGGTCCTCAGTGGACTATAATGCTGTAGAGGCCACCCTCTAAAGCACTCGTCTTCTCCAGGGGAACTAATTGTGTAGGCTGAGAATCATTAGTAAGTCCAAGAAAACTCCAAGCTCAACTCAGAAGGAGGCAACCCTACCTTCACCTTCCATCCCCACTGCAGCCTAGACTTGAGCATGTAGGACTTGGCTGCAAGAGTGGGGCACAGGATACTTCAAAGGACATGGGCATGTTCCCCTGCCAGAAGATGCCCCCTTTTACCTATCCTGTAGGGATTCCTGCACTTTAAAATAAAAGGCTACCTCAGTGATATCCAAGCAGTGGGAACATTTAATAGAGAAATGGAGATTGGAGAGCATTGAACAATTCCACAGATACCATCTTGCTCATCTCCTGTATGTACTCTGTAGTGTCTTGAATGAAAAATGCTTCCTCCTTGGCTTTATTACAATAAACTGCCTCCACTAAAGTAATCCAAAAGCATTTGTTTTTTATAAATAGTGCTACCTAGGTGCATTTCTTTTCCAGTCTGGCAGTGTCCCTAAATACTAGATGCTCAAAGGAACTAGATGTACCATGGGGTCTTCAGTACAAAAGTAAGATTAGAGTCCAGTAGTACGGGGAATGGTAGAGGACAGGAAGGCCTGGAGGATCATTGTCCATGGGGTTGCCATGGGTCGGACACGACTTTGCACCTAACAACAAGAACTAAGTACTTTAAAGACCAAGAAGATTTCCAGGGTATAAGCTTTGAAGAGTGAAAACTTTGTCATGTGTAGCATCTGATTTACTTTTAAAAGCTTATACCCTTGGAACCTTGTTGGACTTCAAGGTATTCCTGGACTTGAAAGATGAGACTGTTAGAGCAACTTGTAAGGACTAAAGGATCATTCCCTCTACTATGTTTTTGTGCCTCAATTTTATCTCCTAAGTTTGTCTGTTTATATACAAAAGAGGTCCCTGTATGGTCTTCTGTATTCAATAAAGTTATTCCTCCAGAATTCACTCATTGTACCCAGGAGTCAGTTCAAGTGAATGGTGTAAGCAAAGCAATACAAATACAGAGGATAATTTTGAAAAGTTCACTTTTCTTGTGGTTTGGTTTTGTTATTTCCTTAGGATTGATAGACTACAACTTCCATTGTTTCCGAAAGGCTATACATGAGGTATTTGAAGTAAGAATGAAAGTAGTGAAGACACGGAAGAATCACAACCAGATGCAGAAGGCTAAGAGGGCCACTCCTAATGGCACACCTCGGATGCCACTCTAGGTGATCTTCTTATGTCACTTGTAAGACTTCTTGCTTCAGGTAGTGATGCCATCAAGTTCCACAGCCAGAAGATCAGGACGTGATATTCTCTGAACATGGATTTTTATACACTATGACCCAAATTGTATCTCTATCTAGTTGTTCCTATTAAGAAATATCTGGCCAAGCTGTGTGCACTCTTTTCATGTTTCATGATGAAATTGGACTGCTGATGAACTAAGGTGTGCTATTTTCAGTGCCACTTCATGTATTTGGTTGGGTAGAATGTGTACAGTTGTTTCTCTATATGCTGCATACGAATGATTAAACAATCACAACCAATAGATAACTTTTTACAAACTTGAGAGGGTTAATATTCATGCCATACATATATATATTTATTTATATGTGTGTATATATATTTTCCAGTTTGTAAACTGAAGTTTTATTTTGGAGTACAATGGCAATAAAGAAATATTTCTTGGAAGTGGTTATTTTACAGAAACTGTTTTTGGGCCAAATGCTACGTGGATTTCTCTGTCGTAATGTCTTCTCCATTCAGCACATGTAGTCCTTGGCATTTTTATAGGACACTTGAGAAATGAGAAATGCAAACCTGCAACACTTCACAATACATGATGGAATAAGAGCACAAGCAGGAAGAGCTGTCCATCCTTTTACTGTGTTTCTATTCTATCCCCACTTTCCTGGTGAAGATCCCCAGGGGTTCCTCATTCCAGCTACCTGCACACAACCAGAAAGTGAAAGATGTAGTAACTGGTCACTAGATTCCCTCAGTTCTATCAGCTCCCAGAATCCTCCTGCCTCCCCCCACAAGGGGCTGAGACTCTGGCAGTGCCAGCAGCAACTTAGCAGGCCCAGGAGGCAGCAGTGCTGGCAGCAAAGAAGCAAGAACAAGGATATACTCTTAGGCTCCAGGCAACAGCACCTCTCTCCATCTGAGCCCCCTGCATCTGCCCACATCCATGCATATCCCAATGTTGAAATGCCCTCCTCCTCTTAATGGCCTACAAGGCACAAGTTCTCAAGCACTGGTTGCAGAGTTCAGGTGGCTCTCATCTCCCTGATGCCCACCCTCCCACTTCCATCACCTGTTATGCATTAGCATTGGGACTGTACGCACAGCCTCTGTCATCTGTCAATTAAGGTAATATCTAGTTGCTCGCCAGCCCAATAAAAGACCTGGGCCCATTCTGCACACATAATATAATGCACTTTCAATGTGCTTTGGCAATTTGATTTTCCTGTGCAGAACAGGAAAGTCTACTTCTAAAGTGCATTATCTATTGTGTGCAGAATAGGCTCTGGACAAGTCAGTGTAGGCTCATTGGATGTATGTTTGACACCCGTAGCTTTCTGGTTCCATTTCTTAGAGCTGACAATGAAAAATGTTCATGGGGGAGGTTCAAGATTTTACTTAGCAGAAACCACATAATTCCTTCTTGAGAATTAAGTGTTGCCCAATCAGGCAACACTATAAAGCTACAGTTGGAACTAGTTAATTCACATTTAATTCATTTAATGTGCAATGGTGGTAACGTAGAGGAAAGTGATTCAAGAGACATATCGCAAATCACAAAAGTGATTCAAGAGCCTTACAAAAGACTTTTGAGAAGATATCATAAAGATTCCTCCTGAGTAAGCTTAGCAGGGCCTCTTATGAGAAGAAGAATTGGTTCTTATATGTCGCTTTTCTCTACCCGAAGGAGGCTCAAAGCAGCTTGCGGTCGCCTTCCTTTCCCCCACAACAGACACCTTGTGAGGAGGGTGAGGCTGAGAGAGCTCTGATATCACTGCTCAGTTAGAACAGCTTTATCAGTGCTGTGGCAAGCCCAAGGTCACCCAGCTGGCTGCATGTGGGGGAGTGTAGATTCAAACCCGGCTTGCCAGATTAGAAGTCTGCACTCCTAACCACTACACCAAGCTAGCTCTCTCTATGGAGTCAAATGGTTAAATGACAGGAAATGAAGGGTAGGAATAAATGGATGGTTCGTGCAGTGCAGTGAACACTGGGATCCTACAAGGACTGGTATTAGGGCTGGTGCTATTTAATTCATAAATGATCTGGAACTGGGGGACAGCAGTGTACTGGCCAAGTTTGCAGCTGACCCAAACGTAGGGGTCAGATGAGCTCCAGGAAGATTTCCACAAATTGGGTGAGTGGGCAACATTTAAGGTTTTGCATGCTGGAACAAAAAAACAAAACACCAACCAATATGCTAATAGGCTCAGAACTTGTTGAACAGGGTGTTTGTGCTTTTCTGCATGATGTGTGTATGTTTTATTGGTTTTGTCCCCTGCTTCAGTTGATCCCCTGATTTTTGCACACATTTTTGTGCCTTTTTCACTTCAGGGTTTGTGTGTGTTTTTAATGGTTCTTTTGTCTTTTTCACTGATCTTTTTCTGGAAGTTGTTTCTGAGTCACTCTCTCCTGGTGGGCAATATCTCTGGCAGTTTTCTTTGTCCTCCATTCCCATCCCCCTCTAGCTCTCTTTGTGATGACTGAATTGTCACAATTGTCAGCCCCCCCCCTCCCATGATTGGTTTTGCCCCATTCACTCACTTTGCAAACACCCCATTGGCTATCAGCTACCCAGCTCAATTCAAGGCATTTGCTGACAAATACCTTTCTGGCCTTGGGCCCTTGTATGTGGGAGAACGCCTCTCCACTTATGACCCCCACAACTTTGCTTATCTAAGCAAGGTGCTGCCTTGCAGATAAGCAAGATCAAAACTGCCTGTACCACATGCCTTCTCTGTAGTTGACTGGATTGCATGACGAGGTCAGGAAGGCTCCCATGGTCTTGGTGTTTCACAAACTGGATAGCAGAATTGTTCTGGATAGCATTTTAAATAAAGAAAATAAACTATATAATGACAAATCGGCCCAGAAAAATACTGTTTTTCTGATGCAAGTCCATGCTCTTTATGCTTTGACATGTCATATTTAATACTTATGCTTTGGCCAAAAGCAACTCTGTTTCATGTTTCTGCCATATCTAGTCCCATTGAATTGCTTATTAGATTAGTAGCCACTTGATTTCATTAGCTCACACTAAGTCAGGGTTTCTCAACCAGGGTATTGTGAAACCATAACAGGGTTTCCTGAATGGGTGGGAGTTAATTAATTTGTATATATTTTTTAAATGTGTTAAATCTTTATCAGGTGATATGACCATAAATTTATTTATTTTTAATTTATATCCCGCTACATATGTCAGCTCAGGGAAGCTCACAACGAAACAGCAAAACCCCCATAAAATACAATATAACATTAAACCATTAACATCTATGTTCGTGTTGATCTGCTCCCCCGCTTCCCCAAAAGGCCAATGATGGGTTTCTCCAAGCCTGAAGAATGTTTCAGGGTGTTCTCAACAGTAAAGGCTCCAGTGAGAAAGTTGCCCTATAAATAGGATAACAACAACAACATAACTGCCCCCCTTCCCCCCCCCCCCGGAAGATGGTAAATTTGGTAAACTTGTGACTCCCGAGCGTGTGGTGTGGGCTGCTTTCGTTATTCCGGGATATTTACTGCGAGTAAAAAGCCTGACCGTCCCCTCCTCTGTGTGACGACGAAGACGGCTGTGTCGGCCGCCAGTCGGTGGGCGAGGCGAGGCGAGGCGACGCTGCCAGGGCTGCTTGGCAAGGGGCGGGCGGGCAAGCGAGTGGCCACTGCCGGCCGGCAGCGGTTCCCTCCGGCAGCCAGAGCCACGTCAGGGGAATTTCCAGGCTGCCGTGAACCGCGGGAGGTGGGGACGTGCCGGTTGCCTCCTCCCCGCCCGCCCGCCCGCCCGCCTGCCTGCCTCCCTCCTCTGGCCCCGCTGCTGCTGCTGCTGCTGGTGGCGGCGGATGCGGGTGGCCGGGAGCAGCTTTACGTGGCCTGACTTGCGAAGAGAGCCGGCCCGGCGGGGCGTCGAGAGCGAAGGGGCCTCCCGGCCGCCGCCGCCGCCATGGAGACTCGCTATAACCTCAAAAGCCCCGGTGAGTGCTTGGCGGATGAAGGGAGCGGGGAGGCTCTCGAGCAGACCGCGGCGGGGCTCACCATCACGCGAGCCCGGGGTTTTGATGCACGTACAGGCCGGAAGAGCGCCGCCGCCGCCGCCGGTCCCCGCCCTGTCTCCGTCCGTTCTCTCTGCGGCTGCTGCCAGAGGGAGCCGGGAGGCCTGCGGTGCTCAGAGGGACGGGGCGCCCTGGCCCTGCTCCCGGGCCTGCCTTGCTCGCCGTCGCTCCCCAGGGCAGGGCGGGCAGAAGGCGGCCGTCGATGGCTGGGGGCTCGCGCGCGCGTGCTACAATCTAGTCTGGGTTCTCTTCTAGCCACAGCTCAGGTTCATGTTTCTTGTTTTGTAGGCTGCAGCTATTTTGGGAAGGGTATATTTCCGCCCGTCCCCCCATCATATATGCACCTATCCCTCTCTAGATGCTTGCCGAACAACTTGGCGCTCTAAGGAATGGCTGTGATAATAAATGGCTATTTACCTATTTGTCTTGACCAAGTTGGTATGTGAATCCATTCACCTCGCTTGGTACACGCTGGAATGTATGCCTGTGTGCACACACTGAAAGTTATTTCCTATTTAACATGCCAATGCTGTGCTGTCATTAGCTGGTTGAGCAGAAAATATGATTCATCACCAGTTGTTAGACACAACTTAGTTAATTTCAGGATGTCAAACAATGAATATTTTTACAGAACAGACTCCAGGAGTTAAGGTATCAGATGTGGCCTTTCATTTGAAGTTCTACTTTCTGCAGTATGACTATCATTGCTGGGCATGCACACATTTCCCCCCTCACAAAGAGTGAAGGATGGGGGTGGGGGAGTATGTGTCTGAACAAAAATAAGCCCATTGGGAAAGAGATAAGAAGGGCCAGCTGGGAAAACTGAAGATCAGAAAGAAACCAGATTATCAACAGGACAGATTTTAACATTGTCGTTGTTGTTTCTTCTATGCTGTACTATTCAGGATATCCAGAGTGAACTTTTCAGCAAGTTATTCCTCCTGCTTTCTTATTTCTGTTTAGTCTTCACAGTTCCTGCCCCTGTGTAATTTTTGTATGCTCTTTCCTCCTGGGGAATATGGATTGCTATGATTTGTCTGTTTGTGTTACACTGGGGCCTGTTTTGTTTTCCCCCAGTAAACTCAGCACATAGGTCTGTGCCAGATAAGTAGCCCAGGACATTGAGATAAATCCAAAGAATCAGAAGTGGAGCACCACTTGTGAAAGTAATCTTTTTCTTACCTCCCTTCCTCTGTTGTAGCCCTTTGTGGTTCCCTGGGGTTTGATTCTTGGGTGTATAATATGGGATGAATCACTCCTCCCTCTCTTTGTGCCAGGGGAAGTGCAATTCCATTCACTGAAGGAGTTTTACATTCAACCTGTTGCTATTTATTCTGACATTTTCTTGATGATTCCTATATTCCAGCCATTCTTTTTGCCCTGCTGTACTCAGGGGGTGGGGGCTACCTGCATACCTGTACAATGGAGGAATTTGTTATGTATACTTGAACGTAATGATTTATATCATGAGTCAGAAGAATTAATGTTCCATCAAAATACCCAGTGTTTATTTGTAGTTAACTCTATTCTAAGTAGCAATAAAGAAAAATATAAAATTATTCTGAAACACTGTTTAGGTATTCTCTAGCTAAAACAATCAACCTTGTGTCAGCATTAAGTGACTTTTGAGCATTCTGCCATGTCAAATTTACTCTGTGAGAACTTTTGGCACCTGAATCTACTTTGTGTATCCATAGAAAATTTAGGTTTGACAAGCTCTGTGATCTTACAAAGTAAGATGCACATGGTCAGATCAAGATGAAAAGCTGTTAGTCTGTTTGTAGCAGTAAAAAAGAACAAGAATCCAGTAGTACCTTAAAGACGGACAAAATTTGTAGCAGGGTCTAAGCTTTTGGGAGTTACTGTTCACTTCATCAGACACCCTGCCACAAATTTTGTTAGTCTTTAAGGTACTACTGGTCTCTTGTTCCTGTCTTCACATAGTTGGAGATAGCTTTGATGCCCCTAGCAGTTGCTCACATGGCTAAACAAACGAAGCATGAACAGGCAAGTTGATTTTAAACAAATAATTAGTTGATTTAGGGTTGCCAATCCCTAAAGAGAAAGAAGTGGTACTCCATTAACAGAGTCTTAATGGGATGTTATTCACCAGGAGATGTTATTTACTTTTCTCTCCCAGAGCCTTTGGGTATATTATTTAAGCTCTTCCTAGTACAAACAATAGTTCTTAAAATTATTTTGACAATGTCATTTTTGATTGAGTTATTATAAAAACGAATCTCTTTGTGTGGACTTATACCTTAAATATGTGTACTTTGAAACCCTTTCTGTAGCTTATGTCAATGCATGCTGGATATATATTAGTCATAATTCAAAATTCCAAATACATTTGGGCAAATGTGAATATATTTACTGAAACAACTAGTGGTTTTGAATTGCCTCATCCCCCCCCCCGATTTCTGTTGTTTTAAGTTGTACATGAAAAACATTGGCCTAGGTATTTATCCTGTATAGGCCAAGCAACCCATTCTTATGCTCAACTGTGTCCTCTAATGCAGTGGTAGTCAATCTGTGGTCCTCCAGATGTCAATGGACTACAATTCCCATGAGCCCCTGCCAGCGTTTGCACACTAATTGTAGTCCATGAACATCTGGAGGACCACAGGTTGACTACCCCTGCTCTAATGGACTGGATTCTGCAGAACACCTATTCTGCCATTTCCTCCTTTATAGTAGTACATGCTGTGGGTTTTTTTTTTACTGTATTATAATTTGTATCCAATATATTATCATTTGTATCGATTTTAATATATAAAATTCGAGAAAATAAATGTGTCATCTAACAGCTATGAACCCTTTTCTTGTTTTGGGAAATCATGATTTGATCACCTATGTCATGGAGTTGTCCTTCACTGGCTGCTAGCCAAGATGACCAAAGGGAATCTCCATGTCCAGATAATAAACCTAATTACCATCAGGGAACATCAGAGGAAGATCTTCGCTTTTATGGCTATTATGTGAAAGAGAATAATTATGGACTAAGTGGACCACAGGTCTGAGTGAATAAGGCACCTCTTATGTCCCATGCTTTTTCTTTTTCAGCTGTTAAAAGGTTAATGAAAGAGGCTGCTGAACTGAAGGATCCAACAGACCATTATCATGCACAGCCCTTAGAGGTTTGTATATGCCACAACATTTTTTACAAGTTACTCTGCCCACACATAGATGTCATTCATAGCATATTAATGGCATGATGAAATTGGGACAGCACAGGAAATAAGTTTACAAACATTAGTACTAACCTGTCACATGAGAACTTAAAAAGATACCATCTCTACTGGGAACAGGATGTCTAATCTCAGATTTAGAAAACCCATGTTAAAAAGCATAGCTGTTCTGGATTTTTATAAGTGGGTATGTTTGGAGGTGTTACTTTAATTCTTATTTCAATGTGCGCTTTTGATCATAGAACTTGTGCTTACAATGTTATGGAAAATTTTCATTACTAATCCCGTTTCACAGATTCTAATTTATCAAAGACAAAACATAATTCCCCTTTTCCCAAATTGGCAATTATTTTACAACATAATTGTTATACATTGTTCAGAAGTTTGCAGGTGAATATTCATATCTCCTCTCTCTTCTATCCCACTTTAACTGGAGCCAGATTTTGCTTGAATGTGAATTCACATTTGCTCTTACAGCAAGGGATCAGCCTAACAACATGTTTTTCCTATCAGTATAAAATGTTTTCTCTGCTGGGGGCAAATAGTATTAGCTAGGGGCCAGTTTAAAGTGGATAAAGTGGTGCTGGGTGGGGAGGTTAAACCTCTTCCTCCATGCAACAGCATGTCTAATCCAATTTTTTTCTCTCTAACCATTAAGGAACATTTAATAAAATGGAAGAATCATCATGGGACATCTTTTATTTGGCCTGAGGGTCTTTTTAATTACAGAGTAATCCCAGGCAGTCTTTCACACAGCCCTTTTAAGGAAGCTCTAAGTTTTGCAAATACAACCCAAGTTGACTGAGTTCACTTTATACTTTTCTCAGTGATCATTTCACAGGCAAATAACATCTTCCAGGACACTGAGACTCTGTTGAGACCTTTAATTTAGTACAAACAGCAGAATACTTTGCAAAAGTCTTTGAAAGCAGTGTCTCCTTCGGGCAATATTGAACTGACTAATACTTTTAGAAGTCTAAACTAGGGATGAACTTAAAATGCCATGGAAATCGCCTGGGTCGTGGTTTGCAAGCCAAGGTCCGTGCGATCTCGCCCACATGAGCTTCCCATGTTCCTGTGTGATTTTCCAACAAGTTTTGGTGGTTTACAGTGGGGTGTGTCTATGGGAGCAGAATGGTATATATGCCCAGCTCACATGCAACTGTTTTTTCTGTTAGCAGTATTCCCTTTGCACTGTTAGATGGAGAGAGGGAAGGGATCTAGGAGGATTTCTGAAGTCAAACAATGGACAGAGAGCGAGTGCAGAGAGGGAAGGGGATGGTAGATTAGTATTGGTCGCCTCAACTGAAACCTCCCCCCCCCCCTTTGACTAGCTCTATCTGGCTGGGATTGTGTGAGGTGGACTCAGAGCTCTAAGCCACTTGTATTTATTATCTTGTTGGGCACAGGGGCTTGGCTTCCTGTCAGGTCATCCTGTCTGATGGCGTCTTTGGCCAGGAGAGCCCCAAGAACAGCTCAAGGGAAAGAGGCTGCAGGGATGCCTTACTATGGCTGAACTCTGGGGGGGGGGGGGGGATGGCAGGATGGGTTTGATGCCTGGCCTGTGGGAGATGAGGGGGAGACTTCTTCCACCCACAACAAACACTCTTAGCACCCACTCTCACCCACATGGGTGCTCATTATTATTATTATTATGAGGAGGAGGGAGTGTGTGTGGGTCCTCAGCTGAGGCACTCAGAGACTAAGGCCCTCTGCAAGGCATGTACAGAGAGACAGGGTGGCTCAGAGCCCTGAGTCCACTTAACACCCCATCTCCAGCAAGAGGGTCCATTTAGTTATATGTATTTAAATTATTATGAGATTTATTTGCCATCACTCTCGGCTAGGCCAGCTTGTGGCAGCTGACAATCAAGATAACAGTATAGTATCCATATCTCAAGTGGGCTCTGCGACAGTGCTCCCAAACCCTAGAGCATCATTCAACAGTATGTGCACCAGGCAGATGAGACCCCTAGGGGTCTCCAGCAAGTTTGGTGTCTCTAGCCCACAAGAGGGGCCAGTCTGCTGCATCACAAACTGAACTGGTCTGGGATTACTGGGTATTACTGTCCATTTGTTTTTAAAACAACTTGCTAAAGAATTATTTTTCATTGAGGTCATAAAATGTAAGTGTAGGTCATTTGGAAATTCATGCTGCTTGTAAAATCAGTTCAGTGAAAATTCATGTACTTGAAGTTTAGTGCACATGCCACACTCCCAGTCCTATAGTAATCAGAAGCAGATTGCAGAATGATAAATTCCATTTCCCATCCCCTCCCTTCTCCTATATGAATATTACTCATGACTAAGATTCATGTCAGTATTGACCACTGCCACAGGTTTACTATCATCCATGTTGTTAAATCTTGCTCTGTAGCAAGGCCTAATTAGTGTTAATTATGATAAAGGTTAGTACCAGTGGAAGCCTTAGTTATATTTAATACCAATGAAGAAATCCATGCTAGTAAAGGAAGCAGTGGAAGGCAGGGCATACGTAGGTAACTCTTAGCTAAATGATTTAGGAGCATCGGGCATATGTTAACCAGCAGCAAAAACTTTGAGAACAAATTATAAATGGAAAGTGAAACTTCTCTCTGTGTGTTTATAGACAGTGGCTTGCATTGGGGATGGCAGGGAAAGACCTACTCTGCCATCTTTTTCTGCAGACTTTTCCACAGGATTCAATGCTACATTTTCTTCCATTTGTTGTACATGCATTATGGATTATAGCAATAAGCAAAAACATATGTGTTATGTGAGAAACATGTCAAGTTTTATCCATCAGTCTATAGTCAGAAGACACTAACAATCATGGTTTTTCCTGCTTTCTTCCCCCTGCCAGCAGTTCCTTCTGACCCCAGAAAAGTTGATTTCTGGGGACATGAGACCTATGTGAGTTGATGGCATGCAGTGAGGAAGTTGAAGGGGGCAAAATTGCCCTTCCAACAGTACAGCTCCAACTAAGGGGAGAAGGGATGAAGAGGAATTTTGTCCCACTTCTCCTTCCTCCCTACGGCCAGTCTACCCACATGGCAGCTTTCCAAGTAGGTCCCATGACTTTCCTGAAGGTGGAAGGAACTGCTGGGGTGGGGGTGGGATCTGTGATCCCTGTAAGCGTCAGTTGCTGGTTCTATTCCTTTTGATTATTGTCCTCTGTCTATATGGGCTTCAAGTAACTGATCTTTACATTTATTGTATCTTGAACCTTATTATTTTTCTAGGACAACCTTTTTGAATGGCACTTTACTGTCAGGGGTCCTCCAGACTCAGATTTTGATGGAGGTGTTTATCATGGTCGAATAGTATTGCCACCAGAGTATCCCATGAAACCACCAAGCATTATTCTCTTAACGGTAAGAATGTGTAGCCCTCATCTTTAAAGTATGACTATTTGGTCAGATTATCATTAAAAGTTTTGTTGCTATAAATAATCTGTAAGAAAATATCTAATAAAATTAAAAAATGCAGGGTTTTTTGGGCCTTTGTGAGGCTCACCTGTATTGGAAGTACAAACTGAAATGGCCCTCTGCATCTGCAAAGCAAATTGCAGCAGAGCTGTTGTCAACTGTTTCTTTAAGTGGGTGTTCTTTAAGTGGGTATAATCAAAGGAACTTTGATTATAGCATTAGCATTCATGAGTGGAGTCATATTATCTGAGCGTGACTGATCATCCCTATTGCTACAGATAGATTCCAGGTTTTCGTTTTGGTCACATCCAACTATACTTTTAATGTTTTTAATGTAACATTTCTAGTAATGAATTTATTCTTCTGCTGGCCTTTGACCATAATAAATCATGTCATGTCAACTGTACTTAGGCATTAACATTTATTCAACATATACAAAGGATTACACAACTGTAAAGTGTTACTGAATATTCTTTGCAATCTGCTTATACTGCAAGAAACACCTTTTTTCAAATAGGTTCATTTTCTGATTGAAATTTGACTTTTGAAAATAAAAATAGATTTTATTTTGATTTTTTCTCTCTCCTCTACCAATTTAAGGCCAATGGCAGGTTTGAGGTGGGAAAGAAAATTTGCTTAAGCATCTCAGGACACCATCCTGAAACATGGCAACCATCATGGAGCAGTAAGTACTGACTACTCTTGCACACTGCACCTCCAACAAAGAGGCCTTGGTACATAGTAAAACTATATTTTGTTGCGCTACAGTTTACCATCAAGACAAACACACTAATAGGAATATAAAATCCAAAGAAAGTCAGAATACTGAGAAGTGCTAACAATAAGTGGAGACTTTCATGTATAGCAAATAATATGCATTAATAAATATTAGTAAGCATACTGAGTCACAAAGATAAGGCACAATACATTAACATCCGTCATAAAGACTAAACAGCCATCCAAAGACTAAACAGCACGCTTTTGAATATTCTCATGGTACACCAGACCAGTATGAAGATGAGAAGACATATTTATGAGTTCTAATTGACCTGGAATGAAGATTTATGAGACAAAAAGATAAGCCTGGGATTTCTGTTGGTCCTTTGTTTACTTCATATTAAGACCCTCATCTTGTGAAACGTTTGTTATACCTATTATTGACACTGTGACTCCATGGAAACGTTCACCAAGTGGGGAAAAGTTAACCTGCAATGAGTGAATTTGTGAAGGCTTTTCCTGCAGTGAGCGGACTCCATAGACTTTAGGCTATGATGTGTTGGCTGCTAATGTATTGTGCCTTTGTGAATATTGTTAGCATTTCACCATATTATGACTCCCCTTGGATTGTACAACAGTTTACAACTGATACTTCCTTGTAATTCACATATATTGGAGGCAAGATTAGCTGAACTTTACACTTCTGGGTTTGGGTGTGTGTGACGGAATTCCTATAATCTTCTGCTCAGCACTTCAGTACGTTATTTTGGTCTTTTAATTGTTAGCCTGCATATTTCTCTTTCAACTACAGTAAGAACAGCTTTGCTAGCAATTATTGGATTTATGCCAACAAAAGGGGAGGGAGCCATAGGATCTCTGGACTACACACCTGAGGAAAGAAGAGCGCTTGCTAAGAAGTAAGGGTTTTTAATAGAATCTAATGTTGAAGTTTCAATCAAATAGCAAATTTCTTTGTTACTTGTTGAATAATCAACTCAATTTGTAGCCCTGTCTCTGTTTAGAGATTAATAGTGTCATCCTAAGCAGAGTTGCACACTTCTAAGTCCACTGCAGTCACTGGGCATATAGGGTGTAAACTTGCTTACAGTGGTACTGTTAGTATAACTGAGCATAAGTCTTAAACATAGTCTTAAGAGTATGCTTTCACCATGACTGTGACCTCCCCCCAATACCTGCTGTAGACAGCTGAAACCACAGGGTTTTGCTACATGAACATATCAGCCTGCTTGAATTTCTTTTAGCCAGGTATCTTTTCCTCCTTTTATGGAATGCATTATTATTCTTGGAAAGGCCCTGTCCAGCTGTGCAGTCATTGTGGTCCTACAATGCAAAGCCTGTGTGCACCATGAAGCAAATGGCTCCAGAATCACTCAAAGTTATGTTTCCCCTGTCCATTACCATTCATTCATTTTCTCCATGTATGTTTGTTCAATATTTTTAAATTAAGGTTCTACTACCTGTTAGAATCCAGCAGCATCTCTAATTTCTGTTTTGTCTTCAGCATTAGTTCTCCTGCATGCCAGTGGAAGGCCATCCATGTAGGCAGGAGGGGAAACTTTGGGGTGACGCCAATATGACAACATGAAATATGCAACTAGTAAAATGTCCAGCCATCTGGAACAACCCAATCTGATTTCATGTTTATTCTGACAAATACATTGGATAGTGTATAAACTGGTGTTACACTTGTCCTTTTGTCATTATAATATTTCATTTAATTTTCTCTTGAGGTTTATGCAATTGATTAAATAAAGTTTCTGTATCTGTGCCTTCCCATAATACTCAAAATATGCATTTTTTACATTGTGTTTGCTGTCTGAAAACACTTAATGATTCGTGTTTGCTGGAAAAAAGGTCCATTGAATATCAAGCAATTCCTGAGTTAACGTGCGTGCTGGCTGTACATATTGTAGCTTGTAGGAGGAAAGGGGAAAATAATGTTAACTGATGGAAAGTTAGAGTTGTATATTGTTGATCAAAAATGCTCTGTAAAAAAGCATTTAGTTATTTTATAGAGTTAGTACCAATAATCAACCAAGCACGGTGGAAGTGTGCAGCAAGCCCAGCAGTTACATTGGTGTATCTATGGGGGATATAGCTTCTTAAACCTAAGATTCAGCAAGAATGCTGGAGATCTTGAGCGCCACTCAAATTGTATGTGTTTCTATTTACTATTAGGTCTCAGGATTTCTTTTGTGAAGGATGTGGAACCCTTATGAAGGAAGCTCTCTTGCCTCTGACATCTGGAAGTGCATCAAGCCAGGCAGATAAAGAGGCCAAGGAACTTGCAAGGCAAATTAGTTTCAAGGTAGAGTAACTCTTGTTGTTTTTTCCTCAAAAGTAATTTATAATGCCATGCTATACAGAGTTGCACCCTTCTGGAATGTGTAAAATTCATACTCAGGGCAGAACTAAAACGGATTGTTGCTGAACTGCTAATTTTCATTTTTGCTCATAAGTTAAGGAAAGCCGGGTATGGCGATCTACCCAGAGAGCAAAATGCTCTAATTATGTCAGTTGAGGTGGGCCTTTTTTAGTGTTATTTCTGTGTCTGTAGCCTTCTTTTAGTGTATGCATGCTCTTTGACTATATTGTTACAAATAACCATGATATAAAATCATGTCAGAAATAACATTTTATGTTTTAGGGCTGTCAACCAGAATGGTCTAAGAAGTTCTAGAGCTCCATACATAAAAGGGTTTTCCATTTGTTTGCATGTTAAAGAAGTCGTCCCGTGGTGTGTGTGGACGGACTCCCAGAAGAGAATGGGAGCCTGTTGAGTCCATGGGGCTCATTATTCTGTTGGAGAACCTGGATCATACCTGGCACAGAATGACATCAGGCCTGGCCTTTTTTTTTTTTTTTTTTTTGGTGTCATTTATTTTTGAGCTTAAACTTTGGTACCACTCCGACTAAAATAACAATGGCAAAGTTTGTTGCTGCCATGATGAAGATGAAGACAAGACGTGTTGATGGAAGTACAGCTGATCTGTCAATTAATTGTTTTACTCTTGCTGTTGCATTAATAAGTTACTTATACATTTGTAAGGGGTGTTATCATGGTTGTTTCTTGAAATAGTCTAACTGATTATTATATGTTTTGATTTCTTCTATGAAAAATTGTGGGAACTGCCTGTTGGTATTTTAATGGAATCATTCTGGTGTTGCTTTGGCTTACCTGCTGATGTGATAAGGATTGTGTGGTGTGGAAACTAGAATTTATTTTTTCAAAAACTGACAGTTTCAGAAACACTTATTCTAGAAATAATAGTATACCCTATTAATGAAGATCACATTATTTTGTTGAATAAATTCTTTCAAAACCTTTATGAAATCTAGGCTGAAGTAAATTCATCTAGAAAATCCATCACTGAAGCTGCAGAGTCATCTGGATTGAACCACTTGACAAGTTCCCCTGAAGCCCAGCAGCAAAGTACAACTCCAGCATTCCAGGATCCTCCCTCCAGTGAAGTGGTGGGTACTGAATAAAGATGAATGGAGGTTGGGATTTTAAAAACCTGGTTGATACTGCCTGGAGACTTTCTCAAACCCATGTTGTGAAGTGTATTGGTCTGTCAGGATAACCACTGCTATGATATCTAGGTCTCAAGGATTGTTTAGTTGGCAAGGTGGACCTCTTTCCTTGACTGAGGACTGAGGATCATGCTGTTTTGGAACTACATATTGCTTGTACAGAGGACTGAATGTTTTGCAGCACTGCCACATTTGTCCTCGCTACAAATGTAAGAACCTTATATAAACTGGAAAATAACTATCCTTGATATTTAGTGGTTTTATTTAATATGCTTATTGTGTTGTTTTATTTAATACTAGATTTTAAGCCCATTTTACTGTAGATAAAATGGGCGCTAGATGGCATTGGCACGGGGCAAGGGTAGGCCTGGCTGGCGTAGCACAGGCCAGCACAGGGCCGCAGGAGGCTTGCCCCCCCTCCCCACGGCGGAGCGCAGAAGGTGTTGGGGAGGGCCGGGGCTGCATGGAGGGGAAGCGGCGTACCTTTTGGCGGCGTCGGCTCCTGATCTGGCAGGTTTGTGTACGCCGTAGTCCGGGCGGAGGTGAGGCGGGCGGCGATGTTGTGGGCCGCGGGGCCGTCGGCGGCGTAGTCCGGGCGGAGGTGAGGCGGGCGGCGACGCTGCGAGGCCGCTGCGGCCGGCGGCAGAAGGCTTCCCGTCCCCCACCCACCCACCCACGCTCCCGAGGCTCTCTGGAGCCATCTGCCGCCGGGCGGAGCGGGCTCGCAGCGTCTACGACGCTGCGAGCCCGCTGCGGCCGGCGGCAGAAGGCTTCCCGTCCCCCCCACCCACCCATCCACCCCCCCGAGGCTCTCTGGAGCCTTCTCTCGGCCGGCGGAGCTCCGCCGGCCGAGAGAAGGCTTCCCGGCCCACCCCCCAGCCGAGGCTCTCACCAGGCGGGCCGCCATTTTCCGAGCGAGTGAAGCAGGCAATGGGGAGCCGCGCTTCGCGCGGCTCCCCATTGTCTGCTTGGAGCGGGATTGACACTCGGAGGGGCCAATCAGGAGCCGCTTCGCGGCTCCTGATTGGCCCCCCCGAGTTTTTATCCCGGACCGGTCCCGCCCTAACTCCTCCCCACTACCCCTTACTCCTTTATACAGTCCGTGGCGCCACGGGCTGTTTACAGACTAGTAGCTTAAGTCCGTTGTAGGCAGAAATACAACGGGCGCTAGAACTCCCGTCCCCCCCCCCATCCACCCACCCGAGGCTCTCTGGAGCCTTCTGCCGCCGGGCGCTGCGAGCCCGCTGCGCCCGGCGGCAGAAGGCTTCCCGTCCCCCCCCACCCATCCACTCTCCCGAGGCTCTCTGGAGCCTTCTGCCGCCGGGCGCTGCAAGCCCGCTGCACCCGGCGGCAGAAGGCTTCCCGTCCCCCCCCACCCATCCACCCTCCCGAGGCTCTCTGGAGCCTTCTGCCGCCGGGCGCTGCAAGCCCGCTGCGGCCGGCGGCAGAAGGCTTCCCGTCCCCCCCCCACCCATCCACCCTCCGGAGGCTCTCTGGAGCCTTCTGCCGCCGGGCGCTGCAAGCCCGCTGCGCCCGGCGGCAGAAGGCTTCCCGTCCCCCCCCACCCATCCACCCTCCCGAGGCTCTCTGGAGCCTTCTGCCGCCGGGCGCTGCAAGCCCGCTGCGGCCGGCGGCAGAAGGCTTCCCGTCCCCCCCCCACCCATCCACCCTCCCGAGGCTCTCTGGAGCCTTCTGCCGCCGGGCGCTGCAAGCCCGCTGCGGCCGGCGGCAGAAGGCTTCCCGTCCCCCCCCCACCCATCCACCCTCCGGAGGCTCTCTGGAGCCTTCTGCCGCCGGGCGGAGCGGGCTCGCAGCGTCATAGACGCTGCGAGCCCGCTCCGCTCGGCGGCAGAAGGCTT
Organism: Paroedura picta; assembly: GCF_049243985.1. Classification (NCBI taxonomy): domain Eukaryota; kingdom Metazoa; phylum Chordata; class Lepidosauria; order Squamata; family Gekkonidae; genus Paroedura; species Paroedura picta. The sequence continues at coordinate 135,213,954 of NC_135369.1, forward strand.
CCCGTCCCCCCCCACCCATCCACCACCCCGAGGCTCTCTGGAGCCTTCTCTCGGCCAGCGGAGCGGGCTCGCAGCGTCTACGACGCTGCGAGGCCGCTCCGCCGGCCGAGAGAAGGCTTCCCGGCCCACCCCCCAGCCGAGGCTCTCACCAGGCGGGCCGCCATTTTCCGAGCGAGTGAAGCAGGCAATGGGGAGCCGCGCTTCGTGCGGCTCCCCATTGTCTGCTTGGGGCGGGATTGACACTCGAAGGGGCCAATCATTGGCCCCCCCGAGTTTTTATCCCGGACCGGTCCCTCCCTAACTCCTCCCCACTACCCCTTACTCCTTTATACAGTCCGTGGCGCCCGTGGCGCCACGGGCTGTTTACAGATGCTTATTGTGTTTCTTTCGGACTACAAAAGGAGCAGTATTAGTTCTGACCATTTCAAATAATTGTTTGCTTCATTATTGCATTTATGTGTTAATATGGCCAAGGATAGTTCTTATATAACCCTTCCACTTTGGAAGTAACTGAGGCCTAGTATGGGGACCGAGCAGCTGCTGCTATGACTGCTGTAGCTGCAGTCTAAATTCACTGATAAATTGTAGGCAAATCCCAGTTAAGCTGAGTATGTGAGTGTAGGTTGTTGTTGTTTTTTATGTTTGTGGGACTGCAGATAGGTTAAAAAATCATATGAAATCATGTAAGATCATCTGTTGCTCACTGAAGAGTGTTTTCCAGCTGTTTAAACATACAAACATGAAAATACTATGTATCTTCCCTCAATAATTGCCTGTGTGGGCAAGATTGTTACTAAGCCACACAATTTTACTTTTATTTTTCCTCTGCAAATCTTGTAGCTCTTGAGAGTTATTTTAAGACACTCATCCCCTGCAGTTATCAGAAATGCTAATTGGACTTTGCACTGGGAACAGAAAAAAAGCTAGCTAGTAGTGCGATTCCATTTTTTTATAATAGCATTTCATCTATCAGCTCACCAATTTTACTCTTTTTGTGATCCACTCACAAAACAGAAAACACTTTAACTTACTGGTTTTCATTTATTCCACATGATGTATGATCATCACTCAAAATAGATGAATATATAATTAATCATGTGCCTGAGGATCCTCTGGAATTACAGCTCATCTCCAGACTACTGAGATCAGTTTCCCTGGAGAAAATGGATATTTTGGAGGGCAGACTATGGTATTCTAAATCACTGAGGACCCTGTCCTCCCCAGGCCCCATCCCCAAATCTCCAGAAGTTTCACAATCAGAATCTGGCAGTCCTACCCCCATCCCTCAGCAGTGGCTAGGGATGACCTGGCTACCCTACCATTGCACACCTCAGGTCCACTTTCGTACTCCCGAAGACATCCACGGTCGTGTCTGAATAAACAGTGTACTGAAATAATTAGCCAAATATTTGATTACAAATCTCTAATAAGTAGAGTTTCTCTTACATAAAGTGAACAAAAGAGGGGAATTAGTATAAAAGGCCAATCCTTCCTTTTTATCCAGTAGAAAAGGTGGTTGGGTCCAATCTAGGATGTTGTGGGAGTATTCAAGCTATGTCAGAAACTGTTTTCCTGAAGTGCTATTCATGCTAGTAATAAATTGCTACTTTAGAGCTCTGACAAACAAGTTCACAAGGACAGCTGTTGTACTCTTCTCTTTCAAATAGTGAGCTGGCCAAGCAATATTATGAGATACTAGATTTTGTATTTCAATAGTATTAAACCTGGCTTTTCTCTTGCAGACTGACAATCAGACTAATTCATCCCCTTCCAGTCAAGAAGAACATACCCAACTGGTATCCAGTAGTACATCCATGAGCCCCCGGCAGCGACGTGCACAGCAGAGAAGGGTGCCATCTTCAACCAACTTCAATCAGGTCCAGCAGCCAAGAGTCAACACAAGCCACATGGGGTCGAATATGCTGATTGTTCTCCTTGTTTTAGCATTGGCGGCTCTTATATTCAGGCGAATATATCTAGCGAACGAGTATATATTTGAATTATGAGTTTATATTGTTCTTCAGTGACTTGAATGCTTTATTAAAACGTCCTGTCAGATATGTCTTGAGGACTGTTTACATATGATTACATTTTGTATTTACTCATTTTAAGTCTGAATGTTAATGTACCAGGAGGCACATTAATGTCTGTCAAGAAAGCACACCTTGCTATTGGTGTGAATGTGGACTGTTCAGTACATCTATACAAACTGAGCACATTGACTATGAAATTATTTGAGGAATCTGTTTCTGCAGTAGCAGGGTATTTAAGGAACATGAGGGACTAAAAGTATCGTTTGTGAGCATTCGTGGATAATTTTAATTAACAGACATAAAATTATGGTAGTAAGCCTAAGCAAGAGAAGGAACTGAGTGCTTATTCATAATACATTTTATTATAAAAGTTGAAATTGAAATGCACATATGTTTGCATTGCAAGTATTCTTACATTTATCAGAAGGAGTGGGGGAGCTTGTAATATTTTGTAATTACTTTTGTTTCCTAGACAATAAATTCATTTTTAAAATCCCTTAAATTGTAGGGATTTTATCTTCTGAGAACAAAAGGGGCCAGAATGTTGACTGCTTTCCTTTTTTCTGGTTGTTTTTAGTTGTTCTGGAGCTAGACAGGATAATCTTTTGCAAGATTTGAATGTTTTGTAATATTCAATTGTGTATATTTTGTGTTTTTTAAAGAATTTGAAGAAATAGTTATCCAATATTTACTTGAAGGCTATTGACTACAACTTATTCCAGAAATATACTTACTGCTTTGAATTGATAGTTTCAGGTGCCCATAATTTTAAAAATATATATTAAAAGTAATGTTACAATCCGTTAGCTAAGCTACAAGGTTATTTTTAATAAAGTTGTTATAGCTGTCCACAAAAATATACAGAGTTACAGAGCACTTTTGATCTTTATTTAAATAACAGCAAGTAAGCTGATAAGGAGAGGACTCTTGAGCTTTTAAGATCACTCGCTTCCAACAGTTCTTCCTTGCCAGCATCTGGATCCTGGCACTGTATGTTCCTGATGATTTCCTGAATTAAACAATTACATTTTCAATGGTGTGATCTTTGGAATTGCAATGGAGAGCCTGTCTGCTCTATTGTAGCATTACTGGAATATGTCAGAATAAATTGTGAATCACTACACTTTCAAGCTGTCAGGATACAAAATGAGTCAAGTTATGACATGTGTGTAAGGGAGGAAAGGAAGCTGCTATCTGACTGTAGTCATGGAGCAAAATATTGAAGGCTTTCCCCTTTGTTTTGGCTTTCTTTGTTCTGGGCCCTTGCCACTTCCTCCCCTCCCCTCCCAGCGGTCCTGTGCTTGGGGATTATCTTCCTGCATGAGAGAGCTGCACTTGCATGTTGGTGATGCGTGCATGTTACAGGGCCTGTTCTTGTTTTATTTTTAAGAACCTGTTAGCAATTAAAAACTAAGAATTTGGTTGTAAGAGCTCTGAGTTCATCGAAATAAGATACTTAGCTGTTAGCTGCATTGCTAAGGTGTAACACTGCTTTTGAGCATTCCAGCAGCACAGAGCTAACCATACTATTATTAGCATTGTGGCCTAAAAACTATGTAGGTGGGAGAGGGTTCAGCAGACCCAGGAGTAACTGGAACTGTTGAAGGGTTAGTTAATTATTAGGATTGAGTGGTTGATATGTGAGTGTTTGAAATATATGTGTGCTTAAGAAAGGGGAATAAACACAGTAGAGCTTAGAAATACAAAAACCTATCTCCACGTTTACACAGGTCTCTACTTGTCCAACATATTTCAATATTATTCAGTCGGGACTTAGTATAATACTGTTGTTGAGAGAGCTGCAGAATGATGAGGAGAGGGGAGAAATCTTGTGACTGCCGAAAGATCATACAACTAAGCTCATACTCTGGTTTTGGAAAAGATAGGGGGAGCCTTATATAGAAAGTGGCATGTGTCATGATTTTACTATCTGATCTATCCTGCAAGTAAACGTATAAATTATGTTTTTTTTTAAGGTGTGTTCAGGACAACATCATAACAGGAAAATAATCTCAAACAACCTTGTGATTATTCAAACCTTGTTAAGCTAAGCTATCTTGCTATATACAGCATTCTGTTTGAGCAGAACAATCTTTTTTTATCTGGATGTCCAGCAAGATGGCCTAAAGTATATTTGATGTCAATTTAAAAGTTTAATAAATATGGCCTTTTATCTCACCACTTAAGGTTCTTTGTGCGCAAGACATATTTATGTGTCTGAGAACTGTAGGGTAGTGGCTAAGGCAATGCTGTGATGTATCCTCACAAATCCTGTGAGGTAGACTACGCTGAGAATGAGTTACTCAAGTTCAGCCAGCAAGCTTCCATGACAGGGTAGGGATTTGAATCTGCATCTCCCAGGTCAAACTTGATCAGGGTTTCAGGAAACCGTGGGGTTTCTTGAAGGTCCTGGAAGGGCTCCTGAATGGATGGAAATATTGGGTGATACGACCACATATGGTCATGTCAACCTACCCACCTCCTCCCAAAATGGCCAGTGATGGGGCTGTAGGAGGTAGGAAGGGGAGTGGCCAGAGGTAGACAGGTATATACCTATGCTTCCCATGCATATTCTGCATGATTGCACAACTTCAGGGGTTTTGTGAAGCCTCAACAATGTTTCAGGTGGTTCTCAATGGTAAAAAAATTGAGATAGGCTGCTCTAAGCACTACACCATACTAGCTGTCAGCTTTCTCTCCCCCTGGCAGCCATTCCCTGGGAAAAGTCTTCCCAAGTTGCTGAAGTCATGTGTTAGTCTACTGTTCAGATGAGCTGTGTGATGGATGCTGCCAGGCCCAGCCAAATCTGGCAGGTTGTGTGGAAGCTGCCACTGGGCCCAGGCAAGCTGTTTGTCATTTGATCATCCAGTAATCAATTATTGCATCTGGGTGAGACACACCATATAATTATAGAATAATAGAGTTGGAAGGGACAACCTGGGTAAAATTGCATGGTAGCAAGTTCTCAAAGATTTCTAATCAGGGCCAAGCCCTACTGTGTCCCCGCTTCTGGGCAGAAGGCAGGGGTAAACTGAGAGGTCAAAATACCATAGGAAATACATCTTCCTTTTATTGACAGAAATTAAAGTTTGAAGGTTTACAATATTGTTGAGGTAGCCTAGCAACTCCCCACTATGGCTACTAAGAGGTCCTTTTTTAAATGTTCAGATTATTAGATATTTTGGTGGTGTTCTAATTCCATGATGTACTTTTTTACAATTCACAGTTTTCTGCAAACCTGGAATTTTTACATCTTTGTAGGAAGATCTGTCTTGTTAGTTTATAGCTCCAGTCTCTGGATTTAAGTATCAAAATACTAGCAGTTTTCAATGAATCTTCATCAGGACTGATATCCAATCTTAGTTGCCAGGATGATATACAGAACATTAAATCAGGACATTCCTAGATCAAACAATAATTATATAAGCACAACATACTTTCAAACATATAAAAAATAACAAATGACCAGCAATCCTACCCACACCCAAATAGCTTCTTTTGAGGACAAAGCCTTTCTTGGAGCTGAGGATGTTATAGCTTCATTATATGTTTCATGGCAGATGCAACCAATTAAAAAGTTAATGTTTTAAAGTTATATTTTCTTACAAAGTGTGGAATAAACTGTCATGCCCTCTCCTGCTGCACCCACCAACTCTTTGGTGCCAGAGGGCACTGATCCAGAGGACTCACTCAACCCTCTCCTAGAGCCACCAGGAGAATTGGCCTTGCACCTACCTGATGATGAACAGCCTGGGTGCCTGAGTTATGAGGGCCTGAGTTATGAGGGCTTCAAAAATTTTACCATGAGACTACAGCAAATGTGCATGCAGCTTGTGTTGAATAAAAGCATGTACCAGTGTAGTAGTTAGTATGTTTGACCAGAACTGGGATCAATTGGGTTCAAATCACTACTTGTCATAAAACTGGCCCAAACTAGATAACATGCTGGACTTATATGATCAGAGCTCCCACAATTTGTTAGTTCAGTTATCAGCATGTCAGATCCTGATATGATTCAAGACTATGCCTCGAGTGAAGCTTAAATCTTTCTGCATGCATTTTTCTAATGATCGTAAAGGTAAAGGTATCCCCTGTGGAAGCACTGAGTCATGTCTGACCCTTGGGGTGACGCCCTCCAGCGTTTTCATGGCAGACTCAATACAGGGTGGTTTGCCAGTGCCTTCCCCAGTCATTACCGTTTACCCCCCAGCAGCAAGCTGGGGACTCATTTTACCTACCTCGGAAGGATGGAAGGCTGAGTCAACCTTGAGCTGGCTGCTGGGATCGAACTCCCAACCTCATGGACAGACAGCTTCACACAGCATGTTGGTGCCTTACCACTCTGCGCCACAAGAGGCTCTTTCTAATGATCCTAGGTAGCTGTTATTTGTGCCACTGGGGAAACATACCATTACAGATATAGGTACCCCAGCAGGGCAAATAGTGGCTCCCCACTGCCCTTGTAGCTTGGGGAAAAAATGAGCTCCTTGAAGGACAGGTAGAATAAAAAAACATTGTAAGTATATATATATATACACACACAATGCTTTGTCCAATAGCACAACAAATATCCAGACTCTGTAACATAGAGTCTGGCAGGATTGCTCAGTTCTGAGATTAGTGGTTCAAGCAGAAACCTGGCAGATGGAGCTGAAATCTTTTTATTTGTAGCTGTAGCTGTTCTGTAACCAAACCACTCTAGGACCCTGAGGAAATGTTGTCAGACAGGACTAACTTCTTCGCAAGTAATGGCCAATCGCTGTGATGAGAGAGAAAGCTTTGAGTGGGAAGCCCTGGAAAGCTGGTTTAAAATATTAAATCAGAAAAGCAGTGTTTTCTAACAATGAGCACTCTAGCAAATGCATGGCCCTGGAGGCACATCGGATTCAATGTTTAAAGCAGGGTGTACTTGCTTTGCAGGAGTTTACTGGAGAGAAGGAAGGTGGACCAGCTGTTCCCACAGAATGCCTTATATTGTAAAGCTTCTTTTATTGATGTTTTGCTTGGTCCTTCTTGGGGAGAGCAAAAAGCACAGGAGGAAGAGATGGACAGGGCAGATAGAGGTGCAGAAGACAAGGTAAGGAAGGAACTGTAATGAAGTTAAATGATCTCTGTTTCCATGTTTTCATTATATATTTTCACTGGGAAAATAATGTGTACAGATCTATGGGTGCTCTGAATTTAAGCACTGCCAGGTGTCTTTAAAAAGGGCATGCATCATATTTCTCAGTGTGAGAAAGAGGCAGGGTGGAAGTTTCCCTGAGTTAATCCTAAATCACTTCCTTTATTCTTTGAGAGCTGTTGCAATGGATCACATTTGTAAGCATTTTCAGAGATAAACAGAGCAATCAATAGAATCTTGGGCATAAATGTTGAAGACAAAAGCATTATCCACTGTGCAATTACTCTGAAATGGTGCCAGTTTATTTGGTGGGTCTGGTCTGCATTCCTTTGTAGATTGAAGGAATGCAAATGGAATAAAACCTAGGGACCTAAAATCTATTTATAAATACCTTTCCTGTTGCACAATAAAAGTGAGCTGCCCAAACATATTCATGCCTACTCACATAAAACCACTATTTAATTCAGTGGGGCTCATTTCTATTAAAAAAAATTCAATTATAGCTGTTTTTAAAATCTAGACTGATAGATAGACAGACAGACATATTTACCTATTAGATAGGCATTCATTGGTATGGTAAGAGAAATCATATACGGTTTGCCAGATTCTCTTGTCATTATGGGGGTTATTTTTGGGGGTGTTGCAAGTTGGAGTCTTTCACTTCATTTTTGGACTATTAGGAATGGAAAACATGTACTAAAGAGCTAAAAGGTCTTAGTAAAGTTGATCAGATTTAGCGCCACAGAGGCAGGCTGAATGGTGAATGTTAGAAAAGATAATCTTCCGAGACTGCCAAGCGAGTTTGAGTGTATTATCTCCCTTGGTTATGTCATCCAGGGGACTGTGGCATCTTATGACCATTTGCCTTGTAAACAAATATGGGTGAACACATCTCATCAAATGGAAACCTTTTGGCCATCATCTACTCATTAGGCATGTGTTCTTCAGCATGCCCCTCTGAACACATCTTTCATGTAAGAGCTGTTAATGTACTGCACGTCTGGGGCAAAACAAGCATTCCAGGCAAATCCATAGCAGAGCAGGGCTGCTGCGTAAACTGTTTAATGGGAGTAGATATTTAGCTTTATTGCTACACTGTTCTCAGGTTTTGCACATGGCAGTATTGCTGCCATTGTCTCCCTCAGTAAGATCCACACAGTGGATGATATGATACCTTTTATTTGGCCAATATCGTTAGTGAACAGTTAACATTCTCTAGTTTAGCAAAAGAATTCACTTTGCCGGCCGCATAACATCTGTGAATCAAACTTTCTATGCTTTAACAGTTCAATCCTTTATAGAGTTACTCCAAGTCCTTTAGCTGAACACGGGTGTCATAGAATCATAGAGTTGGAAGGGAGCTCCAGGGTCATCTAGCCCAAGCCACTGTACAATGCAGGAACTCACAACTACCTGCATTGTGACCCCAATTTCATGCCCATGTGATCCCTGCCCACCAAAAATCTCCAGCATCCACCCACAGTGGCGATTAGCAATTCCTTGGGTATGCAAGGAAGGGCCACAAGAGCCAAACACTGGCACATCCCTTCCTGCACACCCACTCATAATCTGCCTAAATTCAGTGTAAGTAAACACTGCAGGCCAGCTCCTAACACTCCTCAATTTAAGGTTTATAAGGACCAATCCTTTGTATCATTTTGCCATTCATGGAAAAAATACTGTAGTCAAATACTGATGGAAATGAAACCCCCCCCCCCCCAGATTCCTGCCTGTTCCTCTCAGATGTACAAAAATCCACAAAAATTGTATCCAAATGTGACATTTTTCATATGGCTTTCTCCCTGATGAAAAAGCATTGCACTACAATTTTGCCATAGTTGCATTAATAATTTTAAAATGGCTGTCACACCTTTGGCATGAATAAAAGGGGCACTTCCTTTCCAGGAAAAGCAACAAAACAAGGATCTAAGCAATTGCTTCTTCATTCACTACACAGACCCAACTGTATAGTTTACATGGTTGCATACTTACTAAATTATAACACATAGTACAGCAGTCTATAATCATTTACAGTGCTTAACTTCTCCATACTATCATATATTGAGTGAATGAGGGCATGAAGATTTATTTATTTAACTTATGGTGTGTGTAGTATATAGCCAGGAGATCCAAGGATTGTCTGGGAGCCAGGCAAGAGATGTTTGGAGGTTTGCCATTGCCTACTTCCATATCATGACCCCTAATGCTCCTTGAAGAAACTACCGCCAAAATCTTTGGAGGTGTGTCTTCCAAATACTAGCCAGGGTTGGCCCTGCTTAATTCCCTAGATCTGACAGGATCAGGCTTGCCTGGGCTACCCAGGCCAGGTATGTCATGATGAAACTAAACTACACAGTGTATGACTGTATGGAGAAGCTAAGCACAGCTGGTTTGAACAAACAGGATGCAACACATTTGAATAAGAGCTATTTTGAAACAATGATCATTATATGTGACTACATTGTTCAAGTACCATGTAGTCAAATAGCAATGTATTCATAATAAGCTAGCTATCTCTGTTTACCAGAAGCAATGGCCATTTTCATTGTCTTTTTCTGCTAAATCACAGGCTACACAATTCCCCTGTACCCCATTTTTGGCCTGCTTGGATAAAATTTGGGGTGTGTGTGTAGCTTGCTAGTATTGTAATTTTTTAGAATTCCAGAACTGAAGAGTCACTATTGCACATGAATACTAAAGCACCATAGTTGCTGAAGCACATCTTGATCTATTGCATATTATAATTATAGAACAATTAGGCCATTTCTGCATGGAGTGGCTTCTTGCTGGCAAATGCACAAATGCACCACAAAACACAAATGGGGCTGTATTTTGCTTGCCTGATCCCAAGAAGACCATGAACACTTTAAAGAAAATTTCATTTCACCATGGATAATGTAGCTTTGCAGTCCTGCTGCAACATGGACCGCAAACATTTTCTAAAAATAAATACAAAATAAATTACTTAAAGCAGGAAATGGGGAGGGAAAGGCGGGAGCGAGGACAGGATAACACTGCTGAGACTATGGAGCATTTCCCCCTCCATATGGTCTTATCCCTGGTTGCTCACTGGTGGTTCACATGATTTAAGGTGGCAAATCCAGTTTTCTGGATTCCCCAAATCGCGATTTTAAAATGGCCAAATTGCGATCTCAGGATGGCCTCAGGATGTTGGCGACGTAATGTGGAGGGGCTGAATATGCAATCAACATGCCAAGGCTGTCCAGGAACATTTTCCTTGTGCGGAAATGGCCTTATTGTCCAACTATATCTTTAGTCAAAGAACATTAAATGGTAGATGGTAGAGGGCAGGTTAATGAACAGTCGATGAATATAAAATAGTAAACACATTGCAGAGCCTTCCATTAATGTGCTATTGGACATCACAAGTATGTCCCTGTATTGCTGTGTGAAATGTTGCAGGATATTTAGAATAAATCTTTTGTAAGTTACTAGAGGCAAAGCCCGTTGTATCCAGGAATACAACGGGCGCTAGTGCTTGGCAGTGGGCAGAGGAAGGGGAGGAGTTGTCCAGTCTGTAAGGGCATGTGTGTGTTGTGTGGGAGGTTGTGGTGGCATAGAGACAAATGAGACAAATGAGAGCATGGAGATATGGGTGTCAAGAACCTGTGGTGTGGAATGTTTATTGAGTATGGGAGAAGACTGACCTTTGGGAATTTTGGCATAGTGGTTACAGATGAGCTTTCCAGAGCCATGTCTTCAGATATGTGAAGGGGAAATCAGACTGGAGACTCTTCTTAGGGGGAGATTACATGGCAACCAATTCCTCCCAGTTCTGCATTCAACATCATTTCCCTTCTTGTCCCCCTGCCCTAATACACATGGGGTAGTCACAGTACACAGCACACAGGTGTCCACCCTGCTCCTTCTGACTGGCTGGAACTCCTGACTGGCTAGAACTCTGGCCTGTCTTGGTGAGGGCCCTCAACTGGGCTGGTCCCGCCCACTCTCCACCCACATACAGATATGTATACCGCTCCTTGAGTGGTTTAAAGATGGTAGAATTTGGGATGTTACTGCTCTTCAATATTTGTGCTAGATGCTGTCCAGAATGCACAAATGAAGTAGGCAGCGCAGAAGTTTACATGATTCATAGTTGGGATGAAGATGCCGAGCTTTAATCTTGCCTCTTCTTCAACAGTCTCAGAGAACTGCACAATCTTTCCCCAGCCTCCATTGTATCTCCACAGCAACCACAGTAATGTTGAGAGAGAGAGAGACTAGCACAAGGAACATTTCTGCACTAGCAATATAATTCAGATTGTATTTTTAAAGGGTCAACTTTTTCATCCATTTCCACACCGAAATTATCTTCTTCAGGCCCAGACATGAATTGCCCCCTTACTTGCTTCACAGCAAAGGAATCCCCAGAAAACTCGATTTCATCTTTTCATGTTACTTGAATGGGGTCTAATTCGGGACTGTTCAGTGTGGAAATGCATACATTCAGATTTTTCACTGTGCCAGCCATTTTCAGTCATTTTGGTACACCTCCTTTCCCTATCGATGTCCAACCTAGCCACCATGATCCATGCAACGGTCACCTCCAGATTGGTTTATTGCAACTCACTCCTGGTGGAATGAGCTCCCAGAAGAACTGCAGGCCCTGCGGGAGCTTCTGACATTCTGCAGGGCCTGTAAAATGGAGCTCTTCCACGAGGTCTATGGTTGAGGTCAATTTGGACAAGGAGGTCTATATGGCCCGCATCCAGGAGGTGACAGTTGCTAGTAATCATCTGCACCCTTCTTTCTCCCACTCCTTTTTAAGATATTGGGACAACTGAGTTTTGAGGATATTTCTTTTCCACCGTGTATCTTTTGTGAGCTGTTTATGTGATTTTATACTAGGATTTTAATTGGGGTTTTGATTGGGGGTTTTATGGGGTTTTACACAGTTATTGTAACCCACCATGAGCTATAAGGGAGTGGCGGGCAATAAATCAAATAAACTAAACTAAACTTTATGTAGGGCTACCTTGGGACTTTTTTGGAAACTCCATCTGGTCCAAAATGCACATGTGCTAGTCCTTATGGAGACTCAGTGGGGGGCACATATATGACCTGTGCTCTCCTAGCTCTTCTGAGACTGAGTCGGATTCAGGGTTCTGGTAATGAATTTTAAAGCAGTCTGGGACCATCATACCTCTGGGACTGCCTTTCCCTGTATGCCCCTCAAATGTAAATAATAATAATAATAATAATAATAATAATAATAATAATAATAAAGCCAACAAAATCTGTTTGGGGTTCCCAGCCCCAAGGAGATCAGATTGGTGTAACACTCTCCCAAATGAGAACAGAGCCCTGCAAGACCTTGAGTGATTTCGCAGGGCTTGTAAAACAGCTGTTTTGCTAGGACTAAAAACACTGCTGAACTATGCTGGGTTCCCTGTCAAGGTCCCAGTATAGACCTTCATGGACTGAGAGAATGATCTGCCAGCTCTCTCCTTCCTTTTCAATGTATGCCATGGAATGGGCAATAATTCAATTGTTTTTAAGCTGTTTACATTTTAACTATATTTATTGTTTATGGTTCTGTAAATACTTTATATTTGTATTTCCACTGTGTACTCTACCCTAAAAAGAAAGGATCAATAATAAATTAAATTATAAATAAATGAAATAAACTCTGTTGAAGTTGTAGGTCACAGGTGTGTAAGGGAAGTGGCAAATGTTGACAACACAATCTTTTTCTCATTTATTGTACATTTTATGAGCTGCCCTGGAATCTCTGCAAGAAAAGCAGGTTATCAATATAGTATATGAAACTTTTATGTAGTTTTTGCATCCACTTTCCTTCAAGAGCTCAAGATGCCATACATGAGTGATTTTTATCCTTGCAGTAACCCTATTTGATAGTGACTTCTTCAAGGCCATCCAGTGACTGAGCAGTGGTTTGAATGCACAGTTTCCTGGTCCAGAGCTGTCTCCAGTTCCCATGCTTTTTACTTTCTATTTCCTTGGCGACAAGGAAAGGGGCCCTCCTAAACTCTCAAATGGTGGGCACTGCAAAAACCCGAATGCACGCATTTCCACACTGAAATAGACCCCGAAATAGATCTTTTTAGACCCTGCTTCAAAAACTGAAAACTGGATTTCTGGGGATTCCTTTCCTGCAAGGCAAGAGAGGGGGCAATTCAGGTCTGAGCCTGAAAAGGGGAATTTCTGTGCGGAAATGGTCAACAAATTCTACCCTTTATAAACGCAAACCAAAGCAATATCCCCAGTGCAGAAATGGTCAGTGTCTAGCAAGAACAACTCTCTCACCCAGACGTCTCTCACATACAAAAATCACACAGGCAGGGTGAAGTCCTGGAAGACTAAAACGACTTTACAAATAATCATTTCTGCCTGGCCATTAGTCAGTTCAGAAACCCAATACAAGCAAGTACCACTACCCTTCTATTTTTCCCCCCCACTGATGCACACCTACAGCCAGAAAAGGTCAGAAAATTTCTCTTAAGTGGCCCGTGTGGTCCATTATGCCAGTATGCCTCAGGAAAGTTAAACAGCACAAGAGCCAGCAGCACTCTTACACAGAGCATACATTGCTCAAGACTTTAAAAGATGAAGCATCCCCCCCTTCCAGAAACCCTTTGCAAAATAATTGTGATGGTGAGCAGCTTCCATGCGTGTGTCAAAGATGCAAAAACTCAGAAGTGAATATAATGTGCAGTGGAAATATGCTTGTGGAAATTGTCTTCTGAAAAGGCTTTTTGTACCACCCTGTTTCAGCAGCAAAAGAAAAGGGGGCATTTTCTTCATGAAATAGAGATGCCAGCCTCCAGATGGAATCTGGGGATGACTTGGAATTAGAGCTCATTCCAGACTGCAAACATCAGGTTCCCTGGAGAAAATGGATATGGTGGAGGGTGGAGTCTATGGCATTGTACCCCGCTGCAGTCCCTATCCTCCCCAAATCTCCAAGTTTCTTAACCTGGATCTGGCATCCTTAGGCTCCTCATCCCTCTCCAGTGGCCGGGGGGGGGGGGGTGGCCTCTATCATAAAATCAGCTCAGCATAACTGAACTATGGAGCTGCTCTGTTGGAATATGAGGCATATGAATACATTTCTATTTTAGCTGATAACCATGCAACTGTTCAATCATTCTCTCCCCCCCCCCCCAATATTACTATTATTAATTGCCTTGGCCTGGATAACCCAGTCTGTAGCCTGATTTCACAGATCCTGAAAACTAAGAAGAGTCAGCTATGGTTAGAAGAACAATGGGTTTCTATACTCTGCTTTTCTCTACCCTAAGGAGTCTAAAAGTGGCCGCAGGGCCTGCAAAAAGGAGCTCTTCTACCAGGCATTTGGCAGAGACCAGACGTAATCAACAGCGACCAAAGGGCCCCTGCTCCCCCCCCACCCTCCCCCTCAGAATTCCATCAATAAGCCCTGGACCTGTTAGTACTACTATATTGTTATACTGTTATATTGTGCTGTTATTGGTTACAATTATTAGTTATCAATTATACATGTTCTACAGACTGTTTTATGTATTGTTCTTTGTTATGATGTAAACCGCCCTGAGCCTCTGGGGAGGGCGGTATAGAAGTATGATAAATAAATAAATAAATAATAATCATATTCCCTTCCCATGGTTAGATAAGTGGGACTGAGAGGGTTCTGAGAGAACTGTGACTGGCTCAATGTCACCCAGCAGGCTATATGTAGAGAAAGGAGATTCCACAATGGGAGACAAAGGAGGAGACAATTTGGAGAATCAATCATGGCCTTGTAAGCAGCACTAGACATGCCCAGATGGCAGTCTCTGATTAATTGGAGCTCTGTTTTTAATCTATCAAGCTGTTAATCTATTAATGGTAGCATTCTACACTGTATGGAGCTTCATAAAGCCCTCCTTCCCTTCCCTTCTAATGTTAGTAAAATGAAAAGGGCTGTACTGTTTTATATTGCATAAGAAAAACACTTCTCCTTATTGTGTAGGGAAGAAGTAGTATGCACAAAGTTTTCTCTGAAGATTGCCAGATGGCACACAGATCTTTGGAAACCATTGAGATATTTATAACTAGCCTTTTAAACATTTAGAAACCACATGTATGTTTTATAGCAGTGGTTCCCAACCTTTTTATCACCGGGGATGGGTCAACGCTTGACAATTTTACTGAGGCCAGGGGGGGGTAGTCTTTTGCCGAGGGATGTTGCCATCGCCTGAGCCCCCGCTCCACTTGTTTTCCCACCGGCGCCCCTGACTTCCCGCTGCCCACTGGGGGGTGCTGCCGCCATCAGCAGCTGCGCAGTGCCTTACCGAGGAGGAGCCCCAGCCATGGCGGCCGCTGGAGAGCACCAAAGGTGAGCCAGCAGCAGAGTGGCAGGGCAGTCCCCAAGGCAGCAGCCGGGGAGGGGGAGGAGGAGCCGTGGCCTGGTACAACTGATCCACGAACTGGTACCAGTCCTGAACCGGGGATTGGGGACAATTGTTTTAGAGTGTGTTACATTCCAAAACACTGCAATTCTTCACAGCTTCGGTATATATTAGTAAAGATGGTGTATCTGGTATAGAATCATTACTAATTTAGTATGCAAACCAACAACTGGTTGACATAGTGAGAAACTATCTGTTTGCAAATAGAGGGTATGCTGTTGACCTTTCATGAATGTGCCTGGCTTAGAACCATAGGAATGGAAGGAACTTGAAGCTGGGAATATTCAGATTCATTTGCAGCTTGCTATTACATTACCTCAGACTACTGGCCTTTGAGAAGTATCTGGTAGATCTCATGATAAAATAATTAGGAGGGAGAGGTGTTGAATTACTGAAACTTCCCCCAAGAATCTTCCAGTCTTCCTCCTTTCCTTTCCATTTTCAGCTACAAGAATTGTCCACATTCTCTCACCTTTCACATGACTGTGCTTCCTGCTATACTGATTATCTTTTATTTATATATTTGATCTCTATACCGCCCTTCCATATGGCTCAGGGCAGTTTACATAAACCATCATGGGGAGATACATGGAACAAATTAAAATATAACAAAAACAAATACAACAAGAATAATAATCTACCAGAGGTTCTAAATAACACAATTTTAGTGATCTTAAGCAACAATATAACAGGAACAGGAATATAGATAAGGTCCTTAGTGAGGTCAGACTGATTCAGAGGATGTCTGAGGGGGACCTGTGGTCTCAGGCAAATTCCTGTTGGAGGAGCTCCCTTTTGCAGGCCCTTTGGAATAGTGGGAGGGGGAGAACGAGAAAGAGCTCCCGAAGGGCCGGGCGGGCGAGCGAGTGGCGAAGGAGTGGAGAAGGAGGAGGATGCTGGGGGGAGGTGCCAGCCTCTGCTCCCCCTCCCTTTTGCGGTTTCTGGTGTTTTGAAGCCACTCCCATTCAGGAAGAGACCAAACGCGGCCAGCCTGGTGCTGGAGCCTGAAAGCTTGGTGCGCAGGGAATGCTACTCCTTGCTCAGCCCTCTGCTCGCTTCCTCGCTTGCTCGCTCCCTCTTTGTTTGCAGTTAAATAAGCAGAGGAAGCTGTTTCAGTTCAATCCATAGAGGCGCCACCAAAAGCAGCCTCAACTTGTGAGAAAGAGAGAGGGGGGAGGGAGGGAGGTAATCACTAATCCAAGCATACTTTCTTGCTTTCTTTTTTTTTATGGCTCTCTCTCTCTCTCCTCCCCCCCCCCTTCTGATGCTCTTTTACGTTTTATTTGGTGTGAGGAAGGTGTGCAGAAGAGGGGATTGTCTTATACGTCGAGTATATAATAAACTCTATATTTTGAGTGGAAATGTTGGGGGGTCGTCTTATACGCCCAGTCGTCTTATACACCAGCCTTGATCGATAGGTTAAATAATTCCAGATGTTATGGTAAAGTTTAGCAATCATGGATAGGCCATTTTGGACTTTCTGTCTGTCTGTCCGTCCTATTGGTGCTAGATATATATAGAGACTGATTTATAGATCAGTACAACCTGCTGGATCAGACTAGTGATCCCATCTGGATAATGTAGGTCTCATAAGTAATGGATAATGTAGGTCTCATAAGTAACTTTTATTCAATGAACCTTCTTTACTAGGTGCACCAGCAATTCTCTCACACTGCTTTAGTGTGCCTGGCACACAGCTTGGGAACCACTGACGTAGCCCTAGATATGTGGAACTGAAGTTGCAGCTTGTGTTCCTCCCATTTATTATAGGAAAAAAACCTCTAAGCAGAGATGTTTTAGACACCCTGTTCCTATTTTCAATTTAGCTGGGTGTCATTTCTCTGCATCACTCTTCTCAACTGTTCTCATTGCATCACTAATTTTTTCTGCCAGCCAATACTTCTCTGAAAAAGTGGGTTTGGTTCTGTTCTACATTCTCTTGTCGATGACTGGATTAATGGTATTTCCAACTTTGTAGATATTCCTGCCAGGGCAAAAGGCTCATGGATCTTAGTTTATTCTAATCCTCTAGCTGTGATTAGAAAACTAGGGTGCTTTTCTTTTTCTTAGCTAACTGACTTCTTTTCTTAGCTAGCTGACCTCATGACTTCTTTTGGACTGTAATTAAATTCCCTCAACGGAATAGACATTATGCTAACTCTTAAATGAAGAGGTTGCTCTGCTATTTTTCAGCATTAATTTCCATTGCTTCCAAATTCAGGAAGATTCATTTTCTCTTCTGCTCCACAGTTGTAAATATATTAATTGGAAAGGAGTTCTGTTTCCATGGAAACATATTTATAGCAATCAGATAAATTCTTCTGTGTGCAGATTGAACTCTGTTGTGGATTGGGAATGTCACTTGCAGCCAGGAAAATTTTCCTCAAGGCCACATTCAAAGACCTCATATTGAGAACTGAGTATAAAGGACTTTACAAGACCTCTGCCCCACTGGACATTTACTTTTTATTCTATAAAATAGTATAATGAAACCATGGCAATCCAACAGAACGTTGTACTAGTCATTTTAATCTATTACAATATCTTGTTTGGCAAAGCATCAGACTCACTAGAATACCACCTAGGATCATGGGATGAATCCATCATAAAATGGTGCATTCTGTTCCCATGAGCTGTTGAGTTTCTAAACTTAAACCTGCTTATGACCCCACAAACAATTCCAGGGCCAGTACTGCCAGGGGTAGTCAAACTGCGGCCCTCCAGATGTCCATGGACTACAATTCCCATGAGCCCCTGCCAGTATATTCAAATGCTGGCAGGGGCTCATGGGAGTTGTAGTCCATGTACATCTGGAAGGCCGCAGTTTGACTACCCCTGGTCCACACCTTGGGTTTTATTTTAACACACACAATCCCTGCTTTTTTCAAAGGATCTCTTCAGTTCCCAGCTTAGCACAAAGTTATCAAGCTGATATATGCAAATTTGGTTTCTTATTCTACTTAAAGGTGATTATGCAGCAATATAGTTCAGAGTCTTTACCATTTAAAATATTAACACTTACAGAAATGAAGCAAACTTCCCATAGTTTTTAAGGATTGTTTCTAGAATAATGTTTGGGCTCTTGAAATTTCAGTTGGTGCTATTGTTTTCCATTTTAGTCACATATATAAAAAGAACCATGACGTAACAAAAATTCGGAAAGGAAAAACTGAACAGCTTCTGAGGGTAGAGGACCATGATTTCGCCATGAGACCTGCCTTTGGAGGTAAGAAATTGTTTGTACAAGTTCCTTGATAGCAGAATTGTTCATAAATCCAGTCCCATTCCCAAGAGACTGCATTGTCCTACACATTATTACTTTGCTTTGGACAAGCCAAGGATGATGAAAATAGGGGTTGGGTAATTTCCTGATTTCCCAGGAGCACATATGTTACTCCTCAGCATGTTGCCAAATTCCATTTCAGTTTATGTGATACATATATTTTTAAATTTCTTTCTTTCAAAAAACGGGGTGTGGGGAGAATAGCAGGGGGAAAAATAAAAATTTAGCAGCTATTTTTTTTAAAAGAAAAGGGGTAGGGAGTTATATATAAACAAAAAATAGTACAATGGTGGTTACAGACCTATATATAAATTTCTATAAAAGATTTCTAGATAACTGTATGTCAGGTTCTCAATTCACCTGTTTACAGGAGGTGGGCAGTTGTCTCTCAAATGTAATACAAGTCATTTGGCTGCAGTAAGGGCATGGAGGATCTGTTTTTGTTGACCATCAGTTAGCCTCCAAGAGACAGGCAGACAATTTAAAAGTATATAATCATCCTCAAAACTCAATGCACATTCTAATATAGAACTGATATCAGCAATAACTTCCTCCTAGAAAAATGCAATGACTGGACATGCCTGAAGCATATATTTAAGGACACATCCTATGAGTTACAAAGCCAACTTTACTCAGTCCTTTACAAAACAGTCACAATGCTATCCGATGTATCTTTAAAAAATTGTTTTTTGCTGAATATGTTGCAACTTAGGGTCCATAAATTTAGCAGGCATAAACTTTAAGGCTATATCCCATTACCTTGGCAACCTAGCTCCTTATTCCATTCCTTCTTGAGACTCTGCATAATGTATTTGTTAATCAACATCAAAAATTAATAAATAAATATTGTAGTTATCATTTTCTGCATTGATTCAATCAGAGTTTCCAGAAGCAAAGGAGACTCTAAGATACATACTGCAACAACCTACAGATGTTATAGCCTTTTGCTATTCAACAAGTTGACAAATTACACTTCAGCTAAGAAAATGACAAAAATTCATCATCGTAGTCTATCAACTAGTCCAATGTAAAAATCCCTTCATCAGTCCAAGCCTTCCATAAATAAATATTTCTTCCCAATGTTTAGGTTTGGGTTGGCTCATAATGTTAAATTAACATTGTGAAAATGGATAATGTTGGTATTATCATGACTTTATATGCCATAGCTCTCTAGCTGCAGAAACTGCAGCATAAACATGATTCATTCTCGCGTAAGTAGACCCTAATGCATTCCACTTATAAAGGGACTCCAGAAAAGAAGCCTCCAAAGAGCCCGAGATAGATAGTCCAACTGTGAGGAGTGATCCCAATAATTAGTACAAGTTACCAAATATGGTTGATGATGATGGAAACCAAAATCAAGGAAACCAAATCCTCCAAAGCTGCATACTCTTTAAAGACATCTAAGTTGGTAAGAAACCCCACATAAATTCCCAAAATAAACTATTATTTTTATAAATCTATTAACAAGGTATAAGAAAAGGAATTGCAGGTACAATATATAAATAATCCAAAGTATAATATTCATTTTGAGCGTATTTACTTTGCTCCACAAAGGCACGTTTAAGGTTGTCCAAATCCGAACACATATTAGCAATTACAGCTTGTTAAAATTTAGCGTAATCGTGTAGTGCTGTGGGCTGGAAAGTTGTCGGCACAGTGGGCAAAGAGGCACTGTGCCGAGAATAGAGAGGGAGCTTGTGGGCAAACCCTTCCTCAGCAAGGACCCTGATGAGGATGGGAGGAAGTGGGCAGGTGAGCACTGCACCAACAATGGGAGCCCAGACCAGCAGAGCACTGTTGTAATGGGGGGAAGGTGATATACAATAGGGTAAAGGGGATCAGAGAACAGATGATGAGAGTAAAGGTAAGCAGACAGCTGAGAGCTGGCAATGGAGAGGAACAAGTAGGTGAGCAGAGGCCTCAAATAAGATATACGGTAAAAAAATATTTAGAGGGGAGAAAAAGGTGAAAAAAGGAAAACAGAAATAGGGGGCAGACGAAGAAACAAAAATGGTGAGTGAGGGGGAACAGAGGCTGCCTAGGGGAAACAGAAAAGGGCAGGTATGTATGTGCATGGGAGGATGGGAGAGGGGGAAAGGCAAGAGTAATCAGGCTCTTTCTGCACCTCCTGCGAGTCCTCTCGGGTCCTCCATTTTATATTTCTGATTTCACTTTTTGTGAATTTTCAGTGCTCCCTTCAGGGTTTATGACACATGACTTTGTCAGCACATCTCTTTTGGGCATTTATGTGTATCACCGCCCAGATTGGGGTATCTAAACAAGATGTCCATCACAAACTAAAGCTCCTTTAGCCTAGGAATGAGAGGCAGCAGATGGTTAGTTAGTTTCCTTGTATCCTATTTTGGGCTATTTGTTTCTAGGTCTGCCCCAGACATGCACCAGGAGCTCCTTGTTTGGAATGTCTAGCAACCTTTGAAACTTAATTCTCATGTTTTAGGGAAGGGGTTCCAACCTAGATAAGAACCGCAGTATGTGGGGGAAGAGGGCTTAAGCATTCTTACCTATGCCGTTTCCTCACCTGAAGTGGCCCTGGGATCTGATATTTGTTCTGAGAAATTACCCTGAGATTCGTATGTATAGCTCCTCAGTATACATAGGTTTCCCTAACAGGGCAAATAGCAGTTCCCCATTTCAGGTCAAGAAAACAGCATTGGGAAAAGGCAGAATTCTCATCTTCTTATATGCTGCACCACCAGTCTGAATTGGACTTTCACATGTCTGAAAATTAAGAATGAAAAATTGCTGGGAGCTGTGAACAGGGAACCCCCTGCACATTTCTGGTTTGACAATATCTAAAATAAACAGTGTGACCCCCCACCTCCGTGTGAATTGAGACTCAGATTGGAAAGTGGGACACATTGACAGTGACATGTTGCTCCCTCTGATTCACAGGGCAAAAGCTTAATGGCTATCAAGAGTTGTCTCTAGCTCAATCAATTTGATTTTTTACATTGCTGTCAACTCTGCCTATATGTCTATGCATCAACATCTTTGCCCACTTAATACAACACTATTTGGATACAGCACAGAGCCTTTACCAGCTCTCAAATAATTTCCTCTTGATACTTACAAAATGATTTATGCAATTGTACAAATGATGATGATGAATCACTTTTGGCCCTTTCAGAGTTTTCCTAGTACCAATGACCTTGGTGTAACTAGCAGATGTTCAGGTATTATTTACTACAGATATTAATATTTAAAGCTTATGTAAATAGTTCATTTGGGCTCCCTTCCTCATATTCTCGCTTCATCTAGGACATCTCATATTTTTTGACAGCGTCCATGAATAAGCAGCTTTGGCTGATACTTAAAATAGCGGTATATTTTCCATCGAAGAACAGCCTAATGCTTCCTATGATGCCGTTAACTTCTCATCCACCCCCACTGTGGCATACCTCCAGATCTCAAGGGACAGAATTTAATCAGTACATATAGACTGAGGCATAAATGATACAATTTAGTTGCGAGACCATTCCCTAGTTCTTGCAGTGGTAATTCCTTAATAGGCATGTAAAGAAAAGGTACCTCATGACCTAAGCAGTCTGTGAATGTCACTGGCTCCTTCTAAATCTGCTTCTGCATGGAAGTTTGCTCTTGCTTTGCCCCCAGGTTCATTTAGAGAACCCACAGATTGCATGCAACTTTGCCAGATATCTTGTCTATCCATTACAAAGATGCAGGGAAAGATGCGTCCTACCTTTGATTTGTTCAGGATTTAAACACTTAATTTATTGGATTGCATATGTAGCACATTCCACAGCTTTGCAACATATTTGCACGCACGGTTTATCCTTGTCATAGAAGACAGTAAGTCAACAATGTGTTAATGTTCAGAGGTTGGTTATGTTATTCTGCAGTAGAACAACTAACTCCATTTGCATTTTATCTTTGTTAACGATAACATATTGCTGTATAATGTTATATAATGTGTTGTGTGTGCTCCGTGTCCAGTAGCAGCTTAGAGACCAACACAATTTTCAGGGTATAAGCTAATTGTGTTAATGTGGATTTGTTACTTACTGTTATATGTTTCCCTTAGAGAGTTTAGGTTAATTTTACTGATTTGAAAGCAACCTGTTCACACCAGTTTCACGAATCATTCCATATCTTGGTAGCAGAGTTTCAACAATAGTCCCCGAAACTTACCAATGGGGCCTTTTGCTGCTGCTGCAGGGGATCTGGCGCAGGGGTAGGACCTGGTGGTTGGGACTGGGGACTCCAAGCCCCGCATCAACCGGGGTGGCATCAGACATCGGGGCGCCACAGTGGTGGGAGGGGCTGAGCCAAGTGTCCTTATAAAGGATAGTGTGATGTGGCTTAGCCTCTTTCCCTTCCCGGCTCCAACAAAGTGCATTGCTCTGTGGCTCGGCCCACAAATCGCAGACCTGCTGCTGTACGAGACCAGAGGCTTTCGCAGGGGCAGGGGAGCAGAGTGCTGTGGTGGCGCAGTTTGATAGCAGTCCAAGGTGTTGGCGATGATGGAAAGTTTTTAAAAATGGGAATTAAGGGATGGGGAGGAGCCCAGGCAACCGATTAATTATGCCTAAAAGGAAGGGCCCAACAGCCTGAATAATTGGAGGACCAGGAAAGGCCAGGAGGATGGGAGGCACACGATGCCAGTGGGTGGAGCAGGTCCAGGTCTTCCACTGTTAGCAGGCCATCTACCACCTCGGCAGCTTCCACATCTCATGACACGCAAGGAGCTCTGAGGCAGGCAGCAAGGGGTTTAATAGCTGCTGCCACAGAGCCAGGAGTTGCTCCAGGTAGGGTGAGGCTGGTTCAGGATTCCCCCATCTTGAGGCCAGGTTTCTCAGGGAGGGCAGCACACAGCCCCAGGGAGCTGCAACTGGCCTGGGGGGGGGGGCTCAGCACAAAGTGCCATGATGGGGGTGGAGCATCATACCCCATTGCTGGAGATGGTGGGGAAACCACTTGCTGGCCCAGCAAGGTAGTATGGCTTCATGGAACAAGGTTCCACTCCCTCAATGTCCAGCTCTCTGTTGGTTGGGGTGGGGACATCGATGGGACAGGGCATGTTTCCTGGGACTCAGCAGCCTGGTGGTCAGGTGTGGCACCCATCAGCTGCTTATTTGCAACCCAGGAAAGGAGAAGTGACACAGTTTCCTCAAGCATCTAGTGGATGGGTGGTTGATGCATCCTCCCCCCTTGTTTTCCATGACGCCTCAGGTTTTGGAGTATCGGCAGCCGGTCATGTGGCAGGGAGCTCCTCAGCCCTCATACCAAAGGGGAGTTTTTGATATCCTACAACCAGGGGAAGTCCAGTCATGGGATCAAGTGGGCAGGGTGCATGCATGGATGGAGAACAGGGGAGTGACTCTAGTACACCAACAGGTTTCGCCATGGATGGCTCAGGTGGTTATGCCTGGGTGCAGCTGGCTACAGCCTGGGATGACACCAGCTGTCAAGAGAGGTGGGATACAATTTTTAAAATAAATAAATAAATTACATGGGGGATGGGAAGGACAGCAATTTTGGCCTGCATCTAGGCAGACTTCACAGGTCACATCAAGGGGAGGGCAGGTAATAGCTGAAATGAGTCAACAAGTGCCTTCTAATGGTCAAAAGGATAAAGAAACATTTCTGTATGAAACAGCATGTGATTTCTTAAGCAACACAGGGCCCAGGACAGATCCCTGAGGCACTCCACTTATTTCAGTTGTTGTATGGATAGTTGAGCAGATACCCTGTGACAGACATTCTCCGAGTCTAGCATCCTAGTCAATCACCTTGATCTTCTGCTTGGATGTAAGGGCTGTTATGCAAACACTGAACAAAAATGTGATGCTTAGAGTAAGAAATCACATGCTGTTTCATACAGAAGTGTTTCTTTATTCTTTTGACCATACACTAAAGAACACCAAGAGCTCCAAACAGGTTGATGACTACTATTCACTTGATTAGCACTCAAAAGCAAATTAAGAAATTATGACAACTGTATTATGCAGTGCTATTCTCCAGCTTATATGATCAGTCATAGCTTAGTAGTAGTTTTCAACCTCTGCATTTATGAAGTTCCAGGTTCTGTTCTGATATCTGGTTGAAGCACGTCCAGAAGTAGGATTGGGAAAGATTTCTGCCAAAGAATCAGATTACACAGGACTGCTCTATAGGGCAAACCTGGATTTTATGAGACGGACAAGGCAAATTACAAATTTGGGCATATGAGATCTCTAGCAGGGAAGAATTGGTAGGGAGTGACTAATCCTTTCCTATCTATTGGTCCTCTCATACATGCCATGTTAAAACAGTTCTTTATAGTCCGGGTACAAAATCAGAAATAAGATAGTTTGAAGGAAAAGCACTGTCAGGTAGGGCGTGTGTCTCTGTTTGTATGCACATTTGCATGGAAGTAATTTTCCTGACCCCTTTTCCTGCACTTTTGACATCTTGGCAAAGCAGGAAACATATTTGTAAAGGTAACGTATAGTTGTCTCACATAGTTTTAAAATGGTGCTGTTTTGGGATATAAATAATATATAGCCCTTCACTGAAAACAATTTTATAGCACAATCAACATTGAAACTGTAGTGGGCGCGTTGTAATTTTGTAAAGACGCATACAAGAGTCAGACAGGTGGTTGTTATGTTAGTTCTTCATGTAAATGCAGGGCTGAACTTCAATCGCAGGGATTGCTAATCCCTGGCCTCTTTGCGGAGCTCTAAAATTCAATCAAGATTTGAAATAACTGACTAACTAGATAGCAGCAAACATAGCTCACAAAACTGCAGGCTTAGCCACGGTCACTGGCAGCCAGCAGGCAGGTGCAGCAGCAGCAGCTTCTCTTTAGATCCCCCTGGGCCGCCCGCCTCCATTTGGTGGTGCTTTCTATGCTGAATTGCCAAAGTAATTCTGTAGTGCCTGTAAAAAGCAAGAATAATAAAACTCGAGTCCCTCCCTCAGGGTTCATTCCAGACTTTGTTCAGAAGCAGAATTATGGCCCTAGAAATGTCTTATGTGTCGTACCACTCTGAGTTTAGTATACTGTACAGTTTTGCAAATTCCATTGTGTATGTGAGAGAGAGCAAGGTTCAGTGCACCAAAGAGGGGGGGGGGAACACACCATGATTGTAAAGAAATTAAATGGAGGGGGCATTTTAAAATAGAACTAATGCACCGTAGGGGTTTGAAACATACCCATGAAGAAGTAACTTCAGTGAGTGAAAGGCCAAGCAATTCACAGGGCACACGCTTCCAGGCATATATTAATGTGACATTTCCATGCTAGGTTTTGAAACCACTACAAGCTACAAATGGATAACTGTGAACAAAGGAAAAAGGAAAACATAAAGACTAATAGCAAGGAAGATCCTATGGGCATGTATGTGTATGCATTATATTTTGAGTAATTTAGTACTCTGCTTTTTAAGAAGGAATACTGTGAAGCAACTTGACAAACAGCCACAAAGAACTCATTGTTCACAACTGGTGAAAAGGATGTGAACTGAGGTGGAGGGTGTTCAACCTATTCAAAATTGTGCCCCCCTGTTGTATTCTGAACCCAACTGCTCCCATCCCTGTATCTTCTTACTAATTAATGGATGTCATTTTAGGATACACTCATTGCTGCTTTTGAACCTCAGAGAAGGAACTTGAGCCACTATCCTATGCTAGATTTGCAGGAAACCTGTCATGCCCTTTACCCTTATCTATTCTTAACACATTAATCCAAAACATGAAATTAGCAAATTCTACTTTTTAATTCCCTATTAAGTATACTTGTCACCAACCTATGACCTCCACAGACCTCCACAGAATTTGGCTTGACTTACTTCTCATCCAGTTATGGGGCTAATCCCCTCTTTTGGATGATATTAGTGCCAGTCTGCGGCAGACCTGGTCCTGGCATGACTCAGGCCCTTGGTTGACCTGTGGCAAGGGGATGAGGATGAATCCATATTCCCTTTTTTGCCACAGGCCTCGTTGGGGCCTATCTCTGGCCTGGGCCTTGAGGCTGTGGAAGAGTTGGGCCTTCCTGGCCCAGCTCCTCTCCACCTGTGCTTGAGTACAGCATCCTAGAAGGGACAAAATATACCCCAGGTGGCTCCACAATGCAGTGCAGCACAGCACAGCAGAGCTTCCTGGGGCATTTTATTGTTAAGAATTCTCTAAAAAAAAAAATGGCCAACACCACCCCACAGTGCAGCAGAACCTCACTGCCTTGGCTGCCATGCAGGAGCACAAATCAGGGGTGAGAGCAGGAAGATGTGGGGCAACCTGGTCCAAACACTGAGGAGCAGCCTGGTGTGAAAAGTACAGAAAAGTACAAATGCCATCCTTAGAGATTCCTTTGGTTGAAAGGACATTATATCCCTGCAGCATTAAAACTGTTTGGATCTAAGTCAATAGCACAAGATGAACATATGAATAAGCCTGAGATGGTGTAATTGATGTTGCTAGGTTCAGTGATTGTGTTGTCTATGTGTAGTAACATGTATAAATTTGAGTCTCAAGCTAAGCATATTCTAGAAGAGCCGCTTACTTTTCTCAGCAACCCGGGTGGCAACTTACCCCAGCTGCCTTACCCATTCCTGGATGCATGTCATTACCTGAAGAAAGAGCAAGTTTCGCATGTACAAGAACATCCACATGTTATTGATGTAGGTTTATGGTTCACCTACAGCTCTTAAGCCAACAAAGGCTTTTTACAGGTATTATGGACATAGACTTTAAGATACCAGGGCCTTTTACACATGTATCAGTTTGCAACATAGTCAGTTGGCTAGCCCTTTTAAAACATCCTTTTAAAACTCATTTTTAAAAACATTCTCATTTATGCATGTGCTGTGATACTGCTTTTTTTTTTTTTTTTTGCAATTATGCACCTTAAAAAGTTCCCACAGTAACTTTGAGATGGGGATGAGAGTTTGAGGAGGGAATTCCATTGCTAGGCAACACCATTCACATTCCAACAAACGTTGTCCGCAATTAGCATTTCAATACAAGCCAGTCACTTTAAGACAGAGAGCCTTGGTCTGTGGAAATCAAACTATGAAGGACTGTTTTCTGGGGGAAATTGCTCTAAAGTGGCTGCCATAGAGCTACCCAGAGTTAAGGCTAAGTCCCTTTCTTCCTAAGAAAAAGCCATGTGGAACACCCAATATGTCCTCGGGCTATTACGGACAATGGGAGACTTAATCAAGTTGCATGTTCATCTGATCGCTGACACTGAGGAAGCAGAAATCAGCAGCAGATGCCTCGAGCCCCCCACCCCCTCCGGTCACTGATTAGAGGTAGAGCTTTATAGTTTCAGGAGCATGGAGGAAATGCTGTGGAGGAAATGCCATAAACGCCACAAGGTAATTTCTACTAATTTACATAGCAATACAGTTCAGTTACCAGGGCAAATGGCATGTTCATGTGATTGCTGACAAAGGCAGAGTATCAGTGGCAGGGACTCAAACTCCCATTGGTAGATGAAGCAGAAAAGGGGAGGAGATAAAAGCACGCTGACATTTATGCATAAAAATAAAACATTCCCAGTAACACAAGAAAAGTCACCTTTAAGCTGGTTTCAGAAGCCTCACTAATAAAATGCTGCCGGAATGGTGAGCAATATTTGCAATGCAAAAGCAAAAATAACCTGCTGGGTTTCGTACTACGAAAACAGTGCCACATTAAGAATTGAAAAATAAGACGTAGTTTTTAGCGGTCTTATTGTGGGTTTTCCATGGTGCATAATAGACCCAGGAGGACAGTGGCAGTCTTAGAAAGGGGAATGCTAAGTGTGGGGGCGTAGATCAGAGTCTATGTTGACTTTTCTGAACCCTCCTTGGTATCAGAATTTGTTGCTTGGTGTCAACAGGACACAAACAATTAAGTTCCATCAGGCAAAAAGTCAAAGCTTAGCTTTGACAGTGTTAACATGATATGCTGCAATCATTTGACTTCTAAATTGCCATGCAAACTTGTGTCCCTGATGTAAATCTGCCCTTAAGGATTCTCCTCAAGCAATAAAAGTTTCAGTGGCACTGCTTTGTCACTTTTCTGTCAAGTGCCAGCCAAATTGGATCCCATGTTATCTAAAGTGGGACAAAAGCAGGGTAAATGGCCTGGCTTTAGGGTCAGTTTTAGGTTTCACAGAGAGGTATTGTTTTGTTTATCTCTGCTAACTGGGACAGACCACTCATATCTGTTTCAAGATGTTCTCCATGTTTCTCATGCAATATGTAAACAGGAACAAATGTCAGTGGTTCCCCATTATTGCTACAATATATGAACAGTTTGTTGGCTTCCAGACATATCATTCACTGGGTGCTCCTTGACCAGTGAATTACATAAAGAATATCTTGGCATGTTGTGGCTAAGATATCAAGCCCTGCAAAGCAAAAACCTATGATAGATTTGGTATAATGAGTGGAAAACTAAATGGGGTGCAGGCAATGCTCCTGAAAGAGGTGCCACAAGCCATCTATGTTCACAGTTTCAACCACAGTGAAAGACTATATAAGTGGAAAGGAGAGTAAAATGCACAGCTCAGAATGACAATCACACAAACCCCATTGAAATGCATGGGAGATGTGTTGGTGCTGGCTGTTATTCAATTCAGCCAGGCCTCTTCTAGAGACATTTCCATTGTACTTCAGAGTACTTTCAAAGCTGTTAACTTTGCTTCCCTTTATTGTATTTCCTGTAGTTTTAGATATTATTTTGATTTTTCCTTTATGGTGTTAATTTACAGAAGAAAGTTGTTTGGTCAGCTATCTGGAGCAACCTTACCCACCCAAGCCAGTATAGTTTGAGGCAGAGACAGGATTAAAAATCTAGCAGCTTTCTAATGACTATAAGGATTAGCGAGATCCAAAATCTCCTGTGACTCATCACCAGATGCTTAATTCAGTAGTATGGTCTGCTGCCAGAGCAACCTCCAAAAACACGCAGAGTTTGAGGTGGGTTCCTCTGTGTTTTGGTTTAGATATTATAAAAATGAGTACTTTGGGTTCACCTAACTTTTTATTCTTATAAAGGTATTATGGTTTAGACTTCGAAACAGTTGTCCAGGTTATATATATATAACATAAAAGAAAGGAAAAAGGAGTTTGGAAAAGAAAAGAAAAAAAACAAGCAAGCTCAGGTGTAAACTTTTGGATAATTATAAAACTGTTCAATAAGGATCATGTGAAAATTCAGGGGTAGGGTGTGGAGCCCAATGGCAGGTGGTCCCAAGCAAGCTGATGGGGAAGGCCTTTTTTGACTCCCTTCTTCCTCTGCAGTTTGGAGGGCCATCTTTGAGTTGTAAAAAGACTATTCACTGACATTCCAGTGACATATATGCTGCATGTGCCCTTTTCTATAATCACTTTAAACCAGTATTGCTTTAAAAAGTGATTATATAGTAATTGATTCATTAGTGCAAAGTTCTATGGAGCACAATTAATATTCATTCAGTACTTAAATCCTGCAGTTAATATTTTGACATGGCTTTATTAAAATCCAGTGTATTTAACTGCTGTGCAATAAATTAAAATAAGGTTGCAGTTCTTCATCTAGTTATGCCCCCTTTAATCCCAGAACAACCTAAAGCAATTGCTATTGAATATACATCCTTTTATGCATATATATCAATTAAACTATTAGTGGACGGTGGGCTGTCTCTTATGCTCTGTTGACACTGGGACTATTTCTGCATTAGAGAAATACCTTGTTTTATCCTTGTTTTGGATCTACATTTGATGCTGCGGGTTGACGCTAGACTTTCCACATTTAGGCTTTCTCCCCTCCTTTCCTGGGCTGAAATCCACCATAAGTTTTCCGCATCTAATTTGAAAGGAGGCTTTGCTCCCTTCTTCTTTTCCAAAATGTTTTTAGTCTGCATATGCTGTGCAGAATTGTGCTTGCTTGCACCTTTCTTTTCATTGTGCCCCTTGATTTTGCCATTCTGTGCCCTCCCTCAGTCTCCTCCCTATCCCGCCCAAATATACGGGATGTGATTTTTTTTAAAGACGTCGCTTATTGCATTAGAATGCTGTGTTACAATCAAGACTGATTGTCGCTGTTTTTTAATGCTTTGCAACATGATCACATTTTTTTTTATGTTGGATGTTTCAGGAGGGAGGGAGAATGACGAAAGATGATGTTTTTTTTAAGTTGGATGTTTCAGGAGGGAGAATGAAAAGGGATGTTATCTGGAAGGGGATGTGCACAAACAAATCAAAATGGCAGCTGAGGGAAAAACAAATGCAAGAATTTCTCTATTGAGCAATCCTGAATTAGAATTTGCCTTAAAAAATGGAATTGCTGTAACCAGGGAATCATTAACCAGGGGGTATGAGAGCATGCGATTCAGCTCTGTGGCTAGCAAGGCAAAATTGGGTGCAGAAAGGAACACAAAGTTCACCACTTTAAAAAGTCAAAAGTGAGGGATATTCCTAGTGTGGAAACAGTCTCTGAAGCAGCACTGTCACTTCCTTCTGGCATGCATGTTGGTGTGAGCTCTCCCCAACAGCTGCCAGTTCCCTGGCCCACCTTTCTGAGGGACTCGTGGGCTGAGGCGACCATCCCTCTGCTGCCACCCACACTCTGCTGCAGAACATCAGCTACCAGGAAAGCAGTTCATGGCATTTGCCTCTGGCTCTTACATCACCATGCCCCACCCAACCACTTGCCCTGGGGGCCTAATATGATAGGTACTTCACTGTTTTCCTCCCATCATCCTTCCAGCATGGATTCTCATTTTAGAAGACAACATTTACTATGCAGCAAGATAGTCTTAAAATATTTTGCTATGGCTTAATGTCAGCAATACCCAAATGAAAACTGGCAATGGCAATTGGAAGTACCAACAAATATCCACATCCTTTCCAGTGATTGTCTAAAGTTCTATAAAGGATATTCTCATTCTCCCACAGGCCCTGCTATTCCTGTTGGGGTTGACGTACAGGTTGAAAGCTTGGACACTATTTCTGAGGTTGATATGGTATGTAACTTTTTTTAAAAGTCCAGCTAGAAAAATCTTGAATTTTGGTTCCGGGTTCTGGGTTAGGGCAGGGTATTATACTGTTCACTGATATGATGGAGGGTTCCTGTATTCAACGTTTTTCTGCACATAGAAAGCTGTATCAGGGAGAATTTTATGGAGGCCTGGAGTTCTGCTTGAATTATGACTTATTTTGAGACTACAGAGATTAGTACCCTTGAAATGGCAGCTTTGAAGAGCAGATATCACATCCCCATTGGACTCTCCCCTCCTGAAACTCAGTTGGAGGTGTCTGGGGGAGTTGCAGCAAGAACAGCCCTGCAGGAACCCAGTGTAGCTAAGCAGGTCGAAGCATGTCACAGCAGTACAGTGGCCACAGGAGACAGTGGAAGGGAAGCCTCTAGAACAGTGGTCCCCAACCTTTCTGAGGTTGGGGACCAGCAGGGCATTGGGGCGCGGCCCGTGGCCCGTGCGGGCCACGCCCCCGCATCGGCCGTGCCCCGAGCCGTGCCCGCACATCGGGCCGCGCCCCCGAGCCGCGCCCCCGCATCAGGCCGCGCCCGCGAGCCGCGCCCACATGGCCGCAGCCCGGCCCCGATTCCTTCTCCCCGCCCTCCCGCAGTAAGAAGCTTCCCAGGCCACAAGCTTGCAGCCTGGGAAGTTTTTTACTGCGGGGGGGGGGGGGGGGCGGGGAGAGGAGCCGCGGCCCGGCGCCAGGGCCTTCGCAGCCTGACACCGGGCCGCGGCCCACAGGTTGGGGACCACTGCTCTAGAAGAAGCAGTGACAACAAGGATAGCTTGGCAGCAGCCAAGCTCAGTGGAGGCAGCCCAGTCAAAAGAGCAGCCGAACAATTCCTGGAGGCTGGCATCCCTATGGCCAGCACCCAGTGGAAGTTCCATTGACAGACTAGAAGACTGGACTGGAGAGAGAAGAAAAGCCAGAGATGTCTCCCCCCCCCCCCCCCGAGTATGTAGATATTGTATTTAAAGACTCAGCTGAAGAAATTTTATCTCAGGGGAATAATAATATAGCTATCTTTCCCCCTTTTCCCCTTCTTTGGTCTTTCTACTAATGCTTATGGATGTGGGGAATAATAATCATAATACATCTTCTCCCTTCAGGATTTTACAATGACATTGTACCTGAGACATTACTGGAAGGATGAGCGTCTTGCCTTTCCCAGTCGCACTAATAAGAGCATGACCTTTGACGGAAGGCTAGTAAAGAAGATCTGGGTGCCTGATGTCTTCTTTGTTCACTCTAAAAGATCCTTCATTCATGACACAACTACTGACAATATCATGTTGCGGGTGTTCCCAGATGGCCATGTGCTCTATAGTATGAGGTAAAGCCACAATCAGATTACTGTCAGTCATACTACATTCTTTGACCAGCTCTGTTCCAGTTCCCATGAAAGTATTTTCTGTATACTCAGAGATTTTTCTCAAAACAATTCCTTTTGTCTCTGTTTCAAACCATTCAAAGTTGTCTTTCAGTGGTATCTTCTGTTGGAGGTGTACTTTCCCCATGTAGTGGTATTTCTCCCATGTAGATCATTCATTGCTGTGGTTCTCCCCATATAAAATGTGGTGGAACAAGAACCTTGTGATTGTTATGGACTTCCCTTGTGACATTGTTAGTAATATTGGTGTGGCAAAGCACTCTAATTTCACACAAAGGTTAATGAGAATAACAGTAGGTCTGCTCCAACTTGCACTTGTTCATAATCAGGCCTTCTCATAGACATCATCTGTATCTCTTTCAAGACTGGATTCAAGAATGTAGTGATTGGCTAGCAGCTGAAACCTTGTTCAGTTCAGTAGATTGTGGGGGATCAGGAGTGAATGTAATCATCTTCTAGAGCAGAGGTGGCCAACCTGTGTCTCTCCAGATGTCCATTGACTACAATTGTAGTCAAATTCCCAGCATAATGCTCTCAGGGACTATTCTAGAGGATTCCAGTGAGCAAGCACCCTGATTGGATTCTAAAGACCACCTGATGCCAGAAGGCAAGATACTATAATTAAGCCATAAACAAGAAGGAATCCATGCTGACTTTATAATTCCATGGGAAAGTGACTTTGACTATGGTAAGCTTATTTGAAATGAATTGCTACATAGAAGATCCTTAAACCTCTAGCCTAAACACTGATATTCTGAATGCCATCTAATGCAAGGAACCGAAAAATTAGCCTTTATTATTATTTTTTGCTAATGAATTCTAGAGACTGTATTGCCTGATGATACTCCATTCAATATAACTATATATCTTTTTCAAAGGTTTAGTTTATTGTGTGTACATAGCCTTGGAGACCAACAGATCTGAGCAGTACTTCCTTGTCCTAGAGATGGTGATTCAGTAGGACCCTCCTCATCCTACTTCATGTCCCTCCTCGTCAGACTTATGCCCTTTGACCTTATGACTCTCACTTTCCCTAACAACAGCAACAGACCTCTCAGTATGTGATTGGGACTGTTTTGTTCTCCAAATCTCTCTTTCCACTGCAGCTTCTCCAGATCAGCAACCCTAGACTCTAGGGAACCATCTTGCTCCTTGAGAGTCAAGAGCCCCATACAGCAAGCACATGTTCATGATTTCCACCCAGTGGAAATTTGATCATACATGTGGCCCTCTCTGCAAAACACTGGATAACCACCACTCCCCTGCTGGCTTTTCTACCTTCGTAATTGGTTACTTGTTTATAGGAATCTTAAAGTGAAACACTGTTTAGCTAACTAGTAGAAAACCCAGGCGTGGTGCCTAACTTTAGGGGACTGGCGCAGAGCTGTTTCTCTTGTTCTAATACATCTGTCTTCAGCCCTACTAAGTACAATCAGCTTCTTCTGCAGCTGGTTCTGATTACGAGAATGGAACTTATAGTGCCTCCACCTGGAAATGGAAAATGTTTCTTCCATATAATAATGATTGTTTTGAAAAGCCATGTTTATTTATATTAGTTGACACAGGGAGAGGTAGCTGATCTATTTGTGTTTTGCATTTCATCTTGACCTCATGAATTAATTAGGGAAGAGTATTTTAAAATTTTGATTGATATTTTGTATTAATCTATCAATTCAATCATTTCAAACTCACAGACTATGCTTGTGGTGTATCTACTTGTGCCTGCCTGAATTACCAAAACTGACTATATCTTTTGGAATTTCTAGGATTACAGTGACAGCAATGTGCAACATGGACTTTAGCCGGTTTCCACTAGATTCCCAGACCTGTTCTCTGGAGCTGGAAAGCTGTATGTAGAATTCACATTTGCCCGTATACCTCTTTCCCACATCACTTACTAGCTTTTTTGGTTAAAGTGTCAGGAGTGAACAAAGCCATCCAATCCATGGTCATGTAGCATAAGAATTACTGTAGTATTTTAGGATTTAATTTTGCATGAAGTAGCAGAGGACAGAAGCCTGGATACTGTTTATGTCACAAGAAATACTGGCCGTTCCAGCCTAAAGCAGCCAGTGCTGACTTCAGCGGCCGAAGCGCCCAATCCTAGTCCCCAGGGTAGTATACCAAATCTAAAACAGGTTGAATAACACACTCTTAGACAACTGAGACCCAAGCAATGGCAGCTCCGTACCATCTAGATAAAGCTTCAGTTTGTTTGCCGTCATCCAGCCCATCATTCTCTCCAGGTGCTTCTTCAGCAAGTCTATTATGCCCTTAAGATCTTAGGAGAATGGCAGGTAACCCTGGGTATCATCAGAACAAGTTGCACTAACAGGATGCTAAGGGGAGATGTATGGATACTGCCAACATACATTCTCCTCCTCACGTCTTTCTGCTAACGTTCAGCTGAAAAAACATTTGATGTAATGACATCACATCACATCTCCTGCCCTATTTTATTGGTTGCCGTTATGTTTTTTTTTTCTGGCACATGTTACAGGGGAGACACTGGGAAATGCAGCTCAGTAATATCCATGGATCTCCCAGAATGTGCAATGTGGACATTACATGAACAATACTTGCATGGCACTTTCTGCTGGGTTATGACCTGTTTGCCTAGGTCTTATCTGTACTGGGCTTTTTATCCTCCGTCAGCCCAGGTTTTAAAAAGCAAACTACCTTTTCCAATTTCCATTTTGATCGCTTTAAATTTTCCATCTGCAACATCCATGATTGACTTTGTGATGATATCACCTTTTCTCTGAGCTATCTAGGAACAGATATTATCCGCTAAATCTGAGAAATGAGCTCTGAAAGCCCAGTATTGCAAGTGCAGATGTCTATGGGTTTTTTTGGTTTATCTTACACCTTCTTCTCTATGCCTCCACTACTGATATAATACAGTAGTCTGATTGGTCAGGGCGACAACGTAAAGACTGTAGGAGGCTTCCCCCATCCCCCTCCCCCAGCTTGCTCTGGCTGTAGAGTCAGGGGACAAAAGTCTGGACATAAAGCCATTTCCATCCTCATTCTCCTTCAATGCCGGCTGGAGGTCCCCCCCCCACACACTCTAGCTTCAGAGTTGGCTGGGGAGACAAAAGTGCATGTGGCTGCTCCCCCCCCTTCAATCAAGCAGGAAGGGTAGAGGAGTTTGACAATTGGAACTATTCAAGTGCAGAATACAGCATCTTAGTAAAAGCTCTTTCCAGTTGGGAAAAAGGAACATTACAGATCTGTTGCAAGATTCAGGCTCAGATGGATCAGAATTCGGCAAAATAAACAGAAAAAAAAGTGAGTGCAGACAGTACCCTACTTTACCTTTCTTTGTTTTTTGACTTTTTGTGCCATCACATTCCAGCCTTATATGCACACTTCAATACTGCTCTCCTGTTTCTGCCTGTATGAACATCTCACACTGAAGATAATTAATACTCATTGCAATTGACTGCCATTTGCACAGTGAAAGTCTTTGTCTCTGGATGTGGGACACAGGAGAATAGTGTAAAGGGCCAAACATTCTGTTTCCCCTGTGCCCTCTGACCAGGGCATCCCCATGCTGAGAGTGAGGAAGAGGGCCACTGCATATAGAGGTCATACACCAACAACAGATGCATTAGGGAAGTTATGGCCCAGTCACTGGCTCCGGAAGAGCCTCTTATTTGCTTTGTCCTCCAGAAATCCTCTGAGCAGACCTGCTAATCCATGGTCCAGCTGACATGCAAAATCTTGATAGCGATGAATCTGTTTGCTGAGTCTGCTCATCCACGCACTTGGCTACAGCAGCCTTTAATCTACCACCACCCACGAAGTATGCAACCTTATCATTTTAAAACAGGACATAGAAGTGACACTGCAAACAAGACAACTCTTATTATGAGATATATTACAGATTTTCTTATGGTACTCTGATATATTACTTATTATTAAAATCTACACTGAGTAGTGGCAAAATATAATAATATAAATATTACCAATTACATAGTAAAGGTAAAATCAGTAGATGTAAAAGATTAGTTATGGAATTTGAGATTTAAAATGTTGAGTATTAATATATATCCAATATATTATCCAGTATGTATTCTAAGTTATGGATAGTGTTTTGAAAATTATGATGAAGTGTTGTTGTTTTGGGGGAGAAATGCTCTTTGTTTCATGCATCCTGTGTTATACAATGATATGTCACCCGTTTTCCATTTCTGTATCCCTTTCACATCTTTACTTTGTTTTCTAAAAAGTAGAAAATATATCTGCAAACAAGGCAACTTTATTAATATAGACATACTTGGGATATATGAAGACATAGGTAAAACAAGCTCTTCCTATACTATGAGCATGCTTGGCACTTTTTGCAGAAGCTGTGTCTCCCTTGCTAGATGTTTTATGCTATGTGTTCTTTTGGGCTGATGTTTTAATGCTTTAATGTTATGTTTTTAATGTTTTCATCTTGTTCTATTTTGTGAGCTTCTGTAAGTCTCTGCAGCATATAGAATCATAGAGCTGGAAGGGACCTCCAGGGCCATCTAATCCAGCCCCCTGAACTAAGCAGGACACTCACAACTACCTGTCGACCCCAATTTCATCTCAGTTATTCCTCCACCAAAAATCTCCAGAATCCAGCCTGGCCTGGAGGAAATTCACCTACCATCCCACAGGGGCAATCAGTAATTCCCTGGATATGCAAGGAAAGGTCACAAGAGACAAACACTGGCTTCTCCCTTCCTGCCCCCCCATTCACAATCTGCCTAAGTTCATAAAATCAGCATTCTGTGAGATGACTATCTAGCCTCTGCTTAAAAACTTCCAAAGAAGGGGAACTCACCACCTCCCAAGGAAGCCTGTTCCACTGAGGAACTGCTCTAATATAAATGATTTAAATAAAGAAATAGTCTTTGTTGATATTTTATTGCCCTCTGTGTGGCTTTATTCCTTGAAACAAATCACACATATTTAACTTTATGGAGAGATCAACATTTCTTTTGTCTTTGTTTGGGGAGAGGCCTTGTTTAATTCTTACTTGGCATCTACCTTTTTAATGTTCTGGAGGTGAAATCTAGAATCCGGAATTTTATGCTTCAGTGCAAGGTGAATAGAATAGTATAAAACTGCTACTGCAAGAAGAGAAAAGGAACTGCTTAAAAATTCAAATGCCCCTAAAAGATCTAAATTACTACTTTGTCTATTTTGTTATTTTTGCTATTGGACTGTACAGGATTACATACTGCTGCTATCCACTTTCTCCTCTAGATGCTTACACAGATGAAGATCTGATGCTCTACTGGAAAAATGGAAATGAATCTCTGAAAACAGATGAGAAGATTTCCTTATCTCAGTTCTTGATACAAAAATTTCATACAACCTCTAGACTTGCTTTCTACAGTAGCACAGGTATCAGGGTTTAGTTCTAATTGTCTTTTGTATCTTTGTCACTTTGCTAACTGGATCTTACAGATTTGCTTAATGAAATGCCAGTAAGACTGAAGTAGATCTTTTTCTGCATGTCTTTCTCTTTGTAAAAATAAATGAATTTTCTCACACATAACCCTAGTAAGCATATTTCAGTCACTCTTACAGCCATTTTTAAATCACATACCTTCTAACCAATATAATTTTCACACTTGCATTATAGATGTTAGAAATGCAAAAAACAAGGAAAAGTATTTAAGCTACCACATATTGAAAAAACCATACATTAGTGATGGGCACTGAGAGCTAGAGCCAATGGCTTTGCTTATGGTTGCCAGCCCTCTGTAGAGGCGGGTGATCTCCTGGATCCTGCTCTGCCACCGACCAGCTGGCAAGCAGGAGGACTTACCAGGAGGAGGGAGGTTCAGGATACATCACCAACAATGTGGTCACATTACTTCCGGTATGTAACGGCAGTGATGTCATCATGTCAGTGATATCCAGGCAATACTCTTGTATTTGGGCAAAAACTCTATGGTAGAAGCCATTTTTTTACTATAGAATTTTTGCCCAAACACCAGAGCATCCCCAGGACATTGCAATGTAATGACATTGGCACCCCTGGGCATCCGAGCCCTGAGGTGCTGGAAGTTTTACTTTCTCACCACTGGAGTTTGTTGTTAACTATTTTAATGGTTTAAATGTTTATGCATTGGGGTTTTACTTTTTAATTGCAACCCACCACAAGACGATTTTCAAGAGCGGCGGGTAAAAAATGTAATAAATAATTTCAAGTATACACTGGAAGTAACATCACCATGTCATCATTGACATAGCCTGGGCCTCCCTCCTACTGTGGGCAAACACCCATCCCCATTCCCCATTGATTGCCAGGAGGGATCTGGCAGCCCTATCTTTGCTGCTCAGATTTAACCTAATCAGTTCCCATCCCACATGACCTTTGTCCAGACATGTCCTAATTTCTGAGGCATAGATTTTTTAGCAGTCACAAGTGACTCCTCCTCCAATCTGCTTCTGTTTGGCTTCCTGTCCAGAAGTGCTGGATTAGCTTGCTGCAATCTATGGAATACAAAGGGCAGTGGAAGATGTCCCTTCCTTGATGGGCATGAGTATAATCTCTCTGCGATTGGAGTTCTTTTGTATCTGCCCTCCAGAAATGCTGTGGGCACGGCCAAGCATCTTGCTAGTAATGAAGGCTCTTCTATGTTTATTGATATCAATTGAAGATAGAAAGGCAGCTGGTTTTAATGTATATCTCATAGCTGGCAATGAGAGAAAATCTGGAGCCTTTGCTATGTCCATTTGCCTTTCAGTGTCTTCTATTTTTTGCCTGATGAGTTGCTTAGCTTGATCTTCACCTTATCTAAGCAAGTCACTTGGGGCCCAAGTTTAGTCTCCGTAGCTTTAAGCCAACTAGATTTGAAAGGGTCTTGACGAATCAAAGGAAGAAGCCCTTGGGCTCCGGGTTTTATTTGGAGTCAAAAATACAGGGATCTAAGACAGACCTTTGCCTTGACTCTTAACATGCCAGTTTCAAGTCATATTGTGGCATTCGAGACACATCTGGGTGTTTGAAGAACAGCTCTCAGGTACTTTGACTGGTCTCTCTCCAAACTTATCGGGCAACCCTTGGGCGATCCAAGATGTGTCAATAACTTTATATGTAAATAAAATATGGATAAAAGTGTTTTGTGAAGGCTAATGAAATATAATATTGGCAATGTTTCATCATTTGTTTTCCTCATCTTCCTTTTACCAATGTCTTTCTTCCAGTACCACACCTCTCCCTTTTCTGGCGTTATTTGTTTCACTATGTTGATGTCTCACTTCCACCTCCATGAGGAGGTTTGCCTCTCACTTTTATGCTTCCCACCCAATAGGTTGGTACAATCGCCTCTACATTAGCTTCACTTTACGTCGCCATATCTTCTTCTTCTTGCTTCAAACATACTTTCCCGCCACTCTTATGGTCATGTTGTCCTGGGTGTCCTTCTGGATAGACCGCAGAGCTGTGCCTGCAAGAGTTTCTTTGGGTGAGAATGGTTATTTTTCTTTACACTGTGAAGCAACTGCCATTTAGAAAGGCTTATTCATAGGGATGCCAGCCTCCAGATGGAACAGAGATGCCCTGGAATTTTAGCTCATCTATAGAGCTACAGTCTACAGAGATAGGTTCTCCTGGAGAAATGGCTGCTTTCTAGGGTTAGCTCTATAGTATGGTACCTCACTGAAGTTACCGACCTCCCCACCATTCCCAAATCTCCAGGAGGCTCCCAATCTGCAGATCTACTCCTGTGGAGGAATTGAAAATCTCTGCTGGTGGCTAGGGGGGATTTGGAAACCTTACTTACTTAGGGTAAATTTTCACAGATACCCACAATTCATCCTGAGGAAGAATTATAGGCCATCTTTCTCATAGCTAATTACTACATTCTGTAGACTAAAATGAGGAGAGATACAGGAAGAGCAGTAATTAACTTTGAAACTAAGCTCCATTTTTTGTCTTATTTATCAGTAGTTTATTTGTAAAATATCAGGGGTGAAACTTGCAGGTCAAGGCCATTCACCTGGAAGTCTTTCCTTTTAATTTTATATTTGTGACACTTACTTGAGTTAGTTAACTATAAGGGAAAAGGCATTCTGCACAAAGAAGAATAAGAGTTTATTTTATTTATTTATTATTCAATGTATAGCCCGCCTTACTCTGAAGTTACAAAAAAGTCAAATCACCAATATAAAACCCCTCCCCTAAAACCAACACCCCAATAACACATCAAGACAGCAGAATTCCCTTCTCTCTTCTTCAGACAACCCCCAGGAGGTCCATTTGGTGATCTAGCATAGCTTGAGCCTGAGGCCTCAACCAAACACCTGGTGGGAGGGCTCCATTGTACAGGCCCTGTGGAATGCTGATAGTTCCGTGAAGACGCCCTCAGCATTCCCAGGAGCTCATTCCACCAGGTTGGGGCCAGGGCTAGGCGCATTTCTCTGAGGCCAGGAACCTCTAACAGATTGGTCCCCCGCAAAGCAAAGAACCCTGCAGGGGGCATAAGGACACAAGTGGTCACTCAGATAGGTAGGTTTTTAGACCCTGCTTTTATTCCCTGTTTTTCACTACCTGAAAGAGTTCCAAAGTACCTTACAAGCACCTTTCCCTTCCTCAGTGAGCTAGGTAGGTCTGAGAGAACTGTAAAATAATTGATCTTTGAGAACAGCTCTAACAGGACTGTGGCTAGCCCAAGGTCACCCAGCTAGCTGCATTTGGGGATAGGGAATCAAACCCAGTTCTTCAGATAAGTCCATTGCTCTTTTAACCACTACATCACACTGTGAATCTAACTTTCATTATTTCCTATGCACAACATTAGCTTTGAAAACAGGTGCTCCTGCTCTTAGGCTGGGATCAAATTATGCCTCATACTTGTGATGTATTGATTCATGTAGTAAATCCTCATGTGTGGCCTTTACAGGAATAACCACGGTGCTGACCATGTCTACTATCATCACGGGTGTCAACGCCTCCATGCCTCGGGTTTCCTACATCAAAGCTGTGGACATTTACCTCTGGGTCAGTTTTGTGTTTGTCTTCCTCTCGGTCATAGAGTATGCAGCAGTGAA
The DNA here is from genome assembly GCF_049243985.1 of Paroedura picta. NCBI lineage: Eukaryota > Metazoa > Chordata > Lepidosauria > Squamata > Gekkonidae > Paroedura > Paroedura picta. Next base: position 135,256,209 of record NC_135369.1, read on the forward strand.
CTACCTGACCACGGTGCAAGAGCGGAAGCAGCGGAAGCTGCGAAAGAAGGTGAGAAGCACCTCTTTGGAATCTATTAGAGTTTTGTGAGTGTGAGGGGGGAAATTCCGGTCCCAACATGTCTGCTGACTGGGGAAACCTGCAGGCTGGAATTTTGGCAGGAACAAAACAGAAGAAGAAGAGTTGGTTTTTATACTCCTCTTTTGACTACCTGAAGGCGTCTCAAAGTGCTTTATAATTGTCTCCCCTTCCTCTCTACTTAACAGACACCCAGTGAGTTAGGTGGGGCTGAGAGAACTCTGACAGGATTGCTCTATGAAAAAAGCTCTAACAGGACTGTGACTAACTCAAGGCTGCATGTGGAGGAGGAGTGGGGAATCAAACCTGGCTTGCCAGATTAGAGGCTGCCGCTCCTAACCGCTACACCAAGCTGGCTGTTTCAAGGGGAAGAAGAGGAAAATTCAGTACTTTCCTGTTTGCCTCAATGCAATTAGTTACTGCTAAGGAATAATTGTGATGCCCTTACTATAACCAGATGTACATTTTAAAACTAGCTTCAACCAATGTGATAGTAGAAACTCATGATAAAAAATGCACTCAGATGCACAAGTTGGCAAGATCAGATGCATGTGTGATATGCATCCTGTTATCCTCCCCTGTATCAAGTGCAAAGGAGAAACACATGTGCCCCCAAACCAGCAAATCAGAACCAAACACAGAAGCAGACCTCTGCATGCATAGCCAGTGCCAGATGGACTACTGACTCTGCACTGCAACCTTCATTGGGGCCCCAGTGAACTGTCTTGATGTATGTTCTGATGCAGAGAGTTAAGAAAACCACAGATAAGTAATTCTTCAATGACATGATCTGTCTTAAAGGTGTGACTAGACTCAAAATCTCTTTTGCTGCTTCAGGCCAACACGGCTACCCGCTTGAATCTATGCTGATGCAAAATTAAAGGTAAAGGTAAAGGTATCCCCTGTGCAAGCACCGGGTCATGTCTGACCCTTGGGGTGATGCCCTCTAGCGTTTTCATGGCAGACTCAGTACGGGGTGGTTTGCCCAGTGCCTTCCCCAATCATTACCGTTTACCCCCCAGCAAGCTGGGTACTCATTTTACCGACCTCGGAAGGATGGAAGGCTGAGTCAACCTTGAGCCGGCTGCTGGGATTGAACTCCCAGCCTCATGGGCAAAGCTTTTAGATGGCTGCCTTACCACTTTGCGCCACAAGAGGCTCTTGATGCAAAGTTAACACGTTGCAAAAACACCCCCATATTATTTATTTGTCTCCTGCTATTTTTTATTTAGAATATTTATAAGCCTACCTTTCTCCTAAACAACTCACCAATCTAGAAAGACCTTATGCCCTCCTAGCAGGATATTCCCTTTTTGCCAAGGCTCAGGCTGACCTAAAAGCACTCTGGAGCCTCACTGGAGACCCAGGAGGTTAGAAACCCCTTCTAGGCAGATGTTCCCATAAGAATGCAGAATCCACAAAAGAGCTGGAAATTGCCGTATGAAGTTGTGGAATGTACCTTAGACAGAAGGAGCACTGACAGTAGGACTTCTGAAAAGGAACAAGATGTCAACTGGAACAATGGGGGGAGTAGCAGTTCTTCAAGTAGAGGCTAGATGAGTGGTGTCCCACAAAAGGGCCATCTCCGTCATGGCAGTCCCTCCCCAGGGGCCTTGGAAGTCCCTCCCCAGAAAGATTTGTCTGACTCCGTCAGTGTCTTTCTGATAGTGAGTGAAGACTGTTTCATCTGGCATACTCCCAATAACAGCCCTCCTTTCTAGGATGTTCATTTATATGTTTTAATTGTATTTTAATGTTTTTAATGTTATATTCTCTGCCCTTGTGGAGACTTTTCAAGTGGAAATGTTTTAAATAAATATGTCAGCCCAAGTTTACAAATGGCTTTAAATCTATCACCACCCTCTTGAATTACACATAGACATGAATAAGTAGCCAGTCAAGGCACTCCAGAACAGAAGTAACAGAATCCACCTGGCTAGCCCCTCCCAGGCTGCTGCATTTTGCACCAGCTGAAGTTTCCTGATAGAAGAAGTAGAGTTGGTTCTTATATGCTGCTTTTCTCTACCCAAAGGAGTATCAAAGTGGTTTTCCATCGCCTTCCCTTTCCTCTCTCCAACACATACACCCTGTGAGGTAGGTGAGGCTGAGAGAGCCCTAATATTATTGCTCAGTCAGAACAGCTTTATCAGTGCTGTGGCGAGCCCAAGGTCACCCAGCTGGCTGCATGTGGGAGAGCGAGGAATCCAACCGGGTTTGCCAGGTTAGAAGCAGCCGCTCCTAATCACTCCACCAAGCCTTCAGGGGCAGAGCACACATTAATATAATCTAGCCTCAAGGTTACTGAAGCATGGATTAGCATGACCACATAGTGTATCTACACATAGGGGAGACAGCTGTCAATTAAATGATATGGGAGAAAACCATGATCAGTATCTGTCTTTCTGTCCCTTTTATTGTTTTTCCTCTTCTCCAGTTTTCATGCACATGTGGACTGTCTTCTACAAAAACTGTGCTGCTCGATGGTACCTACAGTGAATCCGATGTCAGCAGCCTGGAAAGATATGCAAGAGGCCAGATAGTGACTGAAGAGGATAGGCAAGACAAGATGGTGATCCATATGACCATGAATAACGAGTCAATTTCATCAAGGAAAAGTGGGCTCAAGGGATATATGAGCCTTTGTATCATCCAGAACACTCATGTTATTGATAATTACTCAAGGTTAATATTCCCAGGCACCTACATATTTTTTAATTTGGTATATTGGTCTGTCTTCTGCTGAATATACGGAAGCTGTTGGGGAGTCAGGAGGGATTTACAAGAGAGAGATGAGGGACAAGTCTAATTCTCCAGCTGGACCTTTGGAACATGAAAGCACTGCGCTTCACAAACTTGTATTGGATATCGATCACTCGTGCCATTTAATTATTGCTTGCAATCATTTCTTAACTTGTATCAGTCTCCTCTTTCATACTTGAAACTATAACCTGTTGACATCAGCGCTGCATGCATCTTGGGAACTCGCAATAGATCTAAGATTGCCAAATCAACTTTTCAACATTAAGTGATGTGGAGGAGAAGATCTGATCTGCTAGGTGACTTTAATTTGTACTGTAGAATTAGGGGGAAATTCTTAAATTGGGGGGAGGAGAAAGTGCTCATTTGGAACGTTCTCACCATACAGAACAGATTAAACCTGTAAACAGGTTCGTTCCATGGAAAATGATCATTGTAGACCAAAGGTCATCACTACAGATCATCTGCCTAGATGTTTCTGGTGATTGTTGAAGCAGAGGTCCATCAGTGGTTATTAGCTACAATGTATAGATGGAACACTATGTCCGGGGCAGTGATGCTCTATATTCTTGGTGCTTGGGGGAAGGGGCACCAGGATGAGGGTTTCTGGAGTTCTGGCCCTGCTGGTGGGCCTCCTGATGGGACCTGGTTTTTAGCCACTGTGTGACACAGAATTTTGGACTATATGGGCCACTGACCAGATCCAACATGGCTTATCTTTTGTTCTTAGATTTTTAAGAGATCCTGAAAAAGGCAGGTCCTATTAGGATACTAGTGAAGAACATTGCTTTTATAGTGTTCCAGTACAATCAGACAAATGATAGTTTTCTAGCCAAATATTTTAATTGTTATGTAAAATGTCTTATCCTAGTGGATAGAACTCTGAATTCTCACACTTTCTGCGTTTTACATCAGTAGCCAGAATACAACTGATGTAGTACCATAATGCCCCCCCCCAAAAAACCCCAATCCCCTCACAAGCAGTCTGTGTGAAGAAAAGTAGTGACACCTTTTACCTTCTCTAACTTTTTTCACTGACACCATGGAGATGTCTTGATATGACAATATGGATAGGCGGCACTAAAATATTTCAGTTAGCATTTATTATGTTTCCTTTCCACTATGGAGGGAAGCTGCAGCACAATTCTAAGCAACGTTACACCCTTGTCAGTCCATTAGTATCGCATTGTTTGTTACTAACGTATCCCTATAACACTTTCCCAGTCATGACAACAAATTGAGCTGGAAGTTATATATTATCTAAAGATTTACCAGACAACATGCTACTGTCCTTTTGTGAAAGGGCTGTCAAGATGAGCATTATGAACGATTCCTTGCGGCAACAGAGTCCACAGAGTCTTGCCACTAATGCCTACGTTCTGGACACCAAGGTGCTCTTTTTATTTATTTGCTATTTGAATTAGAGATGCAGAGCTATAATAGGAATCTGAAGCTCATTTTGAATTTTAAAGACAACACAATGCTATAGTCCTTGGACTAACAAATATTACGGCATAAGCTTTTGCAGTCATCTATTTTGTTGCAGTTGGCAGATTTTACAAGCAATGGCCAATTGGGAAGCTTCGTCTACCCCCAAAACATCATCCCTACCAGGCTTTTATAAGTTCTCAGGGTCTTGAATTCTCAGGGCTGATGCGTCTCCCCCTTTTCCCCCTTTAATTGATATTCATCTTCTCTCAACACTCCCTCCCTTCTGGAGCAAAGTTTAATCCTCATTTGATCTTGTTAAAAATGCTGAATTTATAGTCACCATATCTAGAGAGTCCTAAAACTATATAGCGACCTTATCCTTGTCTGATAGTGAGTGAAGTGGGTGGATCAGTTTAATATAGGACAATCACTTTATTATCAGATGGTGATAGTCCCTGACATAACAAGGGTCCCAAATGAAAATGCATATCATATCAAACCAAAAGTAAATCTCTGAAACTGAAATAGTATAATGCAGTGGTAGCCAAACTGCGGCCCGCCAGATGTCCATGGACTACAATTCCCATGAGCAAACGCTGTCGGGCTCATGGGAATTGTAGTCCATGGACATCTAGAGGGCCGCAGTTTGACGGCCCCTGGTATAATGTATGCATAGATGGATACTTTATTTCAATTTCAAAGGAAAACTCCTTTGAGATTATTTAAATACAAAGATATCTCATCTTGCATTTGAAATTTGATAGATGAGTTCTGACTAGAGATTACATTTGACTGCATTATAAAACTCAGAATTGCTTTTTGGATCACTCAAGCAATTTTTTTCCAAAATATTTTGGGTTGACAGAATCATTCAAACATTTTAGCTGAACTTTTAGGCTTTTTTGTTTATGATAGAAGCAAGTAATACTTCCCAGGATGTAACACTAAATGTGTTGACTCCAAATGATTACTCCTGCAATTTATTCTGTGCCTCACATTGTCAAAGGTCACATCAAAGTAGCCGTGTCAGCTGGCTACCTATGAACATCTCCTCTGAAGCACTTTGGGGGAGCTCTTGAGTGGGCGTTGCTGAGGGTTGTATTTCGTTGCCTGTGAGGGAATGATTTTAAGGGGTCTGTTTTATTATTTTACTATGGGATTGACCATTAGAACTCGCGGGGAGCCAGCTTGCTGGGAGCAGCAAGTAATATATCAATTATTTTAGTTTTAATTCTCAAATTAGATCTGATTTACAGAGCAATCTTATGCAAAATTACTGCAATCCAAGACAATCAGAGCCATCCTAAGGCCAACAGTTTTGATAGCAGCTGGCTGCTGACACAACAGTGGAAACACGAATTGCTCCCCTCAGGAGTACCAGGCCTCCACCGGCTCAGCAGGTTGGCTGGCTTGCCAGTGCAGGGACCCTCCTGGAGCCCCAGAAACTGTGCTGTTGCCCTGAGTGACATTACCCTGGCATGATGGTACAACTGAGATGGGCAGGGGAGAGGGCATCCAATGACCAGCAACATGGCCCATGCATCCTGGCCCCAGACATGAGAACAGCATCTGGGGGCATGCCATCACCCTGAAATGTACCCCAACAGCAGCTGACCACAAAAGGCATAATACATGTGGTCAGTGAGCGAGGCAACAAGACACACATAGGCTGCAGGAACAAGCTGAGTCCCCTACACAAGCACACCCAGGTACTGTCCTCACAGAAGCAAGACCCCTATGCGTCTATCTGATCAGGCCAGTGCTGTAGCTATCTCAGGCAAGTTGTTGGCCACCCCAAGCCTGTTGTCAGGGAGGGGCAGTCAATGCATCTAAATAATAACCTGACTGTTGTGGGCCAATGTGTAATGGTGTGATAGGACCCCAGTTTGGTTAGCACGGGGAGAATCTCAGCCCTGTGGAAGCCTGGCCACATCTCTGCCACAGCCTTGCAGATCAATATGAGAGCCCTTGTCTGGGGCTGATGCATGAGTGAGAGCAAGCCCACAGGTCACTACTGACAGATCATCCAGTTCCCTTGCTGTGCAATGCAGCCTACAACTCATTAAGCGTCCAGAAAGCCAACAGAAAATGATACAGGAGGTTCTCCCTTACATGCTAACTTTCCACAAGGCCGTCCCAGGCCAGGACTTTCTTCAGTTTCTCCTGCATCTCCAGGTACCTCTACTCTGGCTGCCCACATGGATGCCTAAGCCAAGGGAATGCATGACAAAAATTGGAGCTCCTGCACCCTTGGGCCAGGCAACAGGGTTGCATCCATGAGAATACCCTCAGCCCCCAACACATCCTGCGAATACCCGCTCCACCACCCAACTAACAAAGGTACATGTGAACCTTCTCCTTGTTGGGGATCCTTGATATCACATATGTAGGGAATCTACCATGTCCAATTCCTTTGATTCTGGCAGAGCTGTCCCTCAATATACCATCTGATGGGTATGAGCCAGCCCAGGCACTATCCCCTGCCATTATATAAGGCCATGTTGAACCTGAGGGGGGTACACAGACTTTCTGTGGATTGGTGTATGGATTGGTGACTGATGGATCATAGTTATATTGGAGAATGGAGCCTGGGGGGGGGATGTCTTGCGGTGACCAGGATTCCCATCTCATGCCATGCATCCATGTTCCCAAGCCACAGTAGTTGCCACATGGCTGTCTACCTGACCTCTCGCCCCCTGCAGCTATGGACTGCATGAGAGAAGCCCCCTACATCTGTTGAGGTGCAATGGTAGACCAATGGGGTTTCTGAAAAGAAGAGTCAGCTCAATCCCCTTATCAAAGTGTGATGAGGAAAGTGGAAGCATTGCCAGATGTCCAGCAACCATGACGAGGAGAGTGTTAGTGTTCCACCAGAGAGTGGATGTGGGGCAAAGGGATCTGCTGGCATAACTCCAAGTTACACTGGTGTAATAGTTGGCCTGCTCCCTGAGCATTCCTCCCTCCCTATTGAGCTGATGGCCTTTTAAGAAAAGAGACAGAAAGGATTATTTTTCAAAGCTATAAATCCTCTTCCCTATTTATACATACATGCACAACTCATTCTGGCATCGAGGAGAGAGCTGAGTGCTTTTTTTGAAGGAGAAATTCCATATAAATAAGAAAAACGTATCAGAATTAGAGCAGAGAAGCATTTAGGAGGGGCATTTATAATGAAAGAGATGAACAACTTCTCCCATCCTAACAGCTTCTCCGCTCCAAAGTGCTCCTTCCCAAAGCAGCTCTTCTTTGCATTCAAAAGGCCAATGGGGTTGCATTGCATACATTTACGTATAAGGGTTAGTTAGGCCTTTAGTAGAAACGTTTGTGACTGATTTAATATTTATTCTGTAATATATAAAGACTCCAGAGCAGAGATATTTGTGCATTCAAGGCAGCAGGACTTCAAGGGGGCAAAGGGATGTGTCACACTATTCTACTGCTCTTCTTGAAAGATGGATGATGCTGTTTGAACTGACAGCAGTGATGTGGGACTGCTGTTTCCCTCAACCATGGGCCCTCAATATGATTGTTTTCTCCTCTTTTGTCTGCATGTTGGATTTCATACAGCAGGACAGTCCTTAGGTGGAAATCTATTTCTATAGAGGAATCACCCATCATTTTTGACTGAATGGAATGAGGGCTGGGTGATTTGTGTGTACTTTTGGGCACATCACTGAACCTCTTCTGTGCCTCAGTTTCCCCATCTATAAAATGGGGCTGATGAACTAGCCTACCTCTCAGGTGTTTTGTGAGGCTTGTTTGATTAATGAAGATTGATGAAGCGTTTCTCATTTTTATGAGAGGCCTGTCTATATACTTGTTTTTATACTACATCTCATATAACTAAGCTAAGTTGCACACAGCTAAATATTTAACACTAAGTATAAACGAGCCAGTGGACAAGCTGGTTTCATTTTCATAAATAATTATGGGATGGGATGGGGTTCGCTAACCTCCAAGTGGGGTCTGGAAATCTAGAATTACAATTGATCTCCAGATTACAGAGACCAGCTCTTCTGGAGCAAATGGTTGCTTTAGAAGGCGGACTCTATAGCATTGTATTTGCTGAGGTCCCTCTCCAAAATTCTGCCCTCATTAGAATCCATTCCCAAATCTCCAGGACCTTCCCAACCTGGAATTGGCCACCCTGTTTTGGGATTGTGGAGGTAACAGAACCATAGTCACCTTGGTGCATCTCCAACAACATCACTAAGTAAATGATGTACATACAGGACAATTTCTTCCTCTCTGTAAATAAATACTTTGCCTTCATCTTGCTACTTATCTTATTGACGCTTCCTCTTAATTCACCTAGTGGCAGGAGGCAGTTGTTCTGTTCTACAGACATTAGCTCTCAAATGCTTTATAATGAATTTTGTTCTGAAAAATCTAGCCTTAGCTTGCATAATATGCACACATGCATGTATATAAACAGGTTTTGAAACCATAAAATACCAGTACATGTTTCTATCAGATGGAATGATGCATGTTGGGTACAGGCATTGGGGTGGGCTTAGATATATCTATGATTACCTTCAATACAGGCATGCAATTGTTTGAGAATGTATTTATTGTCTCTGATTCTTATTACTGACTCAGTAATGGATACAAATAAAGCACAAGACCAGTCTGATGCATTTGTGCTTACGTTGCCCAGCATTTTATCAGTCAACTCTTCTCTGGTTGTGAGAGATCTGAATTCAAATTTTACCTTTCCATGGACTTCACTGGAGGCTTAGAGCAACTTACTCTCACCTTGCTTCTTCCTCATCTGTCAAATATGACCTACTTTGCAGAAGGATTGTAAGAATAAGGAAGTAAGAAAATTATTTTTTGTTTATACTTGCAATTTGTGGCAAGCTTCACCCAGAAGAACTCACATTAGATTAGGATAATACCAATCAAACATTAAAACTCTAGGGTTTGCTACTCTCTGGAAAATCATAACCGAAGTACATTTATCAATATAATCCTAGCAAATATTAAACACATTTAAATAAAGAGGTGTTGACTTGGAGGGCATTTGGGGTTGAAATAAGATGTGACATAAGCCCACAGCTTTATTACCTCCCCACAGGTAATGGTTCATGATTTATTCATTTATTTTTGGATGTATATCCCATTCCTCCCAGCATTGATGTTTCTTTGCCAGCTTGGTATAGTGATTAAGACTGGCTGCCTCTAATCTGGGGAGTTGGGTTTGATTCCGTACTTTTCTACATGCAGACAGATGGGTGAACTTGGGCCAGTCACAGTTCTCTCCGAGTTCTCCCAGCCCCACTTACATCACAAAGTGTCTGTTGTGGAAGGGAATGGCATGTGATTGTAAGTCGCTCGGAGACTCCTTTGAGTAGTAAAGAGCAGGGTACAAAATACTAGCTCTTCTTGCACCTCTCATTTTTGTGTCTCTTGGGTGACTCAACTAAGTTGGTAGTCACAAGGCATGCTGAGGCAACATAAGTAATGGAAAGAGCCATCAAGTTGCAGCCAAGTTATGTCAACCCCATAGGGCTTTCAAGGCAAGAGACATTCAGAGGTGGTTTGCCATTGCCTGCCTATGCAGAGTGACCTTGGACTAACTTGGCAGAATCCCATCCAAATGCTAACCCAAACCAAGCATGTTTAGTTTCTGATATTGGATGAGAACAGGTCAAGGCAATATTAACATTCACAAAAGAACCCAAAACAACCTTGCTTCCCTGCTGAACAGCATTAACCCTGTTATGCCAATCAGAAACAGACCAGCCTCAACTTGCTCATTTCCTTTAGAACAACCTCACAAAGTGATTCTGTGAGATACAGAAAACCCAAAGATGCTTTGGGGTGGTTGTCGTTTTGGTCATCATTTAAACTTGTTATACTGAAATCTGAGCCAGGCAAAAAGCTTTTGTTTGAAATTTTCCACAAGATGTTCACTAGGTTGAACTGCTTATATTAAGGCATGTCTTCCTGCAAGTAGCTAGGGATGGACTGAAGGTTTCTCACAAATGTACATAAAACAGACACACTATAGCATGCCATGAACACATGTAGATTACTATTGTTTCCTAGACACTACAGATTACACTGAAGCTGCCTACTTCAAACATGCCAATTCTTCCTTTTCCACAAAAAGAGAAATTGCAGTTTCATGTTCATAAAAGGCGAGGGGCCATCTTGTGTGATATTATTATTATTATTATTATTATTATTATTATTATTATTATTATTATTTACCTGCCACTCTCAAGACCGGCTCGTGGTGGGTTACAATAATCCATGCTAAAAAGCCCAATGAAATCCCATTAAAACAATCCAAGGACACAGAAACATACAACAACAAATCCAACAACATGGTGGCAGTCCTCAGTCTCCCATCTCGCACTTCTCATTTTGACCTTACTTGTTTGAGTGGATTATTTTGTACAGCTAACTTGTGTTTTTGTGGGGCTTGATCCAAAAGTAGTGTTTCTGTGGACAGAAGGATTTCCATCCATGAAGCATAACTTTTTCACATCCCCCTTCCTGCTGCAGCCAAGAATGCCTTCTGAAATGCCACTCCTGGGGGACAGGTTACCCCCTGGAATGGGATTTTGGGGGCATTTGGGACTTTAGAGGTGTGGGAAGCAAGAAAATGGCATTCTACAGATGGAAATCCTTCTGTTTACAGACATACTCTACTGAATTTAAATCACAGTTCAAAAATACATACTCAATAATGGTGCATTCACCAGCATCACAGATGGCAATCTAGATTTTAATATGTGTCGATGTGTGTTTCAATATTCAGTCTCAAATGCAATATTTCAATCAAATATGCCACATTCAGAGAAGGCTGCTTGTTAATAAACTGTCATTACAATCTGGCAGTTGGTTAGTAAAGATTAATTCCTAATGAAGACAAAACTCTTTTATGTAATGTAATGCTTTTGGCTGTGGATCAAGGGTGCAATCAGCCACCCACAGCAAACCTCTAAATCCGGCTTTGATTCAGAGGGGGGAAATCCCCCTAAAATATCTGTTCATATCTAAAGTTACAGTTCAGTCAACCTAAACAAAACCATTCATAGTTAACGGAAATTAAGATTTGGTTTGTAAATTATACATAGGCTGTATGATGGCAAAAGATGGCAAAACAAACTGTTCTTTTCCCTCGAGCTTTGAGAATAATCAACAAGGCAACACAGAGGCAGAACAAACCTCCCAATGATTCAAAGAGGAAAAAATGCAAATTATTTTGCTGAGATACTGGAGAAATAAATGAGTTATCAAATAATTAGCTGAAACAGAAGGAAAGGAGCAAGCTGGGACCAACCACATACAGGAACAGACTGGTCCTTTAACTTACCGAGCCTGAGATAGTTCTTGGTGGGCTGCTGCCTCCGAGAGACTCACTTTTAAAGGGCCTGGCTCAGCAGAAGGTAGAGCTGTGGCACCAGCTGGACCACCAGCTCCTGACCTTTCAGAAGCAGAGCCACCTTCGTGCAGCACCAGAAGAGCCTGCACAAAGGACCAAAGGGTGGGCCCACACGGACATTTCCAACTCCCTACCCCAGGCTATGAAAGAGAAAAGCAGGCAAGAGGACAGCATTTCAGCAGAAAACACATCTGGCCGATGCTGAGAAGCAAGCCTATGCAACATCAGTGTTGTGTCTGTAGATCTGCTGAGGACCTAGCTTGAGGTCTGGGGCAGGATTGTAATCAGCCAATGCGCAGCTTGATCCCGACTGCCAGATCCAGTCAGTTTAAACTGTCATTGACCAATAGCATGCACTGGGAGGAAGATCTCCTGTGTTGTATAGAAATTGGTGATTTGGGAGGTGTTCTCTAGTTCAGTTTCATATCTGTTTTCTTTCTCTGTACTATCATGTTGGGGTCACAATAAAGAGCTGAAATGAACTGCCAGTGTTCTGGTCTCTGAACCCACTGATCTAGCAGTCTGGACATCAAACAATTGCATTTCAGCATGTGAGACACTCAGGGGATTTCCGCACCCTTTAAATGTAGCTTCATGCCAGTCAAATGCAAGCTGAATATTCCAGCCCCTTCACATGATGTCGGTCACATCCAGCATCTGGCCTGCTGACTGCTAGCTACATCCTCCATTTTAAAGCGCTTCTCTGGGAATCCCAAAAAGTGGATTCACCACCTTAAAAAGTGTTAGCAACCAGAAAGCCACCAGCAACCAGCAAAAGGAAGGTCCGGAGGCTCAAATGTGCTAAAGTCATCTGCAGCATCCCACCCTCACTCCTGCCTCCCTATCCCTCATTCCCGGAGATGAGAATTACTTTTTTTTAAATGGTGAACTTTCTGGAGCAACAAATGTGCAAACACGCGTGAAGGTGATGTTAGAAATAAAATAAAATTTTATTCAGCAAAGCATGCCTCTTGAAAGTTTTCTCCCTCTCTCCAAAATCAGGAATTATATTAATTTACTCATTTATCAAAGGACTCAGCCACTTTGGCTTCGGCACCCATGGAAGTCAATGGAACCATAGGATATAATGGGAAAGTTGGCATTCCTGCATTTCATGGGGCCTGGGGGCGGTTTGAGGTACAGTCTCCAAACTTTCAGGATGGCTCTGGGGGGCTCTTCCCTGACTCTCCTCCAAATTTCAAAATGATTGGTCCAAGGTGTCCACATCTAGGGGCTCCTGAAGAGGGTTCCCCCATCCCTCCATTATATCCAACGGAAAGTCCATTCCATAGGATATAATGGAGCAGATGGGGGCACCCTCTTTGGGAGCCCCTAGACATGTACTCCTTGGGCCAATCATTTTGAAATTTGGAGGGGAGTCAGGGAAGAGCCTCCCAGAGCCATCTCGAAAGTTTGGAGACTGTACTGCAAACCTCCACCCCACAGGCCCTAGGAAAGCGGGAACACTGACATTCCCATTGTACTCTCTGGCACCATTGAGTTCCATGGGCTTCAAAGCCAAAGTAGCCAAATCGGGCCCTTCATGCACGAGCCTACTCATGATCCCATAAGGAGTAGCATTCAAAAGCACTGTGCATCTATGATTCTATGCACAAGCATTGCAACGGAGAATGATTTAACAACAAAAAAAAAATAGCAGACATTGTGGGACCTTCAAACTGCATCAGAATATGGAGAATTGGTGGCCTGAATTGTGTAAGGTGTAAACGCTACGTGTATAAGGCACTTTGCTCTCTTCCGCCTCTTCCAACAGCCGGTGAGGAGGGTAAGTCGTGCAAAAAGAAGGCAGACAAAGGCGAGACAGCAAAAAGGTGAGGAGGATCAGGGGGTACGATATAATGTTGCGTTTTGCCATTCCGCAGGCGCAATGCTATTTTTACTAATAGGGGATAAGGCTGGGTTGCAAGGATGATCTGGCCCCCCCTTACAGCGGCAGTAGCGAAGACCATTTAGCACCCTCTGTCCTCCGCCCCCCACTCCATAGTGGGTTACTGAGGGGTAGCATAGATATGGGTTGAGCGTTTCTACCACATCTTGTTTACTGTGTTGGGACTTGTGTATGGTGTTGTTTTTATGTGTTTTATTGGGGTGGGGGTTATATGCTGTAACTCGCCTCAAGCCTCCTGGGAGAGGCGAGGAATAAATCGAATTATTATTATTATTATTATTATTATTATTATTATTATTAATAATGTACAGAAATGCCTCATGATAGAAAAACTGAATAAGGAGAGGCCAGTCTAGAAAAAGAAGCAGCTGCTTGGAAATATGGAGCCATTACTAATGATTATACGGGATAGTACCTGACCCCCACAGACTGAAAGACAAGCTGTGTAACCTGAAGATAATTTTCCTGGAGTCAGCCCCACTGAATAGATCCCAGTAGGATTCTGAGACTTCTCCCTCCCTGATTGGCCGTCTCTTGGGGTATGTGGCCAATAGAGAGAGAGCACTCTGCCAATGAAGGCCAATCAGTTCAAATTGCGCTCTGCCAATGAAGACCAGTTAGGTCTAATTGCATGCAGACAGCCAGGAAAATCCTCTACCCTGAAAATGTTTAATCATGACTGAAGGCCAATCAGTTCAAATTGCACTCTGCCAGTGAGGACCAATCAGTTCAAATTGCATGCAGACTGCCCGGAAAAGCCTCTACCCTGGGAATGTGTACCCTAAGTCATGGCTCCTCCCCTGAGAATGTTTACTCATGAGTAAGGCATGGGTCTCAGCCGGGAAAAGCTAATAAGGGGTCTGCTCTCCTACTCCAACTTCCTACCAGTGTCAGAACTTTGCTGGGAAAAGGAGCTGCCCAGCTGCCAGTAAGTTGCCCTGGCCTCTTTCAAATTGGAGGACATGGGGGGAGCATGCGGCTTCCTGGTGCAGCCTCTGTGTGCCATCTGGAAGGTGGGCTGTGGGAGCCCAGAAATGCCAGCCATCTAGGACCCAGGTCATAAAACTGTTTTTGATTTACTCTTATATTGAACTGAACTGAAGAATGTACTGACTGAAAGTTGTTCAGTTCTTTAAGCAAATTTTGCTATCAATTAAATATTTTAATTAAAGGAAGAAACTGACAAGTTTGTGAATTATTGTTTATTGTTATTAGCAATTACTGCCACCCAACATTTCTTTGTTTCCCACCTGGAGCCTGGCATCCCTGCACCTCCATGGGATCCAAAGCCAGAGCTTTTCTCCAGGGGAAATCACTGTTACCTAGAAATAACATGTAATTCCAAGAAAATCCCAAGTTCCAACCTCTCCCATCCTTCAAACTCTCTGCCACAGCATTCCCCCCTCCCAAGCAAACCCTTTCTTCTCCAGGTGCCTGGAGATGAATTGTCATTGTAGTGTCTCCCCTCTAAAACAGCCGTATTTCCCAGGGTAATACACCCAAAGCGAACAAAACCAATAGGCCAAAGGTTGTGTCTTCTTGAGATGTATTAAATCCTAAATAATTTTGCAACCAGAACGGGGTCCCAGGTATACAATCCTGTTTTCTATTGCTTCTTCAGTGGCTGCAAAGCTGGGTGGGCAAAGTCATGGAGGGATGCCTGGAAGACTATAGGGGGTAGGCTGTTCCTTCCCACCAATCCCCATCTCCCAAAGGGCAAGCAAAGCAGGGAAGGCTGTGGAGGGCTGCCTCTTTCCCACTCACCCCACATCCCCTAAACCCTTGGCCAGATTGGATAGGAAAGGCTGTGGGGGGTGGGCTGCCTCCTTCCTGCCCCCGTCCCCTCCCCCCCACATCTCCCAAAGGTTGGGACAGGCTGGATAGTGGCCCTGGGAAGGTTGCCTCCTTCCCACTACCCACACCTCCCAAAAGATAGGCTGGACAGGTAAGGCTGTAGAGAGCTGCCTCCTTCACATCCCCACACATCTCCCAAGGGCCAGACTGGATGGGGAAGGCTGCTGGATCCCACCAGCTCCTCTCAGGAGATGGGGGGGGGAGCAAAAAGCACTCCAATGGCCAGCTGCAGGGCCATGTGGAGGTGGTTGTGAACCCAGTGCCTGTTAGGGAGAACTCCTCAGAAGAAAAGCTTTGCCAGGAACTCCCAGCTTCACCTGAGTCTCAGCTGGATGAGAGCTTAGCCTAGCCAGATATTCAACAGGCAGAGTGTTCTAACCAGCAGGAGGGAATGGGGCTGCAGCCACACCAGGGCTTAGATTCCAAAGTTATTGCAGGACCTCCTCATTCCTCTGCTCTTCCTCCAGATCACTGCATTGTCAGCCTGAGCCAATTAAGCCATGTCAGCTATGTTCTGGAAGAGAGCTAAAAGGAACAATATGTGGACAAATTTACATTAAGGTCTAATCTTTATATAAAATGATATAAAATAAAATTATATATCATTGATATTTGTCACCTGAAAGGTTATAGAATCATAGAATCATAGAGTTGGAAGGGGCCATATAGGCCATCTAGTCCAACCCCCTGCTCAACGCAGGATCAGCCCAAAACATCCTAAAGCATCCAAGAAAAGTGTGAGCCATTCCGCACCGGGATCCATGTAGCAAATTGTTTGTTGAACGAAAAATCGCCATTTTAAATAGTGGAATTCTGCGTAACGCATACCTGCCTTTGTAGTGGAATCCAGTTGCGTTTCTATCATTTCCCATAGGGTTCCGGTCTCGGCAAAAATCGCTAGAAAGGAAGCACTATTGCTGAGCTGTGTCCCGCCCCTGGCCGTTAAGCAGCCAATGGATGGCCGTTATCATGCTCCCAAACAGCCCCTTTCCCTTTAAGGAAGGTTTAAAAAAAAAAACACCCGTTGCAACGAATATGCGTTGATTCGTTGCAACGGAGAGACTCATCCAGCTAGCAGGTGATGTTTGAGCTGCCGTTTCATCGTTACCACGCTCCCTCCGAGTGAAAAAAAAAATCCCCCCCCCCTCACAGGCGCGATTTTCGGCCGAAAACAGTGTGAAAAATAAAGTGAAAATAAACCAGCAAACGGGCCTCTGCGATGCTTGTGCTTGGTGACTTTAAACAGAGGGACTGAAGCCGGGGAAGCCTCACTGGGTAAACGAAGGCTTGCCAGTGCGTTGATCTCCGCTCGCTCGGAGAAAAAAAAATGGCGATCGCTTCGCCGGAAGATCAGAGGAGAGAGCCAGGGGGGGGGGACTTTGCAGAAACCGCAACAATGGTAACACACAGAACTTTCCCGCTAGTGTTGCAGATTGGTTGCAGGAGTGTAGCGCTTTCCGGAAGGTGAATCCACTTTTTGGGATTTCCCTGAAAGCGCTACAACAAAGTGCTTTTTGCGGATCGGTTTCAGGAGTGTTGCAGATTGTCGTTGTGCATAACGGCAAAACTGTAGCGATTTCAATTTGTAACCATTGTGCTATTTTGGACGAATGCGGAACGGCCCTGTGTATCCAACCTTTGCTTGAAGACTGCCAGTGAGGGGGAGCTCACCACCTCTTTAGGCAGCCTATTCCACTGCTGACTGTGAAAATGTTTTTCCTGATATCTAGCCTATATCATTGTACTTGCAGTTTAAACCCATTACTGCGTGCACTTTGCAGCCAATGGGAACAGCATCCTGCCCTCCTCCAAATGACAACCTTTCAAATACTTAAAGAGGGCTATCATGTCCCCTCTCAACCTCCTTTTCTCCAGGCTGAACATTCCCAAGTCCCTCAACCTATCTTCATAGGGCTTGGTCCCTTGGCCCCAGATCATCTTCGTCGCTCTCCTCTGTACCCTTTCAATTTTATCTACGTCCTTCTTGAAGTGAGGCCACCAGAACTGCACACAGTACTCCAGGTGTGGTCTGACCAGTGCCATATACAATGGGACTATGACATCTTGTGATTTTGATGTGATGCCTCTGTTGATACAGCACAAAATGGCATTTGCCTTTTTTACCGCTGCATCACACTGCCTGCTCATGTTTAGCTTACAATCCACAAGTACCCCAAGGTCTCATTTTCACGCAGTGTTACCTAGAATCGTATCCCCCATCCAGTAGGTATGCTTTTCATTTTTCTGACCCAGATACAGAACTTTACACTTATCTTTATTGCATCTTGTTCTCATTTGCCCATTTTTCCATTGTGTTCAGATCTCGTTGAACTCTGTCTCTATCTTCTGGATATTTGCTAGTCCTCCCAATTTGGTGTCATCTGCAAACTTAATGAGTAGTCTTTCCACCCCTCATCTAGATCATTAATAAATAGTTAAAAAGAACCGGACTGAGCATCGAGCCCTGAGGTACCCCGCTACTCATTTCTCTCCAGTCTGATGAAACACCATTGACAACAACTCTTTGAGTGCGGTTCTCTAACCAATTCCCTATCCACCTAACTATCTGAAAATCCTTCAATTTATTCATGAGAACATCATGGGGAACCTTATCAAAAGCTTTACTAAAATCCAAGTAAACGACATCAACCGAATTTCCACGATCCAGCAAACCTGTCACTTGGTCAAAAAAGGAAACTAGGTTGGTCTGACAGGACCTGTTGGAGACAAATCCATGCTGACTTCCTTGGATCACCAAATTGTCCTCCAGATGTTTGCAGATCGCTCCCTTTAATATCTGCTCCATTATCTTCCCCACAACAGAGGTCAGACTCACTGGTCTGATAGACAAGGTAGATGATAGACAAGGGTTGTGCAAGTTCTCCGGAAAGTTCTTTGAGCACTCTCGGGTGCATTTCATCCGGCCCAGGGGATTTGAACTCATCCAGTGCAGCTAAATGCCTCTCAACAACCTCTCTGTGCAGGTCAACCTGCCACCCAGACACTATCTCTTGGCTACTGCCATCTCTAGATGTGCCTAAACCCTTTGACCTGTAAAAAGTACATATGTTTCATATTCTTTGGAAATCTTGTGTGATATGAACAAAAATTAAATAATGGTGTATGGCTCTGAGGACTAAGGGGACAATTATGAATGTACAGGAAAAAATAATGTGTTTTTATATGCTATCATAGTATAACAAATAACAACTTGATTTATAATCATCATAGACAAAATCAGAAGCCTCTTCTCTTCTTTCTTTAATTTTCTTTTTTGGTCTTTTGTATCTTCTTATTTTCTATGTTATAAATAGGAAACTATTAACTCCCCCCCTCCCATTCCTATTCATAGTATTTACAAGGGATTGATACTGCTGTTAACTAGGCAACCAAGACAGAGATGAGTTGATACTAAGACAGACAAATAAGAGTGGGTGGGGGAGAAGAAATGAAGGTATATCATGAAAGGAGAAAGCAAAATGGAGAAAAGGGTGGAAAAGACAAAGAGAATTAAGAAAAGAGGAAAGCTTGTTATGTTTTCTACAACATACAAGGAGCATATTAATGAGCAGACAAAGGGAAGGAAGAAGGAAACAGACTGTTACAAACAACAACCTTTTTAGGAAGTTGAAGTCTGCCCATAACTGTAGCAGCCATGAGCTGTGCTGGCAGGTCTTGTCTTGCTCCAGTGCTGGTTTGGTAGATGGGTTTAGCAGGAAATGCAAGTGTTTGCCCCTTTGTGCTAAACAAGGGCCGCTATTTACTGTCCCCTGCCTTCTCTGCACCCCTACTAGTTGCAGTACAGAACTCCCTTAGAACCTGAATGCAGCATGGCTGGCTTCAGGGGCCCTCCAACTAACTTGGGCCGTAGGAATTTTGTTCCCCCAGTACTCCCCACCACCTTGAGGTCCTATCTTTCAGATGCATTCCTTCTCTAGCCTCATCACTTTCTTGTAAAGCAACAGGACACAAAAGGGAAGGAAAGATGTGTGTGTGAACAGAATATCTTTTAAATTGTTTTATAGCAATAGTGACATCCTTCAGACTGTGTGCATTTTCCTATTATTAGACTTTTTAAAAGAAATTTGGGGAGAGAATTTGCAGTTTTTAACTTTCTCCACCAGAGGGAAATAAATCATCATTTTTTTTCTTTCACTCTAAAATGGTCTTTTCATTCTCAGTGCACTCTAGCAATATTTGAAATAACCTTGAACAGGTTTTCAGAATTCTGAGAGAAAAAAATTTTCTTTAAAATAACTATCAAGCACTACTGAGACCTCTTCTTTAATATTGTTAAAATGGGAAACCTTCTACCTTGTATGTACCTTGTAATGCTGGGAGTTAGAAGGGAGAAGAGAGTTAGAAGATCGGGCCTGATTATGATATTGGAGGATGATGTTTTTAATGAGGGTTAGACAGATGAATGGAAAATATGTCCATCTAGGAAAGGCTTTCTCAACCTGGGTTTGATGAAACCCTGGGGTTTCTTGACAGCCATGGAAGGGTTTTCAAAAAGGGAGGGAGTTAATTTTTAAGATATATTTTTAAATTGGTTAAACATTTATTAGATGATGTGACCATATATAGTCACATCAACCCACCCCCCTCCCCAAATGGCCAATGATGGGCCTGGAGGGGGTGGAAAGGGGAGGGGCCTCAGGTGGGCATGTACACAGCTATTCTTAACTACAATATTATGCACACTTTATGGGGTTTCTCAAGGCATGAAGAATGTTTCAGGGGTATCCCAATGGTAAAAAAAAGTTGAGGAAGGCTGTGTGCGGGTGTGATGATTAGCATCGAAAACACATACAGAGAGAGACATATACACAAGCACCTGCAGGCCTGCACGTTTGCACTCGCGCCTCCCCCCCCCCCACAGCACGGCTAGGCTTGAGTGCCGCACTGCAGGGGAGACGGAGGTGCGCCTGCCGCCTCCTGCACCTCCCTCCCCCCCGGCCCCCAGCCTGAAAAAGGTTGGGGACCACTGATCTAGTCCACTCCCCTGCACTATGCAGGACACTCACAACCCTGATTGCTCATCCACTGTAACCTGTCACCACCTTGAACCTTCACAGAAACAGCTTCTCCCTCAGATGGCTATGCAGCCTCTGTTTAAACATTTCCAAAGATGGAGAACCCACCACCTCCCAAGGAAGCCTGTTCCACTGAGAAACCGCTCTAACTGTCAGGAACTTCTTCCGGGTGTTTAGATGGAATTTCTTTTGAATTAATTTCATCCCATTGGTTCTGGCCCATCCCTCCGGGGTAAGAGAGAACAACTCTGCTCCATCCTCTACATGGCAGCCTTTTAAATACTTGAAGATGGTTATCAGATCCCCTCTCAGTTGTTTCTTCTCCAGGCTAAACAGACCAAGCTTCCCCAACCTTTCATCATACATCTTGGTCTCCAAACCCCTCGCCATCTTTTTGCCTTCCTTTGGACATGCTCCAGTTTGTCTATATCCTTCTTCAACTGTGGTGCCCCAAACAGAACACAGTACTCTATCTGAAGTCAAACCAGAACAGAATAAAGCGATATCATCAACTCCCGTGATCAGGATATGATACTCTGTTTGATACAGCCCAAAATCCCATTTGACTTTTTAGCCACTGAGTCACACAGGTGACTCATGTTCAATGTATGATCTACTAAGACTCCCAGATCCTTTTCACACATACTACTTTCAAGACAAGGCGTATGTGGTTTTCCTACCTAATGCAGAAATTTATATTTGTCCCTATTAAATTTCATTTTATTTAGTTTAGCCTACTTCTCAAGCCTATCAGGATCATCCTGTATTCTGTTGCTGTCTTCAGTTGTGTTTGCTACCTCTCCCAGTTTAGTAAAATCTCAAATTTAATAAGTGCCCCCTCTAATCCCTCATCCAAATCATTTATATATATGTTGAACAACACAGGCCCCAGGACAAATCCCTGGGGAACTCCACTTGTCACTCTTCTCTAAGAGGATGCTGACTCATTAACAATCACCCTTTGGGTACGATCTGTTAAACAGTTATTGATCCACCTGACAGAATTAGGATCCATACTGCATTTTACCAACTTGTCAACAAGATTATCATGTGGAACCTTATCAAAAGCTTTACTGAAATCCCGATAAACTATGTCCACAGCATTCCCCTGATCCAGCAAGGTAGTCACTTTCTTGGAAATCCAGTTGTGGTATGGACACCAGGGTCTGTCCCTCGACATTCTGGTCAGTTGCAATTGGCACCGAGTTGTGGTCAGCACAATCTCTGGGTGACGGACCTTAACTGTTGCAGGGGGAAAACACACATCAGACAGACTAGATGTCTGTACAATTGGAGTCTGCCCCAGTAATCCTATCCCCTTTTAAAGCTGGGCCTTCCCTTGTTCCTCTCCTTTGCTTTCACCTTTCTCTCCAGCACATCTTCTCCTACACATCCTGCTGGTCCCTTCCTCTCCATCTTCTGAATTTATCCCATTACTATCATGGGATTCATTTTCACTTAGGTGAAGGGGTTCCACCTCAGCTATGTCACTTTCTCCATCCCTGTTCAGCCTTTCTCCCATCCCTTCTTCCTTTTCTTCTTCCCCCTTCTCCCCCTCTGCTTCTCCCTACTCCTCTCTTCCCAGAATGAATTTCTTCTTCAATTGAAGAAAGCCGTCCTGGTCCTCATCCATTTGTGGGGACCTCTGAGACTCAGAGTCCCTCTGATGACCATAAAACACCTTTCTCATTTGTGTCACAGCAAAAGTCATCTCTCTTGGAATGGCTGCTGTTGTAGCACCATGTTGAACCCTCTGTAGGCTGGTTGCTCCTTCTGTTGATTTGGCTGTTGTCTGGCATCTGCTCCTGGCTGGAGCAGTAGAGCAGGTGTATGCCTCTCCCTTCTTTCGAGCTCCCTTCTGTCAGTCTCCATTTCTGACTTTACTTTCTGGATCCGGATATTGAGTGTGTGGATGGTTTTTTGGTACCATCTGATCCAAATCTCCACCATTAGTTCTGCTTCATAATTTCCTGGATAGTCCCAGATGCCACTTACCCGGTCCTTCAACTTTCCTTCTTGTACTTGTAATATTTCCCTCAAAATAGTAATGAGAACATGCTCTATAAACCATATGGGTTAAATGTCTAATGAAGTATGGCCCTTTCTCACAGTCATAAAACTATAAAACTATACTGATGGAAAGGAACTGGCATAGATAACTCTGTCCATAAACTGTGTAGTGTGATCCTTTTGTTCAGTAAAGAAGCCCATCAGCGTGGTTTTCAGATCATCTAATATGCCAGGCATTGTGCTCTTGCTCCTCTTATGTATGGCAATTGTAGAGACTTCCGGGAGCGTAACATGAGAAAGCTCCAAAACTTCATTAAATCAGGCTTGTTATAAGTTTCTGGGTTAAGGAGGTCTAAGCCTCTGATCTGTCCTCATCCTCTAAGACAGCGGTCCCCAACCTTCTTGCAGTCGGGGACCGCCTCCGAGGGTGGGAGAGAGCCGGCGGCCCGGCCACAGCAGTTGCACGTAAACGCGCACGAGCAGTTGCCGCACATGCACGTTTTTGCCATTAGGTGGTGCTAACGCGCATGCGCAGAACGGCCGCACGTGCACGTTTTCGCCAGCAGGGGGCACAAACACGCATGCGCAGCGGCTCCGCGCGTGCGCGTTTGCGTCGCTGGCGTGCCAGCGGCTGCGCCTGCCTCTTCCCCCCCTCTCGCTGAGGGGGGAGGGGAAGGCAGGCGCGTCCGCTGGCAGCCCGACACCATGGCCTTAACGGCCCAGTACCGGGCCGCAGACCGGGGGTTGGAGACCTCTGCTCTAAGATATCCTGGAGGAAGAGTGATATTCCTGCCTGTGATGAGGTTGACGAACTGTATAATTGAGCAGGTGCACTCACCATTTCTTCTTGTTAACATTGGTGGAATTCTGCCTCCTGTTCTGATTGCATCTTTTGTTTCTTGTTCGAACAGGCCTCTAGTGAAGGAGTATCTGGGATCAACAAATGATGAAAGGCTGAAGTTCCTGGAGATTCTGCAAGCAAGGTATGCGTGATGCCTTTTCCTTTTCTGGCTGCAGATGTCTTCTTCTGACAAGGTGAAGACCTCCTGGATTGCTGCTTAAGGTGATCACTGTAAGGTGATCACAATGATGTGGCAAAATCTCTCCATTTGTTTCAATTGGAGAAACTTCAAGCATTTTTGTCTAGTCCCCTCCCCCCCCAGCTGAGAAATCTGATTGAAAATTGAGGCGAAAATGCCTGGAAAAGGCAAAAAATGTGAAGATGAGTTAAACCTCTTCCCAAAAATGGCTGCTCCCCTTGCAAGCTAGGCGTAGGGTTTGAGTTAGGGTTATGGTTTAGTGTTAGAGTTTAATGTTAAGGTTTAGGATTAGAATTAGGGTTAGGTGTAGGGTTTAGGAAAATATTTAAATATTTATTTATTTATTTAGATTTTTATACCACCCTTCCATATGGCTCTGGGCGGTTTACATAAAATATCATAGAATAGTTACATAGAACATTATAACAATATGATAAATAACACTCATAACATAACATGCCACCGAGAACAGTATTTTAACAGAACAATAACATTGACAAATCCCTGGGTTGGTCAGATTGTTCAGTCATAGAGGGCATCTGAGGGGGGGGCTGCAGATGTTTTGAGTCGGTCAACATCAAGCAAATGCCTGGTGGAGGAGCTCCCTTTTGCAGGCCCTGCAGAATTGTTAACATTTGGGCAGGGCCCTGATTTCTTCAGGGAGCTCATTCCACCAGGACTGAGAAGGCTCTGGCCCTTGTTGAGTTCCGGCATCCTTCTTTAAGGCCAGGGATCTGTAGCCAGTTGGAGGTGGCGGAGCGTAAGAATCTTTTGGGGTTATAGGCAGGGAGGCAGTCTCTCAGATACACTGGGCCTTGAAGGTAATTACCAGAGCTGGGTGTCATTGGTGGCAACCCAGACAATTATTTTTAGACATTATTTTACAAGTTAAAATATGTTTAAAAAATAGGTATTTATATCAGGGTAAATTCTCAGGTTAGGGTTAGGGTTATCATAGCATGAGTCCAAAAGGAGATTGTTCTGGTTTTGTTGAAGTGTTAGGCCTGGGGAAGGCTTAGTGACATGGTTGGGAAAGGCCATGGGAGATGTAAATATTTTTTGAGATTATTTTACAAGTAAAAATATGTAAATAAATAGAGATTTATATCAGGGTACATATTGTGATTAGGGTTAGTTTAGGCATGGGTAGGGTGGGGAGGTTTTAGGCTCAGTGGGAGTGTTAGGCCTGCAGACGTCTTAGTGACATGGTTAGGAAAAGCCATGGGATGTATACATATTTTTATAGTGTTTTACATGTAAAAAAATATGTAAGAAAAACAGAGATTCGTATCAGGGCACATTCTCAGGTTAGGCTTGTAAATTTAGTGGGAGCTTTAGGGCTGGGGAAGACTGAATGACATGGCTAGATAAGGCCATAGGATATGTGTCTGTCTGTCTGTCTGGCTGTGTGTATATATATATAAAACATTATTTTCCATGTAAAAATATGTTAAAAATAAGGATTTATGTTAGGGTTAGCTTTGGTATGGGTCAAGATGGGGAATTTGTAAGTTTAAGAAGGAGCATTAGGCCTGGGAAAGATTTAGTGACCTGGTTGGCAAAGGGATATATTAATATTAATATATTAATATTTTTGTAAATTATTTTGGATGTTAAAAATATAAGAAAAAATAGGAATTTTATTAGGGCATATTCTTAGGTTAGGGTTATCATCAATAATAATAATAATAATAATAATAATAATAATAATAATAATAATAATAATAATAATAATAATACTATGCTGCCCTCCCAATATGGCTCAGGGTGATGTACATGATAGGTTAAAATTAACAGTAAATTAAAAACCAACACAAGCTGGAGGAGATGAAAAGCAGCTGTGAGACGATTCCAGTGACAGAGCTATCTGGGTCTACATAATATGACTAGAAGTACATAATAATAAAAACTGGTATGATTAATTGGAAAGGAAACAATAAGCCTAAAGCCAGACAGTAATTATAGCAGCCACTATTTCTGTTTCATTGTCATCCATAACCATTTTAAGATTTGCCCAATGCTGGCAGTTTTATTACCTAAGCCCTCTAAAGCCTTTTGTTGCTCTCTTTGCTGAGATGAGAGCAATGAGCAGCTATGATGGCTTATAAATATCCAGTGCAGGAAGGAGACTCAGTTGACTTTGTACGCATCTTTGCCTCCTTAATTGGATATTTTCCTCAGGGCCTCCGTCCATCCAAGCGGCCTGGCATACAGACAAAAATGGCACATATGCCACAAGGCCTGTGTGTTCCCTGAAACACAACAATGGCATCCCCATAAACAGCAAGAGTCAAATGCTTTTGGGAGGGGGTGGGGGGCAGGGGATGAAAATATTATCTTTCATACAAAGGCTGAACCCATGAGAATAAGATGGGGGTTCCAAGACATGGCGGTTTGATAAAATTAGTACTGGTATATAAAGGCATCTCAACAGGTGCTTATCATATCCTTTCTCACTGATTAAAGAGCTACCCCAGACAACCTCTTGAAGCCACACTGTCCCTGCTTTCCTAGATGGAATGATACCAATTCCATTTTCCAAAATATCTGAAACACTTCATTTTAAACCAATTTATACAATAGGCTGGTGCAAGCAACAAAAAAAGTCAGAGGAGGGAGAGAGAGAATAATTGTTCTGTACAGATTCATAAATTCTGCACTGTTCGGAAATCCCTGCCATCTGACGTCGAGGGATTTATAGGTTTAGTGGAAATTGCTTTCCCCACTGTCCAGATTAAATACTGTGGGATGTTTCCCCCCCCCCCCCCCATATGAGTAAACATCCTTCCTAAGGAACCGACTGATAATGTCTTAAAAAGACAAACAAAAGGATCTTTATTTTTCTTCTTTTGTGGACTATTTCTGAACCTCAGACTAGAAGGATATCATGTTGACTGTCCATAAGATGCATTTTAGCATTTTCTTTCTGTTTTGGGGATGGCTCTTGTCCACAGCATGCAAAGCTCACTGGCAAGGAAAAGAAATACATGAGGTCTACAAGAAAGGCAGGTAAGTTAACTCATGCGACTCCCTAGCATCAGAGTTAATTTAGTTTAATATTATTGAATGTAGCCATTGTAGCAACAATCTGCTATTTGTACTAAAGTGATCCTCTTTTCTCTTTATGATTTTGCTTAATGCTTTTTTCATTTGAAGATTATCTGTGGCATACTTATGCAACTCAAAATACAGAACGTAAAAATATGGTTGGGTATGGTGCTCTATTTGTTGTTCACTGAAAAGAAAGCAGAAAGAGTTACATCAATCAGTTTCTTATAAGGAATTTATTGATTTAGTTGGTAGAATAGGACTATAATGGGTAGATACCAATATCCCCCCCCTCCATTTTCATATTTCTGGTTGAAGCCCTCCACAACATGAAAAGCTCTGTTGTGTCAAATCGATATGACAGACTTCTTCCACGAACAGCATACTTTCTCTTTTCCATATATATGTCCATTAGTGTTATTGGGGAGGGGGCATTGCCATCAAGTTTTGGGGAAACCCCAAAACTGACTACAAACTATGTTGGGACTTGGAAGGAGAAAATGATATGTTCAGTGCAATTCTAAACATGCTTAGATATGTCATATTGAACTCAAGAGGCTTTACTCCCCAGCAAGTATATTTAGAATTCCAGCCTAAAACTGCAGTCTTTTGCAGAATCTAAGCCCACTGAAGCCAATGGATTTGAACTTGGAGTAACTGTAGAAGATTTTACCACCTATTTTTTTAATGACCTCATTATTTCTGCAAAGGACATATATTAGCTATGCTTTAACTTTTTTCTGGATAAGCTTTTGTGAGATACAGCATCAGAGGCAGGAAGCGTACAATTATTAGGTAAATACACGCATCATAGGTAGTTAGCTTTGACTCTTCAAAGTTCATGCTGCAATAGAATCTGTTTTTAAAGGGCCACTGGACTCCAAATATATTCTACTAAACAATTCTGAGTATGTTTATTCTATGTCCTAGTCAATTCACAGAGGCGTGCTCAGGGCTGGTTTATCCAGGTAGTACATGTAGCATGTGCTACAGGCCCCACACTTCCAGGGGCCCCAAACAGTGCCCCCCCATGGATTAGGATTGTAGCCTCTCTCCTCCCCCTTTTCCCTCTTTGAGGACACTTGCAGTATCACCACTTTCTACTGAGAGGGCCCCCCTCCCTTCCCAATCTGGCTTCTCCCAACATAATTGTACTCTGCTAGAACCCCACAAATCCTTAAACTGGCTCTGGTGCTAAGGGCCCCTCAAATCCTAAAACTATTCCTGGTCTTATATAAGATTGGACTCTACAGAGGGTCAGAGGAATGCTATTAGTTCATACCTTTTATGGGTTCACTATTAAAGTCACCCAGCCAACCAGGCTTAATTTTGAACATTTTAAGACTGGTCCCTTAATTAGTTTATTTAATTAAAAATAATTTATTGGTATAGGCTTAAATTTGCTAGACTTAAAATAATATTTAAAAAATCAAAAATCTTCATAGCATTGTTCTTGGGAATCTTCCACTGATTTATCAAGGGCAAAAGATTCAGGGCTGAGGGGAAAACACATAGATTAGATTATTTATTTACGGTCACTGACCAGCATCAAAGTATGAAAGAAAAACACAAGTGTCAATATCAATATCAATTCCAAATCCACCTTATAAATCATGAAATACACTTAGTAGTGAAAACAGCAAGTGTACTATTGTGTTAAATTTGTTCCATAAAGCAAGTAAAATTATTGTGGGGCCTGTCATTATAAAGATGCACAAAATGGACACATTTGCAACAGATCCATTGTTCATTTATAATCCTGAAAATATCCATTCACATTCATGCCATGTAAATAATTCTTGCTGTTGTGTGTAGTGGCAACTGCATTCCTGTTCATTTCTGTTTACATTTATTTTTTGAGAAATTAGCAATGATTGCCAGAGTGGTGTAATAGTTGCAGGGTCAGACTAGGACTAGAGAAATTTGGTGTCAGGTGATCTGGGCTGAGCAAAATGGTTGCTTGCCCCGACACAATGCTTTTTCAGATGCTAAATAATTCAATATTTTACCTATTTGAACAGCCCAAAAATATGGGATTATTAACTACTTCAAATCAAAGCCAGTGCTGCCCTCTTAGAACATAAGGCAGAAGCACTCCCAAAAGAATTTCAGGTTGTATAGCTGGCTTTCATATTTGTGACCTCACAAGCCAAATTTAGGCAACCAGGGGCTCTGTGCATGTCCTGTTCTTGCTTCCTGTTTGGGATTGCAGAGCAAAGAAGTGCCGTCACATACCTGCCAGGCTGTAGGATAGCCTTTCTCAACTTTTTTACTATTGAGAACCCCCTGAAACATTCAGACTTCAAGAAACCCCAGAAGTGGCGTGCAAAATATGGTTGGAAAGCACAGCTGCATACACACCCACTTGGGGCACCTCCCCTTCCCAGTCCCATCATTGGTCATTTTGGGGGTGGGTGGGTCAACATGACCATATATAGTTATATCAGACAACAAATGTTTAACAAATTTTTTAAATACATTAAAAATGAACTAACTCCCACCCATTCAGGAAACCCTACAGGGCCATCAAGAAACCCCAAGATTTCAAAAAACCCTGGTTGAGCAAGCCTGCTGGAGGATATGGGCAGACAGGTCACAAGTTGTCCAGCCTTCAAAATTAGCTGATTCTAAGTAATGTCGGCATCATATGATATCACTATGGAAGCAAAGGAAAGGAATGATCTGGTTTGGAATATTTATTAATTTACTGTATTTACATCCCATCTTTCACCCCAGTGGGGACCCCAAATGGCTTACCTCACTCTCTTCTCTTCCATTTTATCTTCACAACTCTGGCCCACATCACCCAGCAAGTTTCTATGGATTAACAGAGTATTTGAACATGGATTTCCCACACTTTAACCACTTCACCACACTGGCTGTCCAGGGTTTGTTTCCAGGGGTGGGGTGGAATTGGCTGCATTATTCTTTCATGATGTAAAGGGATTTTTAAAACAATAGTATTCTGAAAAAAGGAATGTTATGCAGAGACTGAAAGCCTAAGATCAATCAAGGAAAATCTTGTAATGTATTTGAAAAAGACTGATCAAACTGCTTAGAGATGGTAACTGTAGAGGCAAAATGGCCCAGAGCTCTAGGGTGTAATAAAACCACTTTCATTTTCTTAGGAAGAACTTCCTGTACCAGAACAGCATAATTTGGTCTTCAGATAGGCAAGATCACTCTCTATAATACCTTCATTCATTGTAGCAGAGGTAATTCAGTTTTTCAGTCCTATCACACTTGAGGTATGGGGGATGCTCATGGGGGATGGAGAAACACTCTCCTAAAACTTTTGGTGTGTTTTCATTTGCACACCCTCAAACTGAGTTTATTGATGAAAGAGAGACCCTATAGATATTTTAACATTTCTGACTGTACAACAGTCATGGATTGCCACTTATACTAGACTCAATTGTAACCCATTTTTGTTGGATGGAAATTAGGATGACACATAAGTCTGACACTAATTTTAACATGTTTGTGCAACCGAACAAAAAGTGAAGTCAACTCACTGGCCAGATACAAACTAAGTCTAAATACAAGGATAGCATGAGCCATTAATGGGGAATGAGCAAATTAAAATAACTCAGTTTTTAAAAACTTTATCCTCATAAAACTGTATCTTCATATCCCTCCCATGAAAATCATCACCTGACGCATCCAACCCGTAGGGCTGTCAGTATGCTGTAGTTTGAATGACTGTTCTCACCATTGTTCTATTATTCTATTTTATTGTTCTGTTGTTATTTACTGTACTGTTACCATTTAGAGCTACTGATTTTTCTGTACTGTTCCTGTAAACCACCCTGAGCCTCTCCCTCTGAGGTATACTGTTCTTCGTAGATATTGGGCAGGATGAACTACAGCAGACCACAGGTTTCCATGAAAACTGAAAGCCTCCACCACATCTTCCCCCAATGAATTTTTTAAAAATCACTGGTGAGCCAGTCCACCCATAGCCTGAAGCAGCTCTGCTTCCTCATTTTCCTGCAAGAAGACAGCCACTGAGGCAGCACAGGGAATACCCTTCTGCTTCACTACTGTGTTCCCCCAAAAATAAGACACTGTCTTATATTTATTTTTCCCCAAGAAGACACACTATGGCTTATTTTCAGGGGGTGTCTTATAGGTATTTAGAAAAGTCGGTGCCATCAACAAAGGTGTTTGTGTGGGATGAGAGAGACGGGGCGGCCAGCGCCACAGCTTGGGGGGGAGGGGTGCTGATGCTGGTGGCTCACCAGCCGGCGTCTACACAGAGGTGCAGAGCTCTGCACCCACGTGCAGGTGCCAGATGGTGCTCTGGTGCCAGCACCGCCCCTCCGCTGGTCGCCTTGGGCATCAGTGCACGCCCAGACTGTTGCTGGCTGGTGCTGGGGGAGGGAGACCCATAGTGCTGAGTAGAACGACAGCCACAGCTTTACTTCTATGGCGCATATTGTGCAAACACTTAGAAATCCAGCTATGACTTATTTTATGGGTATGTCTTATTTTCAGGGAAACAGGGTAGCTGGATAAATAAATTGTCAAACAAAAGCCCCTTCCCTGCTATGGTCACTGCTTAGAGGTAGACTGCTATTTCACATAATTACTTGTGTACTACAGTTCTGCAGAAAAGCTACAGCTGGGGTAGTCAAACTGACTTGAAATAACTTATTTTTCTCACCTCAAATAAGATTGCCACTGGCTTTAAAAAACTGGTTTTATTTCACTACAAAGACAACTTTGACCTAGAGTTTGACTTCACTTGTTAGTTGCATTTCCAGGACCTTTTCTTTTCAATTTATGAACAATATCTATTGGTTTTTGCATAAATAGTATCTATCTTTTTACTAAGCAAAATCCAACAAAGTTTGTCATAATTAAGAGTGAGCCCAGGAGCATGTGCCATTTACCCCTGACTTTTTCTCAAATCAATAAAAAAAAGCATTTAGGATCAGAAAACACACCAAAGAAAAGGCCAATGGCATAGCTTCTTAACACAGAAATAGACAGAATATAAACTGGGGAGAGGGGCAAATCCATCCACAGGAACTTTTTATTAGACCTGTAAGCTGCTGAACAATTTTTTTAGAAGCCTCAGTACATAGATTGCAGAATGTTAGATCTAGCATTCCATCTGTTGAAAGCACTGAGGGTTATAGATGTTCCTCATTTTCCCCTCCCCCTAGCATCCTTTCTCTCCCTTCAAAACATGATTAATGGGGTTGCAGGGCTCATATGGAGTAATAGATGTGTTGGTGGGCTGCACTGAAGAGGGGAAAGGGAGCAAAATTGCCCTCCCTGTCTCTTTCATCAGTGGAGCAGTGCTGATGGCAGAAATAGGAAGAAAAGAACAGTTTATGAAATTATGCATAGAGTGGATATAGTTGACAAAGAGAATCTCTCTCTCTCTCTCCCCCCCCCCAAAAAAAAATCCTAGAACTTGAGGGCATCCAGTGAAGCTGGTGACAGTAGATTCAGAATAGACAAAAAAATGCTCCTCTCCATGAATTGTTAAAATGTGGAATTCACTGCCAGAGGATGTAGTGATGGCCACAGACATAGATAGCTTTAAAATGAGGTTAGACAGCTTCATAGAGGATAGGTTTATACATACTAGCCATGGGAACTGAAGGGGAACTTCTTGTTCCAAGGCAGTTAGTCTCTGAATCCCAGTGTCAGGAGCCAATGCCAGGCCTGGGCTTCTAGGCCCTGTTGCTAGTCTTCAAGAGAAACTGGTTGGCCAGTGTCTGAGAAAGGGTGCTGGACTAGTTAGTATAGTTTATTTGATTTTTAGACTGCCACTATAAGCATGAGCTGTATCATGGCGGTTTACAAATTATAAACCAATAAAAATTACAGAATAAAACCCCTCATTACAATTACAAATGATGACGGCATAACCAAATTCTTGGATCTACCACCCTACTGTTCCCAGTCTTGTTTCCCACATATGACCCTGGGTGATGTTAACCTGGGGGGGGGATCATAAGGAGGTAGGGCAGTATCTTCAGATTGGTAACTCTGGTGTCCGCCCTGGACTCAACCAAACGTCTGGTAGAAGAGCTCCATCTTACAGGCCCTGCAGAACCCAGAGAGCTGCACCAGGGCCCTTAGCTCTTCCAGGAGCTCATTCCACCTGGTTGGGGGCAGGGCCAAAAAGGCCCTGGCCCTGGTCGAGGCCAGGCAAATTTCGAGGGGCCTGGGACAACCAACAGATGGACCACTTGTTTAATCAAGCAGGGCTCTTCTTATGTTTCAGGTGAGAACTCTGAGCTGTTTCCAAAGTCAACAATATGTAGTACTAATCCTATTTTATTGCTTATTGGATGTCTAATCATATTGATTACATTGACTTACACTGTAAAATCCAACTTGGTCTCAGTGAGGTGTACAGAGCACTCTCCATGGCTTGACACCCAGAACTTTTATTTCAGGTTGTGATGCACTTTCAAATTGTGACAGAATCTGAGAACCTTTGACAGGCTGTTCAAACAGCATTCTGTGCATGCACAGTTGAAAAAGATACAGTTTAGTCAAAAGAAGCAAACCCTGCCCAGTGAAAAGGGAGATAACTCTTAAAAGAGGAGTGATCCCTGGTCTGTGTAGAAAGAAGGGTTTTAGGAACTTTATTTATTTATCATTGTATTTCTATACCGGCACTCCCAGAAGCTGGGTCAAGGCGGGTCACAAAACAAAAAACATCCTTGTGCATCTTTGCCTTGTAAATATGATGTATCAGGAAAACTCAGAAAACTGTGCTTTATAAGGTAAAGCAAAAACTGAAAAGAAACTGCCCGAACTTCTACAATTCTGCAGGGCCTGCAAAAGGGAGCTCTTCCACCAGGCATTACCTTGAGGCTGACCAACATCTGAACTCTGGTGCCGGAGAAAACTCTTGTGAGTCTCTTGGACTGCAAGGCGAACAAAGGGGTCAGTCCTAGAGGAGATCAGCCCTGACTGCTCTTTAGAAGGCCAGATCCTGAAGATGAAACTCAAATACTTTGGCCACCTCATGAGAAGGAAGGACTTCCTGGAGAAGATCCTAATGCTGGGAGCGATTGAGGGCAAAAGAAAAAGGGGATGACAGAGAATGAGGTCGCTGGATGGAGTCACTGAAGCAGTCGGTGCAAGCTTAAATGGACTCCAGGGAATGGTAGAGGGCAGGAAGGCCTGGAGGATCATTGTCCATGGGGTCGCGATGGGTCGGACACGACTTCACAACTAACAACAACAACAACAACAATATATTGTTGAGATGTTCTTTGAAATTGTTGAAATTGATATATTGTTGAGATGTCCTTTGAAATTCGTGTAATGTTATAGATTGTCGTAAAGTTCTATGTAAATTTGTGCAATATTCCATGTAAACCGGCCATAGCCATAGGGAAGGGCAGTATAAAAATCCAATTAAATAAATAAAGCCTTTCTCCTCAAAGTTTCAAAGACCTTGTTGAAAAGCAAAAATACTTGCTTCTTGGCAACATATTATTTAACTGGATTCAGTGTAATTACAAAGTTTCCTCTGTTTTATTATTGGTTCACCTCAAACATCCTATTCCTGATTTCACCTGACCTTTCTCCCTCCAAATTAAATTAAATATTTTTTTGAACTTTTAAAAGCTTCTCATGTGCCATTACAGGAGGGGAATATTAGCAGGTGATTTTGTCTCTTCCTTCAAATCCTTGGACTGCACCATCATCAAAATATATAATAACCTGGCCGGGTGACAGCCATAGACCAACAAATAAAAAATTGACATAGGGGCTGCTTAGCATGCTAGAAAGAAGAAACAAAGGGGAAATCTTGTGCTTAAGTGAGGGAAGAGGGCAAGATCACCACACAGCTAAATTCTCTCCTAGAAACTGAGAAGAATACCAGAAAGTGAGAAGTTAAGCTACATGGTGTGCTACACTCAGTAACTAAATAGGTCTTATTTGTGATTAGAGTTTTCTGGATTGGCCTGTCCGCTGTTCCAAGTAACGTTTATTATATTACTAGCTTCAAAGCCCATTCCTAAGAACGGGCCTTGAAAGGGCCCCCTCCCCTGGCCACTGGCCCGGCAGTTTAAGGTGTCTTTGGGCCGCAGCTTGGAGACATATCAGGTGGGGCAGGTGGGGGCTGGCCAGCTTGTTAGGAGGCCTGGAACAGAGCTCCTTAGCAGGCAATCAGCAGGCCAAGAAGCCCTCGTTAGCAAGCCCTCCACCACAACCTTTTGCCCAGGGCCCTTTCCCCTTACCTGCTGCTGGCTCCAGGCACTGAGGCACATCTGAGAGCAAAGAGGCTAGAGTCCAGGGATGGAGGGCGGGAGCTGCAGGGGCAGGGCCAATCAGGGCAAAGCTGGATGCACCCTGATTGGCCCTATTCTAACTTGGACAGCCGGACATGTCCCATCCCCTAGGCTGTTTCACAAATATATAGAGGAACAACAATGGATAAGGATTAGGTTATTGAACTCAGTGGATGTCACTTAAAGGGTACCCATTTTCCTAGCCTATTATTTTTACAGCAGAATGCCCAGAATAATAAACAGGCTCACATCTTCTACTGGCATCCAGAGAGGACATTGTCCTATGCATCACCAGTGGCTGGGTGTTGAGACCTGGAGCTGCTTTCCAGATTCTAGGCACACCTGCTAGGGGACTCATCTAGCATTTGGATACACCCTCAGTGCAAGTAGGGAGCCAAGGAAAAAATAAGTAAATGGGCTTCCGAAAATGGTCTTTGACATACATAGGCTGGCAAACAAAGAAGGAATCTCCCTAGCACAAGGCAGATCCGTTGCCTTCCTGGGCTGCTACTAGAATCCCAATATGACCCAGATTCTGTCTATTTTTACCTCTTTTTTTATTATCTCTCATCACACTGCATTTATCTACTGCTATGCTTCTAGCAGCTGTCATCTCTAATAAACTTCTGTCATCTTAGCTTCTTGCCATTCTCATTGTTGTCAGAATAATACAAAGTGAAAAACTGTTTTCTTTTCTTAGAAGGCTGAGTTTTGATTGGAAAAAGCAATGAGAATCTTGTGCTTATTTCTCTTTTGATAGGCTCCTGATATACTACTTAGGGTTGCCAGGTCCTGGAATGGTTTAGGGATTTATGGGGCCTGCAGCACCAGAGCCAGTTTGAGGATTCAGGCAGAATATAAGTGCGGCGGGAGCAGCCAGACTGGGGGCAGATGGGCCCCTACAGTGGAAAGGGGTGTTAATCCAAGTATCCTTAAAGAGGGAAAAGAGGACAGGATATATACAGACATGATCCATTGGGGGGAGGTGTCGTGTGAGGCCTGTGGAAGTATGGGGCCCATAGCACATCCTACATGTGCTACATGGATAAACCAGCCCTGATCAGGGGATGAGGGGGTAAGGATTGCATTACCAAAGTTGGAAAACTTGAAATTTGGGAATGAAGCCTGGGGAGTACCTCAGTGGGGTAAAATGTCACAGAGTCCACCATTCAAAACAACCATTTTCTCCAGGTGCATTTCATCCGGCCCAGGGGATTTGAACTCATCCAGTGGAGCTAAATGCCTCTCGACAACCTCTCTGACCATGTCAACCTGCCACCTAGAGATGGCAGTACCCAAGGGATAGTGTCTCGGTGCCTAAACCCTTTGACCTGTGGGAAAAAACAGATGTAAAATAGGTGCTGAGCCTTTCTGCTTTCTCTGCATCCTCCGTTAGAGTTTGTCCATCCGCACCCAACAGTGGGCCTATTGCCTCCTTTACATCACGTTTGCTCCTCGCATAACTGAAAAATCTTTTCTTGTTACAATGGGCTTCCCTGGCCAATCTTTGCTCATTCTCAGCTTTGGCCTTTCTGGTGATTGATCTACAGTGCCTAGTAACCTGTAGGTACTCTTCTTTAGAGCTCTGTCCTTCCCTCCATTTCATGAACATTTCCCTTTTCTTTCTTAGTTCCTCTCTCTCCCCCCCCCCCCCATTAATGAATGACATGAAGACAAGAGGCAAACTTTTTTCATTTCACAGCTGTGAACATCAGGCAGGAGAATACAGGCTTGTTAAAACAACCAATATTTAAACATGTCTAAGATGGCCCCTTTCTCTCCAGACACGCTCACAAATACCTCCCAGTTTTCCAGCTGCAAACCTAAAATAATGCATGTGTTTTGTGGTATTCCTTGCTCATTAAGCTAAATTTTCTTTAGGTGTGTGAAACTTTGCATACTAATGAGAACTTTAGTAGAACTTTAAGAAAACCTACTAATTTTCAGATTTTATTTTATTTTTATTTTCCTGGGCTCCAAGATCACTGCAGATGGGGACTGCAGCAAAGAAATTAAAAGACGCTTGCTCCTGCGGAGGAAAGCTATGGCAAATCTAGACAGCATCCTAAAAAGCAGAGACATCACCCTGCCAACAATAATGTGTCTAGTCAAGGCTATTGTCTTCCCAGTTGCAATGTATGGCTGTGAAAGTTGGACCATAAGGAAGGTCGAGCGTCAAAGAATTGAGGCTTTTGAACTCTGGTGCTGGAGAAGACTCTTGCGAGTCCCTTGGACTGCAAGGTGAACAAACCGGTCAGTCCTAGAGGAGATCAGCCCTGACTGCTCCTTAGAAGGCCAGATCCTGAAGATGAAACTCAAATACTTTGGCCACCTCATGAGATGGAAGGGCTCCTTGGAGAAGAGCCTAATGCTGGGAGCGATTGAGAGCAAAAGAAGAAGGGGACGACAGAGAATGAGGTGGCTGGATGGAGTCACTGAAGCATCCAGTGCAAACTTAAATGGACTCCAGGGAATGGTAGAGGACAGGAAGGCCTGGAGGATCATTGTCCATGGGGTCACGATGGGTCAGACACAACTTCGCACCTAAACAACAACTAATTTGCTGATTTTAATTGGAAGGATCCAATTTTATTACCTAACTCAAGAATGTTTTTCTGCCTTATTAGTGGGACTTCATGATAAGAACCTCTTCTTGTCAGTGCAAAATAAGTAATTAACCCAGACAACATAGATCTGGTTCTGTTATTCATGGTTAACAATACAGGAGATTCTTCAGCATGACATTCTATCATCATCATCAGGGTGATCCTATCTATCTAATCCTTTCCTATATAGATAATAATTTTTCTTCATAAATATTTATTCATTACATTTTATTTGTTCCTTTCCTTATAACTGTAATTGTTTAACAAGGATCTATAGTCTTGTAAACTTTAAACCCCTATCTGTTTTGATGTGTTAATTAAGTTTCCCTACAGGTTTTTCAATTGGAGGGTTTGACCTGTTTTCCCTATGTAGAGAACAGAGGGGCATTGTTGGCACTTGATGGCATACAAGTGTATAAGCCTTTGATGATGTAGGTATATAAGCCTGGGTGATGAGCAAGTGTATAAGCCTTTGATGGTGTAGGTGATGTTGTTAGGTCTAACCCTCTGCCAAAGGATCAATGGACACAGGTCTGACATCAAAAACCACAAAACTAAAAAACATGTTGTGGTTGGAGAGCTGCCGGAATTGCAACTAATCTCCAGGCAACAGTTCACCTGGAGAAGGGAATAGGAACTCCCCAAGCCTCCCACACCCATCAAACTCAACAGGTTTTTTTATCTCATCTAATAAAATCATATATCTAATTCTGAACTAGTCCAAAGAATATGGACAAAAATATGCATAATAGGGCAGGAGAGGGTTGTTATTCTACAAACCTGAAAAAAGCCTCAGATTTACAACAAAATATGAAATCTAAAAATAAAAAATGCACTGAGGAATTAAAACTCCCCAAAATAACAAAAACAATGCTTATAGCTTTGAAGAAAAGAATGCCCACTGAGACTATGATATTTATGTGCCCATTTTAGTGGTTGCCATGGCAACAAGAAAACTATTGCTCAGGCATTTATTTCTGTAGCCATGGGAAAACAGAGTGAACTGGGAGCCCAAAATCAGCTTGATGTAGTGGTTAGGAGTGCCAAATTCTAATCTGTTGAGCCGGGTTTGATTCCCTGCTGCTCCTCCACATGCAGCCAGCTGGGTGACCTTGGGCTTGCCACAGCACTGATAAAACTGTTCTGACCGAGCAGTGATATCAGGGCTCCCTCAGCCTCACCTATCTCACAGGGTGCCTGGTGTGGGGAGAGGAAGGGGAAGGCGATTGTAAACTGCTTTGAGACTCCTTCTCCTATCGATTTCAGCGCTTTTTAATAGCTCTCAGATTTAGCTACATTGCTGGTTGTGCGGAATGGCCCTGGATATGGAAGAGTGGAGGAAGCAGGAAAATGCTATGAGAACTGCCAGAGGACGCAAAGTGGAAATCGTGGGGAGGGAATACAGAGAAAAATGAGATGCCACCAAATGTTCTTGATGGTCCTCACTTGTAAATGAATAAAAGGGACAAGATTATCCTTTAAACAAACAGCATGGAATAAAAACTGCTATCAATAATCCCAATTTAGTCCAAATAGTAATCACAATAAGAAATTCAATGGGGAAAGAAGAAAAGACTTCTCTCAATGAAGGCTCGGTCATTGGTTTACATAAATTTAAACCCAATAGTCCGTTTGTCAAAAATAAAAACAAGATTACTTAAGAAATGCACAATTATGAATTCCTTATGCAACCAAATACGGATTAGGAATGGAATGGAAACAATAAACTACGACCAGACGTTATGAAGCATCCCCCAGTTATACTCAGACACTGCATGGAATTCTTATTCGTAACCGGATGCGTAACACGGCAGTAAAGCAAGGCAATATTGCTTCAAGTAAAGGGGAGAGCACCTGAAATTATTTTCTGATACACCCCATCACAAAACAGCGCTGTCAACATATGGCCTGGGCACCAGAACTAGCCCATTTTAGCCTGTGAGCAACTGACGTGAGGGAGAGAATACAGGAGGCTGGTTGAGGGGGGAGCAGGCACATGCAGTGAGGGTTGTGTGTGATCAAGGTTGTCAAAAAATAGAAAGGGAATTGCTAGGGGGCAGGACTATGAGGCAGAAGTAGAATACTGGGGGGAATGGCAGTGAAGATGGTGAACGAGAAGGTGTGTTTTTTTCCTCCTCCTGCTTCCTCTGACCACAGCTTGGGGAGGACTGCCAAAGCCCCGAGATAGGGAGCAGAGCTGAGCGGCTGGTGCTGCCACCGCCATACCAAATGTCAACCATGAGGGAGATGGCAAGAGTAGGCAAGCAGAGGGGTGGTTTGCTGACTGGCAGGGGAGAGAGGAGGAGGAGGAAGACCAGCATGTGGACTGGGAGGCAACTAGGCTGTCTACTGCCTGCCACTCTGAGAGGAAAGATGTCCCCGCCTTTGAAGTGAGTGGAGGGGTGAAGGAAAAAGAAGTGTCACAGTTGCTGCCACACATCTGAACAGCTGTGAAACTGGGAGGCAGAGTGAGTGTCAGTGAGGGTGGGGGGTGGCAACTTCCCTTCTCCCCTATACCTGCTCTTAGCCTATGAAGGAAAAGGTGCACGGGAAGACAAAAAGCACCCCCTTGGGATTTTTGGAAACAGCCTCTCCATCAAGCCTTCCCTTCCACCCCACACTCCTGTGGGAAATGAAGGGCAGATGAGAGTGTAGGGGAATCAGGAAAAGCCAGGTTCAGATACTCCCCCTTCTTCTGATCCAGGAACCTGTCATCTGAGTCACGAGGGGCAGGTTGCTCAGCCTGGATCACCTCACAGGATAGTTGGTGATGGTGAGGATGGAGCAGAGTAGGGGGAAATCCAGTGCTCCTCCTTGAGATTCTCAGAGGTAGGACTGAGGAAGAGAAGAAAAAAAGAGTGAGAACTGGATCATAGCTGCGCTCAGCTGAGGAGTCTGGGCCTATGTGGGTTGCTAAAGGACTACCTTATTGACTTGCAAGGAAGATGACTCATCTCCTAAAAGTTCTCTATATACAAAAAGTCACTAATTTGTTTGGAAATGTTACATCCCATGGGGAAAAAATAGTCTTGCATATTTTTAAATACACATTTACTGAGGCTTTTGTAGAAATCAATTGTTTTCACTCCTAGGAATCAATTACTTTTGTTTTTATTTTAAGTAAAAATGATATTGTTAATTGGATTAATTGGATTTGCCTGTGACATTTATGAAGCTTAAATCTCTAGTACCTGGCATTACATTTTATAGCACACATGGCCAGTCCCAACAAAGTAATTACATCACATCTGGGCCTCATAACAAATGAGTTTGACACCTCTGCAAAAGATAGTATTTCAAACTGTTTCAAATACATATTGAGGCAACAGGCATCCATAATTAGATTTGTTTGTATTCTTGTCTATTTGTGGCTATTGCTCTGCTGATCACCTGTGACTGTTTTGCTATCAAGGGGGTCTCAGCAACACTAAAGTAGAGATTTGGTTTGAAAGTAAAGGAGGGGAAAAGAGGGTATATATTTGGTAAATGAATGGACTTCATATTGTGGTCCACATGGTCATCAAGTGACTTTGTTAAAGCTATCCAAAATTGTAGGAATTGCAGATCTATGGGTTTGATAAAATTAATTCTCACAGAGCAGTCCTGTCAGAGGTCTCTCAACCTCACCTACTTCAAAGGATGTCTGTTGTGGGGAGACGAAGAGAAGGCGATTGTAAGCTGTTTTGAGACTTCTTTGGGTAGTGAAAAGTGGGGCATAAAAACCAACTCTTCTTCTTATACACAGAAGTAAGCCCCAATATGTACAGGGGTGCCTATTCCCAGACGTTTCAATATAATTGGACCCTTAGACTGCCTCAGTACTTATTGAGTGATATGGAGATTGCGTCCTCATTTTAGGTGAAGTGTGTTTGTGACAACTG
Source organism: Paroedura picta (assembly GCF_049243985.1). Classification (NCBI taxonomy): domain Eukaryota; kingdom Metazoa; phylum Chordata; class Lepidosauria; order Squamata; family Gekkonidae; genus Paroedura; species Paroedura picta. The sequence continues at coordinate 135,297,526 of NC_135369.1, forward strand.
TCGTTTTGTGGGCTGGTGCTACCTATATAGATCTTTTTCACCAAAAGCCTCCACCAGTTGGGGATCTCCTGGAACTAGAACTGCTCTCTAGGCAACAGAGATCAGTTCCCACAGGGATGGCCAAACTGTGGCTCTCCAGATGTCCATGGACTACCATTCCTATGAGCCTCTGCCTGCTGGGAGGGGCTCATGAGGCTCATGGGAATTGTAGTCCATGGACATCTGGAGAGCCACAGTTTGGCCACCGCTGCCCTAGAGAAAATAGCCATTTTGAAACATGGATTCTAGGGCCTTATATTCCACTGAGGTCCCTCCCCTCCCCAAGCCCTGCCTTCCTCAGGCTCCACACCCCAAATCCCTAGGCATTTCTTAACTCAGAGTTGGCAGCCCTGATAATAAAGGAATAATGAAGGCCCAACCTGAGGCAGCAAGCCTGTTGTGCAGAAGGTGGCCAGTGAAGCTTTTCATCACATAAAGGTAAATAACATCTCTTGGTAAACTCCTCCCATCAGTTGGCAATTTAAATCTAAGTGAAGGAATGGGGGCAGCTTAGTCATTCCAGGGTTAGAAAAAGAATATAAAGGGCACCATTTTGTGTGGTCAAGAAGTAAAACATTACTAAATTAGAAAGGCCTACTAAATCACTCATTTTTTATTAATCAGTCACTAGTGGTTTTAGTTCAGTCACTAGTGGCCTGAGTTCAACTGACCGTATCTCTGAATTGGCAAATAATTTATTCTTTCTTTCTTTTTTTAGTAGAGTGAATAATGTATCCTTGGTCTTGGCTTCCCTGAATTGAAACCATTATAAACTATAGGTTAGTGGTGGTAATGAAATTTAGCACAGGAGGGAAAATATGGGGAAATATTTCAGACAATCCATTTCTTCAGACAGAAGTTTGCTTATTAGCTCTTGCAACTCTGAGACAAGCACATAGGCTAGTCCTGTGATGTCTTTATCATACTCTTAGCTGCCTTCTGTCATTGCAACCAAGCTATTTTGATAATGCATTCCTTTCATTAATGTGTTTGTACACTTACATAAGACCCTATTGAGTGCACCTGCACTGGCAGAGGCAAGAATGAATCTATTATCATGATGTGTCATTTTTCATTCACCAAGTCTGGATTTTCCAAATTTAGATGGTTGTTTTGCTTATTTTGTCTGAGCAAGCAGACTAATTTAGAAGATCTTGTTTTTTAATGGGTAGTGTAAAGAAACTTACTATTGCTGGATGACATCAACTGCCTTGAAACCTCTCCAGGTTCTAGATTTCCTCAGAAAGCATTATGCATCTTTGATTCCAGGGAGTCTTGGGAGCTTACAATATAATGAACACAACAGCTGACCAGAGAGAAGTCTAAGCCAAAACAATCTGCTCCCAATTACAAGGAATGCTAGAAAGGTATTTGCCATGGCAGCCTTGCTGAACCGAAGCAGGACTGGGTCTGACAAGCGCCTGCCTGCATGAAAAGCCTCTTTTAATATATGCCATTGCCTGGGTCATATAAGTAAGGAGATATCACTATCACTAAAAATTATAAAGTTCAAGTTGCATGCAGCCAATTCACGCCCTACCTAATTGGCCAACCCTGAGGTTGTGCTGCCAATAGGGAGAGAGTACTCTTCCAATGAGGGCCAATCAGTTAAAACAGCACTCTGCCAATTAGGGTCAAACAGTGCAAATCGTACTCTTCAATGAGGCCCAATCAGTTCAAATTTCAGTCTGCCAGTGAGGGCCAATTAGTTCAAACTGCATGCAGACAATTCACTTCCTATCAGATTGGCCCTTCCTGGGGGTATGCTACCAATAGGGAGAGCGTACTCTTCCAATGAGGGCCAATCATGGATTTAACTGTCCTCCTCTTCCTGCTGTTTGCTGGGTAGAATTGGTGCTGGCCTTCCTGAAAAGCCCTGTTGCTGGTAAGTTGCTCCATTCTCAGCCCCTTCCCACCCCCCATCTCTCTCATGCAAGAGAGGGGAGCCAGCTGCTTCCTTTGCTTCCTGTGTTGGACTCAGGTTTCAGCTTTCTGCTAGAAGGAAGTACAGACGAACTGCAAGGGAAGAAGAGATAATCAGCATTTCAAAAACAGAATGCCAAGGGACAGAGAGAATGCAATGAATGCCTTAAATCAGTCAAGAGGTCTTTCAGACAGTTGAAGGGCATCAGCAGAAGGACCAGGTCACAGGTTATGTCCACAATCCAGGCCTTCCAGCCTCAAGTTAATATAGGCTGTCAGCAGCCTCTCAATCCTCACTTTGTGATGACTCAAAGTCTTTTGCAGTCAGCAACTGTCTTGCTAATATGGTGTGGTGCCTTTTTGACTGGAACTCTCTTCCAGCACATAGCTGGCATTGCTTAATTGGCTCAGGTGAGCTGGCAAGGCAGGGAGCTTCAGCAGCTAGAGGCTGGGCAGAGGAATGAGGAGATCCTGTAACAACTGGATCATGTCTAAGCCCTGGTTTGTCTGCAGCTCCATTCCCTCCTAATTGTCAGAGCTTTCTGCCTGGACTAAGCTCTCATCCAGCTGAAGCTTGGCTGAAGCTGGGAGCTCCTGGCAATTCTATTCCTCCAAGGAGTCCTCCTTAACAAGACCTGGGCTCACAATACCTCTCCATGGCCCTGCAGCTGGTCATCAGAACACTCTTTGTTTTCCCCTGCCCTCCTTCTCCTCAGGGGGCTGGTAGGAACCAGCAGGCTTCCTGACTCAGCCTGGCCCTTGGGGGATGTGCGGGGATGGGAAGAAAGCAGCTATGTGCTGGGAAGAAACTGGGGGAACTATGGGAAGAAACTGGCTATCCAGATGTTCATGGATTACAATTACCATGAGTCCCTGCCAGAATGAAACCAGCTTGTGAGCTTCTCTTAAAGAGGCAGTTTCTCATGTCAAAATTGCCTTAGAGCAAGTCTTTACCAAACTGTATCAGTTAGTGATGGAGCCTCTTGTGGCGCAGAGTGGTAAAGGCAGCCGTCTGAAAGCTTTGCCCATGAGGCTGGGAGTTCGATCCCAGCAGCCGGCTCAAGGTTGACTCAGCCTTCCATCCTTCCGAGGTCGGTAAAATGAGTACCCAGCTTGCTGGGGGGTTAACGGTCATGACTGGGGAAGGCACTGGCAAACCACCCTGTATTGAGTCTGCCATGAAAACGCTAGAGGGCGTCACCCCAAGGGTCAGACATGACTCGGTGCTTGCACAGGGGATACCTTTACCTTTACCTTTATCAGTTAGTGAAACGTTTTCTAGCCAGCTTTCAATTTTACATACCTGCCAAGGCTCTGCACTACCATCACATTCATTAGAAGGTGGCAGGAGATGAGAATAGGCACCCCTGTCATGGAGGCTTCCAACCTATCCAGCAATTTACTAAGGGGTGAGGGGAGAGAAGCACCAACTACTTCAGTATCATAAGCATTCCTTTAGTGTCCCAATTTCCATCCAAAGTGTGCCAGATCCACAGTTTTAGATCCATTGCTATGGAACCAACTTTCAGCAAGCATTCCCTCTCCTCCATCAAATCATGAAAGAGCTATGATCTAGAGTAGCGGTCCGCCTCCAGGGGTGGTGAAGAGCCGGTGGCCCTGGCACCGCGCATGCACATTAGCACCCCTGGTGGTGAAAATGTGCATGCGCAGTAGCTCTGCGCATGCACGTTTTCACCACCAGGGGCGCTACCGTGCATGCACGTTTGTGCCCACCGGCATGCCGGCGGACGTGCCTACGTCTCCCCTCCCCAGCTCTCACAGTAGAAAACTAGCCAGGCTGCGAGTGAAGCAGCCGCATGAGCTTCTCTCTGCGGGGGGGGGGGAGAGGCAGGCGTGGTGGCCACCCCTGATCTAGAGCCCTCCAAGTACATGTGGAACTCATATTTCCCTCATCTCTCTTTTAAAGAACTACACTTATGTCCCAAACAGGATGTGAAACCTCTAATTAGTTACCTCACAACCCTGATTTCCATGTGTCAATAGCACACATACTCATAGGATATCAATATTTAAAATAACTAAGTGTAAAAATTACATGCATAGATATGTACACAGAGAACTTTCACTTGATTTTGTCTTCTGGGTTGATACAGAAATTAGTTTTAAGATAGAAATCCAACTTTTTGTCAGATTGTGAAATTTTATATTCTTATTTTGTCTTTTTTTAATAGTCGGCCTCAAAGACAAAGAAGAGAAACTCATGGAGAATCACACAAGCAAGGCAGGTATGCTACTAAAAAAAAGTTCTATGATAATTACTCATACTCATCTCTTTTCTATACTCTGTGGCAGTCAAAGCAAAATGGCTGAAGCAAAAATACTTCAACCAAGCAAAGGCTGTGGTATTCACAAAATACAGCAGCATACTCTGCTTCACTGTTTTCCTTTTTACAAATGTTCAAAAATATAATACATAACCTAAAATTATAATGTTTACAATTTTACAATATTCATATTCTTTTAACTTTTTGCACATCAAGTGATCAATACTAATTATTGTTTCCAGTATCTGATTATTTCTTATGATCTGATATTTCTTATGATCTGATAATCAGTCAATTCACAAAAGACTGCACAATTTATAAAAGTCAGTTGACAAATGTAACTCTTTAGAAATTTTTAAAAGATTCCAGAGTTTAAAAAAGAAGGGGGGTTGTGCATCCACCTCTTAATTTTACTAATTTAATCTGTCTCACCGTTATTCCAGATAATCAGAATGGTGAGGCTGACTGAATGTCTTTTTATATATGAGCAAATATATATCTCTAAGTTTTGCCATTCAGGCCTTGGTCATTTCCCTAGCATTTTGCCACCAATTTCATACAGATGTATTAAGATAACAGATGAGACTACTATGCATCAATGGAACATAATCACTTATCAGACTCTTCTCTGCATTTTGTGGCATGGTTCAGGATGAAATAACTAACCATGAACCATTTCCACATTTCAGACATACGTTGAGTTAGTTGGGATTTCCTTGGAATGCTGCAAGTCAAGACTGGGCTTTCTGCTTTTGGGCTTTCCTCCCCTTGTGTCCCAGGCGGAAATTCACCATTCCTCATCTGAGTCAGAAAGAGGCAGCCTCCCTTCATACTTTGCTCCCTTCTCCTTTTTCAAAAAGGGTTATTGTTTTTTATTTTAATGGTGCCTGATTGCACTTAATTCCACCATTCTGTGCCCTCAATTGCCTCCCCCCTTCCCCCTCAAGTATACTTGATGTGATTTGTTTTTTTAAATGTAGGATATGGTGTTACAATACTGCTGCAGCATAATGAACAAGACTGTCACTATTTATACTTGAAGACAGTGTTGTAACACAATAACTCCTTTTTTAAAAGGTCAGATGTTTCTGGATGACAGGACGGAAGAGGGAGGATGGTGAGGAGGAAGGGAGCATATGCACAAATGACTCAAAGTAGCAGATTGAGGGGGGAACCTGAATGAAAGCATTTATACATTGGGCAGCCTCGAATTAGATTCTGCCTTGAAAAATGAAATCACTGTAACTGGGAATTCCTTAACTGCACATTAAGTAAGAGAGTGATTCAGGTCTGCATCTGAAAAAAGTGGATTTTAGTGCAGAAATGGACAAAAAGTCAGCCCTTTAAATAAAGGCAAATTTGAACATTATCACTAGCGTGGAAATGGTCATGCTTTGCCATTACACAAATGAATCTGAAGGAACCTCTCCCCCTACTTTTTCCTATCATGAATGGTCAACTTAATTAGTTATTTCTGCTTTCATGGCAAACTATATCTGAACTAGTAAATAATTTACAGTGTTCCCTGCAAATGAGAAATTTACATGGATTAAAGACTTATTTGTAATCTTATCTGGCATGGAAACAACAAACCATAACATGCTGACTCAGATGTAACAGGAAACTGTAGTTTGCCCTGAAAATCAAAGTAACAATTTACTGGCAGTGCATAAGAAGAGGAAGGAACACAAGTGACCAAGAAATTTCTACAATAGTTGTTCATGTTGCAGTAGCATGGTTTACCATGAACTTTCTTGCAGCTTCTGTTTCTTGCAACAGGAATACACATACTCATAAATATCCCACACAACTTCCAAAATATTTATATGAATGATAATTCATGAAAGTGGCAGAAAGAAACAGGGACAAACATGTGACAACTAAACGTACACCCATTTCATGGGTGTGACAGGAGGAAACAAGCAATGAACTTATAACAAGTTACTTGTTACAATATCAGGGACAATGTTTAGCTATGTGAATCAACCTATAGACCCTGAACAGCCACTCTTGTCATCAATCTGATCCAGGCAACAGATTAATTTGTTTTAGACCTATCCCCCCCCCCCCAAATCTGCTTTTTTCTCCATTCTGATCTAGTACTTTAAATCTAGAGTGGACACTCTAAGAATAAATATTGTGCTCTCAAATTGCAGCCAACTGAGCTGGTTCCCGGGAGGGTGGTATAGATACTGAATTAATAATAGTAACTCATGATGACCCCATCCACAGGGTCTTCAAGGCAAGAAATAAGTGTTGCCTTCCTCTGCCTAAATGCTCCAAACCTAGAGACTAACAAACTGGGACTCATATTTTACACTGTTTCATCATCTCAATAGTAAAATTTTCAAGCAAGTACTTAAAAGCAAAAATCTCCCCCTGCATTAGTGTAATTGGTCACTTTAATTAAACATAGCTAATGTACTTGTCAAAGCCAGGACAAACTCTAATGGGCAGCTTGTGAAAGATCACAGCCAGGGGCCCCACCACAAAACTGTGTGAGAGGCAAAGACGTTTTGGTGGCTACCATTCTCTACTGGAGCAGCCATTCCCTTCCTCCCGCCACAGTAATTGTTGCCCCTCTTAGGAGTGTTTTGACTGCTGTTGCTTAAAAAAAAAATTCCTTAAGGGCATGTGTTTGTATAAGGGCATTTGCACATCATATTACCAGGGACAGTTTCAAAGTATGCTTTAAAAAATACCTATAAACAGTTCAAGTAATCATCAAGTTGTAAACACAGCGTCAAAGATGGGGGCTGAGTAGTGAATGACTTCATCTTTCCTTCAAGGTCAGAGCTGGCACACATCCAACCCTGGTCACTGTCTAGACCAGGGGTAGTCAATCTGCAGCCCTCCAGATGTCCATGGACTACAATTCCTATGAGCTCCGGCTCCTGGGAATTGTAGTCCATGGATATCTGGAGGGCTGCAGTTTGACTACCCCTGGTCTAGAAAGACTGCACACATGATTTGTTTCTGAAGGAGGCTAGTTGGTGAGCTGCCCAACTACATCTAACCCCTCACTAGCAGTGGGTTGTGGCCTGTCAGATGCTTACTCATGTAGGCACCAAAAATGAGAGTTTCTGGTTGCTTGTCCTAAATGCCTGAAAACAGCCATTCAGCATTGCATGTAGCAAATATGAAGAAAACTGCTGAACTCTTTGCTGCATCAAATATCAATGACAAGTCCCTTTCATTATTTTCTTTTACTATTTCAGTTTCTAAGTTCATACAGAAGACTTGCCAAAACGTGCACTACTCAAACAATGTTTTCTCACAAGTTTCATCCGTGGCAAGGCTCTATGGTTTAAATAGCCTATGTCCAAAAGTAAGTAATTACCGTATTTGCCGGCGTATAAGACGACTGGGCGTACAAGACGACCCCCCCTCTCAAAATATAGAGTTTGTTACATTACATTACAGTACTATGGGCCACTATGGGCAGCTATGTCTATCCCAACTGAAGTGCACCCGGCGTATAGGACGACCCCCCCACTTGGAGGCATGTTTTTCAGGGGGGGAAAGTAGTCTTATACGCCAGCAAATACTGTAATTCTTTCATCCTTGTTTCCTGGGGGACCTGGTTTACACTGTGTCTGCATGTTAGCTCCAGTTCTCCCATCAGCCTGCTCGATGTAACGTGTAGGCTGAGTCCACAGTGTAAACCAAGTCCCCCCAGGAAACAAGGATAAAAGAATTAATTACTTACTTTTGGAATTCAATGATTTAAACCACTGATGAAACTTGTGAGAAATGTTGTTCAACTGGTGCATGTTTTGGCAAGTCTTCTGTATGAATCTTGAAACTGAAGTAGTAAAAGAAAATAATTAAAGGGACTGTATAATCAATATTTCTCAAACACCTGCCTGACACTCTGCTTTTAGTTTGGTCCAATGCAAGGTGCGCAGTCTGTTCTGGAGTAATGGTTTTGCTTCTTCCCCTCTCCCACCTTTACCATTTGCTTTGCCTGTTTCTTTCCTTAAGGATATGGAACACAATCATTTGTTCCATTCTTATGCTTGGATGTCTTGCTCCCATCCAGCTGAATTTGTTTCCAATACATTTATTTTGTCTCTCGGTTGCAGCCACTAGAGATTTATTTTAAGTATTGTTTCCTTAATACCTGTCACAAAACTATCCTAGATGTACATACAACTCCTAATTTTCTTCCATATTTGTTCAGCAATGAAAGATATACATGATACCACATATCCCCTATGCCTTAATTAATATTCTCATTGCAGAATAAAGACAGGATTTGAAATGTATTTTACCGTTTATGTAAAATTGTGATGGCTGTTAGAAAAATTAAATTACCAAGGGTTATTGATGTGAACATCTACTGTCGTGCTCCCTATATTGGGAATGTAGACGGACGTGACATCCGGTATCCCACCTTAGGGAGGATGCCAGTGGATGGCCGGCAGCAGCACCAAAGCAGTGAGGCCTAGGTGTACTCATTGCGCTGGTGCCACTGCGGAAGACAGCTGGCAACGGCAATGGCAAACGCACCTCTGCACTGGGGTTCACTGTGCTGGCGCCACCGCCACTAGGCTTCCGAGGCTGTTCCCTTGCTCTGGAGACTGGGAGATGCAAGCGTGCTTCAGTGTGGGCCCCAACCGCTGAGGCTGCCCCAACCACCGCGCCCAGGAGCCACACACACAAGTCAGGGAAGGGAGTGGGGGTGGAGGGAAGGAGGGGAGTAGGCAGGGGACAAGAATTCTCACCCCTTATGTAAATGATTCCACAAAGGGGCGAGAATCCTTGTCAGTTAATTTTTTCTCTCCTTTCTCGAAGTTACTACCTGTGTAGCCACACTCAAAATTGGCCTTACAACAGTCAGGGACTAGTGATGCACTGTTCTTAACCAAGTAAGGTCATATCATCCATTCCTCCTTGGGAAATCCTGAGGTTTGACTGTTTAGGCGCCTTTCAGTCTCCCCCACGCCAGTGAAAAAGTTTGTTACGTTCCTCCCTACCCCACACCATTTGGAGTTCCATAACTTTTTAGGAGAGCCCAAATACTCAGTTTAAAGAAGAATAGATTACAGATCAATAATTGTTGGTTTTCCCTCACATAGCCCAATACTAAAACGAAGTCCTGATATTACCAAATCGCCGTTGACAAAGTCAGAACAACTTCTAAGAATAGATGACCATGACTTCAGCATGCGACCTGGTTTTGGAGGTAATGATGCACAAAACTCCATTGATACACCTCTTTTCTTCACTGCAGTTTATGAAAATACATTTTATTGGTCTCTTTGGAAATCATGGGGAATAATCAACACTTATAGGGAAGTACTCTCATTTTCTTTAGACTATAATGGAATTTCTTCAGTACCAAAAGACGACTATGAATGAGTGAGGCAGAGATGGCCAACAAATGCCTTGTGTGCTCCCAGAGCAATTTCCTTTCCTTCCTGGTAGCACTATCACATTTTAAAGAAGGTATATTCAAAAGTTATACTCCTTTGGAAAAGAAGTTTCTAAAGTGTAACAGAAATAGTTGATAATCCTGTTTGTTTTTTTCATGTAATAGCCAAGGAATGCCAGCTTATATGTTTCAGAGTCATAAAACACCATTGTAGCCTCACCCAATATTAGGACAATAAAATCAGAGTCCAGTAGCACCTTTAAGACCAACAAAGATTTATTCAAGGCGTGAGCTTTCGAGTGCAAGCATTCTTCCTCACTCTGGTTTTATTGTGCTACTTCAGACCAACACGGCTACCCATTTGAATCTATCCAGTATTAGGAGACCATCTTGCATGGCCATACAAACCAGCCAACAAATACTTTCAGCCCCAAGTCTATTGTTTGAGGAACAGAAAAGCTGGCAAACCCTGTCATAAAATTTTCCTTAGCCAGATGAAAGCAAGCAGGGTTGTGGCAGCTGTAGATATTAAATAATCATAGCATGAAACTTAATTTCCCCTTTTATGTGGTCAGTTCATATTTATCTCTAGGTGACGTGGTTGCATGGATCCCACAGACTAATTACAATTTTCTCATTTGTTGATGACTTTCCCCACCCACTGGATCTTTCTATTTGGGTAACAAGTTCCCCATAACTTCTGTGACATATAGCCAGGAGACATGTGGTCAGTAGAGATGCTTTCTCTCTCAGAGGTGTTAATCCTCCTCTTCCTGCCAGCACCATCCCAAGTAAAATCACAGGCCTATCATTGGCCCTTGCCAAACCCAGAAGGAAAGCATACCTAAGGGGGCAGACACTTGGCAAAAGTCTATAAAGCTCTCCATCCAGGGAGCTCAGGTGTGCATTTTGTAGAATCATTCTGTAGGGCAGCCACTGTAGATGGGATGTGTGCCCTCGCATAGAGAGTGGAGAGAGCTGTGCATGTCTTCCACTCAGCAGCAGTGAGCTGCTGTCAACAAAATGATATCTCACAGAAGCCCGGACTGTAATAGCTGAACAAAGGATGAATCCAGTCTGGTTTACAAGTGATAGAGGATTCTATTGCTTTTCCTTGCCTGGCCCCTTTTCAAATGGCTGCCAAGTGGTGGCAGTGGATTACTGAACCCAATCCATCCAGGGTTAACAGGGGCAGGCCGGAGGGAATCAAAAGAGATGGGGGAGGGCAGGCCTGTTGAGGGGCTTGTGGGCAGACACCCACTCACTTCTTCCAATGAGATTGTAATCCCTGAGGGTTTAAGTAACGGCACCCACTTTTGTGCATATGTGCAAGCAACAAACACGCCATTTTGCTGACCTTTTCATTACAGGAAAAATATTTATATTTTCCTATGTTAATGCTTCACTAAGCATTGTAGTCATGTGCTATAGACCTCCAGGCTTTTAGGCTAGAGGATTAGGAGAGCGCGCTTCCTTACAGCCTATCGGATTAAAGAATGTTGTAATTTATCTACACTTCCATGGCTGACAGATGGTAATTCAAATCCGAAATACTATTATGCCCCTTGATTGGGCAAGTTTATTATTATTAAATGCTTGGTATACGCAATTCCATTCAATTAGTTGTAAAAGGGCTTTTGTTTCAGAACTGTTCATTAATATTTAGGCTATTAGAAGACCTCCTGTTCTGCAGCTGCAGCATCAACAGTCAGAGCAGAAAGTGCGTTTCTGTTTTTAAAAGTGATCCTTATTGAAAATGAAAATCCAGTATTTTGGATTAGATCCCACAGATCTATTCTGCTAATGGACATAGTTTCCCCAGTGCAAAGAGTCTCCTCCTGACACAAGAGGGTCTGCCATTTGCAGTACACAGTCATGGGATCTAGCCCTATAACCTCAGATATAAAATCATGAGGTAATATACATGGTTTATTTATAAGGTTGTGTACACAGATGGATGTTTATATCTGGATGAGTGCAACATTGGAGTATTTTGCATATACAATGCAGCTCTCACAATTTAAACAGACTGAGATTTCATGTCATTTTGTTGACATCCCCTGCAGTGATTATTTCACAGATCACCTGCTTTTACTGCATTATCATATACCTTGTAATCTACTTTCAGTATTCTGTATCCCTTAGAGAATTTGTTGTTTGCCTTGTTCTTTAATTCTGTAATCCTAGTCCAACTATATTTTTACTGTTTTAATGCTGTCTCATTTATATTCTGTAATCCTTGTGTTCCAGTGAAAGGTAGGCTATAAAAAGAGTAAATAAACTTTTCAATTAGTTATTATAATCAGCTGAGAGCTATGAGGGCTGGGTGAAAGCTGTGTAAATCAGCCATATGTATTATGGCTGCTTCCACATGGCTCCCTCCCCCAGATTGTATTTATTTATTATATTTATATACCATCCTCCCTTGCAGCTCAGAGCAGTTTACATAAAACAGAGTTTAAGTATGGTATGATACAATAACGTCAAGTAAACACAATAGTAACAGTGGTTTCAATAACAGTTCCAATAATATTTTGATATAACAATTCCAACTAACTATGGGAACGTTAACCTATTAACTGTGGTCCCACAGGTTGGTTGATTTGGGTTTCCATTCAAGGGGAGGGGTTTCTGGGGGGGCCAGCAGATGATGTTGGTTCAGTCGAACTCAACCAAATGCCTCGCAGAAGAGCTCCATTTTGCAGGCCCTGTGGAACTGCGATAGCTCTGGCAGGGTCCTCAGCTCTTCTGGGAGCTCATTCCATCAGCTGGAGGCCAGGGTGGAGAAGGCTCTAGTCCTGGTTAAGGTCGGATTAGCTACTTTAGGGTCAGGGTCCACCAGCCAGTTGGAAGTGTCAGAGCATAGAGCTCTTTGGGGAATATAGGCAGTCCCTCAGGTACACTGGGCCCAGACCACCTTAAAGATGATTACCAAAACCTTACATCTGATCTGGAATTCAACTGGTAGCCAGTACAGTTGTTGGAGAGTGTGCAGGATGTGAGCCCTCCACAGTGGTCCTGTGAGGATCCTGGCTGCTGCATTCTGGGCCAGCTGTAGTTTCTGGATTAAAGGTAAGGGTAGACTTGCGTAGAGTGAGTTACAGAAGTCCAGTCTAGAGGTGACTGTTGTATAGATCAGTGGTCACCAACACCCGGTCCGGGGACCGGAACCAGTTCGCGGATCAGTCGGTACCGGTCCGCAGGTCTTCCTCGGCTGCTGCCTCAGGGGCTGCCCTGCCACTCTGCCGCCGGCTCACCTTTGGTGCTCTCCAGTGGTCGCCATGGCTGGGGCTCCCCCTCGGCATGGCACTGCGTAGCTGCTGCTGGCAGTGCCCCCCAGTGGGCAGCAGGAAGTCAGGTACACCGGTGGGAATGCAAGTGGAGCTCAGGTGGCAGCAACGATGTCCCTTGGCCAAAGACTACCCCCCCGCCTCAATAAAATTGTCAAGCGTTGCCCGGTCCCCAGTGATAAAAAGGTTGGGGACCACTGGTATAGATCACTGTGGCTGGGTGTTCCAGGGACAAGTAGAGTGACAGTAGTTTGGCTTGGCACAGGTAGTAGAATGCCAGCTGCACTACTGTTGTGACCTGTGCCTTCGTAGAGAGGGAGGCGTTGAGAATCATACCGAGGTTCCTGGCTGAGTGACCTACTGATAGCTACTGAGCTACTGAGTGAGCTACTGATTGTTGAACAAGATTTGGCGACATTCTTGGCAGTAAATGATTTGCAATGAACATAGAACTGTAAATAATCTGTTAGGTAGTAACTGCCTGTGTTCTCCAGATGGGAAGCGTTTACTAAAAAAAAAATTGCTTGGCAGTTGGCTGATTTGTCTTCTCTGCAGGAGCTCCACAACAACCTTTTTGAGAATTCTGTCTGATGTTTGTTGTGTTTTGGTATTTCTGTAGGCCCTGCAATTCCTGTTGGAGTAGATGTACAAGTTGAAAGCTTGGATAGTATTTCAGAGGTGGACATGGTAAGTGCCAGGCTGACAGTGTACAAAAAAGTCCAGCATCATATTTTAGTATTAGTATTAACTAATGTAGAAGCTGTATTTTTGATTCTGTACTTCTCTAAGTAAACAGTTTCATAAAGATAGCATTCTAGAGGCTCTGTTTTCTGGTGAAGAAAGAATATTCAAAGAATTGGAATATCTATAGAGTTGGAAGGGACCTCCAGGGTCATCTAGTCCAGCCCCCTGAAGAATGCAGGAAATTCACAACTACCTGCCCACCCACAGTGATCCTGATTCCATGACCAGATGACGCTCCTCCAAAAAAACTCCCAGAATCCCTGGCCAGTCTGACCTGGAGGAAATTCATCTCCCGACCACAAAGTGGCAATTGGAAATTCCCTGGGCACGCAAGAAAAGATCACAAGAACCAAGAACCAACACAATCCCATCTGCCCGCCCACTTCCATCTGCCTAAGTTCACGACATATGTCTAAGTTCAAGCCATTCGTGATTTTTGTACCATATAAAAACCATACAGGCAGATGGGGTTTGTGTTAGAGGAATGATTGGGAGGTTAAAACAGCCATGGAGCAAGCCAGTCTCTCTGATATTGCCAGTGCCATCGAGGTATACACTTCAGAACCAGCCAGCAGCATCTATTATTGGGCTGAGTCCAAAACAAGCAGCTCCTGAGGCATTTGCTTACTGCTGAAGTACAGTAGCCCACCAGGAAATTTTCCATTCTGCCTCCTCCAAGCACATCATTGTGTGAATTGCTTTCCAAATAAGTGAAGACATTAATCTCCCATAGAAAGGTATCAGTTTAATGATACTCCTCCCCTACCTATGGTATCCCGGAAGGGACGCAAAATGCCCAAGTTAGCTACATGGTGCTTCACAGCAGCATGGAGTTGACTAGAGCATTTATTTTTATTTTCATGAAGGTGGGATTGCCTTGTTTCACAATCCTATCTTGGTGAAAAAAATTACACACACACCCCTCCATGCAGCAGAACCTTTCTCCTCCAACTGCCTCATGTGGAGGCAGAAATCTGGAAGGGACAGGGTCTGCAGCCAAAAACGGTGGGACACAGGAAGCAGTGTGGCAAATGACCCCATCGCAAACTCTTGGTGGCAGCCCAGCACAGCCACTACCATGCAGAATAGGCCTGGGAGTAGATTTTGACTATAGTTTAGTTAATGGAACCGAACTCTACAGTAAATGGATCACAGAAGATGGTAAACTTGTAGGCATGTTCAGAAGGAAAGACAATTGAAAGAAATTTAAGACTTTAAGAGACATAATCGGAGGTGAAATGGTTCAGACTCACATCTTTGAAAGTGTCTCAGATGAAAGAATCTTCAAGAAAGCGAACAGAATTGAAATATGATGGATTAATTACTGTACATATGGTAAGTATACTGCACATATAGGCTTTTTGCAACAAGCGCAGAGAAACTGCACAATTAAGACCTATCTTTTGTTCCATATCTATTAGATAATATAATTACTAAGAGGTGGAAAGGATATTAGCCTTCATAATGGAAATAAACAAACAGCGTTTCTACATTTGGGGAGGGGGGAATTTCCCATTCTGTTCCTGCTGCTAATCTGCAAATTAGCATCAGTTTCACCTGTAAATAGGCTTCAAGATGCCACACAGCTGCAAAACTTTTTTTTACCTTACTGGCTCCCATCTTTCTCTCTACACATTCAAGCAGAAAACTGCTCTCAGCCTTCACTCCATTTGGCAGGTGCATCCAATGGCTATGTGGGATCCAGGGGGGTCGGCAACTACTTGGTTCTCCCCACCTACCTCAGTGTTTCCTGCTGAGACCCCAGGGCCAGCAAAGGCCTCTGATGTAGAAAGAGTGTGTGTGTGGAGCGGGGTTAACAGTTAACAGCCAGCTGGGTGTCCTTGGGCTCGTCACACAGCACTGATAAAGCTGTTCTGATCAAGCAGTGATATCAGGGCTCTCTCAGTCTCACCCACCTCACAGGGTGTCTGTTGTAGGGAGAGGAAAGGGAAGACAATTGTAAGCTGCTTTGAGACTCCTTCTGGTAAAGAAAAGCAGCATATAAGAACCAACATTTCTTCTTCTACAATGATGATGTATAGGAGCTATTCTTTGCCTGGCCTAGCAATGCCAGCCCTCTTGCAGTAGGAATGACCATAGAAGTAGTTGGCAACCTGAAGATTGTGGAAAGAGTCATGGTCACCTACTGTGGTCCAGATGAGTCTAGGAGAAGGTCTGGCCTTGGATGAGTTACTAGTCACCAAGTACTAAACGGCATTGAGCAAGCATTTCTAGCCCACAGAGGTCATTAAACAGATCTTATTGACAAAATAATATTTTTAAAAAACCTACACCCTTATTTGATGGTTATTGCTCTAGTAGTGACTCTCCAACAGATCTATCCTTTCTGAACAAGAACTTCTACCTCTTTATGGGCTGAGAAACCAGGGGAAATAATAATAGTCAGAGAGAAATTGTCCCCGTCCACATTTCCATTATTCATAATACCACCTTGCAAATGGATAAGATTAACTTCTCTCCATACTCAAGTAGTCTTGGAATGCATAAGAAAACCAGGCATGGAGAGGGAGAGCTGAGACTGTGACTCATTCTTTCTCTTAGTATGCCCTCAGAGTTGAACCCAAATGTTCTTTTCTGCACTTCCAACAACAGGGAGGAGCTTATCCCCTTTCCTCTTTCTCCTGCAACCCACTGAATGCCCCCCATGCTACCTTTCGAGGGATAACAGACCTTCAGGAACAGTAAGGGGCGTGAAATTAAGATCTGCAGCATAAGGCGGGAGGAAGCAGCAAAATTATTCCCTTCTCCAACTCACAGATCACAACCCTGGAACTCAACCTATTTTTAGCATGGAGGGAAAATGGTTTTTTTCTGTATTGATAGATGGCAGCCTGTTTTAGAAGAACAGACCTTTTCCTACAAAGTCTGTAAATATATGACTGTACAATAGGATTTATTCCTACTATATATCCCATCTCAAACATAAAATATATTGTGGGTGGGGTAAGAGATGTGTGTTTTGTTAAATGTCATCAAATAATGCTGAAGAATAAATGGTAATGTTAATGATTATCCCTTTCTTGTTTTTGGTTAGGACTTCACCATGACACTTTATCTTAGACACTACTGGAAAGATGAAAGATTATCATTTCCAAGTACCAATAACCAAAGTATGACCTTTGATGGCAGATTAGTGAAGAAGATCTGGGTACCTGACATGTTCTTTGTGCATTCCAAACGTTCATTTATCCATGATACCACTACTGACAATGTCATGCTTCGGGTCCAGCCAGATGGGAAGGTGCTTTACAGTCTGAGGTAAAGTGGATTTTACAGGCATCTTTGATTCAGCTACTGAAAGTGAAAGACATTACTGACTCCTGTATTTTATTGTGTATGCTGTCTCATTAAGTAAAGTGTAAATCAAAAAGGTTCACAACATTAGTGAATTCAAAAGCATGCGTCATGAATATCAAATTCAGAACAAGTTATGAGGATATACAGGGGCCTGTAAAGTATTCACCCCCGTTTTGTTGCATTATAACCTAGAACTAAGTTGGGTTGTAGGGGGACGGTTAGCACCGTTTGGTTCTCAAAGCATGTCTACTACTTTGAAGGTGCAAAATATTTTTTATTGTAGGGGGTAAATATTTTTGCAAGCCATTGTATGCAGGATATGTGGGAAGAAAAAGTGTTTTTTTTAGTGATCTGGCTATAACATTTTAGTCTCAGCTTAGTCACAGAATTGCTTTTGATGATTGATAAGCAAATGACATCGGTTGTTTACCTAAGTACACAAAAACTTATTAGGAAAGTTTCCTTGGTGAGCACTTAACCTGTATTATTTGTTTCCCTTCTTTTCCGTTTTAATAGGAAGTCATTTCTAATGTGCTTATTTTGTTTTTAGGGTCACTGTTACAGCAATGTGTAATATGGACTTCAGTCGCTTTCCCCTTGATACACAAACATGTTCACTGGAAATTGAAAGCTGTAAGTAAACAGAATTTAAATAGAAGGACAAACACTATCTCAAATTTGGTTTTGAAGAAGAGTGGCATGTAGTGGATTGGGAAGATTCTCCAGTGCTTTTCAGAACTATATGATGAGTGAAAAATATGAAAGTACAAATTCCCTGGTGTATACAAGGAGCTGGATGATCTGATTTCATCAAATCTTGAAACCTAATCAGCAGCATCCCTGGTTCATATTTGGATGGGAATCCACCAAGGAAGTCCAAGGCTGCTATGCAAAGGCAAGAAATGGCAAGCCACCTCTGAATGTCGTTTGACAGGACTTTTCACTACAGCCAGAGAAGTTCAATAATGGTGCAATTGCCCTAACAGTAAGCAGAGTTCACAATGGAGTGCTTCCCTCAAAAACATCTTTATTTTGATCTAAGGATGCAGAGAAATCATATGCGGGAGATACTACAAAACTGAGCTCAAACTTCTATGTTCTTATTGCTGCTTTCATTTCAGCAAATTAAATTCTACTGTCGGGCATTTTACTTGTCTATAGCCCCTACTGACACTATTACTCTGCCCATCTCTTGGGATCTGTGCTTAATTGGGCAATTAGTTACCTCAAATAAGCAGTATTTTCAAAAATGCAGAGTAACTTCCCGCCTCAGCTGTAGCCGATTACTCTGAATAAAACAAACCACTCTTGATTGCAATGTGTAACAGGAACAAAATCTGTCCAGAATGCTTTATGCTGATAGCACCCCATTTTCAATTGCTGACACGTGCAGGACATTTGCAGAGCAGTAATCAGGAATACTGGCCAGGTATGACTACCACATATCTCAGTCGCTAATACTGTATTGAATACTACAGTAAATCTCTGCTGATGGAAGGGATTTGTCAGTGGAATAGGATTTCTTAGTCTTGAACTCTAACTGTGCCACTGCAGCCTGAAATAATCCCTGGAATGTTGTTCACCAGGGGAAGGAGACCCCCTGGAACAACTTGGAGGAGCTGGGTGTCTGCAGTAGGAAGGATAAATTGGCAAAAATTGCCTTCTCTGGCTGTCATAATGGATGGACACTTTGCCTATCCCAATTAAATACATCCGTCTGGTTAGAATATAGAATGTGCAATATATAATGTGCATAGCACCACATTTTTGTCTACATAATATCATCCTATTTATTTCAATGAAATCAAAAGCTACTTGTCCCATCCCACCCCCCACCCCTCATCCCTTTAGATGCCTACACTGAAGACGATCTCATGCTCTATTGGAAGAATGGGAATGACTCCTTAAAAACAGATGAGAGGATCTCACTATCCCAGTTCCTTATACAGGAGTTTCACACTACTACCAAACTTGCCTTCTATAGCAGCACAGGTGAGCACAATTTGATAAACACTCACTTTTCACATTTTCAGGTAGACTCTATTCCACCTTTTCCTTGAGAAAACAGCAAAATTGGACTGGAGGGAGTGCTACTGCATGATGTTGGGCAACTTCCTTCCTGGAAAAGCTTAGCAACTCTGCTCTTAAATTCCAAGCTTTAATTTAATTGGCTGTTCATAACCAAGTATATTTGTATGGATTCAGACTAGTTAGTAGCCTATTGATCATATGAATAATATAGTTTGATCCTGTGGTGATTTCTTCCTACTGATAACTGTTATAAGAGTTAAAAACAAGCAAAAAAATGTAAAATGAAAATTTCAGAAATGGAAGTGCTACCTAGACTCCCTGGAGAAGAGCCTAATGCTGGGAGTGATTGAGGGCAAAAGAAGAAGGGGACGACAGAGAATGAGGTGGCTGGATGGAGTCACTGAAGCAGTCGGTGCGAACTTAAATGGGCTTCGAGAAATGGTAGAAGACAGGAAGGCCTGGAGGATCATTGTCCATGGGGTCGCGATGGGTCGGACACGACTTCACAACTAACAACAACAACAACCTAGGTCGATTGCACACGAGGGGAAAAGGCCAGAGGGCAGTCCTACGGCAGCAGGGCTAATCCCTGTTTGCACATAATGTTGCTGCTGGGCTGGCCCTTTCCCAGACCTGGCAGCTTTAGGCCCCCAATGCCCTGCTTTAAGGGAATGTGGATATTTTCCACATTCCCTTATTTGCTCTGGGGACCAATGGGGCCTAGCCCAGCACAGGGCCGTGTGGATGCAGGCCCAGCTCTCCCCACCTGTAGCATGCCAGCAGGGACAAAAAAATGACCCATTTGGCCCCCCGGTGCTTTTATTTGCGGGAAGGTGGTTCTTATATGCCATTTTTCTCTACCCGAAGGAGTCTCAAAGTGGCTTACAGTTGCCTTCCCTTTCCTCTCCCCACAACAGACACCTTGTGATGTGGGTGAGGCTGAGAGCCCTGATATCACTGCTCGGTCAGAATAGTTTTATCAGTGTTGTGGCAAACCCAAGGTCACCGAACTGACTGAATGTGGGGGAGTGCAGAATCAAACCCGGCATGCCAGATTAGAAGTCCGCGCTCCTAACCACGACACCAAACTGGCTCTTTGTAACGCCATTAATGACCATTAAAAGTGTAGGACACATATCACAACTTGCCAGCTCTCTCTCCTCCTTTACATCACAGATAGAGCAAAGGGAGTTACTCTTCAAGAAACTGTACCAAGAAGAGATTTGGGATATCCCCATTCCCTACATTCCTTTATTAAATACAATCTTTTGAAAGAAATCAGCATGATTTTTATAAACAAACAGGGATAGGAACTACTCCATGGTGTTACTTGTCTGTTTTCATCATCACAAACAGTTGTCCTTGAAAGTTAGCTCTTCTGTTCTTTCTCCTGTAGGATGGTACAACCGTCTCTACATTAACTTCACTTTACGTCGCCATATCTTCTTCTTCTTGCTCCAGACGTATTTTCCTGCCACTCTGATGGTCATGCTATCCTGGGTGTCCTTCTGGATAGACCGCAGAGCTGTGCCTGCAAGAGTTCCCTTAGGTAAATGAACATGAATGCGGCTGCACGTGATTATTCTTTGGTTTTGTCAGCACATTTAATTCAAGAGAACCTGTCGGAAAAATCAGGTATAATTGAAATGACTTTGTCTCTTCCTTCCCTCATGGACAGTAGATTTTTAGCGCTTCTTGTTGGTAAGTATAGCTGTGGTACCATTGCCCATGTGTACTCTAGCCTACAGAAAATCTAACAGATGAAATTGGATAAACATTTATTGCTCTAATATCTTAGTTATACCGTGACCCTTACTGTTTTATTCGAATTTAGGAGGCTGGATCCAGCAATCCATGGGTGAAAGTACTGCCTGATCTTTCCCTCATTTCCTTTTCCTCAGCAGTCCTTTCCAGCTTGAGGAACCAACACAGAATGCATGTAAACGAATAGACCCATAATTTTGGGGAGGCTGCATTGAGGATACAATCCCCTCCTTCTGTTCTGCTCACAGAAGAAACTGGATTTCATCTCCATAATTTCTCCTGCATGGGAGACATTATGTCGTGCTGCCGCCTGGTTTTTGGTCTGGGGTTAGTTGCCATGATGTTTCCCATAACCACACAGGAAGCCTTTGCCCCGCACTCCCTGCTGTTTGCCCCCAGAAGTTGTGTACACACAGGAGAGCCAAGAGACAGGAAGTCAAAGCTTTGTGCTGTTTGTTTTACATGGCAATCATTGTCATATTTTAAAAACTACCAATCATCTTCCAGTGGCATTTTATCATATTTGAACACACACACCCCAAGTCTGAAATCATTATGGTGATGTTGATTTTAAATGCTGGAATTGCGTTACAACACAATTCCAGTGTAATGAAATTGCACGCACACCCCATTCAGAGATTTGTATTTTAGAAGCCAAAGTCCCTCTCCCTCCTTGTTCCACTCACAAAGAGTGGGGGGGGGGGAAGCTGGAATTGTGTGCCAACTAAACTTCTCCAACCATTTTAGTGGGCTACAACTTTGCGGCCCTCCATCCTGGGAGTTGCCTCCCCCACACAGTCCAGCTGCAGATCTCTCCAGCTGTCCCTGGCATCACATACTTCATCACTAACCCGAGGCTCTACAGTGCACTTTTGCAGCTGTACAACACTGTGTGTGTATAAAAAGGAAGGGGGGGGAAGGGAACTGGGGGATTTTCATTATACTGGAATTTTTTAAAAGCCTGTGGAAGGTTTTGTGTGGATTTGAGGATGCAAGTGACGCTTGTGGGGGAGGGGGGAGCAATGCCCTGACTGGGGACAGCCCAAATTTTCTGCCTCCAGATGGCCCAGTCCTGACATACTCTCTGTTCCAGACTGAGGCAAAAAAGGGAATGTGGATTTTGTGTTGAATTCTGTCAGGAAGCAGGAATTAGCCCCATGTGCAAACAGGTGGTGAGACCAGCCAAATCCCTCATGTGGAAGCGGTCCATCCCACTCTTCAGTGCAGTCCCTTGACTTGCATGGCTGTTAGTCCAAATCCAGAAAAATTAACTTTTGTGGGTGTTGTGCCTAAATCTAACTGTTTTATAGATGGAAGTAGGATGCTTAAATAATTCAACCACAAGATAGCTGACACCGTGGTCTCCACTAACAAGATGAAGACATAATCAAAATACAGTAACTGTGTCTGCACTTTTGACAGCGATTACACTACATTGGTAATAGAATTTCTGAGGAGTTGTTGTTCTTATATGCCACTTTTCTCTCCCAGGAGTCACAAAGCAGCTTACATTCGCCTTCCCTTTCCTCTCCCCACAACAGACACCCTGTGAGGTGGGTGAGGCTGAGAGAGCCCTGATATCACTGCCCGGTCAGAACAGCTTTATCAGTGCCGTGGCGAGCCCAAGGTCACCAGCTGGCTGCATGTGGGGGAGTTCAGAATCGAACCCAGCTCACCAGATTAGAAGTCCACACTCCTAACCACTACACCAAGCTGGCTCTCTTAGAGTAGCAAATACTGATATGCATGCTAGGAGGTAATTATTCATCTGACCACTAAATGTGACTGTTTGCTCAGTATAACACTGAAAGTCTGTCATATTTATTGTATTTGCTTCATTCATACCACAGCTCTTTCCCCAATGGGGACCATGGGTGGCTTATATATTTCTCTCCTCCAATTTATCCTCACAGTAACCCTGTGAAATAGGTGAGACCAGACAGTGTGACCATCCACCATGCTTCCATGAAAAGTGGGGCTTTTGCATTTGATTCTTCCAGATGTCAGTCTAAAATTTTAACCATCCCATCACACTAGCACCGCGTTGACCTCTTCGTATTTACCTCCTAATAATGTATTACAATTTTCAGTGGGTTACCGTAACTAGAAAACAAAGAATGCCATATGATTTAACTATAGAATTACTTATGCATTCTCAATACAGTATTTCTGGATTGTACCATCCTTAATGTAAAAGCTTCCAGGGTGATCAAGAGCTGAAGAGCATATAATAAGGCTTATGCTAAGAACCATTCTAAAAATTGTCTTGTAATGCTGTCCTTTCCTCTGCTACATGATAGATGGCAGATTTCTGCCTCGATCTCAGCAGCTAAGCAAGGCTGCTCTGGTTAGTACTTAGACAGGAAAACACTAAGGATGTCTAGGGTTGCCAGACAGAGGCAAGCAATGGCAAATCCCCTCTGAGTGTTTCTTGCCTTGAGAACCCATGAGGAATCTCCACAAGTCAGCGGACATCTGCCCCAGGTCTCAACTACTCAGTACTTCCGTCAGTGTTATCAGGATCTGTTATTTTCTTCGATCTGTCCACTGCTCTGGCATCTAATATATTGTTGGTTGTTTGGAAGAAAAGTCTCCCAAAATCACACAGTATAGTTTGATAAAACATATCATTTTCTATATTTCCTCTATCATACTCCTTGCACACTCACATTTTCTGCTTCCACTGAATTTTTCTACCAGACTTGATATCTGCTCTCAGTCAAAAACCTCTGAGACAGATGCCTTCATGTCGTTTAAAAATCCCCCTAATTTTGCTGCCTATAAAATGATTACTTACTATGTGTTCAGTTACATACTTCTCAATGTGGTATCAGAATGTACTATGCAATTTGGGGTTGAAGTAACTCATCTCAGAGGCTCTTGTTAACACAAGGTTCTTGTGTCAGTGGAATGGAATTTTCCTCTCCCCTCTTGCTACAGATCTGATTTCCCCCTTCTACAATTCCTGAGGGTCTCCTATACCCTGGGAGCAGCATTTCAAGATCAGCCGCAGAGTGAAATGGGAGGGGTGAGAAAGGAAAGTTCCATGCCATGGATGTGAGCTTCCTCAATTATCAGGGAATCCAGTCTAGATCCAACCCACACTGGCTCAGGGGAGCAGTGAATGTCTGGTTACTTCTTTAGCTGAACAATTAGAAAATGTTTTGTCATACTGAAGCAAGACATCTATTTAAATATATATACCATTTTTATATAACCCTCCCTTACGGCTCAGGGCTGTTTACAGTGAATTTATAAAATATGGAGAATGCATTATAATTATGAACTTGCAACATTTCTGACATTTCAACCTTATAGCTGTAACTGTACAACCATTAACTGCATAACTGTGGCATGACTTTTCTGGATGTGCTGCTAGATTGCCCTGTGCTGTTTTCTGACTGGGCGCATTTTGGTGGTGGTAGGAAGGGCTTCCAGGGGCTCTAGCTAGTGTTTTCATTAGCCTCAAATGAAAGCCTGATTGGAAGAGCTCCATTTTGTAGTCCCTGCAGTACTGTTTTAGTTCTGGCAGGGCCCCGATTTCCTCTGGGAGCTCATTCCACCAGGTGGGGGCCAGGATGGAGAAAGCCTTCCTGGGGCCAGGGATCACCAGTTTGTTGCCGTTTGCAGTGTGTAATGCTCTCTTGGGGAATCAGGCAGCGAGGCAGTCCCACACACACACACATTAAAATGCTACTTGGTAGGGGGAGGAATGGGAGCAAAGGCAGCCTGGTATAGCCCAGTCTTGTCAGATCCACAGAGGAAGGTCATGGCAAACCACCTCTGCTTCTCACATACTTTGAATGCCCCGTGCTGGGGTTGACATAAGTTGATTATGACTTTGACAGCACTTTACACACTCAAAGGGAGGAACAGAAGGAACAGAATATGTATGCAGTGATAATCAGAGAAACAATACATAATGCTTATGTGGTGATAATAATAGTTGGATCCTATGAATGGGAAGCTTGGAATATTAGTTTACCTTCATAGTTTGACAGGCTGAGTGATAATACAGTTCGATTTTGTGCTGAAATACAGGGTCAAAATATGAGATAATCAAACAGCAGGCTCACTGCAAAAAGATGAACCAAGACTCAAACTCACTCCTTCAACTGAGCATGTGATTTTAGTTAAAAAACAAAACCTTGGCTTGTTATTTGAGGTAAACCATATTAATTTGATTCCAAAGTGAGTATCTCAACATTGAATAATTTTATGCCTTAGGGATAACCACGGTGCTGACCATGTCTACTATCATCACGGGTGTCAACGCCTCCATGCCTCGGGTTTCCTACATCAAAGCTGTGGACATTTACCTCTGGGTCAGTTTTGTGTTTGTCTTCCTCTCGGTGTTGGAGTACGCAGCAGTGAACTACCTGACTACAGTACAAGAACGTAAAGAACGGAAGCTGCGAGACAAGGTATACTGCATGTCAATTGATGCTCAGTGATGGAAATGCCCTAAATTAAGAAGAAAAACACTAACAGAAACTAAGCTTTAGAATTAAACATTCATACAAGAAAAATGATAAAACAGAATATGCACAGGATAGAAAGTAAAATGGTAGTCCATAATACAAGAGAGAATCAGTGGAAATCACTGCACCTCAAGTAAATTTAAGTGTCTTCAGAGTATGTAGCTGGATACAGGCATGTTTTAGACCAGTGGTCCCCAACCCGCAGGCTGCGGCTCGCTGCCGGACCGCGAAGGCCTTGGAGCCAGGCCGCGGCTCCTTCTTCCCTCCCCCCCCCAAGCGAGAAGCTCGCCAGGCTGCGAGCAAATCGGCCGCCAAAGCCAAAGCGGCTGATTAGCTCGTGGCCCGGCAAGCTTCTTGTTTCGGGAGGGGGGGAAGAGAAGCTTGCCAAGCCGCAAGCCAATCGGCCGCTTTGGCGGCCGATTAGCTGGCGGCCAGGAGGGGGAGCCGCGGCCGCTGCCAGCGCAAACACAGACTGCCGCGCACGCACATTTGTGCCCCTGCCGGACGCAAACACATGTGCGCAGCAGTCCGCGTACGTGCGTTTGCGCTCGGGCTGCCGCACGTGTGCGGGCCCCCGGGCCGCCCTCTCCCCCCACTCTGGAGCAGCGGTCCGCGGCAGCCAAAAGGCTGCGGACCGCTGTTTTAGACTACTGTGAGGAAATCACATTTGAACATTCTCCATTTTTTAAAATAAAGTTGTTTGCATGAAGACAGTGGTAAATTTAATATGAAGGAAGAATTAACAGATGGCATCTCATCATTTGTTGGAATGCTGTTGTCAAAAGCTACATTCATCATTATAATTATTGTAATAATTATTAATTACAAAATATAATTTATACTATAACTAATTTTATTAAAATTTCAACATTATGCTAATCATTAAGAGGTTTAAAGCATAATTAACAGTTGTCCAGTTCTTAACACCAGCTTTTTCCAGATGTTCCCACTGGGCATTTCTGATGGTGTTTCTGAAGGGCCCAATAGATGTTATCAGATCACTGGCCACAACCAAAAGAAGAGCTCAATTCAGACTGGTTCTCCCAGGCTGCCACCCACTATATCTTAGGAAAACCCCAAAGCAGGCTCTCAGATGACCATTGCAGTTCTGTAGATTCTTAAGGGAGTAGGTGGTCCTTCAGGTATACTGGTCCCAAACCACGTAGAGCTCTAAAGGTCAAGAACATCACCTTGAATTGTTTTTCAGAAACAAATCTGGATCCAGTTTAGATGGGCCAAGACTGGAATTACATGGTTCCCGCAATCCACCCCAATTTATTTTGTAGTCTATACACACTTTAACATGTACAGGTTGGATCCAGTAATGTATCAGTAAGGAGGCCAGGTATCCTTGATTCCTTTCCCTACAGTCCTTTTAAATGAAATCTGCAAAAGCTGATTTCCGGGTTACACATAGAGTAATAATAATAATAATAGATTGTGGGATATTGTGAAGGAGAAGGCAAAAATCACTCTTCCTGTCTCTTTAACTGGTGAAGTTTATCCACTCCAGTGTTTCCACCCAACCCTGCAGATCTCCTGATCTAAGCAGTCAGAGATTAAGATAACTCCTATGAGAAAAACTATTGTTTTCCTTTTTCTCTACAGCTTCCTTGCACTTGTGCTGTGCCTCAACCAAGGCAAATGATGATGGATGGCACTTACAGTGATGGGGAAGTGAATGAACTGGGACAGTATGTATCTGAAAATGGAGAGAAGCAAGACAGAATGATGGTCCAATTAGCACTTGGTACAGAAAGGAATTCAAACAGGAGGAAAAGTCAGAGATACAGCAGCATGAAGATCGACACTCATGCCATTGACAAATATTCTAGAATAATATTTCCTGGAGCATACATTTTATTTAATCTGATATACTGGTCTATTTTTTCATAATTAGCAAGGTTTTTTTTTCTTTAGCCAGTTTCTACGTGGTACTTGTGTTAATATATAAATCTAATGTCCACCAAGCACAATAAAATGTCAATAGACTACTATTCTATGCTTTGACAAAAAAAATCTGCTGCTCTTGTTGCATGAAAATTAAGCATGGCAGTATCCAATTCATTCCATGAACATTCCTGTGGAACTCTTGTGAAGATTCAACTTCACTGGCCCCCAAAACTGTAAGCAACTGTATTACAGTAAAGGGAGGAAAATGCTAAACCAGGCATGATTCAGTGTTTTAAAATACAAATGTCATAAAAAGTACAGAACTGTAATGAAATGCTATAAAAGCAAGGCATCTTTGGAGCTACTCTGATATGAACCAGCTGATTTTGGCATCTGTATTATTAAGAGCAAAACTGAATGGACCATATAAATATTTTGTTTTCATTTATAAATATATAGTGTTCTAATTTTTTTAATATTTGTGTAAATATTACAAATCCTAATGTTGTACACTTTCACTATATTAGTCTACATACAACAAAAGTCCTTGTTTAAACCTAATACAAGTCAACACTTTTTGCATGTAACTCCCTGTATTAATTACTGTCAGGGTTGCCAGCTCCAGATTGGGGGAAAACTAGAAACTTTGGGAATGGAGCCTACAGAGGGCAGGGCTTGGGGGAGGGACTTCAATCAATGAAGTATAATGTCATATGGTCCATATTCTAAGCAACCATTTTCTCAAGGGGAACTGATCTCTGTTGCCTGGAGTTGAGCTATAATTCCAGGGTAACATCAGTTACCACCTGGAGGCTGGCATCCCTAGTGGCATTGCATAATCACCATCTGAAAAAGTTAAATAACCCGGACACCTCATAAAACTAAGACATCCCTGAAGACTGCAGTGTAAAGTCTGCAGTTATCACCAAAATTAATACCTTACAGAAAGTTTCAAACTAAATTTGCAATTTAAATTGCCTTCCACCATTAGTGATGTCAGGAATTTTCCTAGCATTTGACACAATATTCACATTAAAACGGATTTTCAAGGAAGTAGGTATTAAGGATTAAAACATTATCTACTGTCACTACAGAACTTTCAAGTGGCTGGATTCAAAGATGGTGTTTTGCTGACATAATAGCATTTATGTTGACAGAGAGGAATTCATTTTTAAACATTTCCCCCTGCCATACTGGTCTTGAAGGTTCCTTGACACCTTAAGGGCAGAACTGGGAAGGATGGAATCAGAGGACTTCAGCAGGAAGGTCGGCAAGGGAATCCTGCTCCCCGAGTTTTACTCTGCTCATGGTGATCTGAATCCAGCCCTGACTAAGTTTGGAACAAATATCAGCAAACCATATGCTCTACTTATCTGTAGAGTCCTTTTCCCCTTCCCCCACACACCATTTTGATTGCTTTAAATAATTATTTTTATAGTTGGCTCCCCAGTTGGCTCATGGTGGGCAACAGGATTCATACCTTTAACTTTACATTGGTCAGTTCTTAAACGTTTTAACATTTAAATTAGATTACTTTAAATGATATTCATAAACCACCTTCTTAACCTTGTAAAGGAAGTTCAATTTTGTTGGGCAGGGTTTTGTTCTTTTTTAAAATTGTGTATTTCCTGTTTTTTGGTGGGTAGGGAGGCCAGTGTTTTCTCAGTGTTACTTTCCTGGCCTCAACCGTAGGCCTGGTTGAACAACTCGGTCTTGCAAGTCATCCAGAACAGTCCAAGGTCCAGGAGGGCCCTGATCTCTTCAGAGAGAGCATTCCACCAGAATGGAGGCAGGAATGAGAAGGCCCTGGCTCTGGTTGAGACCAGTTTTACTTCTTTGGGGCCAGGGATCCTGAGTGGTTGCTGTTTGCTGGATCTTAGAGGTCTTTGGGCGGTGTAGTAGAAGAGGTGGTCCCTTAAGTACAGAGGTCCCAGATCATTTAGGGCTTTAAAGGTTAGTAAGAGAACCTTGACCCTGATCCAGTCTCTAATCTGGAGCCAGTGCCATTGGGACAGCACTGTTATGATCTGGGGGTTGTCACCCCGAGCAGCTTAATCTAAAGAAAAAAGGTTACAACTGAAAACATGCAAGTGTAGTATGGACTCCTTAAGGGGGTTAAAAAACTGGTGTGAAGCTGCAATGATCAGTCTGCAGTTTTGCAGAAAAGGACTGGATATGGTATTAAGTGTGAAATTCAGTTTCCTGCGAGTACAGCATTTGGAATAGCATGTTTATGGCCCTTCTACAGCTGCCAAGATATACTGGAAAAATCTGTGATTTAGGCCTGCTGAAATCTCAAAGCTCTGGAGCAATTTTTTTCAATAATAAGAAAACAGGAGAGAGGGCTTAGTTGCCAAACAAACTCTCAGTGCCTGCCCACCCCTGAAGTGCAGAATTATGTTGATAAATTATTTCTATGTATCTATTCCATAATTTAAACAAGTTTGCAGAATTTATTAATCCAGCATGAACCTGACACAGTTCAATAACCAGGGGACAAGAGTTTTGAATTTATAATAAGTCTTCTCACTGTTCCAAGAATGCATTTTCTTCTTTTACATTGTAGTGATCCTTATTCTTCTTGCTTGGCTTGTCTGAAGTCTTCTCTTACTCCTTCCAGCAGGTCTGGTCTAAAGATAACATCTATTGCAGTCATTGCCAAAGCTTTAGCTGTACGCAAGGCATACTGTTGTGCTACTTTGGACCCTGAAGGAACACCAATGTTCAGATTAATAAAACTACCAAAATCTATGCCGAAGAACAATACAGTTTTTGCAATGTAATGGTGTGCATGCCAGTAGTTCTTATTTAGAACTGCAGGAATATGAGAAAACAAAAGTATCTACTGACCTGCAGCCTCTGTGAAGTGCTCAGTATGATTAGGAGCATTTGAACCAATATAAAAATAAGCATGAATTCCAGGAACAACAGAAGAGACGTTTCCAAAGTCTGTAGATCCTGGCCAGTTTAAAAGAAAAAAAAGGACCATTCGTCTTAAGTTGCAGTTTGCAATTTTTTATTAATGTAGAATACATAAACTAAAAGCATAAGGAAAACTTCATTTCATTTTAGTTTTGACCTACAGCATAGCTATGATGGTGAACAGAATTCACCATTAAAACTAGCTTAACAACTTCACTCATGTATCGTGTAGTACAACGAAGGTACTGCCTGGTAATTTCAAGAATTTTCAATACACTTATTAAAATATTAACTTGCTTCCAGGCAGCAAGTAATTTCACTTCTATGTACGCATCACAACTGTCCTTAAAGCTAGGAAAAAATCAACAAATGTTTGTATGAGCAAGCTTCTTACTTAAATGGCACAGCAGAAGTATAATATAGAACAAACTACATGAAAATAGCTCCCCAAGAAATTAAGCAGGTGGAAATGCCAAATTACCTGAAAATCTAGACAAGATAGTTTTGTCCGAAAATTCCATTCCAAGACTTTTTCCATTTTCCATGTAAGTTTGCTGCAGGCTTTTATTTGGAAGCACATTGCAATAATCTGGACACTTACTTTTAAACTCTATCTAGAAGATTAGAACACACAAATTAGACTAGGACTTCTCAATCCTTTTGAGCCTATGGTCATCGTTGGAATTCTGACACAAAATTGTTGCCATTGGAAGCAGGCCATAAAATGGCCACCATGGGAGGCAGACAAACACACACAAAGGAAGCCTAAGTGCAGGGGACTAGATGTAAACATTTTAAAAATGCAATAGGAAAGAGTAAGAGAAAATAAAACCAACACTACAGTGGTAGCTGCTACCAAAATGATGTTATTTTAATCTGCACAGTCCTGCCTCATTTACTTTCTAGAAATACCTGGCAAGCTCCAGGAAACCGGTCTATGGGTGCCATGGCACCCATGAACACAATGGGCATTTCTGAATTAGACTTTTAATAACATCCAGAACTACTTTACTACCTTAGTGAAATTTTAAGACTAAAAAAAAAATAATTAAACATGCCACCTGTCAAGAAACCTTTAATATCTTATACTGAAAAAATGCCTAAAGAACAATATGTTTATTCTATTACATCTTACTAGTCTTGGCGAATGGCTGAGAAAGTCTTACTCAGGCAAATAATTAACAGATCAACACTCATCCTTCTTAACTGAGGACCAACAGTATAAATTTTAGAAAAGACATCTGCAGTCTCTACAGGTGACCTGATCAAGTTGCTGTTTTAGTTATTTATATTTGACTTTTACACTAATAGAAACAGACTTTTTATATATATTTTTTTCCCCCAAAAAAAGGTAGAAACAAAATCGATACATATAATTTGCTCAGCCAATCTTCTATTGACGGTAGCTCCTGCATTTTCCATTTTCTTGCCAGAACTAGTCTTGCTACAATTACTTTGGCTGTAATACGAATGATTATAAATGCTGGCATTCAGCATTTATGACAAGCCATCCCATCTATATTTTCTGATCTTTTCTTTTTCATGGGCTAAATGAAAAGCTTCAGGCAAGTACCTCTTCATTTCAATTCTCTTTTGGAGAATGGGACTAAACTGTCAACAGTTCACACATTACTGTAGCTTGTAAAGTAGCGATCCCCAACCTGTGGGCTGCAGACCACATGTGATCCGTCGACTAATTAGAGGTGGGCCACGAAGGACGCCTTCTCCCCCCCCCCCCCCGGCCCTTTACTTCATCCCCCCCCCCAGCCCTTTACAACACACTACGGGTGTCATTGTCTCCCATCACTCCCAGATGGGACTATCTCGTTGCAGAGAAACAAGCTCAGGGTTCCCATTGATTTGTCATTTTCATGAGTTAAAATTTCCATGAAAATAAAATGTTCCTTATGTTCATTGTTGTGGCGTGTCTGTATCTTATTTTGAAGGGATGTTTAAACATTACCATAGCGATCAGAGAGCGTTAGGGCAGTGGTTGAGAGTAGAGGAGTAAACTACCCCCCTCCCACCGGGCCTCAGTAAAATTTTCAAGCGTTGAGTGGTCCCCGGTGATAAAAAGGTTGGGGACCACTGTTGTAAAGCATTATATACATTAACATATACATTAACAGGAGTAGTTAAGCAGACTGAAGGCTATTTGTATACAGTCTAACAAATATCCAATGGGACAAAGCCTCTTACTTTGCAACCCGTGGCCAGAGCTGCAGCTTTGAAGCAGCTTTCAGCTTTGTCTACCAAAATAGGTAGGTCCTTCAACAGAGGGGTGCGCACAAAAAATTCTAGCTCTGTGCATGACGGTATAATATTTGCTATCTCACCACCTTGTTTTATAACACCTGCAAAATAAGAGCAATTTTAACAGTGAAAAACAGATAATACCAAAAATGTTTTTTTTGCTTCGTTATAGCATCTTTAACATCTTTGCTTTCTCAAGGAGATTAAGATTTGTGAGGTTTTGTATTTCAAGATTCTCAATTTACAAGATTAAAATGTTATTTGAATTTAAGGACATTCCATATCCAGCATGTGAACAAACTGAGATTGTGCCATATGAATTTACTAGAGAACTGATCTGTCAGAGTGATCCAACTATGTTGATTAGGTGTGCAGTTCTATAGCACATTGATTTGTTTGGACGTCTTATTGCACTTAAGGAAATTATGTGGTTCTGATTAAATTAAGGAGCTATATAGCTCACCATGGACTCTCCAAGCTGGTTTCATCTGTTGCCTTAATACTGACAGACTGTTATATGCAAGAACTGCAGCATCTAAAGCATTTATTCCTTCCCAAGGATATGCAGCAGCATGAGAAGTTTTTCCGTAGTATTTCACAGTCATACTAGGAAATAAAAAAATCTCTATATATTCTAGATGTCAGAACATAATACAGAGTTTTGAAAACCACAAATTTAAATCACTTGGTACACATTCCAAGTACAAGAATATGAAAACCATTAAATTTAAAAGACTAAACTATTAACAGACTGATTAATTCATATTATTAGAAATATGTCAACCAATTCCTTCAAGATGTTTCATTGGCCATTGGAGCCATACATAAGCTACCAAGAAAGCAGCACTATGTATTATTGCTCTTCTTTCCAGGACTTCTTAGAATTGTGTGCAAAGTTGCATTCTTCCTACAGTTTTTAGAACTAGGTTAGACTGACCGACCAGGCCTACCTAAGGAAGCAACAGAACTGCAAACTTACTGATGACTTGCCAAGGCAGGCTTATAGGGCAGATCTTCTTGAAAAGGGTGAGCCATGAACACAACATCAAGGTTTTCAAAAGCACCAGCTTCAATCAACTTCACTTTGCCTCCTCCCCCTTCTTCTGCCGGAGTACCTAGAACAGTTACCTAGGAAGAAGAGATTTTTCAGTTCAAATTTTTTAAAAGTGCAGAAAACGAGAACAATGTGAACTTCCTAGATCAAATACCTTATCATTTATGCATTTTAAAGAGACCTACACTACAAAAGACAGTGGCAGACGCATGTTATTTGGTGTAATTTCCCCCAATCATATACAAAGCAGTATGCTTTGCATGAGGCTGCTGAACTGCCTACCACCCGCATTTATTTTACTTTGCTGCTTTCAATACCCACAGCCTAGCTAGGAGAGATGGACTGGAGGTGTGTGTAAATGAAACCTCATTCTTTCCCCTTGATATCTACAATGCATTCATTCCTTTTTTACCACCAAACTACACATGGCATTGGGGATCAATGTTCAGAGCCCCCAAAGTATGATTTAAATGTAGATTTCAGGGATACATAAAATAGAATGGGGGTGGGTGACATAAAAACAAAATTTAACATCACAATTTCATTGTAAATTGCCCTGAGCTGCAGGAGGGGGAGGGCTGTATGTATGTATAAAGAAGGAATAAAGGAAATATTTAATCAAACGCGGCCTGAAATAAAACTATCAACTGCTTCCTAAAGTCAGAAAGAGAAGGGGCCAGGCACACTGTTCCATAATCCTGGGGCTGCCACTGAAAATACCCTCAAACCAGCTTCTTTGAGGGAAATCTGGAGGGCCTCTCCTTCCCATCTTAATTTCCAGCCAGGAAAGTGGCACAGCACAGGCAATAGTAGGCATTAACTCTCCCACGTCCTCACAAAATTGGAAATGCCCCTCTATATATTTCCCCTCTCTCGTTCAGCCTCAAGGCAGATTACACAGCTGAACAACAGAGGGGAGGCAGGGGACACACAGCAACTTCCTTTGGAGGAAGGAAGGGGAAAGAGGAGGGGAGATATCGACCCCCTCTTCCTCTGAATCTTCTCTGAGGCAGGAATATTGGCACTGGGTGGGCAACACTCCACTTGGTATTGGAGGAAAACTGAACTCCTACGGTTTTGGCGTTCAGCCTTTTTGAAGGGGTGGGGTGGGGTGGGGTGGGCGGGTGCCCTGAATCCTTTCGCCGGGCGAATACAGGGCTCGTGCTTGGAACCAGCGGCTCGCCACTGTCACGCGTAGCCTCAAGAGACCCCCGTTCAGTCGCCACGATTCTGGCACCCTACGAGCAAGGAAGCCGGTCTCCTGGGCAGCTGCCTTAGGGCTCTTCACCTTGACGGCGGGGGCGCGGGGGGCATCGTCGGGGCGGCGTGCGGCGAGGCTCTCGAGGGCGCCCTTCAGGCCCAGCGCGGCGGCGGCGCCCACTTCGGCGATGAGGTTGTGGCCGCAGGCGTGGCCGATGCCGGGCAGGGCGTCGTACTCGCAGAGGAAGCCCAGGCGGAGGGGGGGCTCAGCGGCGGCGGCGGCGGAGGGGGGCCCGCCGGGCGCCCAGGCCCAGTCCGCGCGGAAGGCCGTCTCCAGCTTGTAGCGCGGCTGCACCGACCAGGCCGGCCGGCCGGCGAAAAAGCGCGTGAGGGCGCCGTGGGCCTGGCGCTCCTCGTAGGCCAGCTCCGGCCGGCTCCAGATCTCCCGGCTCAGCGCGCCCAGCGCCTCCGACGACGCCTCGATGCACTCGCCCGCCCGACGCTTCAGCTCCTCCAGGCGCAGCGCCATCCCACCCTGACGCCTCGGTTCGCTTCACTGAGGGAACTTCCCACCCGCCCGCGTCGCACGCTGGAGGTCCGCCGCTGCTGCCCCAGCCTGATCAGCGTTTAAATGGATTCAGATGGGCGCCTCACCAGGCAGTTCCCACCACCCTCTCCTAGGGGAACTCGGGAAACGTAGTTCTGTAGCCTGCCCTATTCATTTCCCGGCTATCCTTTTGAACGGGTGTCAGGACAACTAAGCCCATAAAGCATTGCGCTAAACCCTCACGTGACATGTTTTTGAAGGAGCGAGACAAGCTAAGGCAGCTGAAACATACACCGTTGAGTACAAATAAGCCCATGGTATACAATTACGCAAACTTCAGACACGCATAAAACCGTGCTGCAATGCCTATGCCAATCATTCGAGGGATAGATGTACTAGTCAATCGCAGCAAAACGAGTGGCTGCTTAATCCCAGAATATGTTTTCGAGGGCTAGAGCCCCCTTCTTCAGACATTATGACTTGGGGGAGGGGGGATATTCGGAGGTTTATGCCCCCAGCTTTCTGTTTATATTTTATATTATCCCAGACAAAGAGAGCCAATCCACCGCCCGTACATTAGATATTACAATAAAAGGGAAAAGAAAAGCCTGGTGTATTCCTATGGAAAAGATATGGCCTGAGGCCAGGTGGGGACCGAGTTTATGCATGTGTGCGTGGAAGTAATTGCACTCTTTGAGTTATTCCCCCAAATTGTTACTGTCGCCCCTTAAAACCTATTTAAATCAGTGGAGTTAGAAGGACGTAATTCTATGTAGGATTGCACTGCAAATCTTGTTTGGATTAAAATCTTATCTGAACAACATCATCAACAAAAACGTCTTATGCCCTTAAGCCAAGCGTCAGCCAAGGTTTCGTGAGACCCTGCAGTTTCTTGACTGCCCATGAAAGGTTTCCTGAAAGGGAGGGAATTAATTAATTTACCGGATGATATGACCATATATGGTCATTTGGACGCCCTCCCAAAATAGCCAATGGTGGGCCTGGAAAGGGTGGGAAGGGGAAGGGGGTGAGTGGGCACATAGTTATGCTTCCCAAGCTCATTCAACAGGATTGTGTCATTTCTGGTATTTCTGGAAGCCTGAAGAACGTTTCAGGAGTTTCTCAACAGTAAAAAAGTTTAGAAAGGCTGCCTTAAACCATAGTTGGATTTTCAGATTTTGTTCATTTGAACTTTTAAGAACATGAAAGCAGAGCTGTTTTTCTGCACAGTGGAATTCTGTAGTCTGTCTGTTTAAGGGTCGTTACTTAGAAAAGAAACAGACCTTCTTTACTGTAAGACATTTACTGTACACATTGAATCACACTGAATCAGACCTTTGCATCAATATTCAGTATTGTCTACTCAGACTGGTAGTAGCTTTCTCAAGCCTCAGCCAGAGAAATCTTTCACATCATTACACCCTGATAAATGTTTTTAACAAAACAAATGACATATTCTCTGTAATACGGATGGATTTAAGGCACAGGAACATTAAAAAGACTATTGGGTCAGATTAGAGGCCCATCTAGTCCAGCATACTGTTTTACAAATTAGCCAAACCAGTTACCCTCGAGGCCAAACAAACAGGTCATAGAGGCTGAGGCCCTTCCCTGCTGCTGCCTCCCAGAATTGGTACTCAGAGATTTGCAGCCTTCGGATGTTGAGGCTTCCTTCAACATCAGACTCCCATTTCTCCGAGAAACATTTATTTTATTTTCTTCATTTCTGTCCCACTTTTATCCCCAAATGGGAACCATTTTATCCTGTAAAGTAGGTTAGGTTGAGAGAGTGTAACTGACTTAAGGCTACCTTGTGAGCTTCCAGGGAAGCCTCGGGGATTTGAAGCTGGGTTTCCTAGTCTGAAAGTCTAACACCAAACTGGCTATTTATCAATTTCAATCTGCATCTGTGAACAGGGTTATCTCTGCTGAACCCAGGACATTTAATTTACATTCTGTGAAATTTAATAGGACTAATTTCCAAGTGAGATGTTTGGGATTGCGCTATAACCAAGGAAGAAATATTGTTCCAATGATTATTTATTGCTTGTATAAGGAATTTGCTATACTTAGTAATAGGATGCAGACTTCTATACTTAGTGCATATGGGAGCCTAGAATGAGTGGGAATTAGATTGGGAGGAATTCTGAAGACTTGGGCAGAAGTCCATGATGGGGACCCAGAAGCACTGCCTCCTTGCCACCACTCCCACCAGGGTCAACCAAGAGATGTTTTTGTCTAAATCTTGTTTGTATTGGCAAGCTTTGGTGAATTCAGTTGGAATCTTGAACAAACAGCAGTGGCTTGGCACTTTACTTTGTAGTCTACTGGAGCCTACTTTGTCATATTATGCTTGAAGTTTCCTCTTCCTGCAATTTTTACTGTTAGCAAGACTATTAGTAACAAGGGGGAGGCCAAGAACGAGTTGGACATCACCCCCCATAAAACCTCCCTGTCTACGTTTATCTTTCAGGAGCTAAAGGATCAATGTAATATTTCTTAAGACTCCTTCAAAGATAAAAAATTTTCCTTCCCCTTTTGCTGTTCATACAATTGTATTCCTTCTGGATTTCCCAAGGCTATTTTGAGGGTATTTGTATTTTTTCATAACTGAGAGGTCACATGAGTAGGCAGAGACCATTAAATATAATGAATAGTTTCTATTAATAGTTTGTGTTTTCATAGTCTTTTTATCAGCAGCACGAAGAAATATGGAGAGTAGAAATATTCCAAATAAATGAACTTCTAAAGAGCTTCCAGTAGTCTGATGAAAGCTGACAGCAGTTAACCTTTCACAATGTGGAATGTTGCTTATTTAATAAATTACTGCAAATTCCTTTCTTTGGCAGGCATCCTTGCCTGATTAAATGTTGCCTTCAGAACACCATCACAAGTATAATCCTAAAAGAGCATTATTTTCTCTGCCAGTTTCCTTTCTGTCCCCTAATGTTTCAGCTGTCCACTTCTGTGACACAAACTGAAGTACTGAAATACTTGGGCTTCATCAAAACAGATTTGCAACTTAACCCTATGCATCCTTATTTGAAAACATGTCTCCTAAATTAATGCTTAGCATTGCAGTCTTAAAGATTTACACTTCTAGTTTCTTCTACAGTATCAACCGATATTATTATACAGGTCTAAAATCAGTTAATATCATTTTTCATTTACAGATTCAGAGTTAACACTTCAATTGTCCTCTTGCATATGCATTTTATTTAATTCATACATTATCAGACATTGAAATTTCCATTTCTTTACAACATTGTGTTATTTGGACAAAAAACTCTATGGAGCCAAATTTATCACAGTTTTTTTTTTTACCAAATACCAGAGTGTCACTACAACATTCTCAAAGTCATGATGTTACTTCTGTGTTATGTGGACAGTGATGAAAAAACAACAGTGGAGCCACCCTCTTTTTCTGGATAAGTTCTCTCTACCAGCAGCTGATTGGTCGCTGGATAGTAGGGTCCATCCACCGGAGGTCTAGGAACCCTAATCTCCTGAGCACCTCACACCTTTTTGCAAAAAAACATCAACTCATTTTGTAGGACAATATACAAAGCTCTCAAAATCTGCTTCACAATGCAATTCCCAGATGATTCAGCAATAAACCTATCAGCACATCTACAGCTCTACTTCAAGCATGCAGCCCTTCACAACCATGACCTACAATCAGAACAATCCTCTGTATCCCCCTCCAGCCCATTCCCAGGCACCTTCAGATGCCTCCTTCTACCATAAGATTGAACTGTCCTTTCATAGCATGCATTCTAGGCTGCCATCAATGGAGTCTGGGATTCTAAGGTTGGACCAATCAGAAAACAACTGAAAATCCACCAATGAGCAGCCACAGTTCAAAGCTTTGGACAATAATTCCATTGTAGAGCCTACTGTAATGTTTCCCAGCCTGGAATTTGTTGGGTTACTTTCTTTCCTGTATTAGGTATGACTTCTTTGATTCTATGTTGAGTAATACAATTAAGGAAACTCTCTATTGGATGACTCTGATCCTGAAGACTTCAGGGGTGGAGCCAGGAGTGGGCATAGAAGGAGTGTAGACTGAGTGTGGCACTTCCAAGAAGGAGGAATTGCCCTAAGAGTAGCAATCTGAAGACAGACAAGGAATGACATTTAACAGGAAAGAAGGTGCTATCCTCAGTATCCTATTTGTCTTCTTGCTGCCCCCCTGCAGGGACTTTTTCTCTTCTTTGTACTGGACATTGCCTATTCCAACAGGTATTAAGCAGATAATTAAACTGGAATCAATAATATTTGTACCATTGGGCTCAATAATTAGATCATATCTCAAAAAGAAATATCTTACACAGAAATATTCAAGAGCAAGAATATGTATCATCATTTACGTTAGTATTGAATTCATAACAATTTCCCCCCCAGGATGTAGACATCTCAGTTTCCGGGAAATGAGGCACAGTCCTGAACCTGAACCAGGCCCATTAAGATATTAAATGTTTTAGAGATATATGTTTAAGAAATGCCATCAACAATCATGTGGATTGAAAAATATTTTTTTTCACTTTTTTCACTCATAAAAGTCAGAATCTCAGCCAAAGAAAGAGGACTTTTTAAGTGGAAATGAAAGATGTCATGAACTCCTTCACTGAGACAATTTGAGTGGATATTTCATTTCTGTATAAAGAAAATACTACATTTTCCTCTTTCTCTCATAACTGAAAGTGTGTGACTGGCCCAAGGTGTGACTGGCCCAAGGTCACATAGTATGCTTTGTGTGTGACTAAGGGGGGATTTGAACTCTGGCCTCCCTAATTTTAGATCAGTACTCTGACAGCTACACCACTCTGATACTGAATACTCGGTACAAATTTCCAAATACATCTCAGAAGCCAGATAATGGAAAATACTAGTGAATTACCTCATATCCCCTGCCAAAACAAACATCCAGATTTTTCATATAACCAAGACAGTGAATTGGCGTCGGGATGATAAAAGTCAGCTAAAGCCAAGTACTAATCAGCACACCTGCAGCTGGAATTACATAGCATATCAAACAGCAACCTTAGGGGGAAGAAGAGGCTTTGCTTGACAATCCCTCTGGAGTTATGCCGCTATGCCTAAGTGTACAATTTTCTTTTATTCTTTCAATTACTACAGTATCATTTTTAACTATGGGAACAGTAATCTAATACTAAATTGGCAGGTTATCATGGAGATGATCAACTTTTGATCAGGTCAGGTCACATACTTACATTCTTTCTCTACTCCTTTTACCTACAGATCTTGAACAATATCTACCCCAGCTTAGAATAAAAGGAAGCATTTGAGCCAGGTTATACTTATTTTATAAAGATATCTTGTCACATGCTGCCTGAACTCTCATGGCCTGAATAACAAATTTAGCTAAAAAGTGTATTTGTTTGACTAGGATCTATTAACATACTAGCAAAAAAGCCCATTGTGTACAAAAATACAACGGGCTCTAGACAGGAGTAACTCATGCCACTCTGCCCCTACCTCAGCCTGCAGGTGACCCTTCGCCTCCACCATCACTGTCTGGTCAGGATAGTGCCCAGAGTTTTCAGGACCTTCAAGGACCACCCCAGTGCATAGCAACCCTTAGAGAGGCCCACAGTTGCCAGCACAGACCTGGTTGGGCCAGGAGGAGGCATCTGCAGGGACTTCCTGGCCTCCCTGGACCCAGGTAGGCACTGCCAGGACCTACAGAGTACATGGTGGGGCTGTTCAGAGGCATCTCCAGATCTTTCCTGTCCCCTGGACCTGGGCAGGTACTGCCAAGGCCTGGCCAGGCAGTGGTGGGGCTATTTGCACCGGGGTGAGTGTTGGTTAAGCCTTTCTGGTGCTGCAGACCTGGACTGGCACCACCAAGGCACTGACCTCCCTGGGGCAGGCCCACAGCCCAACCTCTCCAGCTCTTCCTGTGGGTGTAAGCCACTCCAGGCAGGGCATCCTCTACCTGATTGGTCCTCTGTGGGATCAAAGGACAGACCACTTTCCATGGAAACCAGCAAGAAGAAAAAAAGAAAGTGGTGTGTAGGTGAAAAATAAATTTACTAATGATTTTCTATAACATTTCTTGTATCATTCAATAAACGTGTTCAAAAAGCAAGAGGACAAGTTGCTAAAGACAGAGAAGCCAACCACTTGCTCTCTAGATCCATGTCCATCATGGCTACCAAAATCATCAGATACAAAAGTAGTAGCCCCCCTCCGGGAGATAATCAACCTCTCCCTTTCTATAGGAGAATTCCCAGAGGGACTAAAAGAGGCAGTGGTTTGCCCGCTACTCAAAAAGCCTTCTCTGGACCCACAACAGCCATCCAACTACTGCCCCGTCTCGTGCTCAGCGTTTCTGGGGGAAAAGTTTGAAAAAGCTGTCATGGACCAACTGTCAGCATACTTGGAAGAAGCTTCAGTCCTAGACTCATCCCAGTCTGGTTTCCAGCCTGGCCACAGGGTAGAGACAGCGCTAGTTGTCCTGATGGATGACCTCCATTGCCAGCTGGACTGGGGCAGGTCAGTGCTGCTTATATTATTAGATTTCTCAGCAGTGTTTGACACAGTCGATCACGAGCTTTTAGCTCACCACCTTGCTGATGCTGGGATCAGAGGGACTGTCCTTCAGTGGCTGATCTCCTTTCTCTGGAATTGCAGGCAGAAGGTAGCATTAGGAGAGAGCTCATCAAACCATCACCAACTGGCTTGCAGAGTCCCCCAGGGGGCAGTTCTCTCTCCAATTCTATTTAACATCTTTATGTGTCCTCTTGCCCAACTGGCGCAGCAGTCTTGGCTGGGTTGTCAACAATATGCTGATGACACCCAGCTCTTCTTCCTGATGGATGGCCGCCCTCACTCTCCCCCAGAAACATTAGCCAGCTGCCTGGAAGCAGTGATGGGGTGGCTTAAGCAGAGTCATATGAAGCTTAACCCTTCAAAGATGGAGGTCTTGTGGCTGGACAGGAAAGGTCCAAGTGAGGAAGTGCAGCTACTCAACCTGGATGGAGTGCAGCTATCAGTGGCCCACTCTGCCAGGAACCTGGGAATGATTCTTGATACCTCCCTCTGCATGGAGGCTCAGATCACAACAGTAGCACGGCTGGCATTTTGCCACCTTCGCCAAGCCAAACTACTAGCGCCCTGCTTGTCCCTGGAACACCTAGCCACAGTGATCCATGCAACGGTCACCCCTAGGCTGGACTTCTGCAACTCGCTCTACACTGGCCTGCCCTTATCCTTGATCCCGAAACTACAACTGATCCAGAACGCAGCTGCCACGGTCCTCACAGCAACACCTCAGCGGTCCCACATCCAGAGCATCTTCCAGCAGCTGCGCTGGCTACCAGTCGAATTCTAGATCAGGCTTAAGGTTTTGTTTATCACCTTTAAGGCCACACATGATCTGGGCCCAGTATACCTCAAGGATTACCTTGCACTCTATCACCTCCAACCTCCTGGTAGTCCCTGGCCCCAGTTAAGCCTGCTTGATCTCAACCAGGGCCAGAGCTTTCTCCATTTTGGCCCCCACCTGGTGGAAAGAGCTCCCAGAGGAGACCAAGGCCCTGACAGAACTTGAACAGTTCTGCAGGATCCGCAGAATGGAGCTCTGCCAGGCATTTGGTTGAGGTTGACCTAAACCACTGCTTCCCATTGTTCCCCAAGCCTCCCTCCTACAACAAGCACTACAAATTCATCCAACCCACTGGGCTTCAGTATGAGTTGAAGATGCTCTTTGCATTTTCCACCATTCTTTAATGTTATATGTTAATGTTATTGTTATTGTTGTTGTTGTTAGGTGCGAAGTCGTGTCTGACCCATCGTGACCCCATGGACAATGATCCTACAGGCCTTCCTGTCCTCTACCATTCCCCGGAATCCATTTAAGTTTGCAAATGTTATTGTTATCACATTATTACTAGAAATTGAGTTATTTGTATCGTTACCTGTTTCATGTAAACTGCCCTGAGACTTTGGGGAGGGTGGTATATAAATTATGGTTGGATGCTTTGGCATCTGAAGTGGCCATTCACACCCGAAGCAGCCAGCGCAGTGACGCAGGGGAGAAGGGAGGCACAGGCACTGACGGGGGCACACATGCAGGTGCAGAACTCTGCACCTGCATGTGTGTGCCCATGCCTCTGCTCCCCCCTGTGGCGCTGGCCACTTGGGATGCCGAAGCACCCAATCCTAATATCTTTACTACAGGTTCCTCTAATATTTAGGAAAGGGCCATCCGGGCAGCGCTGACCGGGACTGGAATCCGCAGTCCGGCCTGGACTTTCGCTGCTCCAGTGGGCCAATCCAGTGGGCCTCTAGCCAGTGCACACAAGCTGCTAGCCCAGCCTCGCCGCCAGATGGTTCCTGGGTGGCAAGGAGGGCAGGCCTGCACTTTGAGCGGACCTGCTGAGGTCTGGCCAAACTCCAACTTCAAGACGAATG
Organism: Paroedura picta; assembly: GCF_049243985.1. Classification (NCBI taxonomy): domain Eukaryota; kingdom Metazoa; phylum Chordata; class Lepidosauria; order Squamata; family Gekkonidae; genus Paroedura; species Paroedura picta. The sequence continues at coordinate 135,341,086 of NC_135369.1, forward strand.
AGAGAGTCAAGCACCCTGGGGCAGGTCACTGAGAGGAGGTAGCCAATGGAAGCTGGGAGGAGTGCACGTCCATGCAGGAGGCGGTGCTGGCTGAGCCAGGACCACCCTGCTCTGAGGAAACTCACTAGTGAGCTAGTCATGGCACGCCCCCGAGGAGGCTGCGACAGCGTCTGGAGCTGCCTGCCGGCTGAGTCCCAGCGGGATTCTATGTGGCAGCGGATGGGACACCTTGAGGCCCCTGCAGGAACAGGTGTGGCAGCCAGTGCCCATGACTTGGACTGCCAGCATGAGCAGTGGCTACAGCGGCTGGGAAGACTCATAGTCTGAGTTTTAATTCACCACCTGCATGTCTCTCCTCAGGAGTCCCCTCGCCAAAGCCAGGCTGAATGTGAGTGCCGTCGACTCCAGCCTTCCCGCCCTGCCGCCCTGCTCCCTGCGCCACTTCCTGTCCCATCCAGCCGCCCAGGTACGTCGCCTACACCCCCTTTGCCTGCTCTCCCTCTTGGGGGCCGCTAGCGCCCATTGCATTTTTTCACGCAATGGGCTTTTTGGCTAGTAAATACAATAAAATGAATAAAATAAAAACTCTTCTTCCAAACTTGTTATATATACAAATAGCTGTAATTGCAAAAGTAGGTATGTAGGAAGCCAAAATAGGGTCTGGATTAAGGTTACCCGTTTTCAAGGTAAAGACCTTTTCTTCAGTGGCTATTCCCTAAAATATGAGATATATATATAAAAATTAATAACCTCATTATGACAAATTTATAAATCATACTTATAAAATATATAACATTACCCCTCCTCTCTTCTCATTTTATAAACATTATTTCTTCTTTATGATGGTAATCACCTGTAAAACAATACAAAATGTTCATATTGATCTTCCAGGGGGGACATAAGTGATGTCCCCGAGGGCCAATCAGAGAGGCAAAGCCAGTCAGGGTAGGGTGTCCCATGCCTGATTTGTCCTCCGGGGAATGAGTGATGTCTCCAAAGGCCAATCAGGTAGTGAGTGCCTTGTGTATACACATACGAGTTTAGTATGTGGAGTGAATGATGATAAACTAAAATGTCTGAGGGAAGTTAGTTTCACTGGGATATGATTGGCTTGATCTATTTCTCTCTAGCCTCCTTATAGTATCAGCACTCAAATAAAATATGCTTCAGTTAGGCCACATACTTTACTCAGTATTAAATGCATCATCATACTCAAAAGCAAATAAGCAGAACAGCTGGCTTGATGTTCTTCTCTCTCATCCACCAAAAGTTTCCTTTACTGTAAAAAGTTTGAGTTTTGTTCTTAGATTACTGAACTAACAGTTCTAGGTATGCCAGTTTAGAGCACCTTGAGATGAATATATGAAAGCATCAGAATACAACTGCCAAAGTGATCAGGACAATATGCCAGTAAGATACATTCAGTTGGGTAGCCATGTTGGTCTGAAGTAGCACAACAAAGTTTTGAGTCCAATGGCAGCTTTAAGACCAACAAAGCTTTATTCAAGGTGTGAGATTTCATGTGCATGCACACTTCTTCAGACAATGAAATTGAAGCCACCAGACTTGCAAGCTCTTGTGGGCACCAAGGTCCCCCTCACGGCCCCTCCCACCTGACTGGCTGCTACCTGTCCATCAAGCATGTTATTTGTATCTGTCTGGCTTATCTGCTACAGGACATGCTTGTAGAGGATATCTCACGGGTAGTGCTTTTTCTCCTTCTCTCCCTAATCACTTTAATAGCAATGAAGGAATACTGTACAAGGTTCAATGATTTTATTCTTACAGTCCATCAAGTACATACACACAGCATGCCATTAAAGCTGAATGTACAAAATAATGATACATGAGCAGATGCACACTAAGTGAATACAATATGCTTACCAAAGTTTCTTTACAGCAATAGATTGTATCATATCTCAAGTGTTTAAAATTGTTTTAAAATGGCACAACAGGTTGCTTCAGCCTCTGAGCATTCTCTTCCCCACCAATATCTGACCTAGGAATTATCACTGCAAAACAAACCCACAGAGAGGTCCTAAGAATAAGAAGTCTTGAAATATATTCATACGTGGTCAAGTAAATAAAGTTACTAAGTTTCGAATGATGTTCTATTAACATGGTTTTTACATTCTTAAAAACTGCAGACATAAAAAGCAATCGATATTTGGTGGCACAAAAAAGCAAGTACTACATTGCAATAGTTTCACAGCCTGACAATGAAGCCATAAATAATTTACCCAGAATTAAAGAACTATTAGGCATTTGCTTTTTTTCCAATAAAGTACTAAAAAAACAACTTGCTGCTCTCAATTCAGGTTACAACAAAATTTTAGAATCCAAATAGACGAACCCAGAATGCCATAAATGACACAGATAGCATAATCGGAAGCAGGCCTGACATGCTGGGGCAGAGAAACCAAAAAACTAGACCTGCACTCTCAATTTTTGTCATCAAGTCTTATATGACTTATGGCAACTCTATGTGGTTTTCAAGGGAAGAGACATTCAGAGGTGGTTTGCCATTGCCTGTGTGTCACAATCATGGCATTCATTGTGTTCTCCCATCCAAATACTGACCAGGGTCAACCCTGATTTGCTTCCAAGATTGGGCAAGCCTATGCTATCCAGGTCAGGGCTGATTGCTAATAGTACAGTAAATTAGAGGTAAATCAACCCCAACACACAAAGGATGGACAGGATATGTACATTCTGCAGTGTGTACACAAGTGGCATTTTAATATACTCTAGACTTGTGGCACATGTGTCAAGAAGTCTGAATATCATTGGTGCATAAACACTGCATGAAGAGGACAGGTAGAACTCTCAGGAGAAAAACAACATTGAAAGAAATCAGTAATTGCCCAATGCCACAATCAGTGCAATGTAACAACAAGGTATTTTAGGCCACTGTGGTGCCAAATGTTATGACCTAGTAAAATGCACATACTATTGAAACGAAACACTAAGCCTTCTTGACAAAGAAAGTGTATCTCCCAAGGATCACTTCAGATATTATCTCTGGCTCAATTTAAGAATGGCATAGCAGCTCTGTTCACAAGATACAGTGAATATACACACATTCCATGTGCAGTGTATGTTTGATTTTTTTAAAAATTACATTCAATATATGTACAACTAAACATGTGATTCAAACTGCATTTATCCAGGCACTGGTTCCTGGTTTGTAAAGTGAATGAATATTAGCTCTACCTGCACATACAGGAAATATGTGCATTCACTGTAGCATGCAAAGCAACTTGCCCTCTTTTCAGCTGAAGTTAGTGTAATCTTTGTGGCATATAGTTTTATTGTGTTACATTGTGCTGTACCAACAAGAAAGAAAAATGCTACTGTCATAAGCAAGTTTTCAGAGATCTTTCAAGTAAAGATCAAATGTACATATGAATCAAGTAAAATAAAAAATTGCCAGGAAAACTGAAAGAATCTATAACATTTTACAGCAGCTCACAATAAAGTCAGTATTCTCTCTTTGTATTTCAAAGCAGGGGAGCTATCATCCTACTGAGGTGAACTACCACAAATGAACACGTATTTTGCCTCCTAAGTATGTAACTGTTAAAAGTACTGATTTCATATTGACAAGCAAAAGATCAAAATAATGCCCCTAGCACTGCCCAGTGGGAGTCTACATAAATAGTTCACCATAAGTTCGAATGGAACCTAGAATTGGGCTGGGACACCTCTTAATGGTATTATCTTTGCTGCCTTGCAAGCCGTAAATATGCAGTACAAACATCTTGCAAACTGGACCTGGAACTCTTCCAAACAGTGTAATTAGACATATAGAATACATTCCATATACCGTGTGGCAACCTATCTATATGGCTAGATTGTCTGAGCAGAAAAACAAGAAAGCATCACAGTTCAATGAAGTACTTTATTCCCCTTTGGTATGAATGTAAGATACACTCAGAAGTGTAACTTAGGTAGAGGTTGGAAAATCTTGACAAGAGCTATAGAATACCCTGGTTCCACAGATGGGTAGTGATTTGAAAGGGGCTCCTATACTGCCCCATTGCTCCAGTATGATCCTGCTCCACAGCCTCCTCCCCTTATCTTAACCAATGAACAAGTATTACATGAATTGCATTTACCTAATTGATGAAGATTAAAACAGATCAAACACATATTTAAAATGTGTATTATTTAAAATGCACAGTAATTTTTGATAGTTGATGCTGTTTTAAAAAGTTGAACTTTGATGCATGTTTCTAAATACCGGCCTATAATTCACACAGGCATAATTAGGTATGATTTTTGTCCCCATGGTATTTAGGAAAACATCTATATATAGTATATTTAAAAGGTTACTCTTCTCCATTTTGTATGGCAGGGCTAAAACAAATATTCAACACTGAGGTAAATTTTAAAATTTTCCCCAATATTAATTTCTAGTACATTCAACATGCAAATATGAGGCTCAGTAATTTGTAGCTTAGAACAGCAGCTGCAAGTAATTTATAAAAATGCTGCTCTCTCTCATATATCATTCTGCATCAATCACAAATGTCTACAAGCATAAGCAGTTATTGCTGTTATGCTTTCTCAAATTGTCTTATAACTGACAAACTAAAAAGTCAGCAGAGGTTCATTGTCAACTTTCTTAGAATGTGGTCTTGAAGATAACATTTTATTTGACCAACTGATGTGAATGCAAGTTTTTTTACATTTACCAAGAAACTGAACAAGCAAATGTGAAGAACAGTATATTACCAAGAACACAAATTTGGAAGAGCAGAAAGTGAATGCTTTCTTGTAGAATAATTGTAGCACACATACAAAGGAATCTAAGGTGATAACCATATGTATCAAAAGCAGCAGCATATCAGATTTTTAATTTAGCAATGTAGATGAAGATACAGTCAATACAAAGATAAGCAACTAATGGCATGATTGCGAAGAATAATTCAAAACATGTAGATGGTCAGTGTTTGTAAATTGACCGATGTTCAAAATTCATGAAGATTACAAAAATCTTTAAGATAAGGATATCTCACAGTGGAGATAGGAAAACTCCTCTCATTCCTCAGTGAAGCCAACTGTGACAGACTACACTTTTAAAAGTTTAGAAGTGCTGTAAAAACAGCTGAAGGACTGTAAAGGGTGAATTTTTCACAGAAACAGTTGGGTGACAAGCTGTTCCAAGAGATCCTAATTGGTTAGCATCAGCTGAAGAAAGACTCCTGAACTGGATGCTGAGAATTCATTTTGAATTCAGTCTTGAGTGAGAGCTGTTTAACACAGACAGGAGAACTGGGAGAAAGTTGGCAAGGAAGTAGACAAATATTACCTTTCGGAGAAGGGATAAAGAAGTTTGCTAGCGGTTAGCTCTGAAGAAGGCAGAGATCCCTGGTCTAGTGTGGTAAGAAACTGCTTTTAGAAATCTTAAGAGTCAGTTAAAACTCAAGTTTGTCAGGGGTGTATCAAGAGAAGGGATGTGGGTATTGGCAACAGTGTAACATCTTTCTGGAAACTAAGAGAGAATACTAAAGAAAGTGTATTGGAATGCTTGGAAAACACTGGAACAAAAGTTTCTCAGCATAAAGATTTTAAATAACTGTAACGTGAGAGTTTAATGAGCCTGAAATATAAGAACTAAAATCTATGCATATACTTTTTTCCTCAGTTATTTATATTGAGTTACTTCAGAAATTTTCAACCTCATTTTACCTGAACTTTTGTTATTTTTGAATTTCAAAAAGCTTCAAGTGCCATTAAGTTGTTTAAGTTAGCGGGGGCTCCTGGTCCTCCCCTTAGGTTCCTGGGCTGAGCTAACAGCCAAAATATTATACCATGACAGGGTTGGACAGCCATAATTCTTAAGCAAAGAAGAAAACAGATAACTAGAGTGGCTCAGTCACAGAAGGGAAAGAAAAATAGAGGGAAAATCTTGTCTCTGAGGGAGGGAAATGGACGGGGGCTGTCATACCAGCATTCAAGATATACTTCATGTACACATGCACACAAACACAGCCATGTACACATTAGAGATAGATTCTTCAGCTTTCAATGTAGTGCAAATTCACCTGTGCTGGGGCAATATGAAAAAAGAAAACTTATTCTAGACTGGAAAGGGAACCAATACTTTCACCACAATCCAAAATTTTCATGTAGAGGCAAGAATTCAACTTTAGGCTACTGGATGTTCCTCCAGCCTGCAAGTTCCTCCATTTGGTGAGCCATTTAAGACAGATAGCAGAATACATGCCAGTCTCTTTGGTGAACTGCTTGCTAGGAAAAAAAATTAATTCAAATCTATACATTTCTGGACAGCTCTCACAGGTGATCTGTTTTGTACTTGGAAATGAAATTAAAAGCTTTTTAACTGCATCTTCACATTATCCACAGGGGATAAAAGAGGCTCAAAAGACAATGTCTGAATGAAAGAGGAACAGCTAACACAGATTACTGACAGGTAAAACCTGGCTACCTGCAAACTGCAAAGGTTGTTAACTTCTGGCCCAGATGTTGTTTGAGCATAAGCTCAGGTGTAGCAGGTCCGACTGTATCTTCTATGGAATTTAACGTAGCTTTTTGCACAGCGGTCTATCATACTGCAGTTAGCTCAGGCTCAATGTTCGCTGCTGTTTCTTGCAGCACTAGATACATTTGTTTGAGGAAGGGGAAGAAGTTGGTACTATCTAGATTACCTGATAGACAGCTTTTCTTCAGACATCTTCTAAACACAAAAAACATTGCTGGTAGTCTCATAGGGAGGCCAAACAGACAAAAATGATAGGTAATTCTATTATAAAAATGAATAAAACCTGACAGATATACTGGTGCTATTCCAGGATAGCACACACAAAACTTCTCTCCCTTGTACAATAAGAAAAACATGTGGAAAATTCAACACTCTCCAAAAAAACTTATACAATGGTCATAAGGATAGTTCTACCTATACAACAGCAACATACAGCTTTCTTATTTTTAACAATCTAGCTTGTATTGCATCTGAATTAAGGAAATGAATTGTTTTTCCATATACTGATCTATTAGTGCAGGACAAGACTATGCAGATAAACTTTTTCTGCCATAAGCTTACTGGAGTGCTTTTCTGATCATATAAATACAAAACACTCATCTTTAACTCTCACACATAACCACCTAATATTAATATGTAATGCATTCTGATGTAAGCAAGCACTCCAATGGTCTATTAAGCGTTTTGTGACAAACTGGGCTATGCAGGCTACCCTGTTTTATATACGTAGCACTGGATTCAATGGAATGTTTCTATGCATGGAAAGATTTCTGTCTATGGAGGGTAACTGTCTTGTCTGAACAGCCATTTTGGGTTGCAACAGGTGGCGAGCAAGTTGCATGCTGTGGACAAATCCTTCCACCCAAGAAAATGCTCTGCTGGAGTCAAGCTACTGGACTGGATCCTGCAATCAGAAGTGCCTAACACCACTACACCAACTGTGTTAGTAACTGTATAACTTGCGGCATTTTTCAAGCCCCGCCCCAATCAGGTTATTGCAATCAAAAGGGTGCTGCTGGAAGAAGATGGAAAAGATCTGTGATGTTATACTTGTAGTTTATCACAATAAAGAAACCTGATTCTTCTGTGTGTCACTTCTATGGGATATACAGGACACAGAAAGTGTAGATTGTATAGGAGCCCCACACAAACACACATGCACACACGTGAAATGTCAAGTGATTACAAGACAATTTTTTTTCTGAAAGACTATCAATAAGTAAATGTTGTATTTTCAAATTTTGAACTCTCAGTCTCAAATAGTGTGAGTATCTGGAAGCACAAACAAATTTCTGCCCTGAAAATCTGATCACTTCTTGAGTAATAGCCACATCGCCTTTGGCATTGCTGTCTTTAAAAAATCCTCTGTTAACACTCAGATGTATCAAGTACACTAGTTTTTCCTGATTGTTTGCATTTGGTTTTTTATGTATGTAGTAAGCTGAACATACAACATCTTTCATAGTTCCTTGATTAAGGCAGCATTTACTATGAACTTTTCAGCAATTCAAAAGATAACTTGCAAAAATCTGTGAAGCTAAGATATTCAGCACATTTTGATCACTGCAGATAAACCATCATGTAATTCTGTCTGCCAAATTAAGACAGTTACATGACACTAGACTACAGAAATATTGGAAGTACACCGAGGTCATTTAGTTGCGCCACTTAAAATGTCAGTATCTCTTCAGCTATTAAACATTCCCTAGAATTCAAGTAGAACAATGCAGGATATTCTATTGAGTATAAATTTGCAAAGTGCTGTTCCTCAACGTGAGGCACATGCAGCTCCAATACCAAGAAGAGAACCTTTTCCATTTTCAGGTGCATTCGAGTGACCTTCTTCATTCAGTTTTACTATTCTGAAATCTTCTCTAACTTTTTCTAACAGATCTGGCTTGAAAATAACATCCAACGCAGTCATCGCCAAAGCTTTAGATGTCCGCAAGGCGTAGAACTGTGCATCTTCTGAGCCTAGGATAAAAACCCACAACCAAATCAAAAATGGATAAAACTACTCCCATGAAGATGTGGCAAAAATCCCCAAACAACTATGTAGGAAGATGGTACCGTTTGTCAAACTTAAAGCTGACATTTAAAAAAAATAACTTTCTTTGTTAATGCATTCAGAACTGAAGTTCAGCTGTGTATTATCATTCGGTCAGATACAGCCCATAGGACCAAATAAGCATTTCAGTCAGTTACCATATTCAGCTTTTTTTAGTTACGAGTACTGTCTGCTCATAACTGGTAAGCTCATTTAAGAATCAAGTATTATTGTATAGCTGTTCTGCTGAAGAAATCTATAGAATAGTGAATTTCCTTTGTTCAAAAGTTCAGTTCAGGATGCTTTGGAATTAAGGATAGTTTATAACATCCAACTTTATTCCTGTAACTGGTAATTAAAGGTGCGATTTGGCACTTGTACTCAATAAGCAACCAGGGTGTAAAGTATACAAGAGATCATCTACATGTAATTTAGAAAAACTACAAGAATGTAGATAAGAGACATGAATTCTTCAAAACCAGGGCTTTTCTTGTGCCACTTAAAGCACTAAAAGTAAATCAAGAGTTCCCTGTGAATGGAGCACACATTTATGTCTAGATGCATTCACTGCTATAGTAACATGTCATAGAACAATGTCACATCAAATTGCTCAGGAGGGCATTTCTTATGAATGTAATAAGGCTATAGAATGACAGAATGATTCAGAAAGGCACTTTTATAAAGACAAAAGGACAGTCTGTTGTATGTATCCTGCTCTTGATGCAACACTTTCTACTTTTAAAGTCCAGTAGCACCTTTAAGACCCACAAACTCTTGCACTTGTAAGCTCAGGCCCTGAATAAATCTTTGTGGGTCTTAAAGGTGCTACTGGACTCTGATTCTATTGTGCTACTTCAGACCAACATGGCTACCCATTTGAAACTTTCTACTTTTGTGATACTTTCTGTATCATTTGACATATCAGGCTTGCTACTCCTTTGCACTTTTTCTACTTTTTGTAATCCTAGTCCTATTAGATCTCCCTTGCTATTTGACTGCATTGAGTCTTGAATCGCAGTGAGATAAGCAGACTGCAAAGAATAATTAAATACTGGTTGCATGATTAAGTCTTCTCACTTATCAAGAAGTTCATACGTATGACTCTCTCAAAAAAATCTCTCAAATTATTTAGATCATTATCTGAAGTGCCTCTATAACCAGCTTCTAGCCATTTCCTTTACCAAGATGTCAACAAATTCCAGTCTCCTGCTAGAAAGTGGCAAGAAGACTAGCTCGGATGTCAGAAACCCAGGTTCAAAAACTTTCACCAAGTAAATCTGCCCCACTAAACTACTTCACAGGGTTGTTGTGAGACTAAGGCATACTAACCTAAATATATTACCCAGGATTTTATTTTGTGTTCATGTGTTAGGATTGCACTGCAGAAACACTAAACTCCTTGAGGGACATGATCCACATTCAATATGGAAAAAGCACCTGCATATTTCTGAAGAAACACAGCTCACTTTTACTAACCTGCAGCAGCAGTGTACTGCTCAGTATGGTTCAGTGCATCTGAGCCAATGTAAAAATAGGGATGAATTCCAGGAACCACAAATGTAACATTTCCAAAATCAGTAGAACCTAAGAAGAGACAAAGCCTGTGAGCATTATGGAAACAAATGCCCTGAAGGAATTGCTAAAGTCACAAGTTATGCAGTTACTAACACAGTTTGGTGTAATGGTTAAAATAAGATCTGGGAGGTTTGAATCCCCACCCTGTCAGAAACCCGTGAAGTGACCTTGGGCCAGTCACACACACATACAGCCTACCACAAGTTGGTGTGAGGATAAAATAAAGAATGATGTAAGCCATATTAGGTCCTCACTGAAGAAAAATACAGGACATAAGCAAGTAAATACATTTTGCACTAATATAGTCAGATTCTGTACAAGAAAATTTATTGCTGGAATTGTGAAAGTTAAATACCATTATATTATATTTGTATTTCACATTATTCCATTCCATTTACAAATGAAAGTTTTGGAAAATTGAAAGAAAATAGTGATGTGCATGTCAGCAATAATAGCTACAAGTGAAGAGAAGAATCTACATTAGACAGTAACTCTATTGCCTAGCTATGGAATATAAAACAAGAGTCCATAATAAGAATGAAAAAAGAACATTTGTTCAAAACACAAAAGACAACATCAGGTTTAGCCTTTTTTAAAAAGAAAAAATGGGTGTAAAAAGCTAGTTACATGCATTTTGTGCAACCAACTTAATTCATTATAACTGTAAAACTGGGAGAAAAAAAGGCATAACTGAAATGTTTGGGGGTGAAAGTTATACTTTTAGGGCAGAGATGTGGAACACAAGTTATGACATTCTATTTAGTGGCTTAGGTTGAACTAAATGCTATCATAAAGAATTGGACTTCAGGCTGCTACAGGCCCAATCTACTAAAAGAAGAACTGGTTTTTATACTCTGCTTTTCACAGCCTGAAAGAGTGTCAAAGCGGCTTACAATTGCATTCCCTTCCCCTCCTCCTGAAGTAGGTGAGGCTGAGGGAGCTGACAGGACTGCTTAGTCAGAATATCACTATCAGGGCTGTGACAAGCCCAAGATCACCCAGCTGGCTACATGTGGAGGAGCGGGGAATCAATCCCCGCTCACCAGGTTAGAAGCCGCCACTCTTAACCACTACATTAAGTTGGCTATCAATTACACAAAGTTGGCTCTCATTACTGTCTGGCCCTCATTTCAACTGGACTGCTCTCAATTCAAGGGCTTCCCATATCCCTCTAGCATAGCTGGAGACTGTTATGAATCATATTACAGTCTCTCACTGTCACAGTCTTGTCCCTCCCCTTTCTAAATCTCTACTTTTAGCTGCCTATGTGTATGCAGCTCTTACTTTATTCTCTTTTGTTGATGCTCAGGAATGTGGGAAGCAGGGTTACATGGAATTTGTTATATTTACTATCATATGGAAAACAAAACAAAACCCTTACTGGGAAAGAAAAAGAATCTTAATATTAAAAGACTAGTAATCAAGCCCGCTGTACGTAAAATACAGCGGGCGCTAGGAATGGGAGCCCCCGGCAGTCGCGCTCTGCACGACTGCCGGGGGCTCCCTTGGGCAGCGGCCTGACGCAGCGAGAGGTGCTTCGCGCCTCTCACCGCGTCAGGCCGTGGGCAAAGGAGCAACTGCGAGCCGCGCACAGTGCGGCTTGCAGTTGCTCCGATTGGTCCCTCCAGTAGTCTGTCCAGAGGAAGGGGCCAATCGGCACCCTTCCTCATCACGGACACATCCCGCCTCCCAAGCCCTTATTCTTTTATTAGGTTTTTTTAAAATATAAAAGTTCAAATTTCAACTATCAAAGTATCATATTTGATCCATGAAACTTTCTTCGGCAAAATCTGACTTTACCTTTACTGATCAATAAATTATGTGAAAGGGGGGAAAAACACATTAAAGTAGTGAAGCTAATCTTAAAGTGCGAACATGCAAGAGTTCCAATATTACCTGACAGCCCATTCAAGTTATCATCCAAGATGAATTCCATGCCAAGCTTCTTCCCATTGTCTTTGTAGGCTTTTTCCAGACTCTTGTTAGGAAGCACATTGTAATAATCATTTGCTCCACCTTGTAGTTCCACCTAGACAAGAAAACCACACATGATTTTCCAGAGAAGTGTCTAATGCACTATTTATTAAAGTGTTTAGTAAACAATTAAGGCTATTTTACATGTTGCATCCTACTTTTAGTACTTTAAGACATTTCTACCCTGTACCTTTAACTAAAAATTCAGAAACCACCTCACAATAGCTAAACAATGAATCACATATTTATCTGTTTACTGCCCCATGCTCAACCACAGGCGTTAAAAAAGTCAATATAAAATGAAAGCAGTCTTTTAGTCTTTATCCTAACCTTAAACACATATTTGGCGGCAAACTCCACTGAAGATAAGGAGTCTTCATTCAAAGCAACTGCCTAGGATTGTATAGTAATATTTTAGATATATTTTGCGGCAGGAACAATTTTTGTTGATCTGTGCAACGCTAAACACTAGGTACACTAGTGGAATAAACCACACCCCTTTTGCTTCTTCTTTATGATAACTCCCCCCTCCCTCCAGAAATCTACTGAAGCAGGTTACATACTAGCAAGAATGTTTGTTTTTGGTAAGATAGAAACAAAGCTTGTTGCTGACACTTCGGGCTGATCTTTTAAATATGGATTTAATTTCCACTTATCTACAAGTTAAGACAGATCTACCAAAAGATATAAACTTAGATCAGGATTTCTTAGCCAGGGTTTCATGAAATAATTTTGTATACATTTTTTAAATGTGTTAAACCAGGGGTAGTCAAACTGTGGATGGAGGGGCTCATGGGAATTGTAGTCCATGGACATCTGGAGGGCCGTAGTTTGACTACCCCTGTGTTAAACATTTATCAGGTGATATGACCATATATGGTCATGTCAATCCTCCCACCCCTCCCAAATGGGCCTGGAAGGGATAGGAAGGAGAGGGGCCCCAAGTGGACATATATACATTTATGCTTCCCCACTGTATTCTGCATGATCGTGCCACTTCTGAGGTTTCTCAAAGCCTGAAGAATGTTTCAAGGGTTGCCCAATGGTACAAAAGTTGAAAAAGGCTGCCTTACATAATAAAGCAAATGTTCAAAATATGCTATATAGATATATGAATTCCACATGATAAATTTGAGCAGTTCAGAACAATGCAAAAAGAGAATCTGTGATGAGCTGCAAGTGAGGAAGATCTTCCTTTCCCATATGTGAACCAGCATGTAAGTAAACAGACCAAGTACAATGGAGAGGTGTATGAGGAGCAAGCTTTCAAGGTGTCTACAAACTGAGAATATTCTTTTTATTCTCGTCTCCCCTAAAGCTAACGAAGTAGAGTTTGCAACGTTTACATCAATGCAGATAGCCTTTTACAGAGCATTTGCTTTAATGGGGGGATTTTTGCATAGAGAAGGGCAGAAAAAAAACAGACAGAAAATAAAAAAGTTATGAGAATTTGACTGAGGCAGAAATGTAAAGCCGCACCTTCAGTCTGTTCAGCATGCTGATCCAGCTGTAGTTCCTTCTCAAACTAGGCCTCCTGGGGCTTGGGTTAGGGGAAGATGACTGCTTATTGACCTAGCTATGAAGCCAGCTGTGCTGCTGCTTTTGGTATAGGATAGATTTCTGGACAAGGTATCTCTAGAAGGCCTCTCTACAGCATCTCTATAGCATGAGTGGTTTTCATCAGCAAAATTACTTTCCATGGTTAAGATCCAGGCTGTGATGAAGAGATGGCCTCCACAGTGAGGCAGTCCAACAACCAACAAAATGATTTCTTTCTCCTGATGCTACCTGGTCTATATGGCAGTGGAATGGCTATATGAGCCTCACAGCAACCCACCCCAACACAATTTGTCCACTGGCAGATGGATTTGCACTGAGCACAACTTTCAACAGAACCCTGCTCAAACTTTAAGAACCTTACTTCACATCCTGTGGCCAGAGCAGCAGCTTTAAAACAGTTCTCTGCTTTTTCTGTCAGGAGTGAGAGTTCTCTTAATGAAGGGGCTCGCAGGTAAAATTCTAATTCAGCATAAGAAGGGATGATATTAGGCTTCACACCTCCATTCTTTATTATACCTACAAGGAGAAGAACCAGGTTAGTGAACTTAGAGAACTGCATAGGAAGCATCCTGAGATTTCTGGCAAGGCAGCTAAACTGAAACACATATTCGTTTATTTATTTGGCTCTGACTCCTTTCTGCTTTCCAACAAAACAATATGAGTAAAGCATTTTTTCACGTAGGAAAAAGTGCTGTGCCTTGAACATTTACTTCAAGGTTTAAAAAGACAAAGTTTGACCTGTTTCCATATTCCTCCATTATTATCTGTTTGCTCTTCAGGTTAAAAAACATTGCTTGGGGTTAGTAAACTTTTATGTCAGAGTGCCAGAAAACAAGCAATGTTTACCTGCAGTGATATTGATATGTGAGCAAACAAAGGATGGAAGATGATTGGCACTGGCCAGGTACAATTCATCCGTTGTATAGCAGCTTTTTTTTTTTTGGCGCATTGGAGCAAGAGACTAGTATAACACTGCTTTAGAAATGTCAGTATAAAACGTTTGCTGTCAATGGGAGATTAATGTTGAAAGATGCATTCTGAGCAAAGTCCTTGTAGGGCATAAGGGTTTCAGTGGGAAAATTTACACTCAAAGTTTCACTCAAAACTATCACATTACACATTATAATTTTAAACAATTGCTAACAGCCATGAAGGGATGCCCCACAGAATCCTACTAGCTTCTAGCCTGCCCCTCCATCTTCCCAACTGTGACCTGATGCTGTCCCAACCCAAGGGCACTTTGATTTGGGCTGGAGCAAGGGAGCTACTATATCAATTAACACAGCCTACCATCCTGCTAGTTGTCATGTTTGCCAGGGGTTGCCTTCCCCTGATGTAGTAGGTACTAGGTGATTAAGTGAGCTGTAAGCAGGAACAGAGAAGTTGGAAATATTTAGGCTCTTTATTGTAACAAAAAACAAGGCATAAAAACTGTCAATCACATTGTCCCTCTTGCTTGAAGATTCCACATTTCATTAAACCCAGAAAATTTAAAGTGTGCTTAAAAATGTGCCACAGTATTTCTGCTTAACCAACTTACATATCAGTTCAACAGTATATAACAGTACAATACTTGCAACCCATGAGCTGACCAAGAAAAAAGGATAATTAGGTATGAAAATATTTCAAAATCTTTGGAGAACCAGGATTAAATTATATGCCCACTGTTTGTAGGAATGGGGAAAATCAAGGTTTTAAAATCCTATTTTTTTTAAAATTGAGCCTTCGGGGAGGGCGGTATAAAAATATGAATAAATAAATAAATAAATTCTGAAGAATACATCATTAACAGCAACCCCAACCATTTACCATTAGCATACTTTTCATTTTGAAACATAAACAGAATTTTGATAGAGAAAGCCTACATAAAAGTCTGGTCACTAAGTGAAATACCACAATCAAACATTACAAATATTTAATGTCTATTCAGTGGGGAAAAAAGGTTCCATAGCAAAAACTAATACTGAATGTACCATATCTGTGCTGAATTACTATTGGTAAAAAATAGCTTACGGAAAACCTTCCAGTTGCTAGAATGTTTTCAGAAAAGGTAGAGGTTGCCTTACACCTCCCTAATGATGTTTTAAAGCTGAGAACTATTCTGAGAGTAGAGATGGGTTTTTTGTATCACCATTAACAAAAATTTCTGACAGCACAACACAAAGACTATGTTAAACCTACAATATTTCAGATATCAAAGTTAATTCATCAGGTATTCCTGTAAAAACAAAAATCAGGAACAAAGTATTGTTACCTGGCATAGCAGTTCATATCGGATGAAAACCGCACCTTAAATTGAATAAGAAATAGCAGTCTTTGTAGAGCGGAAGAACTTCGGATCTGTCCAGCACACCCATATAACTATGTCTGTGAAAATGTTCTGTAAAATGCTTTTACAGAAAGACTGCAGCCCTCCAGACTGTTATCCTTCTTTCCTTAATGCATACATGAAAACACTACATCTTCTCTCTTTTCCCCAAATGCAATCTGGCCTTTCCTGTGATATCAATTCTGTCCATAAAACTGATATATTTCCCTTTCTTGGGAACTTATCTGAATCACTGGGGGGGAGGGTCAAATGAGAGTGAAGGGTTATGGCATATTTCCACCTTAAACTTTCCCAATGAATAGTTTTTGTTTGACTGACAATGCTTAATCATTCCCTTATGGACAAACTCTACAAAGAGGACCAAAAAGGCATCTTTGTTCCATGATAACATAGGTTAATACAAGTTGTTCTAGCATTTAAACTTCTATTAAATAGGTTATCACTAAAACTGATGCTTTCATTAATCTTGTCAGACATTATTTGGTAACACTGAGTTGTCTATATCACAAATCAGTTCCCAAACCTTGCCCGACTTCTAAGAGCTACTGCAGTATATGTAATAGAAAAGGGACAGGCAGCAAATTAAAAAGCCATTTCACCCTTTATGAAACATCTTTCTAGCCATTCTGGATCAAGATAAGTGTTTCTAGCAAAGAAGGCGTTCAGTGGATAGCTGGGAGACTCCCTCTATCTGGAGCAGCAATGGGATGTTGACTCTCAAGAGAGGGAGGCAAAACAGGAACTGTAAAGATGATCTTACAGAAATTCAGAAATGCTCCCAGAATGTGGGATAATCCATCACAGCCTCTGATCTGCATCTCTGATTTCCATTAAGATGTTAGACAAGCTCCTATAAACAGAGATTACCTTGAGTGATAACACATTAAAACGAAAGAGGTGGCCATGTTTGCACCTCAATCTAGCCATGATGAAGCCCACACATGCATGTGACTTCTGAAATGCATTCACCATGTGTTCTATCGATCAGTCAATCAAGAGTACTAAAGAGTATTTCAGCAGCAAACTAGTTATGCTGTACAGTTGTTGGGGAAATCTGTCAAGACAATGGGAAGATTGGATGGCAAGTGCTATATTTTGTGAAACTGTCCTAAGAACGTACCATTACTCAGAAAATCCATAGGGCCAGGTATACAATCTCAATTACTTTTATTTACCCACAATTTAAAAATATTTGTAACACTCACTGACTTAAATGCAGGTAAGCACTGTTTGGCGTATTAATGCCTGCATTATTTCAATACTTCAAAAAGCCTGCAACCTCATGTGCATGGATCAGAGCATGTGCCTTTTCCTGGAACCAAAATTCATGGAAAAGCATTTCCCCAGGAATCTGCTATTACACTTAAATGGCATCAAGGTCCAGACTACACAGTCCATGAAAAAAAACCATGACATCCTAATATTAACTTTTTTCTGACCAATCGTGTTTCAACCCACACATTATATTTTTATGACATAAATTAACTCAAATATTTTTGCTTCAGAATTGGTTCATTTAAACCAAACAACTACTTTATTGTGGAGTTGCAATTTAATCACACTTTTCCAATAATTATTAACTTTAGTGAAATTAACATAGAACTGCATCTGTTAAAACGCCATTCTGGTATTTACAGTTGAAAAAGAAGAGTGGATTTTATATACTACTTTTTACTACCAAGAGTGTCAAACCTGCTTACTATTGCCTTCCCTTCCTCTCTACACAACAGAAACTTGCGAGGTAGGTGGGGCTGAGACAGCTGAGACAGAATTGCTGTGAGAACAGCTCTAATAGGATTGTGACTAGCTCAACATCATCCAGCTGGCTGTATGTGGAGTGGATAATCAAACCAGGTTCACTACATCAGAGGCCACCACTCTTAACCACTACATGAAGCCGGCCCTTAAAAAAGTTAATGCTTTCTTGATTGGTTAATGGAGGCTGAACTCTATTCGTTTTCTTATTGATAAAAAAGCACAAAGGTGGTCTCAACTGTCCACACTGCAACCCGAACCCACATGGTTTTGGTGACCCAGGCAACCCATTCCTACACAGCTCCTTTTGGAAATCAAAGCAGGCCCCTCCATGATCCTATGCAATTGAGGGATACAGTAGTGATAAGGTAAAGGTAAAGGTATCCCTGTGCAAGCACTGGGTCATATCTGACCCCTGGGGTGACGTCCTCTAGCATTTTCTTGGCAGACTCAATACGGGGTGGTTTGCCAGTGCCTTCCCCAGTCATTACTGTTTACCCCACAGCAAGCTGGGTACTCATTTTACCGACCTCGGAAGGATGGAAGGCTAAGACAACCTTGAGCCGGCTGCTGGGATTGAACTCACAGCCTCATGGGCAAAGCTTTCAGATGGTTGCCTTACCACTCTGTGCCACAAGAGGCTCTACAGTAGTGATAGGAGTCTACAAATATATGTGCTTGTCACATGAAATGTGGAGCTTGTGTTAAATCAATTAAATATCAAACTCATGGGAGCCTTAACATTTTATTTGCATTAATAACAAGAACTCAAACTGAAGCTATACATACCAGAATTTGGCACAGAGGAAGTATCTACTATTAGAAGTACCTCTAAAGCAGGGATCCATAATGCAGTGTCCATGGGTGCAATGGCACCCACCAACACCTTTCCCTGGTACCCACCACGTGTTTTTATAGAAAGCAGATGGGCAAGGACGTGGGGCTTTTGCCCAGAAGGGTTTCCAATTTGCTGTGCAGATTAAAAGGCATCTTGTTAAACAGTGATTCTACTTGAAATGGTGAAATATTACTATTAACATTAGACATAATCTCACTTCTTGACATTCTGTAGTTTGCTTTATCACCTATAGCATCCATTCTGTGATTGGTTCCACTGCCTGCAGCAGCAATTCTGTAGCTACACCTGCTACTTTATTTCCTTATTTCAAAGCTGCCCTCAAGTGTACAAACATTTGGGATCCCTGCTCTAAAGTGTGCAAAATGGGTTGGCTAAAGTGAGCTGGATTAACCATTAAAGTGCAGAAAAATATAAGTCCTTATTTGAAGGTGGTGGGTGGAGTGAGTATTCAGCAGTACACATATATATTGTAAGCAACTAATAGTAATTCATATCAATCTTAACATTAACTACTACTTACATGAACACTCAATTGAGAAGTCTAACTCATTTCTACGATTTTATGAGAATAAATTAAGAAAACATGTAGCACTTACAAATTTATACTAACTCACAATGCATTTGTCAAAAAAAAAACACACATGATCATTCATTTGTATTTTAATGTTAACATGCCAGATACAATATATTTGCTTAAACAGTATCTGAAGAATAATATGCTGGACATAAGATTTAATGAAGGTCTCACCATGAACTCTCCAGGTTGGTTTCATTTGCTGTCTTAAAAGTGACAGATTGTTGTATGCAAGAACAGCAGCATCTAATGCATTTACTCCTTCCCAAGGGTAAGCAGCAGCATGAGAAGCTTTTCCATAGTATTTCACAGTCACACTAGGAAATAAAAGCCATCACTGTTTTTAAACACTTTTTTGAAGTAAAAAGATCCCTTTGGATTCATTCAATGAATTCAGTTTTAATGGCATTAACTGTGCATGCTGTGATTACCACATACAGATAAACTACTTGTGGAGCACTCAGAATGATTTTGAGGGTGGGAAGCATTTGATATAGAGCTTGCATACTCAAAGATGACTACTGTTACTACAAAGCCTGACATTTCCATAGGCCAGCAGCCAGGATATATACAATTTTAAAAAGCATTTAAACTCTTTGTTAATAATCAGCTGTATTAGTGACTGATCTTTTCTTTCACTACTGGACTAGATAATCTGTAATCAAACAACTGAAAGAAAAAGAAAGAATTGTCATATTGAATCTACATTCATTAAAATTTTCTGATATCTTCTCCATTTGCCTCCTTCCATAATAAAAGACACGCTGTCCTCATCAATCTGTTCTACAGAAATTTTAATTGACAAATGTAATCCTTATGAATAGAATGTGTCTTCATAATGGGCTCCTGTGCTGAAAGAGAAACCCAGTGGGGAGAGGAGTTCCATGCATGAAGAGGACTCTGAAAACAGAACCAATTAATGTACCCAGACAACAACCTTTACACAAAATAACTAGGCCCTTCTTAAAAATGAAATTTGGATAATTGCTGAAATATTTTCAACTACATTTCCTCACTTTAGAAAGATCTAAACTGCAAACTTCAGCAATGAACTGTTATGCAGGAAACACACGAGGCACTTTTAATGACAATTTAAATAAACTTACCTGAGTATTCATAAACAAGAGCTAACAATTATCTTAATATGTAATCTTAAAGCAATACTTAAGTTATGAGAATACAAGTTATGAGAATAAAATGCTTAAAAGCAAATTAAATTCAGGCAGCCCAAGAAATTAGGAACATCTGGAGTATAAAAATAGAACTGAACACTATAACTCTGGCCCACAGAAAAACCTTTGTTATTGTTATCAGCCATTTAGTCGTGTCCAACTCTTGGAAATCACATGGCACAGCCGCTGCCACAATCCTTGATCCTGCACCGCCTCCTTCAGCCATGCAATGTTCTGAGTAAAGGTTAGTAAATGTACTGCTCCCTTACATATCCTTTCTCAAGGTAAAAGGTCTTTTGCACTGTTGTTATTCTTTAAGATTCCTGGAACTTACTGAAAATGTGTATGAGATGACTAGCTTTGATTTAGAATAAGGAGGATCATTCATTAAAAACAACTTAATGATTCAGCATGGATTTCGCAAGAACATGTCAGACCAACCTTATCTCTCTCTCTCTCTCTCTCTCTCTCTCTCTTTCTCTCTCTCTTTTAGAAATTGACTACCTTGCTGGATCAGGGGAACGCTGTGGATATAGTTTATCTGGATTTCAGTAAAGCTTTTGGTAAGGTTCCACATGATATTCTTGTCGACAAGTTGGTAAAATGCAGTATAGATCCTAATTCTGTCAGGTGGATTGATAACTGGTTGACAGATCAAACCCAAAGGATGATTGTTAATGGTTTAACATCCTCCTGGAGAAGACTGACTAGTGGAGTGCCTCAGGGATCCATTTTGGGGCCTGTGTTGTTCAACATATTTATAAATGATTTGGATGAGGGATTAGAGGGGGTACTTCTCTGCATACGATACTAAATTGGGTGAAACTCAAATACTTTGGCCACTTCATGAAGGACTCCCTGGAGAAGAGCCTAATGCTGGGAGCAACTGAGGACAAAAGAAGAAGGAGACAGAGAATGAGGTGGCTGGATGGAGTCCCTGAAGAAGTCAGTGCGAGCTTAAATGGACTCCGGGGAACGGTAGAGAAAAGGAAGGCCTAGAGCAGGGGTAGTCAAACTGCGGCCCTCCAGATGTCCATGGACTACAATTCCCAGGAGCCCCTGCCAGCGAATCCTGGCAGGGGGCTTCTGGGAATTGTAGTCCATGGACATCTGGAGGGCCGCAGTTTGACTACCCCTGGCCTAGAGGATCATTGTCCCTGGGGTCGTGTGGGTTGGACACTACTTTGCACCTAACAACAACTAAACTGGGAGGGGTAGCAAACGCAACAGAAGACAATCAGAATACAGGATGATCTTGATAGGCTTGAGAAGTGGGCTAAAATGAATAAAATGAAATTCAATAGGGACAAATGTAATGTTCTGCCTTAGGTGGGAAAAACCATATACACCAGTATAGGATGAGGGAGACTTATCTTGGCAATATACGTGCGAAAAGGATTTAGCAGTCTTAGTAGACCAGCCATTGAACATGAGTGACTCAGTGGCTAAAAAGGCAAATAGGATTTTGGGCTGTATCAAATGGAGTATTGTTCCAGATCATGGGAGGTGATGATACCGCTTTACTCTGCTCTGGTTTGGCCTCACTTGTAGTACTGTGTTCAGTTTTGGGCACCACAGTTGAAGAGGGATGTAGACAAACTGGAGCATGTCCAGAGGAGGGCAACAAAGATGGTGAGGGATTTGGAGACTAAGACATATGAGGAAAGGTTGGGAGAGCTTGGTCTGTTTAGCCTGGAGAGGAGACGACTGAGAGGGGATATGATAACCATCTTCAAGTATTTAAAGGGCTGCCATGTAGAGCAGCGGTCCCCAACCTTCTAGTAGTCGGGGACCGCCTCCGAGGGTTGGAGAGAGCCGGCGGCCCGGCCGCCGCCCGCAAACACGCAGTTGTCGTGCATGCACGTTTCGCCACTAGATGGCGCTAACGCGCATGCGCAGGGCTGCCACGTGTGTGTGTTTTCGCCAACAGGGCGCGCAAACACGCACGCGCGGCAGTTCCGCATGTGCACGTTTGCGTCGCTGGCGTGCTGGCGGCCGTGCCTGCTTCTTCCCCCCCTCTCGCTGCGGGGGGGGGAGGAAGGCACGGACGCTGGCGGCCCTGTACCATGGCCTTTGCGGCACGGTACTGGGCCGCAGACCAGGGGTTGAGGACCCCTGATGTAGAGGATGAAGCAGAGTTGTTCTCTTGCCCTGGAGGGACAGACCAGAACAAATGGGATTAAATTAATTTAAAAGAAATTCCGTCTAAACATCCGGAAGAAGTTCCTGACAGTTAAAGCGGTTTCTCAGTGGAACAGGCTTCCTCAGGAGGTGCTGGGTCCTCCATCTTTGGAAATTTTTCAACAGAGCCTGGATAGCCATCTCACAAAGAGGCTGATTCTGTAAAGGGGGTTGCAGGTTACAGTGGATGAGCGATAGGGTTGTGAGTGTCCTGCATAATGCAGGGGGTTAGACTAGATGACCCAAGAGATCCTTTCCAACTCTCTCATTCTAACTATTCTGCCACTCTTCAAACCTCTAACTTTGGAAGCAGTTGTGATTGGAGAAACCAAAATGAGGCTTCCATGAATCCAACATCAGGGGCAGTCTTCTTCTGCGTTTTTCAAATTGTAAGATGAAGGTGTACCAGAGGGCCATAATTAGTATGCCTTATTTTTACACAAAAACTGTTCAACAAGTATAAACTTAATAAGTGTTGGGATTGTGCCAGTGGATAAATGTTCTTTTTCTGTGAAATATAAGATAAAGTCTTCAGATCTCTTGGAGGTGAATACATGCACATGTCAATTGATTAATAATATTTTTTCATGCTCAATATTTGCTCGTCAATGGTGTCATAAAAATGCATCAAAACACAAATATATTAAGTTTTTTACTCTGCAGTTTCCAAAGTATAAATCTAAAATATGTATTATTTAGCAATGCTTCCATCTCATTTATCTCATAACCCTTATCAGACTGCAAACAAGGTTACAACTGTGGTATTATAGCGGAGTTCACAGTGCTAAATATGCAATAAGATGTTGATACAATTAGGGATTTACAAAATTTACAAACTGCCTAAACCATGTCACAACCAATATACCATGGAAATTATAGTTAAAAGGTTGAGGCCAATGATAATCTTCAATCTAAAGACAGCAACTTCAAAAGTGAAATATGAAGCTTAACAAACTAAGATTACAAAGAAGCAGTGTACAACTTTTCCCACAGCTTCCCACAGCTTTCATCCAATTGCTCTCCTACATCTAGCAGTCAGCACAATCTTTACAGATTGCATTTAGTATAAGTAACCCCAAATTACACTAGGTGCCATCTGTAGAGAAACATCCATGCAGACAAACTCACCCAGTTCTTATAAGTATCTTACCAGGCAACAAAGTTCACTGTCAAGAACAGCTGTAAAATTAATGCATTCAACAGTAACAGATGACAGTTTCTCTCAAGTGATTCATAGTTGTGACTACTGCTCAGCTGACGAGTGCCTATTTTCTCATTGTGATGCAGAAATTCCATCAAAGCAAAGATGTCCCTGTGGAGTTGCCCCACCCATAACGCCCCCTCATTCACCTCCAAGGAGGATCCTACTTGTCGACCAGACTGTCAAATGAGAATGCAGAAGCCTCTGAATGGAGATCTTCTCTAAGCATATTTCAGGACACTCCAAGCCTTGAACTGGGGATCCTACAGAGTCTTGCGCTCCACCATCTCCAGCTGGCTGCGGATCCCTGGCCCCAGAGAAGCGCATCGGACCTCAACAAGGGCCAGAGCCTTCTCGGTCCTGGCCGCCACCTGGTAGAACGAGCTCCCTGAGGAGATCAGAGCCCTGCCTGAACTTCCACTGTTCCACAGGGCCTGCAAGAGGGAGCTCTTCCACCAGGCATTTGCTTGAGGCCGACCGACTCAGAACACCTGCTGTTCCCCCCAGACGCTTGCCCATGACTCTCCCAAAGTTACTAATTGTTATTATATTATAATTGTGGTTTTGTAATCTTTTGATGTTTTTTGTAAGTTGTTTTGATGTTATAGTCTGCATAATGTTTCATGTAAGTTATAATGTTCTGTTTAAACCGCCCAGAGCTGCAAAGAAATGGGCAGTATAGAAATCTAAATAAATAAAAATAAAATAAATACTCCTATTGCCAGGATCAAAATGCCAATATTAATTGAGCCTTATACCCTGAAACTGAGCCTAGGCAAATTTTATCTAGATTCAGGAGTTAATTCCAAAAACAAGTCAGCCCAACACTGTCTGCCTAGACACCTGATGCTACAGCTCCTGCCCTTGCCTTCTTGCTCTCTCAGCCACCGAAGATCAAATAAATGGTAGGTGCATACATAGCCGCCCCCAGCCTTTCCATAAGCACTCTCCCTCAAGCTAGGCACCAGGAGACATTACTTAAATGCCTGGGCAGAAAAGCTAGTCATACAGTTTATACTATTCAGAAAAGACAGTAATACAGTTTTCTGTAACATAAGCTTTATGCTGTGGGATTCAATATTGCTGCTGAACACAGCAACATCAACTCAGCTGTCCTAAAATTTAATTCCGACTGAAGCAAGTAATTATTTGCAGAAGAATACGAAAGATGTCCTGCTTCTTGTATTATTAAACATGCCTAAGAAACTTACTTCTAAGAGTTCTCACAGAAATCACAAACACTTTGGGCTTCCAAGAAAAGATCCAGCATTGCCTCAAGCATCAATGGCTACTTCCCAGTCAGCAAGCAAGGCACAGCTATTTTAAATCAAGTGTAAAAAAGTGAATGAGAAATTAATTTTCTACCCACTGTCTGACCAGGTGCAGTGGTGGAAAAGCTAATACTGCAACAAGACTGAACCTTGATAACGAAAATTTGTGAGAAGAAAAATACTGCTGGTCAGAAGCTGAGATTTTCTCAAAGAAAAGCAAGAATTTTAGTTTAAAAGACACCTTGGCATACAGAGGCACTCTACCTCCCTCATCCCAGATTGCACAATTGCTGCTGTAAAATCACAGAACTAAGCACCAGGTGTATTATTACATAAATGAAAGGTTCTGCCAATTAGGATAACTCAATGATATGTCTATATATATGTGTGTGTGTGTGTGTGTGTGTGTGTGTGTGTAACAAAGATTTATTCAAGGCGTGAGCTTTCGAGTGCAAGCACTCTTCGTCAGACTAAGAACTGACTATCATAACGGTAGGAATATATAAGCAAAAGTTAATCCTGTTACATTAGTAAACTGTGTCACAGCATCCAAACACTGGTTTGGCAGAGAGTTATCATGTGGCTGTGTTTGAATCTAACCTTATGAGATGTGAGAAAGACACAAAATTAGTAGAAGACCAACTAATGTTATTAATTCCCTGGTATAAGACCAACTAATGTTATTAGAACATGCTGTTTTTTGTTATAAACTACACGGATGCTTCCTCATTTACACTTAATACTTCAGCCAGAATATACAGATCACTGACAATGCTAGAATATAAAGGCCTGAGGTCAGAAACTAGAAATTCCAGGGCCAAATCTAGCCTTTGCGAGACATCACCTGGCTTGCTTCAGTTGCCAACCTGGAAATGAAAAAGACATAAACAATATGGCATTTGTGACAGTTAACACTGCTGCTGGGTCACATTATGCGATGCAGAATGGAATCCTGGCAGGACTTCCTTCAGTTGCTTCTCCATGTGGCCCTTCAGCTAATCTACTTATTATAAATAGGCTGCAGATCTCCAATTCAACTCAAAACAAAGGACAGTTTTTGCTGGCTGCTCTATGAAACACCACATGCATTGATGGTACAAAAGAACACCAAAGAGAATTATTTTTAAGCTGCTCTCAAAGGTTAAAAATAATAAACTATCAAAAAGGGAAAGTTGTAGTTCAGACTCTGTTTACTCACTCATGTTCTGCTACATCAGGCAAATAGGCTGCATCTTCTTGGGAGGGGTGAGCCATAAAAACAATATCTAGATCATCAAAAGCTCCAGCTTTGATCAAGTCTATTTTGCCTCCGCCATCTTCCTCGGCAGGAGTACCCAGCACTGTGATCTGAAAGCAAAGGTAATAAGCGGTTAGGGTCACAAAAACAGAGTGCCTAGGGAACAGCCACAAGGGAATCCATTTATTCAGTGAGGAATGGAGGACAAAAAAACATCAGAAGAGACCTGCAAGATCAGTCCAATAGTCCATCAAGTCCAGGATTCTTTCTCACACAGTGCCAGCCAGTTCCCCTGAAGGGCAACAACAAAACATAGAGGCTGCGGCCTTGCCCTGATGTTGCCTCCTGGCTCTGGGATTCAGAGGGCTAGTGCCTCTGAATGTGGAGGTTCCCACAGTCACCACAGCTAGGAGCCCTTGATAGACCCAAAGCCGGAGGAAGCACCAAAACAGTCCGGCAGTGTAATGGTGAGAAAAAAGCAAGATAAGCAAGCGGCCTCCCCCCCCCTTCTCTCACCTTGACGGCGGGGGCGCGGGGGGCGTCGTCGGGGCGGCGTGCGGCGAGGCTCTCGAGGGCGCCCTTCAGGCCCAGCGCGGCGGCGGCGCCCACTTCGGCGATGAGGTTGTGGCCGCAGGCGTGGCCGATGCCGGGCAGGGCGTCGTACTCGCAGAGGAAGCCCAGGCGGAGGGGGGGCTCAGCGGCGGCGGCGGCGGAGGGGGGCCCGCCGGGCGCCCAGGCCCAGTCCGCGCGGAAGGCCGTCTCCAGCTTGTAGCGCGGCTGCACCGACCAGGCCGGCCGGCCGGCGAAAAAGCGCGTGAGGGCGCCGTGGGCCTGGCGCTCCTCGTAGGCCAGCTCCGGCCGGCTCCAGATCTCCCGGCTCAGCGCGCCCAGCGCCTCCGACGACGCCTCGATGCACTCGCCCGCCCGACGCTTCAGCTCCTCCAGGCGCAGCGCCAAAGCGGGCGCGTCGGGCGCGTCAGTCGGCCTCATCGG
This sequence comes from Paroedura picta, assembly GCF_049243985.1. Lineage (NCBI taxonomy): Eukaryota > Metazoa > Chordata > Lepidosauria > Squamata > Gekkonidae > Paroedura > Paroedura picta. The sequence goes on from NC_135369.1 coordinate 135,368,322, forward strand.
AGACGCCCAGCCGAGGAGCAGGAACAATCTTAGGGAAGGGGCGCGAGGGGCGACCCTCCGTCTGCTTCGCTGGCGGCTGTGACCACGCACGAGCCGCTGCTCAAGTCACAACCGGCAACGGTCTGAAACCCGCGCCGTCCGGAAGCATTATATACCTGCGGTGAGCTGTCCGAGCCGGGACTTTTCATCCTGAAGCTTGCCGGGAAAAAGAGTCCTTTTACCTTAGCGCACTCTAAACACACTTCCAAGGAAAACCACCGAGACCAGACGCCACCGCGCTAGTCTCCGGCCTCCGAAGAAATGTAACTGAATACGCGCTGCTTGTGTCTCATGCCTAAGCATTAAGGAAACGAAGTAGGTGAGCTCTGACCGTAGTTCCTTGATACTAAAATGGGACATTTGTATGGCAAAAACGGGGCGGGGATTAAATAGTCTATTCATAAAAGCAAGATGATAAGAACAACTTTATAAACATATTGAGTTTACCATTATTCTTGGGCCTGCAAATACATTAATAGTTTCAATCCTGGCCTTCTCTGCAGGCCACGAGAACTCAGCTAGGGGAAAGGGGTTTTAACAATGTCTTTAATAACAAAAGCACTTTCTTAAAGCAGCCCCTAAAAGGAAATTATAAAGTAGAATGTCTTCACTAGTTATTGGGCCCATTAAAGGTAAAGGTAAAGGTATCCCCTGTGCAAGCACGGAGTCATGTCTGACCCTTGGGGTGACGCCCTCTAGCGTTTTCATGGCAGACTCAATATGGGGTGGTTTGCCAGTGCCTTCCCCAGTCATGACCGTTTACCCCCCAGCAAGCTGGGTACTCATTTTACCGACCTCGGAAGGATGGAAGGCTGAGTCAACCTTGAGCCGGCTGCTGGGATTGAACTCCCAGCCTTATGGGCAGAGCTTTCAGACGGCTGCCTTACCACTCTGCGCCACAAGAGGCTCTTTGCGCCACAAGAGGCTCTTTGCGCCACAAGAGGCCCATTACATATCTGCAAATACCTTCTGCACCCGATGCCCAAATTCTGACTTAAATAGAAATCAAACATAAATAAAAATGTCATGGGCCTTATTTGCATACAGGCAAAAATAAAAACTAATGCTACAGCAAATATATACCTTTTATTTAAAAGGGAACAAAACTGACTTTTATTGAAATGAGGGGACATCTGGGAAATGTGAAGAAATGGTACTGTCCCCATCAAAAGGGGACATTTGGTTGGCATAACTCCATGAGTTTCTTATCATAAAGGCTGGAATGAAGATGAGTGTGCCAAAGCAAAACTTAAGATCTGGATGCCAATTTCTCCTCTTCTCACTAGTCATATGATCATAAGCAACTAGAGCAACATTCCAGTGGGTATCCATGTTGGTCTGAAGCAGCACAATAAAACAAAATCAGAGTACAAAGGCACCTTTAAGACCAACAAAGATTTATTAAAGGCATGAAGTTGAGGAAGATTGCTTGCACTTGAAAGCTCACACCTTGAATAAATCTTAGTTGGTCTTAAAGATGCCACTGGATTCTGATTTTGTTTTAATGGACTAGAGCATCTGAGCTGGGACCCTCAGTGCCCCCCACAGTTTGCAGAACACATATTTCCACCAGTTCCCCACTGCCTCTGCAGCTTTTCACCAGGCTGTTCTTCAGGGTTCACTCTCTCTTCCTGTGGCTGAACAGGAAGAATTAGATATAGGAGAGCCCCTCAATTCTTGATTAAGTTAATTTTTTAAATATTGCGCTCCCAGAGAAATTAAGTCAAGAGAAAACAAGAGGGGGTAAAAAACACTTCACACCTTTATCCTCGTGATTCTCTGAAAAAAACAACAACCACCCGGAGATACTTGTACACTTCAGGGTTTAAATAACAGAAACAACTCTTGCAACAGTCTGATCAGGTTTACTTTCCTGGTAGCAAGTGTATTTTTATCAAGTGTGTAGTGTCAAATATCTGCATTTTTTTGTGTTGGGGGTGTGGGAAATTCTACAGTTTTCCATTGGTCTGCGAGTACCACCATCTGTTGGAGTCATAAGAGTCCACAGATCAAGTTTAATACTACTCTCACATGTCTCATTATGTATTTAGTGAGCATGGCTCAATCGGTTCATAACAAAAAGGTTTAGGGGATGTGTTTTAAAACAGAAAAAATCACTAATGTTCTCAAATAAAATAGATATGAAAAATATTGGACTATAGGCAGTTCTTGATTGAAACAGCCAATTAACCATGTTTTACAAGTTTCCATAAAATGGTGTCCAGTCCAAAGCCTGGGTTTTGTACAATAAGTTCCTGGGATTGCCCCCAGGAGCCCCATAAGCTTTCCTTACTAAGAACTGAAGAATAAGTTACTTGATGGTTACAGCTACACTCCAAAATAAGCTTTGAAACACATAAACTTATACTTCCCTCGACTCAGGAAACACTGCCCTGTAAGGTGTGCCTGATCCTGGTTATTGTACAATGTGGCCCCCTGACTCCATATGGCAATTTGCAAAATAATATTGACTCCATATGGCAATTTGCAAAATAATATTGAGCACTGCCATTCGGTATGGCCTGTAAAGGGAAGAAGGACTGGGAGAGGGAGGAAGAGAGGACAACCAGAAGTTTCTGTTACAGCTGGTATACTGCCAATGTTGGCATGATAACAGCATAACTAGTGGGTATGTTGCTTTCTTGGCAGCGAAGAAGAAATGCTAAAGAAGACCCAGGTTCAAGGACCTGAGAGCATAGGTGAGGTCCATAGCAATACAGATAATATCCAGCAATCACAAATGTGCTGACAATATCCTTATGTTGTCCATATATGGAAGTGATCCACCAAAATATGACAGTGCATACCACGTTCCTGGAACCTCTGCAGATGGAGACTCAAATCCCCTGCTGCACCACATACTCTTTTGACAGACAGAAGTTTCTGTTGCAGCTACTCCAACAAGACAAAAAGGTCAAGAATATTTGACCAGCTGTTGAAAAGGATGGGTGATAGTCAACTGGAAATGTCACTGTAGTCTCCATTTTCCTCCCAAAATTCTTCCCCTTTCTGCACCATGTAAACTTAAATAGGTGGGAACACTGTTAACAGTCGCTGAGGGTGAAAGGGTTGATGAACCAATGCAAAGTAGGTACATGTTGCTGACGTAGAGCAGGATGGGTAACAACATTCCCAACAACCAAAGTTAAGGCATGGGATCTTTGATTACCTATATTGTCCTTGTATCAGTTGGAGGAGGAAACCATTCTGATTGTTGTATATTTTGAGGTGGAATGAGTGACCTGCTGGAACAAGTTGCTGGCTTAGATAGGTGCCCTTTTGGAACCGTCAAAGTTCCAAAGAGATTGGAAAATGGCACTCTTCCACCAGGCATATGGTTGAGGCCAAGGATAACACTTACCATTGAGATCTGAGTAAAATTCTGATCCATCTATCCCCAGGTTTTAGTGACGGAACATGTTATTTTTTGTTTTGTTTCATCTTGTTTTAATTGACTGTTTTAAATGTATATGGTATATTTCTTATGTCTGAAGTTTTAACTGTTGTGAATGCTGGTAGAGAGAGGTGGCCTAGAAATAGAAATATAATAATGATAATGATGAATATGTTTTGAGTATATCAGTGTTGAGCAGCGGTTAAGTGGAAGAGCGTCCAATTGAAAGTTCCAGGTTCAATACCTGGTATGTCCAGGTAAAAGAACCAGGCAGCAGGTGATGTAAAAGACCTCTACCTGAGACCCTGGAGAGCCATAGGCCCCTTATGCACGGGCCATAATGCCCGCATTGGTGGCAGCAGCGCTTCGGGAAAAATCACCGATAACACTCGCTGCCGCCGCCAGTGTGGGCGCCTCCCGGCCCAGGGCTACGGAAGCAAATGCGAGATCTTCCATAGCTTCCTGGGTAAGCCGGGGCTGCGGCGGGCCAGTGCTGTGCATAATTGCAAGCGTCAGGCCTGTCGGCCTGTTCAGCCCCAACGTTACGGTGTCCCTGTAGGGACACTGCACACCCCTGCGGGCTCCGTGGAGCCCCAGAGCTGGCAGGGGTGACCCCCTGCCCCCACTTGTGCATGCGGAGGGGGCCTGGGCCCCCCCACTCCCCCCGGGACATCCAAACCTCCTCCCCCACCGCTCCGGCTTACCTCCTGGCCCCGGCGTTCTGCGTGCGCGCTACGCCAGGGCACCCAGCATGCCCTGCCCCCATGCATACATGGGAAAAGGCGGGGCATCCTGCTCTGCCGCAACAGCACGGCAGCAGCATACAGTAGCTGCCGCCATGCATAAAAGGCCATTGCCAGTCTAAGTAGACAGCAGTGGTCTGATTAAGCATAAGGCAACTTCATGTGTATAATGTTTGTTACCATTTGTTTCTGTTTGTGTCAAATGCCCTCCCTGATCTCCATCATCAATGTTGCTATAAGCCAGAAAGGTGTGCCTTATCATCTGTTGTTCTCATGGGGGTTTATATTTTATTTATTTAGTTAGCTAGCTCATTTATACCCCTCCTTATTCCCTAATGGGGACCTAAAGTAGTTGACATTCTCCTCCTCTTGACCTAACCATGAGGTAGGTTAATCTGTGAATGTGTAACTACCCAGGGACACCCAGCAAGATTCGATTAGAGTAGGAATGCAAGCCTAGCCCTGACACTAGTGTTAGATATGATATGACTGGTTGCAGACTTGGAATGCTATCCTAAACCATCACCCACTTTTAAGCCTCCTCCTGCTTTTATCGTTTGGCGATTGGTGGAACAGGTTGTCCTCTCAGCCAATATGCTGCTGTAGGTGCCACTGGATTTTTTGCCTTGTTTATGTTTCCATTCTTGGCAATCAGTGGCAGCAGTCTTGGCCATATGGATAGTCAATTGCTGGTGTCTAAGGTCTTTCTTGATCTGTTTAAGCCATGTTTTCTTTGGCACCAGTCGTTGGATCTTCCATTCAGTTGGTCATTCTTGCCAGAGGAGTTTATAAGGCATTTTGCTGGTGTTCATTCTGCAGACATGGCCAAACCATTGCAGTCTGTGCTTTTGGATTTGTTCTTTAATTTGCAGCTGGTTGTCACATTTTGTCCGAATTGTCTCATTTCGGTTATGATCACAGAGACGTCCAGAATCTGCCGCAGGCATCGCATTTGAAAGATCTCAAGTTGTCCGGTTTTAGTAAAGTTCATGTTTCTGATCCATATAGGAGGATTGGCAGGATTAGTGTCTGAAAGAGATGAACGTTGGTCTTGAGAGATGTCTTCTTCCAGAGGCACTATTTGAGTGTGGCAGATGCTGATGTTGCTTGGCCAATCTTATTGTGGGCTTCAGGGGTAGATGACACTTTCTTTACTTGCACCAATGAGCCTAAGTTTTTGAATTCTTTGATTGGCTCAATTGGGGCTGCATTGAGGCATACATTTGTCAGAGATCCATCTGTTTGTTTTATTTATTACGGTCATTGACCAGCATCAAAGTATCTACAGACATACATCAACAGGACATTTGGCATCAGGGAGTTGACAAAGGCACAAAACATGAACACAGCATTCCGACAGTCAGGTCACTCAGCATCAACAACAGCCAAAGACTTCCGCACTCTGCTGGCAGCATAGCAAAACCGTGCCACCATGTAAGAGACAGAACTATCTTTATCTGCAAGCAAGATGTTAATCAGATGATCATCTGTAAGTCCAGGAAACCTTGATAACAAGGGCTGGATTAAATGGCTTCTGGCAACCTTATAAAAGTCACAGTATAATATAATGTGGGCGATTTATTCAATTACACCTGAATTGCAAGGGCATAATCGGTCCTCTATGGGCACACGCTGCAGTCTTCCACTTAGCAGTGCTGATGGAAATGCATTGAACCGGGCCCTCGAAAAAGCCCATCGAAATTTAGTAAAGGTGATATATGTTAGGTATGGTGCAGTAGAAAATCCCTCCCAGGACTTTAGTAACCTATATGGGAGTAGGGCCATCTCATTTTGTAGCTCAATATCCATAAGTCATTGATAGACCAGATGTTTTGCTTGTCTGTGCCCCGTTTCTAATAGATGATCAGGGGCTACGCCAATTTTAAGAAGTTTGTTAATTATTTCTGTACACCAAGTGCGTTGTGGGTTAACTGACAAGAAAGAAGGAATAAGGCCTACAGGTTGAAGATGAATTTTTAGCCAATAGTTAATTATTGTTATCCATGCCCTGGTCTCTACTTTTGTCAACCCTGCCTCCTGCCGGAGAACTACATTGGCTGTACATCTTGGAACATTAAAGAGGGCTCTTAGGAAACTTGCTTGAATTTTCTCTAAGGGAGCAAAATTGGAGTAAGGGCCTAATTGGGCACCATATGTAAGTTGAGCCAGTGATTTGGCTGAAAACAGTTTGATTGCAGCAGGAATGAAGCCACCACCCTTAGTTCGATAGAATCTTAAGATAGCCGCTGCACTCTTCTGAGCAGAGTTAGCTACTGAGTGAATATGAGCAGTTTGCTTTCCGTTATACTGGAAGATCACACCAAGATATTTGAAGCATTTGACTTGCTCAATTCGGTGTTGGTCAATATGCCAAGTAAAAAATTTTGCCCTGTTGTTAAAGCACATAATTTTTGTTTTGGTATAATTGATAACTAGGTGTTCCTCCTGGCAATGCAAGGCCAAAACTTCCAAAGCCCTTTTCAGGCCTATTCTGGTCTGTGAGAGAATTACTGCATCATCAGCATACATAAGTATGGGTAACCTTCTATCTGCAAGTTTAGGGGCATGAATGTCTGAGTTCTTTAGACGTTTGATTAATGCATCAATATAGATATTAAATAAAAAAGGAGCCAGAATGCAGCCCTGTCTTACACCTTTCTGTGTAGGGATCGAGTTGGTTAAATGACCCTTTGGACTGAATCTGACACGAAGACTTGTATTTTTGTGAAGTTTATAAAGTAATAGCAAAAGCCTTTTATCAATTGTTGAGTTGGATAATTTTGACCATAGAAGATCTCTAGATATTGAATCGAATGCAGATTTAAAGTCAACAAATGCCACAAAAAGTGATCTCTTACCAGAGTACACATACTTGTCAATTAAGTGCTGTAAGACTAAACAATGATCCATAACTGATCTGCCATGTCTAAAGCCAGCCTGTTCTTCTTCTAAGAAACCTTCCTGATCAAGCCAATCACACAATCTTAAACTAAGGTGTTTAGAGTATAATTTACTGATTGTGCTAAGGAGACTTATGGGTCTATAATTGGCCGGTTCTACTCTACTGCCTTTCTTAAAGATGGGAACTATGACTGCAAGACCCCAGTCTTGGGGAATCTGAGCTGTCTGGTCAATGTACGTGAATAAGAGGGCTAAAATTGGGGCCCACCAATCTGCATTTGATTTCAATAAGTCTGGAGGAATGAAGTCACTGCCTGGGGCTTTCCCACTCTTTAATTGTTGAATTAGTTGTTTAATTTCTTGAGGTGCTACTGGTGGCCATTGTGGTAAACAATTAGTTGGAAAATCTAGTCGAGTATGTAATTGATGTTGACTATACTGGCTAGAGAAATAAAGTTCCCAAGTCTCAGCTGTGATTGTATTTGCCATATGACTTATTGCAAAGTCAGACCAAGAGTCCTTGTTCTTGACAGAGCTAATGAGAGATGCCCAATTCTCATGGACTGCTGCTTTCTTCTTGTTCCTTAAAAGAGTTTTGTAGCCTCTCTTTTTTTCTATAACTTCTAATTTAGCAAGGTGAGATGGCTTAGCTTTGAAAGCAGCAAAGGATAAAAGAAGATCTTTCTTAGCATTTATACAATCCTGATCAAACCACTTTCTTGAGGGTACCTTTACCGCAGTGGAGGTTGAGCCAGGCCTAGATAGTAGTGGTTTCAGAGTCTGGATGAGTTCATTGTATACCTTAAGGATGTCAAAACTGTTGTCTAATTTTCCTAAAAATCTGGAGTGCACCTCTATACCGTGCTCTGAGTTAATCCACTCATTTATAGCATTATTTAACTGCCAATTCCATTTAACTTTTAGTCTCCCTGTTTCTACTGAGCCATCAAGATGGCTGTAGACAGAAGTTCTAAGAGAAGGGGCCTCAAGGTTACAGAACAGAGTAAGAGGGAGATGATCACTTTCCAGTCTTGGGGCAATTACAAAATTTGTTATCCTTGTTGCCAGATCATGGGATACCATTACATAGTCTATAGTAGACAGTTTAGACCCAGACCAAAAGGAGAATTGCCCGGGGCAATCGCCTGGAGCAGCTCCATTCAGTATATATAAGTTTAATTTATTGGCTGCCTGGGCTAAGCAAAAACCCGCTAAGTTGCTCACAGAATCTAAGGAACCACGAGGGGGGAAAAGTTGCTCACCCTCTGTGTCAAAAGGCCAAGAGGAGAATTTGTCTGCAAGTAGTGTGTTGTTATACCCCATCCTTGCGTTTAGGTCACCCCCAACAATTAGCATGGCAGTTGGATATTTTAAAGCTAGTTGGAAAATATAACATTCCACTTCTCCCCACAGAGATTTGGTCTGTGCCTGTAAACGCTGGGGAGGTAAATACAAGTTAATGCAGAGTAACTGGAACTTATTAAAATGCAGCAGTGTTGCCACTACCCAATTAGCATAAAATGGTAACTTGAGGACTTGCACTTTCAGTCTGGTGGAGATAAAGATTCCTAAACCTCCCCGGGGTCTTCCACCCTTAAGACGGAGTGGCTGCTGTCAAAACTGAATGATAATTAGAAATATCAAAATCATCTATCATCCAGGTTTCCTGCAAGAATATAACATCAAATTGAGATATATATTTTACAAAGGCTCCATCTAAGCGTTTTGAGTGCCACCCAGCTACATTCCAGCAAACCAAGGCTAGCTGCGAGGTGTTCATTGGGAGTCATTCATTACTGATATCATTTTGTACGTTAGTTCCATTAATTCCATTGCCAGGGCAAGACATAATCAGAGGGAAGTTCTGGGCAGGTAGAGTCATCTGGATATCTTCATCCTTTTCTTGAGGCAGCAGTTCATGTTCATCACTTGATATTCTATTTAAATCACCATCAGAATCCAAGAAGATGCAGCCATTTTTGCATGAAGCAGCCTTGTCCTTCTCAGTGCAAACTTTTGTATTGACCTCTATGATAATGCTAGTCAGTTTGGTCTCAGGCACCTTCTGCTGTATTCTAGGTGGCTCTTCAACAAGTCCTTGAGAACATACTGGTGTCAGGGTGGAGGATGAAGAGGCAGGAGCAACAAGGGTTTCTAGCACACTGGTCATTTGCTGATTAGAGGTCAAAAGTAGAGGTGAATTTGGATCTGACAAATCATTTCTTGAACTGAGTAACTTGAGTCTTAGGTGCTCTAATCGTGATGTAATCTCAGTTTGTTCCATAGGGGGAAGAGCTGAAAAAGAAAGGAGTAGATTTTCTTCTATACTGTTTATTGGCTCAAAAGTCCCTGGGTCCGTTCTTGATTGTTTGGGCAGGTCTGTCCATGAAATTAAGTCCTTCTGATGCTTAGCCTGCAAAACATTTTCTTGAGCAATAATCATTGAGAAGTTGGAGTTGGAGTTGGAGTTAAAGGTGTTGGAGTTTTGCAGCTTTGGAATTAAGGAAGATAAAATTAAATTGTTAAATACCCTGGTTGGAAACACCCCTTTAGAGTAGAGGAATGGTCTCTGTTGCAGTAATATTGCTGGGATCTTTGGGCTTTCAAAGGTAAGCAAAACTCTTTGCACCTGATTCTGAATGTTAAGTGACTCTACTGTTTTTAGTTCATTCAAAGAAATGTTCTTCCTAAGGAGAACTCTTAAATGCTGATTAACACGCCATTTCGAGTTCCATAATAAAGTCTGACCTCTGAACTTGTAGATGGTGAGGCATATTTTGCAAGGCTGCCACTTTAGCTGAAACTGGCAATCCTCTGGTTGCTGTTTCCAAGCTGGTTCCTTTATATTCTTAGGCTTGCAAGGTGAACCATTCTGTCTTCCAGGATTTAGTCCCATCTGGGTTTCAGTGGCCCTGGATGGTTTGGTTAATATCTGAGTAAGTTGATCAACCTTGGCCTCTATTCGTTTTATTCTGTTGAAGATAAGTTCAAGGGTTTTCTCTGTCAGATTAAAGGGGTCATTTTTGATGTTATCTGCCACACTGAAGTTATCTACTTCAATGTCAATGCCTTCAGTTTGGAGCAGAGTAGGTACCTCTTTCCTTTCTTCGCTGTAATTTTTGATAGAGACACTGCTATCCAAAGGAGCAAAATAGTTTGATGTTGGAACAGCATAAATTGTGGCAGAATTATTTGGTACAAGGAAGTCATCAATCTTAGATTGCTTGGAGACAGGAGATGGGGATAAATCAACAGGATCACGGCCCCTTTTATTCCGGCTCATCTTCAAGGCGACAGAATAAGAGTTGCAATAAGTGTTACAACAACTTAGACTAGCCAGCTGCTGGAGTAGCTTTTAGAAATAAATATCACACCAGTCCTGTCCTGAATCAAATGCACATGAAAATCTAACCATGAAGGTTAATCTCAATAGTCAAAAAATAGTAAAAACTTAAACATTTAAAATAGCCCAAACAATGATTTAAAAAAAGAGAGAAGTAAATAGATGGAATAAAAACAAAAACATCTGTGGTTATGATTTTGGTTTGTCCACATTTATTTTTAAGCCTTAAGCAATGTCATAGAGCAGCGGTCCCCAACATGCGGTCCGCGGCCCGGTGCCGGGCCGCAAAGGCCAGGGCGCCGGGCCGCGGTTCCCCGCGGTTCCCGGGCCGCAAGCTTGCGGCCCGGGAAGCTTCTTACTGCAGGAGGGAGATGGAATCAGGGCCGCACATGCGCGACGGAAATCGCGCACGCGCGGCACTGCGCATGCACTCATGTGCGAAAGTGCCACACATGCGCGATTTTGGCCACGCATCGCGCATCTGCGCATGCGTGGCATGGCTGCGCATGCGCGCTGCGCGGGCGGGGCAATTGCCCCACCGGTCTCCAGCTGGAAAAAGGTTGGGGACCACTGTCATAGAGGATGTTAGTAGCCTCTGCATCTGTATCAGCAAATATGGCAGCATCATCTGCAAACATTAGATCTGTCAGGATCTGTTTTGGCTGTATTGAACTCCACGTCTATTCTTAAATACTTTTCTCATAATGGCATCAACTATGATGTTAAAAATTAGGGGAGAGACCACATTTCCTTGGTGCACTCCAATCTGGATGGTGAACTCCTCTGATAGCTAATTTCAAATTCACACTTGGCTTGTTGAACTTAGGCTTGTTGAATATGCTGTTTGGAGGAGTGTGATTATTTTGGGGGGCACAGTTTCAGTTTCTAGTACCTTCCATAGAGAAGGCCAATACACAAAGTCAAAAGATTTTAAGTCAATAAAGACAATGACAGTTCTCTTTCTGCACCTAATTCTTTCCTCTGCTAGTTGACAGATGGTGAACATTTGATCAATACAGCTCCGATGTGGCCTAAATCCTGCTTGCTCTTCTCCACTAGTCTGTTCATGATGTTCCCGTAGCCTTGATGGTATAATCTTCATGGACACTTTGCTAATAACTGTCAAGAGGCTGATGCCACGGTAATGCTTACATTCTCAGTTGTCATCTTTCTTCAGGACTGGCACTATTTATTTATTTATTATTAACCTTATACCCTGCCCCTCCTGACAAGTTGGCTCAGGGTGGCTTACAAATAAGGCAAACAGCCTTTACCATAATAAATACAATAAAAACACTAAAAACAACCTCCCCCCCCCAATTACAACATAGCAATTAAACCCCAGTAATAACCAAACAAGGCCGATGGTGGACAAAAACCAAAAACAACTCCCAAGTTCCCATGCTGCCACCCGTATCATGCCATTAATGGCATACAATGGAAACAGGTAGTCAGATGCCATAGGGCCATTTCAAGAGATCAATCAGTCATCACCGGGATTCTATCCCCCCCCCCCCCCGGCCTCAGCCAAAAGCCTGGCGGAAGAGCTCTATCTTACAGGCCCTGCGGAACGCTGATAGCTCCGTCAGGGCCCTCAGCTCTTCCGGGAACTCATTTCACCAGACAGGGGCCAGCGCCAAATAGGCCCTGGCCCTGGTCGAGGCCAGGCGGATATCCCGAGGGCCCGGGACAACCAGGAGATTCATACCCGCAGAGTAGAGTGCCCTGCTGGGGGCATAGTTGGTGCTGTCTGACTTTAAAAGTCTCAATTAGTATAATGGAAACTTTTTTCAGCAATAGAACTACAGCTGTACTTGAGGTAGAGCTTCCATCTTAAAATGTAAGATTTGAGTGTGAAATAGGAATTAGTACCAACCAAATAAAGCAACCCAACATTTCCCTATCTGCAACAGAAGATGCATTCATGCTCTGTAAACACATATTGACATCACAGACTATAAATAAATGATTGCAGTAAGACCTCTATATGCAATACCGTAGCAGATGAGTACTATATCTTCTGATAACTGCTTTGCTATTTTTAACAGTAACTGTATATGAATCACACTGGCCAAAAAATGTTGGAATATTGTTTAATATTGCAGTATTAATATTGGAATATTCTATATACTATAATGTTTCTTAATTCCAGGCAAATATGATTAGTCTTGACCTGTGAACACAGACATTGAAGACAAGAGCAACAGCAATAAAATAATCAATATTCAAACTTGTGTATTTTGCACTGGTGGGTCAATTTTTTGCTCATTGCTATAACAGCAGTATGAAAAAGAAATGGGATTATGTAAAGTTTGAAGTGCTATGTCTGACAAACTGGTGGTCCTGAGAGGAATTGTGCTGGTTGCACAAACATCATGGCCTCATCTTTTCTTTATTTTCTTTATTTTTCTTTATATACAAAACTAGAAGACACTTAGCATTTCATATTAATGACTTTAGCAAGCAGAACTTTATGCAGTTGAAGCTGACCCTGTACAGTTAAAATCTGTGTCACCATCTATTTTTAAATCAGGATTTTCAATAGTCAGGATATATTTCTGGTGAAGCCCTGACTTGGATAGCCCAGACTAGCCTGATTTTATCAGATCTCCAAAGCTAAACAGGGTTGGCCCTTGCTATTATTTGGATGGGAGACTACCAAAGAATACCAGGGTCCTAACATGGATGCAGGCATTGGCAATACCACCTCTGAAGGTCACTGAAAGCCAGCTTGGTGCAGTGCAGGGGTGGGCAAACTGTGGCCCTCCAGATGTCCATGGGCTCATGGGAATTGTAGTCCATGGATATCTGGAAGGCCACAGTTTGCCCACCCGTGGTGTAGTGCAGGGGTAGTCAACCTGTGGTCCTCCAGATGTTCATGGACTACAATTCCCATGTAGTCCCATGGGAATTGTAGTCCATGGATATCTGGAGGACCACAGGTTACCCCTGGTGTAGTGGTTAAAAGCTGCAGCCTGTAATTTGGAGAACCAGGTTTGATTCCTCACTCCTCCATATGCAGCCAATCAGTTTTCAGAGCTCTCTCAGCCTCACTAGCCGAGGAAGGGTTGACAATTGTGAGCTGCTTTGAGATCACTTCAGTTAGTAAAAAGCAGGGCACAAAAAGAGAGCTTTTTCAAAAACCAGTAAGTCAGTTTTTGACTTACCACCACCACTTTTACTGTGCATCAAAGTAAAATATCTGATTCAAACAACACTGGATGCCATTGGTAAACAGAAAAGTTTAATTGCTATTGTAAGGATATTTTATATCACCCATCAAAACATCTTTGGGCAGCCTTCTCTGTAATATTTCAGCATTGATGTTTTGGTGCTATTTGTTTTGTCACAGAAAACAATAGCCTTGAGCGACTCCATTTTAAATCATCTTATTCTTCCCCTCTGGCAATGCTATTTTGCCTATACTTCCTCTCATAGACTATGGCAGGGGGACCAGTCTATGGACCAGCCTTCCGGTAACTCTGGTAACTCCCCCCTTTTCCTAGTGTACGGTGACCAGATTGTCCCACTTCTGGAGGGACATCTGGGGGTACCGGACAAATTGTACTTATGTTGAAATTAAAAAAAATATGTATTACAATACTATTTTTGCATTCTATGAAACTTTTTGTTGCTCCATATAGACCATTTTTTTAATCACCCCCCCCCCCCGGTCAATGGTGTCCCGCTTTACCAACGTTAAAATCGGGTCACCTTAGTGTAGTGCCATGACATCTCAAAGCAGGCAGAGACACTACAAAGGCTTAACCAGACTGTTCCGCTCTCGAGTTAACCTCTGCGGATCCCACAGCCAGCATCGGCGTTATTAAATGCGACACCAGAGCCTTGCAACAGCTGCTGTTCCTGGCTTTCCTGGAAGCATTACCACACGACGTTTTAAAAGCGGCGCTACTCCCGCCGAGGGCCGCCGTCCCCGTGTCGTTGTCGTAACAAGCTTGTCGACGAGCCCTCCTCGCCGGGATTGGCCAGTCGCTAGCCTCCAAGTCACACCAAACCCCGCCGCCCTATTGTCTGCCCACCTCCCGCGAGCCCAGACCTGTGCTGCCGAAGGGAGACTCTGGGAGGCCGAGAGCGTCGCCCACCCCCACGGCTCTCTGCTGTGCCCGCCCCTCCGCCACTAGCTGCGGCAGTTTCTCTCCCAGCCCCTTCCCCTTCCGCCGCCGCCTCCATCTCGAGCTCCGCCGAGTCGGAGGTTGGAGCGCGCCTTCTCCGCCTCCTTTCTTCTCTCCCCCGTTGGTCTGTCGGCGAGCGAGATTCGCGGGCCGGCGCCATGTCCCGCTACACGCGGCCTCCCAACACTTCATTGTTCGTCAGGAACGTGGCGGATGCCACTCGGTGAGAGCCCGGGAGGAGCGGCCTCGCGTGCAGGGAGGGGCGGGCGGGCGGTGGGCCTCTTCTCTCTCCCCCCCCCCCCCGGGATGTGGCTGCGGGGAGGCGGGAAGTGGTTGGCCGGGGCGGTTTCTCTTTAACGAGGCAAACTGGTGAAAGGCAACCGCGGAGGGAGGCGCCTTTTCTTTTTCGGTCTTCCCACGCTTGTGTTGGCTGGTCCTTTGGATGAGGCCCCCGTTGCTTCTCTGTGCCAAGAAAGGCTGTAAATGCTAAATGACTGAAGGGCTAGGCGCGCGGGCGGCACCAAAACACTTGGCGACTGGAGCATGTGGCCGTCGCTGCTCGCCCCAGAGGTTATATGCGTGCGTTGGGGGAGAAAGAGAGAGGGCCTCTGGCCCTGGCTAGAGCACATAGGAGCTACTCGCAGCCCGCCCCTTCCCAGCGTGCTTTTAGTGGCCCATATACCGCGGCGCTTTATACAGAGAGCATAACGGTCACTAGCAGTTTTAGTGGGGTTACCTTCTCGGGAGAACGTATGCATCGCAGTGTGATGTCATCGATATGCCATTCTCCAGTTCAAGCGGCGAGATCTCTGGGAAGCTTCGTTATACTAGCCTATTCATTATGACTGGTGGTGCATCTGGAATGGCAGCACTGTCTGTTGTGTCCTCAGAGATCTCTGCGGGGAAGAGGTCTCTGCAAGCCCAGTAGAGTGAGATACTTCACAGTGGGGAACCTGGGACCTTTGGCTGAAGAGCTGGTGTTCTACCACTGAAGTTGTGAGCGTGAGATAAAATTTCTCCATTTTGTGAGGATATACTGCTTCAGGGTGCCCTTTCTTGAGAACAAATATCTTGCCCTTAGCCACAGTTGAATGTTTTCGTTCCTGTTGGTCTGTGGTGCCAGAGTGTTTCTGATTTTTCAGCAACTATTCTTCTCCTGTGTTCCAAGAATTGTAGAAATCACCTCATTTCTTCTTAGGGCAGCCTTTTCCAACTTTTGGACTAGAAGTACCACTGAAATGTTTTTCAGGTTTTGAGGTACAAAAAAGTGATGTCAGCTGGCCATGTGGCCCTGCCAGGCAGTCCCCCCTCATGAGAAGAGAAGCATTTCTCAGCTTTTTTACCATTGAGAAACCTCTGAAACATTCTTCAGACTTCCAAGAAACACAGAAGGGGTGGGATGGTGCAGAATATGGTTGGGAAGCATAGCTGTGTACACACCCACCCAGGGCCCCTCCCCTTCCTTCCCCTTTCCAGGCCCATCATTGGCCATTTTGGGAGGGGGGGCACAACCACATATCATATCATATCACCTGGTAAATGTTAAACAAATTAAAAAATACATAAAAATCAATTCGAGAAACCCCAGGGTTTCAAAAGACCTTGGTTGAGAAAGACTGGAGAAGAGCCTCTGCTGGCATGGCCAGGGCCCCTCCCCTCCCCACCCCCTCCAGGCTCATCATTGCCTTCTTGGGGAGGCAGGTCAACCTACCCAAATAAGGGTAGACATTTTAAAATTTTCTTTCCTCTTTGCTTGGAACTGGAAATAGTGGACACAGAGGGCTCTCCCCAGATGCCATTTTGAAAACCTTCACCCCATGGTACCATTGAAGGGCCTTTAAGGTGGGAAACCAGCTGTTCATGGACTACAATTCCCATGAGCCCCTGCCAGCAAATGCTGGCAAGGGCTCATGGGAATTGTAGTCCATGAACAGCTGGAGGACCACAGGTTGACTACTCCTGTCTTAAGGGACGAAAAACCCCATTGCATATAACCACTTGGTATGTAAAGAATTGCAATCCTTCTAGTTCATGATTGACTGAACCAGAATGAAGGAACTTTCAGTGAATGAGGCAGATAAATAGTTGGATATTACATAATCTAGAATGATTGAAAGACCCATTCTCACAGGTACTCCCATGGATAGACATGGGAGCTCTGATACGCAAATAGTATATCCTACTATGTTTACTTAAAATAATTTTTCTATATATGTCACAGAATCTATGCATGCCCTCCATGTTGGATTTATGTAGTTAATATATAAAAAACCTCAACATTGTATGGTACTTAATAGTTGAAATATACATTGATTGAACAAACTTTCCACTGTTTCTCCTGAACATATCAATTTTGCTAATTATATGTGTGAAAGATTTCTGTGTATATAATCCCCATCTGCTAAAAAAATACAAAGCTTGATCATATCCCATCCTGATATGTTTATATTGATATAAACCGCTCAGTGTTATGAAGTTTTCTTTTATTAGAAAGCAAAACTTGCCTTATATATGAAACAAAGTGACAATCAAGTTGCCAAAAAATGGACCTAAGATGGTACAAATAGCAGTTCAGTAGAGCAGTAATTCTAGGAAGGGCTATTGATTTGAGTGGACTGTCTATTGTGGGATTGCTGGCATGCATTTCCACAATTTATTCAAATTTGCATCCTGATGGGAATGATCCATGGATAGGAAGATCATGTAACTGAACTTACAGTTAAGCTGATAGCTCTTTTTCTTTTTTAAGGAAGAGACTAAGCATTTAGTGTTATGACTTTGGGGAGCTCTGTTAGGATCTTTTAGCACTACTAAGAGACCTTTTCTGCAGTCAGTTGCTAGTAGGATTGAAACTATGGGCCCATACGACAATATAGATACTACTTTTATGTTTTCTTGGAGATAAAGCCTTTTCAGTCAAGTTCTTCTTCCTGCAAATATCCCTTTGTTTTCAGCCTTAATTACTTTCTGTTTTCTTGGGGATGATAGGTTCTTTCAAACAGTCATGAATCAAGGGACATGTGTCAGTTCTTTTTGCCTTAGAGGCAAGCTGCTTTTCAGTTTGTAACTATCTGAGGTCACTGCCCATAGTTTAACAAATGAAAGAGCACGAGAGAACTAGAAGGCCTGAGAGAAACTGGAAATGAGTGAGTGAGATGGAAGGACATAGGAGCCTTGAGAAAACACAATACAGTCTTTTACTGTCAGTCGGACACCCTGTTATATGTAGAAAAAATGCTGATCAAGTCTAAACAAAGATGGGGAAAACACCACAAAAAACACTGGAATTCAACAAAATACCAGTAACATCTAAATTTCTTATTGAAACTGAGTGTACAAAGAATGGTTACTATTGAACCATTATTCATCAGATGAGAGAAGTGGCTGTGCTTTAGATAAATGCACAAAAAAGTAGGATTATACTTTGCGTGTGTTTAATATTATAGAACCCAAGACAAGTATTGAGTGTTGCAGCTGGATGGTGCTAACGGTAGTGCCATAATATAGAAACACTCTTTTTTTTTTTGCCTTATTTCTGAAACACTTCAGGCCTGAGGATTTGCGCCGTGAGTTTGGTCGGTATGGCCCTGTAGTAGACGTATACATTCCGCTTGACTTCTACACAAGACGCCCAAGAGGATTTGCTTATATACAATATCCTTTATTTCACTGTTTTTTAAAAAAAAAATGAGGTGCATTGTTGTTACTGCGTCCTAACTTAATGTATTTATTTCTTTGTCTCAGAAAATGTAAAGCAGTCCACAGTGGCTGGCAAGCACCCCAAAGTTTGAATGAACCTGGTTAGATAGAGTCCAAGCAGGCAAGCCAAAAGACACCTTTAAAGTTCAAGCTTCAAGGAATAAAGAGGGAGGGTGGAAACAGATAAAAAGAAAACTGGAAGAGGGGAAGTCCTTTTTCAAGGAAAAGACAAAGCCGCAACACCAAGTTAAGGCTTCGGCTTTCCGACATTTGCTCAGAGTTCCAAAGTCAAAGCCAAGTCTGATTTGGTTGGCTCTACGGCCCTTGTCAAGTCCATCTAGCAAGCTCTAAAGAGTAAAGGCCAAGATCACGTGACGTGGAGGTAACTGCCAAAGTTTCCTATTGTATCTTATCACTCAAGCGCTTAAAATTCAGTCAAAAACTTGCTTGTTTATAATGTTTATTTTAAAATATTGCTTCCTTAAAATGGTACAATAAATATTTGTTCATTTTTCTATGAAACAATAATTTTTAATGGAATACTGAAATGTATCAGTCATTTAGATGATCTATTGCAATTTTTGTGGCCTTTACAATGATTTGTTTTAAATACTGGGGGAAAAAAGGAAAAATAGGAAAATCAGATGTTCTAAGGATAAATGTCACATTGTTTGCCATAGAACAGAAGTATTGATCTAAATTATTTTTGCATCTAGGTATCTGTTTATTATAATAATAATGCACCGAGTTTAGTTAAAGGCCCTTAAAACAAGATGTGTACCTTGAATGCTCTAAGTCTGTGATCCGGTACAGAGTCATCAAAATTATAAGGAACTTTTTTAGCATTATGACTTTGCCATTCATATCTGTGGAGGGAACAACTCCATGTGCATATATAGAAAAGCACTTGTATTGAAATGGATGGGGAAGTCTATATAATGCACAGGAGGCAGGTGTGCATTTCAGTAATCTTCTTTGTAAATATTTCATTATCTCAGGCTTTACTTGGCAGCACAGATACTTGTCTGTTCTATTCACAAGAGTTCCCAGTCTTCCTGGAGAAAAGTATACTGCATCAATTTATAGGGGCTCCAGGGGATGTTATTTACATCCACACCACAAAAGCTTCTGTTCCCCATTTTTCACATATTATACTTCGGTTAGGGGAACAGGGCATTTTCCTCCAGATCTGGTGCTTATTGTAATTTACATATGAAGTTTAAAGAAGGATACCACTTCTAAATAGTACTGATTACAGAAGTCTTGGGGGCAACCTCAGTGATCCCCTTAACTTGAAAGAGGAGGGCTTTCCAAACTGAAAATTAATTCACACTTTGGCCTTCTTGAGGTAATCTTGGGCCCTTCTGTGGGTCTGGGCCCTGGCAAATGAGCTTGCTGTTCTGTGGAACTTACCCTTTTTCCAGACACATAATGGATGTTGGAGCCAATCTTAGTTCCCTGTCAGGTGTCTGGGTATGTGTGTCTTTCAGTTATATGTATTTTCTGGGGAAATGGGAATTAAAATTTTTCTGATGTCCTGAATAGTGATCTGATTTATCATATTTTTAGTTTGACTTGTATTTAATAAACAATGTTTAAAAGTAATGTTGTTATGCTACTATTGCAACAGTTACTTGAACTAAAGTATTTAATTGGAGAAAATTAAATGTGGTTTAAATGTTATATTCTAACAAGTTTATATCTTTATCTGGAAGTTATTTCCATTGAAAAATGCATGTAAACATTTAAAGACCATGTCAAATGTAGTTCCTTTACATGCTATAAGAAAGAAATTGAAGTACTGAAAGCTGTTGACACACTATCTTTAGCACACCCCAAATCCTATTGATGTTGTTGCCCACTTGTCTATTAAACTTTTTTTCCAAGAAGGCCACTGGGACACCTCAGTTTTGCTGACATTCTTCATAACATTATTTGATTTGATTGTTGGTTCCATATCAGATCAATGATTACAATAAATCTTCTGCCATGTCAGAAGAAGTGGCTAAATAAGAATTGGAGGTTTGGTTTTGATTTGGATCTTGTACATGTAATTGGGTGAGAGAGAATTTATCTTTTTAAAATTTGGAATATTACATGTATTTTGGGTCCGCTCCCCCTCCAGAAAAGAAAAAAAATCCAATAAGTACCCTCTCCTAAAACTAATCTGAAAATCATTAATTACAACTTTGAAACTGCCACCCTTACCTAAGACTGTTTTGGTAATGGCACCCATTCGTTGTTATTAACTTTATGAAATAATATATCTTTGGTTCCAGTATCTCTGTTGTCAGTCTTTCATGCAATTTTATTGCAATGAATGCTGGTGGGACACTGAATAAAATGTAAAGTGACTCTAATCTTCACTTTTTAGTATATCAGAAGAGCATGATTAATAAAAATTTAAGTCTTGTTTGATGTTATATGATACAATTTTTTGCTTTGTGCATGTTTAAAGCGTCCTTAACAGACAGTCATGTTTGAAGATGTTCGTGATGCAGAAGATGCTCTGTATAACCTCAATAGAAAGTGGGTATGTGGCCGGCAAATTGAAATACAGTTTGCACAAGGTGATCGCAAAAGTAAGTGAATATAAGCACATCACTTACTTATCCTGCAAAACATTTGTTTTAAGAATATGTAGCCTCTCATATTATTTAGAAAACTAATAAGAACTTATTCTATAATTGCATGTTCAGTTGATATGAAGGAAGGTGCCTTTTGTGCAATCTTCTAGCTGTTTTTTTAATTCTAGCACCAGGGCAGATGAAATCAAAGGAGCGGCGCCAGTGTTCGCCAATGGATTACAGAAGATCACGAAGTCGTAGCCGAAGGAGGACACGTAGCAGAAGTTCTTCATGGGGTTGGAGCAGGAGACACTCAGACAGTTTTAAAGAGTGAGTCTGAGAATACTTACTTATATTATCTTCTATTTAATGGCCTGGAGTTTTGGGCTGGGTTGCCATCAATATCCCGATTACACCCAGCTCTACCTCCTGATGGACAGCCAATCCGATTCCCCCCACAGAAACATTTGCCAGATGTTTGGAAGCCGTGATGGTTTGGCTCAAACAGAGTTGCCTGAAACTCAGCCCTTTGAAGACGGAGGTCCTGTGGATAGGTAGGAAAGGACCAGATCAGGAAGCCTTGCCCTTCCTGGATGGGGTACGACTTCAGGTTGCACAGTCTGCCAAGAATCTGGGCGTGATCCATACAATGGTCACCTCCTGGCTAGACTTCTGCCTACCCTTGTCTCTGACCTGGAAACTGCAATCGATACAAAATGAGGCTGGTAGGGTTCTCATGAAAACACTTGAGAGAGCTCACATCCAGCCGGCGGTGAGGCAGCTGCATTGGTTGCCAGTTGAATTCTGGATCCAATTCAAGGTATTGGTTTTGACATTGAAGGCTATTCGCAGTCTGGTTCTGGTGTATCTGAGGGACCACCTGTCTGCCGGTTGGTAGTTCCTGGCACAAGAGAAGCCCGCCTGGCCTCAACCAGGACCAGGGCCTTTTGGGTCCTGGCCCCTGCCTGGTAGAATGAGCTCCTGGAAGATCTCAGGGCCCTGACGGAGCTTCCTGGGTTTAGCAGGACAGAGCTCTTCTGTCAGGTGTTTGGTTGAAGCCAGGATAGTGACTCAGTGTTATCTTGGGCCCCTCCTCTTGGAATCACAATATCCCTCTACTGCTGAAAAGAAGATCAAGTCGGTTGTGGATTGTTAGCAATACTTTGTGGGATGCTGTTGGGATGGATTTTATAGTACCAGGTTTTATTGTTTTAATTTAAGATTAATTAAGGGTTTAATGTTGTCTTTAATATTCTTATTTTAAACTGCTGTAAGCTGCCTCAAGCCGGCATTGCCAGGAGTGGTGGGTTAGAAATCGAAGGAATAATAATAATTTATTATTGAGCATGCGCATATTGTTGCCTTGATCACAAATAATCTGTACTAAAGGAGTATTTGCAAACATCTGTGATAGCAGCAGAAGGAAAACCAAGGCTATTTCTACAACATGTATAGAGAGTATCTTCAAAATCTTGGTTTGGGTAAGATTTATCTTTTTTTGGAATCATTCTTGTTGCACTAGACTGGAAAAAATAAAGCTTTGTGGAGATGAAGCTGACTTTGTTGGAGAAAATAACTCTGCATGGGTAACATTACATTGCTCATTATTCTCGTGTACATAAAGCTTTGTTAAAAAAAAAAACAACTAGGCAAGGTACCCATGGCACATACTTCCAAAATAAATATTCTAGGCTAAAATCCTTTAGAGCTCTTAAATTACCTATTGAGTTCTTCAGAGTTCAAAAGTTATCTGAAACATTAGCTATTTGGCACTGTTATTCCATTTAAAAAAACAAACCAGAAAATGAAACAAAGATTTGAGATGGTCCTGCTCCTTGATGTAAGACATAGCGACATCAGAGACTACTCTAATGTTTTGGATGATTTGCAGGTCAAGGCGTAGACGACATTCTTACAGCCAATCTAAGTCTCGTTCAAAATCTCTTCCAAGGCACTCCAGCTCACCAAGACGATCTGTCACGCCCCAGAGAAATTCTAGCTCTAGAGGAAGATCGCGGTCAAAGTCAACTCAGAGAAGCTCAAAATATGCAGAAAAATCACCATCAAGTTCTCATCGAAGACGGTCCAGTTCAAGAACAAAGGCACGATCACATCCTAAACGTTCAGGTTCACCTACCAGGTCCCTGTCTAAATCTCCACGGAAGCATGTTAATTCAAGCTCTCGTTCACATTCTAGGAGCTTCTATCAGAGAAATAGTAACCAGTCAGTATCCGAGGAAGATTAATTTTGTTATTTCTTTAATGCAGTTATAATGAGCACAAAAAGAGTCGAACAAAATTGTCCAAAGCTTATCAGAACTGTAAGGTAATTATGTATTTGTTTTAAAAAATGTCTTTTATATTTCTTTTGGTCTTTGCTCCAGCGTGCTACACTGTTTTTCATTTTTGTTATTATTTAGAACTATTTGTCTGGCCCAGATTTTTTTTTTTTACTTAGAGCCCACTTCTATGCTCAGTTACAGCACAGGTTCTATCATGAAGCTCTTTATAGCGATGCATGCTGGAGCCGTTCCTGGCACTGATGTATCTTCAGCTGCATGCTGGAACAAGGAGAAGGGGGAGGGGCTACCTAGAGCTGTCACAGCCTAATAATAGTGCAACTCAGCAGTGGTTATAGGTTGTACCAAGGAGTTTCCCCAGGTGTTTAATTGTAGCTAGGGCAGAGAGGTCAGTTATGTTTCCTTTCATCACTCTGCTTTTTTTTTTTTTTTACAGTACTTTAAAAAAGGTATTTCAGTACAGGCAAGGGTGTACTATAAGTCACAGTTAAGATATGAATAGCTTTTCACTAATACAGACCTAGATTGGATGAAGATGCTGTTTCCGTGATAACATATTCCTAGGAGGTTTTTTGGCATTATTTGCTACCTGCTTTGACAGGATTGTGAAAACATCCAAATTTGAAGGTTGACATTATTGTATATGCTCTGGGTAATCATGATCTTTTTAAAAATTATTTGACTGATATAATTCAGCCCTAATAGCTATTGAATTTATAGTGCTCTTTGTGAATGCAAGCTCGTTTTGTTTCACATTACAGAAATATGTAGTAGTGCTGGGAAATTCTTGCATAATATAGGGTAGAGGAATTTTGCATCTATCAGACTTAGTTTATTTTAAAATAGAAAAATAAAACTAACAGAAGTAATTAAATTCTCTTACAGTCACTCTTTTTGTGGTTCTCCATTTCCCCATTAAATGAATAGTTAAGGAAAGAAGCACTTGAACTTCCTTCCTTCCTAAGCAAAGTTACACCCTTCTAAGTCCACTGGATTTAATGGAGTTAGAAGGGTGTAACTCAGCTTCGGACCACAGTTTAAATGAATGGAAAATATGGGCTGCATATGTGGATTCCTGGGTTGGACACAGGACCAGAAAAGGGGGGAAGGCAGAAAACAGATTTTGGTTCCATGCAGCAGCCTCTTACAAATTGGATGCTTCTCAGATAATTATATAAAAACAGGTCTTGAATGCATTGGACATTTAAAAAGGCATTATATGTCATTTTTTGGATACTTAATGAGTTAAAATATTTTATTTTGATGTGTGGTTGAATGTTTTTGTAAAGTATGTCTTCAGCAGTTAACTTTGTAGTGTAAAAATCTTAATTTTATTATGTTCTGTATTTTCAAAATATTGTATTAGGAGATCAAGGTAGAAGATACTTCCTTGAAGCATTTTTAACTCTGAGCCCCTGAAACTATTGAACAGTTGCATATCTTATAACATCTTTATTAGCTTGTTTAATGCTAGTAACAGAGGATATTTTTGTTTTTTGCATTTTACAGTGTATTATATTTGTATAGTAATGTTTTGGAAATTATAATTTGTGTGTTAGATGTGTGATAGCTGTGATATATGTTACATGGCAAACACTGCATTGTAGTGGCAGTGAAATCACATTTCACTTCATGAGCAGTTACACAGTTTTACGTTGGGAGTGGTACTACTGTTATTTCATAACTAAAACTATTTTCAATAAAACACAGTCCTACTTTAACCTTTTAAAAAATCTGGGTTTCCTTTTGCAACAAGATGATTGGTAGGTCATTATTACTTCTTGAATTTGGAAAACAGGAAGGGATAGTGAAGCTGCACAAGTCATTATTTTACAATTTGACCTTACATCATAGTGAATGTTCCTAGTGACTTTCTGTGACAGTTGATTGTTTCAACATTGTTGTCTCTTTCCCCATGGGATGAATTGTTCTGTTCTGTCTTCCTGTTAATTATAGTATGTTCCCACTTCTTTATTGGCATATAACATCCCAAGGGGCTGTCTGCCAGTAGAAATGTGGAAGCATTTTTTGTTCATTTTAACCCTTTTCTCAGTTCACGTGCTCTCCTCTCTTCCTTCCTGATTTAAGGAGATCTGTGCTACCTTAAAAGCAGAAATCTATTATTCCCTCCTTTCCTTCTAAATCACATCTTACTAATTTTCTTAATTTTCCTCCCTCCTGTCTACCACCTTCTCTGTCATATGTTCAGTGAAGATGGGCAGGATATTCAATGATGTATAAGCTGACATATCACTTCAGAGTTTATCCTCTCGAAACAAAAGAAGCTCTCCTATGTTTGAGTCTGCAGTCTGGCAACTGGTGACAACATCAGTAAAATTATCTGTTCTTATGACTTTTTTACTGGGGGCCAAAACCCCACAGAAATTCCAGCAGGTTAAAAAAAAATTGTACAATGCTAAATCCACTTGGATCTGATGAGGAACAGGCTGAGATCCACTGCTATCTCAACCATAATGAAATCCAGATGTAGGGAAGCATTTATACAAATGCCCTTAATGCATGAAAAGAATGAATGTGACTCCAAATTCAGCAGCAAAGGAGGCACAACAACGCACCCTAGACTTACAGTCCATCTAAACTAGAATACAGTATTTGCTGGCGTATAAGACTACTTTTCCCCCCTGAAAAACATGCCTCCAAGTGGGGGGGTCGTCCTATACGCCAGGTGCACTTCAGTTGGGATGGACATAGCTGCCCATAGTGGCCCATAGTACTGTAATGTAATGTAACAAACTCTATATTTTGAGTGGAAATGTTGGGGGTCGTCTTGTACGCCCACTCGTCTTATACGCCAGCATATACGGTACTTGAAATAATTTTGCTTTCAGATCGTGATGTCATACTCCTTTTATGAACTTTGATGCCATAATTAGTTTTAGATATGAAGAAGAGAACAACTGGGGCTTTTTTGTATCCTGCTTTGTATTATCCAAAGGAGTCTCAAAGAAGCTTACAATCACCTACCCTTCCTTTCTCCACAACAGACTCTCTGTGATGCTGAGAGAGCTCTGAGAGAACTATGACTGGCTCAGCTGGCTGCTTGTGGAGGAGTAGGGAATCAAAATCGGTTCTCCAGATTAGAGGCCGTTACTCTTAACCAGTACACCAAGCTGATTCTGTATGTATGACTAATGTAGAGATTCCTTGGTATAAGTGACTTCATGTACTGAAAAGATGAAAGGAAGTTTGGATAGTTTTTCATCTTTAAATAAAGCTTTATATTCATATACTGCCTTTCCTCTTGGTTCAAGGCCACTTAGAGTTATACCTGTTCTTGGTGAGATATCTGCTTTTGGCACTTCATAGTTTTCAATTCTAGCATTAATGACTATTGTCTGTAACTTCCGGACTTGCGTCCATCGTACTGAGATTTGAACTGTAAGTACTATGCTTCATTATTCCTTAAGATTTTCCTTATCCTCCAGGTGGTCTTCTATCAGTCTGACATAAGATATTTAGAAGAGGGTCAGATATTTGAACAAAGTAGTCTGTTCAAAGGTTCAGGATGCCACAACTTTCAAAGCTTTTTTGCAACTTGGCACTAGCAAGAATATCAATACTGGGAAAGGTGTCCTGTTGTGTAATTGTAATTTTTGAAACGTCTTGGATACCAAATAGTCTCATTTCTTAATACATGTGATAAAACATGTTGTAAATAGATATGTTAATGTGATTTGACATATTGGTAATTTAGACTGAAGATGTATATCAGTGGTCCCCAACCTTTTTACAGGGACCGGTCAACGCTTGACAATTTTATTGAGGCCCGGGGGGGGGGGTAGTCTTTTGCCGAGGGATGTCACTGCCATCTGAGATCCTGCTCCACTTGCTTTCCCGCCGGTGCACCTGACTTCCCGCCGCCCGCTGGAGGGCGCCGCCAGCAGCAGCTGCATAATGCTACGCCGAGGGGGAGCCCCAGCCATGGTGGCCGCTGGAGAGCACCAAAGGTCAGCCAGCGACAGTGGCAGGGCAGCCCCCGAGGCAGCAGCCGGGGAGGAGGGCGAGGATTAGCCGCGGCCCGGTACCGACTGATCCACGGACCGGTCCCCGGACCGGGGGTTGGGGACCACTGATGTATACCACAGTCATCAAAATAGATTCAAATGGTTAGTCGTATTGGTCTGAAGTAGTACAATAAAATCAAATCAGATTCCAGTAGCACCTTTAAGACCAACAGATTTATTCAAGGCGTGAGCTTTTGAGTGCAAACACTCTTCCTCAGACTATGAACTCCCTTCTGATTTGATTTTCTTGGTCATCAAAAGTTCAACATTTCATTCAATTACTGTTCCTGTATCTGTATACTGTTAGTGAAGTCAACCGGGTCTGGTTAGGGTTGTTAGCTTCAAGCTGGGAAATACCTGGAGATTTAGTAGTGGAATTTGAGCAGGATTTGGGGGAGGGGAGGTGCCTCTGCTGAATATAACACCATAGAGTCTATCTTCCACAGCAGACATTTCTCCATAGGGACAGATCTGTCATCTAGATTTCAGTTGCAATTCTAGGTAATCTCCAAGTCCCACCTGGAGGTTGGCAAACCTAGGCTTGACTTAAATGTCTCAACTAGTCCTGCTTGCTACTGTTCGATGGCAGTCACCCTATGAAAACCAGTATAGTCCTTGAGGTTTCCCTGCTATGCTAGGGGGGCTGACCCAGTGTATGGCACCATATAACTGGGCCACAGTTTTTCCAGGTAGAGGCTGATGGGGGGTAGAGAGAAAGGTATATTGACTGTTGGATGGGAGGGAAATATGATTATCAATTCCAGGTTAGAAAAATGTTGGAGATTTGGTAGATGGAGGCTCAGGGAACTGAGTTTGAGGAGGAGAGGGACCTCAGAAGGGTAGAATGCTTTAGGCTCCACCCTCTAAGGCATCCATTTTCTCTATGAGAACTAGATGTGACACCATTTCTCCACTCACAGAATGCCTTGAGGTTATGAGTTATAAATGTTGGAATGTGCAAGATCTATAGTGTGCATGATTCAAAGGGATATGATGCCTCCTACAGGGGGCATTAGAAGAGATGTGTATTTAGCAAAGTTAGAATTGGAATTTCCAGATGGTCTTAAAATAATCTGCAATATCCTGATTGGCTCAGTAGGAAACTTCCCGCTCCTTTTTAACACACTTGCTCCCGACTTACCTCCAGAACAGACTGAATGAAAACAAAAGAACAGCTAAGCAGAACTCTCTTTTCTATCTATGCAAAGTTTGTTTCTCTTCTAAATAAAACATTTATTTGAAACAGCTTGCTGCTGTGCATTCTTTGCATATTTAAACTCTCAACAATAAGTAGGTCAGGATATCACACACTCACTACCCTTGTCCCTTTACAGAGAATTGTAATTATCTCACACTTCAAATCCTCTCTTTTACTCCGAGACATTCACAGATGGTAGCCCAGGCCCTTTTAATAATTGGCCCTTACTCACACAGAGCTATTGGAGTAGGAGCTCAGACACTGTTCCAGTCATTTCTACCATTCATTCCTATCCTATATGTGTATAGGCCAAGTTACTCCATTCCCTTAGACACTCAGCCCACAAGGTTTATCAAAAAAGAAAGCTTTTATTTATGATTAAAAATACACTGAGGAAAGTAAACATTTCAATTCTAATAAACCTTTGTACTGAGGTCCTATTTCTACAACTGGAATCCTTGTTTTACAATTTGACTTTTCAGTCTGCTGTAAGTAGCAAATCTGCACATTTCTGCTTGGTCAGAAATTCTCCCCCCTCCCCCTTTCTCCTCTGTTGTAAACCCTAGTCATTTCTCATCTGCTGTTCTTGCAAGTCTCCGCCTCTCAACATTCTCTCAGCTCTCATTGGTTGCTCTTGGCGCAACCTGTCTGTCCATCACACTAAGGCTGCTGTCCTCTATTATAATTGCTCTCCAGATGACACAGATCAGTTCCCCTGGAGAAAACAGCAGCTTTGGATTCTATAAATTTATGGTGTCCCTCACCAAACCTCACCTTCCATAACTCCAAACCCAAATCTCCAGGATTTTCCCAGCCTGGAGCTTTCAATGTTATGGAGAGAAGGAAGCTGGGAAAGGGGAGAGGTTATGAGGGCTTTCAGGAAAGGGAAAGAAGGAATAGTGTGGGAGGGGGAAATGGGATACTTTCGGCAAGTTCCTGTTGGAGGATGGGTGGTATCTGAAAGTGATATTTGGCCGAAGACATTTCTGTAAGTAAAGGGGGATTTTTTAAGTAGCAGATTCCTTCCTCCCCACCATGCTATTCCTGGGGCCCACAACGTTGGTTCGGAGTCTAAGGAAGAATGCAGGGCTCCCTTCCAAAGTGAAAGAGTGGTCCTACTCACTTTTGGAGATTTCCCTGCAGAATGAAGGGGGCTTTTGAAGGTACCTTGGTTACTGCCAGGACTTTAGCCTCATGAGAGCCTTTGGATCCTTCCTTTTCACTGATGAGGAGGATCTGATCCCTGGCCTGTGCCTCTCCTGAACGCATTAATAGTTTGGCCTTTGAATTAAAAGTTTCCTTTTTGAGTTTATCGATTTAGTGAGAATAAATGAACTTTTAAAAGCAGCTGTAGCTGGTGTTCTGAATTTACCAAGGAAGCAGTAGAGTTGCATGACAAAAGACAGTCAATCTAACATTATAAACTGGAGAAGACTGAAGAAATCCTCTAGAGGGTGCTCAATCCTTTCTGTATGCATCAAAAGCCTGTGCGTTTCAAAAAAGTATGCCTTTATTACATACACTTTCACTTTAAAGACCCACCAGAAACTAAAATTGTCCTTTGAAACAAAGACAGGAATATGGTTAGGAACAAAGGCAAATTATATTTGTGCTATGCTAAATCGAAGGTAGCAAAGGAAGGAAACTTCTCATGAAATGGCTTCCACATGCAGATTGTTGGAACTGTCCTTGTGACAGCTGCTCTGAATGGTGAACTGATTTGTGCCCTGCAGATTAGGCCCCGTGTTGATTTGTCTCCCCACTGCCAGCAGTCATTGCTAAGAATATTTGGCAGGAAGAAGCAGGTGGTGGTAAATGGTACTTAGAAAATGGCTGACTGCATAGAACAGTGGTTCTCAACCTGGGGGGGTTGGGACCCCTTTGGGGGTCAAATGACCCTTTCACCGGGGTTGCGACAGGGCAAGCTGCTTGGCCAGGAGGGGTGCCATCCACACAGCAGCCTTGCAGGGTAGATCAAGATAGAGCGTTCATCTGTCTGGAGCAGCGGAAAAGAGCGAGATCAGCATGGTGGGACAAGACAGAACTGAACTGAGAAACCCCGGAGGAAAAAACAATTTATATGCAACCATGAACAATGGATCTTCATGCCATTGGTTAGTTTCGATTTAAGAACACTTACATAATTTTATGGTTGGGGTCACACCACGTAAGGAACTGTATTAAAGGGCCGCAGCATTAGGAAGGTTGAGAACCACTGGCGTAGAACAACTTCCATATAGAAACTTTTTAACACAATGATAAATGCAGCAGGGCAACCCGAGTTTTAGAATCTGCCTTTTGTGTCTTTGAAAACAAGCTGATCAGATTGTCTAACCTGATGGAAACATAGGCAGGGATGGCATCTCCTTTTCCAACATTCCAAACTGAATCAATTATTGTTAAGACTTGATATTGAAGTATTATCCCTAGTGTGTTCTGCAATCAGTGTTGGTCAGCTGTTGTTGAGGATAGGATAGTCGTTTAATTGTAGAAGAGTTGGTTCTTAGATGCCGCTTTTCCCTACCCGAAGGAGGCTCAAAGCAGCTTACAGTCGCCTTCCCATTCCTCTCCCCACAACAGACACCCTGTGGGGTGGGTGAGGCTGAGAGAGCCCTGATATCACTTCCTGGTCAGAACAGTTTTATCAGTGCTGTGGCGAGCCCAAGGTCACCCAGCTGGATGCATGTGGGGGAGCGCAGAATCGAACCCGGCATGCCAGATTAGAAGTCCGCACTCCTAACCACTACACCAAACTGGTGTCACACAAGGCAGGAAGTGCTAGCCTCTCAGACATAAGTTCAAGTTCCCAGAATGGTTAAGCTTCGCTACCTTAACACAATGTTCAGAACTAGTCCAAAATGGTTGTGGAGTGTGGTTGCTTGTACTGATTGTCCTATCTGTGTTTGGGTGCCCATCACTAATAAGAATGAACTACACTGGACTCTGTTAAGTCTAGAAGATTAAAAGTATGGGAATATGCAACCTATTGTTTATGGTTTCACAGCGGTATACTGAATTGTTCATTGCCTTAAACTTATTTGAAAGGGTAAAATATATCGAGAGTAGTACTAATACCGATATGGATGTTTACAAAACAAAAGCACAGGCTTAACAAGAAAAACAATCGAGAGCAAAGCAGACAACACAAACATGTGATCGCACTAGCATACAGTATTCCCCTCAAAATATGAAAGGTTTTTTTTCCCCAGATGGGTGAAGTTCCAAGTTAAATACAAAACATGCAGCTTGCTGAGTAAATACATTCTAGTTATATTATTCACATGCCTTTGGTGGGGATACTAGAATGCATTTGGTCTGTAGTTCGAAACACATTTTGGGGGAAATAGTGTGAGGATTATTTTGAAGTTATTTTAATATGTCATAAAACTTTGTGGATATTTAACAAAATTATGAGAAAGCTCTAACAGCCTTATTTTAAAGATGTTCAAATACTAATAGTGGATTAGTAGTGGACAATTATGATTGCTTTATTGAAAATGTTTCCTAGAAGGTAGCAAAAAGTTCTTGTCACAGATTGTTGACTATTCCTGCAGCTCAGGAAAGGGTATATTTAGTGCACTTATACAGTCTCTTTGGGAGATTGGAATGGGATATGCCTTTTAAATTTTGCATCTGCATGGAGTAATTATTCTGCCTCAGATTTTCATGGTGTTAGCATAGGCTGTTATTAGGTTCACGTCAGATCAGAATAATATTACATTTAGATTTAGCCATACTTACAAATTCTCAACTGCAAGTATCTTATTAATCTTCTATCTTCTGGGTGTCACAAACTATACCACATTCTGCCTGTTGTAGATCTATACACTTCAGAGCTATCGATATACTTAAAAATTTGCTGAGTGCTTATAACAGACCTAATAAAACAGGGATTGAACCATGGATACCCTAGAACCTTTACAAGGTTTTGCCAAATCTGAGAGAATTTTTTGGTTTTATATTTGTCACTAATTGAAAACTGCCATGTTTTGAATTCAAGAACATTGCTGTATTTATTGTATGCTTCTAAGAGGAATAAGGGTTCAACTTCCATGGCTTGGAATCTCAGCTCACAAGTTTGTGGCCAACAGCGCCGGCTCTAGATCTTTGCCATTATTTCAACCTGAGCCACTCAAATTATGAATCACACCCACTCCAAGAGCCAGCTTGGTGTAGTGGTTAAGATTGGCAGATTCTAACCTGGAGAGCAGGGTTTGATTCCCCACATGTAGCCAGCTTAGTGATATTGGGCTTGTCACAGCATCAATAGAAGACTTTGTTCTTATATGCCGCTTTTCTCTACCCGAAAGAGGCTCAAAGCCGTTTATAGTCGCCTTCCCTTTCCTCTCCCCGCAACAGACACCCTGTGAGGTAGGTGAGGCTGAGAGAGCCCAGATATCACTCCTCGGTCAGAACAGATTTGTTGGTGCTGTGGTGAGGTCAACCAGCTGGCTATATGTGGGGGAGTGCAGAATCGAACCTGGCATGCCAGATTAAAAGTCCGCACTCCTAACCACTACACCAAAAACTGACTCTCGATAGCTGTTCTGAGCAGTAATATCAAATATCTATCAGCCTCACCTACTTGACTGGGTGTCTGTTGTGTGGAAAGTAACACAAGGTGATTATAAGTGGCTTTGAGACTCCTAGCAGAGACAAGCAGCATATAAAAACCAACTCTTCTTCTTACTGATGATCCATGTTGTAGATTTACAGCTGAAATCACATAATGTACATGGATGGAATTTGGTCAGTGGAAGATGTGTATAATGATTGCTTCCATGTATCTCTTTGTTTGGCTGTGGGGGGCTGTTTCCATCTTGCAGAAATTCAGATGTATTTTAGTGAGGTAGTTGGTGATACTGTTCGATTAGTATCAGAGGGAAGCAGGTGCAAATCCCCGTCATGAACTTGCTTCATATCCTTGGGAAGTCATGATCTGAGCATTGAACCTCTGAGCATGAAATTGCAGCTTAAAATACTTAAAATAAAATATCCTGGATGCAAGTTAATATAGCACTTAAATATATGTAAATAACACCTTAGTGCTTGGCTCGTATCACGTTCGCCTAACTTTCAAAGATTTGCTGAGTGGGGTCTAATGAACATTTGAACACAGCAACTATAACATTTGAAAGATGGAAATTGTAACACATAGTACATTAATTTGGGCTATTAAAAATCACTTCACCATCTCAGCTTTAGATCAAACCACAACAAACAACAACAGCATAAGGGGAGGCCAAATTGTTTAATTCATTATTTTAAAATTACCAATTATCTCTGGGCAAAAAACATAGCTCTATTTCAGAGAATCAGCTATGCTAAATTACTGGATTATTTAATTCAAATTCCAAATCCACCTTTGAGATGGAATTGAATTTTAACACCAAATATTGTTTCAAACAGATCCACATTTTTATGAAAGCGTCAATGAAGTATTGTGCCAGATTGTGAAACTTTTCAGTAGTGCCTTAGTAATTTGTTTTCACATTGCCATTTGAACCTTGAGATAAGAGCTTTTCTCCATTTTCAAATCTCATTACCTTGTGCAAACATGGTCAAGTCTTCCATGTGTTAAGCACACATTACAAGTTGTCCATTACTATGTACAAAATCATCTGCCACATGGGCAGTATAAAATACATCCTTTCATAACAAAACTAAAATGTACCTCAAAATATGAATATACACATTACATGATATACAATATTTACACAACCATAAAAAATAGAGTCCAAGTTTGTGATTTTAAGACTTGAGTCTTTTGCGCTTCATGTTGCAACAAGGCAGGTTTCAAATTTTTAGTATGTTCTTTAGTATGCTATGCTTGAACCTTTAAGAGAGTTTTTAGATGGACTGCCATCATCTCCCTATTTTGGTCAGAATATTGGACAGTGCTTCCTACCCAATGACTAGGAGGCTTTGGAAGGACACTGGGTGAAGGAGGTTCACTAAATTTTGCCCCCGCATAATTTTCTTTTTGGTTAGCTTCAGTCAGAAAGATGGGTTTCCTTGATTTCATGTTTTTGCTGTTTTCTGTGTTTTTCAAAGTTTTTTCCTCCTGATTTTTAATGAGCTCAGATGATACAGACTCTTGCCAAAAGTTATTTTCAGTTTTTTTTGCAGGTGGAATCTTGTTTAGTTGTATATTGCATTTGTTCCTCTGTCTGTTAATTTTTGATTGTTCACACAGGTATAGGCTATGAACAGACTGATTGTATGGAATGGTAGTCTTCTCAGATTTTCCCATCTTGTTTTTCAACAACTGTAAAGATAAGAGATGACCTCATAAATACATGAACTACTGCCATGTCTAAAGTCTTAAAACTGATACTCCATACTTCCCTCCACTAGTCACAAAGGAATCCAGCCCTTTTCAGATTTTTAGTGGCAGTCTTACTTGCAGAAGTACACAGCTTTCTATTTACTGAGAAAGCTGACACACCACTCTTCAAAATTAACTCTCCTAAATTTTCCCCTTAACGTTAGTAATTTAGGACTATGGTTAGAATTTTAAGAGTTAATAGGAAATAGATGTTACTTATGCAAGTGTATGTGAGATCCTATTATTAGATCAATACTGGGAAACTACCTAATATTGTAAAATCTCTGGCCCATCTACCCCAAGGAGTGTTACATATGCCAGAAATAAATTTCTGAAAGTGCAAGGGGGCCAAAGATTGAAACAGATATCATTCAGGATCTCTTAATTCGGCCATTCAATTTATAAACAACTGCTAGAAAGACGTTTTGTACATCACTGACAAAGCCAATTAAAAGCCAGCGGGATCCAACTAGAATGGCTCCGGAACCAACAAGAGATAGGCTTCCAAGAGCAACATTTCAGACCCCTTTGGTTCTATACAAGCATATTCTAGGTGAGGAACCTTCAAAAAGCCGTTTCCCGAATAAGCCCTTTCATTTTATGTATACAGGAAACTCTGGGACCTTGACCATCAAAAGCGTAAACAGAAAGCCCGTCTCCCCTCTAGCCTTTATTGGACCTCTTCCTCCGAACTCGATAAAAGCGGACCCAAGGGCGGCCTCCGGGAATCTCCCAAGCCACTGACGCCACACTCCCCCCCACTCCATCGGGCGCGGCGGCGCCGTCACGTCTCTTCCCCCGCCCCGTGGCCAACGGGCTAAACCCGGCTGTTGCTGGGCGCAGCCGCCGACGCTCATTGGTGGAGCTTCCCAGCCTATCTGCGCGCGTGGAATCTTGCCTCGTCCGCTGCCAGGCAGGACAACGGACGTAACGGAAACTTCTTCCCCTTCGACGACCCCCCCTCCCCGAGGGAAAACAACGGCTGGTCTCCTCGGCCCCGCCCCGCCCCCCTCCCCCTCACCTCTTTCCTGAGAGGCTTGCTGACGGAGGCTGATCTCGGGGAAGCGGTGGGCGCTTCCTCAGCCGGGACCGCCTCGAGGCCAGGCGCCGGGGCGGCTGTGGGGGTCTCGTAGAGGCTGCGCGTCCCCTGCGCGGCGCTCCTTCGCCCCAGGCCGGCGCGGTGCTGCTGGTGCTGCTGGTAGCGGCTCTGGGAGAGGCTGGAGGAGGTGGCGCGCATCTTCCCTTTCCTTCTCCGCACTCTCTTCAGCGCCGGCCTGGGGCTGCCCCCCGGGCCCACCAGGCAGCAGCTGGGCTGGTGGCCTTCGCCGCTGGCGTCCGCCCGCATGAGGCGCTGTAGGAGGGTCGGGGGAAACCACCGGGGGTCCTCGGTGCCGGCCGAGATCCGGGCCCGGAAGGGGGGAGGCGCAGTGGTCGTCACCATAGCGAAGGGTTAGGAGTCGCGTCTTGGCAAGCAGGACGAGGAGGTGGGGAAAAGTTGGGTTAGCCAGCCAGGGTTGCAGGGGTGTGATTGCGGAGCGTCCGGGTGGACTGGAGGAGGCTGCGGTGGTGGACGGTCAGAGACGCTGCTAGGAGAACATGGCGGGGAGTGAGGGGAGTCGCCACAACGCCCTGCTGTTGTTACCCGGGGAGGCCGCGCCCCCTTCCGGTGGACCACCAATCGGCACCAGAGGGTTGCCTGGAGGCCCGCCTCTTTCCTGCAGCTGTCCATTCCATCCAGACCTTGTGCCTTGATTGCACCGGCTCGCCCAATCAAGGCAGACACAAATACAGCTAGGCCACGCCCTCCTTTCCACTCCCTCAACCGGGGCAGGGCGGGGGAGAAGAGAACTTCACCCCCTGGTAGTTTCCAATCGAAATAGATGCGCTGGTAGGGTTTGCTACGCCTCGTAATTTCTACTGGCTGCCTAGTTAGAGCGGAGCGGGAAGGGGGGCAGCCCCCTCCCAATCAAGGGCGCTGGCTGCTCGAGCCGGGCGCCGGGGGCTTGCGAAGTTCCTTGGCAAACTATGACTGAGGCTGCGGCCATCATGGCGGTCCCGCGGGGCCTCGAGGCCCAGAGCTTCGCGGAGGAGCAGGCAGCGGTGCCGGGCCTTGAGATTGCCGCGCCGCGGGACGGCCGCTTCAACCGTTTAGTCGCCGGCAGCCAGCAGCAGCAGATAGTGCTCAGTTCCCCGTCTGGCTGCTTGATCCCGGCTGTCGACCCGCAGGCGTTGCAGGACTTGGCGGCTCTTGCCGTTCAAGTAGCGGCCGAAGTGGACGAGTTGTTGCGAGGCATGCACAGTCGCTTGCAAGCCCTGACAGCTCTCAGCGTGGGCTGTATCCAGACCTACAGGGACAGCGTGGAGAGTTTAGGCGAGGTCGTGGACACGAGCATCCGCTCCATGTACACGCTGATCGCTCGCTGCGAAGAGCTGGACCAGGAGCTGAAGCCCGTGCCGGACCTGGCCAAGCGCATCCGGGATCTTAAGAACGCGTTGGAGAAACTGGAAGGGCTCTGCAAGTAGCCAGGCTGCTGCCTCCAGCCATTCCTTTCGGAACTTGGGTGCCTGTACTCAAGACGGCAAGTTGCGCTCAGCCGGCAGCTTTTTCTACGAGGAACGGATCATTGAGCCATCAGGGCACTTAGCTATTTTCCGTGATGATCTCAGGACATTGTTTCTAACCAGTTTTTTTTCTGCTTAAATTATGTGTAAAATAAGTTGCTCCACTTTAATAAAGCAGCCTTTCTCATCTGGAAGCCCTTCTTACCACAAAGCCTACTTTGGAGTCTTCACACAAATCTCCTTGACATGCAAAAGTTGTTATGTGGAGCTAATTTTCTGAAGGCCCTTTTATACATTGGCCTAGAGCAGATAGTCACTACAGATCAGATATATACATTAATGAAAGATGATCATGCGTAGTAGATTCACTGGGAGGGGCATTTTAAAATCAGGTAAAGTAGTCCACACATGGGCTTTTATTTTTACAAAAAGGTGTTTGATACGTACATAAGTGCTTAGGGTTATGTTCAGAATAATTAGCATTGGATTGCAGACATTTATTATAAAGAAGAGCTTAATGTTCACCTTGTCAATTAAAAGGAAATCTCAAATTGCTTCTGGTATAGTTTTTTTCATAGAAAATGAAAGTCGGGGACATTAGGTTGAAATTTGGACCTAAAAGTGTAGTGTTAGGTGTAAGCAGAGTCTGTTTTAGGCTACTTTGAGTCATGTTAGCCAAGTTGCGTTACTGCATTAAATCTGTGGCTGCTAATAACACTGTAATATTGAGAGCTACTGTGGCTGTAGTAATGAGCCTGTGAGACAGGAATTCCCCTGTTACAGCTATGAAAGATCTAACCACTGCCCCCTCCCCTCCACCATTATAAACATAGAAGACTGCATTACATCATCTCAGACAGGTGATCCAGCTAAAACCAATATTGTCTGCAGACTGGCATCAAATGTCCATGGTACTGCTCACAATCTGAAGGCCTTTTAATTGGATATGTCAAAGATGCAGCCCGGGGCTTATGGTTTATCCCCAGTGTGAGTACTTTGAATACTCATAATCTGCAATATAAGTGTTGAATATTAATATCCAGTTAATTAATGTGCTCTTGGGCTGCACCCTTGAAATTCACAAGACTGAAAAAGGCTCAGTTTAGGCCAGACTGGTTTATTATTATCATTCTTAATTTATCATTTAAGGCTCTTTTATGGCAAGGCTGTTATGATCAGCTGCATAGTTCCTTGTACATACTTTTGCTTTATGTCACTTAGGAAAAATGCAGTATCTATTTTTAGAGCCCTGTCGGGAATCAGCAGCATATAAATTTAAGTATAAATAAGTATAAAATGTATTTTAAGAGGAAAATAATTAAGAAAAGCTTTTGCTCTTTCTAAGTTGATAAATTAGTAGCACTTTATTTTTATATTTGCAGTGTCATACATATGAGTGAACATGGTTGACTTTGCCATTTCAGCCATCTTTACTGTTAATAATTTAGTAGCAACCACTATTTTAATTAAAGATCCTTATCTTTACCTATAATTAGCCAGTTGGTGGTGAATTAAATCCTTTCTGTTGATGTGCTTCTAATGTGTGTCTAATTATTGTATTTTACTTTGGATAAATTCTGATGTACTGTCTTTTGTAACCTACCTAGATGCAGCAGAGAATTGATCCCTCACCTGAAAATGTATGATAATTGTGCTATTGATATTTTGGCCCACAAATTTTTGTTTGTGAACCTGATATCAAACTGATTTTACATCATATGCTATTGTTTGATTATAATTTTAAATGAGATTTTACAAATGCTATGTTCTGAATTAAAAATACAGATGTATATGAAAGCCCTTTTGCCACCTGTTAGTGGCACAGAAAGAGCTGAGCTCACAGTATTGTTCATTAGCATTTTCTTTGTCTTTGAAAAAGATCTTTGCTGCTCTGTCTTTTCTTGTTATATACAACAAAAACAAACAACAACATCAACAACAAAACAATGACCACCTGACTATATGGTTGGAGACTGATTCCAGTAGTTATTATTATTATTATTTAATTTTTAGACCGCCCTTCTCCCAATAGGTCTCAGGGCGGTTTACAACATAAATAGTTAAAACACAATAAAATCCCCATAAAAACCCCAATTAACATCAGCAAAAGTTACATATAACATATAGCGGCGGTGGTCACAATTCTGATCTTAGTTCAGCCTGGTGGAGAGAATAATATTCAGAAGAGGGTGGCACCAATACAATAGATCTAACAATGATCTCGATGTTAGAGATCTCAATATTGGAGGGGATCATCTGATAGATTAGTGGGAGAGCTGCCCTGGCCTCAACCATATGCCTGGCGGAAGAGCTCCATCTTACAGGCCCTGCGGAAAGCTGGTAGATCCCGCAGGGCCCTTAGCTCTTCTGGGAGCTCATTCCACCAGGTTGGGGCCAGGACTGAAAAGGCCCTGGCCTGGGTCAAGGCCAGGCGAACATCCCGTGGGCCCGGGACAGCCAGTAAATTCATACTTGCAGAGCGGAGTGCCCTGCGGGGGGCATAAGCAGCCAAGCGGTCCCGCAGGTAGGCCGGACCCAGGTCGCGTATAGCCTTAAAGGTCAATACCAATACCCTGAATCTGATTCGGCAACAGACTGGTAACCAGTGCAGATGACGAAGCACCGGCTGAATGTGGGCCCTCAAAGGTGTTCTAGTGAGGACCCTGGCAACCGCATTTTGGACCAGCTGTAACTTCCGAGTCAAAGACAAGGGATGGCCCATGTAGAGCGAGTTACAGAAGTCTAATCTGGAAGTGACTGTTGCATGGATCACTGTGGCCAGGTGTTCCGAGGACAGGTAGGGCGCTAGTAGCCGGGCTTGGCGAAGATGGAAAAATGCTGTCCGAGCTACATTGGTGACCTGAGCCTCCATAGAGGGGGAGGCATCAAATGTCACTCCCAAATTCCTGGCAACTGGTGCAGGTGTTAATTGCACCCCGTTCAGGCATGGGAGGCGCGCTTCCTGGTCCTGCCCTCTTTTGCCCAGCTACAGTACCTCCGTCTTAGAGGGGTTGAGTTTCAGGCGACTCTGCCTGAGCCATCCAGCTACCACTTCCAAACAGCTGGCAAATGTATCCGGGGTGGAGTCCGGCCGGCCGTCCATTAGGAAGTAGAGCTGGGTGTCATCCGCATATTGGTGGCAACCCAGCCCATAGCCCCGGACCAGCTGGGCTAGAGGGCACATGTAGATGTTAAAAAGTGTGGGAGAGAGTATCGCTCCCTGCGGAACCCCACAAGGGAGCTCACAAGGGCTCGACATACTCTCCCCCATTGCAACCCTCTGCGTCCGGTTCTGGAGGAAGGAGCCCAGCCATTGAAGCGCAGTCCCCCTTATTCCAGCTCCGGCGAGGCGGTGTACCAATAACTGGTGGTCGACCACATCAAATGCGGCCGACAGGTCTAGAAGCACAAGAATGGCGGAGCCACCCCGATCCAGCTGGCGCCGGATACCATCCATGAGGGCGACCAGCACGGACTCCACCCCGTGGCCAGGGTGGAAGCCAGACTGGTATGGGTCGAGGGCTGAAGTTTCATCCAAGAAACCTAGGAGTTGGTCCGCCGCGGCCCGCTCTATCACCTTACCCAGAAACGCCAAGTGTGAAACTGGGCGGTAACTGGCGGGGTTCCGCGGGTCCAATGATGGCTTTTTCAGTAAGGGGCGTACCACTGCTTCCTTGAGCCCCTTGGGAAACTCTCCAGATGTTAAGGAGAGGTTGACAATCTCCCTCAAGGGGCCTCCTATCCGCTGGTCGCCCGATTTGAGCAACTAGGATGGACAGAGATCCAAGGGGCAAGTGGTCGCCCTCACTGAACTCAGTAACTTGTCCACTTTGGTTACAGAGAGCCGCCTGAAGCCATCAAACACTAACACCCTTGACGGCCATGGAGCTTCCAGTTCACTAACTGTATCAATCGTGGCAGGTAGGTCACGGCAGAGCGACAGGACTTTGTCCGCAAAGTAGCTCGATAATGCCACACAGCTCAACTCCAATTCCCTTATCATTTGTCGCCCTTCTTCGAGGGCGGTAAGTGATCTAATTATCTTAAATAATTGTGCTGGGCGAGAGCTTGCAGACGCGATTTCTGTGGCGTAGAAGTCTCGTTTCGCCGCTTTCACCGCATTCTC
The DNA here is from genome assembly GCF_049243985.1 of Paroedura picta. Taxonomy (NCBI): domain Eukaryota; kingdom Metazoa; phylum Chordata; class Lepidosauria; order Squamata; family Gekkonidae; genus Paroedura; species Paroedura picta. The sequence goes on from NC_135369.1 coordinate 135,409,680, forward strand.
ATACGCCTTCATAAGCGTGCGATGAGATGTCCTTGTAGCTTCGTCACGAGTCTTCCTCCACACTCGCTCAAGCCGTCTCACTTCCTTCTTCCTCTCCCGAAGCTCCTGGGAGTACCATGGAGCCTGTTTGAGGCGAAGGCGGAGAGGGCGCCTAGGAGCAATCTTGGCAATGGCGGCCGTAAGGCGGGACTGCCAGTTCTCCACCAAGGCCGTCAACGAGGTGCCGGAGGGCATCGGGTCCCGCAGGACATTCAGGAATCTCTCAGATTCCATGAGTCTCCGCGGGCGGACTAGAATACGTCCGTCACCCAAACGGAGAGGGGGTGGTATCCTCAGTCGAGCCTTCAGGGCATGGTGGTCTGACCATGGAATGATGTTATTCGCCACCAGATCTACCGCTACACCTGCACCAAAGATCAAATTGAGGGTGTGACCAGCCTAATGGCCAAGTTCCTCCACATCTGGATGGAGTCTAAGACTGACCAGTAGGTACTCTCCATCATCCAGAAGAGATACAGGATAGAATTTCCCTCCTCCCCTTTACTACAGGGCTTCCCCACTTTTCGTGTCATGACCTGTTTAACATTTTGTGCACATAGGGGCAGTGGAACTGGTGCCTTTAGAACAGCATTTCTATGGAATTTATTCCATTCTGTCTGTGCCCTCTCACTGAAGATATCACTGCACTGGTGATCTTCATGGCCAAATCTGACAAGGAAAGTCAGGCTTCTTGCCTGATGGTAATTGTGGCCACTAACAGAAAGGGCCAGGAAACATACTGCAAGGATCAGGTTGTCTAAGGCAAATACTAGAAGAAATTAACAGTATGAACTGGCTGGAACTTGGGGCAAACTGACTAGCACAGATTGCTTTTCAGAACCTATTGAGGATCAAGTATGTGCTACTCCATAAAGTCAATACTACTATGGTACTTCAATCAACATAGAGGCACCCGATCAATGGTCCTCCTTTGTTTGCCTAAAATCCTGTTGGGCAGAGAAAAAGTTAGGTCAAAAAGCAGGACACCTATACAGTCGTACAAACCTCCAACGCAGTCCATATGAAAAAACACTGTTGGTTTCTTGTAGAAACACACCCAAAGTAAATGAAACCAATAGGCAAAACGCTGTGTCTTCTTGAGATTTATTAAATGCAATCCTCAATAATTTTGCAACCATTTTTGTACAAACCTCCAAGCCAACTGGCTGAGCAGGAAGGATTTAGATCCAGGAGAATGGAGTCTAAACAAAAAAAAAAATCTTCTGAAAAAAATCACATTTTGCTTCAGGATTCCAATCTTGGATCTTTTTACAACCCTGAACCACAATCGAGTCGCCAGGTTTCTAACCAGTTTTTATAATACAAGACCAGAGGGCAAGGATGCACACATGTGTTATGGGGCTGTTGTATGCCTTCCCTCCAGCTGTTCAGCTGAGGTTTGAACACAGTGTCAAAGGAGACAGTCAAGGTGATTTTCATAACTCTTCTGGCACAGAAGTTTTTGGGTCTTAGCGCTAGAGACAATGTCAGTATCTTGACTGTGGAGATTGCCAAGCAGATGGGTTCTCCTTGTACAAGAATCATGTAATCACCCAGATCTCATTTGGATCCAACTGACAGTTTGGAGATCCATTAAACCCTGGGGTTTCTTGATGGTCCTGAAAGGGTTTCCTGAATGGGTGGGAGTTAATTTGTAATATATTTTTAAAATGTGTTAAACATTTATTGGGTGATATGACTATATATGGTCATATTGACCTGCCCCCTCACCCCATGGCCAATGATGGACCTGAGGATGATGGGAAGGGGAGGGGTCCCATGTGAGCATGTAAACAGCTATGCTTCCCAACCATATTCTGCATGATTGCACCACTTCTGGGATTTCTTGAAGCCTGAAGAATGTTTCCGAGATTTCTCAATGGTAAAAAAGTTGAAAAAGGCTGCTCAAGCTTGCAAGAGGGAAGCAAAAGATCAGAAAAAATGGAGCAGATTTTGCACTAAATTCTCAGAAAAAATTAAAACTTTCATTGAGAACCAACCTCTCTCTTAGCAAATAGCAAAAATTTAGGGACATATGCCAAGATACCATAGAGTGCATCAGTTTGCAGTTTTCTCTCAAGTATTGGGTATATTTGCAACTTTTATTTATATATTTATATTTAAATGTATTGACCATCACTGCTGGGTCATGCTGGCTCATCAAAGTTTATAATAAAACCCATAAAAACAGAATAAATACACTCTTAGCAACATAATCCCATCTGTTCTCTCCAAACCCACCAGCCTCGACCCAATACATACCACCCACAAATCTCAGGATGGTCAGGCATCTGGAGGGCCTCAAAAGGCCTGGCAGAAGAGCTCCATCTTGCAGGCCCTGCAGAACTGTGATAGCTCTGTCAGGGTCCTTAGCTCTTCTGGAGCTTGTTCCACCATGTTGGGGCCAGGACTGAAAGGCCCTGGGCCTGGTTGAGGCCAGGCGTGTCTTCCGAGGGCCAGGGAACACCAGCAGATTCAAACCTGCAAAGCAGAGAGCCCTGCAAAGGGCATAAGGAGGCAAGGGGGCCCTCAGATATGCATGGCCCAGACTGCGAATGGCCTTAAAAGTAAGTCCCAAACCCTTGAACTTTATCTGGTACACAATTGGCAGCCAATGCAGCTGCCTCAGCACAGGCTGGATATGGATTTTCCAAGATGATATTGTGAGGATCCTAGCAGTTGCATTTTGTACCAACTGAAATTTCCAGATCAAAGACAATGACATGTACGAACTTTGCTTGTATAAAATTGGAGTATTTATCATTTTAAATTCCAGAAATATGTTAAATATTTCAAGTTTATATTGTAAGTTATAAATTCTGCATTTTATAGTGTTAAAGCAGTAAAATTAATGTGGGTTTGACGGACAGCAGACATTGTATATATTTTAATTTCCTTCAACATTTTCATTTTTTGTGTCTCTCTGTGTGTGGCTTGGACATTTCTAGAAATTTTCATCTCTAGTTCCTGCTTTCTAAAAGTGCATGGATCTTGCTTACATTTGGTTTCTTGCTAGACACTTTCCCAGTATTGTGTGCCTTATTAATGATCTTTCCGAGCCTGGAATCATCGTGTTCTGCTGTTATCTTTAAAAAGTGTTCCTTAAATTCACAAATTCTAACCTTTGATAATCAGTGGCGCCACACTGTCAAACCTAAACATGAGCCTAGCACCAAAACATGTTGTGTCTTTTTAGCAATTATATGAAATAACATGACTGCCACTATGAAGAATCTGTTGGCATTTTGATGTGCTTTAATAATTTGACAAGCTGAAACATGTTGCAAACCTAAATTACCTATGTAGAGCTGTTTGAAACAAGACTGACTGTGATAAATTAAAGGCTGTTGTTGTGAGAGAAGAAAATTAAGCAGCTGCTGCCTAGACTTGCTCTTGAAAATCGTATGCAAGAGCAGTAATGACTCAGCCTCATGTGATCCAGATAAAAGGGTGATGTAATCCACATGAAATCCACATAACTTCCTAGGGGAGCCCCCCTCCCTGCTGCCAACCTCTGCATGGCTAATGCAACGTTCATCTTCCAACAGGGAAAATTCTGCTTTGGGGTCGATTACAGTGAAATGCTCTACAGCAGACAGCATAAAGCTGCTTCTTCTCTTTCTGTAATGGGCATATGGGAATTCACTAAATTCAGTTTATGTTACAGCAGAACTTAATCCTTAACAGCCTCTTTATTTACACACACACACACACACACACACACACACACACACACACATACACACACACACAAAACAATATATATATATCACACAGACACCCACACACACAATATAAATTCAGTGCTGTATATACATCTTAATAATAACCTAGATTTTGTGGTATAATATTAATATTAAAATATGACTATTAATAATCTTAGAGCACATTTATCCATTTTCTTTTTAGCTTTCCATCTTTTGATCCAGCATTTGATCCCGTGCACTTATATTTCAATATTTTATTTATTTGGATTTTTGGGATAGATTTCCTTGCTTTAAAAGCTGTTAGTTTAATCATGTGAACATACCTCTCAGCTTATCCATCCGTTCATTTTTACTAGGAAATTATTTGCCTCCCCCCCCCCATGTCTAGCAGATGCAGTGCCAGCAGTAGTGACAGAATACAGACCCAATCCAGGCAAACTGGACACAACATTAACCACAGCATTTAGTAGCAGTAATGGCTATACGGAAGCTGAATCCAAATGATATACGTTGTCACTGTTTGTCAAGCACTCCTATTGATATGAGATAAATGGTAATTGCACAGTGACATTTGTTGTGAACAAATGTTTTCCAAGCAGAAGTAGTAAGGATTTGATTCCTGGAGTTAGGTTCTTTGCCCAGTGTGCTTCCACATTGTCTCTGGCACAAGCTAGCAGCTTAGGGGGGGAAATATCAACACCCTCCTTCTCCCATCATAAACACAAGACTGTCTGGAGTGTGAGACAAGTCTCTGGGTTATAGGGCAGTTTCTGGACAAAGTTAAATGAGCATTGCATGTGTTCTTCAGCTATGTGAAAACTACTGTTAAAGATGTATTCACATTAGAGAAAGCATAAAGAGTTTTCTTCCAGAGGTTTGAGAAGGTTACACACCTTAAATTTTGAACCTGCGATCATTTGTTTTAAGCCTTTTTCCACTGGATGCACGCTCTAATTGCTCACTTTTGCATCTTCATTGGAAAGTACTATTAAATCTGGAGATGGTCCATGGCTTTTCCAGGGCTGAAGGTGAGTGGAAAGAAAAATGTTGCTTACAGTGTGTACACATGAAGTCAGGAAGCTGCCTTATACGGAATGAGACCACTGTTCCATCGAGGTCAATACTGTCTACTCACACGTGTAGTGGTTCTCCACAGTCTCAGGCTGAAATCTTTCACATCCTCTACAACCCGATCCTTGCGGGAGATGCGTATACTCTTTTGTAAACAGGTTTTTAGGTTTTGGGGATTATTCCTGCTTCACATGAGTATAAAAGAATTTTCTGCTATGGAAACGTGTATACAACTGCTTCTTCTTTGTTCAGCACCCATCTGCCAGTTCACTCTCTCTTCCAGAAGTTACCTTCCTCCTAAGGGAAATAAAAATAACAACCATTTCCAACTATCATAAGGTTTCTAGAAAATACTGATAAATGCTGATAAATTTAGCTTGTTTATTAAAAACATAATCTATGCATGGAAATGTAGTTCCAAATTAGAATCAATACCAAAGTCTCTCACACACGAGGTCAGTTTCCCAGACAGAAATATATGTTGCTCAGGAGAAATAAAATATGTATACAGATATCACAGCCGTACATTAAACTCACAGGCTAGATTTTCCTGTGTGTCTTAATTAAATGAGCAGTGAAACTGCGTAGTATGTGGATGACTACTGGCATTTACATAGTGCTGGGAAATTTTTTGCTTGCAACATTTATGTGTCAGCAAAAGAGGGACACACTCTCTGTGTTGGCCTTGCAGAAGAAATGTGTTCAGGCAGCAGGAAACAGATTGCCTGAAAACCCGCCTGGTGGGAGGGGCATCCTGCCAATTTTCCTTGTTAGGAAATACAGTGCAAGCACTAGGGTAAAACCCCTTGTCCTAGTTTCTGTTTTGAACCAAACCAACGTAATGTGAACGTACTTAGGAGCATTATCTGGCCTTGCATTTTGGAAGTTCCCAATGTGAGCATGAACAAAGTGACACATTAAGCAAGGCTATCTAAATCTTTACAGCACATATTACTAGGTGCGCCAGAATTTTAAAAGTTCTAATATTAGACATTGTACTATGAGTTCTGTTTAGTCAATACCAAAGTTGCTCAATGGATGAAAATAACATAAATTTTGGTATGCTGCTTAATGAAGATTTTTTCCCTCCCCCAGCCAGACACATCTTCTTTCTTCTTTCATGCAATAGCACAATGTCTTTCTTTTACTTTAATCCACTGATAGTGTGAGCCTTCTGCACTGACAAATCGGAATGAAGAGGAAAAGAGACTGCTTCAAACAATCATTTTCATATCAATGATCCTGAATGTTGCCTTTGCTGCAATCAAGATCTGAATATTAAGACTCCAGATATGCTGCTTTAACTTGGAAGAAGAAGAAGAAGAGTTGGTTCTTATATGCCGCTTTCCCCTACCCGATGGAGGCTCAAAGCGGCTTACAGTCGCCTTCCCTTTCCTCTCCCCACAACAGACACCCTGTGAGGTGGGTGAGGCTGAGAGAGCCCTGATATCACTGCCCGGTCAGAACAGTTTTATCAGTGCCATGGCGAGCCCAAGGTCACCCAGCTGGTTGCATGTGGGGGAGTGCAGAATCGAATCCGGCATGCCAGATTAGAAGTCCGCACTCCTAACCACTACACCAAACTGGCTCTCTTGGTTAGTGTTCTGTTGGTTTCTTGTCCCCCAGATTGTGTTTGGGAAAATATATATATTTAAAATAAGTATGTGTGCAGTCCTTTTATGATGATCAAGTTAAGAGAGTGAATGTCAGACGCAGGAAAATTCCAGCTGTCTAGATAGTTTCACTTGGGGCCCCAGCATCAAAGTCCAGTCTTGGAGTGTTAGGGACCATCACTAGACTGGAGTAGCTCAGGCGGTACTGAATCTTTCTTGTTGGTGTGTATAATCTACTAGATTCTTCTTTATATATTACATTTATTGTTTGTTGCGAAGTCGTGTCCGACCCATCGCGACCCCATGGACAACGATCCTCCAGGCCTTCCTGTCCTCTACCATTCCCCGGAGTCCATTTAAGCTCATATATATTACATACATATATATTACATACATACATACATACATACATACATACATGCACACTCACCATTAGACTCTATCTCTGTGTGTATACAGATATACAGTACACACAAAGAGAGTTTAATAATGTCTAATTGCTCTGTAATATATTCATTTCTTCACACACCAAGGGCTATTAGGATAAATGACACTATTTAGATTTCTCTCTCTCTCTCTCCCTCTCTTTTTCTGGGAAAAGTTGTGTATTATGTTGTATGCATATAAGTACTTCAAATTTCATTTAGACAAGTGCAGTGCTATTGTAAGCAAGATTACACCACTGTAAGACCACTGAAGTCAACAAGTTTAGAAGGGTGTAACTGTGTAAATGGGTGTAAATAGTATCCAAGCCATTCAATAGGAGGAAAATATCAAATGTTTTTCTAGACTGTATCTCAATTCATTTTGTGCACAAGGCACTCTGAAGTTAATATAAATTCAAAGTATTATATGAGATGATCTCTTTCATGTGACTTTTAATCATTTCAGAAGTCACTGAGTTATAAATGGAAAATAGTGGATATGCAGGCAGGAGAAGCATGGGAGCAGGAAGAAAACCAGTCTAAGGAGGTCAGTTGTAGCCTTGGGAATTTCAGATTCCCTTTATCCACATAGCTTTTTCTATCTTCAGATTAGACCACTCCCCTCTTGTGCACAATGTGTCTATGTTTTGATTTACACAAACAGGTCTGCCTCTGTCATGTGTACCTTGTAAACTCTGCATGAGTATCAGATTGCCCAATCCTCTCCAAGCGGGCTCCATGCCAGTTGAAAGTTGTAGCATTGAACTTGAAGTCTTTATGCCCCGTTTAATTCATTTGTGCTCATGGGAGCAATCTATAGATTCACTGCTGATGCAATCCATTTGAACAACAGAAAAGTATCATCAAAGGCTGGTCATGTTCCTAAAAGAGGAGGAGGTTTTAATGGGGTTTTATGGGGTTTTTATTGTGGACAAATTGTACCCTGCCATGAGCCGGTTCCAGGAGTGGCGGGCAATGAATCTAAATAATAATAATAATAATAATAATAATAATAATAATAATAATAATAATAATAATAGTTCCACTGGCATTTGTAAAAGTTTGCATACTTAAAAGTCAAGATTTCACAGTTAACACAAACAGAATAGTTCTTGCAAGACCAGTATCTCTTTGCAGATTTGAATGGCATATTTTAATATCCATTGTTAAAATAGTTTAATTGAACAATTATCCCCCGCAGTTGTTTATAAGTTTGATGGTCTCTAGGAAATTATTAATACAGCCATATCTGGAGCACATTTTTTCCTGGAAAAAGTCATAACAGTGGTGATAACTGTGTGGAAGCATACCCAGGAAAAGGTATCTTTCATCTTTGGTTTGCTCTTCAGCTGTCACTTTGCTTTGACCTGCTGATTGGGGGTGTGTGTGTGTGGGGGGGGTAGATGATGGCATGAAAGATATTGTTCCAAGAAGCTGTTGATTGTTTAACTTGTACTGTTAGGATGGGAGAGCCATCAGTTTGACAAAATAATACTTCTCAGGATGGTCCAGGAAAGCAGGACTGTGGCTGTAGTGGGAGAGGAAGGTAAGAAATGGTGGCTGAAATTGGCTGGGGAAAAGATGTTCCTGTTTGCTTTCACTCTGTTCTGCCCATTGAGTCTTCAGATACAGCTTGCAGTATTTGTGAGGCTGATAGTAGATGGCAAAAAACATTTGTAAAACTCTGGACAAAAGATTTAAAAGCCCCAGTTAGCTCAGCATTTTGGCCATCAGTATTAAGTGGTTTGAATTTCTCAGTAAAGATTTCTGCCCAAGAAAATTGATCAGTGGCACCGATCTCTATCTAAATTAAAACATACCAAGGGCTAATTGAGATTATTGGGTTTGTGAGGCTACTCATGCCAATCTAACACACATCTGGTGGGACTGTAGTGGAACAGTAGAGTTCTGGAATATGATTGTTACAACTATATCTAATGGTGCACAGAAAAAGCTAAAAACTAAAAAAAAAATCATGTAGAATTTCTATAGTCATGCATGAATTTGTCCTTAATGCCATGATATCTTAATGCTACTTTTTGCTCAGAACTAGAAGAACATAACCCTGAAGGAGGATTGGTTAGAGCAATAAGTGGAATATATTTGTTTATGTAAACCAACTTGTCTGCTACATGGCCAAATGTCTGATAAATTCGAAAAATGCTTTTCTATCTAGAATGAGAAATTAATTTTGAGCTTGTATTACTAATGTTTTTATAGGTGCTTTGTGATTTGTATTTTAGAACATTGTATGAATTTGTTTTCTATTTTTGTTTACTTTTACAATTTAAAAATAAACACGTAAAGGGTGAAAACACCTCCTGATGCAATATTTGTAAATAAAATAACCATGTATGAGGTTTGTGAACATTACCTAAAGTTATAAGAACCAAAGGGCCGCAAGTGAATAATGTTAAAAAGGAAATTGCTGAAAAAGAACAGTGGTTGTATACATAAATATTAATTCACAAGAACAATTGTTCATGATTGAAGTTCATTATCATATACTTGTTAGGAGTTTAAATGATTTATTTGGCAGATTACTGGTTTACTTCCTGCTTCAGGAAATCTTATTCATGCAATCTGATAAACTGACCCAACCCTCAATACAAAAAATACATATTACAATTGGATGATATCAGAGATACTGTTTATTCTTCTGCAGCATTTGAGCAGAGCTCTTAAAATTCCAATGCTTGTAAATAGTGGAGGATATACAGCTAGATAGAAGATACAGAATTATGGCGCCACCTGGTGATACAAAGGCTGAACATAAAAATGTTAAGAATCGAATAATAACGAAGAATAATTTGCAAGGGAAGTACTTTGTAATAATCTAGATCAGTCATTCTCAACTAGAGTTACAAATAACCCCAGGGTTACTCCAGTTGGGGAGGATATGGTTTTACATGAGAAGAAGATGGTGCTCTGACCATGTTCATTTTAATCGTGTTCTTTGTCGGCCTGGTTTCCTTTTACTCTGACCAATCTTAGCATAATTGCTCTCTTGAGTTGGATTGCATGAGATGGCCAAAGTGAGTGAGCTGGAGTTTTGTGATTGTGCCTTCCAGTGATGTATCAAGGTTTATGCATTCCAGTATTTCTTTGTGACTTTTGCTGCTCATGGAACCTGCAGAAACCTTCTCTAGCACCAGAGTTCACATTAATAATTTTTCCTCTTATCCTATTTTTGTCATCGTCCAACTTTCACAACCATATGTGGCTACTAGAAATATGATAGATTGGACTAATCTACATTTGGTAGTCTGTCTTACTTTCTTGTTTTTTCCACACTCGATTTAAACTTTTCATTGCTGAGTGACTTAGAGCAATTTGATGTTTTTATATCTATTAAAAATGTACTTAATCCAGGGAAGAGTCAGGAGGACAGAGTGGCTTTCTGCTCATCTGTATGGTCTGCTGTGGCCTTGTTGAATTTGCATACTATGGAAAGGAAATGGGGGGGGGGGAGAACTGAATCTGCTGAGTTTATGGCACTGTTGATTCAAGGTCAGCCAAGGAGTGAGACAAGAGTGTATCTTATCACCCTTTCTTTTTAACCTTTATGCAGAGGTAATTATGCAGAAGCTTAATCTGGAAGAATCTACGATTGGAGTCAAAATTGGAGGTTGTAACATCAATAATCTCCACTATGCAGATGATACAACACTCCTTGCTGGATCAGAGCGTGATCTGAAGACCCTGATAAAGGGACTAAAAGACGAAAGTTAAAAGATGGAACTGTATCAAAATATCAAAAAGACCAAGATGATAACAACTACTGGCAGTAGCACCAAAGTCACGACTGACAATAAGAACATTGAATGTATTGATGATTTCATCCTTCTTGGCTCTATGATCACTCAAAGTGGTGGATGCAGCCGTGAAATCAAACGGCAAATAACACTCGGCTGGAACGCAATGTTAGGCATGAACCAAATATGGAAGAGTAAGGATATCAGCCTTAATACAAAGTGCTAGGCAGTCAACGCCATTGTCTTCCCCATAACAACCTATGGATGTGAAAGCTGGACCCTGAAGAAGGAAGACAGGAGGAGAATAGATGCTTTCAAATTATGGTGTTGGAGACGAATGCTGCGAATACTACGGACAGCCAAAGTTACCAACAAGACAAGTTTTAGAGAGGAGCAAACCAACTATGTCATTAGAAGGGAAGATATTACCGCCAAAGCTCACTTACTTTGGACACATCATGCGATCAAACTCGTTGGAAAAATCATTAATGCTCGGCATGGTCAGCAGCAAAAGGAAACGTGGTCGCCAAAGGATCTGCTGGCTCGACATGATCAAAGCCGATACAGGGATGAACACAAAGGGCTGCTATGGAGCTAGGAATGGACTTTACTTCTGAAAAAGGGGGACTTTAATAGGGGACTACTTCTGAAAAATGTTTTAAATCTCAATATATTTTCTGATGCCAATTTCCTGATTTAACAGACTCATGCCAAAAGCTGTGCTTTAAGAACAATAAGAGAGAAACAAGCACTAGGAGCTGATTGAGCTTGCTATACCTTTGCTACCCCCTTGTGGCAGCCAGTGGAAATGCCTCACCAGGCCTTGGTAGTTCCATGCTTGGGCCATAATAATTGAAAGTCATATGAAATCAGCAGACTCTATGCAACTGAGGTGAATGGTTTTTCAAAGGATCAATATGTGAACCAGTTATCAGTGTAGGGGGCCTAATCACCCAACAGCATCATGCAGTCAAGCATCAACAAAATATATTTATCCTGGGAGGGGGTAAATATGAAACAATGGCATTTATGCAATATAGTTGTGACTTTCTGTTCTTGCACTCCACTTAGCATATGCAGAATCCTCATGTAGTTTCCCAGATATCATCCGTGTTCATACTTGTTTAATCTCAGGTATAAAATTGCCTTTGGCATCTCCAAACAAATCTTTGTTATAGCAGTAGCAATGGTCTATGTTGTGGTCCCCAACAATTCCTGTGGGTACCGGAATTCCCACCAACACCATTTTTGGCACCCACCAAGTGTTTTTTGGGCTAGGTGGAACTTTTGCACAGAAAGGCTTCTGATTGGCCACTGGAGATGTGATTGACTACAGATTTTTATAAATGATGCTTTGACAGTAGCTGCCACCATAGCACAAGGAACTTCACAGTATTTTTTGTTGTAGCTGGCCTACACATGTGCAGTCTCACGCACAGGAGACCACTCAGTGAACAACAGTTACAAATATGTTTTCTTTCCCCTCATCTTCAAGCACAAAAAGCTCTTGGGTCAGTCTCCTTTCCTTCTTTATTTCACATTCATTTTCCTTACCATAGTCTAGCTCTCATCTCCCTGTAATGTCAGCCTTTGGGTCTCTGCTATCCAGGGGTGGTAGATGTACTAGTAAGTTATCTGCTGTTGCACAAAAGAGCCTCTTGTGGCGCAGAAGAGCCTCTTGTGGCACAGAGTGGTAAGGCAGCGACATGCTGTCTGAAGCTGTCTGTCCATGAGGCTGGGAGTTCGATCCCAGCAGCCAGCTCAATGTTGACTCAGCCTTCCATCCTTCCGAGGTCGGTAAAATGAGTACCCAGCTTGCTGAGGGGTAAACGGTAATGACTGGGGAAGGCACTGGCAAACCACCCCGTACTGAGTCTGCCATGAAAACACTGGAAGGCGTCACCCCAAGGTGACTCGGTGCTTGCACAGGGGATACCTTTACCTTTTTACCTTATTGCACAAAAGGGCACCTATTACAAAACTGCTGTCTAGGTGGCAAGTTATAGACACCTAGCTGTGTAAGACCATTTCCCCATCAAGAACTTAATGTTGTCCAATATAAACCGTTATCCATTACATTAATATAAAATATTGGTGATGATCACTGTATCAGTGAGATAAAATACAGACTACATTTTATGCTCTGTTTAAAATTTACCTGTTGGTAGGAGTGCTGTGTAATATGGTGCTTGTAATGGGACGTGATTTGATTACAGTCTGTGTTGTTAATTGCAGAGGCCCTCAGCAGTTGTGAGCACTCTTTGAATGAAAAATAATTTCTCGGGCAGCCCCACTGCCCCAAACTCATGTTCGCTGCCTTCTCAATTGTTGCTCATATTTCTCAGTTACATTGCTGTTGCCTGTTTTGTTCTCAATTGTTAATAGTTTAATATAAACTCTGTTTTACTGGTTCTATGTATACCGCCCTGGGGCAGTATATAAATTGAATGAATGAATGAGTTTCTTCCATGAATTATTCTGATGTGAAGATCACAGAGGATAGACTTCAATCTATGCCTTTTAAGATTAAAGGAATCTATGGGCATATTTGAGATTGACTCCTGGATGTTTTAAGGGGTTTCTTTTTGTCTCCTGCTCCTCAGCAATTTTTAAAGAGAGAACATATAGGTGAAATTATACTATGGGCTAACTGGCTATTTTAAATATTACTAGTGTTGCATTTTTAATTCAATACATGCTTTTATAACATATTAAACAGACCTTGGGCAGTTTCTACACAACGGATTAGGCTCTGATTTATATTTATGTCCCTGCCCCCCCCCCACCTCTGCATGGAATCGGGCCCCTTCAGTGGTGGTCCCAGGGCTGGCTTGACTTGCCCCCTTGGTGTATGTATCCAGAATGAAGGGCAATGAGAGGAAATGATAAATGACTCCAGATGTGATAGCTATATTTTGCAGAACTCTCACAATGCAATCCTACTAAGTGAGAATTTCATTTGGTTTCCTTTGGTATTTTTGTCCATCCTATACAGGCAGGCTCTACATTACAACCGCATCTGCTTCAGTCCCAGACAGAAATTCCCACCTGAAGGATCTACAACAAACCTTCTTGGAACTAAAGTACCCAAACAATGAGGTCAAGAAATGGATTGACAAAGCCAGAAGGAAGACCCAAAAGAGACAACCCATTGGAAGACCCAAGAGACAATAACAGAACACCCCTGGTGGTTACATATAGCTCTCAACTAAAAACAGTGCAGCACATCATCACTGACTTACAACCTCTACTGGATAATGACAGTTCTCTTTCCCAAGTACTAGGGGGCAAACCTTTTCTTGCACACAGACAACCTTCCAATCTCAAACAACTCCTCAACCCCAACAATTTGAACATGGACACTGGTACCAGAGCTTGCAACAAACCCAGATGCCAACTTTGCTGCCACATACACTCTAATAACACAATCACTCAACCTAACAACATCACCTACACCATCAAACGCTTATTCACATTGTCATCTTCTAACATTGTATACGCTATTAAAAGCCAACAATGGCCCTCTGTTCTCTACATAGGACAAAAAGTTCAAACCTCTAACAAAGAATCAATGGACACAGGTCTGACATAAAAAATCACAGGAATGAGAAACCTGTAGGGGAACACTTCAACCTTCCAGGGCATTCAATAAGGGACCTCAAAACAGCTGTTTTATTGCAAAGAAACTTTGAGAACAGACTAGAAAGGGAGGCTGCAAAAATGCAAGTTATTACAACACTCAAAACAATGGAATCCCCAGAACTCAACGATGTTAGTTTCTTATCTCACTATGTATGCTAACCTCATTGAACTCTTATATCCACATTCCTTACAATCCCTTCTTCTCTTTATTTGAAACAATGAGACTATTATATAATGTAAGTATGGAGTCTTAAAGGTGCCATTGGACTCAAATTTTTTTAATTTGAATTGCGAGGCTGAGAGGAAAAGAAGACCGAGACTCACAACACTCCTGCAATGTAGTTCAATATTATTCCCATATTGCAGGTGAGGTGGGGGGGGGGCAATAGTGGTATAGGTGAGCCGTTTATGATCTGTTTGGTAACATTCTCCTCTTGTAGAGTGGAGTGTAGACAACTACTCCACTTTCTCATGATTCTTGCATATCACGTTGGGTTATGAGATAGCAGCTTCCTTTTAAGTCTGTAACAAAAACATTAAGAGTTCTCACCCACTACGAGAGCCCTATCAAGAAAGAGAGCAGTGTGGCAACCAATACGCAGGAAGTTGTCTCAATATTTCCAGTGGATGGATGGCTTTCACCCATAGCACCCATGGGTGTACGGCACTTGAAATCATGACTCGATCAGCTGAAAAACTATACTTCTTGTATTTTCATGGCCGTTTAACCTTATTGTTCACATGTATCGGTTGAACTTGATTAAGAATTCATTTCATGATCAGGGGAGAGCGGGCCCCAGTTCACGGAAGCGTAGATACAACAGAGTGTTCGTTTTTGAAGACTCCTTTTTGTTTCTGCAACAATAGACACCAATGGAGTTTAACTGAAAGGCGACGGTGCAGCAGCAGGTCCCCATGCGCACAACATGACTGAGGTTGGAGCAAATATAAACCGAATGACATTATCACATGCATCACCCTCCCGCCCAAATCCTGTACCCACACAGCGCTGTTGCTTCCCTAGTAGCACAAAAATGGGGCTTCCAGAAACTAACAGGCCACTCGAGACCTCCTGGGGCGGGGCGAGATTTCACGAAGGATTCCTTCAGTCGCGGCTCGCCGGAGGATCACGGACTACAATCCCCACGAGCCCATGCCAGTACGGGAAACTGGCAGCGTCTCATGGGAGTTGTAGTCCACGGTCCTTTGGCGAGCCTCCGCTCGGCTTCCCCGCTAGAGGCCTCGCCTTCTTTGAATGGGCCGACCGGCGGCGGCGGGATCCCGGAAGCGGAACCGGTTCCTCTCGGGAGTGGTGCATTGTGGGTCGGCAGTGTTGCCGAGCGCTGCGCGGCGCGTGAGAGGGCTGCTGGCTGCTGGCGCCGCGCGTCTGGTGGCCCCGGGAGGCGAGGTGGCGCAGAGTTCGCCGCGCGGAGTGAGCCCCGGTGTCCCGCGGCCGCGCCATGTCTTTCAACAAGATCCCTCCGCGGTGGCTGCACTGCCCGCGGCGCGGGCAACCCGTGGCAGGTAAGCGGGGCGGGCGGACGGGGCGCTGCAGACGGGGCTTGGCGGCGGCGGCTGCTCCCCAGGAGGCGGTGGCGTAGCGGTTAGTCGGAAGGATTAGGAGGATCTGGAATCCCGGATTCAAATCCCCGCTCAAGCCTGAAGCACTCTGGCTGACAAGTGAGGATCGTCACCCTCCCGCTCATCCTTACCTGTCCCCCTCCTGGGGTGTTTGTTGCGAAGATAAAATCGACAGTCGGGGAGGAACTCTGAGCCCCTTCAGGGAAAGGTGGGATATAAACAGGTCTCCGGGGATTCTGCCGCTCCCGAACTTCCTTCCAGCACTTTTAAGCATTTTGATTGTCCTTTTCTGCACTTCCTTCTCGTCTTTAATATCCAGTCTGAGGGATTTGAAATGCAGCTGCCCCATTGGCATTGCCATCATTATGGCATCCCCCCAGTCCCTTATCTGTTATCAGTGCAGAAATTGCTTTCTTTTGTGACAGTTACACATTGTGTAGGCGCTTTCATCAAGCTGTCTACCTAACCAGAAGATGTTTGTTGGTTAGTTGCTGCAAGCTCAGACCTCATATGTTTATATTTACTGCTAAGATTACAAGCTCCATTTGTATCACCAGAAGATTAACCAAACTTTATTTGACATGTTGTCACCTCCATTGTTCTGTCCTGTTCATTTTTTAAAAACTGACATAGTGTTTTCTTCTTTGCAATTTCCCAACAGGCTGATTTTGTATGGAAAAGAATGCATAGAAAAGAATAGTGGCATTCATGTGTTTTGCTGGGCCTCGGGATTTAGGGAAGCTGTCAGTATGTTGTTTTTAGTGGTAGCTTGTGATACTACAGCATATCCAGAGATATCTAGTGGTGATGATGTTTTCATGCATGCAGGTTAGCTAGTAAATAACATAATGTCTAAATCTGCCCTGAAATGAGGGTACACCGAGAAGCTCCTTACCATTTTTTCTTGGTATTGGTGCCATGATATTCTCCGTACTTCTTCCTTTTCCCTGAAGGTTCAAGATCAGGAAGGAGGAAAAAATACAAGCAAACTAAGCATTTGCCTACAGACCCTTCCCCTTCAGCACACATAATGAATTCACATATCCCTCTAATGGCACTATACTACCCCACCATAAACAACCTAATAATTATACAAAAACAGCACAATCACTGAAATCTATGCATTTTGTTGGAGGTACCTGCCCAACTGAGGGAATGGCTTTATAGTGGCTCAAGGAAGTGAGCTCAACTGCAAGGTAAGGAAGAAAGGCCCCCAGTCAATATTATTAAGTGGTCTGTCTTGTGGAAATCTGCCTTTGACCCCACATAAGTGGTGATTATTATTGCAGTTGATTTGATCAACTCAGTCTTTATTGTGTCTGTAAAGCATCCCGGGAAGAGTCAGGGTTAAGCCATGGAAATGCTTCCAGTACCAGCCTATATCTAGAAGATGTTAAGTAATAAAGGATCAAGTTGCCAGGGGATGTTTGCAAACTGTCTTCGCTTTGCTGCTGAGTATTCTAAGTCAAATCCATCCAGATAGCAATAGCAGGTTGTCATCCAGAAAGTGACACAGATCATGCACTAGCTGAAGTGAAATGTGCCCTCTTTTTCACAGCTTGCCAGAGGCAAGGCTGTAGAGCTCCAAAACTGAAACTTTCAAGAGATGCAGGAGATCCACTAACTTGTAGGTTCTTTGCCCCCCTTCCATAAGCCAGTGTATTTTTTTTCTAGTGTTAGTATTTCTTTGTTTATCCTCACTGAATCCATTACTTATTTACCTGTAGACTCATGTCCTAACGAATTAACTGTTGATGGATAGAACAAAAGGAGAATTAGAGTTGATACAGGTGATATTGGACTTGCAAACTCCAGATCAGCTTTTCTATAGTTTCCTGTCTTCAGGGTGTTTAATACAAAAATAATTCCACAAATTCTATATGGAATTGAAGTGTTTAACAGCAACATAGAAATATATAGAATTTTCCTTTTTAAGATAACTATTAGAAGTTCCAAACAGTGTGGCAAATTATACTCTAGCTGCAGAACAGAAATTAGAACTAGAGTTTGGTTGCAACAATTAGAACTAGAGTTTGGTAGAGTTTGGTTGGCGAACAGAAATTAGAACTAGAGTTTGGTTGCAAACTTTAAAGCAGGGGTAGTCAACCTGTGGTCCTCCAGATGTTCATGAACTACAATTCCCATGAGCCCCTGCCAGCCTCATGGGAATTGTAGTCCATGGACATTTGGAGGACCACAGGTTGACTACCCCTGCTTTAAAGTATTGGTTAAAGATTCACTTCCATGTTGAGCCAAAAAGTTTACTAATCAATCTTCTGGGACAGTCTTATTCCTCTAACTGGTTCCACAAAATTATACAGAAACTACAGACAATGGGTCTGGACATTTCATCCCTTACTGTTCAAGGAAAAGTGGTAATATTAACAATAACACAGACACTGGAAGCTATAGATGCCCAATTATTGGGCTCCTTTGCTAAAAGTGTATACTCTGCTCGATTTTGGGATATTCTTCTTTTGTATAAAACTATGCCAGTATATCCTCAACTTCCCCTCAAAGATAACTTGGGGCAGATTTCTGCAGATTCCCTACTCAGATATTTTGTTTTCATGGGTATTAATGGTCCAGACTCTTGGAATATCTCATACTCTTGGAATGTCTCAGGTTTGTACAGCTTCATTGTCCTTTAGCTCAGTGGTTCTCAGCCTGGGGGGTCAGGACCCTTTGGGGAGTCAAATGACCCTTTCACAGGGGTTGCGGCAGCTTGGTTGGGGTAGACATCTACACAACAGCTTTACAGGGTAGATCAAGATAGAGCATTTAACTGTCTGGAGCAGTGGTAAAGAGCGAGATTGGCATTGTGGGACAAGAGGCACAGCTGAACTGAGAAACCCTGGGGAAAAAAAAACAATTTATATACAATCATGAACAATTGATCTTCATGCCATTGTTCAGTTTTGGTTTAATTTCTGTGAAAGAACACTTGCATAATTTTACGATTGGGGGTCACCATAACATGAGGAACCATAACATGTATTAAAGGGTCGTGGCATTAGGAAGGTTGAGAACCACTGCTTTAAGCTGATTACCTGAATAAAATGAAATGTTTCTGTGCAGATGAGAAACATTGGATTATTGTTATATTAGATGAGAAGGATCCATCATTTATTGTAACAGTGGCCAAGGCTTTGTTGACAATTTAAATTGATAACCATTTTTTCATGGAATCTGTAATGGTTTAAATGTCTTTGTGATCTGGGCCTCCATAGATAGATAGGGAAGCATCCAGAATCACATCCAAACTTTTGATGGTGGTTGTAGATGTTAAACATTTCCCATCTAGTATAGGGAGTTGCATCGTATTTTTTTCCAGCATGCCGGTCCAGTCAAAGGACCTCTGTCTTTGCTGTATTCAGCATTAGTCAACTCCTCTTAAGCCAGTCCCCTACAGCTTCCAAACATTTGTCCTTCAGCAGAAATAGCTGGATGTCATCAGCATATTGGGTGAAGGGGCTCATGTAGATGTTGAATAACATTATGGACCACATCACCTATTCTATACATCAAGCTATTACAAGCCAGACAGGAAGGTCTACTACAGGCACCTGCTACTCTGGGTTTGCAGAAGGAATTGATGGAGAGGATCCCCTGCAGCCCAGCTGTTTGCCTTCCAAATCCTCTAAGATTAAGGAGATGTTTGAGAACAAGAGACAGCATATTTAGTTTTTTTCTCATACCTTCATTTTGGAAGACCAAAACTTAACAAGCAAGGCTTTCTTTATAACTGTTGCACTGTTTTGCCTATCTTGTGCAGATATCGTTGCACTTGCCTAATTAATTTAAAATCACATTTGGTTTCCTTGTAGCCAGGTATCATCAGTAGCTTCATTACTATTTAAGCTGCTTGAATTTTGTTAGGAGAAAGACAGAACAGAGTTCAAGCAACTTAAACAGGCATCCAGGTGCTGATCATGTTCATCCCTTTAGCTTCCTGTGGGATTTTTCTGCTCCCAGATAATTTTCATGTGATAGGCCCATTATGCACGGCTGCCAAAACGGCGATTTTGGGTCACATGGAAAATGCGGAGGGGGAAGAAGCTAAGCAAACCGCTTACGCACAGGACGGGACGCAACAGCGGCAAAACCCAGAGTAACCAATTATGCACACGGCGACTCCGGCACCGCTTCTGGTTGCGCCCTGGTCGTCCGGAAGCTCCACTTTCTTCCGCGTTTTGCTAATGCGGCTTTTTCGGCGGCCTGCATCGAATCTGTGGCCGGTTGCAGCCGGCGCCGTGCGTTATCGGTGATTTTAGGTGACGCCATTCCACCCCGAATGCGGACCTTCCCCTCCGTGGATAATGGGCCATAGGAAAGCATTGATCAAAAGTGCCCAAGGGGAGTCTTGCTACTTGTTCACTTTATTTTAATGTGAATGCCTTGACAGTCCTAAACTAAGATGAATTCTAGCAAACTTAGCAACCGTTTGTCTTTTTGCTATAGCATTTTAAGAAAGGTTCTAGCAGACAGGCTTACTAGCATGTCTTCATGATAATTATATACGTGTATCAAAACTTACTTTTTAATTTATTGTCAAACAGGAAAATTTTTACCTCTGAAGACGATGTTAGGGCCAAAATATGATGATCAAGTTGCTGAAGAGTTCCGCTTCCATCCCAGTATGCTCTCCAACTACTTGAAGAGCCTTAAGGTAAGGATAGAAATCTGGAAAAGAAATTCCTTTATGATGTAAGCTTTAGCCCTTTTTTAATGGATCTTAGAACAGCCTCTCTCAACTTTTTGACCATTGAGAAATTTCTGAAACATTCTTCAGACTTTGAGAAACCCCAGAAGTGGCACAATTGTGCAGAATATGGTTGGAAAGCATAGCTATGTACATGCCTACCTGGGGACCCTCCCCTACAGGCCCATCATTGGCCATTTTGGGAGGGGGGCATGTCAACATGATCATATATGGTTGTATCTCCCAATAAATGTTAAACACATTTAAAATATATATTAAATATTAAATAGCTCCCGCCTATTTGGGAAACCCTTCCAGAGCAGTCAAGAAACCCCAGGGTTTCACAAAAGACCTTTTGAGAATGGATGTAGATAAAGGACGTAGATAAAGAAATTACTGAGGTTTTGTAGTGGGAAGTCACAAATACAGATAATCCATTTTCCTGCATAATCTCATTGTGTTCTCCCTGGTAAAACATTATTTATTACCTGTGCCAATTTTGTATGCAAAGGCTTGCAGCAGCAAAATTCAGAATATGTAGCTGTGACCAATTATGCTAACACTAGTAATCAAGCCCGCTGTAAGCTAAATACAGTGGGCGCTAGACCAGGGAGCCCCCGGCAGTTGCGTGGAGCGCGGCTGCTGGCGGCTCCCTTGCTGGCGGCCTGACGCGTCGGAGGCGCTTTGCGCCTCCCGACGCATCAGGCCGCCATCAAGGAAGCAACTGCGAGCCGTTGCTTCCTTGTCAGCAGGGTGGGGATTGGCCTGGCCGATGGTCTGTCCGGAGGAAGGGGCCAATCAGGCCCCTTCCTCATCACGGACAAAGCCCTCCCACCAAGGGCTTAACGAATTATTTAGTCCGCGGCACCTGTGTTAAGGATGGCCTGGATCCTGTTAATCTATACCACTTAATGTTGGTACTTTCCTCCAGTATAAGGGAACACTCCTTGCCCAGGAGGAAAGTGTCCCTATTAGGAAAATGGATCCATGGATCTATCTTTAAGAGCTAGTATCATATATTAACATTCATAATGTATGTTGTCTTTGTGTTTGCTGACTGTTTGTGCCCCTTTAACTAAATATAACCACCATGATCAAAAGCTTTTATAAACATCTAAATTTGTATTTGGAATCAACCGCATTCTACACTCTGTGGTATTTATGATATTGTTACCAGTGGATTGGCAAACTGGTGGTGCTTTTTGTCTGTAACTGTAGCAGAAGCACAAGTGGCACTTGTACCTCTGAAGCCTGATTTTATTCCAGGGAGAGTGGGGCAAAGCCAGCCAAGCACTTGCTGTGTTCCTCCAGTCCTCACCCCCCCCCCCCCGCTATCAGAATGCTTCCACATAAATAGACATGGGGGCAATTGTTGTTCTGAATCAGGGCTGCCTTCCTGCAAAGCATCTGTTCAATGGGGTGAACCCTTTCCTTCTATATAAACTGGCTATGATCTGTGTAGGGGGCAAAGCTGCTGCCATGCTAAAACTGTAATGATAGTTCTAAATATCCTCAACGAGCCCTCCTTTAAAGCTTCTGGTTGTCTGCTCCTCACTTTGTGTGATATTGAAACATATTTCACAGGAACACATTTGCACTAGTTTTAGTGGTCTTTGCAAGTCTACGTAAGCCGTGACTCTACAAATAGCAACATTTTGAATATTCTCTGTAGGGTAGCAGTTCTCATCTTTTCAATATTCTTATGTCTCCATTTCTTCTATGAAAGAACATATGGTACCTATCATGATAGGAACAAAAAGACCACTTCTTCCAACAAGGTCATTTATATTACAGGCATTTGGTATAAGCATAGCAAAGAGTCACAAAAGGGCAATTGGTTGCAGGTTTGGACAGCATGATATTTGAGGGAGATCAAATTCTTAGTAACCTATGGAAACTCTGTGGTCCACGTAGACTACCTTTGCATCCCATCAGTGGCACATACACACCCAATTGAGAAGCATTGTTATAGGGAACACATTGCATTCCTCCTCAGCCCTTTTCCTGTTAATCTAATTATCTGCTGTGTAAAAGCACATGGGGTTTGAGTTGTGCTTGTCAGGAGAATGTGTAGAAGATTACTGGGAACCATCGTGGTTCAGTAGCAACCAGCACTCAGTACAACCAACGGGTAAATATGCTATTGATAGGAGGCTACAGAATGAACTCTCCCAAGGCAAAAATAATATATGAAATAATAAAAGAGCTTTTAACCAGCTGGCTTTAATTTGCTCAATGGTTTGCATTTTGGGATGCTGATCAAGCTGAAACCTGGTTATTGTTTCTAGTTCTTGCTGCCCCTCATATTTGACCCTTGGGTATGCAACAGCTTGACTTTAAGTGATATTCTGATAAAAGAAATAACAAACAAATGGAATAGCAGGAGTTTGAATGCAGTTGTTTTGGTGAATTACACTGATACTATTTACAATGGCCAGTATAAAAAACTGAGAATGGGCAGGGTATAAATGATTGTGACAGTGTACATTAAAAAATATGCCACTATACCATTCCATTCTTAGCAGCTGTTCTATATGGGTTCAGATTAGGGTTGCCAGGTCCCCCTGTCCACAGGGGTGGAATAGGGGGTAGGACTGCCAGATCCAGATTGAGAAATTCCTTCAATGCATTTATTTCCTCCAGGAAAACTGATCTCTACAGCTATAATTCCAGGGGATCCTCAGGTTCCACCTGGATGTTGCCATCCCTAGATCAATTGAATGTTATGCCTTCTTCTACATGGGTATGGAAACTATGAAATTTCTGTTGCTTTGGGAGACAAGAACACATAGACACAGCATGCAGTCCACCGTGTCTGCCTAGTCAGATAGGCTGGTTTCTTTGCATTTCTTCTGTTAGGTATCCATTTAGTTTAAGATAAGTTTATATTTTCCCCCCTCTCAGTCTGGTCCAGCTCTCATTTCCTTCCCTCAAGCTTTCCTGAATCTGGTCTGACTGGTAGTGTCTGTGTTCCAGGACTATCAGTTGTTTAGGTGAGAACATAACACTTGCTGAACTTTGATGGATTTGATTATATTTATTGTACTAAATGACAAGTTGAAGACGGGAGAGTTGATTAGGGAAGAGTAGAATTCTGCCCTAGTTCTTTTGCAGAACATTTGGATTAGATTATGTAGATTAATTTTTTAAAGGTTATTTTATTACTCTCAGGTTAAGATGGGTTTGCTGATTGACTTGACAAACACCACTAGGTTCTATGACAAGAACGATATTGAGAAGGATGGCATCAAATATGTAAAGCTGCAGTGTAAAGGGTGAGTGGATTGGATTCATGAATATTTTTTGTGATAAATGTTTTGTTTCTATGGCATTTTATAACATCCCTTCTGTTTTGTCAGGCATGGGGAATGTCCCACAGCTGAGAACACAGAAGCATTCATTCGTTTATGTGAACATTTTAGTAATAAGAACCCAACAGAGTTTATAGGTACGTGTCCTGAATGAATATCTGTTTTGTCTTCCTTTTGTTTCCTATGTGTCTCCTACCCCCTATTATTCACATATCTGACCCTTGATAATTTCCATGCTCATTGGTTTTGATTGGGCATGCATATTTCCAGTGGTGGTAGTATTGCCAATTCAATTTATGTAAAAATCATATTTATTAACCCAGTGTTAATATCCAAAAGTTTTAGCAAAAAAATCACTGATTCAGGCAAAAGGAAATATTAGAATCCTGCATTTTATATGCCAAAAAAATCTACTAACAAGGGTTCTCACCCCTTATGTGGAAGGGCAGGGAGGGGCTGGTGCAGCCCAGTGCTGAGCACCACTTTCTGCACTGCTACACATCTTGCAAGGTTGTCTTTGCTCTCCTGAGGGAGCGAGGAGCCATGGCAGACAGTTGGTGCTGGTGGTGCTGCGGAGCTCGGCAGCTGCGGCCTTCCCGCCCATCTAATGGGCCATCCTTGCTCTCCTGGCTGAGACAGGTGGTGGAGGTGGCTGTGGCATAGCTGCCATCTACTGTCATGCTCCCTGAGGTGGGACAACGGATGTCACATCTGTTATCATTTCTGTTACAGGGACCGTGGCAGTAGATGTGTTCCACATCAAGAAGGTCTTCTGAATCCCACATTAACTTTATGTCCCACTAAATTCCAAAAATACAATTGCATGGAAACTGCTTTGGACCCATGCATATTTAATGTATCCTAATCCTGGTTAGGAAATTAGAAGTGTCCTGTGGGGTGGCATGTGCTTAGAGGTATGCATATATTCTTGATTTTCACTATAGATAGTTTCAGAAATACCAAGGAAGGGAAGAGGGATAAAGTGTTTCGTTAGGACATTGGGTGGTACCACTTCTGCAGTGGACTGTAGTGTGATGGAGTAATTGACATTGAAATTGCCAGTGTACTCGTATTGTAATGGGTAATGCAGTGTGTAAAGCCTCTTGTAGCGCAGAGTGGTAAGGCAGCAGACATGCAGTCTGAAGCTCTGCCCATGAGGCTGGGAGTTCAATCCCAGCAGCCAACTCAAGGTTGAATCAGCCTTCCATCCTTCCGAGGTCGGTAAAATGAGTACCCACCTTGCTGGGGGGTAAACGGTAGTGACTGGGGAAGGCACTGGCAAACCACACTGTATTGAGTCTGCCATGAAAACGCTAGAGGGCGTCACCCCAAGGGTCAGACATGACCCGGTGCTTGCACAGGGGACACCTTTACCTTTACCTTTACCTTTAATTCAGTGTGTTTCTCCAGCACAGTTCATTTCCATTGATGACTTGATTGGAAAAAGCAGGGCTGTCAAGAATTTCTGTGGGCTGCAGACAAGAATTCTGTCTTCCATTTTTCTTATGGTTTACATAATGCACATTGCAGAGGGCTGCATCATAAAACAAACAAAACTAGAAATAAGCAGAATCAGGAAGATTGATTCTCAGCCGAGGGACCTAGTTAAATATAGGTGAGACACAAGTTATCTGGGAATAGATTCCAGTGAATTAAGTGAGACATCTGTCTCTCTCAAAAAGTAGTAAACTGCAAAAAATACTTTGTTTCTGCAAAACTGAAATGGAAAAAGCAGACTCAGTACAACACAAGAACATGTAAATGTGGGAAGGAAAATTGGAGAGATGTAAGAAGTCATTTTCATTGTCTTGGGAGAAGAAGCAGGTGAATCAAGTCTTCAGTTCTCTAACTTCCTGCAGTTGCCTCTAACTTTAGAAAGTGATGCTGAAATTCAAGTAGCTCCAGCTCTCTCTTCCTCTGCCATTCCTTCCTCTCCCGCTGCTGCCTCCGTGTAGAGGAAAGGAGAAGACAGGAGAACAGGGCCAGATGGGTCAACTGAAATTACCCTGGAAGCAATCCCAGTCCATGCTGCCAATCATGTTGAAGGTAGAGATAGTAGTGACTAGATGAAATAAACTAGATCTTTAGGAGAAATTCTAACCAGATCTCCTCAGAAGTAAGTCCCACCTTATTCAATGGGTGTTTCCCCTGTTTTCTGTTTCCCTTGAGTGGTTTAAAAAAAAATTAACATATATTAATGAAAAATCATGATAATATTCATTTTAATGGGAATTACAACTGTTTTCTTTCCTTACTAACAAACACTTGTCCTTCTGGGCAGCAATATCTGCAGACTGAGAATGCATTTAATGTATCTGATGAAATAATTTCCAATCATGGAACTACAATGCGTGTTTTTTATGGTGAAACATGATTCTTTTTTTGGTTTCAGTATAACAGATTAACATGGCTAGATCTTTAGAATTTGTTTTTTTAGTTGCTTATTTTGTGCCAAGAGACTTAGCCTAAGAGCTTCTTTTCAGCTTGGGCTGAGTTCTAAAAGAAAAATACTTCTGGACATGCACAAAATGTCTTTCCCTCAATATTAAAGAAGTCTTCCCACACACTTCAATATTTCGGAGGTAATACAGAGTAATACGGAGGTAATAAAGATACAGAGAAAGCAGTAGGAGCACTGAATAATATTTTTAAACCTCTCTGTAAAAATGATGATTGGATAATCGTGTATCCTATGTGGATTGGATAACTACATACCCCTTCATAAAAATAAAATAAGAGTTTTATTGGAACACAACAGAGATTTCCCTAGTTCAGTGTCTTTTTTTCCATGCTGGCTAGCCAGATGCTTATAGGAATCCTACCAGCTGCGAATAAAGGCAATAACTATCCCAAAAATGGAGGTTCTACTTGGTCACCCTAGCTAATGGCTGGTTATGGACTTTTCCACCTCTGTCTATATAATATCATTTTAAAGTCTACTAAGCCAGTTGTTGTCACCTCATAGTAGTTTATGCAGTGAATTTATGTAATGTGATATAAACTGAAACTAAGGCATTCATCTCAAGCTTCCACAATTCCACATTTATAACCTTTAATACAGAAGGCTGCTTCTCCTTGTGTGCAGTGAGTCCCCGACCGGGCAAGGCAAGGCTGGGCTAAGCGGCCAATGGGGAGCCGGCCTTTGCGCAGCTCCCCATTGGCCGCTTGGCCCTGGAGTGACGCGAAGCGGCTCCTGATTGGGCTCTCCAAGTTTTTATCCCGGACAGAGCCCGCCCTTTCTCCTCCCCCTTCGGGCTTACTCTTTTATTTAATCCTGCGGAGCGGTTAAAGATGTGTGAGCAATCACCCATTCAGTACGTTGATAGATTCATTTTCTGATGCACCATACTCGCCCCTGTACAGCTATATCTGCTGGTGCTAACGCCACCCCTGCTTTTATTATTCTGCCCCCCTCCCCCGGATTAATTCCTGCCGTGGCCAATCCGGTTGTCTTCTTGGACATAGCTGCCGACAGCGAGCCATTTGGGCACGTCTTGTTCGAGTTATTTGCAGAGAAGGTCCCGAAGACAGCAGAGAATTACTGTGCCTTGAGCACTGGGGAGAAAGGATTTGGTTACAAGGGGGGTCCTGCTTCCACAGAATCATGCCAGGGTTTATGTGCCAGGGTGGTGACTTTACTCACCATAGTGGAATAGGTAGCAAATCTATTTTACGGTGACAAGGTTGCTGATGAGAACTTCCTCCTCAAGCACAGAGTCTATGGCAAATGCTGGCCCCAGTACAAATGGATCACCATTCTCCATCTGCACTGCCAAGACTGACTGGCTGGATGGGAAACATGTGGTCTTTGGCCAGCTGAAAGATGGAATGAACCTTGTGGAAGCAATGGAGCACTTTGGATCCAGGAACACAAGACAAGCAAGAAGATCACCTCTCTGACTGTGGGCAGCTGTCATGAAATTCCTTTGTCTTCACCAGTCAGCCATCCCTTCTGTAGCAGGGTTTAGCACATCACCTGGAGTGCTTTAGTCCCCTGTAGCCCTTGAGCTCCTGACTTACTGCTGCTTTTTTATTGGGTTTCAATTTCTGCTCGCTCCCATGTCCAGCTGGACTGAAGACAAATTTGTTGGCAAAATGAATAAAACAAGCTAAACCACTACATTGATGGAGTCCTGGGAAATATTAACATGACTCTCCCTTCCATTCATAATATGAGCAGAGGTTTTCTGTTCTCCTATTAAGTATATTTTATCTCCCCAGCCAGAATAAGGGTGGGAAGGAATGAATCTGGGGGGAGGGGTGGGAGGGAGATGAATGAAGCCATACCAGATCGGTTGATGGGCTTAGGAACATCTTATGATATGCAAATATTTCCCTCAGCCTCATGGTTAAGTGTTTGTAGCCATGGAGAGCGTTCCAAAAAGTCTCTGCTAAGAATGCCGCACACAATCAAATATAGAACCATACATTCCTCAATATGAACTCAGAAGAAAAGGAATCACAAGGCAAGATAGTGTAATAGTCCTCTCTGTATTATTAGTAAAAGTCCAAATAATGATAAACAACCAAAACGGGATCTTAGGTAAATAATCCGCTTTCTGTGTATCTTCATCAGTGGTTGCTCTTCCAGTGTAGTTATGTTATAGTAATATGTATCACATTGGCAAATGCTCATCACAGTCTGGGGATTTCATAAAGGGCACTACTTACCTAGGATCCCATTTTGGTTGACTATCATTATTTGGACTTTTACTAAGAATGTCGCACACAGTATGAGGAGGTCAGTGCTTCTCTTTGGGTCCTCTGCCCTGCAGTGCAGAATGGCATGAGCAGTAAAATTAACTGAAATGCATTTGGCTGAATGCAAGGTAATTCTACCTTCACTGGGCCTTCAAGCTGACTTGGGCCCTGGGAATTTTGTACCCTAAGCTTCCCTGTCTGTGGCCCTGAAATGAGTATGATGAGGATTCTGTAAAGCTGTCCTTCACTAATCTGTTTTCTGAAATGGAATTGATACTTGAATACATTGTAGTTCTAGGTATACATGTTAATATTGTTTGCAAAGAGTTTGACTTTAGTGTATTTAGCACACTGCAGCATATTCCCCCTTTTGGCATATAGGTTTGTGCTTTTTGTCACATGTTTTGGAATAAATATTACTTCTAAATTCAGCTTATGATGACATTTCATGACATTTTTGCTTCTGCTTTCTGTATAAAGGTCTTGTCTAGCATAAACCACTTGAGATGGTATGTCCAAGAGGGGCAACATATAAACCCTTAAACAACCAACCAACCACCCAAACAAACAAACGCAGAGTTAAAACAGGAGTTATTTCTGTTTTCAGAGTAGGCCTAGTAAAATGTACTTCTGAGTCAAAATCACCATGTTCTAAATTGTCTACATCTTAATATAGATACCTTTTACTTTTTAAAACCCAAACAGTTCAAAAGGTTTTCAGTCCATGAATTTTGCCTGGAATTTGAGCCACAGTCTGGGTTATTTCCTTATTAATCATGGTATCTCCCCCCAGTATTGAACTCATAAGATGTTAATCAAACTGTCTAGAAAGATTTTGGGAGAATGAAATATTCCAGCTCATGTCTGAGCTTTCTTATTGTATCTTATGTTTCTTGCCACCAGTTTGTGTAGACTCCGTGACAAGCCATATATTAATACAAATGGTTCTGTTCTGTTCCATTTACTTTTCCAATTTCTACTTCTGATTCACTACATTTAAATTGAACATAAGCGGGAAGAGAATGTCCTTTGTATTGTGAGAACTAAGACGTCTGTGACAGTTACTTACAGTTGGATAAAGGCAATCTATTGCTACTGTTAGACCTATCAGTGGCATTGATACTTTGGTGGATTGACTGCAATCAGTGTTTAGTATAACATTGAACCACTCTCCAAAGGTTTCACTCATTGCTTGTTGGCTAGCCACAGTGTTCTTTGGAGAGGAAGATTCAGAAGTGTGAAACCTAACGTATAGGGCTTTATATTCCAAAAACAAGACCCTTGGTTGAGATTGTTAGATGTTTTGGAATGGCTTGTCACCAGTATCCTGATCACACCCGTGTGCCTTGAGGCTGTGGTGAGCAAATGGAAGTTTCATCAAGACAAGACAGGGTGTTATTCTTTGGGAAGACAAAATATTTATAGTTCATAGATAGATCATAGAGTGGGGAGGGACCATACAGGCTTTGCTCAATGCATTTTCAGCCTAAAGCATCTGTGAAAAAAAATGTTAATCCAGTTGCTGCTTGAAGACTGCTAGTGTGATGGAGCTCACGACCACCCTAGACAGCTGATTCCAGTACTTAACTACTCTTGCTGTAATTTTTCCCAATCAGCTGGTGCCTTGCACTTGTAATTTAAACCTGCCCTTGCAAGTCCGATCCTCTGCTTCCAACAGGAACAGCTCCCTGCTCTCTTAAGTGACTGTCTTTCAAATACTTAAAGGTAAAGGTAAAGGTATCCCCTGTGCAAGCACCGAGTCATGTCTGACCCTTGGGGTGACGCCCTCTAGCGTTTTCATGGCAGACTCAATACGGGGTGGTTTGCCAGTGCCTTCCCCAGTCATTACCGTTTACCCCCCAGCAAGCTGGGTACTCATTTTACCGACCTCGGAAGGATGGAAGGCTGAGTCAACCTTGAGCCGGCTGCTGGGATTGAACTCCCAGCCTCATGGGCAAAGCTTTCAGACGGCTGCCTTACCACTCTGCGCCACAAGAGGCTCCTTTCAAATACTTAGAGAACGATTACGTGCCCCCTCAATCTCCCTTCTTCTCCAGATAGAAACATTCCCAAATTTCCCTGCTTTTTCTCGTAGGGTGACCAAGTTCCTCCTCTGCATCTGTTCTATGAGAGGAGACATGATTTCTGTCTCTAAGTATTTGAAAGGTAGCCACTTAGAGGAGGGCAGGGAAAGGTTCCTGTTGGCAGCAGAGGAGAGGATCCGCAGTAATGGGTTTAAACTACATGGAGAACGATATTGGCTAGATATCAGGAAAAAATTTTCAGAGAGTAGTTCAACAGTGGAATCGACTGCCTAAGGAGGTGGTGAGCTCCGTCTTGCTGGCAGACTTCAAGCAGCCACTGGACAAATACTTATCCTGGATACTTTAGGCTGATTCTGCACTGAGCAGGGGGTTAGACTTAGATGGCCTGTATGGCCCCTTCCAACTCTATGATTCTATGATATGTTCACATCCTTTTTGAAATGAGGCCTCCAGAAATGTACACAGTACTTCAAGTGCCACCTGACCACTAGTTGTGTATATCAGAACTATGACGTCCTGTGATTTGGATGTTATGCCTCTGTTGATACACCCCAAGGCTACATTATCATTTTCTGCAGCTGCATCACATAGGCTGGTGGTGGTTTACCAGACTTCTATGGAGTCAGGGTTTTTGTAGTACATGAAGTTAATCTGTCCTTGTTAATGGACAAGCCAGTTGGTGCTGTTGCTGGGAGTATCTTCTTTCAGTTACATCTAGCTTGTAACCTGGTGCCTTATCTAAATTCTACTGACCTGGCTAAACTGATCCATACTGCTGTAACCTCCAGTTTGGATAATTGTAATGCTCTCTACATATGGCTGCCTTTGAATGTGTCTTGCCAGCTTCCTCTCTCTGGGATCAGCCACTTGAAATACATTGACCTATTGCTGCATTAACTGCACCAGAGTTGCTAGCTTCTGGGCCCAATTAAAAATGCTGCTTATGACCTTTAAAGCCCTTTACAGGGCGTAGGTCCTCTCACTTACTGAACTTCATTTCCCAGGATGTTCCTCTGTATCACTTAATGTTCTTCAAACAGCCTCCTCCTTAAGGTGCTTTCTCTTGGAACTGGCTGTACAGCAGGATCAGGGACTCTTTCCATGGTGCAACCTGTTTGGTATGGTCTGCCACAGCAGATGAAGGAAGGCATCTTCCCTTGCTGTTTTTAGGATGACAGAGGGCATTTGATGGAGGGTGAATAGGCAGATCTGATTGTGAGACTGTTGATCCTGTATATTGTAATTTAAGTGTGTGTTACATTTAAATTCTCAATGCACTAAACGTTATGTGTATGTTAAATTTTGAGTGCTTTCAAATGTGTAATCTGTATATTTTAATTTATTTAAATTTTGTTAACTGAACTACTGTAATTTGTCCTTGCCTTTTGATTGCTACATTGTTTGCTGCCTCAAGTCTGAGGAGATAAGGTGGGATAGAAATAAATGTGGGAGAAAATTGTTGTTAGCATACTTTCCCAATATCCTTGCACAGCATGGAAACTAGACTAACAAGTCTGCAGCTTTCACAGTTTTTTTTTTAACTTTGTTTCCAGAATATGAATACAGTTCTGTTTTCCTGCCATCAGGGAACACTACTGAATCAAATTTGGTATTGGATTTATCAGTTTCTTTACATATTTTAAAAATGACTTGAATGGAGTTAAAATTTAAATTCTCAATGCAGTTAAATTAGTAATAAGGAGAACCTAAACTATCAAGGACATAAAATATATCCACTAGCAAAGTTAATTTGTTAGCGTTGCCTGGTTACATGGCTAAAATTTGTTTTGTTTTTGCTTGCCACTCCATATATTGAGTTTGATTCATTGATCTTTGAGTGTAAATGATTTCTCTTCGCTGCATCTAGCAGTTGCTTCATCTTGATTGCTGAGGCTGTGGGATCCCAGTGAATTAATAGCTATGTGGATTGAGGGTGAAATCTCTCATAAATGTAGCTCCACTGATGGCAGGGGGATGAGGGAGTATTTTCTCTTCCTCACTGTAGTTCTAAACCCCAGTGCCCATGTAGGTCCCATGTCCCTGGGAGTCAACATCCCTGAGGCTGGGAGGGCCAGCTGAGGAGAGCAGAACGAGGGAAACATCCACATCTACCAGTACCTCATACTGGTGGTTTACTGGACTTATGCAGACTTCATAGCTGGCTGTGAGCTAAGGGGATATTGCTCCCTTGCTATGATAGAGACATTTATTCAAGTGCTTGCTTGATGTAGCTGTTTTTCTTCCCAGAATATCTGACAAGTGAGTCATTGGATGGCTCGAATATGTGGAGTAATCTGTGCTTGGTTTGATGAAAATATCTGTCCTGGGAGGGAAGGATTCTGATCATTTAGGGCAGTGGTCCCCAACCTTTCTGGAGAGCCAGTTTGGTGTAGTGGTTAGGAGTGCGGACTTCTAATCTGGCATGCCGGGGTTGATTCTGCACTCCCCCACATGCAGCCAGCTGGGTGACCTTGGGCTCACCACAGCACTGATAAAACTGTTCTGACCGGGCAGTGATATCAGGGCTCTCTCAGCCTCACCCACCTCACAGGGTGTCTGTTGTGGGGAGAGGAATGGGAAGGCGACTGTAAGCCGCTTTGAGCCTCCTTCGGGTAGGGAAAAGCGCCATATAAGAACCAACTCTTCTTCTTTTTATCACCGGGGACCACTCACCGGGGACCACTCAACGCCTTTTACTGAGGCCCGGTGGGGGGGTAGTTTACTCCTCTACTCTCAACCACTGCCCTAATGCTCTCTGATCGCTATGGTAATGTTTAAACATCCCTTCAAAATAAGATACAGACACGCCACAACAATGAAGTGTGTTGTAAAGGGCTGGGGGGGGATGAAGTAAAAGGCCGGGGGCGGGAGGCGTCCTTCGGGGCCCACCTCCAATTAGTCGAAGGACCACATGTGGTCCGCGGTCCACAGGTTGGGGATCGCTAATTTAGGGCATACCTGTGTGATCGTTTTTTTGCGTGTATGCTTTAGAAGAGTATTGAAAATATTAGCATACAGCTTGAGTTGCTATTCTTATAAAAAAAGATTATCTGTTTCTGTGCAGTTCAACATTATATTTTTTTCCCTGGGATAACGAAGGCCTGGTAGTTGACAGCATTATAGAGTATGGTTCCACAAAGGGTGCTTTGACGCATGTCACAGCTTCCAGTTGCAGATTGTTTTAATGTTTTGAACTGGTGTCCCCCCCCCCCCCCATGGTGTGCACTCCCCAGTTGCCAGGCTTTTCTGTGGGTACAGAGATTTAGAATGACTTCTTAAGGAACTGGTGAATAGCTGTGTGGCTCTTTTCCCTCTTGGAACAAACTTCTTATTTGTGCTTGTACTGGTTGTGTGTGCATTGGACTGTCATGTTGTCATTGCTGAAAAACTGTTTATGGGAGCATATCATCATGGCTAAAGTATGGCCGGGAATATACTTTTAGTGACCGTACAGCAATGCCTTTATTAAATGGCATTGTAAGAGTTCAGCAGTCTGCTCTGGTTTTAGATAGTTTTGTAAGATTTTAACAGTTAATTGCTCTTTTGGGTCATTAACTTTTCTTGATTGGCTACAAGGAAAACACTGATTCAAGCTTGTTTTATGTTGCATAAATCCAGACATACTTTTGAGGTTTGCTGGTTGGCATTTTGCTGCTGTAAATGTTTATTCCCTTCTTCCAATATAATCATATTTACAGCTGTGTGTTTTGTATGTTTTAATCAGAGATTGGTAACAGAAAACAGTGTTTTTGCATGTAGATGTTGGCTTTATGGATAAGAGAAAGAAAATTGTAAATACTGGTTTGTTTATATTCTATTTGTTTTAAAGATAAGATCATGCTAAAACTGTACAGTGTAGTTTTTTTATCCTTGCTTCCATTTACTTGTATAAGTATGGTATATGTGTGTGGAGGGCAGGGATGAGTTTGGATAATGTGTTTCCATGAGTTAGGGAAGATTCTGTTCTGGTGTTAACAGAATGGAAACTCTGCATGCAATTCAGTATGCTAAGCTGTATTTAAATGTCAGGCTAAGTGTTTCCTGAGCAAATAATGGAAATAAGATGGAAAGACCTGTAGGCAAATTTGACAGTAGTTTTGAGCAAAGCCACTCGCTTTTACTAATTGTTGTCTAAAATAAATTGTGCTTAAGAAAACATCACTATTTGGTAACTGCACTTTAATTTATACGTTTAAAAGGGAAAAGTGAGCAGCAATATGGTTTTCAAGAATTATCTTTTCAGATTTTTCTTTGGCCACTAGATGGAGACATTATCTCAGGAATTAGGCTCTTCAGATGTTTCAAGTCTTTCCCCTTATACTTTCCCCCTTATACTGCAGAAGATAGTCTTTAAACGTGTACTTTCAGAATTGTCTTAAAGCAGTTGTTAATCTGTAAGTCCACTTAAAGAAAAACCAAGTAAAATAAAGCAGAGGTCATCCGCTATGTTGGGGAACTTTAAATGACCTACCTTTGCATACACTTGATTGCAGGATAACTTGGAAGGAGAAATTGCATTCTTTTAATCATGAAGTTATTTCTAGCTCTTTCTGCAAATGTTAACTGTACAGCAATGGTAGTCATAAATCGGTTAACCAGTAATTGATTTAAAGCTATTCTGGCAAGCTATTAATTTTAGCCAGGGAGAGTTTATGAGAGGTTGCATATATCAGAATGGGACTCTTTGAGAGAAATAGTTCCAAGGAATATGAGAAAATGGCAGATGTTCCTGATGTGCACAACATTCTTCCCTGCTGTCACCCCCCCCCCTCCCAAGCAAACAATTCTGTGCATCGTTGCTGTGCTTGAAAATGATTCTATCAAAAACTGCCAATGGGGAGTCTTGCATTTAGCCTCCTGTTTTCTACTCCACATAGCATAGCAGATCAAGGGTTAGAGTTCGGTGGGTCACTAAGGAACCGTGTGCCAGATGAAAACAGAGTTTCTCATTGCTGTTTTTGCTGTCTTAGTTGCTGAGGTGGAGAGACCAGACTCTTCTTAAATTTTAGTGCTCAGTGGGGGGCAGTACGGGATGCTAGAATAGGTTTGTTTTCTGCCTTTGGTAAGGAAATGAGGTGCTGATTTCATCAAGGAGACAATTACCCAATCCAATCCTTCCTCTGGCTTCTTCCAGTGCAGGGCTCCTAATCCAAATATGATGGGGAACCTGAGTGGGAACATGAAATTTACAGTAGCCGAGGATGTCCTACATCTGCTTGAGAGCTGGATGTTTAATAGTAGAAAGCATTGATAGTTTTAAGGAATCTCTAACTCTAATTTTATATTTCGTTTTGTTTTCTAGGTGTCCACTGTACACATGGTTTCAATCGTACTGGTTTTCTTATCTGTGCCTTTCTAGTTGAAAAGTTGGACTGGAGGTAATATTACTCCATTTAAGCAATATATGGTGGTGTTATGTGAGCTAAATGTAGTTGTAGGATAGTTTAAACTAAGATTTTCAGCTTAAAGTGCCCTGTTCTCTTATTGTACAGTTTATAGGAATGCTAATTCTTTCCTCTCACAAACTGGCATAGATTTGGTTGTGTTTTATGATTTCCTACTGCCCCAGTGAACATGACAAAGTAGGATTGCTGAACAATACTTGATGAATTGTATTTAAAAAGTGTATATATATATATATATATATATATATATATATATAAAAATATAATGAATGAATGAATGAATGAATGAATGAATGACCTGTATTGTAACCAAAACAGTATACAGCTGATTTCAGTGAATGATGACTATGGGTCAAAAGGGGTGTGATAATAATCGGGGATCTCTATTAAAGGTAAATTGTGCATGCATACAGCTGTGTTTCTGTTCAGAACCCTGAAGAAATGGAAGAGGGTATATAACCCTTTATACCCTGTATTGTTTTTGTTTTCAAAAGAACCTTTAACTTGCTTTGCTATTATTGGCGGTCTTAAAGGAAAAAAATGTTTCAGCCTTGCCCTCCACTATTGTAAAGTCTCTGAAGTTGGGTTCTGCTCTCCAGCTAAAATAACTGGTAATTATTGACAGGGATTTGGATGCTTAATATTGGCATCTCTAGGTAGTAGATGCTTTGTCCTGTCAAGTAGCATAAAACCATGACAGGGGACTGGAAGGAGAGTTGCTGGTGTTCATTGGGTGCCTATCTCTTTCAGCTAGTCAAGTCTGTTCTGGATATGAAATCATGCATTTGAGTATAGGATTAGAGGGCATGTGATTTGTTTGTTGCATTATGTTCAAGGAATGTGAATATGAAGTAGATTGAGAATGAGAGCAACTTAACTATGAAATTCTTTTCAGGAGAAGTTACGATTGTTAGCGCTTCAGGAAATATTAATTGTACTTTCCTTACTTGTTGCAAAGGCTTTTGAAGGTGCTCTAAAGTATCTTACTGCAGCAAGGCAAACTGTGCTTAGATTACGGTCCTATAGAAGCAGCTTCTTTATTTTCCCAGATCCCTCTTTCCCACTTAGTTTGAAACACATAATAAGCCTTTTACCTGTGTGGTGGTGAGTCACTGCTTTCTTTTTCATGGCATTCTTGGCTGCAAACTAGTAATTTGATTCTAGATTGAGAAATAGTGCGTAGTGGATACTTGGAGACTGCCAGTTATGTGTGTCAATTTGGAAGCAAACTGATAGGAGCTACTTACCCTTTAAGGAGAAAATGGGAAACTGATCTTTGATGTACTCTGACGCAGGTTGCATGGCAGGAATAGTTTGGGTATGTGGGCCCTTTGTCGCTTATTTAAATTTGTTTTGACTCTCTTCATGGTGAATTAACTATGTCTGGGCTGAGGTATTCTTTTCTAATATAATCACTTTGAGAATAGTTTCAGTGGCTTCTTAAAATCATATTTCTAGCTTTAATTTTCTAGTGGCATGTTTGTTATGCTACTGAGAGGAGTTTTTCTCTTATCAGAAAATTGTTTTTCTCTATTTGTTCTTGTAAGCTGTGATTGCATAATTTGTGCATTGACAGATTTTCAACATGTCATGGAACTAATGTGCTCCTAGATTGCCAATGTAGAAGTACTAAATAATACCATGAATTCATAGAATTCATAGAATAACAGAGTTGGAAGGGACTTCCTGGGTCATCCAGTCCAACTCCCTGCACTATGCAGGAAACTCACAACCCGCTCATCCAGTGTAACCTGCCACCTCCTTGAACCTTCACAGAATCAGCCTCTCTGTCAGATGGCTATGCAGCCTCTGCTGAAATATCACCAAAGATGGAGAACCCACCACCTCCTGAGGAAGCCTGTTCCACTGAGAAACCACTCTAACTCTCAGGAATGTCTTCCGGATGTTTAGACAGAATTTCTTTTGAATTAATTTCATCCCATTGGTTCTGGTCCGTCCCTCCAGAGCAAGAGAGAACAACTTTGCTCCATCCTCTATATGGTAGCCCTTTAAATACTTGAAGATGGTTATCAGATCCCCTCTCAGTCGTCTCTTCTCCAGGCTAAACAGACCAAGCTCCCCCAACCTTCCCTTATACGTCTTGGTCTCCAAACCCCTCACCATCTTTGTTGCCCTCCTCTGGACATGCTCCAGTTTGTCTACATCCCTCTTCAACTGTGGTGCCCAAAACTGAACACAGTACTCCAAGTGAGACTGAAACAAAGCAGAGTAAAGTGGTACCATCACCTCCCATGATCTGGACATGATACTCAGTTTGATACAAAATCCTATTTGCCTTCTTAGCCACTGAGTTACACTGCTGACCCATGTTCAATGTATGGTCTACTAAGACTCCTACATCCTTTTCGCACATACTACTGCCAAGACAAGTCTTCCCATCTTATATTGGTGTAAATGGTTTTTCCTACCTAAATGCAGAACATTACATTTGTCCCTATTGAACTTCATTTTCTTTAGTTTAGCCCAGTTCTTGAGGCTATCAAGATCATCCTGTATTCTGATTTGGCCTTCTGTTGTGTTTGCTACCCCTCCCAGTGATCCCTCATCCAATCCAAATCATTTATAAATATGTTGAATAACACATGCCCCATGACAGATCCCTGGGGCCCTCCACTTGTCACTTTTCTCCAAGAGGATGCTGAACCATTAACAAGTACCCGTTGAGTACAATCTATCAACCAGTTATCGATCCACATGACAGAATTAGGATCCATACAACATTTTACCAACTTGTCAACAAGAATATGATGTGGAACCTTAAGCTTTACTGAAATCCAGATAAACTATATCCACAGCATTCCCCTGCTCCAGCAAGGTAGTCACTTTCTTGAAAAAAGAGATAAGGTTGGTCTGACATGACTTGTCCTTGTGAAACCTATTCTGAGTCTTAGAAATCACAGCTCTCTGTTTCAGTTGCTCAAGGATTGACTGATGATTTGTTCCAAAATTTTGCCAGCTGCAGATGTCAAGCTGACAGGTCGGTAGATACCCAGATCCACCTATTTCCCTTTCTTGAAGATGGGTACAAGATTCACCTGCCTCCAATCATCTGGCACCAGCACAAGACCGCCTTAGCTCTTCCAGGAGCTCATTCCACCAGCCGAGAAGACCCTGGCCCTGGTTGAGGCCAGGTGCACATCCTGGGGGCCTGGGACAACCAGCAGATTCATACCCACAGAGCGAAGAGCCCTGTGGGGAGCAAAAGGAGATAAGTGGTCCTGCAGATAGATAGGACACAGGCCAGTTATAGCCTTAAAAGTCAAAAACAAAACTTTGAACTTGATCCGGAAGCTAACTGCTAGAAGTTATTGAATACAGTGGCCTTAAAAGAAAACTTCTGATGTTATGGTGTAATCTTACCCTTCAGTATGCATTGTTTCTTGACTCATATTTCTTACATGTTTGGTTCTAAAAGGCACCCTGCATTCTGATAATGTTTTTAGTACACTGTTAACATTGGATCTTTATGGAGCTGCACTTACTGCAAGTGCCGTACCTAGAAAAGTCATGAACTCTAATGAATAGCAATGTCAGAAGCATGCTTATAGAGCCATTAAAAACCCAGCTATTCAGTTATTCCCTGTGTAAGAACTCTGAGGGTCATGTCCAAACTCCACATGTCTTTTTATTATTGAACAAGTATATTAAAAACAGTTTAATTCATTTTTATTTGTATATTATGCTGTTTTAGTAGTTGTTTTTATACCTTGCTTTTCACTTCCTAGAGGAGCCTTAAAGTGGCTTACAATCATCTTCCCTTCCTATCCCCACAACAGGCACCCTGTGAGGTAGATGGAGCTGAGAGAGCTCTGATAGGACTGCTCCGTCAGAACAGCTTTATCAGGGCTGTGGCGAGCCCAAGGTCATCCAGCTGGCTGCATGTACAGGAGCAGGGAATCAAACCTGGCTCGCCACCACTCTTAACCTCCACATGATGCTGTGAACCTTTTAATCAACCCATTCTATGTGGTTCATGTACTCTGTAAAACTGGCATTACTGCAGAAGTCTTATATTTTGCTCTAATTGTGTAAAAGCTCTCAATTGTGTAATTTAATAGTCTGCAAACCAAGTATTGAAGTGTAAATTGGCA
The DNA here is from genome assembly GCF_049243985.1 of Paroedura picta. NCBI lineage: Eukaryota > Metazoa > Chordata > Lepidosauria > Squamata > Gekkonidae > Paroedura > Paroedura picta. The sequence goes on from NC_135369.1 coordinate 135,449,789, forward strand.
AGTGCTTCAATTTTGCAGCTATCCATAGAACTAGTTTTGCTTCGGTCATGATTCGCTCTCCTGGCCTGCAAGTACGCGAGAGGTGGTAGGAATCGGTATGTGCGTAAAAGAGAGAGCTTCAACCTCTTGCTCCCTCCTCCCTGTCCCTGGGGTAGAATTCTACTGCTTCTCAAATTTTTGACCTTTAACTTCCCTTCAGTGGTTTGAGACCTTTGCACATTTGTGAGAGGTTACTCACTCCCCTCATCACTGCCTGTTTTTTCTGAGGTTGATAGTGGAGAGATTTCAGCATTCTTCTGTATGCGCCTTGATTTATTCTTGTGCATTCCTGATAGCATTTTACATTGTTTTAATTGCTTCACATACATTATATGAGACGTATACGCTAGTGGTTTTCCCGGAAAAATGTTAAAGATACTTGCTAAACTATGCATCTGGCAAGTAGTTAATTGGAGTCATTAAACTTGTTCATTAAAAGAATTTCTTTTAGGTGAGGATTATCCAGAGTAGGTTTTGAGAAATGACTCCCTTTCCTATATTGTTGCTCGGGAAGGTTATTTGCTGGCGTTTCCCTTATGGTACTTCCTAGTGTCTCTGCTTATTCCATAAGCAGATAAAGTAGGGAGGCTGTAGATGGACAATGAATGCTGAATAGTGTTTTGCTGCCTGTTTAAAGCAGGGTCATCCACCTGGACCGCCCTCCAGCTAATCACTGGTAGTATTCTCCTTCTGTAGCTAGCTAGCCTTTCTGCAAAGCATTTGTGCTCCATGCACTTACAAATGTCCTTCTTTGTATAGGTCTAGACTTTGCTTTTCTGTAGTAGAAGGACTAGATTGAAGTACCTTTGAGCAAATCTTGGTCTCTAAGGTGCTACTGAACTCGACTGTGGCTAGACTTTTGCGACTAGCTGTTCTGCTGTGCTGTGGGGGAAATGTATTTAGAAAAACTTAGTCTAAAATATAAAACCATGGGGAGAAGCTCATCCTTCCTTCACCTTCCACTTTCATACTCTCAGGTCAGTGACAAACAGTTTGAAAAGATACAGCATGTTGTTCTGTGGAGAATAAATTCCCTAGGTCCCCACTGAACAATCGGCAGGATGACAGATAAGCTACTAGAATTGCCCTGCACTACACCAATATGATGAATGGTTAGTAAGAATGGATTTCAAATATAATTTTGGTATAGCTGCCTATCAGTGATGTTGCTCCATGTTCCTAGCAATATTCCTGTTGACCAGAGTAAACTCTTGTCCTGTAGTCCCATGATGTGGCGGTATATAAATATAATAAATAAATAGGTCCATGTAGCCTAGTCTTGCCTACTCTGACTAGCATTGTCTCCACGGGGTCTGAAGTGGAGAAGTTTTTCTTGGCATCTGCTGCTTCAGATCCTTTAAGTGGAGAGGTGCAAGTGACTGAATCTGGGGCCTTCTTTGTGCAAAATGTTAATTACCTCTATTCCTTACATTTCTATTTAAACTTTCCTGCATGGAGAGCTCATGGAGCTGTGTCACAGTTATTTTTCTTGTGGTAAGTTGGGCTTGAGAGTGAGAGTTGCTGGCCCAGGGTGGGGTTGAAATGCAAACCTTCCTAGCTTACGGCTACAACGCTCTAAACCAGGGGTAGTCAAACTGCGGCCCTCCAGATGTCCATGGACATCTGGAGGGCCGCAGTTTGACTACCCCAAACAGTACAGCCATAGGGTTTCAGAAGTGATCTGAATGCAGCTTACTGAAGTTAGTGAAAAACCACAGCTATGGAATTTGTGTAGGTGCAATTTTGGAGTATTCTAGGCCTTCATGTGAGATTTGGCTGCCTCTTTCTTGCTGCATAGTTCATATTCTTGGTTCTCCGGGGTCTTTCTCTCTAAGTTCCACAGTTTCCTGCAGGCTTTTATTTTGTTATAAGGTGGTGGGAATAATGGTGGCTGCTGGCAGATGATAAAAGCAAAGTATCATGCATTCTGAAGTCTCGGTTCTTATTTTGTCGCAGCATTGAAGCCGCGGTGGCTACTTTTGCCCAAGCCAGGCCACCTGGTATCTATAAAGCTGATTATCTGAAGGAGCTGTTCCAGCGTTACGGTGATGTAGGAGATGCACCAGCACCACCTCCATTGCCCGAGTGGTGTGTTGAGGAAGAGGAAGAGGATGAAGACTTCAAGCCAGGGACCCAGGAATCAGAAGCTGGGTCATCTAGTTCCTTTTCTGGTAAAAGAAGGAAAGAACATTTGAAACTGGTAATGTCCAGAAATGAAAATAATTTGTACTTTAATTATGAATTACTGTCTCTGTTAATAATTTTATGGTGCTTGGTTCCTAGTACAACTTTTTAGAGTGGCATACACTTAGAAACTCATATTCACTTACTTTGCTAGATTGGATCATAGAATTGCTGCTGACCATGGGAAGATGGAGACATTTTTCACACAGTGTGGGAACTGCACATTTCTGTCTTTTGCCTTTTGTGCTTATGGAATGAGGTGGCTCATACCTGTTATTTTTTCTAATATCTGTGATCTGTCACCTATAGTCAAGGTAGGAGAATATGATCAGGTACTTCTTAGTTGACAAATTTGGACATAGAAATCATGTCCCCAGAACTGCACATAGTAGTCCAGGTGTGGTCGGACCAGTGCCGTATACAATGGGACTATGACATCTTGTGATTTTGATGTAATGCTCCTGTTGATACAGCCCAAAATAGCATTTGCCTTTTTTACCGCTGCATCACACTGTCTGCTCATGTTTAGCTTACAATCCACAAGTACCCCAAGGTCTCGTTCACACACAGTGTTACCTAGAAGCATCCAGTAGGCATGCTTTTCATTTTTCTGACCCAGATGCAGAACTTTACACTTATCTTTATTAAATTGCATCTTGTTCTCATTTGCCAATTTTTCCATTGTGTTCAGATCTCGTTGAACTCTGTCTCTATCTTCCGGAGTATTTGCCAGTCCTCCCAATTTGCAAACTTGATGAGTAGTCCCTCCACCCCCTCATCTAGTCTAGATCATTAATAAATACGTTAAAAAGTACCGGGCCAAGCACCGAGCCCTGAGGTACCCCGCTACCCACCCCCCTCCAGTCTGATGAAACACCATTGACAACAACTCTTTGAGTGCAGTTCTCTAACCAATTCCCTATCCACCTAACTATCTGAAAATCCAGATTGCAGTCCTTCAATTTATCCATCAGAACATCATGGGGAACCTTATCAAAAGCTTTACTAAAATCCAAGTAAATGACATCAACCGAATTTCCACGATCCAGCAAACCTGTTACTTGGTCAAAAAAGGAAACTATGTTGGTCTGACAGGACCTGTTGGAGACAAATCAATGCTGACTTCCTTGGATCACCAAATTGTCCTCCAGATTTTGCAGATCGCTCCCCTTAATATCTGCTCCATTATCTTCCCCACAACAGAGGTCAGACTCACTGGTCTGTAGTTTTCCGGGTCATCCTTCCTCCCTTTTTTGAAGATCAGAATAACCTTTGCTTTCTTCCAGTCCTCCGGGACATCTCCAGTCCTTAATAAGGTCCTGAAGATGATGGACAAGGGTTGTGCAAGTTCTCCGGAAAGTTCTTTGAGCACTCTCGGGTGCATTTCATCCAGCCCAGGGGATTTGAACTCATCCAGTGCAGCTAAATGCCTCTCGACAACCTCTCTGTCTATGTCAACCTGCCACTCAGACACTATCCCTTGGCTACTGCCATCTCTAGATGTGCCTAAACCCTTTGACCTGTGGGAAAAAACAGATGTAAAATAGGCCTTTCTGCTTTCTCTGCATCCTCCATTAGAGTTTGTCCATCTGCACCCAACAGTGGGCCTATTGCCTCCTTTACTTTACGTTTGCTCCTCACATAACTGAAAAATCTTTTCTTGTTACAATGGGCTTCCCTGGCCAATCTTAGCTCACTCTCAGCTTTGGCCTTTCTGATGATTGATCTACAGTGCCTAGTAACCTGTAGGTACTCTTCTTTAGAGCTTTGTCCTTCCCTCCATTTCCTGAACATTTCCCTTTTCTTTCTTAGTTCCTCTTGAAGTTCTCTGTTCATCCAAATAGGCTTCTTAGAGCTCCTGCAGTGTTTTCGTCTTTCTGGGACAATCATGGATTGAGCATGCAATAGCTCTTGTTTGAGTAGCGCCCACCCTTCACATGCTCCGTTCCCTTCCAGCATTCTCGTCCATGGCATGACACTCATCATGTCTCTGAGTTTATTAAAGTTTGCCCTACGAAAATCCAACATCCGCATCTGGCTACCAGCTTCCTTGCCCCCCCCCATCTCAAAAGGAATTCTGTGAGGACATGGTCACTTCCCCCTATGGTCCCCACCTCCTTCACCTCATCCACCAACTCTTGAATGTGACTATATATGATTGAACTAAAGAGATACAGGTTTACATGGGGGAGTGATAGGTAATTTCTTAGTATGTTTTGGCAGTTTAGTATGTTGGAAAATAAAAGCAGACACTTGTCTTTATGGTAAGGTTTGTCTCAGTAAATCAGTACTGCAGTTCAACTTTACAAAGTAAGCAGAATAGTCATTTAATGAAAGCATGTTATAACTTATTGCCTCATGTAAATTGACTTTCATATCACCTATGTTTGTGTGACAAATTCCAGGAGCATTTCTACTGCTGCTGGCATCTCTAACATTCAAGCATGAACTGAAGTGAGTGACTTTGGTTCAGTGCACTGTTACACTTCAGTGGTCCTCAGCATTCTTGACACAAGATAACACATTGCTGCAACTTTAGTGGAAGGTGCTAGCTTTTGGAAGAACAAAATAGAGGTTCAGAAAAGCAAGACTAAGTACTAATTGACAGAAAATAAATTAGACTTCAGAACTCTTTTTTCTTGCAGTTTAGTATTCTTCATCACTATTACGAAACATTATAAAGTTGAAGTTCCATGCAGCCAACTCACTCCCTACCTGATAGGCCCTTCCTTGGGGGTGGGCTGCTAATAGAGAGATACCATTCTGCCAATTAGGGCCAATCAGTTAATATTGCACTCTGCTTAAGAACAAGCAGTGCAAATTGTACTCTTGTCAATTAGGACCAATCAATTCAAATTGCAATCTGCCAATGAGGACCAACTGGTTCAAATTGCATGTAGATAACTCAATCCCTACCAGATTGGTCCTCCCTGGGAGTGTGCAGCCAATAGGGAGAGAACACTCTGCCAATGATGGCCAATCATGGGGCTTATCAGTCCTCTTCTTCCTCTTCCTTCTGCTTGCTGGGTGGAAGAGGTCTTGTCATCTTTGAAAGGCCTTGCTACTGGTAAGTTGCTCCATTCTCAGCCTCTTCTCACCCTTCATCGCCCCCAGGCAAGGGAAGCCAGCTGTTTCCTTTTCCTCCTCTGTTGGTCTCAGGTTTCATCTCTGCTGGAAGGAAGCACAGATGTGCTGCAAGGGGGACAGAGATAATCAGTATTTCAAAAACAGAATGCTAAGGGACAGGCAGAATGAAATGAATGTCTTAACTGAATCCAGTGAGCCAAGGATTCCTTCAGGCAGTCCAAGGGCATCAGGAGGTAGCCACTTTTGTGGCCTTCTCTGCCTCGCCCAGCCTTTGGGAAATATGGGGGAGAGGAAGGGGGCAGTGCCCCCCGCAGCCTTTCTGGGCTGGTCTTTGGAAGATGTAGGGGGAGGGAAGGTGGCAGACATCCCTCCATGGCCTACCTGGCTGGCCTTTGGAAGATGGGGGGGTGGATGGGAAGGTGGGGACAGTGGTGACCTATATAGACGCTGTTTTTTTTGGGTGCGGGTAGAAGGGCCAGTGTCCCTCCAAAGCAGCTGTTTTCTTCAGGAGAACTGATGCCTTCCTTCCTTCCCACCTCCCCTCCTTCCTCCTCCTTTTTTTTGGTCTCTTTCTCTCATTCTTTCTCTGTCTTTTTCTCTTTTTTTCATACTTTCATCTTCTTGAAGGTTTCCAGACCCCCACCTGGAATTTGCAGCCCGGCTGGCTGCAGGTAGAGTCAGGAATCAAACCCAGCTCTTGCGATTAGAGTCATTCTTTAACCACTTTGCCACACTGGATTGCAAGATTGAGTGGGGAGCAGGAGGAGGAGGGTCAGAACCCAGGAAGGTCATAGTGCAGGCTTATCTGCTAGCACCTGTTGTATTCCTGGTGCAACGGGCTTTGCCCCTTGTAGTTAAAATAAATATGTTAGTCAAATGTGGAAATGTGCTGAACCTTGCTTATGAAGTTGCTCTTTAGGTATGCAGATGCAGAGATAAAAACTGGTGTAGGTTTTTAACATGTACAGCCTGTAACTTTGAGTGAAAAGGCTTTTTTCTTTCTGAAACACTGTGCTGTAAAGAGTTTCAGGAGGTAGGCTTGGCAACATAAACAGTACACATTCATAATTTCAAAAAGGTCACTTGAAACATGCTGTGGTTCCTGAGCAGTTTGAAAAAGAAAATCAATTTTAGATAGTGAATACAGCATCGGGATGCTTTTCCAATATGGACATACTGTGTTCTATGTAAGGGATGGGTAGAGACAGATAAATTGGAACTCTGCAGGTTTTGTGTGATTTTTTTCTTTTGTATGTATATTGCATATATTGCTCGGTAGTAGCTGGTTGGAGCAGGATAATGAGGATCAGATTAATTAATGTAGAGTCAGTTGTACTTTTCTTCAATTCCCCTGTTTCCAGGGTAAAAACATCAGATTAAAGTGCATTACAGGCAGATTCCTAGAAGTTCTGCTTTCCCTATGTGAACAATTCAAGAGAATTCAGCCATGTAGTTTAGTGATTAGTGTTGGGTTGGGATCAGGGAGACCTGGGTTTATGCAACCATGAAGATCATGGTGTTGTGAAGAGACAAATGTTCTCCACCTCTCTACTCTGAACTCCATGGAGAAAGTGCACAAGATAAATTGGATATACACAAAATAAAACAGCTAAAGATGTTGTAGTTGATGGTGCTGTTTAGCAGCTGACTAGCTGGAATATTACTGTGCCTAAATAAGATGCTGATTGGATTGAAATATAGAGTTGTTTCCACTGGAACTTCCTTTGAGGGGGCATATTTCTTCCCTCTCCTACCGCCCCAAATGTTCCTCAAAGTGCTGTCCCTGCCTCCCAGGATCGGCATTTTGGGGGATATCTTGGCCTGCAGTGATTAGAGGAAAGTATGCTCCATGGGTAGGAATGCTGTTGGATCCAAGCCGATGTTATTTTCATGGCAATCTGCCCATATCTTTTCATGGATCATTGAGTTTCAGCTTTTCATCATCAGTGATGCAACAAGCCTTTTTATTTGGTTTATTGTCATAGACCTAATGGTTGGATGCAGTAGACATTAAAACAGTAGTCCCCAACATGTTTGAGCCTGAAATTCTGACACAATGTAGTAGGTGCAGCGACAGAATTGCTGCCATAAAATGACTGTGGGGGGAGGGGGGGAGCCAACCAGCAGAAGATGGCTGCTGTAGCTCACCTTCAATCACATGGTGCCAGTCCTTGTGCTGCGGTGGCAGCTGCTACCAAAGCAGTGTTTTTAAAAATCTGCACATACAATCAGAATGCTTAGTGGACAAAAGCCCCACCTGGCTATTGGAAGGCACCAGGAGATGTGTCAGTGGGCACCAGGGTGCCCACAAACACCATGTTGGGTACCCCTGCATTAAAGAGTCTCTTTTGTAGGATACTAATTTTGAAAACTGTTTAGAATCCTTCCCCCGGACCTCCTGCCTCCTTAACTTGGCTGATTGTCCATTAGTTCACAATCACCAATACTTCTTTACCTCACCATTCCTTTCCTTTCAGTAACAGAATTATTTGACACATAGCGACAAGGGTTTTTAATTGTTGGGAAACTGTAGCCTACCTATATGTATCTAAAACTGCTAACGCCATTCATTTGACTGGGGTAGTGCTTAATTGAAGGTCATCTGCATGTTAAAACAGGATTCTTCAGATCTGACAATACCATCCTTGTAAAATATAAAATTATATTGCTGTGAGTACAAATTTTAAGTTAAATAAAAAGTGTATATATATATATATGTAAATTAAACCAACTCCATATAATGTAAGTAAATATAAAAATAAATAAGTGCAAAGTTAAACTCTCCGTGTTGAAATCTACACAGTCATAGATTTCCATATTGTTGTACCAATGTATTCTAATACTAAATCTGTACATTTATTTTTAGGGTGCAGTGTTCTTGGAAGGAATCTCAGTTAAACGTGTAACTCAAGTGACGTTACAGCCAAAGCTTGGAGAAATACAGCGCAAATGCCAACAGTTTGCTGGATGGAAAGGGTATGGGCTTTTAAAAAGAAAATATAGGTTGCTACATTCTAGAAATGTTTCATATATATATATATGACACATATAATAAAAAAGCTAACAAGTAAGTTATCAAAATTGCTGGCTTTTGTGGATGCTAAATTACACAGGTTGCAAGAAAAGTTCAGAGGAGGAGGGAAGGTTAGTGAGGTCAAAATCCACCCAACACATCTATTTCCAGTTTTTAAAATGTATGCATTCATTCTGTTCATATTCATATGCAAAATCTTGATTTTTTTGTCACTTTGCTACCGTTGAGTTTACTATTAGAGAGATTGATGATTATGTCTTTGAAACTAGGTGGAAGTTGTTGGATTAATTTAAAACATTTCTATACTGCCTTTTCAATGCAGGAACCCCAGGGCAGTGAACTATAATTTGAATAAAGTAAACGCACACATATTCTTAAAAAATACAAATATGCAGGAAGGAGGGCTAATAAAAGTCAGTGAGGGAATTTTAAACACACACACAAAAGGAAGTTTTCATCCACTGACTGAAAACAGTGATAGAGGGAGGCAAACAAATCTCCAGAGGGGGAGAGCTTCATGTTGCAGTGCCATGACCAAGAAGATCCTTTCTTAGGTTGCCACCTATTTCCTCAGGTGGTGGAAATACCTGAAGCAGGGCTTCTGAAGATGACTGAAATAGACAGGTAGGTTCCCATGAGGAAGTGGTCTTTACATTATACTGGTCCTAAACCATACAAAGCTTTAAGGCTCAATACCAGCATCTTGAATTAGGCCCCGAAGTTAATTAGGTACCAGTGTAGATAGTACAAAATTTGGAGTGATATGGTTGTCATGACCGACTAATCAGTATTCTGGCTGCAGCATTCCGTATTAGGATTGTGCGCTTCCTGCGTGTGTGTGCCGACTGGCACATCGACACCAAGAATGCCCCTCCCCCTCCTGCACTTCAGCGCTGGCTGCTTCGAGCTGGAACGGCCGCTTCGGTGGCCAAAGTACACAACCATATTCTGTATGAACTGTAGCTTCCAGACAATCTTCAAGGGCACATTGTCATCGCCTAAACTAGATGGAGAGCCAGCTTGGTGGTATGGTTAGGAGTACGGACTTCTAATCTTCCGAGCCAGGTTTGATTCCATGCTCCCCCACATGCAACCAGCTGGGTGATCTGGTCTCACCACAGCACTGATAAAGCTGTTCTGACCGAGCAGTAATATAAGGGCTCTCTCAGCCTCACCTACCTCACAGGGTGTCTGATGTGAGGAGAGGAAAGGGAAGGCGACTGTAAGCCGCTTTGAGAATCCTTCGGGTAGAGAAAAGCGGCATATAAGAACCAACTCTTCTTCTTCTAGATGTTATCCGATAGGAGATTCAGATTCAGCAGCCCCCCCCCCCCCCCGCCCCAAGATACAAATCTGCTGAGAGAGTGCAGCATCCAGAACAGGGCACATCCCAGTTTCTGAGTCAAACTTTCTTCCCCACCAGTAGCACCTCTGTTTTGTCAGGATTAAATTTCAGCATGTTAGCCCTCTTCCATCCCAGAACTGCCTCCAGGCACCTGTTTACAGTTTCCACTGCCTTCCTGGGAACTGTTGTAAGCACAGGAAAGCAGAGTGTCATCCACATATTCAGCCCAAGTCTCTAGAATGCCTCACTCAGCAGCTTCATAAAGTATAGACGTTAATAAAACAATCGGGACAATGTGGAACCTTATGGCATCCTGTCAGCCAGAGGCTAAGCGCAAATTAGCAGGTGCTCTGGCACTACAGGTGCTCTGGCACTTTGAAGCCAACCTTCAAGGTAAAACTTAAACTATCTCAAAGTGGGGCCTCCCAGTGCCAGCTCCAAAAGGCAGTCCAGAAGGATACCATGACTGATGCGCTCTAAAGACCAAAGCCTCTTCAGTCCCATAGCTAGATTGCCATGGAGCCAGGTAAATCATTCAGGAAGTTGTCTGGCCACCATGCTTTGAATCATTTCTTCAATCAATCCATCCAGGTAGGTAGTTAAGGAATGTATTAGAACAGGGGTAGTCAAACTGTGACCCTCCAGATGTCCATGGACTGCAATTCCTATGAGCCCCTGCCAGCATTTGCTGTATTAGAAGATGGGTAATACCCTTGTATTAGAGGATGGCAAGGCATTAATGGATTATATTCTATGTATTATGTATTTTTTCTTATTTTCTCTTCTCTCTGTTCTATTGTAAACTTCAATAAAAGCTGGTTTTACCAGCACCTTATAAAAACATCCATGCCAGTCTATTAGAATAATTGGTTAGATTGAAAGATAGATAATTCTCTGGCTAATAGGAAGGTGGTATTCTGAGGGGCTGAATATTTTATGTTGTCTGAGGATTCCTTTATTAATCATTTAATATTATTAGTTTTCCCAGCATCCTTATTGTCACCAAGTTTAACAGTGTTTGGGCTTTATGGCTTTTTCTGCCCCTCGTAGTTTTGTCATTTTCTTTAGTGGGGCATATTCTTTGGAATAGGGTGAAACCAACAATCTTCCAAGGGGCCTACTGCCAATTTAAGTGATTGTTCCTCCAACAGAAGAGGGCTTCTGAGGCTGGAGGAAGGTTTTGGCTCAGTAGAGTTCAGAGGACGGGGTAGGATGACAATAAATATTGTGCCTTTCACAATTAATAATTGGAATCTTGAGAAATAGTTAACATTAGCCCCTAAATAAGGGGTCCCCAACATTTTTTAGGTTATGGGCACCTTTTGAATGGCTCTACTCAATTTCTAAAAAAACCTTTGCAAGCATCAGGAAAAACCATAGGCACCATATTAGGGGACCCCTGTTCCAGTGCATATGTTGACTCAATTCTGTAATGTCATTCATTATTCCTGTACTTAGATTGAAAGCCTACAAAGGCCTTTCAGTTGCACATAGCCTTGTGTTGGGAAAACTGGTTTTCAGGTGCCACAGAGAGTTTCTTGGAAAGTTCTCAGTTAGTGTTACCAAAAATTGTAGTCTCAGCACAACAGTGTGACTGAAACTCTGGATACCTTTTGGCCTATTCAAAAAAATGAGATGAGAGTATTTCCTTGAATCTTAGAGAAAAAGTATAGGCTCATTAAGACAACGGTCAGTGAATGCCTCCATTGGGGTTCTAAACAAACAGTGGTCTCAGAATTATCATTAGAATTAATGTTTTGAATTGTTCCTGCTGTAAAGTACAGTATTTGCTGGCATATAAGACTACTTTTCCCCCCTGAAAAACATGCCTCCAAGTGGGGGGGGGGGGGGGTCGTCCTATACGCTGGGTGCACTTCAGTTGGGATAGACATAGCTGCCCATAGTGGCCCATAGTACTGTAATGTAATGTAACAAACTCTATATTTTGAGTGGAAATGTTGGGGGGGTTGTCTTATACACCCAGTTGTCTTATACGCCGGCAAATACGGTAATTGTAAACAAACACATTGCTAGCAAGTTTACAGTGTACCAATTTTCATTTTTCGTTTACAAGAGAAGCCATTAGGAATATTAAAAAAAACCCAAACTGCATATAATTTGGGGATAAATTAGATACATTAACAGGGTTATAAAAAATTCATTTGGTAAAAAAATCTGTGTCCCTTTTTTTGGAAAATTCCCACTTTGCGTAGAAGAATGAGGTCAAAGAAGGTCAATCTGAGTTAACTGGGACCCAGAAGTGAATAAAGACTTCCCCCCATTTCCCTTTTAGAACTGGATTTCCTGGAGCTCAACCTGTTTCTATGGATGAGCAGAATATCAAACTTTTAGAACAGAAGCCATACAAAGTAAGCTGGAAAGCAGATGGAACACGGTAAGTTGAAGCTCTCCGTATGCCTTTCCCCAAGCATCAGTTGCTCTGTTGTAGCATCAGCTTTTCAATATTCATCATGTAAGGCTTTATTATTGTGCCTTTTTTGTTGCTGCTGTTCAGATTTTGCTGTGAAGGTTTCAGCTTGATCATTGTAAAGTACCTGAATATGCCTTTTCATAACTTTTCATACAATTTGTTCTTGTATTGTGAGAAAGGGAGAAATGTACTTTCCTGGTTAGTTGCCACCAGTTTGGACCCTATCAACATATGGTTACAATTTTGGGTCCAATTTGGGTCCACAATCAGCTCCTGGTCTTGTTTTTACTGACTGTATAGAACTTCTCCATCTTTGGCTGCAGAGCACATAGTCAATCTGATTTCTATGTTGACCGTCTGGTGATGTCCATGTGTAGAGTTGTCTCTTGGGTTGTTGGAAAAGAGTGTTTGTTATGACCATTGTATTCTCTTGACAAAATTCTACCAGCCTGTGCCCTGCTTCATTTTGTACTCCAAGGCCAAACTTGCCTGTTATCCCGGTTATCTTTTGGCTTCCTACTTTAGCATTCCAATCCCCCATGATGATAAGCACATCATTTTTTTGGTGTTGCTTCCAGAAGGTGTTGTAGGGCTTCATAGTACTGGTCAACTTCATCCTCTTCAGCAGCAGTGGCTGGGGCATAGACCTGGATTACTGTGATGTTGAATGGTTTACCTTGGATTCGAACTGAGATCATTCTGTCATTTTGGGGATTGTATCTTTTCCTACTCTCTTATTGATTATGAAGGCTACTCCATTTCTTCTGTGAGTTTCTTGTCCACAGTAGTATACCTGAGTTTCTTGTCCACAGCAGTATACCTGATGGTCATCTGAATTAAATTCACCCATTCCTGTCCATTTGAGTTCACTGATTCCTAAAATGTCGATGTTCAGTCTTGTCATCTCTTGGTTAACCATGTCCAGCTTGCCTTGATTCATGAATCTGATGTTCCAGGTTCCTATGGAATAAAAATCTTTACAGGATCAGACTGTCTTTTCGCCACCAGTTACTTCCACAACTGAGCATCCTTTCGGCTTTGGCCCAGTCGCTTCATTCATTCTGGCGCTACTCGTACTAGCCGTCTGCTCATCCCCAGTAGCATATTGGACACCTTCCGACCTGAGGGGCTCATCTTCCGGCGTCATATCGTTTTGCTTTTTGAACTAGTCCATTGGGTTTTCATGGCAAAGATACTGGAGTGGTTTGCCATTTCCTTTTCCAGTGGATCACCTTTTGTCAGTGCTCTCTGCTATGATCTGTCCATCTTGGGTAACGCTACACGGCATAGCTCATAGCTTCACTGAGCTACGCAAGCCCCCTTGCTACAGCAAGACAGCGATCCTTGAAGGGGGTTGGCCTACATATTTTTTTTTCATGTATGTATTTCTTCTTGTGTTGTCTAGCCCATGTTAGTTTCTGCATTTGTCCTGTATGCACTTCTCTTTTTCTAGCTGTGTATATTATATGCTGAGGAAAAAGCGGTTTTCTTGTTTTCACAGCACATTTCTGTATCTTTGTTACATTAAATCTGTGTAACCTAAGCTTGCAGTTGTATTCAGTGAGAATTGCCTTCTAGAATGTGCTCTGTAGGCACTTTCACATTAATCATGCGGTTATTATTTATTTATTTAATTAATTATATTTATATACTGCCCTCCCTGGAGGCTCAGGGCGGTTATTAGAAAGGTTTAAAGATATGTAGGCTTGTGCTGGCATCTAGAAACGTGGCATTTCAGTATAATCAACTAACTCTATTACCGGATAAATTTACTTGTACTAGATCTTTTTTTGAGCATGCATAAACCTCAGGAAGGAATAGACATGCTGGTTCTCACAATATGATTTTATGACCATTCAGTGATTTGTATCACACAGTATTCATTAACAGTTGTTTCTCAGATATCTTGGAAACAAATTATTTGTTTCCCACTATCCCCATACATGTGTTTTTTTAATTATAGATCTTTTCAGGCTGGATATTAGTGATTCAGATAGCAGTGGCTTGCGAAGTAAGATACTAGTTCCATTTATATCTGTAAAACCAGGATACACCATGATGTGAAATGGTGAAAGAATGCTTGCCATACAGCCATGTAAGAGATACTCAGGAATCACACTAGCATGTAGTGAAAGGCAGCTGTGTCTTTCTGCTTCCATCTAACCCAGGGGTAGTCAAACTGTGGCCCTCCAGATGTCCATGGACTACAATTCCCAGAAGCCCCTGCCAGCGAATGCTGGCAGGGGCTTCTGGGAATTGTAGTTCATGGAATTGTAGTTCATGGAATTGTAGTTCATGGCTTCTGGGAATTGTAGTTCATGGAGGGCCGCAGTTTGACTACCCCTGATCTAACCCCAAAGCTTGTGGCTGAACTTGTATTGGGTTTCAGAGGCACTTTGTAGCAGCAAGAAGCCTTGTTCCTCCTGCTGAAACTAGATGTGGTGGTGTCCCCAGGTTGAACTTAGGGATGCTGCTGGCACAATCCTGATTCGGTCTTTAGTACAGCAGGACCAGGCGCTCTTATTCCTCCTCCCTACGCCTTTTCAGCTGCCACGCCTCCATCTCCACTGTATTATTTATTTTTATTTATTTATTTAGATTTATATACCGCCCTCCCCGAAGGCTCAGGGGAGCTGTAGCTGCTTCGGCACTTGGAAGATGGAAGGAGGGGGAGGAAGAGTGCCTGGTTCTGCTGCACTGTGGGCTAGATCAGAATTGGGTCCTTGCAGCTTTTTAAAATCTCTCAGGCGCTAAAATTGTAGTGACACCCCCAGGTTCCACCTTATGTGTAGTTGCACCCGAAGTATGACATCAGTTATCCGCTGCAGGTTAATGCAGTTGCAAAAATGGCTTTCTGCCAACTCTAAGGGAGAAAAAAACATCACAGTAATTAAGTATGCTGGCACTCAAAACTTCAAAGTATATACCTTCACAACTGCATTATAAACAAGTGGATATCCTGCCTTCATTCCTGTGTAATTTGGGTCACTGTAAAGTACAGCTCTATAGAATGCAGTGGCATATCATTGAAATGTGCACCAAGAGAATTAAGTATCTACTTTTTATATCTACTTGTAAGCTGCCTTTTATAACTCTGGCTTCCAGAGTTATTTCTTTATTTGAAATGGATACAAACATGCTTTCTGTGTATGATTAGCAATCTGTTTCCCTCCATTCACCCCAAAACAGTACATATGAAATCCTGTCTAAGCTTTTGATGGCTGTCTTCTGAGACTCAAGATCTGATTCTGGAGGTGGTTCATTGGTGTGCTTTGCTATAGAGAGCCCTTTCCCAAATTAGACATTCAGTCACTCATGATTAGTTGTGTGCCTCTTTCATATACATCCTATTTTAATTTTGGGGGCTGAAATGGTTTTTTGTTGCAATTCAAACAGGAAGTGATTTTGCTACTGTGACTTTGTTTTGTTGGTTTCTGCAGGCTGAATGAGGAACAGGTGTGTAAGGACCTCTCCACAGAGCCTCTGACACTTTGTTTCTCTTTCTGAAAGCCTCTGGAAGCTGCATGTGCCTGCTCCTCATTTAGTCTGCTGAAGGCAGAAAATGTGCACGCGGACTAAACATGGGCTGAAGGAGGTGCTTTGCAAGTGGATTCAATGTAGGCAAATGTGGAGAACAAGTGACTCTGATTTGAAGTGATTTTGAGAAGAAGCTAGATGAAGTAATGGGAAGAAGAGAGATTCCATTGTTAACAACGTGCTGCTTGAGATCATTCTGCCCCTGATAAAGGTAGCAGCTAAACAATGGCCAAAGAACTTCCAGAAGGCTTTAAAATGAGGAGCCTCCTGCACCTATCTTTGCCTCTGAGATGAGACGGAGACACATTTTGCTGATTGGCATCCTGCTTCTTGCAGTGGCTTGGCTTCCATCAATGAAAGATGGCATTGAGGTTCTCAGTGAGGCTTAGATGCTGAATGTACGAATAAGCATAATGAGAGAAATGAATCACCCTTGGTTTCCAGTTTGGTTTGGGGAAACTGTGGCCTAGTATGCTGGATGGAGCCAGCCATTATTCGTGGGGCACTCTGTAAATCTGGGAATAAGTTGCTGTGCCACCACTGAAGCTGTAAGTGCTGCCTGTTAGACGTGGCAGGAGTCATGCTGCATATAAAGCCATTTCCATCTATCCCTATTGTCGATTTCTTTAATTGTAAGCTGCCTTCAGGATCAGTTGTTTGATTTTTAAAAATGTGTATCCCACCTTTCAAACAGTCACTAAACTGGAATTTGTCAAGGGCCTGCACAATCTATACACTTCAGTTCTGTTGTGAACAAATTATGCAGTTTGGATCTCCCATACATTGAGCTCTGTAAGCATAGGGAGAGGACAAAAGAAGAGTTGGTTCTTATAAGCCAGGAGTCTCAAAGTGGCTTACAATCACCTTCCCTTTCCTCTCCCCACAACAGACACCCTGTGAGGTAGGTGAGGTTGAGAGAGCCCTGATACTACTGTTCTGTCAGATCAGCTCTATCAGTGTTGGGAGGAGCCCAAGGTCACCCAGCTGGCTGCATGTGGGGCAGCGGGGAATCAAACCCGGCTTGCCAAATAAGAAGCTGTTGGTTTTAACCACTACACTATGCCGTCCCCTAGGCAAACACGGCAGCCCAATCTAGATTTCCTTTACATTCACATTTGTTTCTTCTCCTAAAGCAAATAGCCAGTCTTGGCTTTCCTTCACCTTCTTGGAGCAGGAAGTGCTTTGGAAGAGCATCATATGCATCTCCATTGTGTCTGCAGGGAGCATCCATTTGGAAACAGCAGCCTCCATCCTGGGAGGATGCTTGACTTGCAGTCTCTTAAGATTTTATGGCTTGATCAAGCTCCCATTTAGCTGTGGCATTGAGGCCATGTTTTTAAAATTCCAGAAGGACCCTTGGTCTTAGGAAGACTGGGGTCCCTTTATGTAAACTGAGTAGCTAGGTGAAGTATGAGCAGGCCTGATCCCCTGCCATGCATTCATTTGAATAGCTGCATCTTTATGAGGGTAGTGTCTACTTACCTGGATTACAGAAGCATTCATAAACCCTTACTGAACTGGATTTCTGAAATATAAAATGCAGCTCAGATTTTTAAACAGACCTCTCAGAACTGAACAAAGAGAATATGAATTAGCTATGTACATACCTGCAATGATGTGTGTATTAGATTACTCATCTTATCTGATGGATATGGATATATCTTGAATCTTAATTCTTTTTTGTGACTGACTCTCCAGCTATTTCTAAGATTTAATTTAGAAGTGTCTAACAAATAAGATTACAGAAAGCTTAAGTATTTCAACCCTCTTGATTTTTTGTTTGCTTTCTGGAAAATCAAGTAGAAACAGTATGAAATTTCACGGCAGGAGGAATATACAGAAAAACTGGGTAATGAAGTGTCAGAGAGAGGATGGAAGAGGCACAGTGGAAAAAAGTTATGCTTTCCCCCTTCTCTCCAGAGTCTGTACTGCATTTGGACAGGGAGGAAGAGCTTTCCAGAATGCTCCTTTCTTCCCTGCTAGAATGTGTAGCAAGTCAGGAAAGAAAAATTCTGGAAGGACTTTCCTTCCAGTTGCAAGAAGTAGCAGTGATGAGATGGCCAAATTTGAGCTGCAGTAGGAATGTCATAGAGCCTCTTGTGGCGCAGAGTGGTAAGGCAGCAGGTATGCAGTCTGAAAGCTCTGCTCATGAGGCTGGGAGTTCGATCCCAGCAGCCGGCTCAAGGTTGACTCAGCCTTCCATCCTTCCGAGGTCGGTAAAATGAGTACCCAGCTTGCTTGCTGGGGGGTAAACGGTAATGACTGGGGAAGGCACTGGCAAACCACCCCGTATTGAGTCTGCCATGAAAACGCTGGAGGGCGTCACCCCAAGGGTCAGACATGACTCGGTGCTTGCACAGGGGATACCTTTACCTTTACCTTTAGGAATGTCATGCTCTCCATTAAGGTGCAGATGAGATTATGGGAACTTCAAGGGTGAGACCAAGTAGGAGTTCCACACTTAAATTTCAACTTAATGCAGGAAAAAAAACCTGTGTGTGCACTTATGTGATTGTGGGCAACATTGCATCACACCTGATTAGTCAACAAGGATCAGGTTAGGTGTTAGCACTCTGGCATAAAGAAAGATAATTCTGGCTAATACCTTTAAGCCATCCTTTATACTAGGTTGAACCTGGCATGGCTGGAATGCCTGTTTTTGGACTTTGAAACTCTTATTTGGTCTGTGTTTCAGACTGGTCAGTTAATACTGGGGTCAGGAGACCAAAAAGCCTATATAAGTTAAAGTTATTCTTATCTTCCTGCTTTTGTACTGCCTGTGTTTGTAAACTTTTGAACATTTCTTTTAATAAAGTTTATTATTAATTATACTTCTGTGATGTGATTTGGGTTTTGATCCTTCAGTCTAAATCCAATAACTTGGCCTGTTTTGGTTGCTGCTGCTAAAGTAATAGTTTTTGGAATGCAAAAGTGTTCTATTTTACAGGGCTGACCCCTTAATTAAAAACTGGTGTGACTAGAGATCTGGTCCCTGGGTTTTTCACCCAGAAGGGCTGGTGGTGACTTGTTACCCTAAGCAGTGAGGAGTCATTTTCCCGTCTTGTGTGCTTTATTTTGCCCTGACCCATCACTGCATCTTGAAGTTGTGAAGCAAGTATTTCCTTTGCCCCCATATGCACCCACACAGGGCCCTGTCCGAACTCCCAAAATTCCGCAGGGCCTGCAAAAGGGAGCTCCTCCACCGGGCATTTGCCTGAGATCGTCAACAGGTCCCCCCCTCAGACATCCCTCCATGGCCTGAACCAGTCTGTCCTCTCGGGGGCCTTGGCTGGATTCCGTTCCTGTTGTATTGTTTATGATCACTGAAATTGCGTTATTGGATTGTTGTTGTTGTTGTTGTATTTGTTTATGTTATGTACTAATTTGTTCCATGTATCCCCCATGTTGTATGTAAACCGCCCTGAGCCATATGGAAGGGCGGTATAGAAATCAAACAAACAAATAAATAATAAAGTTATTTAACATACAGTATATGTTTGATACATCTGTATGCATCTTCCTGTTTTCTGGCTTGGTGTTTTCAGGAAAGAAAATATAACTTAGCTTTTAAAACTTTGTCTCTAAAGGTTCCATGAAATGCATTCACTAATAATTTCCCCCAGAATCAGTGTTATTAACCCGCTGTCTTTGAAATATTTTCATACTAATATATTCATGAAAGAGAACTCTAGAAGGGAAACTGGTTTTTTCCTGTTACAAAAATTATTCTTGCAGCCTTAATGCTGGATATAATATTATATGTTAGGAATAGCCAAGGGAAGTATGGTTTTACAAATGTACCTAATTTGGAAGGCCTAGGTTATCGAAATTGAAATTGTATGAATAAGATAATTATCACAATATGGCTAGGCGGGTTCTATATTTGCTGCTGCTATTGGCTTTTGTAATGAAAAGTATAATTAGCCCAGGTGGTTAGTGGCTTGCTTCTCTCCCCAGATAACGTATCTCATTAATAATGTTTATAGCAGATGTTTGTTCTAATGAGTGGAGTTGAGTGTTCAGACTGGGATAGTGTAGTGAAGGTAATGAGACACCCCTATCTCGGAGAACAAAACCCAACCGAGAATATTAAAAAGGATTTCACTTGTCTGTGGAATAGATGGCAATAGGGAAATAGCAGCGCTTCGTTTGATGATTAGAGAATTTCAGGCTGACCAAAACCTGTTAAGTGTCTTGAATCTTTTAGGCCAATATGGATCATTTTGCTTTTGAGACACATTTGTAATTTCCCGAAATGACTGTAAGATAATTTTTCCATAGTTGTAGCAAATTGTTTTCAGAAAGGCACTGTGCATAAATAGGCAGTTCTGGGAAATTGCTGTTGCATTTTAATAACATGTGTCTGGTAGTTATCCTGTGAAAAGCAAGTTTAGTAACTAGGCTCTAAAAGCAAATGCAAGGCTAGCCTACTTCTTAGTGCCGCCACGTTTCATTTGACACTTGTATCTGGCTTGCGATCTGTGCGGATGAAATGTTGAAAACTTTGTGTTTTTAATTTATTGCATAGTTAAGTTTCCTGCATTGTTTTGTCAAACACATAGAGATTTTACAGACTATTAGACACAGTGAATGAGGCAGCGTTTGTCTCAAGCATAATGTTGGACTGCTATACTGTAAGCCATATTTGTTCAGCTCAGTTTAATACAGTTGATTTCTGTGGTTCTGCGTTGTTACCGCATCCCTTTGGGCCTGGCTCTTGTCTCTTTTTCCCCTAAAGTTAACAGGTTTTCTCTGTCAGCTATAATGTTTTCATGATGAGGTAGTATTCAGCATGTCAAGTGTAGCAGAGAGGGAGCAGGATGTGATAAATCACAATTGAACGGTGAGAATGTCAAGCAGTTTTCAACCTCTCTAAATTTATTAATATGAATGTTTGGTTTGTGTCTTGCTTCTATGTTTGGCTTACTTTATGGTGAAGTCGATCAGTGCATTTGGCTGAGAACTAAAAGAATGAAAACTCAAGCCCACCAATAGGGATGCAGCACCCATCCTCTGGGGAAGAGTCCCATTTCAGTGGTAGAACACACGCACTGTAAATGGAATGTCTGTCATGGTCAGTCCCTGGAATCTCCTGTTATAATTTAGAGTTTTGGCAAGAGTGGTCAACATCGATGGCAGCTGAGGATAGAAATAAATGATGATAAGGTGTCAGTTTCTGGATTTAACAAAATTATCTAAAAACAATATGGACATAATTTCTCCAAAATCTTAAACACTTGCTGAACACTCCTATTCAACTCAGCAGGGATTCCTAGTGCTTAATTTTAGTTGAACTATAGCTGTACTGTTTTACAGTATTAAAAGGCTAATTATATCTAGGTTTTTCAAGGAATTCTTATCTTAAAAGCTACTTGTGCTTTACATTAGCGATCCCCAACCTGTGGGCTGCGGATCACATGTGGTCCGTTGATTAATTGGAGGTGGGTCGTGAAGGATGCCTTCTCCCCCCCCCCCCCCGGCCCTTTACTTCACTCCCCCCAGCCCTTTACAACACACTTTGGGTGTCATTGTCTCCCGTCACTCCCAGATGGGACTATCTCGTTGCAGAGAAACAAGCTCAGGGTTCCCATTGATTTGTCATTGTCATGAGTTAAAATTTCCATGAAAATAAAATGTTCCTTATGTTCATTGTTGTGACGTGTCTGTATCTTATTTTGAAGGGATGTTTAAACATTACCATAGCGATCAGAGAGCGTTAGGGCTGTGGTTGAGGGTAGAGGAGTAAACTACACCCCCTCCCCCGGGCCTCAGTAAAATTGTCAAGCGTTGAGTGGTTCCAGGTGATAAAAAAGTTGGGGACCACTGCTTTACATGACTGTGGGAAGAAATCTGTTCTGTTCATTTTATAATAATCAAGTGGAGACCCACAAAAAACTTGTGACACGGCTGTCCCATTCTCCCCATCTTTGCTTCCTCCCCTTCACCTACCTCTTATACTCTTTCTCCCTTCTGACAAACCTTTTCTTATTCTCTCTCCTTCATGAATGTAACTTCCTCTTTCTTCCTCCTCATCACCCTGTTTTTTGGCCTCCCCACTTCTTGACTCTGCCCTCCCACCCCATTATTCTCCTAGCCTCCTGCCTGCTCCCCCCTCCCCCACCTGCAGCAGCAGTGACAGCTCTCCAGGAATCACAGTGGATTTTCCAGCTACAGAGATCAGTTTCCTTTAGAACTGCCAACTCCAAGTTGGGACATTCCTGGGGATTTGGAAGTGGGGAAGGAAGCAACCTCAGCAGATAGAATGCCATAGACTCCACCCTCCAAAGCAGCCATTTCATCCAGGGAAACTGAAATCTGTCACATGGAGAACAGTTGTAATTCTGAGTGATCTCCAACCCTCACCTGGAGGTTGACAATGCCACAGGCTCCACCCTTGTGGAAGAAATGGCTGCTTTGGAGGGTGGAGCCTGTGGCATTATGCTGGTCTGATGTCCCTCCCCTCCTTGTCACACCCTTCCTCAGCTTCATGCCTCCAATGTCCAGGAATTCTCATCCTTTATCTCCTTTCCACCCAACAGCCAACATACCTTTAGCTTTCAGCTCCAACCCCCTCCCCTGCCTCCCTATTGTGCATTTGCTTCATGAAGATAAGGGGGATATTAATGAGCAATACGTAATATGAATGAGTCTTTACCAGTGGTGGAAGATGTGATGATCTCCTGCCCCATGGAGGGCTGCAGTAAAAAGCCATTTCTATGAATAAAGAAGAATGGACAAAGACTTTTTAAAATATGCTAGCAAACTGAGCTAACTCTTTCTGCTATTTTGAAGTTTTCATTCCTTAAACAGTGGGTTTACTGGAAACCATACCTATGATAATTGTTGTAATAGACGTTACCTGCCCTGAGCATTTCGAAAGGTGGGATACAAATTAAAAAGTATTATTATTGGTTCACAGTTCATTTGCATATTCTATTGTTGTGGAGTAAGAGTTTATTTATTTAGTGACATAAAGTTATTTCTAAGTGTCCAGCTTGTTACTATAACGCAGTGGTTCTCAGCCTGGGGGTCAGGACCGCTTTGGGGGTCGAATGACCCTTTTACAGGGGTTGTGGCAGGGCAAGCACAGCTTGGCCGGGGGCGCTGCCTCTGTTGCCGCTCCTCTTGCAGACATCTGTCTGGAGCAGCGGAAAAGAGTGAAATTGGCATGGTGAGACAAGAGGCAGAACTGAACTGAGAAACCCCAGAAAAAAACCCAATTTATATACAATGAACAATGTATCTTGATGCCATTGGTCATTTTTGGTTTAATTTCTGTGAAAGAACACTTGCATAATTTTATGGTTGGGGGTCAACACAACATGAGGAACTGTATTAAAGGGTCACGGCATTAGGAAGGTTGAGAACCACTGCTATAAGGTTTCCTTGAAGCAGATCAGAAAGTCTGAAAATAGAATAACTGATATCATAATGTTCTATCTAAGCTCATTTGATTATTGTAATGATACAGTACATTGAAATGCTAATTGTCTTTTACATGTTATGAATAATAATATTGTCCTAGTACCTTCAAATACTATAATTAAATCAAGCTAAATGAGGTCCTGCATGTAAATAATATTCAGGTTTTACAAGTGTCAGTAGCTTTTGTATTGTACACCTAGCTTGATAGCCAAGAAATGTGTAGTATTGAAATGTGACTTGTTAAATATAAGAGTGGAAAAGAGGGCAAATGAAATCCCCGTCCTCTCAAATTATAAAAATGCATAAAACTAGCTTAATGTTTTTGTGATGTTTGAGAACTGGTTCAGTTTCTTGACTTGGGATCCTGATGCCATCAAATATATTACACTCTCTCATGCTCGTACTCTTGAGTCTCCTAGTCTTGCTTATGTGTTTACTGTATCATACCCATGTTCCTATGAACAACACATAATTTTTAAAAGGTCATTTCACATATCGTTTCATGTATCGTTTCAGTTATATGTAAACCGCTCTGAGCCTTCAGGGAGGGCGGTATAAAAATACGAATAAATAAATAAATAAGAAATGCAGCTTTGGTAATGCATTGGTATGCGTCGGTGAGGAGTAGGAGAACAATATGATTGATATAGCGCCCCCTGCTTTCTGTTAGGGATTTAAGACGATAGTTAAAAGACACAAAAGCCTGGACACCTTTACATCCTGTCTAGCCCTGATCTGGATGACCCAGAACTCAGAAGCTAAGTAGGCTTGATCTTGGTTAGTATCTGGATGGGAAACCACAAAGGAAGTCTAGTCTGCTATGCGGAAGCAGGCAATAGCAAATTACCTCTGAATGTCTGTTGCCTTGAAAAGTTGACTGTAACTTGACTGCACTTTCTGCCACAAGGAGGAAGTAAGCACAAGTAGGAGAAAGGAATATAAAGAAACATGTAGTCTTACCACAACCCACAGTCCCACAGTACGTACAAAGATAAATCAATAAGTATTCCATTTCATAAATGCATGGGTTTATGCCAGACAAAACACTGATCCCAACAAAGCATTTATTCGAAACAAAACAATTTTCTGGGAGGACACAGGGCAATCACAGGGCTTTATTATAAAGAAGTTTTAAGAAAGCTGAAAACTGCATTGGTGAGAAAAGTTGGAAGCCTATTTCAGCAGAGTGCAACAAAAAAGGATAACTTGTTTGAAATATAGAGATTTGCTAACAAAGACAGGAGAATTAAAATACCTGAAAATATTAAAGAAAGGGGGAATGGAACTACAATGGTTCGAATCCAGCCAGTTGTCCTCCAGGTTTAAGTCAGAATTCATTAAACATGTGGAGGTGAGATCTCCACTTTCAGAATTTGAGAACATTTTATTCCAAGGTAAACCGCACTTACAAGGTCAAATATATAATTTGTTGTTGAGATGAAACTAAAACGGAACAGGTTAAGACATGTATGATTAAATGGATGCAGAATATTGAGACCAATATTACAATGGAAGACTGGGACGTTTGCCTGGCCTCAACCAGGGCCTTTTTGGCTCTGGCCCCAACCTGGTGGAATGAACTCCCCGAATTCTTGGGGTCAGGCATATATGTGACTGATACATAAGGAGGATCTGTCCTTACCACAATCATATAGGCCAATTTCTCTTTAAAATGTGGATTATTTTTGCAACAATACTGGCAAATAGATTAAAAAGGTGCATACCAAATGTGATACATGAGGACCAAATGGGGTTTATTCCAAAGAGATACATGAAGGAGAATATAAGGTTGGTCCTGAATGTGATGGATTTTGTACAGAACTCCTCAAAGGATGCTGCCTTTTGTTTTTTAGATACTGAAAATGCCTTTGATAATGTTTGCTGGGACTTTCCTCAATGTGTTCTGCAACAGAAGGAATGTGGAAATAATTTTCTTACCTGGATACAAAAAAATCTCCTTTTCCCAAGAAGCCTGAGTCATAGTGAATGGTATGGTTTCTCAAGAAAAGATCGTAATAGCTAAGGGCACAAGGCATGGTTGTCCCCTCTCACTACTATTATTTAACTTGGTCCTCGTGGCATTGGCCACAAAAATTAGGACAGACCCAAGCATCTCCAGATTACAATATGAGGAACAAGAGTATAAAATATGCTGATGATGTTGTTTTAATGATGACAAATCCTGAAATATCTATGCTGAGACTTTTAAATAGTTTGAATGAGTTCGGTACAGTTTCTGGATACAAAATAAACAATAAGATGGCAAAAATTATAATATATGGGCAATATAAAATAGCAAAAGAGATGCAATTAAGTACTGGATGCGAAGTAAATCTAACTAAAGTTAAATATCTAGGAGTCTACCTAGATAAAGACCTAAATAAGCTATCAAGAAATAATTATGAACTCAGGAAAAGACAAAGAAAGATCTAAGCTGTTGGAACAAATTGAATCTATCACAGTCAGCAAGAATTGCAACAATTAAGATGAATGTATTACCTTGGTTGAATTTTCTATTTCAAACTATCCCAATAGAGCTCAGTGAAAAGATTTTATTAACTTGGCAAAGCCACATCAATAAATTTATTTAGAATAATGAAATACCTTGAATTGCTTTTGAAACATTGCAAGATGACAAAAAATAGAGGAGGTCTGGGAATTCCCAATATTAAACTTTATTATCATGCAGCAGTTTTGACATGACACATTGGATAAAAAAATCCCTGGAAAAAGATCGATTAAATTCGAATTGGGAAGCTCAGTGATGTGGCTCCACAAATTACTGTGGCCATGTAAGGAAAGATGGATGCCACGTGGTCAATTACTGGCCAATTACTGTGGACATGTGCTCAAAAAGGTGGATGCCAACAAATCTGGAGAAACAGCCTTATTAAGATCTGGACAAAATATAGAGAAAGAATAAGTGCCAGGTCTTCCCCACTGAAAGTAATTATTCAAAGCAGGTTAAAAGATGGACTTGTTGAACTTCTACATACTCAAGATTTAATAGATGAACAACGAAAAATGAGAACTTGGCAAGAACTGCAACAAGAGGGGAAGATAATCAATTGGGTTGTCTATATACAATAGGCGTCATTGATTAAAGAAGAACTAAAAGACTAAGGCAAAGCTAAGAGAACAAACTGAGTTTGAAAAGACGACCATGAAAGACAATCCTCATATTTTGGGTAGAATTTAAAACTATTACTTATTTATGAAATTGAGACAGAACAAGTGAAAAATTGTATGATAAAGTGGATGCATAATTTTGGAGAATCTATTACAATGGAAGACTGGGAATATTTGTGGTGTAAAATTAACATAATGTCAGGCTTTATAGGAAAATAGGTATAAAATGTTTTTAGGTGGCGCTTGACTCCTAAAGTGATTTGTAAAATGTCTAATCATAAAGGTGGTAAATTCTGGAAATGTAAGACAACAGTTGGATCCTTTTCCCGCATGTGGGGGAATTGTAAATTGGTAAAAAAAATTCTGGATAAAAGTGCACACCAAAATACAAATTATGTTGAAATGCGAATTTGCATGTGAACCAAAATATAAGTTATTGAGTGTTTTTCCAACAGGGTTACCCAGAGACAGTGCAGAATTCTTCTTTTATGAGACAACAGTGGCAAAAATTTTAATTGCTTCAGGATGGAAACAACAATAGGAGCTGCAGATGAACTCTCGGTGTGAATAAAGAACTGGTGGTGATGGGCAAACTAACAGCTATAGACCATAGACCAGCTGAGGAATTTCAAAGACACTGGGACGAATTTCTGAAATGTCTGTAAACGCTAATTCTTTACTCTCTCTATTATCTGTAGTTAACTGGAAAATTAATTAAAAAAACAGAATTAGAGAGAACATGGACTCATGTTAATAATTGTGATGTGCTACAAAATCAAGCACTGAACAGCTCGCCCCTTCCCCATGATGCTCCCATTCAGAATTAATAGCAAGTCTGAAACTTATTTAGAGAAAATGCATACACAGAACAGGAATTATTTCTTTCTCTACTACTTTTACCTACAGGTCTTGAGTCATATTGATCTATTGTAGCTAACAATAAAAGGAAGAATTCAAGCTAGAGAGGATAGGCTATACTATGTTAGAGAGGGTGACTTGTCACAGGCTGCCTGAACACTCATGGCCTCAACGAGGGGCCATTAAAATGTTAGTAATGTTAGTAACTTATGCCACTGAGGTATAAGTGGCTTGATTCATTTATTTCTATCCTCTTTATACTATAAACATGCTTTACAGTTTCTATGATCTCTAAGCCACAACTGCATATGCCCTTCAAATATCACAGACCATAGGGTAATTGTTCACCTGGCCTTGGAATTGTAAGGCTAAAAATATTTTGGAATTGCAAATAGTAGTGAAATTTCCGTATGGAGAGAAGAGCAGACACACATAGCCTGGCAGATAGTATGATTGATATCAGTCTTCATAATCAACTGCTTGATTGACTTACAGACTAGGGGCCACCCTAACACAAAATATCAGGGCATTCTACAATACTAAATTTTTCTGTTATTCCCTGATTCCATGGACCGGAATCAGGGAATAATATTTCATGTATTATATTAAGATATTATTGTTACAGAATATTATTTTGAGTTTCAGATTTAATGCCAGTATCCAAGCTCTAAACTGAACACTGGCCACGTTCCTGTCTAAGGACACTACCAGCCACATATCTCAGAATCCCATAGATCTGACAGTAGAATTATATTAGAAGCTTGTCTAATTTATCCTGTGGCCCTGATTGTTGTTCCATACAGTAGTTAGAAAAAACACTTTAAAAAAAGAAAAAGATCCATAAATTGTGCAACTAACTGCAACTAATGGATCTTTGAGCAGCAGTCTCATACATGCCACATAACAAATGCCTTTTTCATTTATGTAGTTCACTTATATCCAACTTTTCTCTTTCAATGGGGACACAAAGTAGGTTAGAATATTCACCCATTCTCCACTGTGTGGTAGGGTACGTTGAGAGTGGTCCAAGATTCTAGCAAGTTTCTATGGCAAAGTGGGAATTTGAACATGGGTCTCCAGGTCCTAGTCCAATGTTCTACTATCTGGTACTTGCTGTTTAAAGGGGGATGGTGACAAAGATCCTTCTAAGTATGCACATGCATAAGATAGCTTCTTGGTTACCAGAAAATCTGTATAAAATATTATCCTTACCATTAAAATTGTATCATCGTCTACATATTTCATATTTTTCTGGAAAAGTTCCTCAAAATATTTTGCCTTTGTGTTGTTTGGGCTATAAATATTTATTAGAGTCCATTCTTTGGCGTTCAGTGATTTTATTTTCAAGACTAGGTGTCTTCCTTTGGATTAACATAAATAGCCACTCCTCTATGTTTTGAAAGTGCTGATGCAACATATAGATTTCCTAATTTCTTCACTTTCAAAAGATGTTCATGACTTTTCTTAATATGGATTTCTTGTAGGCAAATAATATCCACTTTCATTTCCTTTAATTGCATGAAGGTTTTTATCTTTTTTCCTGGGACATTTAATCCATTAATGTTCAAGGAGATTCTTTTCAAGTGCTCCATTTTGTTACTTATCCTTGTCTTCAGTTGGCTTGTCTTTTTCAAGTTGGGCAACGTAAAATTTTAGCTTCTTCAACAGACTTGATTGTCTGCCAGATAGTAACACCACTTCCAAAGCAAATGGGCTCTTCCCAAAGTACCAAATATCTTTCTGTATAAAAATCTGGCGCAAGAAGTGAAACTCTCCTCTTTTTTGTAACAGGTCTGCAGATAGGTCCTGAAAAACGTTAGCAAGAAAGCTCGCTGCAGGCTAAATGCAGTGGGTGCTAGTGGAGTGGGGAGAGGCAGCTCTGGTGAGGCACGGAGAAGCCTCCCTTCCCCTCGCTCAACTTCCATGGGCAAGGCAGCGGGGTGAGTGCACAGCAGCTTTGGAGCTGGTGGTCCCCAGTGTGACTGCCACCACTGCCACGGATGGCGCATCACAGCCTCTGCTGCTGCTACCTCGCAGCCACTGCCTCAGAGGCTCAGCTGCCACCTTGGACCTCGCAGTGCTGCCTCACCATGCGCATAGATGCCTTGTGGCTGGGTTTTGGGGGCAGGCACTCCAGGGGCAGGGGCTGGCAGGGGCTTATGGGAATTGTAGCCCATGGACATCTAGAGGGCCACAGTTTGACTACCCCTGCTGTAGCATGTAGAAGTTGATGTGGCTGACTCTAGTTAGGAATGAAATCTTTAGTCTTCTCACAAATAGGTGGATTGAGGTGACAGGAGACTGACATCCATCTAAGGTCACTTAGTTTTACATTGATTTTTGTTCATTACTGCTTAATAGTGCATGGCTTTGAAAAGGAATTGTCTTCAATTTTTAAACTTAAACTGATTGATGTATCCTGTATATATTTGCTAATCTGCTTTACGCCAATAAAGATATTAAAATTTAAAAAATTAAGAAAAGGAATTAGTCTCTTCCATTTATACAGATAATTATCTAGTGTCAGTTATGTTTTCGTCCTTTTATCTTCACAATTGCAGTATTCACTGTGTTGTTCAATGGTAAGGTTTCTAAATGATGTTAATTCCAGTTTTCTTGGTTGGATTTGCACAAGTAGCCTATCAAGTAGCGGTTACACTGTTGGGCTATGCTGTAGGAGACCCAGTTTTAAATTTCCACTGCCCTGGAAGTTTGCTGGATGCCCTTGGTCCAGTTACCTATGGTTAGCCTAACTCCCGCTTGTCCGTGAGAATAAAATGGAGGAGTGGAGAATATTACAAGACACTTGAGGACCATGTTAGGGAGGAAAGTGGGTTATAAATAAGGTTGCCAGCTCCTACTTGGAAATACCTGGGGATTTTGTGGGTGGAGCCTGAGGATGGCGGGGTTTGGGGAGGGGTAGAACGTCAATGCCATACAGTCCACACTCTAAAACATCTATTTTCTCCAGGTGAACTGATCTCTCTTGCCTGGAGATCAGTTGTAATAGTGGGTAAGCTTAGCCATCACCTGGAGGTTGGAAATCTTAGGTATAAATGAAGTAAGTAAATAACTAAAATTATCATTACTCTCCCCAGCTGTAGAACTGGAATGGTAGCAAACTTCCTCACTGGACTGTCCAGAGCAAAAATGTAATGCAAAATTCTGACTTTTCTAACTTAATCTTTTGCAGCACCATAATAGTGATGGATGATGGATAGCATTAATAAAGCTAGCATATTTTGGTACTTTAATATTTAAGCTGCTATCCCTCTGCATACATGCAGAAAGATTGTGTAGATACACAAAGGCCTCTCTGAACCCTGACCATTGTATCTTACTTCAGTTATTAAGGAATAAATAGGTGCTCCTTTGACAGCTCATTGTTTTGTTTAGGCCTGGGAATTCAGAAAAAGTGGATTTTGTTTTAAAAGAGTGTGCTTCCCTTCCTTCATTTTAGAAAATTCGCCTTTGAAGGCCTTTTAAGTGATCTAGGAATGAATACTAGTCATAAAATGTTGAGAACCATGGTGTACCATATGGATGTCTTTTGGCACTGTTGCTTCTACTGATTTAAATTAGACAATGTCAATGTTTCCCATTTTTTAGAACTTTAAAGCTTTTGAGGAAAAATGGGCAAAGCACACTGAAAATACACTGAGGCTATACATTACAAACAATGGAGTTAATTTTCATAGTTCCATGATTTACAGTGTAATCCTAAACAGTGTTATAGCCTGTTACCTCACTTGCCTTTAGTGTACTTAGAAGGGTATAACTGTGCCTTCGATTGCACTGAGAGTCACATTGCTAATTTGTGAAATTGTAGACTGGGTACAGGGTATTTACTATACAAATAGAGAGAACTTATTTTACCAGTTGTTTCCTTTAATTTCCCCACCTGAAAAAACAGATCCTTCCCCCATAGCAGTTTGTAATGATAGTATTTATTTTTGACCTTAAACTGGGCTCAGGCACTCAGTAAAACAGCTCTGTTGAAAACATGTAATAAACAGTAATTTTGGAAAACCTGCTTGCTCTATTTGCAAATCCCTAGTACAAAATGTATGTGATTATTCAAACTTGAATCTTTTCACTAAATATGGCCTCTTTTTTGTCAATGCCCTCAAAATATTAAATTGTATAGATCTTGACATTGATGGAAATGTAAGCCCTGTGCAGATCACATGGAATTCACAGATAATAAGTGCACAGAGAATAGAGCATGGTTTTGCCTTTCCTCACTGCACATGCAAGCTATATTTGTAAGACTTTTTCAATGCAATTTGTGCATCTTCCCTGACAGTACAGTTGATTGTACTAGCCCACCATTTCAAATGCATTCTTTAGTCTGTATCCCTTGACTTGGCAATGGTCTAGTCATGTACTGATCACGTTTTCTGGTAATATGTGGCCAATGGTATCTTCCCAGTTGAGAGAAAAGGGACACTTCAAGATACTATGTAGCGTAAGTCGCATAGGGTGGAAGTCAAAGCATCACCATTGCTCAGGACAAAGTGGAAGGAAGGCTGACAAGGCACAAGACTAACAGGGCTGTCTTGCAATTACAAGCAGAAATATTGCTTATTGTACTGATCTACTATTCCAAAACTGAGCTTGGGAAAGAAAGAATTGGTAACAAATGTAGGCCTGTGATATTTGTATGTGGGGAAATTCCCCCCCCCCCTTTTTAGTCCCAGATCTGCATCTCTGCTATCAGTGGCGGCAATATGCCCCACACAAATTCTGCTGGTCCAGCAGAGAGTTCCAGGTTGTGTGGACACTGCAGGATCCAGCAGTGAGCCTTGGGTTGCACAGGCAGCACTTATTTTACTTTTGGGGGGATTTAAACCCCTTGTAATTTTTTTTTGAAATTTTTAGGTTTCCTGCGAACCTGGCGAGTCCCTTAAATTTGCTAAAAGATCTGTCTAGCAACTGTGTGTCCCTGTTCTGTGAATTTAAATATCTGCAGATAAATATCCACTAATAATATATTGGTTACAATTAGGCAGTAAGGACCATTCATAGGTGTGGTAAGGCTTGGTTCAACATATGCTTTCTACTTGAAAGTACCCTATATGGTAGTTCTATATAGAAATATTTGTTTGTTTTCAACCTAGAGGCAGATCATGGAATCAGAAACAGCAGCTACACTGAAAGATTTAAGAATGCTGCTGATGTACAGTAGTTTTATTGTGCTGGTGTCCTACTAAGAGAAGAATTGTTTACATATAACTTTGTTGTAATCTGACATTTTAGTAAGGATTTCACAAATTAGAACTGGTACCTAGGTTTTTGCTAGAATATTACAGATCATGTGACCAATGAAGCAATAATGAATCATGAGTTAGTTGACTTAAGTAGCTCATTGTAGTACTGAGTTGTAGTTAAACAGTGAAGATTGCTGGAACCATTGATCTAACCTGTGAGGGGTCCTTGGCTGCAGAACGATAATCAGACATTTTTGGGTGCTTTCATCCCTTGGCGCAGGGAGGGAGGCTCACTTTTTTCTCCTTCCAGCTTCCTGTGTGGGCGTGCCTCTCTGCTCCAGTTCAAGACTTCTGGTGCCATGCCATACGCCGCCTGCTGGAAATCATTGAATCTGAAAACATGTCTACTCAACATATATTCCCCAATCATAAAAAACTTGCAGGAATGCGGAAAGAACTATAATGCAGCAGGAATGCATGAAAACAATAAGCTAACAGGCATAACAGTAAGGTAAAATAGAAGAAGCAAGTTCTAGGGAGGGCTGAAAATGTCACCCCTCAGGTAAGATCAATGGTGTTCTCCGTCAGAGGTGGAAGACATCTTTGGGACCTCCCCAAGCAGTATCTCGGAGGGTGGGAAGTTGAAATTATGTCCCTTAGGACAGCCCTGCAAAGGTGGCATCTGCAGAGCTGGATACACGTTGTAGGAAAGGGAAAAAAGTGAGATTGCCACCCTGAACTCAAGGATGAAAACACCCAAAGATGCCTTCCACCTCTGGGGGAGAAAGAGTTCTTGACCAGCTGCTGGGACCTGAAATCAAAGAAAATAGGTTGTTAGGTGCGAAGTTGTGTCCGACCCATCGCGAACCCATGGATAATGATCCTCCAGGCCTTCCTGTCCTCTACCATTACTCGAAGTCCATTTAAGTTTGCACCAACAGCTTCAGCGACTCCATCCAGCCACAACTTTGCTAGCATGAGAAATGAGTGCAATGGTGCGGTAGTTGGAACATTCTTTGGCATTGCCCTTCTTTGAGATTGGAATGTAAACTGACCTTTTCCAATCTTGTGGCCACTGTTGAGTTTTCCAAATTTGCTGGAATAGTGAGTGGAGCACTTTTTACTGCATCATCTTTTAACATTTTGAATAGGCTGTAGAAATACAGATGTCTTATTTTAAATATTCTGTCTTGGACAACAGCTTTCCTTACTCTCTAAGGCCTCAAGAATAGAACAACTAGAGATGGGTCTTAAGAGCATCTTCTAACTCTGTGATCTCCAACCTTTTTAGTACCGGGGACTGGTCAAGGCTTGACAATTTACTGGGACCTGGGGGGGGGGGGTTAGTCTTTTACTGAGGGATGTTGCCTGAGCCCCTGTTCCACTTGTTTTCCTGCCGGTGCCTCTGACTTCCTGCTGCCCGCTGAGGGGTGCTGCCAGCAGCAGCTGTGCAGTGACACGCTGAGGTGGAGCCCCAGCCATGGTGGCCACCGGAGAGCACCCGAGGCAGCAGCCAGGGAGGAAGAGAAGGAGGAGCTGCGGCCCAGTACAGATTGATTCACACACCGGTCCCGGTCCCTGGACTGGAGGTTGGGGACCACTGTTCAAACTCTTAAATATGATACCATTGACATGATTGCTTAAAAGTCCTCTAAAGCAGGGGTCCCCATGGTACCAGGCCGTGGCGGGGGGAGGGAGGTGCCTCCCTCTCCCCCCTTGCAGCACAGCACTCACTCCCTGGCGCCTGGGAAGGCCTTTCACCTGGGGGGGAAAGCCTTCCCAGGTGCAGGGGAGCACGATCGGCGGCTCGGAGAGCCGGCGGTCGCATTTCCCGCTGCCTGGGAAGGCCTTTTGCCTGGGAGGGAAAGCCTTCCCAGTTGCCGGGAAGCGCGATCGGTGGCTCAGAGAGCCGGCAATCACGCTCCTCGCTACCTGGAAAAGCCTTTCGCCTGGGAGGGGGGGAAGTCTTCCCGGCGCCTGGTTAAGGCTTTAGCCTGGGGAGGTTAGGAGATAGCCCTTCCGAGGTGCCCAGGAGCTCGATTGCCGCCTCAGAGAGGCGGCTATCACGCTCCCGTCCACCTGGGAACGGCTTCAGCCTGGGGGGGAGTTCGGGGGGTCCAGCCCTTCCCAGCTGCCTGGCAAGCGCTGCCAGGGTGGTTGGGAATGGCTAGCGCCCGCTGTATTTTTTTAATAGCAGGCTTAATTACTAGTACTAATATAAACAACAATGACAAAAATTTGCTCTCTATTTTCACTTTCTCTTTTAAAGACCGGTTTATTATAATTCTTCCATGTTGCTTTGTATATATTGTATCCACTCTAGCAGAAATTACTAAACATTATAACTGGAAATGTAGGAAATGCCAAGATGTTATTGCATCATAGTACCATATGTGGTGGAAAATATTGCATTATGATTGATGATGAGATGCAAAATATACTGAAAATTAAATTTGTACTGGATCAAAAATGTATGTTATTAAATATGGTATCAAATAATATTAGAATGTACAGTGAGCTTGTTAAGTCTATAATAACAGTTGACAAGATTACCAGACTAAAGGTTCTGGTAATTACCTTCAAGGCCATACGCGGTCAGGGCCCAGTGTACCTGAGGGATCGCCTCCCTGCCTGTGCCCCAAAAAGAGCTCTATGCCACCAACCAGCTAGGGATCCCTGGCCCTAAAGAAGTCTGCCTGGTCTCAACCAGCGTCAGAGCATTCTCTGTTCTGGCCCCCACCTGGTGGAACGAGCTCCCGGAGGAGATCAGGGTCCTGACGGAGCTTAAACGGTTCTGCAGGTTCTGCAAAAAGGAGCTCTTCCGCCAGGTATTTGGTTGAGACAAGACGTAATCAACAGCGACTGAAAGGCCCCTGCTCCCCCCCGCTCCCCTCAGAATTCCACCAATATGCTCTGGACCTGTTTGTATTGTTGCACTGTTGTATTGTCTATATTGTTTATACTGTTACATTGTTATATGGTTACAACCATTAGTCATTATTGTAAAGTTATTCACATGTTTATAGATTGTTTTATGTATTGTTGTTGTTCTTATGTAAACCGCCGTGAGCCTCCGGGGAGGGTGGTAAACAAA
Organism: Paroedura picta; assembly: GCF_049243985.1. Taxonomy (NCBI): domain Eukaryota; kingdom Metazoa; phylum Chordata; class Lepidosauria; order Squamata; family Gekkonidae; genus Paroedura; species Paroedura picta. Next base: position 135,485,162 of record NC_135369.1, read on the forward strand.
CAAACAAACAAACAAACAAATAAATACATAAGATTTTATAGGCCTCAAGTTGTGAAAAAGAAACTTGACCAAATTTTATGGACTGTTCAAACAAAATGATTGAATACGTGACAATGCAAAAGTTACATATTTGATGCACAATGGATTAATATCAGATTTTAGTAGAAAATGGAGTCTAATCTTAGACTACATTGATCAATATAAATGAGAAAGAAATAATTCATTTCTAAATTGTATGTTTATATTTTAGAAAACATGTAGACTATAGTATGTTTTGTGACATTATGATGCTGTAATATTATGTATTTTTCTATTCTTTGTTACTGAATGTTGTCTCTTAGATCAAGATTTACCCCTCCTTTTTATGTAGGCTAGCAATTTAGCATCTTTAAAAAAATAGTAATTCTGTAATATTTAGGGTTTTTTAAATTAAAAATATAATATTTAAAATATTCTTTATGGGGGGAGGAGGGGGGACTTTAGTCTCCCAGCAGAAGGAATGTTAAAGATGCTATAAATATTGTAACTGTGTAAATATGATAAGAATGAAATGGTAAAACTTTATTTAGAATTTTATTTAGGAAATGGCTTTAGTTTTAGGGCCAGCAGCTTCTTTGATTTTGTTAATTTTAAAAACACTGTTTACTTTTACATAATTTAAACTACTTACCACAACCTTGAATGTTCATCTGTTATTCCGTTTTGACCCTAGGTCAGCTTTCTCCAAGACATTTGTGTGTATACTGACTTAAAAAACAAACATTTCTTAAAATACCATAACTGATGCTGGAGGGGGGGGGGTGTAATATTTTCTGATACAACTTTGAAAACCCATATCCTCTACGAACGTTAAAGAAGCTCAAATTACTTTGGTTTGTTATCAGACCTACTCCTTTCTCTGTCAGATGGAGATTTAGAGAAGAAGAATTTCAAGATGTAGTTCGACTCTGGTGGAAGTTTCAGAGCCAAACAACATGTAGCAGATATATTGTTTAGTCAAAAAACATATTTTTGGGCCCCCCAGTATGAAATGAGTGGCTTTAATTCCCAGCACAGGGAAAATACTTCTGCCAGTATTTCCTCTTTCCTACTCTACTGGACTTTTACTGGGAAGAGGAGTATTTTTGATCAGGAAAATGTTTTATGAGTGGGAATTACCACCTCTCATGCACAACCCTGCAACCCTCTTCCTCCCAAGGGTCAACCAGTTATATATAATTTGGTCTTTAGAGAAGGAACACAGACTGGTAAAGGAACTTACTGTTGGGATTGGAGTAAGAAGGGCATATGGTGTGTTCCTTCAGAAACTTCATTGTGTGTTCAATCATCCCACCTGGCTTTTAGCTACATGTGGCTGTTATATAAGCTGGGTTTTCCTACCCAAACAACATACATCGCTGACCTGACAAGTATGAGATACTCTGCTCTCTTCTAAGTTTGTTTTTGTCAAAATAGTAAATAGTAAAGGATGATGAATCATAGCAAAAATAGCTGGTAATACGGGATTATTAGTATCAAATGTAGGTTTTGTTCTATTCTAAATACCCTGAATAAATATAGGAGCATATTTATTCTGCAGTTATTATGTATCATTGCTCAGAGGAATGTGGCTTGGTCATATAAGCACTGCTTCAGCCTTTTTCATTTGCTTTTGTGAGCAAAGATTATGGTTAGTACTTTGGTACCTCTGGGAGGATACTTCTGAGCAGTGAGTAGGCAGTCGTTGCATATATAAAGTTGCCTTCGTTTTGAATGTTAGATTGAAACGTGTACATCTAGAAGATTTTTTTTTTGGTATTGTTACGGAAAGTTAGGTAATCTGTGCAGCAATCTAAAAGCTCACTGGACCTTTCCATGCTGACTTTTAATATTGCAAGTGTAATAGAATGAAATAACCTTATAGACTTTCTTCTTAAGATATAAAATATAAAAATAACACTTTTATGAGGAATTTGATCCCCCTTCTATTTGTCTGGGCTAGAGGTGAAAAAGGACCATGCTTGTCTATTTCTGAAACAGGAGGAATTTGGGAGACAATGTTCAAGATGTTAAATTTCTGGATTTTTTGGGGGGCGAGGGGGGTGGTAAGGTCAGAACAGAAATTTTGGGGAAAACTTTTCTATCAAACCTCTAAACCACTTTAAATGATTTATAACAACATAAAGTGCATCATTTATAACTTAACTTATACATTGTATTGTTTGACATATTTAGGGAATTTAAAAATATTTTCATTTTCAATAAGGAAAATTGCAAGTATACTTGAAGAGTTGCAAACTGCTGCACCCTGTGCTACTATAGGACATATATCTTAATTTTGCCATCTGAGAGGTAGGAAAAGTAAAAATTCTGTAGTAAACGGAACAAAGTGTATAATTCGGACAGAAAACTCCTATAGTCATAATAGTTAGGGCAGCCAGCATGTTCACATGTTAAACCATTTTATAGTTTTATCCACCACCCTTTGTTAGAATTCCAAAGGGGTCCACAGGCTCAAGAAGGCTGGGGACCCCGATCTGTGCTGTTGTTGTTGTTAGGTGCGAAGTCGTGTCCGACACATCGCGGCCCCATGGACAATGATCCTCCAGGCCTTCATCTACCATTCCCTGGAGTCCATTTAGGTATGCACCAACTGCTTCAGTGACTCCATCCAGCCACCTCATTCTCTGTCGTCCCCTTCTTCTTTTGCCCTTGATCGCTCCCAGCATTAGGCTTTTCTCCAGGGAGTCCTTCCTTCTCATGAGGTGGCCAAAGTATTTAGTTTCATCTTCAGGATCTGGCCTTCTAAGGAGCAGTCAGGGCTGATCTCCTCTAGGACTGACCGGTGTGTTCACCTTGCAGTCCAAGGGACTCACAAGAGTCTTCTCCAGCACCAGAGTTCAAAAGCCTCAATTCTTTGTCACCTCTACTGTATATTCGTTGGGGATATGATTTAGTTCGTACCTGTGTGGCCTAGTGCTTTTCCCTACTTTCTTCAATTTAAGCCTAAATTTTGCAACAAGAAGCTCATGATCTGAACCACAATCAGCTCCTGGTCTTGTTTTTATTGCCTGTATAGAACTTTTCCATCTTTGGCTGCAGAGCACATAGTCAATCTGATTTCTGTGTTGACCGTCTGGTGATGTCCATGTGTAGAGTCGTCTCTTGGGTTGTTGGAAAAGAGTGTTTGCTATGACCATTGTATTCTCTTGACAAAATTCTACCAGCCTGTGCCCTGCTTCATTTTGTACTCCAAGGCCAAACTTGCCTGTTATCCCGGTTATCTTTTGGCTTCCTACTTCAGCATTCCAATCCCCCATGATGATAAGCACATCATTTTTTGGCGTTGCTTCTATAAGGTGTTGTAGGGCTTCATAGAACTGACCAACTTCATCCTCTTCAGCAGCAGTGGTTGGGGCATAGACCTGGATCACTGTGATGTTGAATGGTTTGTCTTGGATTCGAACTGAGATAATTCTGTCATTTTGGGGATTGTATCCCAAGACTGCTTTTCCTATTCTCTTATTGATTACGAAGGCTACTCCATTTCTTCTGCGAGATTCTTGTCCACAGTAGTATACCTGATGGTCATCTGAATTAAATTCACCCATTCCTGTCCATTTTAGTTCACTGATTCCTAAAATGTCGATGTTCAATCTTGTCATCTCTTGTTTCCGATCTGTGCTAAGAATTTGCTAATTGTAAGGAAATTAAAATAGGCATTAGAGAGGAGATCTAGAAATACAAAGAGGAGGTAATCAAATGAAAGTTGTACTTCTAAGATACAAACAATGGGACAAATGTGTCATGATGCATTTATTAATGTTTACAGTATCCCAAAATGCTTTTTTGCTTTAATATGTCTATTCATAATGATGTTAAATCACTGGTGATAGTTTTATTTTCCCTTGTGGCGGAGGGGTCTCCTGCAAATTGTGTTACATTGGCACGGGATGAATCTTATCTAGCAACTTGCGCTAGATGAAGAAGCATTTCTAGTTTTCCTCTTCTTTTGCAGCCTAATGTGCTCCTTGAAATTAATAAAATCATTGGACCTTCAAAATCTGGGGTTGGTGTTGTGTGGGCCGTGGTGTGTTGGTGGGTTGTGCCATAAGAGGGGCAATCATCAAACATCCCTCTTCGCTTCTGCAAATGGAAAAGGAGATTAGGATTCAGGACAATATTATGCATCAAAGCAAGCTTGAAATAATCAAGATTGCTGAAGATGCGTTCTTTTTTGTTTTTCTATCACTAATTAAACACAAATGTCAGTTTATTTCAGTTCAATTACAGCAATAAACAGATCAAACATAAGCAAAATACTGTCTTACATTAATTCCTTCAAATTGCTTTACCTGCAATTTTGCCACTAATAGTGTGATTTCTTTCATTTGTACTATAAAGTATATATGAAACAAGACATTCAAATACTCCGCCTAAATTTCATTCATTCATTCATTCATTCATTCATTCATTCATTCATTCATTCATTCATTCATTCATTCATATACCACCCTCTCCGAAGGCTCAGGGCAGGTTACATAGAACTGAAACTATACATGGAACCATACATATAATAACTATAACATTCATCATATTAACTGATATAACCGGGTAACAGTATAACAGTATAACATAAACAATAGTAATTCAAACAGGTCCAGGAGGGGGGGAGGGGAGCAGGGGCCCTGCAGATGTTGGTTGGTTGTGCCTGGCCTCAGCCAAATGCCTGGTGGAAGAGCTCCCTTTTGCAGGCCCTGCAGAACTGTTTTAGTTCCGTCAGGGCTGTAATCTCCTCTGGGAGTTCGTTCCACCATGTGGGGGCCAGGACAGAGAAGTCCTTGTAGAGGCCAGGGAAACTTCTTTAGGGCCAGGGGCCATTAGCCGGTTGGTGGCGGCAGAGCGTAAAGCTCTTTTGGGGGCATAGGCAGGGAGGCCGTCCCTCAGGTACACTGGGCCCTGACCACATATGGCCTTGAGGGAATTACCAGAACCTTTAACCTGAGTCAGAATTCAACTGGCAACCACAGTGTCACTGTGAGAATCCTGGCTACTGCGTTTTGGACCAGCTGTAGTTTCTGGGTCAAGGCTAAGGGCAGGCCTGGGTAGAGCGAGTTACAGAAATCCAGTCTGGAGGTGACCGTTGCGTGGATTACTGTGGCTAGGTGTTCTGGGGCCAGGTAGGGTGCTAGTAGCTTGGCTTGGCGGAGATGTAAGAATGCCAGCTGTGCTACTTTCATGACCCAGGCTTCCATTGTGAGGGAAGCAACCAGGATCGCACCCAGGTTCCTGGCAGAGTGAGCCATAGTAAGTTCTATGCCACAGGACCTCTGTCTTTGAAGGATTGAGCTTCAGGCAACTCTCCTTGAGCCATCTCGTCATTGCTTCCAGGCAGCTGGCTAATGTTTCTGGGGGAGAGTCATGGCAGCCATCCATCAGAGGAAGAGCTGGACGTCATCTGCATACTGATGACAGCCCAGCCCAAACTTCCGTACCAGTTGTGCAAGAGGGCGCATTAAAATGTTAAATAGGATAGGAGAGAGGACCGCTCCTTGTGGCACTCCATAAGTGAGTAGTTGGCGGTTTGATGTTTTCTCTCCTATTGCGACCCTCTGTCCATGATCCCGGAGGAAGGAGATCGGCTATTGAAGGACTGTCCCTTGTATTCCGGCATCGATGAGGCAGCGAGCCAATAGCCCATGGTCTACTGTGTCAAACGCTGCTGAAAGGTCTAGCAGTATCAGCAGCGCTGACCCACCTTGGTCTAACTGCCAACGAAGGTTGTCTCTCAGGGTGACTAGCGCTGTCTCTACCCCATGGCCAGGCCAGAAGCCTGATTGAGATGGGTCCAGGACCGAAGCTTCTTCCAGGCTGTTAATTGATTTGCCATAGCCCTTTCTACCATCTTGCCCAGAAACGCTAAATGCGAGACAGATCGGTAGTTGTCAGGCTCTTGCGGGTCTAAAGATGATTTTTTTCAGCAACGGGCGTACCACTGCCTCTTTCAATCCCTCTGGGAATTCTCCTGTTGTGTGAGATGAGTTGATTATCTCCTGGAGAGGACCCTTTATCCTTATGTTGGCTGTTTTTAAAACCCACGAGGGGCAAGGGTCTAGTGGGCATGTGGTTGGCCTTACTGCTGTTAGCATCTTGCCCACTTTGGTCAGCATGAGTCGTCTGAAGTTACTCATTGTTTTCTCCAAAGTATGGCCAAGGTGCCTCCAGTTCATTTTCTGTATCTAAGGTTGGAGGGAGGTTGCAGCGGAGTGTCGAGATTATCAGAAACTCTGGGTGCCAACAATAGACTGAGGTCCAGTATGAAAACTATAAGATTACCAATGCATGTAGAACACTTTACAGTATTATTCCCCAAAGCCATATATACTTTCAGATCTAGGAATTTGCTGAAATTTGCCCTCCAGCAAAACTGATGATAAGATGTTACAGATTACTAGAATGAAAACCTGATGATATCTGTGGTTTCCCCAGATAAAATACTAAAACGCTGAATATGCTGAGTTCTTTGCAAACAATACAGCAAGCATTTCTTCTCCCACAACCCAAAAGGAAACTGGAACTTGAAACATTTAATTTCATTTCCAGAAAGATAATCTGCTGCAGCCAAAATAAAAGAGGCTTCTGGCACCTTATATACTAATGAATTTGTTGTGTCACAATGCATTTGTTAATGTTTACGGTATCCCAAGATGCTTTGTTGTTTGAATGTGTCTTCTCATGATGATGATGGCAGATCATCTCTGGTGATAATTTTATTTTCTCCTGGGGGTCTCCTGCAAATTGTGTTATGTTGGCATGTTCTTATCAAGATATTATTGAAGCTCTTGTAAAAAGCTGTTTTGGGGGAAGAATCAATATGAGTCTGCAGCAGTTTGCATTACACTGTGTATTACAAAAAAATTACGTTGTGTTAGCTAAATACTGGTGACCTCAGAAGCAGTAGATAATGTTTTGCTCTCAGGAGGACCTATCTTGGCTTCCTGATAGTTTAACAACATTTCTTTCTTCCGAGTGTATACATATACATTTGTTGCCAAAACAAAAGATCAGTTGAAAAAATTGGCTTTTTTATAGGCAGGCCATTAAACCATTAGATCTGATTTGGGGATTGCTACAGAGGAGACCCTCCAAATATTCCTTTATTATAAACAAAAGTTGATGTAGAAATATGTGTTTGTGTATATATAAATTAATTAGTTGGAAATGAGTTACAGTTAGTTGGAAATGAGTTACAGTTACTGTTCCAGAAAATGGAAACAATACAAAAGCTTGATGATAGAAGTTAGTTTTAATTTTTGTATGCAATCTGCACTTTTACAGAGGCTCCAAAGTAGAATAGTGTATCAGGGTGCTTCACATGAATTGAGAGTCAGCAGTTACTTCCTTTCTGTTCTTTGGCTACAGCTGTTGTTTGTAGAGCTAGGTATGGCACTCAAATTACAGTGGTTCAAGGGATGAATGCAAAGGTGTTTCCTTTCTCCACCCCAGTTGCCTCAAATTTCATAAGAACAGAGAAGGTTCTTTTGAGGAAAAAAATGATCCTCATGGGAACATACACTTCATTTGTTGTTTTGTTATAGTTAAGTAGGAGTTCTTTGTATACTTTGAAGAGAGTATCCCCTTCTCAAGTACTTAACTATGTGCTGTGAATATGTATTCTTAAACCAGGTTCACAATGATTCCAGTATTATTCAAATAATCGGAATATTTCCTGTTGGAGAATAGAGTGAGAAGGGGTTAAAAATATTAGAATTTGGGTAGGTGAGTTGTGGATTTCTTAATCTTTCCCATACTTCCCTCTGTATAGTTTAAGCATTTACTGTCTACCCTGCTAGCAATGCCTTTTCTTTCCTGGGGTATCAAAGGGGAATAACATTAATTTCAACAACTAGGATGCCAAGTGTTAGTCCAACTTTGGCTAAGTCAGACTTTCTCAAGCAGGGTTTCATGATGGCCCCAGAAGGGTTTCACTGATTGGATGGGAGTTAATTAGTTTAAAAAATATTTTTAAGTTATCAGGTGATATGGGCCACATTGACCTGTTCCACCACCTCCCAAGATGGGCCTGGAGGGGAAGGGAGGGGGATACAAATCCTTGCTGGCTGAGCCTTCTTTTACATGGTAGTGAGTGGAATTCAGAGGGGTAAGTACTCTCATTTTAGCTTAACTGCAGAGGTGGGAGGTGATGGAGCAGTATAGGCCTGCTCAAGCCTTGTTTCTGGCATGGGGAGCTGGGGGTGACAGAGTGGTATAGGTGTGTTTGAATGCTGTTTCTGGTGTTGGGGTGGATGTGGGGATAATTAAGTGGCATAGGCTGTTTCTGCAGGCTCCCTTTGGTGAAGAGCAAACTGATTGCCAGCTCAGAGTGCAGGTATTGTTCTGTTCACAAATCATCTGAAAATACTTCTGTGCTGTCACCTCCTGGGCTGTGGGAGTGGCCTGGCAGGGTCACAACTGGTGGGAGTGCCTGGGTGATGTCATTTCTGAGGAAATGTGACTTCCAGGAGTGGTGGGAAGGTGTGGCCTGCTGACATAATTACTGGGGGTTCTTGAAGCCTGAAAACTTTTTCAGGGGATTCTCAACAGCAAAAAGGTTGAAAAAGGCTGGGCTGAGCCATCCAAAGTAGCTACATGTGCTAACAGAGCTTGGATCCTTTGCCTTGCAGGGGGATATTGACCGCCAAATGAGGACACTGACAACCATAATTTGGCGTAAAATATTTGGCCACAGCCTTTATTCAACATTGAGCGTGGCAAGCATGGGAAGAGAATCATACCATCTTGTGGTTACCCTACCACAAGGAAGCCCACCACAGCCTGCCCCTCAATGGGTTGCCTTGGCTATCCAGCCCCAAAACCCGGACATAATGGCAGGCTGAAACGGGGGGAGGCACTATGGAGTGACCCCTCTGGGCACCAGCCTCTGTTGGGTTCTCCTGCCCCCCGGAAATGCTAGCCTTCAATCAGGCTCTGCATCCACACAGCCCCTTAAGGGGCCCCCCAAATCTAGGGGAGGACAGCGCGCAAGCTTGGCCTCCCCAAAATTGATCCTTCCCATGCTCCACTTCCACAGGCTGTGACAATTAATCAATAATATAACCCAACATCTAACAAAAAGTCAAACAATTCATAAACAGGGAGGGTGGGTGGGGAAGAGGCCAAGCATTGTCAGGCCATCCGTTTAACTGACGCCCAGTTGGGCCACACCCTCTGTTGCTATGCCAACACACACACTTCTCAGAGGCTGCCAGGGCTGGGCAATCTCTCCAACCAGCCAGGTCCCTGTTGGCGTTCCTCCCCCGCAGCAGCAATGGCCCCCTTAGATAAGTCTTGGGGGCTTTTTGTTACATGAAAACAGCAGCACTCAGAGAAGGAATTTTCCAGTCCTCTATCCTGCAGCCTGCATGGTTCCCTGAATTGTGCTGCAGAAGGCAGAGTGACTGGAACTGGTAAATGCTCTTCTGGTGACAGAAGTGCCCTCTGGCAGTGGGAAGTATAGTGAAGTTCTAATTCATTATTTTGTAAACCTTTGAGATATTTGTATTTTGGCTGTCTTTGCTAAACAAAATGAACTGGATCCAGTGCACTATTATTTTAACAAATTGATGGAGTAGATGTCTCCCTTTGCCTCTGCAGCTTCCTGTGTTATCTGAAGAGTTATTTCTTAAGACCTGGAGGCCCAAAGAAAGTGTGGGATGTAGTGGGGTAGGTCTGACATCTCACTGTGGAAAAGTTGACATTCAGGGTGTGATTTCCACTGATTCCTTTTCAAGCTGATTTCATCATGATATGTTCTATTCTGCTCCAGAAGGTCCCCCAATCCTTTGGAACTGCTTTTGGGATGGGTGTATGTGTGAGGAATGAAGGATAGAGAGATCCTGATGGTTTGTTAGTGGCTAGAATGCTGAATCGTTTAGCAATTTTACACTATAGTTTATGCCACTTTGCTTTAGCTGTAAGGAAGAATGCCAATTCAGACGAAACTCTTTAAGATTCTAAAACATTGTTTTCAAAAACTACAAGCTAGATATGGATTCGCTGGCATAGAGGAAACAATGGCAGATAATTCACATTTTCTGTCCACTGAAATAGTCATCTTAATGTTAGTTTTAATTGATTCCAGATGTGCTAAATTTTTGGACTAAATGAGACTTTTTTCACCAAAGAACATTTGAATAAAGGATTGTGCTTTTGTTAAGTGCTTGCTATTTTAGAAAGAGAATCAGTTTCTACAACAGAAGCAGCATATATGGTGATGAATGTCCTAAAAGTAATTTAAGTTCAGAAGTTTAACAGATTCATGTTATATCCCTGAATTTTCCCTTCCACCCTCTTTGTCTACTATCTAAATCAGCGGTCCTCAACCTTACCTGCTCGGCGACTCCAACTTCAGCAGCAGCTTTGGTGGCAGCGTGTGCGTGCCTGTGGTGTGCGTGTGCATGAGTGCGTGTGCGCGTGCAGGCACACAACACTAGAGGCGGTGTGGAGGCAGCCATTGCCATGGCTTCTCTGCCGCTGGCCTCCGCCTGCTGTCGCTGCCTGCTGCCACTGCCTGCCACGGCCAAACGACCCCAAATGGGGTCCCGACCCACAGGTTGAGAACCACTGATCTAAATGATATATACAAATTTTAGGGCCTAGTTTTACTGTACTGTGCTTGTTATTTTACTGATTTCTAATTAGTAATTGATAAATTTCCTAACATTTGTATCCAAAGTAACTGCAATATACATGATCAAATGGACAAATCTGCTTTAATGTACCAGAAAGCATTCTTTATAGATATTTTTGTTCTTCAGTGAAGTTCGTGTAATAAATGTAAATGCTTCATTTCTCAAATTCTGACCACCTCTAACCTAGACAGACAAAGTTGTGGATTTGCCATTAATGTAAAATTTTAGAACCACAGGTCTGGCTGTGTTCTGGCTTACATAAGGTGATGTTGCTCTATTCTTTCTTTAGTTTTATAGATTTCAGTTTGCTGCAGTAGTATATATTTCTGTACAGTTCTGTCAGATGCTGTATCAGCTGACTAGGTAGTAGCTGGAAGCCTTTATTCAGTCAGTTCTCCTGTGAATCATGCAGACTTACATTCTGTGACTACAGATCAGCTGTTTGGTGCCAGTAACCGGACTGACAATGAGAGAAACATCTTCCATTGCAGAGGAAAATGCCCATATTAGTTGTGTTTTATTCTGTGCCAATAAAATTATAGTTCTGATAGGAAGTTCCAGAAAGGGAAATAGGTGGATTTATAGCCTTTCCAGAAATACAATGTATGATAACTGGTTTTACAGTTTTACAGTTCTCATTGCCATTCTAGAGTTCAATCCTTCTAAGCCTATTAGGGTGCAACGTTGCTTAGGGTAGTACTGTCAGTTTTGACACAAGCTGCAGGGAAATCCAACTTATTTTATGAGGCTTTCTTGAATTTTATGAGAGTACATGAGTTTTGTGGGCATCTGCCTTCAGGATAAGTGGCACAGGTTCTGCTTATCTTTTCAAACATGAGGCCTTAGAAGAATTATTATATTCAGGAATGCTAAAAAAAAATCCCCGTGTATATATGTATCTATGTATGGCAACACAGTTCTCTTGAGTTTTCCTAGGCCATTATGGTATCATATCAGTGTAGATTATCCAACAAATGTAACAGGTTGGCAGTATGCCGATGGAATGGGCTCAGTGGCTCTCATTATGGCCTGTTGGAATAAAATAAATCAGCTGCAGGTGAATTGAAGGAACCAGTAAAACTTGATCTCCCCAATATGGTCACAAGAAACCAGGAGCAGATTTAGCTCCATACCTGTGATATCCATAGGTACTATCTTTTCCATTAGAAGTTAAGTCACTCCTAAGGGGAAAATTAAAGCATTTTACTTGGGAATAGTGTTGTGGTTAACCTCTGCGTCCATTGAGGAAGACTCACTGAGGGGACACAGTGTAATTACAAACTGAAATGTGATAACTCAGTTATGAGTGGGTGGTTTTGTAATGGGTAAAGCATCATTTTTCCAACTAGGATCCAGGGATGACTGGGGAGCCATGACTCCTTTATAAAGATTGGGGACAAACGACTCATATGGCCGTTGTGCAACAGTGGAACCATCTAAACTTTCTAGGAGTGGAGACAGAGAGATGCTTTCTTAGGGGAAGGGAACAGAATTGGATTCTCTCCCTTTTTCAGAGGCAAGAGCTCATAGAAATGCCAATTTGTGCAGCTGCCTAAGTTCCAGATCACCGCAGAGCATAAGCCAGAACATTCACTGATTAGTTGCCTAGGAACTCATCCTTAGGAGCTTTGAATGATTGATTGGCATCAAAGAAGTACAGTCATTTAGTTAAACCGCCTTCAGGGAGGGTGGTATATAAATCTAAATAAATAAATAAATAAATTTCAGGTATAAAATAGGCATCAATAGGTTTCAGTATGTTTTCCAATACAAAGGGCTTAATCATGGAAATGGAAATTATAAGCACAATGAACTTTCTTACTCTTTCTGGTATAGAGCTGCATGCAACTAAGGGGTAAGAATGATTGGAACTTGGGTCATGGCCTTTTGAGTTGTGGCTCAACTCTCCAACTTGACTTCTGTTCCATGTACATGTGACAACAAAAACCCTTAAACTTGCTTTTAAAGTCTAGCAGAAGTGGATCTCACTGGATTGTTTTGAATACACTAGAGAATGGAGACTTCTGTAGGGCACACATGGCTTTCCACACTCTTTGAGAGTGGCATGTCTGGTTTGTGATGGACATTGAGAAGGGCATTGGGATTTGCAGAAAATTGTAAGTGAAAATGGCGGTCCCTAGTTTGCTGAAGTTTAAGAACTGCTGGGCTTTGCTGTTAAACTTGGACAGCAAAGGCTTGAGTTCAAATCAATGCTGAGTCAAGAAACTCTCTGTACTTGAATTACTTCACAATGATGTTGTGAAGATTAATGGTTACGAAGAGAATTATATATGACACCCTGAAATTCTTGGAGGAGAGCCAGAATAAAATGTATACAAATTGTGAGAGACTGATTAGGGTTGATTTTTTTTAATGGGTTGAAATATTTATGTTGTCTCTTGTAGGGTAAGGTTGTCAGGTTACCTGGGATGGTAATCAAGCTAGTGAGGATTCCTTAGCAGATGAACTTGTGGAGTTCACCAGATTGCAATATCAATGTCTTCCTCAGTGACTCAGAAAATACTACAGGTGGTAGTTGCCATGTTTAAGATGAAGTGCCTTCATTGTGGATATTTTCTTCCAAGAAGAAAATGCTATTTGGTTAGCTATGTATTTAACAGGCACTGAGATAGCACTGGTCAGAATTCCTATTGAACATCTGTACTAATGTGCCTTAATTTGCAAACTAGCATCTGTAAGACCGTTTATGCGCTGGAGGTTTCATGCCAGGCTGCAGGCTGGAGTTTTAGTCATGGCAGGTGGACCCACCTCTTCCTGCACCCACATGGGGCAGCATTTGGCCTGGTGCACCTCATCCGCCCCCGATCTGTGCTCCTGACAGGGGGGTGGGGCAGTGAAGTTCCCAGTGCATAAACGGTCTAAGCTAAGCACTTGTATATAAGAGGAAGTTTAAAACACCATCTAATATCAGGAGACCTACAGTAGATGTAGCTGTGCATATCTATCTGCTCACTGGAAACCTTCCTGTTCAAAGCAAAATAAGTAATATTACCACTGATGGCTTTTAAAATACTAATTCAGTTCAATTTTGTAAGTGGTTTGCCATGTTACATGGTAGACTGCTGCTCAAGTATCATAAATCCAGTTGGTTACTGCTGCAGTTTTTAAATCTTTGCTCCTATTTCTGAAATGATGCTATAGCCAGTCTATAATCTCATGGCACACTTGCATTAATTTTATTATGGCCTTTATAATCAGATAAAAACTGTTGACTTTGGAAGGGTCCTGGCGTCATTAGTCTTTAATTTTTGTTTTACAGATATATGATGTTGATCAATGGCAAAGATGAAGTATATATGATTGACAGAGATAACTCAGTATTTCATGTGTCTAATCTGGAGTTTCCATTTCGTAAAGATCTGCGTGTACATTTAGAGAACACTCTGCTGGATGGGGTAAGAACCTTTGTGTGCACTTTGTGCTGGCTTTTTTAATTTTAGGAGTGTCAGAATGTGCAATTAACAATTCAGAGGGATGCCTGTTCGTTTATTTAGTTAGATTCCTTTTTATGGGATCAGGAAGAATTGACCCCATGAAAATGTCAGTGGCAACATCCCCTCCCCACCTCAATGGCCACCTTGTCTTAGTTGCTTTGCAGCTGTGTGAGAAAGAATACACTGGAATTATACCAGACCTGACCAGCAGAAGAGTTTTGGAAGACTCTCTTCTTTCCTTGTGTACCAGGTTTCAGAGAAGGATGGAAAGCACATGACATCCCTTTGTCTCTTCCTCATTCCTCAATATCAGAGGATTTGTTTTGGACACACATGTCCATTATAGAAATGAGTGTGCCTCCTTATGCCTGTACAAGTCATTCTCACCCAGCACATGTCCTCTTCCTCTCTACTTCATTTCAGCCTCCTGCCACTGTCTCCTTTTTTGCCTCTGCTTTACTTCCTTGGATGCAATAGTGGCCACCATCACCCCTAGGGTCCTTTCTTCTTTCTCTGCTGGATCTCTACCCCTTGCATATCATCACTGATGAAATTGCCTCCTTTTCTCTACAGTCACTTATGTGTTGTTCAGTTGTTTACAAGCATTGCTAGTTAACCCCCCCCCCCAAAAAAAAAGGTAGCTGAGGTCTCATGGCATAGTGATAAATCACTTTCATTTTGCAGTAGTTTGGGTGGGTTCTCAATTCTCTCAGCACATTTAAAAAACTTAATTACAAAAATAAACCTAGACATTCTTCCAGATTAGTAGAAATGTGTGTACCTTCCATTGTATCCTTCTATCAATTGTTTTTAATTGCCATTCAAGAATTAGATATAAAGATATCATAGCTAGGATTTTTAGGCTAATCTAAGAAATGTTTAGGGGCATTAGCTGATGTCACATCTTAAATATCTCAGATCAGATTGGTGGTTAGGGTTCACTTTGCCTTTTTAAATTCATATTAGAATTCATTGCTTACGTGCAGTTACACCTTTGAGGGTTTCTCACTCAATCTATGGATGTAGCTGTCATTCCAGCAGATGGCAGATATTTCTCCTCGCAGAGATCATGATTCACCTTTCGTTAGGTTGCTTGTGTAATAAATGTTTGTTTCCTTTTGAGATTAAAATGCAAACTTAAAGAGTAGAGGAGTTAAAAGGAAAAAGATTATGTTTTATCCACATGAAAAACTATCAAAGACCATAATAGGCACTGCAAAGATAGAACAAAAAAGCCAGCAGCAAACCTAATCTGAAGGTCATTTTTGTTTCCTAGGTATTCCTGATTTTTTCTAACGAATAGGGATTTCAAATATAGTACATATAAAACAAATAGATTCATATTATAATCATTTCAGAATCCTCATTTATTAGACTTATTAGATGCCTTTTTACTTTGCAAATAAAAGTATTAGTTAATGGTTCTGAATATTGTATCAGCCATTCAGAATGCCACATTGCATGTTCAGCAGAATATCCAATGGAAAATCTACCCATTTTTGTTTCCATAGCAACTCAACAGTGATCTAACAACCTTGCAAAGATTCATTTTTGTTGTTCTCAAATATTACCCCAGAGCTCAATAATACTCCTGTTGTTGGGGTTTCTCATAGATTACATGTTAGTGAAAATAACAATGAGAAGCTTATTACCTTGACTTGAAAGTGAAAGGAGATGGCTACATTTTTGCCTCTGGATAACAGTGTCCTTGGTATGATACTTGAAGGTTCTCATCCAGAGAGATTCTTTTTTCATCCTTAGTCTGTCTCTCTGTGATGGGTTAATCTATGTGACATCTCATGAAAAATACAGAAGAGTTAAAATTTTCAGAAAATAGATCAGAAGAATTGCTAAAGCCTTTAAAAATTGTATAAGCCCATGTTCTAGTGAGATAAGTTTTTTTAATGGTGAAAATATTTTATATATCATACTGAATTCTAGGAGCTATTCTCTATAAGAGGCTATTTACAAGACTCTCTAGAAGATATTTAAGTGATAAGCCTGACTGTCACTAGATTTTGTGTACATGTGTGTAAAAGAATATTTTCCCACTATGGGAAACATGCTCATATTTCTTGGAAAATATCCATCTGACCTGTACAGTAGTACTCATTTGGAACAATTTGGAACTATGAAGCATTAAATGTATTCTTGTTTTGCTTGGGTTTGCTTACCTGTATACAAATAGTTGCCTCTTGCACTTCTTTAGCAGGATTTAAGCTAGCAACCTCTTTCATTGCAAGGGTGCCATTAACAAGGGGGAGCCTGGGACTCCAAGGATCCAGGATTCATAAATTCTAAGGGTTATGCACTAGTCATATTTACTGATCCATAGTGCATGGACAGTAGTACATTTTATTTACCTTTCAGTCCCATCCCTTCTTGACTGACTTTCACAGTTGCCCAAACAGTTTCAGCTTTTAGAACTAGGTCACCAAAAATGAAGCCACTCTGCAAGAATTCTTATTGTTAAACAGTGTCTTGACGTCAAAGGATAGTTGATGATCTGTTAGCAAGTTGATGCAGAAATATGAAGATGTTTCTTTGCTTTTTAAAGGAGATGATCATCGACAAGGTGAATGGGCAGGTTGTTCCTCGGTATTTGATTTATGACATAATTAAGTTCAATGTAAGTAGATCTTATTTTTTATATGCTAAGAAATATGTGATTGGTGGGGAGGAGCTATGACTCAATAGTGGAGCAAATACTTTATATACAGAAAGTCCATGTCCAGTCTTTGACCTCTTCAGTAAATTATCACAGTGATGGGAAAGTTTTATTATTTATTATTTGATTTATTGACTGCCTCTCCCAGGCCAAGCTGGCTCATGGTGGTTTCCAATAAGACCAATAAGTACAGTATTTGCTGGCATATAAGACTACTTTCCCCCCCTGAAAAACATGCCTCCAAGTGGGGGGGGGGGTCGTCCTATACGCCGGGTGCACTTCAGTAGGGATAGACATAGGTGCCAATAGTACTGTAATGTAATGTAACAAACTCTATATTTTGAGTGGAAATGTTGGGGGGGGGGGTCATCTTATATGCCGGCAAATACAGTAATAATTTTTGCAACAGCTCTTGTAGAGAATAAAATGACTCTGAAACATGTAATGGTCTACAGTGGACCAGTCCAGAAGAAACCTCATTTTCTCTCTCTCTGTCTCTTATTCTGTAGCCTGGACAACTGTGGATAGTCCAAGAGGGGAGAGACTGAGTGTTGTTGATCAGGCAGGCTGATGGAAGGTGCTTTGATCCCTCTGCATCAGAATTAAACCTTACGTATTAATAAGATTAGAAGATTACTAAAAGAGCCTGAATCAACCAAATAAAATTATAGATTTTGAGCTTGGTCCATATTTTCCTAGTGAAAGGCAAACATTCTCTTCTTATAACTTTGTCATTCAGAAAATTTCTAATTTAGTTTCTGATAATTAGGAAAAAATCAAAATGGTATAAGCAGTTTTATAGAAAGTAAATAAAAGCCATTTCTTTCTGTTTTCTTGGCAAAACCTATGTCTTTAACTGTTTTCTTGGCAAAACCTATGTCTTCTATGGTGAGAAATTGAGTTTGTTTTCCGTTCCCTCCCAATAAACTATATTAAGAATTTTCATATGATTGCAGCACGTTTGATGGTTTTAATGCTTGCAGCAGAAAGATTTGTAGTAAGATCAAAGCTATTGGCAGTGCTGTATATATCTAGTTTCCCACTTGTCTTCAGAGAAGCTAAACAGAGAAGTTTGTATTTAACTCAAATCATAGAGGTGATCAGTAATGTATAATAATTTGTGTTAAAATGTGATAACTACATTAGGCACCACTGAGTTGAACAATGCTAGTAATTCTTCTATATTAGCCTGGGGTAAGACAGTATTTTAAAATCTGTTCCAGCTGCATGCAGTCAGTGTGAGAGCAGTGCTGGGTTAAGTTAAGTTGCTGGTGGACTCTTGCCAAAGTATAAATCACTAGATTCTGTTACTTACCTTTGTTTTCAAGAAAATAGCCAATTTGATATCCAATTTGATATTAGTGATAAATCAAAAATAAAAAAGGAAAGATGTATGTATATATTCCCTCCCTCTGAGCATTCATTCTTTCCTCTTTCAAGAAGTTTATCTTTATTGCATTTTTTTTTACTATTTTGTTGTCATGATTTCAATCTAGGTCTTCCTTTCCCTTGTTTAAAATTGCATTCTTTTATTTATTCTGCCCGGCCCTCGTGTTTGTTTTTCCCTCTTCTCATTCATTACTTCCTGTCCCCTGATCTGGCTTGATTCACTTCTCCCTGCTTCCTTTTCTCCTCTTCCATCACAGAGCAAGCTGTTGAGGTAATGTAGTAGAGCTACTTCTATGACTAGAGAAAGATGCTGTATTTGCTGCCAGAGGCTGCATTCTTAGTTATTAGGCAAGAGCAGGCAAGTGGGAACAGGAACAAACATCAGCTACCAGCATGTGGGGAGTTATGGCTGGCTCTGGCTGATGTTGGTTAGGTGTTGGTGGCACTAGCTGTGTGGTATGATGCTCCTAATAGTAAAGGTGAAAGGTTTTTTGGAGGAAGTTTACCTTCTACTGTGTCCATTTCTGAGCATGCCTATAGAGCAGGCACACATCTTGTTCCCACACCATTTTCTCTTTTCCACTCACTGTTGACATGCAGAGGATTGCTGCACAGAAATTTTATCAGCAGAGCTGTGCCTGTGAAGAATGGGAGTCCTACCAGGAAGAGTGGTGGTCATGTGACTCTCCATTTTCCACTGAGAATGAACAGCAGTACTTTCCATCTGTGGCATTGCTCATTTGGACACATTCCTGGGTTGTTTGTTTCTTCACTGAAAAGGCAATGTTTGCTAAGATACTTAAAATTTTCCAGAAGTTTGATAGCTAGTGGCTTTTTAAGGAAGAAAGGAAGACCTGTATTGGCAGGGCGAACTTCAGTAATTTGGGAACTGTATTAGCCTAGAGTGCAGCTAGGAACACTTGGACTCAAAATACATTAGGTTGCTTTGAGTACGGTGGGAGGTCATAAGGGGAATTTACTGAAGTCGCATTGTACTTCCAGTTCAAGGGCAGTCCCAAACAATGTGTTATCAACGAGAGCAGAAGCAAGGCTTTATCTGAAAGAGGCCACAAACAGTAGTCAAGTGCAAAGATTAAAAACAAAAAAACCCTGCCAACTGTCTTTAATGCTAATTATAGAAGGATAATTACGAAAACAGTGTAGCTAATGCATTTGACTTGGCAAGGGAAACAGTTTTATCAGAGTTATGTAGTACAGAGTAACTAAAATCATTGGGGCATAATGATTACTTACAGAGAGGTTGGTGTTACTGATTTAAAATGGTATGCTAGGCTAGTTGCTGGTATCCACTGGAAGAACGAAGTTTATAGGAACATTGTTCTTATCTTTTGTTATAACCACATTTTTAGTTATTTTCAATAATTTTCACTTAGCTCAAAAGGCTTTGTTAATCTTTATCGAGCACGATGGGGGTTGCCAATCAGAGTTGTTGTTTGTTGTTCCATGTGTACTTGATCTGCATAAAAAGAATAGAATAGCCACCTGAATAATAAGACTGGGATGTGGACCACAAGTCTGTTTTTCTGTTCACAAAAATTCAGAAAAACAATGCTAATCTTGGAATTCAGCTCAGTATAAACTAACCATTAGTTCTAGATAAAAATTCATACATAATTGTGAGTGTGTAATTAAATATATACTCGTTGATATCTCATTCTGATTCTACTTCAGGTATGTCAACGGTGTCCCCTTTATTCAAAGTCATCTATGATGGTTCTTTTGAAGGTTGCTGTTAATTAATGCTAAATGTTTTATGTTCCATGTGAAAAATGCTTTTGATAAGGCTTGATGTTTCCATGTGCAAGAGAGAAAGGGTAGAGAGGAGCTATGCATGCAAGGGAAATTCTATTTGCTGTTGTGTAAGACTTTACACACCTTTTTGGTGAGAAAAACTATACAATTTATAATGCCAGAAACAAGGGTTGCAAGTTTATCTTCAGTTTGGCATGCTAAGTGTTGTAGTTTTTTAGTATCATCATTTGGGACACTGCCAGGAACTTCTGCTTTTGTGACTATGGTCCTGTGAGGAATATAGTATTTCCGAAGGGTAGTACTTGTAAAATGTAGTACTTCACAACACATACCTTGGAATGGAGGAGAATTAGTTTGACTGTTTTTGGCCAGAATAAAACAGTGAGTTATTAATGAGCATTTACAGCTAATTAGAGCCAGACTCCTTTGGTAGAGTTGCCGGGATGAGATTCAAATACTCAGCAACCTGTAGTCAGCAGGCTGGTACAAGTTCACAAGTGTGCCTTTCCTCAGTTACAGAGCAGAGCTTTGTCTGCAAGGGAGAAAGGAAACCAGCTGCCAGTGGTTGCTCATTCTGAAGCTCCTGGCTGCAACCAGGATATAATCTTCCCTTTTGTCATGCTAGTGTTCCTCCTGGATGAGAGTGGCCCTGGTTCTCTGGGCCACGATGGAGGCTAGAGTGGCTTTGCTTTTGCTTCTGCAATGACAGGAGAACTTTATTTTTTAAAATAAATGTTTCCAGGGGTTCTGTTGATACAAAGCAGGATCCTCTGCTAAAAGAACCCCAAGGGGAAGTGCTTCCCCATCCTTAATGGACCACAGGGTTCTAGTGTTGTTCCTGTTGGATCTTTTCTGAAACAATTTTTTTCCTTCTACTTTTTTTGCCTCCCTTTCCTAGCACAAATCTTATCTGGGGGTAGACATGCAAGGGCCTTGATTCTAAGACAGAGGGGAGGATGAGCTTCTCGAATGTCTTCCTCTTCATCACTGTTTTCTTGTGCCACTTCATTCCCCTCCCTTTAAGAGATGGGAGGGCCAGCATAATAGTATGGCTGCAAGTAAAAACCTTGCTGAGAGAAAAATAAGCTGGAAGCAGCCATTTAAGTACCTCAGTTGTTCTCTCAATTATTACTATTGAGTTATGAATACTGGGCATTAAAATTTGATTTGTTCTATAGTAAAAAAGAGGTGCTTTCCATTCTCAGGTTTTGTTCAGGTAGTTCTGAGAATCTCTTCTCCTTGATGTCTTCTGCTAGAAAGACTCTATTGTTACTAAGAAAATATAGTCCTTGAGACTGTCCCCTCCTAGAATCCCTGATCTTGGAAATGTTGTGTGTCCTCTTTAAATGATCCTTTAGGTAGGGATATTTTGCACTGTACTTTTGCATCCTTATTTCCTTCAACACCCCTTCCACCTTCTTACTGGGATACCAGGGGTCAGGGATTTTCTTTCATACTTGTATCTTAAAAAGGGACTTTAGAATGTTCACATACTGGGAGTCTTGTTGATCTTTAAGGTACTACAGGACTCTAATCTTGCCCTTCTGTGCATCCTGGCTACCCACCTGAAACCTTTTAGAGTTCTATGTAATGAAAGTAGAAAAAAGTTAAAGGTAGGGAAGTCCCGTCCCCTTTTTGAATAAAATATCCAAAAGCTTCATAATTATACTAAGAAGAAATAGTATATTCAGACTGAAACTGTATCTTTTTAAAAAAAAGAAATGTAGTCTAGTTAGATATTAAATAACAGGAAATGTAATTGCTTGTGCTTTACAGGAGGTCAGATAAGTTAATGTGCTATATTCTCTTTTTGAAACTGAGTTGATAATTTAGTCATCCTGTGATTAATTAATTTACCTATTTCCTGTCCATGTTAATTTTGATTTTGATTAAAGGTTTTTCAAAGAATACAATTGCATCTTTGCTCCAAAGAGCTTCAGGGCCTGAAATTCAAAGTATAATAAGGCCTCTAGATATGATACTGTTAGACAAAGAACCACCGGGAAAGCAACAAAGCAGCTTTCTACGAAATGAAACCATTGGTACACTCTAGGCAGCCACTAATACTTGACTTGTAACAATTTTTCAAGGCTTGGGCAAAGATCTTTTCAGGGCTTTTATACCTGAGTCTCTCTAACTAGGATGGATTGAATCTGGTAAGTTATACATTACTTCGATAGCATATGTGATCCTTCTCTTTAAAAAGAATCTAGCCATTTGGTGGATGACTGGCATTCCTGGTTCTCCTAAGCTATCAGTGAAATCACTCACAATGCCCTCTCTGCTCCTGACCCAAACCAGCTCCATAGTTCACATTGGAGCTGCAGAAGCAGCTAGAGCAAGTTTGGCAGAAAACATGGCGAGGCTTATGAATGCTTATGAGATGGCGGTAAAGGCTGTAAAGAGAGAATACTTTGTGGCCTCAATTGCCTACATGAGCGCATGCCTAGCACAATTATTTAAAAGTATCCAGTCTTTGAAATCCTTATCTAAAGGATCATCCCAAACTACCCAACTGGATATTAGATGTGAGGCTTTAGCAAGCTTTTTTGCAGAGAAAATCTTGACACCCCACCAGAACTTTCCTGCCAAACTTGATGCAGACAGTGATCTGGAGTCTCCTTGGCCATCTGGTCCTACTTTGGACCACTTCAGTCTGTTCTCCTTGACTGATATTGACAGTACCCTAGCAACTATCTGTCAGTTCCATGTCTTTTAGACCCATGCCCCTCCTGGCTAGTGAAAGCCACTGGGAAGGAGTGGCTAGTCTCTGGGAAATTATTAGCTTGTCCATGGCTTTGTGGATATTCCCAGAGAAATTAAAAGAGGCCATGGTTAGGCCACTTTTGAAAAACCAAAGGCTGGATCTTTCCGATCCAGCCAACTACCTCCCAGTATTGCACTTGGTGTTCCTGGAAAAGGTGGTTGAATGGGCTGTTGCAGAACAACTGCAGGGTTTCTTGGAAGATACAGTGGCACTTAGCCCATTCCAAGCCAACTTCCAGCCTGGCCAAGGGGTAGAGGTGGTTCTGGTTGCCGTGATAGAGAAAGCTAGGTGTTGCTGTTTCTATTAAATCCGACAGCAGCATTTGATACAGTCAGCCATGGGATTTTGACCCACCTCCTAGCTGACATGGAGATATGAGGCATGATACTTCAGTGGCCGCTGTCATTTTTCTGTGGACAGAGATAGAGGGAGGTGGTAGGGGAGCGCATCACACAAAATTGGGCCCTAAATTTTGGGGTCTAACATCTACAAGTGCTGCCTTGCCCAGTTCTTGGCTGGGTTGTCACCAATATGCGGATAACACCCACCTATTTCTGTTAATGGATGGCCATCCTCCAACACACCCAGATAATCTGGCCAGTTTCTTGGAGACTGTGGTGGACTAGCTCAAGTGAAGCTGGATGAAGCTGATTCCATCCAAGACAAAAGTTCTTTGGCTGGGATAGCATGCCAAGAGGCAGATGGGCAGGTCCAGGCTATTGATGTGGTCCAGTTGACACCTTTGACTTCTGCCTGGATTCTAGGTGTGATTCTGGATTCCTCCTTGTTGATCGAGGCCCAGATCATGAATGTTGCTCACCTGACATTCTTTCACTTACACCAGGCCTGTCAATTAGCACCCTATCTCTTGGCACCCACCTAACTATGGTGATCCATGCAATAGTCACCTCCAGACTAGACTTCTGCAACTTGATCTACACATGACTTCCCTTGAGTCTGATCCAGGCCCTCCAACTGGTCCAAAATTGCAGCAGCTCAGAGCCTCACAGGAACCCAGTGAAGAGCACATATGACACCTGTGCTTACTGAACTTCATTGGCTGCAGATTGGAGACTGGATTAGATTCAAGGTTTTGGTTTTAATCTTCAAAATACTCCATGTATCAGCAGGACTGCCTCTTCCATTATGTCACTAAAAGGTTTGGCAGACCAAAGTTTGCTCAGAGTCCCTGGCTCCAAAGAGGTAAAACTGGCCTCAACCTGGGCCAGGGCTTTTTTGGCCCTGGCCTGCTGGAATGTGCTGCCAATCAAGATCAGGGTCCTGCAGGACCTCAATCAGTTCCACAGGACCTGTAAGAAGAGCTATACTGTCAGACCTATGGTTAAGGCAGGGAATATAACACTCAATAACCTCAAATTGGCTGGCCTCACTGGGGAAACATCTGATGGAATATGAAGAACTGATCCACCCACCCAAAGAAAGGAGCTCTTCTTGGTGATTATCTCAGTTGGCAGAGGCATGGATTATAAAATGTTTTTAATTTAAAACATGTTTTGTTTTAATGTTATTTAGAACTGTATCTTATTGTTGATACTACCTGCCCTGAGCCTCATGGGCTACAAGAATAAAGATTGATTTATTATGTTATGATTATATATGGAAGAGATATTCTTGTGGGATTCTTTGGGGACTATAATGGGCCAGCTTCTAAGATGTTTGAATGCAGTACTGCAGTTATCAAGTTGCCGTCTCACTTAGCCAAAGCTATGTTAAGATGAATAGCTTGCTCAGGTGCTGCCAGTCTCCAAGGATGTCTACAGGATTGTGCATCCTTGCCTGGGGGTGAGGAGTGTTTGCGCTGCAGGGGTGAAGGGAGCAGGTGCTACTTACCCTCTTGGATTGGATTAGCAGAAAAGGAAAGTACTGTAAAAAATACAACTGAAACTGTGGTGAGTTTTAAATAAAATCATACCCTACTTTAATAAGTGAGTTTTCCAAAGTGAGACAGCTTTTCATGACTGAATAATTTCTGAGCCTCAGGATCATTCATTTGGAAAAAAACAGATATGCAGTTGAATGAGAAATTGCTTTGAAGGGACAGCATGTTTGAGTTGTGCTTCACATAAAAGCGAGTGAAATTCCAAAGAACAACTTCAGGCACGCCTGTGGGATTAGGCATGATTTGTAGGATTTTTTTTCTCAGGACTGCAGATCTCCCTTTATGCCACAAACTGATTTTGAAAATCCCTTTGGGTTCAAATGAGTTTCCGTAGCTTGCCTGGGGGAGTAGCTGCTTGTAAAAGACAAGCCAATAATTCTTGAGGTATCTGTAACAAGTATTTTGAATCCAGCCTATCGAAAGTTGGCTCTTTTCAGTCTGTAGACTGTAGAGTGTATGAAGTTTGCAACAGTTGCATTTGATAGTGGGGACAAGTAGATACTCTGCACTGTAATTCCAAATAAATCAGTGATCCTGTGTATATATATACTATAAAAAGTTGTCCCCAGTTTTGGTTAAATTGTTCATGTATCCCCATTTTATAAATCTAGGTATGTTCTAATGTTGCAATATTCCAAAATTTATTTCACTTCTGGAGGTAATGGAGGGAACATTTTTGAGTTGAATTTTATGCTTGGGTTCAGTTTTCTAAATTAAGCATTTTTCTGGAAGGGATACTAACAATAGTGTTCACTCTTTTCGAGAGAGTTATGTAGTGCTTATAGTGTCAAACTAGGACTGAAAAGATGTGGATTCAAACAACCAGTCAGCTATGAAAGTTCAATTTTTTCACCCTAACTAACCTATCTCAGAGAGGAGGTGTACAGATAAAACGAGAAGAGAGCCATATACATTTCTGTCCATGGACTTCAAAGGCGCCAGGAATCCAGAATACAAAGCAGCAGCACTGGTATCTCTGACCACTGCCACCTGCCCCCAGAGTTCCACTCTGTGGGAGGAGTGTGGACAAACACAAGGCAGGCTCAGTGTGACCCATGCCTAAAGATAGAAATAAAGGCCACCCAATATTAAGCCAACTCATTTGGGTGAGACAGACTCCTGGAGTGAACCAGAACAGGCAGGCAGGGCTGGCCATGGTAAAGGCTGTGCCTATCAGCCATACCCTCCCTTTGCTAATTTCACAGGAAGCAAGGGACAGGTGAGGGAGCCAACAGGGCCTAGTTCATAATGGCCAGGAACTTAGACTAGGGAGGGAAAACAGTGAAGAGAAGAAAGATCATGGGTGAGCCTTCCCTTCTCAGGAGACATGGATTTTTTCCAGCCCCAAGACCTCTAATCATTTGTTTTGCCAAGTAAAACTGTGGCAATTGCAGGGCAAATCAGTGCCAGCTATCCTGAGGAAATTATTGAAGGGGAACTATATACTAGACCATTCAGTTAGTCCAGGGGTAGTCAAACGGTGGTCCTCCAGATGTCCATGGACTATAATTCCCAGAAGCCCCTGCCAGCGAATGCTGGCAGGGGCTTCTGGGAATTGTAGTCCATGGACATCTGGAGGGCCGCCGTTTGACTACCCCTGAGTTAGTCTTTTGCCTCTGTACCCAGCTTGGATGACTGAATTGCACATCAAGACCTCTGCAGACCTCCATCAGCATTTCCTCTAATTTTACCCTGCCCCTTTTAGGACTGAGGCCTCTTGAGGACCAAAAGAGTGGCACTCTGGAGGGAGTGCTGGCTCTTGCCAAACCTGGCAGTGCTGCAGAAGTTCACAATTGTCCTGAGCTCCTTGGAAGAAGAGTGGATTAAAAATGTGATTGATAGATTCCTACAGTGGCAAAGCAGGGAGAAAGTGAGTAACAGCCTGAAGCTTGCTAGGCCTATTTTCCTGGGGAGAATCCCAGGAGAAATTAATGCCTTAAAGAGAATTTGCTTGAGATCATTGAGTTCTTATAGACCAGGGCTAAGCTTGTTACTTGTTTCTTCAAATTGACTCAAGGGAGCTGGTTGTACTTCTCTTGCGCTTTAGACTAAGTCAGTGATGTGAGGGCTTGGGGGTAAATGTTCTTTTTTCCTCCTGAGGACTTTTCATTTTCCCATTAGACAAAAATAAGGGGAAACCACAGATCTCTTCTGTGCTAGTTTCTCTTCTGAAGTAACTGAAATGCTTAAGATATTTCTCAGTCAAAATGTATAGTCTGAAAACATCTGAGGACTTTTTCAATTTGTCCTGTGGGAAAAAAATGGAAATGCTGGGTCTGTCAAGCAACTTCAGATAATTTGCCGCCAGAAATTTTATGACTTAAACTCGTGTTTTGTCATTTGTTCCTTTTGTTTTTGTAGATTAGTTTTGGTTTTCATTTTTGTTCATTACACCTTGATTGTTGAGCTTTTAGTATTGGTAGTCTTGGTGCATATTTGTTGTAACAGAATAATTTGCAAACTATGGTTTGGACATTCCATCTCCACTAACTATTCCATATATTAAAGCGGGAGAACTCCGTCCATTAATCCTCTAACCCTTGGCACTGCTTGATAAGCTGCCTACCCCCCCCCCAAAAAAAAAGAGCTTTGTGCTCCACTACCTCCATCTACCTGGTGATCCCTGGACCTAGGGAAGCTCGCTTGACCTCAACCAGGGCCAGAGCTTTCTCCATCCTGGCCCCCACCTTGTGGAACAAGCTCCCAGAGGAGATCAGGGCCTTACAGAACTTGAACAGTTCTGCAAGGCCTGGAAAAGGGAGGTCCTCTGCCAGGCATTTGGTTGAGGTTGACCTGAACCAACCACTTCCCGCTGGCCTCTGAGCCCCCCTCCTGTGATAACCACTGCTGATCGGTCCAACCCATGAGGTCATCAGTATGTGTTAGGTGACTTAATATTCTCCCCATGGTTCTCCCCATGTTCCACTATGTTACCTATAACAGTGTTATCACTATTATAAATATTGAATTATCTGTATTGTTCTTGTTTCATATAAACCACCCTGAGCCTTGGGGAGGGTGGTATATAAATATAATAAATACCGTATTTGCCGGCGTATAAGACGACTGGGCGTATAAGACGACCCCCCAACATTTCCATTCAAAATATAGAGTTTGTTACATTACATTACGGTACTATGGGCCACTATGGGCAGCTATGTCTATCCCAACTGAAGTGCACCCGGCATATTAGACGACCCCCCCACTTGGAGGCATATTTTTCAAGGGAAAAAAGTAGTCTTATACGCCAGCAAATACTGTAAATAGTAAATAAATAAATAGCCCAGGGTTGGGGGTTGGGGCGAAGAAAGCATTGTGTTGATGATATGATGTCATCACTAGGACAAACTGAGAAGTGATGTAATGAAACTGTATAGATTTGCTACTGAATCCTAAAGTAGGAAGACATCACCTCCAGGTTTGCTCAGGAAATGACATTGCAGTGATGTTCTCCATGTCCCTGACCTGTGTCCCACTGGTTACCAGTTGGCAACCCTACTAATAATTGATTTCCTGGGCAAAATGGTTTGCAAATCATTGGAATCAGCATTTTGAAGGATTCTTACTGCAGGGGCATATTTTTCTATGATAGCAGTGCTGGAGTTTATCATTATAACACTACATTTTCAACAATACATGGCAATAGCAATTTTACATCCATGTATCTATCTTTAATATCTGATGCTATATGTGCATAGTTGATATGCTAATATGTATAACGTAGAAACCAGTATGGAATAGCTCACCTTCTTACTGCACTGTCATATGAGTAGTTTATGCTGATGGCCACTATGCTTGTCAACTTTGGGATGTTTCTTTCTCAGTGGCCACAGTACCTAGAATGTTATAATACCATTTTCTTCTTCATTACATTTCTGTGGGCTTTGCTATTAATGTTGCAATGTGACTAAAAACAAATAGCTTTCTGCTGATTCTCATGCATTATTTATGAAATTACTATAGTTTTGTGTCAAGTTTAAAAGATGTTCTTAATCGGATTTTAAAAACAGTTAAACCGTGCCTTTTAATGGAAAATGTATTTTAATTTTGAAGTCACTTACATAATTATTTGGACTGAGTATTTGGTTGTAGTTTGCTACCACATGGCTTATCTTTTTTCTTTATTAGACATATAATTATATTAGCATGTAAACTGGTATAAATAGATTTTTTTTTAATTCTACTTTATAGAAATTACAGGAAATGCTTTACAACTGTATGAAAAATAATACTCTTTTACACACCAAGTACATATTTAAAATCTGATTTTGTGCACATTTATTGTGGCACTTCTGTAGTACAGATGTTAGCCATGCATTCTTTGATGTCAGTAAGGCTGCCAAAAGCTGATATTTTAGCCTGTTGTTATGCAGTAGTCTGGTTTCAGCATGGTAAACGTTTTTAGACTGTATAGGCACTTTGGCTGAGAAAATCAAGGTTAGTACACATATGTGTAATTTGTGTGGGTGTATACCCTGTAGTAAAATATTTGTGTTGTGTAAGCTACAGGACTTTGATGGTCAAAGGCTTCTTACTTTCAAAGTCTCATCTGAAACATGGTAACATAGAATGCCGTTGACATGAATAGTTCATAATAGCACTCTGATCAAGTATGGTTTTTCTTGGATGATTCTACTGAGTGTTCCTCAAAAATAGAGAGTGTTCCTGAAATTCATAGTTCTTCCACTGGAAGAAGAGCCCCTTGAGTAGGAGAAAGGCTCCTTAGGCTGGAGGATTGTTTAAACATTGCTTAGTTTAGTAGAGATTTCACAATATTTGGAGAAGGATGAATATGTCAATTATACGGT
Organism: Paroedura picta; assembly: GCF_049243985.1. Lineage (NCBI taxonomy): Eukaryota > Metazoa > Chordata > Lepidosauria > Squamata > Gekkonidae > Paroedura > Paroedura picta. The sequence goes on from NC_135369.1 coordinate 135,514,592, forward strand.
GATGACTGGGGAAGGCACTGGCAAACCACCGCGTATTGAGTCTGCCATGAAAATGCTAGAGGGCGTCACCCCAAGGGTCAGACATGACCCAGTGCTTGCACAGGGGATACCTTTACCTTTTACCTATTCTTACCCATGCCATGCCTTAATGCTTTATTGTGCACTATAATGTATTGGCTAGAATGTGCATTCACAATCATGTGCATGTGTGAGAAGGGGTAAATAACAGTTATTTATATAGGCTCTTCTACAGTTACCAGCAAATAGTAGAGAGCAAAAAGCATTTGTGATACTATTCTAGGGTTTTGTCACTTTCAATTTGAAATAAATAGACTTGAACACAAGAAGAGCCTTGCTGGATCAGACCAGTGGCCCATCTAGTCCAACTTTCTATCTCTCACAGTGATCAACCAGTTCCTCTGGAGATCCAGCATCAGGACATGGAGACCAAGGCCTTGCCCTAATGTCACCTTCTTGTGATGGTATTCAGAGTTTACTTCTTTTGGATGATATACTTTTTTAGACCATTATATTAGCAATTTCCTGTTCCATGTATTTATCATCTCTCATGGCGTGACTAGAGGAGGGGGCAGAATTAGTTTCCAGAAAATATGTTAGGAACTTACTTGAGATGGTATTCACCTTTTCTATATATTTATACCACATATATTTATATCCTTATTTCTGTTAAGTCTTATTTCAGAAAGGTAAGAAAATATGAACTAAACATATTCCAGGCAAGCTAGCAATTCCAGTACTGTCATTGCTGCAGGGATATAGGGTTGAAAAGGCTGGAAAGGTGCAAATGGTTTTTAAGAAATCTGTGAATGTTATTAATGTTTAAAATGCCATCACATGCTATGAAAATGCTGAGTATGTACTGTGTAGATTGCTTCTCATTCCTTGCTTGACTCTCAGAAATTTCTCAACTTGCAACATTATGAAATTGCTTTCGGAACTGGCTTATTATCAGGTGTCCCCAAAGTGACAGGCAAGTCATGTTTGGAATAGTTAGGAGAGATTTCAAAGTCTGTGAGGAAGTAAAAAAAAAACATTTTCCATTTAATGTTTTTCTTTGTGACCTTCACTGATACTCCACAGTTTCCTTGTGTTTTCTCTTCACTTTTTGATTTAATATTTAAAAGTCTCTTCCTGACCTTCACCTTGTTCGTATTGCCCATTCTTCAAGTTCCACACTTGCAGTTCTTCATGCTGTTCTTTTCCTCCCCTTATTTATTCAAGCTTTGGCTTATACTGCTACATATTTGCTTATGGTGATCTAATCAAAGAATCTCTCACTCCTTATGCAGTCTTGTCTATCTGGCTTGCTAAAAGTTTTTTTTTGGGGGGGGGGCTGAGTTTTGCTGGCATCTGAAATTGGACGTGCCACAGGTAGAACATCCATATTTCCATTATCATCTGTTTTCCATCTCCTTAGAAAAGCAGAATTTTTATGTGACCACGCACATCTGCATCTTTTTGCTGTCAAGTTGCAGGAGACTTGTATTGACTTCATAGGGTTTGCAATATGAGAGAAGTTTGAGACAGTTTGCCATTGCCTGCCTCTGTGTACTGATGGCTGTATTTTTTGGTGTTCTCCCATCCAAATGCTTACCCTGCTTAAATTCCGAGATCTGATAAGAGTAGGCTAGCTTGGGCTATCCAGGTGACCATACACATCTATAGAAAAAACCCTTAAACAGCAGTGAATTAATTTTCAGAGAGTCCATTCTTCTTGCTTTTTTTGCAGCTTGAGAAAACCATTGGTATTCTTGTGCAGTCATGCATATGGGATTCTGTGCTAGTGCAAAAGGAACATTGCAAAGTTTGAGGTTTCTAGGCTAGGCTAAGTATTGGAGTTTGTATTTCCTCACTTGATGGAAAATACCCTCATGGAAAATCTGCTGCAAGAGGAGGGCTGAGCATCTCTCCTCTCAGTTCCCTTCTGACTACTTTGTTGTCAGCAGGTCTGAACTGATTATTAGAGAGTATTGCCTCAGCTTTCCTTCTTTTCTCCTTCCCAGCTCTTCCTTTTCTCATTAATGTTAGAGGAGGAAAGTATAGTTGTTTCTTTATACGTTGTACTCATTTATTTTCTGCCTCTCCTTGCTCGCCAGGCTCCATATAGCACAATGGTGTTTTGTTAAACAACTATATGTTTGCAGTGGAATCTCTTGACCCTGACAGGCTCAACCAGAGTGTCCCAGTACTGGGAGGTGGGGATGGAGACTGTTGATTTGACCAATATGTTTCTCCTTCACTGAGGAACAACATTTACCTTTGCTGTTGATAACATACCATTTTTCTTCTAAGTACATTGAAATTGCTAATACTAGAAAATTATTGCTTCATTTTGGAGCATTGTCCAGTGAAATTTTAGCATGTTTATTTAGAATATTTCTATGTTTCGAGTCCTGCTTGAGGAGGCTTACAGTTTAAAACTATAAATGTTATCTAAATTGTGTATCAATGGAATTTTAATATTTTTAATTTGCCAGGGACAACCAGTTGGTGAATGTGATTTTAATATTCGTCTGTCATGTATAGAAAAAGAGATTATACTCCCACGTCATGACAAAATGAAGACCGGCCAAATTGATAAAGCACAAGAGCCTTTCAGTGTTCGTAACAAACCATTTTTTGACATCCATGCAGCAAAAAAGGTAAATATGTTTTTGATCATTTAATCCAGTAGTTAAATGGCTTCAACCTCTTTTAAGGTTTCTCTGTGATTAAAACCATGCATGTAAATGCAAATTCTTCTTGTTCTATGCTTAATTAAGTTATCTTAAAATAAATGAGTATAGTGAAAAATACTTTTCTTTTGGAGAGTATTTAAAATGTTAAATTTATAGAAGGGAAGGAGAAATGTCCTGTTCCTGTAGCTAAACTGTGGCATGCGTTCTCCATGTTTAGCTGAACATGGTTGAAGTTTATTGTGGCACCAGCCTTCACAGGGGTACATATTAATCAGGGTTTGCTGTGATGTTGAAACGGTCTTATTTCACCATTGAACTACATTCTACTTCAGATTATTCTGTGAGAAATGTAAAATGTTGTGGACACATAGATATGGTTGATGCTGCTTGCAAGTATTAAACAGCTCCAGCAGTGGTGGATTGCTGAGTAGGATTAGAAGCAGAACACCTTTGCCCATATTCTTTCCCCTTCTCTCTGCCTATCATTGCAGTTGTGTCATTAATGATAGTGTATTGCATCTCTTGCTGTCAGCATTATGCCAATATCCAAATGATCAAAATCAATGGAACCATTTTTTTCCTTTACTACTTAAAAAAAATTACTTCAGAAAGTGTACAATATATGCTTTTACTCCCTTTGGCTTAAGCATAAGGTGATTGGCTAAGCTGGAACATTTCTTCTCTGATCTGCCGTTGGCTGAGGAGAAACAGGAGGCCACACCAGTTAAATTTAGCTCAATATTAGTCTTGTCTGTCTATATTTTATTTATTTTATTTTAGCCTGCTACTCTCCGGAGACTCATGGCTGAATACAATATAAACCCCTCCTTAAAACATGATACCCCCCATCCCATAATAGAACATCATAGCATAAGCTAAAAAGATAAAACAAGATTGGCAGTATAGTCCCTCCCTTCCTCCCCACAGCCATCCACCCCCCAGGGTGGGGTATGCTAGATGTTATTATGTAGCTTGAGGAGGAGCCCCTGTTGTTCCTGGCTCTGACCTCAACCAAAGACCTGGCAGAAGAGCTCTGTTTTGCAGGCCCTACAGAACTCTGATAGCTCTGTCAGAGCCCTCAGCTCTCCCGGGAGCTCATTCCACCAGGTTGAGGCCAGGACCAAAAAAGCCTTGGCCCAGGTCAAGGTCAGGCAAGCTTCTTTAAGGTCGGTGACTACCAGTAGATTAGCACTCACAGAGCAGTGAGCCCTGCAGGGGGCATAAGGAGACAAGCAGTTCCTCAGATAGGCCAGGCCTATCATTGTAATGAAATACAGAATATTGTAGCAATATATCAATCTGCCGTATTCTTTAAAATGCAATAGTAGAAGAATTGCAGAACTGGGATCTGAATATTTGGATTTGGTACTCAAGGCTTAGGATCTGTGTGGAACTGCCCAAATCCCTCTCTGCCACAATCTAAGATTAAGGAAGAAAGAACCCTTCCCTCCCTCTTTCTTTTTTTGACTTGTTATGCCTCTGTGGACATATTTGACTTGTTACGCCAATTGCTGGACATATTTCTCCCTTCCTATTTCTATTTTTTCCTGTTTCTGCTTCTCTTTTTTCATACAGTGAGTATTATTTTCCCCTTCCTGACCAGATGATATGCAATTCCCTGGTTGTAGATAATGGCAGCAGTGCCACCTCTGTTGCAAAGAACAGTCTCTGACTATAAGCTTGGTGGTGATTTAGAGGACTGTTCCCTTTCCCCTCTGTGTCTGGCCTTGATGGATGTGCATATTCCACCTTCTCCCCCTTCCTGCTAATGGACAGAGATTCTCATTTTTAAACATAGCTTACACTCTAGTGAAAGGAGAATGCCAAATTGGGCTTTCATTTTCTTGGAAGGAGCAACTATAATTATATGAGAATCTGGTAATTGGTTGCAGTTGTCACGGGAACATTGATATGGGTCCTGATTTGTATTTAAGTAGGAGCCACAGAGAGAGCAGCAAGACAGATGCCTAGCTGGATGAAGTAATGATATTCAACAGATGAACTTGGGCAACATATACCAGAGAAGCTATGTATTGGATATGCTGTCGGGGCAGGATTGCCTCAGATGCTAGCAGCACAGGGGCTTAAATGAAGGATATTTTTCCCCCTGCTGTAATCACCTTTGTTTAATGAATTCCAAGGGAATGAGTACTTTTTCTTCACAAGAAATAGATACAAATACTGTTTCTCAGTGGCAGATATGCTGTGAAATTCCAGTCAAGTTAAATTATTATTGGTGTCTATTAGGTAGCATTGTTGGTGTCTATTAGGTAGCATTAATAGACACCAGTAATAGTTCCATCTAAAATAAATTGTGTTGGCTTCAACTGCCGTGTTTATAACACTATATTTTGCTTTCTTATTCTTCCATGGATTTTGAAAGGCTGTAAACATTAATTTTAGTTTCTGAAGGCCAACAATTTAGACACTTGTGTTGATATGATAATGCACTGAGAGGCTAGATACCCATCAGCCACTTCACTGTCATCAACATGCTTTCAGGTTTTAAGGTCACAGTGAATATGTCTGTATAGAGCACAATATTTTATTTTATGTTTACAAATTCTGTTTCCTGACCTCTGTTCATTGTTCGTTAGTTCTGATGTTGTAGTTTTTGGAATGAACTGAATAAAGGATGAGTCATTTTGTGTGTCCTCCATCACCTCTTTGGTAATTTTAAAGGGAAGTTTCCCACATGGATGGTGATAATTGTATAGGAAAAAAAATGTAATGTAGAAGCAAGCCTAAGCTGGCAGCTCTCTTAAATGCATGAGGCTAATTGGTCTGCTCATATTGCATAATGTTTTAACCCTTGAAATATATTAGTTGTTATACAGAATTTTCAAGTGACACTGTTTTACCACACTGGAATTCACCTTCTGAGTTTGCCCTCAAGTGGCCTTCTTAGAAGAATGCCTTATGGTATTGGTTCCTAGCTATTGGGTCATGACCCACAACTGAATTACAGTAATCTGAAATAATCTGTTATTAAAAAACCCCGCAACCTTCAAATCCTTGTCTTCCTCTGAGGTACTTAAGGTGATATATATGGTTCTGTTCTCCTGTGTTTGATTTTCACAACAACCTTGATAGGTAAATTGTGCTGAGAATGTATGACAAATTAGTGAGCTTTAACAGTGTGTGGGAGTTAAACCCAGCTCTCTTTGCTCATACTCAAAATTTCTAACCACTATACCACACTAAATCTCCAGTGGGCCACAGTGAGAGAGTTTTAAAAACTCTCTCTTCCCCCAGTTGTCAGTAAAGAAGCAATAATGCACAGAAATGCTATACATAGTTGATTGGTTTTGTGGGAAAGAACTGTCAATATATTTGTACCTTAGCAAGTGGTACCAATGTCCGGGGTAAGTTTAGTAATGAGGAAAGCAGCAAAAAAGAGAGAAAGGCACGTGTGTGTCAATGTGTGTGAGTGGATAAAAACAGGCAATTATTGAGGGCTTTAAAGGCCAGCCCTGTGGATGGAAAGATTGGATACTATTGATTTACATCTTGCCATGTTACTGTATAAGAGGGATGTGGCTTCCTATTGTTAGTGAAACCCATTAATGAAATATAGCCTGGTGGAAATATTAGATTACGTGTATTTCTCTGCTGTGTTGCATACTCTTAATTTTTTTTTGATCTAGTGAATCTTGGTGGTTTGCTTCTGTCCTCATTTGTTTCTCATAGTATACTTTTTAATTTAAATGACTGCTCTATAGACACTTGTAAGTTCATGTATAAAACATAACATACTATTATGTTCTCGACTAAAATGTCAGTCTGGAAAACTCATCAACTGAGGCATGCAGCTCTGCACTGCCATTCCAATTGGTAAGTGCCTGTGTGAATAGAAGAGCTCTGCAGCATGCCCCAAAGGTCATCCGGCAAGGAATAAATTTGCACACTTATGGAAGCATGGAGTCTTGCAATGTTGGCTATGAATGCTACATGTATTTTAAGTGGAGTAATTAATAATATATTCTGTCATTCTCTATTTTTTCTCCCCCCCCATACATTTGTAACAACTGTAGATGTTGTTTATATCTACCCCAAAGTGTCCTCTACAGTCAAAATGGAAATTAGTTTTCAGTGTCCATTAGACTTTCAAATGACCTTTGAAATATAACTCTGTTTTTGTAATGGACTATATTAACTGTTAGGTGGCCCATTTGTTTTTTTCTCTGTGGCGGTTCCCATTAAATGTGGAATAAGAATTGTGGCATAATAAACTACTTCAGTTATCAACAGGCATGTTAGTGTTAAATTATTTCATATAGATTGGGTTAATCAAAATTCATTATTGATCTTCCCACTGCCACAGAAATAATGCCTGAACTATCCTCTCTTCAAATGATGGCCTTTTCATTGAACAGTTATTTATTGAATAGTTATTTATTCAGCATTGAGTTATTGAATATTGAATAGTTTATTATTTCTACCTTTGCTATACATTCTGGTCTCTATTTAGGTACTATATACAAGATGTTTAATATACTTCTTTACTAGTTCACATTTAATTCTCACATCATGAAAACACTGAATGCTAAAATTTAAAAATGAGCATAATGTGATTTATCAATACATTACTTGCCATCTATATCAAAACAAAATCAGAGTCCAGTGGCACCTTTAAGACCAACAAAGATTTATTCAAGGCGTGCGCTTTCGAGTGCAGGCACTCTTCCTCAGACTATGGCATCCATATGTCAGTAAATTCACAATCTAGTGAATCAGGAACTGGTCTGAAATCTGATCCTAGGTTTATTTGCAAATATTTATAGAGAACTGAGAAAGTGAAGAATCTACAATGTGTTCATAATTGGGGAAGGGATGTCCAGAAAGAATAAAAGGGTTGTGTTTTTTTAATTATTTCGTTTTACCTTGCCTCTCTTCCCAGTGGGGATCCAAAAAGGCCTACATCATTCTCATCTCTTATGGCCTCATCATCCTCATACATCATCCGCATCATTTTATCTTCATAACAGTGCCTCTGTGAGATATATTAGGATGAGAGAGAGAGAGAGAGAGAGAGAGAGAGAGAGAGAGAGCGAGAGAGAGAGAGAGAGAGAGAGAGCCCCAAAATCACCCAGCAAGTTTCCATGGCAGTGTGGGGCCTCTCAGATCCTAATCTGACATTCTAACCACTATGCGATATAGCTGCAGCTCATCATGTCTGGCAAAGCCACACAGTATGCTAATTCTTCAGACAAGACTGGACATACTGCTTGCTCGCTTCTCTTATGAGAACAAAAGGAATTGTGAAATACTTTCCACTTATTTTGAATCAGCTGCATTTGTTAGATTAAATATTAGGTCAGTTATTTTGAGCACTTGGGAACTGAATAATATTGTGAAGGAATGAAGAAATTAGGTTGACGGGTATAAGGGAATCTGAGGGTAGTTGATGTTCCCATTTGTCGTGGTTACATTATTGCTTCTGATATTACTGCAAGATAATTTAGAATTTATCCAAAATAGAAACTTTATGTTTGTACAAAATTATCTAAGTGACCAAAGTACAATGGAGAGGATGTTTCAGTTCACAGTCTGCTATACCAACCCTCATCATCACCAACCATTGTTTCCAGGAAGCACCATCTTGAGGCAAAACTCTTTATCTTGAGGCAAAAATAGCTAGTGCTACCTGGTCCTGTTGACCATTAACACATTTTGAGGACAGCTGTATCGGGAACAATTGGACTTTGAAGACATTTTAAATTATTGCCCCACCCTAGTGCCTTCATAAATCACTATTGCTTTAAAAAAATCTTACAGTATTTATTGTATCATGTGAGGTAGGTTAAACTAAGAGTCAATTCATGGCTCAGGGTCATCGGACAAGTTTTCATGGAAGAGAGGGGTTTTTAACCAGGATCTCCCAGATTCTAGTCCAAGGATACACATTTATTTGGGGTCAGATCACACGTTGTATACCCCAGAGCTAGATGGATAAACATTTCTATATATAGGACATAGACTAAGACTCCTTGAGAGGTTACAGCCATTTATTTTTATGGGTTTTCACTATGTCTGCATCCTACAAGGGTTGCCTGTCCATAGAATCTCTTTGCAAGGAAGAGAGTTGGAAATCTTTACATGTGTTTTGCATAGGCAACCTGCGCTGGATTTTGGGAAAGTCATGGGAATATCAAAAGTATGTCTACATCCGTTTTATTGACTGCAAGAAATCTTTTGATTGTGTGGATCACAACAAATTACGGGAAGCCCTGCAAAATTTGGGGTGCCAGTACAGTCGCTCTGCACAAGCCAAGAAGCCATTGCATATACTGAGCCACCAGGGAGGGCGGTATATAAATAAAATAAATAAATACATACACCATTTGGTGACATTGTATCAAAATATGCTGAGATCATTAGGAGAGAGGTTGAACTCAAAGAATCAAACACTGGAATTAAGACTGGAGGAAGGAATATAAATAATCTTCGGTATGCTGATTACCCTCCTGTCAGGAACTAAGGACTAGAACAGCTGATTACAAAGATCAATGAGGTAAGAAATTTGGCCTTTTCTTAAACACTAAAAAGACAAAAAAAATGACCAGTGCAAAACAACAAGACATGTCACATTAACAGTTGATGGTGAAGAGATTGAATGTATTCAAAAATTCATTTTTCTTGGATCACAAGTTGATCGGACTGGTGATTGCTGTATGGAAATAAAATGTCGAATTGTTCTGGGTCGCTCAGCAGTGACGAGCCTTAACAGAACATGGAAAAGCAAGGTCATAATCCTGACTACCAAATGTTGATTAGTTAGATATATCATATTGCAAATAGCCACTTATGGGCGTGAAAGTTGGATGATGAAAAAATCAGACAAGAGAAAAATTGATTAATTTGAACCAATGAAGAGAAGGCTTCTTCAGGTTCCATGGACAGCAAAAGTCATAAACAAGTGTAGGTATCTGGAGGAAAAGGAATCCTATCTCTCTCTCCTGGGACTTCTCCGGACTCCAGGCTTTATTCAGTACATTTTGTTTACACACTCTTTTCATAGCTAGCCTTCATTACACACTCTTATCACAGCCTTTGACCTCTCTGGTTGCCTGGAAAAGTACACAAGGACATCCACATGTATTAATCCCTGCAGGCTTCACTTAGGTATCCAAGATTGTCAGTGAGTATCTGTGTGTTATGTTAACTCATTCAGCGCCCATCAACAAGGAAATATTACAGTGCATAAAGTCTGATATATCATTAGTATGCAAAATCACAATACTCCAGCTCACTTACTTTGACCGTATCTCTCATACGCACACCGGCTGCGCCATTGGAGCTGGCGCCAGGGGCGCTTTTCTGGAGGTCCCACTCATCCTGCTCCTGGAGCAGCTGGGAGACTCGACCTCGGACATGCCAGATGATAAGCAGCCTGGGCCCAGCCAGGCTGAGACGCAGCTCTTTGTGGCAGCTTACATCAAGCCTCAGGATAAGACCCATTCGAGCCCCAGGGGCTCACCAGAGGTGCAGCATCACTGGCATCAGCCTAAGACCCCTGCAAGCCCTCAGCAGCAATGATGGCAAGGCCTATTTACTTTGACAGCTGTCAGAAGATCAGCACGCTTAGCAGCTCACTGTCAAAGTAGATGAGGTCCAGATGCAGCTCTGATCCTCTGATGAGGATTAGCTCCAGGTGCAGACCCTTTGGCTGAGGACTGCTCCCCCACCCCACCCCGGCCCTGGCTATTTCCGAAGGACCTTGAGGCAAGGTCCTTCATGGGGACAATGTGTGCTTTACCGTGCCTGTCTTTCCTGTTCCGGTTAACTACAGCGAAGCTCTGTTCCTGTGATTCCTGGTTCCAGACCTTTGGCTTGTCTTCAGACCACATTCCAGCTCTTTGAGTTTTGGCTTGTCTACTGACCATGCTCTGGCTCTTTGACCTTTGGCTTGGTTCCTGACTCTGTTCCTGAATCTGGTCTGTGTTTTGACTCTTTCCCTGGCTTTTGACCCCAGCTCAGCTTGACTTTGCTCCCTGCCTCATTTGCTGTGAACTCTGACTCCTTGAATCCCGACTTCCTGGACTAGATTCTGGACTTTGGCAAGCTCTCTGCCCCAGCATCGCCACCTGGCAGTGCAGGTGCAGCCTGGCAGGGCAGCACAGTATCATGTGATTCAACTCAGTGGAGAAAGCAATTATGCTAGGATTGGTCAGGGAAAAAAGGAAACTGGGTTGACGGAGGGCGGTTGGACACTATTGGAATGGGCACCAACCAGAATAATGCATGGCTGAGGGAAGCAGTGCGTGATCAGAAATCGTGGCAGAAGCTTTGCCATGGGATGCCAAGAGTCAAACTTGAGTAAATGGCTGATGACAACAGCAACATGTGTTTATTGGAAACTAGTTCATCAGGCACAGAATTTGGAATATTACTATTCTACTAGGAGAAAATGTCTCCCTTTTTCTTTCCTAGGCCATTATTCCATTGAGAATTGCTTGAGATTGAACATGACCAAAACAGTATGATAGAAAGTTAAATCATGATATCTGAGACAACTGTGTAACATTTCCCAAATGCCAATATATAGTATAGCTCTGATGTGTCACTTCTGAGCATATTAGATGATTAAAATGTGACAGCTGGTCCTAGCAGGAGATGAATGGGAATGAGTAAATGTTGCCATGAAGAGTAAACCATAAAACAGCATGGTACTTTCTTCAAACACCAGGATATACATGTATTCTGAAAATGCATACTTCTTAGTTGTACTTGTTTCATTTAATGTTTGTACCATTGTAATTTCTGTTATCTTTTAGAAACTGCTGTATTTAACATTTCCCTTCAGCACTTTTGGTGTATGCATAATTTTTAAACTATAAAATTCCAGATTTGTACATTTGAATTAAATGTAATTAATGAATAGAAGGATGAGTACTACATAGAAAGTCAGCAGTCTGTCAGTGTAAAACGAAAAATGCAGATTGTAAGGAATAGACATAAAATTGCTTGAGAATACATAGAGAAATATGTGGATTTTACTGGACATTTTGAATTCCATAGTTAGGTAGAGAAACAATTGACACCATCTGGAGCTGTTCTTTTGCCAAAATCGTGACCTCCTTTCTTTGTTTTTATTTTCAGTTTTGTTTTCCATGCCTTTAGGAAGGACTGAATCACCTCACCTATCAGCCCTGAGGTTCCTGCCAGAATTGGCATTATTATTCTCTCTGCCCTTTTCCCAGCTCCATCTGGTCCTTCATGTTTTCTGCCCTATTTGTCATCTTCTGTTTTTCTCCTTTTTTTCCTTGTGCCACTTCTGCTTGGTCAGCCCTTCCTTTTTTTAGTATCTCCGAAGAAGATTAGAAGATTTATACCTTAGTAGTAAAATGCATTTCTTTATGTTTCACTATTCATATTTTTTAAATTTCTCCTGCTAGCATCCCATTTTATTTTATGCCACATGAACCATAGGGAATTGCATTCTGAGCTCGGATATTATTGTGGGAAAATGACCTTGATAAATCATGGGGGGACGTCACTGTAGCTTTTTGATACCTAATTCAGCATACCAGAACAGGGAGAGTTCGTCTTTATTTATTTTGAGATTTATATCCCACTCCTTTCCCATAATTTGGGACTTAGGGTGGCCCAGAACATTTTAAAAAGTGCAACAAAACCATAAGCTTCATCATTAAAACAGTTAACATTTTGACATTCTCCCAGTACCTAGAAATTATTAAAAAGAGAAAATGATTTGCAAACAAAATTGAAAACAGCAGGATCAGTGAAAGGCCTACCAGAACAATTCTGTCTTGCATGCCCTATGGAACCTTGGCAAGTCCCACAGGGCACGTGTCTCTTCTAATAAAGCATTCCATAAAGATGGAGCTATGATGTAAAAAGCCCTTTTCCTGGTAGAAACAAGATAAACTTCCCAAGGATTAGGCACTGTCAAAAAAGTATGTGTATATATATTCTTTAACTTAAAAAAAAAATTAATCAGGTGATATGATGGCAGGGGGCAACGGAGCATCATATGCCTGTCCCAGCCTTGTTCCCAGCCCAGTGAGGTAGGCTGCTGGGTTGATTCTGGCATTGAAGGAGCAATGGAGCACTCTCTTCCCCCAGCCCCTCCCACACTGCAGCCACTCTACCTTTGGGTGTGGAAGGAGAGCTGTGTTGTGTCACTGCAGTGTGTGAGAAGGGGGCCCCAAATCCTCAAATCTGCAGCATGATTTCTGCTTTTCCCTGTGGGCTGGGCTGGCCACCCTTGGGCAAGCCTAGGGAAGCAGAGTGCTGGCTCACAGCCACCCCTCATGAACCAGCCTGACTTAGTACTGTGACCGCAGCAGCCAGCTGAGCTGCATGTGAGAGCCCCTTTCTAATCTGCACAACTTGGCAAAGAGGATTGATAGGCGGGCAAGCACCAAGGACAGAGAAGCCACCCCAGCGAAAGCAGCCCGGCATGGGTGGGGGGAGTAACGGAAATCTGCCTTGGCTCTGTTCCCGGCCCAGTGGAGTAGGCCACTGGGTTGTTTCTGGCATTGGTGGGGGTAGGGGTGATGGAGTATGATGTTACATCCGGTGGGAGTGCCTGGGTGATGCTACTTCTAGTTACAAATGACTTCTGGGGGCATGACAGAGAGGTATGGCCTGATGACATCACTTCTGTGGTTTTTCAACAGTTAAAAGGTTGAGAAAGGCTGCCTTGTACTTACCAACATTGAACTTCATTTCCCCCATTATTACCCACTCACCCTGGTTTATGGAGGTCCTCTTGGAGCTCTTCACAATCAGTCACAGTTTTCACCATCCTGAATAATATTATGCCTACCAGGTATTGTTCATGCTATGTCATGTTGCTCAAAACATATGTTAGTCACCCCCTCTGATTAATGTTCTATGTAATTTTGCACAATGTTCTATGTAAACAGCCCAGAGCTGTAGGGAAGGGTGGTACAAAAATACAAATAAACAAACTTCAAACTTGGTCACAACACGACTGACACCTAATTCCGGACCACTTATTAATAAATTTAATAGTACCAACCTCAGAACTGATCCTTGTGGGACCCCACTGCTTACTTTCCTCAACTGTAAGAACTGCTCATTTATTCCTGCTCTTTGCTTCCTATCATTTAACCAGTTTTTAACCTGTAAATGAACCTGCCAGCTAGACAGAACAATACAATAACAAATCTGCAATAATAACAACTAAAATTCTGTGCCAGACAACAATACTAGCCTAGCTTCTCCACCCCTAATATAACAAACAGCCATGTAACCAATAAACAACACACTGAGGCAAGAAGACCTGTGCTAAGAAAACCTGAGACTAATATGGATCCTCGGTCACAGGATAGCCTGAATACCAGCACCTATTAGGGCAGGGAGAGTCTGGCCACAGCTGATTCCATCTGGGCTTATGGCTGGAAAAACAAGCCTGCTCACTCCTTCAGTTGGGTCATGATCCCTGAGTTGCTCCTGTAAAGTGAACAGATGGTATGGAAGTTATATGCCTGGATTTTATGGATCCTTGGAAGCTGGCTGGTCTGTGCCAGGCCGTAATTCTTCTTAATTACTGTTTTTGTGACCAAAGCTATAAATAATGAATTGCAATTTCCAAGCTGCTTATCGAATTCTGTCATATCACGAACAATTGCAGTTCCTCCAAGCTGTCTTTCAGTTGCTGAAAGCTGCCCTTTCTCTAACAGCTCTTCCTGTTACTGGCCCTGTCATTTGAATGGTACATCCCGTAATCATGGTCTGTTGTTCCCCTTCTTACTGTTCTCTGTCAGTCTGGCCCTGTACTTGTTGGGACCTTCTATCGTGGGACAGTGTAGAGATAGTTGCTGCAATCACCACTTCTCAATCCAAGTGACATTTGTTCTTCACCTGACTGCAAAGATTTAGGTCATTTTTTCAATGTATAAGACAAATCCAAGGACACATAGATGAAGCAGATTGTTTGGATCTGTTCCAGTCTGGTTTCAGGCTTGGTTATGGTGCTGAAACACCCTTGATCACCTTGGCAGATGAATTGTGCCAGGAGATGGATGGGGTGTGGGGACTTGATTCTGCTGGACTTTTTGCTGGTTTTTGTTGCCATTGATCATGGTATCTTTCTCGACCACCTTTCAGGGTTAGTATTGGGAGGCACTATACTGCTGCTGTTTCAGTCCTGACTGGAAGAGAGGTTTCAGAGGGTGTTGCTGGGCCTGTTTCTTGGCCTCTTAACATATGGGTTCCATCAAATCCCCCTCCATTTTGACATCTACATGAAGCTCTTGGGAGAGGTTATCCAGAGATCTTGGCTGATAGCTCTATCCCACACTCCTAGTAGATTCCAGGTAGGCAGGGGAAAATTAATCGGTTTTGGAGGCAGTTTTGGAATGAATGAGGCTAACAAACTGAAATTTAATATTGATGAAATGGAGGTGCCACTGGTGGAATAGACTCAGGGATTGAAGTTCCTCTTGATGAGGCTGCACTCCCTCCCCCACCTAAAATAGCAAATTTGTAGTTTGGGGGTGCTGCTGAACCTAGGGCCCCAGTTGGATAAACTAGCTTGGAGTTCCAGCTTGGTGTAGCAGTTAGACCCATTATGCATGGGGTTTTTAGTGCGCATTCGGTGTGGAATGGCGGCGACTAAAATCACCGATAACGCACGGTGCCAGCAGCAACTGCAGATTCGACGCACGCCGCCGAAAAAGCCACGTTAGCGGAACGCGGGAGAAACCGCAGCTTCCTTGACAACCAGGGCCCAATCAGACGCGGCGCCGAAGGCACCACGTGCATAATTGGGGAGTTCCGGGTTCAGCGGCAGAGGCAAAATCGAAACGGCTGGTGGAACACCGCGGCAAGCGGGAGGGCACCAAAGGGAACAGGCACAGAAAGGCGTCCAGAGATCCCAAAGGGGAGGGGAAGCAGGGGAGCCCCGGAGGCAACGGGCCGGGGCGCTGAGCTCCGGCGGGGAACGGGGCAGCATGTCCCTATGAGGGACAGCACAGAGGCCACCGCAGCGACCACCCACCAATCCCCAAACCCTCCCCCAACCACAAACGACAGCAGAGGCGAGGGTGTGTGTGAAACAGACAAACTTTATAAAATATTAAAACAGTGTAAAAAAGTGCAAATAGTAAAAAACAGTACAAACAAGGGAGAACAGCAAACACAATACGTGAGGGGGAAACAGTAAGAAAGGGGACGACCTAGGGGGCAGATGGAATGGGGCAGCAAACAAGGGGAGGGGTGAACCGGGAGGCAACGAAGGGGATGGGAACGTGGCGACACCCGAACCCCCCAAAGTCCAGCTCACGTGGGCGGCGAGGAGGGTCCGGCAGCACTGGAGTCCGTCGAGGCATCCCCTGCAAGGGGGCAAGAAAGGGACCCGGTGAGGGCGTCGGCCGTACCAGCGGTCCCTAGAGGGCCATGACGGCAAGGCGCCACAGAACGGCCAGGCAAGTGGCCTGGGTTCACGTAGCCGCCCGTTGCCGCCATACACACCCTCCTGCTGACGCAACATCCATGTGGGCGCTCCGGCCTCTGCCCACATGAGGTCCAGCAAGTCCGCATGGGGAGGAGGCGGCCCTGGAGTCTCAGCGGCAATGGCCCGGAGCGCTTCGAAAAAGGCTTCCCGCAGCCTCTCAAACTTCTCCCGGCACTGCCGGAGTATCCGGCGACCTCCAAATATGCAGAGGCTCCACGAAAAATGTCGTGGCAATTGACCAGCTGGCTGGTCATGAGCCAGCGCGTGTGGCCCAGGGACAGGCAGTGGAGCAAGAACAGCTCCACTGCCTGCATTGCCACCGGGCCCCGTCACGCCGCTCCCGCCAGCTCCACAGCATGGTCACAAGTGACCAGCCGCGCCAAGTTCCCATCCCTTCCTACCATGCCCTGTGGCGTCTGGGTCAGACTCTCACGCCGGGCACCGGGACCGCCCCCCACGTCCCCAGAGAAGCCAGCAGCCCCCGGATGCCTCGCTTCCTCTTGGCTCCGCATCGACGCCTCAACACCCGCCGCTCCGGATTTTGCTGCCGCTGCGCCCCATCCCGTGCATAACCGGTTTGCTTCGCGTCTTCCCCCTCCGCGTTTTCTATATGACCCAAAGTCGCCGTTTCGGCGGCCGTGCATAATGGGCCTTAGGAACGCTGACTTCTAATCTGGCGAGCTGAGTTTAATTTCCCGCTCTTCCACATGCAGCCAGCTGGGTGACCTTGGGCTCCCCACAGCACTGATGAAGCTGTTCTGGCCAAGCAGTAATATCAAGGCTCTCTCAGCCTCACCCACCTCAAAGGGTGTCTGTTGTGGCTAACATATTGCTAATCACTTTGCTGCAACTGAATCACTAACATCACTAACATTGCGACTTTCATTTCTAGCAGCCTTACTCTTAATTGTCTTATTTTGACATCGGCTGTTCTCTTTCTGAAATTAATATAATCCAACATATTCTAAATTTCTGTTTTAATGTTACATTTCTTGGAGACTTGAAGCTTTAATCTCAGTTCAGGTAATACTGTTATACATTCTGATTGTGTTCATATGTGCATGAACAAATCATGAATAAGCTAATGCAGTTTGATTTACATTTATTTTATTTTTGAATTTATACCCTGGCTTCATAGGAGGTTCAAGGTGGCTTACAGAAACGTTCAAGATATATAATAAAAGTAAATATTAATTTTAAGGTTTAAACTTCTAAAATTAAAACTGGCAAGCTGAAGTTTGTTTTCCCTTCAAAGTGTGTCTGCAAATACATAATGAACAAAACAATTGCTTGTAATCTTGGAGCAAATCACTTTACAGTCAATAATTTTGACCGCATATAGGGAAAGTGAAGGGCCGCAGACTACAATACTTGCTAATGTAGCACATGGACTCCTAGAATCATAGAGTTGGAAGGGACGTCTAGTCGAACCCCCTACAGAATGTACAAAATTCACAACTACCTGCCCACCACAGTGACCCCAATTCCATACCCAGATGATCCCCCCCCCCCCCAAAAAAAACCAGAATTCCCATAGCCAGTCTGTTCTGAGGAAATTCGCCTCCCAACCCCAAAGTGGGGTTCCCTTGGCATGCAAGAAAGGGCCACAAGAGCCAAGCATAGATACAATCCTTTCTGCCCAGCCACTTATAATCTGCCTAAATTCACAATCAGCATTTCTGTGAGGTGCCTATCTAGCCTCTGCTTAAAAGCTTCCAAGGAAGGAGAACCCACCACCTTCCAAGGAAGCTCATTCCATTCATAGAATCATAGAATCATAGAGTTGGAAGGGGCCATACAGGCCATCTAGTCCAACCCCCTGCTCAACGCAGGATTAGCCCTAAGCATCCTAAAGCAAGAACCAACTGTCAGGATCCTAAATTCAGGAACCAACTGTCAGGATTCCAATTGTCAGGAACTTCTTCTGGATGTTTTGCCAAAAATTCTGTTGAATTAATTTCACCCCATTGGTTCTGGTCCAACCCTCTGGAGCAACAGAAAACAACTCTGCTCCATAATCTATGTGACAGCGCTTCTAGTACTTGAAGATGCCTGTCATATCTCCTCTTAGTTGTCTTCTCCCCAGGCTAAACAGACCAAGCTCCCTCTACCTTCCCTTATACATCTTGGGCTCCTTCCCACTTGACCATTTTTGTTGCCCTCTTCTGGACACACTCTAGTTTGTCTACATCCTTCTTCAGTTGAGGTTCCCCAAACTGAACACAGTATTCTAAGTGATGTCTAATCAGAGCAGAGTAAAGCAGTACCATCACCTTTCACGATCTGGACACTATACTTCTTTTGATACAGCCCCAAATCTCATTTGCCTTTTTAGCCACTGAGTCGCACTGCTGACTCATGTTCAGTGTCTGGTTTACTAAGACCCCTAGATCCTTTTTGCACATACTACTACCAAGACAGGTCTCCCCCATCCTATAATGATGCATTTGATTTTTCCTACTTAAATGGAGAACTTTACATTTTTCACTATTGAAATTCATTTTATTCATTTTAGCCCAGTTTCCCAGCCTGTCAACATCATCCCATATCCTGGTACTGCTGTACTTGCTAAGCCCTCTCTGTTTAGTATCATCTTCAGATTTAATAATCACCCCTTCTAATCCTTCATTCAAATCGTTTATGAATATGTTGAACAACACAGAGCCCAGGACAGATCCCTGAGGCACTCTACTTGCCACTTTTCTCCAAGAAGACAGTGAATTATTAACAAGCACCCTTTGGGTGTGATCTGTCAACCAGTTATCGAACCATCTAACAGTAATAGGATCCATGCTGCATTTTACCAACTTATCAAAAAGACTATCCTGTAGAACTTTATCAAAATCTTTACTAAAACTGAGATAAACTATATCTACAGCATTCCCCTGATCCAACAAGGTAGTAACTTTCTTAAAAAAAAAAAAGATAAGTTTAGTCTGACATGACTTGTTCCTGAGAAATCTGTGATGACTCTTAGTGATCACAGCCATCTGCTCTAGCTGCTCAAGGAACGATTGTTTGATGGCTTTCTCCAAAATTTTGCCAGCTATAGACATCAAGCAAACAGGTCGGTAGTTACCTAGATCTTCCTTTTCCCCCTCCTTGAAGATGGGAACATTTGCCCGCCTCCAATCTTCTGGCATTCTTTATTGCACTTGAACTGATAGACTTTGGACCCTATCCTCTTTTCCTACTTCCCCATAGAAAAGCAGGAGGGTGAGTACTAGTGACTCGTACCACTTCAGATCCCCTGTTCATCTCCACCATACTGTTCTGGGTGAATGAAATTGTTCAGTATCCATCCACATGCTTTTGAGGACTTAAGGCTTCTTAAGTTTCCAGAAGAGGGGGTTAGTGATTCTGCTGATTTCCCCTCTCGCTGCAGATTTCAACTAGGCCTGAGGGCCAATTGATCTCAGGAGCAAAATTGGAGGTTAGTGGGGCTCCGTGGGAGGGGGAAATTGGCAGAAATTGCTAACCCTATCTTCTGAAAACGCAAGTGCCCTTAAGTCTTAAAATTTTGTGGTTTGATACTTTAAAAAAAATTCCCCCATCATTAGATTAGCAGATTTTCATTCACTACTTAGAAACTGCTTTAAAAGTTCTCTTCAGTTTTAAAAACAGCCATGTAGGCTTTGGGATGGGAAAAAGTCTTCTTGAAATACTGATCTTGTTATCTTGGTCAATATAAGGAACTTCCATTCAAATATTTTTTCTCATGAGCTTAAAACATAACTAGACGTTTCCTGATCATTACACTTGGAATATGCAGTAAATTATACTCTTAATATACATTCTTCAAATGGTCCTTCATGCCCTGAGGGATTTCACTTGCTTTTGAAGTGTTCTCCAGTATGTTGTAGCAAAACTCTCTCAGGCTTGTTTGTTTTTCCTATTTGAGTGGCTCTTGAAAACATCTTGGGGAATTAATGACAAAACTCTGCTTTTAAAAAGAGTAACACTGTGAGGCATTGAATTGCTATCCTGAATTTGTTAATATGAATGTCTTGTCATATTAAGCACTAATGCATATATGGAGGCATTTTTAATATTATAAAATTATTATATTCAATTATTAAATATAGCGAGGTAATTCATAATCTCAATTTATCTTTCCTTTTAAGGTTAAAGCATTGTAATTGTCTCAGTTCTCCATGTTCATAATCTCAACCTATCTTTCCTTTTAAGATTTAGCCATGGTGATTGCCTCAGTTCTCCCCGTTTAACTAGCTACATGCTTTGGATTTTATACTGGAGAAAGATAGTCTATTATATACCTAAAATATTTCCAGTCTATAATAAGAGCTAAACAAGCTACCTCAAGATGTTATAGAATTTCCCTTGGCCTCCTTTAAAGATGTGCACACAAAGACTACAGTGTCATGCACCAGAAAAGCAATGGGTACAAAGCATTCTATTTTGGGATGCTGACATTAAATGAGACATAGGGAAAGCTGCAAAGTGTACATTTTTAAGATCTAGGGGGTCTAGCTCTACAACTCATGATTAATTAATTGAGAAAACTGTCTTTATACATTGAGCAGTACGCAAATACATTTTAAAATTGTACAGCACTCAAAGTGGCTAATGTATAGTTAGCAATCATAACATTTTATGACTACATGTGTTTCATATGTTCAGTTATTGTTACCTGATACGAAAGAATATGGAGCAGTATTGAATCGCTTTTACGTTAAGGGAATACTCTGTAATTACATTTTATTATACTGTCAAATGTTATCAGCTGTATTTTGGGAAACAAATTTGAAACAGATTGTCAGTTTAAGTGCCCTGGACAATTTTTAAAGCATACGTTAGTGACCAGTTGCAATAATTTGGAGCTCTCTTTGCTTTGACTGTTATTCCCACATGAAACAGATGGCACTCGCTGTGAAAGACTGACAAGCTGTGGGATAGCAAAGCATTACTAATAAACCTCATCATATGTTAAACTTGACCTGACATTAATCAGGTTTGGAATGCTACAAATGAATCATAGATAGTAATTAGTTAGCTGATGCTATTAGTGAGCATCAGTATCATACTTTTTTCCTTTTCTAAAGAAGGGGGGAAATCATTCTTATGGTTAATTTATATTGTCGGTGATATGCAACATGCTATCTTTAGAAGTTCACTTCTACACTTTTTCCTGCTATACAACAATAACCTTCACCCAGCCTGTTGAAAGTGTCACCAAGTGTTACTGCAGTAATAGCATTAAGACTTTGTGTGCTGTAGCAGGAAGTTCTCAGTTCAGATGTCATCTCCTTTGAAGCAAGTCATGCTCCCCTTGCTGCTACTGCTACCACCACACATGGAACTGGAAAAAAGAGGAGCACACAACTGCTACAGTTCATCTCCGTTTATTCTGCAGAGCGCTGTGATAGTCTCAATGTATTCTCTGTATTTTCTGTGATAGAGTCTCAATGTGATAGAGTCTCAATGTATTCTCTGTCTTCTAGTTAGAAAAATACAGCAGTGCTGATGCTGCCAGTGCAAGCACTCTTTTTTCTGTCAGGAGGGAGGAAGTGAATGGGCATTTCAGATTTATGTGCTGTGCCTGGTTGCTAGAGGCAGTTTTATTCACCACAGGTGACAAGATGAGTTCCTAGTTGAAAGGATGAAGACATTTGAGCACCCCTTGATTCAAACAAGGTAAAACAAAGGCATGAGCACTGGAAGCACACATTTTTATCTTGCATAAAGCAATATGGCACAGCTTTCAGACACATTGTCGAGTAGTTGTAGGCAAGTGAAAACTATATGTAAAACTGAAGACTGCCCAACTTATTCTCAGTGTTGAAAGTCATTACACAGGCCAGCACCTTGTGCACTGCTTCGAACAGTTGGTCGTAGGAGGTGGGGAGAGGAAGAGAGGTATTTTTTCAGCTGTCCAATTCTTTCACTTTCAGAGTTATTGTGTTAGTGTTGTATTTGGGAAGGCCATAAAATAACTTTATCTTGTGCCCCCCCCGAGGATGTTCAAATGGTGATTTTTTAAAAATAAGAAAAACCCATCCTCATAATCTGTATTTTTTCTAACTCACCCTTCCCAAAGGGCTCAGGGCAGATAACATCAATTCATAAATGCATTAAAATTTAATAATTTACATTACTATGGTTCAAAATTAAGTCATCTGTCACTAGTTTAAAATTTAAAGTTTAAAATATCAGATATTAAACATTAAATATTATTAATAAGGAGGGTATTCTTGGGGACAGATAATTTTCTCGTGATGTTCAAATGGAGTCTTTGGATTTTTCAGGGTTCTTCAAGGGAAGCCAGTTGATTAGATGCTAGGCTGTTATCTAAAAGACAATCAGAGTATATTCTATTTGACAAATATCAAATCCTGTCACCTGTTTTTTGTATTGCACATCCCTCTCTCTTCTCATTTGCATAGCTCCTTGACTCATATACTTGGTTTTTGGAAGGTGAATTTTTCTGATTCAAATATTGTACGTTTATTGGGAAAAAATGGCAGAGCGACAGGGCAAAAATGTGTGATCCTTGGACCACTCATGATCCCACCACAAGTGTGGCAGGGGAAATAATATTCATGGTTGGACCCAGAGATAATTCCTGATAACTGTAGGACAGGTTATTGCATATGGCGATTTGGTAGCATTCTGCACACAAACTCCAGAGCTCATTCTGCGGAATGTTGATGTCCAGCCAGTACTTGATTTTTATTTGTACTACTAACAAAAAAGCCTGTTGTATCAAAAAATACAATGAGAACTAGGCCCCCCTGCTCCGGGCAGGCCATCCAAGGCCTGGAGAGGCCTGGGCAGGCCTTTTTTGGGGGTGGGGGGCCTGGATGGGCCTTTTCAGGGCAGAGGGAACAGTGGTGGGGACTCAGATCCTCCCCCCACACCGAGCAGGTCCGCCCAGGCCTGGAGAGGCCTAGGTGGGCCTTTTGGGGTAAGAGGGAAGTGCTCGTAGGCACCTCTTTCCCCCTGCCCCCAAAAGGCCCACCCAGGGTAAGCTCAAAATCATAAGATGAAAAATAGAATGTTTAAACATTGCAATCCTGGGAGTGAATGAACTTAAGTGGTCTGGATTAGGACATTTTTAGTCAAAAAATTACAAAGTGTTTTAGTTGGAGAATGACAAGCACAAAAGGAATGGAGTTGCATTAATAGTAAGACAAGAAATAGAGCAGGCAGTCAGAGGCTAGAATGCAAAGTCTGGCAGAATAATATTAATCAGACGTAATGGAAATCCTATCAATATAACCACCAATCAAGTTTATGCTCCAATGATGGATGCTGATGAGGAAGAAATTGAAAGGTTTGTACAAGTGTCCATGAAGAAATTGATTACACGCCCAAGCAACATGTGTTGATAGCTTATTGATTGATTGATTTCCCACCACTCCCAATAAGTGGCTCATGGCGGGTTACAACATTGATTCTTGAATACAATGAAATCCTCAGTAAAAATCCCATTAAAACAGCCGGACGTCAGGGGGACAACATCTGCTACTCACACCAACGTTGTTCAAATATGGTGGTGGATCTTCCTTAGGAGGGCCCATCTGATCTTCTCACTGCACTGACCTCAACTGTAAATCTGGCGGAAGAGCTACGCCTTAATGACCTGCGGAGCACTGCAAGCTCCCGCAGTGCTCATAGCTCTTCCTTGAGCTCATTCCCCCAGGTGGAGGCCAGGACCAAAAAGGCCATGGCTCTGGTCAATGGCTCTGGTCAAGGCCCAACGAGCTTCTCTTGGGCTGGGAATGAACAATAAGTTAGTATTGAGAACCACCAGGGGCGCCATAAAGAAAGCTGGACTTCAGTTCAGCTCTTAAGCCATGCCGAGGGTCAGGGGCTTATGCACCTGGCTGACCTGAACAGATACGCAAATCTGCTCACCGGTCGCCCCAGGAACCGGGAACGGTGACCTGAGGGTCCTACAGATCCGTAGGGAGAAGCAAGACCTCCCTGGATTAATAGCGGCTTGAGCTCAAGGTCAAGATGGCGTCTTAGTCGCAAACAACTTTACAAGCTTGAAACGACCAGCCGACCTCACATTCTTCCCAGATCATCATTTACCAGATCGATAGGAGCAGAAGCTGACAGAAGCTGGAACCTACAATAGTAAGAATTGAAAGCTTTCTGGCTTTTCTCTCTCTCCTCTCACAAGCTCTTCCCTCCCCCCCCCTCAACCAATTTACAAGCGAATTCCTTCTTTTCCCGAGTGAGAGACTCCCAGCTAATTACACCCATTAACCAAACAAAGAGAGTGCCTTGAAGATTTATGGGTGAACGTTCAGTGGGAGAATTTGACTTGATACGGAGATCGACAAACTGATAATTTGGGATCGCTCGTGCTCCCGCGAGACCTCACGAGACTTTCTGTTTATAGTTTGTGACTGACTAGAACTATGGAAGAATTAACTAAGGCACAGCTTTTTCATTTGTTATGCAAAGGAAACTCAGAGATACTGAAAGCAGTCAATAAGCTGGAAAAGGAAATTCGTGGGACTAAGGGGGAGCTTTTGGATGGAGCCCAAGATCCGGAGAGACCAGCTGATGACGCAGCTCAGCTAACAGTAAATCAAGTGAAACTTCAATGTCTGGAAGTTAATCAACTGGAGGGAGAGAGTGCCAGAGATGTAAAAACCCAAAGTATCTTTAAAGAACCTGGGAAAACAGATTCATGGAAGGAAAGCACCAAAAACCTGGAAGTCTATTCAGAGCAGGAAATGACTTGGATCAGCAAAATAAAAAGAGTCTATTCAAAAGCGACAGCAACTAGGAAGCTATCAGGAGATACTTCTGTGCGACCAGAGGAAGAGATCCAGATTGACAAAGGATTCAGAGCCCCCTCAAAGGCGATTACAAGCAAGAATCAAGCAAGAGATTTCTCTGGCCCTGACAGAAGGACAATCAGAAACACTCTACTATGGAAAAAAATACAATTTCATTTTCTGCGACCACCTGAAAGATTAGCTGAACAATGGAGTATTCTCCTGGCTTCTTGTGAGAAAAAAAAAAAAAGCAGTAGCAACCTTTAGGACAGGTCTAATATATGAAGGGAACTGACTTTATATCACTTAAGACAATAATAGAATATATCCTTATAATAGATTATACCTTCCTATGTATCAACAACTACTCTGTTAAGAAAGATGGTAATAACTCCTAGATCAGGATTAATATGCGATGGGAATTGAATATGTATGTTAATATGTATGCCAAAAGAGGATGACAAACCATATTTTATAGGCATTAACAAGATATCAAACAAGACAACAGTAGTAATTCTTGGGTTAGGGCCAACTTATGAAGGAGACTGACCTAATATCATTTAAGATAATAACAGAATGTATTCCTATAATAGATCTCATATGTACTAACAATCACTTGGCTAAGAAAAATGGTAAAAACTTCTAGACTAGGAATAATATGTGATGAGAACTAAATATCTATGTTAAAAGAGATGGCAAACCATATCAACTGGTCGCTTTCTCTTTACAACTTTTCTGTAAATGCTTCATATAATAATAAACAATAAAATTATTATAAAAAAAAACAAAAAAAACCAATAAGTTAGTATTCACAGAACGCAAGACGTTGTAGGGGGCATAGGGCGACAGGCGGTCCCTCAGATATGTGGATCCCAGACCGTGACGGACCTTAAAGCTCAAAACCAAAACCTTGAACCTGATCTGGGCCGCAGCCAGCAACCAATTCAACTGCCTCAGCACAGGCTGAATATGGGCCCTCCAAGACATCCCAGTTAGGACCCTAGCGGCTGCATTTTTCACCAGCTGCAATTTCCTGGTCAGGCACAGGTACAGGCTTACATAGAGCAAGTTACAGAAATCAATTCTGGAGATGACAGTTGCATGGATTGCCATGGCTAGGTGTTCAGAGGACAGATAGTGTGCTAGTTGCCTAGCCTGGTGAAGGTGGAAAAACATCTGGCGGGCTACTTTCTTGACCTGTGCCTGCATAGTTAGTGAGGCATCCAGGGTCACATCCAGGTTCCTGGCATAGGACATTGTGATCAGTTGCAATCCAGCCAGGATGGGCAAACATGCTTCCTGATCCACCCCCTGACTTCCCAACCATAGGACCTCCATCTTCGAGGGGTGATTTTCAAGCAACTCTGCTTGAGCCATCCAGCTACGTCTTCCAAACATCTGGCAAATGATTCTGGAGGGGGGGGTCTGGTCAGCTGTCCATAAGGATATAGAGCTTGGTGCCATCAGCATATTGATGATAACCCATTCCAAAGCTCCAGACCAGCTGGGCCAGAGGGTGCATGAAGATATTAAAAAGAGAGGGGGATAGCAGTGCCCCCTGAGGAAATCTACAAGGAAGCCAACAGGAGCTCGATAGCTCATTCCCCACTGCCACCCTCTGTGTCCGGTTTTGAAGGAAGGAGCATAGCCAGCACAGAGCTGTACCCCGTATCCTCGTACTGGCAAGCCAGTGGCCCAGTAACTTGTGGTCGACCACATCAAAGGCAGTCGACAGGTCTAACATTATGAGAATGGCCAATGTGCCCCAATCCGGCTGGTGCTGGAGGTAATCCACCAGGGAAACCAGTGCTGTCTCCACCCTGTGGCCAGGATGGAAGCCAGACTGATATGGATCAATAGTCGAAGTTTCATCCTAGAATGCCAGGAGCAGGTCTGCAGCAGCCCTCTCAACTACCTTGCCCAGAAACGTCAAATGCAAGACTGGGCAGTAGCTAATGGGGTCCTGTAGATCAGGGAACTCCCTGATTGACAGGGACAGATTAGTAATATCCTTCAGCTGACCTCCTATCCAAGCCTCCAGTTCCCTTTCTGTATCAACCATGGCGGGAAGGTCATGGCTGAGCGATGAGACTTTATCCACAAAATAGCTCACTAATGCCTCACAGCTGAGGTCCAATTTAACATTTTGGTGCCCCTCCTCAAGGGCAGTAAGAGAACGAACTAGCCTAAATAATTGTGCTGGGCGAGAGCTAGCAGACGCAATTTCTGCAGCAAAAAAATCCCATTTTGCTGCTTTCATTGCCATCTCATATGCCCTCATAAGCGTGCAATAAGATGTTCTTGTGGCCTCACTGTGAGTCTTCTGCCACACTTGCTCTAGTTGTTTCACTTCCATTTTCTTCTCCTGAAGCTCCCTGGTATACCAAGGAGATTGCTTGAGGTGAGCGTGGAGAGGACATCTAGGGGCAGAGCTCTCAATTAGTTTCCAAGAGGCTTCAAGTCCTGCAGAGCATTCTGGAAACCAATTGGATTCATGAGTCTCGGCGGGCGGGCTAAAATACGCTCCTTGCCCAAACAGGGAAGAGGTATCTTGAGCCGATCCTGCAGGATATAGTGGTCTGACCATGGTATGGCTGACACTGCTTCCAGATCCACCTCTATCCCAGTGTCAAAGATCAAGTTGAGGATGTGGCTGGCTTGATGGATTGGTCCTGCAACAAACTGCAAGAACCCCAGGGTCGCCATGGATGTTCCAAACCAAGTCCTGGAGATGGTGCATCCACATGGGGAACTGCAATGCTCAGGCAGCCACTGCCTCCAGCAAGTTCAGCAGTGCATATGGAAGGGCATTGGGTTGGTGGTACATCAGCTAGATGGCCAAGCCCTTGACTGAGTCCCAACCAATACAGATGCACTCCACTCCACTGATCACTGATTCCGGGAGAGTCCTGTTGGACGAAGTCTCCGAGACCACGATTGCCACCCTCCTACTATGGATCCGGGACTGGTGCAGGGCTAGCTCTTTCAATGCCACTGTCTTGCCTTCCCTTGCCCAGGTCTCAGTCATGCAAGCAAAGTCTGCTCCCGACTCCATAAAAAAGTGCTGCAGAGTTGAGGCCTTGTTGTTGATCGACCTTGCATTGCAAAGCACCAAGATCCCTAGCCTCCATGTCAAACATCTGGTAGTAACAGTAACAATTACATTTGGCAATAATTAATTTTTCTTAATTAAAGCATTAACAGCAACATTAGCTGATTCAACTAAGACATGATTCTGTCAAGTCAGAAGAATAAGCAAGTTTATTTCATCAGAATGCTGTTTTCCTTTACAAATTAGTGAGTTTGACTCTGGGAAAAATCAAATTTTGGTAAGATTAAAAATGAATGTATAAACATTTAAGTGGCTGATTTATTATTTATTCATTTAGTCGATTTATTCCCCGCCGCTCCCTGAAGGCTCATGGCGGGTTACAACATCTGTTAAAGCCCCATAAAACAATAAAAAAGATCTCTTACATAAAAACCAGCAAAATGTCAAAAACCGGTGGTAAAACTTGTCCCAATTTGGCAGAACCCTAAAACCATCTTAAGGGGAGGGGAAGGGAGGGAGAGGGCGCAGATGGAATTCACTACCACCGCTTCTGTATAATTTAGTTTCAAGACCAAAGCAAATTGTGTATTGAAGGTAAAGTTCTAAGAGATATGGCTGAATTTTTAGCAGCTGATTATAAAACAAAAAGAGCATGTCAAGGACTTGTAAATAAGCAAAAAGATACTGGAAAGAAATACACCAGAAATGCAGAAAATATGAACGTTTATGTTATTTTAGATAGGCCCAGGGCTATTTACAACATTAAATTCCCAGTGGAAACCAAGAGCATGCTATTATGTGTTCTGCTTAACAAATTACCAAAAATTATGGAAGAGCTATTCAAATACATTGTGACAGTGGCTAGAACTATTTATACAGCAAAATGGAAACTAGATGTCTCTCTGAATTTAGAAGACTGGGAAAATAAACTTGCTGAATATGCAGTATTGGCAAAATTAACAACCTGTTTGAGAAATAAGTCTATTATGAAATTTGAGGGAGAATAGAATGTGGATTATGTGTATTATGCTAGCTGGAGACAAACTTAAAGTGAGAAAATAATAGAAATAGAATTAAAATCTGTTCCAAATGTAATATCTCAAATATAAATAGGTTATCTTTGACTGTTTCCACTCTGGAAATGTCACTACGCTGGCTCCTGTGTAGGAGAACAAGGTGCACCAAGCTAAATGCTTCCCTGGCTCAAACTCCAGCCTGCAGCCCGGTGTGAAGCTTCCTTTGTGGAAATGGTCTATATGAGATATATAATAAACTTTCTTTTACACCATATTTCACACTTTTAAAATATATATTAAAAGATCTAATGAATATCTAGAAATGGCAAAAATATGTTATGTTGGATATGTAGTAAAAATAGATTAGTTACAATGTTTTACACTTAAATACAATTGTAGTCCAGCAGAACTAAGAATTATTGTATTTCCATGAAATTCTAATGAAGGAGATGAAAGGGATATTATTCTCTGTCCTATATATTATGTATTTCATTATTGTCTTCTATAAATATAATTGTTGTATAACCCGTTTCCTCCTTTCCCTTTTCTGTATTCTTGTTTTTGTAAAATAACTTAAAAAAGAAATTGCAATTGTTAAAGATTTTCTATTCCTTGTCTCCATCATCAAACAAAAGTTAAACTGCAACCAAGAAATCAGGAGGAGACTGAAACTGGGGAGGGCAGTCATGAAAGAGCTAGAAAAGATTCTTAAGTGTAGGGATGTGTTGCTGCCAGCCAAGATCAAGTTATTTGTGGCATAGTATTCCCCGTTATTGTGTATGGTGAAAAAGTTGGAAAATAAAAAGGCTGACAGGGAAGAAGTGGATTCCTTTGAAATCTGGTGTTGGAAGAGACAAGTGGATTTTTAACTAAAGCCTGAGCTTCCCCTAGAAGCTCAAATATCTAAACAGAGGCTACTCTACTTTGGTCACATTATGAAAAGACAAGTGTCACCGGAAAAGACAATAACGCTAGGAAAAGTTGAAGGCGATGAGAAAAGAAGCCACAACCCTCAATGTGCAAGACCCAAGAATGTTTTGGAAGACATTGATTCATAGGGTCACTATAAATGGGAAGTATCTTGATGGAGCTTAATGCGCATGCCTATTTTATTCAGTGAGGTCTTTTAATTTCACTTGTGTTTTCAAATCAGCAAGCTACAGAAGCAATTTTGCTTTATATTGTGATTCCAATATTTTGGTCAAGGGAGTCTGAGCTTGTTTTTATCAGTATATTTTTCTAGCACTGCCTTGGGTGCTCACTGTCATCTCTGAGCAGAATAAACACAGTATCCAATTAAGAAAAACAGAAATAGTAATTGGTTCTATTAATAGTTAGCTTTTTTGAGTTGTTAACCCCACAAGTTGTCCTGTAAACATCTTGTCTCTAGGGGCTTACCCTTTAATAAACTGAAAGGTTAATCTCAATCAGTGTTTATATCCCAAATTTGAGTGTTTCAAAGTAAACTACATACTTAGAATTTCAAAGTAAAATACATATTCCAGACTTCTACAGACTAACAGCAGGTCACAGCAGGAAACATCATGTGACTTTGGAAGGCATATAAAAAACAAGATGACCTTCAAAGGAAAGCAGCATACTAATGCAAATTCAATATTAGAACCCATTTATTACATTTCTATACTGCCCTCCCATGAGGCTTAGTGCACTTTACACAAAACATACGGATAATGCAGTGCAATTCATAACAACAATAATAGTAGGTTCCATAACTGAAGGTAACAAGTATTGTAACATTAATCATAACAATAACTTTCTAACCATGATCCCATTGGCTGGTTTGGGTTCAGATTGTGGGGAAGGTGTCTGGGGGCCCAGCAGATGTTGTTGAACGTATCAGCTTCAACCAAATGCCTGGTGGAAGAGTTCTCTTTTGCAGGCTCTGCAGAATTGTGGGAGTTCAGCCAGGCCCCCTGATCTCTTCAGGGAGCTCATTTCACCAGGTGGGGCCAGGACAGGAAAGGCTCTGGCCCTAGTTGAGGCCCAACATGCTGCTTTGGGGCCAGGGATCACCAGCCAGTTGGAAGTGGTGGAGCATAGAGTTCTTTGGGGGATGTAGGCAGACAGACGGTCTCTCAGGTACATTGGCCCCAGACCGTATATAGCCTTGAAAGTGATTACCAAGACCTTAAGTCTGATCCGGAATTCAACTAGGAGCCAGTGCAGTTGTTGCACTCACTTGGACTCTTCCTGCTCAGCCACAGCATCTCCATCTTTGAAGGGTTGAGCTTCAGACCACTCTGCTTGAGCCACCACATCACTGCTTCTAGACTTCTGGCTAAGGCTTCAGGGGGCTAATCAGGGCAGCCACCCATCAGGAGGAAGAGCTGGGTGTCATCTGCATATTGATGACATCCCAGCCCAAACTTCCACATCAGGTAAGCAGGAGGGCACATGAAGATGTTAAATAGGATTGGAGAGAGAAACTCTCCCTTTGGGACTAAACCTGTGAGCAGGTGGTATCTTGACAGTCACTCTCTTATTGCTACTTTCTGTCCATGACCCCAGAGAAAGGAGATCAGCTATTCAAGGTCTGTCCTTTGTATCCTGGCGTTAGCAAGGTAGTGAGCTAAAAACTCATGATTGATTGCTGAGAGGTCTGGTAGCATAAGCAACATTGAATTGCCTCAGTCCAGCTGGCAGCTGAGGTCATCTGTCAGGGTGACTAGTGCTGTTTCTACCCCATGGCCAGGCCGGAAACCTGACTGGAATGGGTCTAGGACTGAAGTTCCCTCCAGCAATGTTGATGTTTGGTCCACAACAGCCCTTTCAACCATTTCCCCCAGAAATGCTAAGTGTGGGACAGGTTAGTAGCTGTTGGACTCTCGCAGGTCCAGAGATTTTTTTTTTCAGCAACAGGCGTATCGCTGCCTCTTTTAGAGCTTCCGGAAATTCTCCTGCTGAGAGAGAGAGGTTGATTATTTCCTGGAGGGGAGCCTGTATTCTTATATCAGTTGTTTTTAGTAGCCATGATGGGGAGGGGTATAGTGGGCATGTGGTTGGCCTTGCTGCAGCTAGCATCCTGTCCAATTTGAGTTAGTATGAGTCATCTGAATTTACTCAATGTTCTCTTCAGAGATGGCGAAGGGGCCTCTAGTTCGCTTTCTGTGTCTAAGGTTGGAGGGAGGTCACAACGAAGTGTTGAGATTTTGTCTGCAAAGTGACTCGCAAATACTTCACAACTGATACCTGATTAATTATTATTTTGGTGCCCTTCCTCCAGGGCAATGAGAGACCAAACTATCCTAAACAATTGTGCTAAGTGTGAATTAATAGATGCGATTGATGTTGAGTAAAAGTTGTGTTTTCTGATTTCATTACCACCTCATAGGCTCTCAATTGCATTCTGTAAGATGTTCTTGATGCTTCATTGCGAGTCTTCCTCCAAACACACTCTAGTCATCTTATTTCTTCTTGTGCAGAAGAAGTATACTGGGGAACCCACTTGTATTGGGGGTGGAGAGGATGTCAGGGAGCTATCTTATCTAAGGTGGCCAGCATTCTGTCATACCAGTCACTGACCAGTCCATTTAGAGTGGTGCTGGGAGGCATTGGGTCCCGCAGAGCATTCAGGAATCCAATCAGATCCCTAAGTCTCTGGGCGAGCTAGAATCTGCTCGATGCCCAACTGAAGGGGAGGTGGCAGCCTCCGCTCCTTCATAACACTGTGGTACCATGGCATGGCATTTTTCGTAACCAGATACATGCTCAACTTTGTGCTGAAGATGAGGTCCAGGGTGTGACCTGTCTGATGGGTAGGTCCAACAACAAATTGTGAGAGCCCTAGCATCACCATGGCTGATACCAGGTCCAGCCAATTTCCAGAGGGCGGTAGCTCTGCTTGGACATTAATGTCCCCCAGAATAAGTAGCCTAGGAAACTGTAACATCCAGACCACGAGCATCTCCAGCAGGACTGGCAGGGCATCTGGTGGTGCGTTGGGCATGTGGGATACCACACAGATGGCCATGCTCTTGGTTGTGCCCCACCTGAGGCCAAAACATTTAATCCCTGGAATTGATGGTGCAGGGAGTGCTCTGGAGGAGAAATTATGATGGATTGCCAGCCCTCCTCCCTGCCCTGCCAGGGCATTCAATTGGGTATATCTTCCTCTTTCTCCTTTGCCTTTCACTTCCCTTCTCTCCTTAGCTATTTGTAAAGCTTCCTCAGACAGCCATTTTGATTTCTTGCATTTCTTTTTCTTTGAGATGCTTTTAGTTGCTACATCTTGTATAATGTTGCGAACCTCCGTCCATAGTTCTTTAGGCACTCTGTCTATCAGATTTAATTCCTTAAATCTATTTGTCACCTCTACTGTATATTCGTCGGGGATATGATTTAGTTCATACCTGAGTGGCCTAGTGCTTTTCCCTACTTCCTTCAATTTAAGGCTAAATTTTGCAACAAGAAGCTGATGATCTGAACCACAATCAGTTCTTGGCCTTGTTTTTACTGACTGTTTAGAACTTATCCATCTTTGGCTGCAGAGCACATAGTCAGTCTGATTTCTGAGTTGACCGTCTGGTGATGTCCGTGTGTAGAGTCGTCTCTTGGGTTGTTGGAAAAGAGTGTTTGCTATTACCATTGTATTCTCTTGACAAAATTCTACCAGCCTGTGCCCTGCTTCATTTTGTACTCCAAGGCCAAAGTTTCCTGTTATCCTGGTTTTCTTTTGGCTTCCTACTTTAGCATTCATTCATTCATTCATTCATTCATTCATTCATTCATTCATTCATTCATTCATTCATTCATTCATTCATTCATTTATTTACCGCCCTCCCCTGAAGGCTCAGGGTGGTTTACAGGGAACAGGAAACAGGTACAGATAACATGAGGTAACACATCTGACAACAGCAATAACAGTACAGCAACAATAACCCCAATATGATAATGGCAATAATAAAATGATAGAACTGCAAAGGAGCCTCAGCTCAACTCTTACTGGGACCCAGTGCATTAGGCAGATTAGTGGCGGTCATAATAGGGGGGGGGGCTGAGGGCCAATTGGAAGCGATGGTCCGGGTCAACCTCAACCAAATGCCTGGTGGAGAAGCTCCCTTTTGCAGGCCCTGAGGAACTGTTTGGGTTCAGTCAGGGCCCTGATCTCCTCTGGGAGCTCGTTTCTCCAGAATGGAGAAAGCTCTGGCCCTGGTTGAGGTCAAGCGGGCTTCTTTGGGACCAGGGACCACCAGGAGGTTGTAGGTAGTAGAGTGCAAGGCTCTTTGAGGGGTGTAGGCTGACAGGCGATACCTGGAGATTTGGGGTAGAACCTCAGGAGGGGGGATTTAGGGAGGGGAGGGATTCAATGCCATAAGGTCCACCTTCCACAGTTGCCATTTTCTCCAGTTTGGAGGTCTCTGTTGTCTGGAGATTAGTTGTAATATCAAGGGATCTCCAGCCACTACCTGGAGATTAGAAACTTTATCAGTGGCATGGCAGAAACTGGACTGGAGGCAAGCCTTTTTGTGTCATGATACCACTGTAGAATGAACTGCTTGTAGTGACATGTGTAGTAGCTGGCGGGTCCTGGACTAATTTGTCTCCTAGGATCTTCTTCTGACAGGCCTCTGTGCAAATCAAGGGAGTCTGGAAGCTAGAAATACTGAGCTAGAATGCTGCACAACAGTTATCTTACGGAGCATTCTGATATAGTCGTAACACAGGCAGTTTGTGCTGCTACACACACTTGTGCCTGATTTCGGTCAAGGGTATAATTCCAATCCCCCATGATGATAAGCACATCATTTTTGGCGTTGCTTCTAGAAGGTATTGTAGGGCTTCATAGAACTGATCAACTTCATCCTCTTCAGCAGCAGTGGTTGGGGCATTGACCTGGATTACTGTGATGTTGAATGGTTTGCCTTGGATTTGAACTGAGATCTGACGTTCCAGGTTCCTATGGAATACAAATCTTTACAGCATCGGACTGTCTTTTGACCTCCAGTGACCTCCACAACTGAGCGTCCTTTCGGTTTTGGCCCAGTCGTTTCATTCATTCTGGAGCTACTTGTACTAGCTTTCTGCTCATCCCCAGTAGCATATAGGATACCTTCCAACCTGAGGGGCTCATCTTCCGGCGTCATATCGTTTTGCCTTTTGAACTTGTCCATTGGGTTTTCATGGCAAAGATACTGGAGTGGTTTGCCATTTCCTTCTCCAATGGATCACCTTTTGTCAGAGCTCTCTGCTATGATCTGTCCCGTCTTGGATGGCCCTGCATGGCATAGCTCATAACTTCACTGAGCTACACAAGCCCCCTTGCCACGGCAAGGCAGCGATCCTTGAAGGGGGTCTGCGCAGTTACCATAGGAATATTTGGGGATATTGCCAGCCACATTGTTTGCATGAAATGGTGCCTTAACATAGGTGCCCTAATTATTATATAGATCTATTTCTGTATGGCCTTTATTGAGAAACCAGTTCAGAATAAAATAATTCTTTCATTCAAGCCTGGTGTAGCAGTTTAGAGTGGCAGCCTCTAATATGGATAGCTGGGTTTGATTCCCCACTCCTCCAAAAGCAGCCAGCTGGGTGACCTTGGGCTAGTCATTATTCTTTTAGAGTTATTCTCACAGAACAGTTTTGGCAGAGCTCTTCCAGCCCTACGTATTCTATAAGTTGCCTGTTGTGGGGAGAGGAAGGGAAAGCAATTGTAAACTGCGTCGAGACTCCTTTGGGTAGAGAAAAATTGAATATAAATACAATTTCTTGTTCTGGTCCAACTGTCATTGCAACATCACTTTTGTGCACTTGTGGAACAGTTGTGTTGGATCACTCTGTATGGATCAGCTCGCAGTGTCTACATAATTTGATATATAGATGTCATGCAATACTGTATGTAATTTGAAATTCCAGTAAAACTATTTTTGTTATTTCTTGCAGCTTCTTGAAGGAAACTTTGCTAGAGAAGTCAGTCATGAAGTGGATGGACTAATTTTTCAGCCTACAGGAGTAAGTTGTCATGATTTTGATTTTTATCATTTAAATAATGTTTTTATTAGGGTATTCATCAACTTGGGTATTGAATTTTTGTTTTCATTCACTCCCTGAAAAATGTGGAGTAATGTAACAGAATCTAAACCCTAGTTTTCCTGGCTATTAGTTAAACTGTCTGCAGAATTAGTTGGTTCCCATAAGCAGTTTCTTGCATTATCTTGAAACCTTCACAATAATTTATCCAGTGGTATGCGAGACTGCATATTTTTCCACATGAATCTCCTAATAAAAAGACCAAAGATATAAGTACTTGAGTGTATTCCCTGTATGTTCCTGTCCTAATGGATATTCAATCCAGTGATTCTGACTAAATGTGTTAGAGGATGAGCACCGTGTGGCACATTTTTCTTATTTGAGAATTGTGAAAAGGAGCAGCAAAAGAGGTAGAATTTTATGCTAATTGAAAAAGAGTAGCATGCAAATTGATTTGGTAGTTTTCCGAATAATCAGAGGAGCAAGTAGGATCAGGAAAGGGAACCAATAGTAATCTTTCCATCCTTGCGTTACATTTCTGTGACTTGGTGTAGGGTTAATAAAATATTTATGTTCATGTAATCAAAAACATATATTGACCAGTAATACTTTGCAACTCTACAAAGTAATGTCAAATGGCTTGTCTCATATTGCAGACAATTCATAGCTAACTCCTCTGTCAAGGAGAAAAATCTTAATGTGATTAAGTATGCATGAGTGTAGACATTGTTGAGTAAGCAATGCCATGGATCCAGCTTGCAATTTGGTACACATTCATAATAGGGCAATTTTATTACAATTGTTGCTCTAGTGTGAGTTGCCATATTTTGGGTTTTTAACTGCTTAAGCATTTTGGTGCTTGAAAATGCCGTTTGGTAGCTGGAGAATAACTTTGTTGAACGTTCTTATATATTGGTATTATTTGTTGTTACATCCCCAGCAAATTATTTAGGATATTGAATTGTCAGATATAAAAAGTTCTATTTTTCCTCTGCAGCAGACCCATGCCACTTTGGTGCAATTTTTAAACAGAAGGAGACCAAATAGGAAGGGTGAATAAGTGCAACTTTAAGACGATTGAGGGTAATTAGATGGTTGGAAGAAATGGCAACATCAGTTGTCTACTAGCTTTATCTACAGTGAAAAAGCAACTAAAAGAAAGATGAATAGTCTTTGAGTTGCTTTATTAAGATAGCCTAAAAGGAGAAGATAGGAATTGGAAGTTGAGCTTCAACCAGTCTTTAAGAGCTTTCTTTTATAGAAATAACAACTTTGATTTGATAGAAGTAAACAAGCAAGTTTGTAACTAGAGAAAAGGCTTAAGATTTGTAACATGGAATCAGTGCTACAAATGATAGGAATGTATGATGAATTAAAATGCCAAGAAGAAATATCTCAGGAATTTTAACCTTTGAACTGGCATGTGAACAAAATTTCTCCTAGTTCTTAGCACTGTAAAGGACAATTGAAGTAAGAGAGACAAAACAAGAAGTTTCTTCAGTGCAAGAATCTCAGAAATGTTGGAAGAAATTATAAATTCAGCATTGGAACTATTTCTGGAGGGTAGCTGTGTTAGTGTGCAGTAGAAGAGTTAGATTCTAGTCCATTCGCAACTTAGAAACCAACAAGATTTTCAGGGTAAAGGTAAAGGTATCCCCTGTGCAAGCACCGAGTCATGTCTGACCCTTGGGGTGACGCCCTCTAGCGTTTTCATGGCAGACTCAATACGGGGTGGTTTGCCAGTGCCTTCCCCAGTCATTACCGTTTACCCCCCAGCAAGCTGGGTACTCATTTTACCGACCTCGAAAGGATGGAAGGCTGAGTCAACCTTGAGCCGGCTGCTGGGATCGAACTCCCAGCCTCATGGGCAAAGCTTTCAGACGGCTGCCTTACTACTC
Organism: Paroedura picta; assembly: GCF_049243985.1. Classification (NCBI taxonomy): domain Eukaryota; kingdom Metazoa; phylum Chordata; class Lepidosauria; order Squamata; family Gekkonidae; genus Paroedura; species Paroedura picta. The sequence continues at coordinate 135,552,453 of NC_135369.1, forward strand.
TGCGCCACAAGAGGCTCTTAGAAAACTTTTCAGGGTATAAGTGTTCAAAAGGGAACTTTAACTCTCAGGCTTATACTCTTAAAATCTTGTTGGTTTCTAGGGTGCTACCAGATGAAAATGTACATTTGCAACTGGTGTACAGTAAGACACTGAGTAATATAATGTTTCAATTCAGACTTTACCTCTGGTAGGAACTCACTAGGTTGCAGCCAGTCTTTTCCAGTCTCAGCTGTTCTGCCTGGCTCCCATCAATATGGGTGACCTTAAGCCAGTCACTGTTCTTAATGCTCTTTCAGCCCCACCTACCTCACAGGGTGTCTGCTGTGAGGAGAGGAAGGGAAGGCAAGGCAATTGTAAGCAGTCTGAGACTCCTTCAAGTAGTGAAAAGCAGGGAATTAAAACAAACTCCTCATCAATGAGGATAACACTGTTGTTCTTGTTAGGAATACTACAAATATGTGTGTGAACATTCAAAAGTGTTGTGCTTACTGTTATTATTTTTTTGTTGAAATATTTAGCAATATTGGAAAGTTTTCTAAAATGAGGTTTTGGACAGCCCAATATATTCGTGACAATTATCCTTCAGACTAGGGACAAAGCCTGTTGCACTCCAGAATGCAATGGGCGCTAGGATCTCCAGGTGGGAAAAGGAAGGAAGGAATAGGAGGGGGAGGGAAGGGAGGAATTAAAGGTGGTAAAACAGTGGGAAGGAAGGAAAGGAAGGAAGGGAGGGAGGAAAGAGGTGGAAAGCTCGAAGGTGATGTGGGCAAGGCTGGGGCTGTTCCCCCTTCTGTTCCCCCCCCCTTCCACCTCCATGGATAAGGAGGCATCAAGAATCACCTCCAGATTTCTGTCTGAGGTGGCAACAGATAGTTGGACCTCATCCATACAGGGTAGGTCTGCTTTCTCACTTGCACATTTCTTTATATGGTGATGGGTAAATACTTCCTGGGTTCAGTTTGGAATTGGAATAACTGCAACTCCAGTGCCTTAAATGCCATTTTAGAAGTTTGCTTGCAAACTTTGGAAGGTAGGCCTCAGTGCTGATATTAAGATGTCAGTTATCCTTGAGGTGCTGCAATTGGATAAACTACAGAATTGAACAGGTAGAAGGAGGAGAGAGAGAGGAGGAAAGGCAGACTGGAAGATTTCTTTACATTGGTTAAATTTCTGTCTGAGAAGACTTCTGAGGGTATAATGCTTGCCTCAAATTAGAAGGAAGCTACTGAAGTTGGCATACTGAACCTAGGGAATATGACCTTCATTAGTCTCTCCCATATTATTTTAAACTTTTAATAAATTATGATGGCAACATTTTATTTGATAGGCAGACTTTTTTAGTTTCCCTATCCTTCTGCAAATAACGTGGAGAAAATAAAGACTTGACAGCTCTCATCATAGGGAGCAGTACAGGTAAGTGATAACAAAAACAATATTTTTCTTGTATTTAGCTTACAGTTATGTACTTTTGTTGATGGACTACTTTGTTGTCTTACATGTGGCTGTAATTTTCAAAGCAGGTAGTCTGAATTTCTCTGATGATGGACATTATGATTTTCTCTGACCAGTAGGATTTTGGAAATATCGTTATGAACAAAAGAAAGCATGTTTTTTAAAAGCAGATATTCTACTTTGCTTCCAAACCTGCAGCCCGCCTTAGAAGAAAAAATATATAACAATAAATTAGAATAATTTTATCTCCAAGGGGATGCTGTAGATTTACATTTTTTGAAAAAATGTTCATCATATAAAATCTGTTTTTCATGTTTTTTTTTTATTTTGTTCAAACTGATAATTTCAAAATCCTTTCTTAGATGGTAATGGGGAAAATAATAAAGCCTACTCATCAGAAAAAATTATTTAGGCAAGCTGTCTGGGAAATTACAGGTGGTATATCTTTAGGCTTTTGAGGCCACTTGATCTTTAAGCAAGCAATCTCTGCAAAATTGATTTACCTACTACATAGAAGCATTATTGACTCTCTCTTTGAAAAGAAAAGGATGCATATTTTTATTCATAAAGCTTCCTCTGTATGATTGGTGGCTGCAAATAGGTAGAGATTAAGGTGTATTAGAAGCTTCTATTGAATATCAAAGGAAATGTTTTTTTTTTTATCAGCAACTTCCTAGTTTCAAATTGTATATTTTTTCCACTCATACATTTTATTATTTTATAGTTTGTAACTTAAGATTTCTTCTAGATATACTTGATGAACCAATCTTGTATAAAGTATATTCTTCTGTCTCTTTTAAAAGAGTGTATTTTTCTAATCTCTACTTAACATGTGTCTGCTAAAATTAAGCTGGCCATATTATCCGGAAATTAAGTTATTAAATTTCAATGAGTCACAAATCCTTTCTATGAAGCAAAAATCCTTTGTTGTACTTTAAAATACATTTTTCTTTGTATCCAATATCAAGGATATGACAAGAAACTAAAAGGAACAAAGTTAGCTTTAAACCATAGATATTTTGTAATACTCTTTAACTATCTCACTGGCATTCATTATGGCCTGTTAGTTGTTTACATCATCAATTGAAGGAGACCAAATCATCACTTACTGCACTGTAAAGGTGCACTTCAAATTGTAATGGTTAGTAGTCTATAGAGTGACTCCAAAACCTTATTTTTTGTGTCATACCACAGAGCTAATTTTCCCTAAACCACCTCCTAGGGTACAATTGCTGATTTCTGTTTCTTAGTGCCTTATGATTTTCAAGAAAACCTTTGTGTGAGCTAGCAAGAGATTTTTCAATAATGTTAATTAGGAACTGTGTATGCAAAGCTAAGACTTGGCCCGACTTGCAATAATTAGAAGTCGATGTCCTTGCATTATTATTATTTAATATAATAATATTAGTCATTGTATTAACCAAGGCATGGCATGGGTATTATTGCATTAAGTTCTGTGCAGATATGTCTGAATCTTAGTATGAAGATCTGTATATGAAGAAGAAAGGCCATCAAATACCTACAATTTAATCTGAAACATATATAATTTGTTATTTTATTACCAATTTGGAAGAAAGAACTCTAGCAGTAGGATCTGTTAAGAGTGCAGAGCAAAAATTATGTGTGCTTCTCATTTATTTAGAATGTTTCTATGCCACCTTTTTCGGAGTACTGCTTGTGGTAGCTTGCAATTAAAAAACAAAATATGAAAAAACAAAATTTAACAAAATAAGCCATTAGGCATAAGCAGCATAAAATCTGTCAGCAAAAGAGAAGCAGATGATTGAAAACTTGATAAGGTACAGCCCCTACTTAGGAATCTGGGTAGAAAGACATGTTCTATCCTGGTGACTAAAAGAAAGTAATGTAAGTGAGCCTCAAAGGGTAGGGCATACCAAAAGCAAGTGTGATAATAGAAAATGCCCTGTCTCCATTCTGCTTCTACCTTTTCTTTGAAGTGGGGGAGGGGGAGGCACAAAAAGCAGGGCTTAAGTGACAGATCTTAATTGGCTGGTTGTATTCCATTTTCAATGGCTGTTCAGCATACAAAAACAATAGCCAAAACCTGCTGTTAGCTCTCTTAAAACACTTAATGTTATATATCAAAAAACATTTATCTTAATTCTTGTGGAATTTAAAATTATCAGTGCATAAGGGATTAGTTGGTGGGATCTCATTTCAAATGCATCTGGCACCCAGATGCAAGTTGCTCTTGCCCTTTTCCCACACGTTTTAGCAATTTTAATGCGATAAACTATGCTAAGTAGGTTACAAATGGATGAAGTAGCAACACCTTGCCATTTTTCATTGTACATTGAAATACCTTCTATCTTCAGCTGCTGGCAAAAGACGCTAAATGAAGGAAGCTTGAATCTCCCAAGTTCTGGAGATTTGCAAGATGACCATAAAATACAGCCAGTTGCTCAGTAATACTATATATTTACAAAGGCTAAAAGTTAAAAATAAGGACAAACTTCTTCAATATTCTGTTGTGAGATTGCTGCATTTTATTCCAGGAAGGGAGAAGGTTGTATGGGGTTATTTTGTGAGACAGTCCAGTAAGTTTTTGTGAGCAATACAGTAAGTTTATTGTAAATCTGCTGAGGGCAAATCAACATAGCTTCTGCAAAGGAAAGTCCTGCCTCACCGGCCTTGGAGTTCTTTGAGCAGGTGAACAAGTAAACGATGGTCTGGCTCAAGCAAAGAAGGCTGACACTCAACCCTGACAAGATGGAGGTCCTGTGGTTTGGTAGGAAAGGGCTAGACCAGGAAGTGCGTTACCCAGCCTGTAGAGTGTGTAACTGAAGATCTTGCATGCTGCCAGGAATTTGGGTGTGACGTTGGATTCCTCCCTTTCTGTGGAGGCTCAAGTCACCAAAGTAGCAAGCTGACATTTTTCCATCCTTGCCAAGCAAGGTCTACTAGCACTATATCTGTCCCAGAATCACCCAGCCACAGTAATCCATGCGACAGACATCTCCAGATTAGACATCTGTAACTTGCTCTACATGGGCCTGCCTTTGTTCCTGCTCCTGCAATTACAGCTGGTACAAAATGCAGCTGCGAGGGTCCTCTCTGGGACATCTTGGAGGGCTCACATCCAGCCTGTGCTGAAGCAGTTGATTGGTTGTCAGTTGAGTACCGGATCAGGTTCAAGGTACTGTTCTGGTCCCAGTGTACCTGTGGGTCCGTCTAACTCTGTATGCCCTGTGTAAGTCACTGCGCTCTGCTCTTGGAACAGCTGAGGGTCCTGCATGAGCTGATTAAGTTCTACAGGGCCTGTAAGATAGAGCTCTTCTGCCAGGCCTTTGGTAGAGGCTGGGTGGGGCACAGTAAAGGATGATTTAGCCCTTTCTCCAGAATGCCATATTGTAATCTTCCTGGGTATATGGTGCAGGAGTAGGGGGTAGGTGAGCTGAACGCTGGTGTGGGAATGGGGGGAAAAGCAGGGTAGGAGGGGATTTTTATTGTTATATTGTTTTTACATGTATGATATAATTTGTTGTTATCCGTCTTGAGCCAGCTGTGTTGGGAGCAGCAGAATATAAATGTAATAAACAAAGAAAGAAAGAAAGTGAATAGGAGCAATCCAGTACACATTGCATACTTTTGACAAAGTATCTCACCTGAGACTCCAGAGTAAGCCTGGTAATCATAGGATAAAAGGACTGGTCCTCTTATGGATTAAAAGCTGGTTAGGTGACAAGAAGGCAGATGGTGAAAATCTTTCTGAATTGGGTGAATGAGCAACCCCATGGCATAGGTAAGAGCAACGTAATGGAGACTGGAACAAAAAATCCTTATTTTAAATTTATGCTGATGCAGTGTATCCTGTCTGAGACCGAGATGGGATGAGATCTTGGGGTTGTTGTGGAAAGCACAATATGCAGTAATGGGGGGGGGGGGAGGAGGAGGCAAATCCCATGCTAAGAATTTTTGGGAAAGGGATTAAAAATAAATTGACTAATATTGTAAGGCCTACGCTGTGGCGCAACTTCATTTGGCTTACTTGGCTCAGTTCTTGTTACTGTATTTCAAAAAAGACATTGCAGAACTGAAAAAAGTTCAAAGGAAAGCAACAAGTATGCTTGGGGGTTTGAGCACCTTTCCTGTAAGGAGAGTCTGGAAACTGGGGCTTTTCAGTTTAGAAAAGGCATGCTAAGGGGAGACATAATGGAAGTTTATAAATGGATGCATGGTCTGCAGAAACTGGACAGAGAGTTTTTTCTCGCTCCCCCATAATACTAGAATGCAGGGACACTCATTGAAGTAGCTGAAAATCGGTTCAGAACAGACAAAAGTAACTTCTTAATTTCTCAACTAGTCATTAAGTTGTGGAATTGACTGCTGGTAGAGGTAGTGTTGGCCACCAAGAAAGATAGCTTTAAAAGGGAGTTGGGCAGATTTATTTATTTATTTATTTATTTATTTGTCGCCCTCCCCGGAGGCTCAGGGCGGAGAGATGAAGGAGAGATCCACCAGTGATTTATAACTATGATGATGGAAGGGATTCTCCAAATCCAGAGGCAGCAAACCTTTGAATATCAGTGGTAGAAGGCAGCAACAGAGGAGGGCCCCTGCTTCTAGGCCTTGTTTGCCCTGCACAACAACTAGTTGGCTGCTGTGTAAAACAAGAACTAGATGGCTCACAGGCCTGATCTAGTAGGCTCTTATGTTCAGAAATGGGTCCTACTTTAAAGCATTTGAGAGCTTCTGGTCTAACTAGAGCATTTTATTCTTGCTTGGTGTCATGCCCACACAACCGGAGACTGCGACGGTGCCTGTGCCAGGAGCTCTGCCGCCACTGCTCTCAGAGCATGAGGATGAGGAAGAGATGGGGCAGAGTGGCAAGGTGCTTCAGGATAATCAAAGCCCTGACAGGGATGCACAGCTAGATCCCAGCCAGGTGGACATCATGCCCTCTGCACCAGCATCACCCCAGTCAAAGGCAACACCCCTCCCCAGCCCAGACAGCTTGCCAGGGTGCCAGAGACAATGCAGGCGGAGCGACTTGACAGCTTGCCACCAGAGTACCTGGCTCAGGACACACTGTCAAACTAGATGGGGCCCAGCTGAGGCCGCTTCAACGGATGAAGATTGAGTCCCCAAGTGTAGCCAATTAATCCCTCAGCTAAGCTGCACTTAAGCAATGGAAAAATGACCCTCAGCATGGGTGCAACCTGTGCACTCCAGTTCTTGACCCGCCTCTGCTTCAGCGAAGTTCTGCCTGACTGATCTCAGATTTCTTGGCTTCTTGGAGTACTACTCTGGTATTTGGACTTTGTTTGGGCTTCAGACTCTGCTTCTCTGGTTCCTGACTTCAGCTTGCTTCTCGACACACACCCCTCTGCTCTCCCTTGGACTTTGGTTGCCACAGTTAGGGCTTGACCTGGATTCTGACTCTGCTACTCGGTTTGCGATTTGGGCTTGGCTTACCGGCCAAAAGTGTAGCTACCTGGACTGCCCCTGGGTGCGACCAACTGGTGTTGCAATCTTGTATTTACACATTTCTTTTGTTTTTATAACAATAAAGTTCCGATAAAGAAAAATAATAAGACAAAACAAAAAATATAGGCAATTAACTGATAAGCCAATAAATCTGATAATAAAACTAACCGTATTTACATAAGCTCTGAATTACAAACCTTAACTTCTGCATAATGCAGTACTATAATCCAATGTATCTATCATACTGTTAATTTTTCCCCAAATTAATATTAAATCATTTATTAATTTTGTACACATTTCTTAAATCTGCAAACACATGAAAGTGTCACAGAAAGGTTGTCATTTATAGTATTAATTTGGGTTCTGTATAGTCTCTAAGTTTGGACTGCTTGAGCTAACAGTCTTTTTCAACTGAATGTCAATTTGCTTGTGATCCCCTTTTACTCTTTGAAAGATCATACTAAGCTGACTAATTATTTTTATCTATAAATTTAGGTCCCTAGAAGTGTTTCTCTGACAGTGAGCAAACTTCTCAGATGGAACTAGAGTACAATAAAATTACTTATTTTCCTCTGGGAAATGTCTATGTTTTTTCTACACTTCTGCATTTTCTTTAAAAATTCTTATGAAGAATTAACTATTGGCTTCCTTTCTGATTATTCTAACAAAATTTTTTATAATGTCAGATAGGGACCTTCTTATATGGTGTGTAGCTTATTACCTATGTTCCAAACTGTCCTCTCCTTTCTTACCACTAGGAGGCAAGTCCTTTGATGACAGACTTGGCCAATGCTTGAATGAGACACTTCCCACTTTGTCCCTAGCCGATCATCCTGCCTCTATTGCGGTGGTCCCCAACCTCCGGGCTGTGGCCCGGTTCCGGGCCGCGAAGGCCCCGGCACCGGGCTGCAGCTCCCTCTCCCAGCCCCCCCCAGGCCGCAAGCTTCCTTTTGCGGGAGGAGGGGGGAGAGGGAAGTGCGGCCGCATGCACAAACGTGCATGCACGAAACGGCCGTGCATGCACGCATGCGGCCGCTGGATCGCCCTCCCACACCCACCGGTTCGCAGCCTAAAAAATGTTGCGGACCACTGCTCTATTGGAAAAGGTTAACAGATCTTGTGTCTTCCCTGGAACTTGCTTTCAGCTAAGGTTTTTATAACAGACCTGGCAGAAACAGAATGTGTAAGTCATGTGCCTTTCTGCCTACACCCCTCAAAGAGTTTTACGCTCTGCTACCATCAACTGCCTGGTGATCCCTGGCCCCAAGGAAGCTCGCTTGACCAGGGCCAGAGCTTTCTCCATCTTGGCCTCCACCTGGTGGAAAGAGCTCCTAGAGATCAGGGTCCTAATGGAACTTGAACAATTCTGCAGGGCTTCCACCAGATATTTGGTTATCGACCAGGACCAAACCTTCCATTGAGCCCTCGAGCCTCCTTCCTATGAAAATAATCACCTGATTCGTCCAACCCACGGGGCTGTCAGTATGCTGTAGTTTGAATTACTGTTCTCACCATTGTTCTATCATATTGTTCTGTTTTATTTATTGTACTGTTACCATTTATAGCTACTGATTTATCTCTACTGCCTGTTCCGCTAAGTTTTATGTAAACTGCCCTGAGCCTCAGGGCAGGACAATATATAAATATAATAAATAAATAAATTTTAATTTTAAACTGATTAGATTTCTTTTATATCCTATAATTTTACAATGTTATTTTATTTATGCTGTGATCTACCCTGAGTCTGCTAAGGTACGGCAGATAAAAGCTCCAGTATAATAAATAAATATAAAAAATTAATAAATATAAATTGAGGACATGAGTGACAACTAAGAATGTAGGAATTAACTATGGCCATTTGTTTTTCTATGCTTTTAAGCATCATGTTTCTAATTCTGTGCACAGTAAATAGTTCATTTAAGTATGCCTGCTACTGACTCCATTCTTCTTCATTACTGCCCATATCCAAACTGCTGTTTTGCTTTACTGCAGTGCAATACTGAAACAGGAAAAAGGCTCATGATGAAGGGGCAGGATTCTGATAAAATTGCAGTCCCCCAGAAAACTGCCTTAAAATGTGACAATCTCAGGTCACAGTGTTTCCCTCTGAAAAGACTGTAGTGTTTTCTAGGATGTTATTTTCACAAGGAGATTTTAAAAAATATTGATCAGCCTATTTTGGATCTCAGGATGCTAATATCCTAAAGGGGTTAAGGACCTTATGTCACTTTTGTGTCGAACCTTTTTAAATATGACAATTAGATCCCTCTGTGCTTCCATCCTTTCTCCCCATCTCTGAAGAATAATCCTAATTAAATTCATTACCAATGAAAGTGGCCACTTGTCGTGCCAGTGCAGATCTCTCAGTTTGTTTGTAGACTGGCCTTTTGCAAGAACACGCTGTCAATGTTCTGTATAGCTTTGACCCATACAGCTGTATTTTCCGGCCATGAATAATCATCCATTATGCTCTGCTTCCATGGCAAATTTCCCATCATTTGTTGTCTTAAATTACTTTTATTCCATTTTAGTCATATTGTCCCCTTTTTTGATGGGTAGACTAAATATACCTTACTAAAACATGCTATTTTTCTTGTATTGTAAAGGATAGGACTGTAAAGGATATTGACTGTGATGATAGCTTTTTTTCTTCTTCTATTTTGAAATGTATGGAATATAGCCAGTGTTTTTACAGATCTAGAGATTTCAGCCCTATGGTTAGAAATATAGTTATATTGGATTTTTTCCCTACCCTCTCCAATGATGGGAATCTTCCAGTTCCCACTGAATTTAGCCTTGGTGTCTTTTGCAGCCTGACCTTTTTTTAACTTCCTCCTGTCAGTGAAAATGAGTGGTGCTTAATTCTGGAGTCTACATTTGAAAGCTGTCTGTCAAACTTGAGGAATGCAAAAGGAAGGAGCAGTAATATTTTTTCAGTTCTCATCTCAGTGCTTCTGGTGTTTGTTGGTCTGTCATCTTTATCTGCCTCCAATTTAATTATCTAGTGCAAACGTGGCTTCTCTATGATATTCCTCCTGATTCAGCGGTACCACATTCTAGTATGAATAGATGGTGGTTGCAGCCAATAGGGGACTGATGCGACAAAGCAGCAATAAGGATTGGAGGCAGAATGTGACTGTGTTCTTCATTCTTTAGTCCCTGCCTTTATCTGAAAGACATGTATTTTAGGAGTTAATGACAGCATAATGGTTTCCGTTCTTGTCTTCCTTGGAGATATTTTGTTTCCTAGTTAGTGAATCAACAAACCACAGTGTGAATCTTGCCAGATAACCAGCAGGGGGCATTTCTTGCATTAAAGATCAGATGAGAAGGAAGCTGTGAGATTGGAAATGAAAACACTTGTGAAAGGAACACTTGTGTCTTATTGAGGGAATGTGTACGCCACCTCTCTAGTCCTGCTTGAGTAGATGAAATGTATCTTTCCTTGTCTTCCCTTTCTCCAAAATTTCTGCCCTTTTTCTTACCAACTCCCCTGTGAGAGTTGGGAGAGCCAAACTGCACTGCAGAGTAGGATACTGCAGTGATAAGGGGGTTCAATATCTCCTTTCTCCTCCTCCAGCTAGTAGCTTGCATCAGCAGAGGAAGGAGGAGGCAGAGATGTTACCTCAACCAACTCCTTTTCCACTGGATTTAACACCTTCCCCTCAGAATGACTTATAATGCTGTGTAGTGCACTGATAATTGCATAAAAAGACTTTTGCTTTTCAGCAATTCAGCAGACTCTATTTATTTATTTACTTAAAGGTAAAGGTATCCCCTGTGCAAGCACTGGGTCATGTCTGACCCTTGGGGTGACGCCCTCTAGCATTTTCATGGCAGACTCAATACGGGGTGGTTTGCCAGTGCCTTCCCCAGTCATTACCATTTACCCCCCCTCCCCCAGCAAGCTGGGTACACATTTTACTTACCTTGAAAGAATGGAAGGCTGAGTCAACCTTGAGCCGGCTGCTGGGCCTACTAATCTATCAGTCAATCAATCTGTCAATCTCTCTCTTCCTCCCTCTCCTTTCTTTGCACACCCAATTGCAGCCCCCACAGTCCCTAACCACCGTCTCGGGAGATAACTCCTGCCCAGCTGACCAGCAAATAGGGCCTATATAGGGAGGATCCCAATCATTGTAGCATGACCCCAACCCAATGCCTGGTGGAAGAGCTGTGTCTTACAGGCCCTACAGAACTGAGATAATTCCATCAGGGCCCGTAGCACTTCCGGGAGCTCATTCCACCAAGTTAAGGCCAGGAGTGAAAAGACCCTGGCTAACCGGTAAACAGTGCAGCTGCCACAGCACTGGCTGTGTGTGGGTCCTCCAAGATGACTGCATGAGGACCCCAGCAGCTGCATTCTGGACCAATTGCAATTTCTGGGTCAGAGATGACGGCAGGCCAGGGTCTGAAAGTGACCGTTGCATGGATCATGGTGGACAGGTAGGGTGCTGGTAACCTCATTTTGTGAAGGTGATAAACACCACTTGGGCTATCTTTGTGATCTCAACCTCCATAGAAAGGGAGGCATCAAAGATCATCCCTAAATTCCTAGCGGGCAGTACTGTGGTAACCTGCACCCTGTCCAGGAAGGCTAAATGCACTTCCTTGTCTTGCCCTTGTTCATCCAGCCAGAAGACCTCCAATTTGGAGGGGTTGAGTTTCAGGAGACTCTGCCCGAGCCATCCAGAGGCTGCTTCTAAGCATCTGGCAAATATTTCAGGGAGGGGGGGTCCAGCCAGCCATCCACCAGGAGATAGAGCTCGGTGTCATCTGCATACTGGTGACACCCCAGCCCAAAACTCTGTACCAGCTGCGGCCAGAGGGCACATGTAGATTTTAAATAACGTGGGGGAGAGTGTTGCCCCCTGCGGTACTCCACAAAGGAGTACAAAGGGGTGTTATAACTCTTCCCTCAATGCCACCCTCTGTGTCTGGTTCTGGAAGGAAGGAGACCAGCCACTTCAAGACTGTCCCTCTAATTCCCATCCTGGCAAGGTGGTTTGCTAACAACTTGTAATCAATCACATCAGCTGCGGCTAATAGGTCTAAAATCACAAGGATAGCTGAACTGTCCCGATCCAGCTGGTGCTGGAGATCATCTGTCAAGGTGACCAGCACAGTCTCCACCCGATGACCAGGACAGAAGCCCGACTGGTATGGATCAAGGGCTGAAGCTTTCTCCAAGAATGCCGGGTGCTGATCCACAGCAGCCCTCTTCACCAGAGGAGAGCGGGCAGCCAAACACCCCTCTTTCCACTAGAAATGCCAACCACAACTACAATTTCTCCACTTTGTCTTTATGTATTTGGTTGCAGAGAAGAACCTGTGTGACTATGTCCCAGACTGTATGTGAGAGAGGTGTGAAAAGAAGCAGTTTGTTGGCACAGGAAATGACAAGAGGATGACAGAACTTTCTGTTATGCTTTCTTATGCCTCTTCTCCCTTGCACTTTCATCTTATTCTGTTTCTAGACTCATGTAGGTACCACTGGTACAAACGAAGGCACCAGTTCCTCCTTCCAACTTGTGCAGACTGAAGATGGAATGGGAGGAGCGAATGTTTACCAATTTAGACTTGGTATTCCAAGCTACCGACAGTGTAAAGACTGTAGGCTCAGGAGTCTCAGAATAATATGTTCCAGCTTTTCCTACTCACTCCTCAAGGAGGAAGAGATTTTGAGGACCCTTCAGTCTGGGAAATTGGCTTTGGGGTATTGAACAAGAGAGGCCTTATCAAAGAAACGATTAAAAGAAGAAGCATTGTAACCTGTCCTGAACTATCAGGAAGGGCAGGAAATAAGAATAAAGATTATCATTATTATTGTTCCTTCTCAGCTCATAAACATAGCTTACAGCAGCTTCTTCATCCATCATTATAGTTCCTTTTAGTGAAAAAAAGAACTCTTCTCAGTTCACTTTGGAATCAGGACAGTATTTACAAGCATTCCTAGAAACCTCCTGAGGGCTTTAAACTTAAAAAAAAATTGAAGCCAAAAAGTAGTAGTAGCATTAGGACTCATAATGCAAAAAGCATTTTGTTAATTCACTGCTTTAAAAAATCCTGTTTAAATCTGTTAATTTCTTACATGCATTGCTGCTTGTTAATACATCATCAAGAACCATAACAACAATACCTTGGCATCTTTGAAGATCATTGTCAGCAATCACCTGATCTGGAGACAAGTACATGGGCAATGATCTTGATACTAGACACAAGCTTTGATAAAAACATTATAGAACAAAAATATATTTTCTTGGTTTAGGGGGTTGTGATTCTGTTTTGCACCAGAAATTTCCAAGTCTGAACTCCACCATCTCAAGGTAAAAGGTTCAGATAACAAATGTTGGCAGAGACATCTCTGCCAGAAACCTGAGAGCCAATGACAATCAAAGTGGAAAATACTGGCCTTGGCAGATTAATGAAAGTTTTATATGTTAATTTAAAATTCTTTTTAGAATTCTTTCTACATTTTAAAATTCTTTCTACCTGAAGAACTGGTGGAGAGCCACTTGGTTGTAGTGATTCGGTCTGACAGCCTCTAATCTGGAGAACAGAGTTTGATCCCCCACTCCTCAAAATGTAGCTAGCTGGCTGATCTTGGGTGAATCACAGCTCTCTCAGTCTCACCTACTGTTCTGGAACGGGATTCATTAAGGCTCCCAGTCTTGAGGGGGTATCAGAGTGAGGGGAGGGTGTGGGCCATTGAGCCCTGGCACCCAGGAAGGCTTGGGCAACTGGGAATGGGTGGGCCAAATGGCACCACAGTACTGGTGGCCCAAAAAGCTGAACCAGAAACTGGGAGGGATGCCAGGAACACCCACAGGAACTCACTGCCACCAAGAGGATGAGCTGGGAAGACCTCGGGTCCCAGGCAGATCCTGAGAAGAAGGCAGGAGAGGGACTTATCTGGAGCCTTGGAGCTCATGACAGAGGGGGAAAGGACACACCTAGTACCTGGATAGTTTGTTGCAGCTGGGAGGTTCAGAGGGATGTGTAGCCTCAGGAAACCCAGCTTAGGAGACAGGGAGGTGTGAGGCACAAACTGCAACTCCACCTCCCTTTCCCTTCCAAAGAGGCCAATGAGAGGGTTCTCTTGGCAAAAGGCAGCCTCCATGGATGTTTTGCAGCACCTGGAGGAAAGAGGAAGGGAACTACTTACCAGCAGCCTGACTGAGTTGTGTGGATTCCCTAGACAGAGACTGTATAGCGGGGGGGGGGGGGGGAGGGGACTCCAGTTTAAGAAGTGGGGGCAAAGCAATCGGGGGGGGGGGGTAAAATAACCTAGGGAAGTGGGGAGGGGTCACATAAGGGAACAGGTGGCCTCAAGACAAATGTAATGGGAGAGGGAAAGGAAATGGCTAAATAGATGACTTAATTGAATTAGAACTTGGTGTGAAGGCTTCTTGCAAGGCAGCCAAGATGACAGAGGGTCAGTGGTCAAGCCTTACAGGGTATCTGTTATGGGGAGAGGAGGGGTAGGCATTGGTAAGCCACTTTGAAACACCTTTAGGTGTAAAATGCAGGGTATAAAAAACAGCTGTCTTTTCTTAGTTCAGATATAGCAAATGAGTAGTTAATGTGGTAGCTATTCAGTAATTGCTGAAAACACCTTTGATTTTGTCAGGGTTTTGAAATTGAAATAAACCATGCATTTAAATATCTCTTGAATTCTATTATTATCTATCTCAATCAGTTGCACACATTAGTGCTTCAGAGCAACCATATAAGAACAGGTAGCCATTTTTTGTAAATTATAGTTTATAAGCTGGCATACCTGATTATTTTAATCAAAATTTAAAGGATCTGAAGATAAAATAAAGACCAAATTTACATTTCATCAATTACTTTTTTTTAGGTATTGAAGTTTGACTAATTACTTAAATTATCATTATCATTATTATCATTATATTTATTTCCCGCCTCTCCCAACAGGCTCGAGGCGGGTCACAACAACTAACCCCATTAAAATTCCCATTAAAACATGAAATTACTAACATGATGGCTAAAAATCCCATCCCTCCCCCATTAACAAAGAGGTGAAGAGGAAAGGATGGGGGAGTAGCGTACACTCCGACTCCTAAGGGGGGGGAGCAATGTCCCTGATGGTGCTGGCAGTGACATAACACAGTAAAGCAGCTAGTGGCCTCCTTTTTTTTTTTTTTTTTTTTGCTTTTACTGTTTTTTCCTTTATTTTACATAGTTGTTCTTCATGCATATAAAATATGGCTCCCCCATTACCCATGAACACATGAGACTGCCTTATACAGCATCAGACCCTCGGTCCATCAAGATAGATTCAGGTGGGTAGCCATGTTGGTCTGAAGTAGCACAACAAAATTTGAGTCCAATAGCGACTGTCTTCAAGGTCCTATTGGAAGCAAATTGTGTTGTTCCCTCAAGGTCAGTAGAAGCTACTTATACTTACAGCTGCTCTCCAGGACTTCAGGCTGAAGTTTTCCACATTATCTACCGCCAGATCCTTTTAACTGAATTGAATGTGGGTCCTTGTTTGGTCTGAGCAGGTGGCCCACCACCCCACCACAGCCCCTATCCAACTTATATGTTCTGGCTTTGTTACCACTTGTTTTGTACTTTGGAAACAATGAGCAAAGAACCAAAGAAATTATTTCCAATGTCTGGAATTGTATTCCCCTTTTTTGTTTCAAACCCCCTCTGATGTTGAATCTATCTGAAATAATTATAAGATCAAGTCTAAGAATAAATGTGGTTGGATTATGCAGATCCTTGGCTTGATCCAACAGGTCAGTCTTACTGTTCTTAAGGTTCCTGTAAAACTAGGGTTAGGTTCCTGTTGAACTGAGGCTTATATTTTACTAAAATGAAAAATGACAGACCTCTTTAAATGCATCCTGAATTCTTTGAAGCATACAAGGTTCCCATCCACCTAGGTACAGGTACAATATTTTCAGTCTTCCTAATCATGTTTTTTCATACATTACTGTAAATTTGCAGCATAGCCACAGTCCTGACAATTTTCTGGTGTCAAATATGTGACATGCTGTTCGAGCAGATCTCTCTCTCTCTCTCTCTCTCTCTCTGTGTCTGTGGGGGGAGGGGGAACAGGAATCCTTTGTTACCTTATAGGTTAAGGATTTAATGATAAACACTATGTTATTTTTGATTGCTTGCTTAGTTCACTCTGGATTTAGTGAATTGAGTTTCCTGCATGTATTGCATGAGCTCAAGTGCATTTTTTGAAATTATTAATTTATTAAGTCATTGCAGTTGTCAGGGACATTGAGTGTTGTTAGTTGTTTGTAGAATAAAAACCAACATTATGCTCTAAGACAAGGTCACAGTAATGTTTGATGTTATTGTGGCTAGGTGCTGTTCCAGGGATGATGTTACCATGGAGAGGCTTTGGTTTCCATGACATTTGCTTACAAATGTTGATAGGCCTTCAGCCTATGGAGGGTTCAGTCCTCTGACATGCATAGTAGGTGGTGGGGTGTTTCTTCCCATATCCTTGCATTTGTTTTTTATTTAGAAGAATACAAAGGGGGGGCAGAGTACTTCACTGTGCAGAAACTGGCTTGTATTATTTTCTTTTTCATTAAAATGTTTTTTTCCCCCATTGGAATAACAACCTTACTGTAATTAGTATAAAGAAGTTGTAAGAAAGGGAGGGAAGTCATTATTCCGGGTTGTCAGATAATAAGGGAAGTCCAAAGAACCAACTGATCTTTCTAGACACTTGGTGTGTTCTGTAATTGCCTCTACCACCTGAAAAGCTGTTCATGAGGTCAGGGGATCCTTGATATAAAATTACAGTTGAAAACACCGATTAATTTTAACATTAATTAATACTAGCAAACAGTCAACTTTTTATTTGTACAGAAATGTAGGTCCAGTGCAAAAGTCATTGGGAGGAATGGTATCCCATTCTAAATCTTTCAAGATCAACCCAGCGGTAAATTCACTCATCATAGGGAGGTTAGAAGCTGCTATATATTCTCTCTAATCATGTATGTCATTGTGTGTGTGTATGCGGGTACAAAATGCCTTCTGGAGGTAGATTTGAGGACACTGAAGGGTCATTTAACAACCACTAGTACCTTGGAAGGTGATCCAGATCAGCTTGTGTAAGGTTTTAAGCAGCAGGGAGCTTAGAAGCTACTTGCTTTGTGTCATTGTGGGGGATGCCTTGGGGGGCATACTTGAGGGTATATAAGGAGCATTAATACTAGTTATTAGCTTACAAGGGCTGTTCTGTTTGCAAGACCTGAAATGTTACACAGCATGCAGCTTCACACATTCACAGCTAGCTGATATTGTGACTAACAGACGTTGTTGAAATGACTCCCATAGACCTATACAGTAATGTTGACAACTCAGCCTAGGAAGCTTAAAAGGAAAATCAACGCTGACCCTTCATAGTATTGAGAAGGTTAGCTTTTGTGTACAGAATATGAAGTTAGGAACTAAAACAATACAATGGTTATCTGCTGGCAGCTCTTGCAAGTCGTACATGTAGAGGGTATTCTAATAGTTGTTAGAAGAGTATTCATTTTTATAGCTTTATGATGCCCTTTTTTCTGCTTCATTGATGTCTGCACTTAAATATCTCATTTTCTTATTCTCATCATTAATCTTTTTTACTCTCCCTAGAAACGAAAATTCACTCTGATAGCAATGTACCTGCTTCTTTTCTGGGGTGTTACAGCATAAATGTATCATTGACTAGTTTTAATGTAAACCGCCCTGAGCCTTCGGGGAGGGCGGTATATAAATCTAAATAAATAAATAAATAAATAAATAAATAGAGGAGGGAAATGGCAAGATGAAAATATGGCTGATGGGTACCAACAATATGCAACATTACCTTTTGCGTTTCTCTGTACTATCTTGGTGGCATTAGTTTTATTTCATACAGTTCTTGCTACTTTCTTCATTTTAATAATGTTAAAAGTTTGATAACTCCTCTTCCTATAAAAACTTTTTCAGTGTTCTGATGACAATTTTTCTGGGGTGTAATAAAGACACTTTTTAAATATGGAATCACAGTGCAGCTACAGTTCTGGTGCCATCATACTTCTATCACCCACAGAATTATTCTGGCATGACTTTTAGATTATTCCAGAAATCACCACTCTTTATGCCTCTCCTCCATTGGATAGTGGTTCCAGACAATCCACAAACAAGTGTGTTTATGCTGGGAGTCAACTTTTCACAGCATCTCTTCTGTGTTCATTGTTGTGGTACCTGTGCAATCCCACATGGCTACTGCATGTGTGCAGACCTACCTACCACATCACTTTGCCACCTTTTGCAATGTGACAAGAAGGGGGTAGAATGCCTTCTCCTCAGTTATCTCTGCTATCATTGAGAGAGGTTCATTTCTCTAAGCATCTGTCAGAAATAAAACTTTACCATAACTGAGAATTCTTCAAAAAGGTTTCTAAAAAAATGTGAGTCCTGTGAGTCCAAAATTCCCCATATTTCCCCATACACTGTGTTTCAATGAAGAACATAACGTCTCTCATAGGTCAGTATCCCAACAATTCACACCTAAAGCAAGGCTTGAAATCCACAGTGTGGGGGGAAAGCTCTATCTGGCACTACTCCAGAAAATGTGCAAGCAAAACTCTTATACCTGTAGCAAAAAGATGGATTCCCTCATATTTGGTTCTGATGATCCTGAGACCAACTTCAAGTCCTTTGGTTCCACCCAAGACTCCAAGTAAGCATTTCTGCTTCATCTTCACTAGAATAAAGCATTGCTAAGCTATCACTGAAATAAGGCCTGACAACAACATAAACACTTGGAAAAGGCTTCCAAGTCAACCAGATCATCTTTGGAACCAAGTATATCTTGTTTGAAGGACTTGGCCAAAGAAGCAGTTTCCAGTCCAAGAACACCAGGCTATTATCCTATGTAGCTGAGAGATTACCTTACCAGGTTGTTTACTATAATTACCACAATCAAGGCAAAAATCCATACACTTGGATTTGACTCTAAATCCATTGCTAGGACCTTTGCAGAATGTGAAGCCTTTGGCCTAACCTCTTAGTCCTCATAAGTTTAAATAGTTTAAATGCATGTAATTGCATTTTCTCAAATTCATCCTTGCCACTCTTGCTTCTGCATTCCTATATATACCTTCGCTGTCTTCTGCTCTACTGAAATTTTAAATTGTAAACCTATTTTTTGTTTACTAAACTAAAAGAAGCAGTCAGAGACAGGGGCACATGGCAAAGACTTTCCTATAGAATCGCTGAGGGTCAGACATGACTGGACAGATGACATCATCATCATCGTCATAATTTTTTTTTTATTTTTCTTACATTGCAAAACCAAAAAGGGAACAAAAACCCAACCTTAACAAAATCAAGAACTCAAAAGTTGAGCTATAAAACAATATAAAATGTTAACAAGTATTTATGAACGTGCACCAATATTAGGTTAAAAACAAAGTAAAAACTATATTAAAAATCTCTACAGATCTAACTGCACACCGACCAAATGTGTTTTGACCCTACTGGGTCTTCCTCAGTGGTCAATATTATTAAATAATGCACTCATATCTAAAACCAGTTATGAAGTAATTCTGACACACAGAAGATGCACTCTCTTTGCAGAGTAATACAGTAGCTGAGGTATGTATGGAAATATCCTGTTTGAAATATGGGCATTTTTACCTTTACATTTTGAATAGTGGTCTTGTATTTACATTATTTTTACATAGTGATGTTCCTAGATATTATATATCTTTGAAGGTGGTGCTCCAAAAAGAAACATTATACCAGTATTTGTTGGGGCTACACCTAACAGTAAGTCACCACTTGTGTTTGAATGACCTACACATTTGGCTTGAAACTCAACATCAAGAAAACAAAGATCATGGCATCCGGCCTTCTCAATTCCTGGCAAATAAATGGGGAAGAAATGGAGGTAGTAACAGATTTTATTTTCCTGGGCTCCAAGATCACTGCAGATGGGGACTGCAGCAAAGAAATTAAAAGACACTTGCTCCTGGGGAGGAAAGCTATGGCAAATCTAGACAGCATCCTAAAAAGCAGAGACATCACTCTGCCAACAAAAGTGCGTCTAGTCAAGGCTATGGTCTTCCCAGTTGCAATGTATGGCTGTGAAAGTTGGACCATAAGGAAGGCCGAGCGTCAAAGAATTGAGGCTTTGAACTCTGGTGCTGGAGAAGATACTTGCGAGTCCCTTGGACTCCAAGGCGAACAAACCGGTCAGTCCTAGAGGAGATCAGCCCTGACTGCTCCTTAGAAGGCCAGATCCTGAAAATGAAACTCAAATACTTTGGCCACCTCATGAGAAGGAATATATTAGACTTTTCTTTTTTTTAAATATTTGCTAATTCTAATATGTTTCTACATTTATTTTTCCAGGATTTCCCAGCAATACTTCATAATTGGTTTTTGATATGAGTGCATTATTTAACAATATTGACCACTCAGGAAGACCCAGTACGGTTGAAACGCTTAGTCTGTTGTGCAGATAGATCTGTATAGTTTTAAAATATAGTTTTTACTTTTTTTAAACCTAATATTGGTGCACTTTAATAAATAATTGTTAAATTTTTATATTGTTTTATAGCTCAACTTTCGAGTTCTTGCCTATTTTTCTTACACATCCCTGAACACGATCATTGATTGTCCTTATGCAGCAAAGTCATTACATATTCTGTAGCAGTAAAAAAAGAGCAAGAGTCCAGTAGTGGCTTAAAGACTAACAAAATTTGTGACAGGGTACAGTATAACTCTTCAGTATCACTTTTCTTGCTATCTGAAGTGAGCAGTAGGGTTGCTAGATCTACTAATCCAGGAGGGGGTAGCATGCTTTCCAGACCCACCTCACCCCCCAATTTGGAAAAACACTGCAACATGCTTAGATCACCCAGAAGTGATGTTGGCACGCCAGGATTGTTGGGGTCGAGGGGAGGGGGGAGACGCTTTGGTTTTTGGACAAAACTCTTACAGTTTGAAGCAAATTCTACCATAGAAATTTGCTCAGAAGTCAGAGTGTTGCTCCCTGAAGCCTCTTACATACCAGTGTCACTCCTAGGTGATATCAGCACATTGTGGTGCTCCTCCCCACTCCCAGAATGCTTCTGCCCAACCTCCTCTGGCAGCATTAAAGGACCAGTCCTGCTGGACTCTTGCTCTTTTCTTCTGCCACAGTCAGACTAACATTTTTATCCATCTTGATGCATCTTCTGTAACTGTAGCCACAATCTCCTTTCAAGTCCCTAATACTAGTTAATGTGATTAATTTTCAGTGATTGATGCTTTAGCAGTAAAAGTAGAATGTTACAAACATGTTTCTCACCAGATTAACTCTGCTTCCACTTTATTTTTATGGGATTAAATGAGGTTAAATTTAGTATGTGCAATTATAATTTCGATCCAAGCACATAAATTTAATGCAATTAAATCTAATCATTGTATAATTATACCTTAGAATATTCATTTTGGAAGGATGATCTTGTTTCCTGTGTTATGTGCAATGATATTCCTTGAAAAGTCATACAGTATTTTATTCAAGAATATGAAGCCTTCAGGCTGCAAGATCATATCTTAATGAGTCCCATTTCTTCAGATTTGTAGTTTGATTTTTCAAGACGACATTTTAAACCTGTTTACAGTGAGTTGAATACAGAAGTGCCTATGTGAAAGTGGGAGACATCTATGCTCATTAGGTGGGGGTGCCTCTGTGATTTACCAAAAATCCTGCTCAAGCTGCACTATCTGTACTACCCATCATGAGCTATTCCCAAAGGTTCCCATAGACAGGAGCAACTTTTCAGGTGGTTTTGATGATGCCAGATAATGGGCAAAGAAGGAAAGATCTACTTCAATAGATATATTTTTTCTTGTTTATTAATTTGTTTAAAATCTAAAGGCAGTATATCATGTGTCAAAGCCTGTGTATCCCTGACGGACAATTTTCAGTAAAAGTAATGTAAAAACCTTGGTGGTTTGTGACTCATTTCCCTGGGACCTCAGAAACATACAGTGATTTACTAACTTTGAATCACCACTGCAATCTTTGCAAGCCAGCATCAACGGGACTGTTAGAGATTGCACATTCATGATTTTTGCTTCCATTTTGCAAACTCTAAAGCTGATGCCTTGCTGTAGTCATCTATTGCGTCACCTTGTATCAGGGCATGTTAAAAGAAGTCTGGGCCATCCAATAGAGAGTGCCATGGAGGAGGAAAAGGTTGCTAGTGGCTGGAACGTTTCGTATACCCTTGACCAAAGAAAGATACACTCCTATCTGGGATGGTTGTCTTCTTCCACCAAGTATGCAGCTTCAGGAGGGATGAACATGAAGCTGCGAAGGAGGTAGGGGACACCCGCCTAGCCAGCCAGATCAGCAGAATCAACCCTGCTGATCAATGGGGTGACAGATGTCGCAGCCAGATTTCCCTCACATCCATGCTAGTGGCTGTTTTGGAGAATGTAGAACTTTTCTCATTAGGATCTCCGTATACCATCATTTGAAATGAGAAGTGTAAAAGTAACAGTAAGCTCTTCCACAAGAAGAGCATTTCTGCCGGCACCAATGACAGTTTTTTCCAGTTCCTGTGTTTCGCTGCAGACCCCAGAAGCAACATTTTGCAGAGTATTGTGGGCTGCAAGGGGAAGAGGTGAGCAGGAAAGATCTCAAGCACTATCTTTTGTTGTAGCACTTACACTTTCTAAAATGTTATAAAAGATTACAAGACTTTATTTGTTTGTTTGTTTATTTATTTATTTGCTGCCTCCTCTTGTGGCTCAGAGTAGTTTACATGAAATGTAGGGGTTACAATTCAACAATTTCAAACAGTAGAATGGTAACAATAGTCTTAACAGCCAGTAAGAACTATTTCAACCACACTTCAATACAATGGTTCCAACATCAGTAGTGACAATGTTGCCAGCTGTGGCCTCATAGTTTGTTCTATGTTTAGGAGCAGTTCATGTGGAGGAGATTCGGGGGAGGGGGCAGCAGGAGGTGTTGATTTGGTCAACCTCAACCAAATGCCTGGCAGAAGAGCTCCATTTTGCCGGCCCTACAGAACTGTGGTAGCTCAGGTAGGACCCTGATCTCTTCAGAGAACTCATTCCACCAGGTGGGGGCCAGGTCAGAGAAAGCTCTGGCCCTGGTTGAGGTCAGATGCACTTCTATGGGGCCAGGGATCACCAACCAGTTGGAAGTAGCAGAGCGTAGGGCTCTTGGGGGGGTATAGACTGTGGTCCCTCAGGTACACTGGGCCCAGACCATGCATGGCCGTGAAGGTGATTAGAGGAGTTAAGTACCTTCTTTAGTCCTATCCAATTTTTGTTGTAAAAGAATTTTACATGAAAATATTTTTTACCAGGTATGGCAAAGAAAAACATCTCTCAGCTACTATTTTGTTTGTCATATTAGAACACATGGAAACAAATAATCATGACCTATAATTTCTAAAAGTATAAGAAGTGAGGAAGAGGGCAGGCATGGAAACTGGGTCCCTTAAGATACCCTGACTTCATAACTGAAACAAGGCCTTAAAAGTTTCTGGTTTCTGGTTTGTTTATACTGTCTTGCAGCAAAGAAACTAAACCCAAGCACTCAAAAAGAATTCCATAAAATAAATTCACTGAAAAAATAAAAACTTTTCATTATTGTATCAAGTTTAATGTTGCTATGTGACCTGGATGAAAGCAACTGTGGCACAAAATAGGTTTTGGCATAGATTGGCATTTGACATGCTTTGAAATTCTGAATAAATGTGCTCTTATCCTAATGATCTCTATGATTATTGATAGAGGGAGGTACTGGCATCACCAAAGAAATACTAGTGAGCATTTGCTTACAAGACATGGATCATAGCTATTTTATTTTATAATTGTGTTTTTTAATTGTGGCTAGGGTTAAGGGTTTGTCCACACATTTTACCAGCCATATGGAGGAGGGTAGGGGAAGTAATTTCAGTATGCTGTAAGATGTAGTATAAGAGCTCTGCTGGACTGTCACAGAGAAAGGCAGTGACAGAAACGTGGCTTGACACTTCCAGATGAGATACTGGAGCAGAGAATGGAGGAGATAAGCCTGTTTCTGGTTCCCAGCTGGCAGTGTGGTCTGGGCCTCCAGGTCCCTTAGGCCTCAGATGTAGAGGGAACAGGCTTGTGGTCACCTAAGTCGTCCTCTGCCCATCAGGAAGTTCCCTTCTTATCCATTCTGGCCCTTGCTCTGTGACAGCAGCCACCCAAACACTTCCTCCATGGCCTGACACTGACTGGGTTTAAATAGGTCCTCACAGTGCTTACATGTTCCACCCCCTATTGGTTGGGCCAATCAACCCTTGGAGGTACCTACTTCCACCTGGTATCCTCATCTTTTGACTAATCAGCTCCCTTGGCTGGGTCTTCATCGCTTGGCTGAGTTGGGCCCTTTTGGGGCATTCTTAATGGTCAGTTAGTCTGATTTACACAGCTCTACCTTCCTGCCAACCTCCTGCCTGTTAGCTGAGCCATGAGAAAGTCATGAGCCTCTAGCTGTCACCAGACCTTAACCACCACTTGTTTGGGATTGCCCATTGGATGCCTGGGACAGTCTACAGTAGGGGTCCTTGCTGTAATAACTGGGACAAAGTGGAGTGTCCCCCCCTCCTCCTAGGCAGCTAGTCACCTGCATTGCATGTATCTTAAAAGCTACATCAGCAACACAGGTGAGCTATAGGAGTCACTGAAGAAAAGATCAAGGTCTTACCTGATGGATGAATTAACCTCCAGTATATGAGCAACTGCCACGCTGTTCAGAATCTTCCTTCCCCACTTGTAATAAGCTTTTTCTTTTTAATCCAAAATTAATGTACTCTTGATAAGATGAATAGCTGTCTTTAATTTTTTTAAGATCGTAAATCTCAGTTGTATGCAGTGTTACAGTAAAAGCATTCAAGCAACAGATTTTAATTGATGTCTTTTTGAAAATGAAACCTCCCATCAGCTGTTTAAATAGGACACACAGGAGCATAGTAGCTCACATGGCAAAACGTGAAACTACTATAGCATATAAATTAATTTTGGAAGGTTGCTGATGAAAACTAGAACTTTTATTCTATTGGGGGCCCTGTGTCTGTGCTCATTTTGATAATTCAGCTCTGGATCAGGACAATTTGTTTTGAAGTAGACTTTTCACATGTTTAAGTTTTCTTGTCCTGTTTTGGTTTTCCATAGTTAATGAAGCACACATAAAGGCTAAGATTAACAACCAGTGGGAACTGTGACAGATGGGCAAAGGTCCTGCCCCTTTCTGTCAATCTTCTATCTTTTCCATATTTGGGGTGTGCGCAGAGCAACTAACAGCCACCTAGGATCGAAGGAATGCCGGAAGAGCTAGAAGGAGGGAGGGAGGGAGGGAGGGAGGGGGGGGATGATAAGCCCCTCAGTTTGAGACATATTGAGCATTCTGGTTCCAGACAGCGACTGGAAGAATCTCAATTTGTTGGCCTCAGATATAATGAAGTTTTAAGGGATAGGGTTTACACCTCAAGAGAGCAAGACTGAAGGGATTCTCCTGTCTCAGGAGAGTGCATAAATTTCATAGTCCAGGTTCTGGGGGAAACTGGCTGGAAAATTGGCGTTTTTAAGGGGAACTCTTACTTATACTGTGAGATTCATAAGACGGTGGGGAGGCCAAACACCTCAGTGGTTTAAAAAACTAGCTAATAACTGTCCTGTTTGTCCAAGAATTGCTAACTGTAATGTTGTAAATGAATGAGTCTAGCAAATAGGATGTTTCACCTACTAGAAGCTTCACACTTGTTTGTCTTATGTCCTCATTCCTCTATCCAGGAGAGTAAATAAAAGTTACTATTTTTTTTCTAAAATATAATACTGGAGGGATGTCGAAGAACTCAGATGTCAACATCACTATAACAGACAGCAGCACTAATTAGACAGTGGTAAATTCCCTCACTTGCACTTAAATAACTGCATTTTGAAGTCGCTTGAGGTCAGTCTGGCAGACGTTGGGGTACTCTACCTTAACGCTACTGTTATTTTCCAATGTCATTTATTAAACTCCAACCCCAATCTTCAGAGAACATATGAGAAACTTGGGGAAAAGAAGCTGCCTCCTCTCAATCGCTACCATTTCCCTACCTTCTTTTTCGGAGGGTGAGAAGGAAGGAACAAACAAAGGATAAAGCATCTACAGTGCATTCCCTCCTCTTCCAGGCCACTGCTACTTGACTGCTTTCTCACTCTCTGGTACAAGCAGCAGCTAGGGAAGCAAGGGGAAACCAGCACTGCTGTGTCCTCCTGGCAGTCTTTCTCTTTTGTGGCTTGCCCACCTGGCTTCTTCCCTTTTTCATCTAGTTTCTCCCATCCTTGCCATTAGTGCTTCCCTGCCTTCTGTCATTTCCCTGTCTGCTTGGCTTCTTATACTGCCCCCGGCTGTTCTGCCGCATGGCCAGTGGTAGTTACCTTCCAGTTTTCTTGTCCTAACAATATTTATTAGGATTGCTATGCTGCCCCCCCAACTCTGAGGTCTCATGATTCTGTGTTAGAAGTTCTTCCTTTTAGTAAGGTTTCCTGCACTTTCACCTCCCTCCATTTGCAAAGGGAGATTTGACCTCTCATAAGCTGCGTGTAGTAGTTGTGGTAGAGAACAGCAAATGGATGCCATGATATTTTGACTGGATCAGGAAGGGATGAAGGTGTCCCTCTTTACTTCTTTAATGCTGCCCCTCTTTTCCATTCCTTCTGTTAATCAGGTGGAATGAAAATGTACCCTGAAGTGCTTGCTTTATGTAGACTGCACTTCTACATTGCCGCTGAGAAGAGAAGCTTGCCCA
Source organism: Paroedura picta (assembly GCF_049243985.1). Classification (NCBI taxonomy): domain Eukaryota; kingdom Metazoa; phylum Chordata; class Lepidosauria; order Squamata; family Gekkonidae; genus Paroedura; species Paroedura picta. The sequence goes on from NC_135369.1 coordinate 135,579,176, forward strand.
TGAAGGCTTTCTGGGAACAGCTTGATAATATGTTCTGTCTGTGAGGAAGCAGAGCACCCTACTTTCAGCCAGCTGATCTTCTGAGGCAGTAGAGAGGAGCAGCACTGTTCGAATATGAGGAGACTGCATGGTTTCCATTTCCTCTAGATAAATCTACATATACGTTCTAATGGCATAACAATACTTCCTAGTGCAAATGTTGTCATTCTTATAATTGCATCCTGATTGTAGCAGCCCTGAACTATTACTTATGTTACATTTCCTTTCTACTGGAGGTCAACTGAACAGCTGTCTCTATAGTTATCCACTTTAGTTATTTTGCCCTAAAACAAATTCTCATAATAACATATATAGTTGCATGGTTTGGGGCTTTTAAATGTGGTGACAGAACAGTGCAGGCAAAAAATGATGTGTGTCCCTTTGAATAGTTGTAAGACGTAATAGCACACTGGATTTTTGCAATGCTCAGTTTCTGGAGGGAAGATAATCATTTCTCAGACCTCACTGCAAAAAAATCTGATTTTCTTCTGAACACAGATAGCTCATAGAATGATGCTTTTTTTGCTTCTGTGTATCTGCCCAAAACACTGACAGAACTCCTGGTTTTCTGTTCAGACCTCATGATATTGCAATATCACTTAGTGAAAACAGTGTACAGCAGTGGTCCCCAACCTTTTTATCACTGGGGACCACTCAACGCCGGGGACCACTCAACGCCTTTTACTGAGGCCCAGTGAGGGGGGGTAGTTTACTCCTCTACTCTCAACCACTGCCCTAGCGCTCTCTGATCGCTATTTATTTATTTATTTATTTATTTTTATTTATTTATTTATTTATTTAGATTTATATACCGCCCTCCCTGAAGGCTATGATAATGTTTAAACATCCCTTCAAAATAAGATACAGGCATGCCACAACAATGAAGTGCGTTGTAAAGGGCCGGGGGGGGGGGTGAAGTAAAGGGCCGGGGGGGGGGAAGGCATCCTCCGGGGCCCACCTCCAATTAGTTGAAGGACCACATGTGGTCCGCGGCCCACAGGTTGGGGATCACTAGTGTACAGCATATACAACTGAAAGGATTGCTTTTGGAGTCAATGTGTGATGAGATATGCAAGATTCAGTTCTGTTCACAAAGACTAGCTGAACTTAAACCCAGGTATTCTCCTGTCTTCCTGGTGTTAAATGTTGACTTTGGTTCATGAGATCCATTGTATTTAATTTTACTTTTATAACAGTTTTGCAACTCCTTGCATCATTTACTAACTTTAGCAATCCCATGTAGTTTTGCTGGTGTTATTCTTGTTAGATTTCTTTGGCAGAAAGACATCGGGAGAGTTTCTGCTTAGTCTTATATTTTAAGTAACCAAGGATTTATCATGTTGTCTTTGCAGACACACTTAATGATATTACTAGCCAGAGATTTCTGGAGAATGTAAAGTTACTTAGGAGCTGTGGTTCTGCCAGTGGGAGAGGAGATCCCACATCTGTTCTGGCAATACAGGCTACCCGCCTCAGTTAATGAAAATGCCTCTCTTTGTCCTCCTCTTAGGGTTGCCAGCTTCCATGTGAGGCTCTCTACCCCACCTCTATCACGGGGAGTCTGCTATGGGGAGAGGAAGGGAAAACTACTGGAAACTGCTTTGAGACCCCTGAAGCCTGCTGGGTCACTGCGGCCCATTCCCTGTTCTCAGACCTCTCACAGCCTCACATCCCTCATAGGCTGTGTATTGTGGGGAGATGAAGGGAAAATGTGTTTGTAAACCACTTTGAGACTCCTTTGGGGAGTAAACAGCAGGGTACAAAAAAAAAACAGTTCTTCTAAGGAGCAACCATGAAAGAAGCATGTGGGCACGTAACATTTTATCAACAGTGAAAAGATAAAGAAGCAGGGTGGACATCTGTGTACTGTGACTACTCCATGTATATTAGGGCAGGGGGACATTTCGGTCTAATTCACACAAAAAGGGAAATGATGAAGAACTGGGAGGAATTGGTTGCCATGTAATGTCTCCCTAAGAAGAGTGTCCAGTCTGATTTCCCCTTGTGCAGGAATAATTTGCACACCATCCAGGCAGGATACGTGTATCACCCCAGTGCTGAAAAATTTACACTGTCTGGTCTAAGACAAAATTCAGAGTTCTGGTTCTTACCTTTAGAGTCCTAAATGGCTTGAGGCTGGGGTACTTGAATGACCATCGCCACTTGCATTGTCCATCACATCAATTCAAATCTGCCCCCTCCCAATTTCTTCATACCCCCACAGCGTTAGAATCATAGAATCATAGAATCATAGAGTTGGAAGGGGCCATACATGCCATCTAGTCCAACCCCCTGCTCAACACAGGATCAGCCCTAAGCATCCTAAAGCATCCAAGAAAAGTGTGTATCCAACCTTTGCTTGAAGACTGCCAGTGAGGGGGAGCTCACCACCTCCTTAGGCAGCCTATTCCACTGCTGGACTACTCTAACTGTGAAAATTTTTTTCCTGATATCTAGCCTATATCATTGTACTTGTAGTTTAAACCTATTACTGCGTGTCCTCTCCTCTGCAGCCAATGGGAACAGCATCCTGCTAGGCTTGTGGGATCCGTTCCCTCCAGGCGCAGCCAGCGCCACACCGCGGGGGGGGGGCAGTGCCGGCAGCGGCGTGACAGCGGGTGCAACCACGCAGGTGCGGAATTCCACGCCTGCGTGGTTGTGCCTGCTGTCACGCTGCTGCCGGCACTGCCCCCCCCCGCAGCACAGCGCTGGCTGCGCCCGGAGGGAACGGCTGCTTCGGTGGCCGAATCGCAAAAGCCTACATCCTGCCCTCCTCCAAATGACAACCTTTCAAATACTTAAAGAGGGCTATCATGTCCCCTCTCAACCTCCTTTTCTCCAGGCTGAACATTCCCAAGTCCCTCAACCTATCTTCATAGGGCTTGGTCTCTTGGCCCCAGATCATCCTCGTCGCTCTCCTCTGTACCCTTTCAATTTTATCTACCGTATTTGCCGGCGTATAAGACGACCCCCCAACATTTCCACTCTAAATATAGAGTTTGTTACATTACATTACAGTACTGAAGTGCACCCGGCGTATAGGACGACCCCCCCCCACTTGGAGGCATGCTTTTCAGGGGGGGGAAGTAGTCTTATACACCAGCAAATACTGTACGTCCTTCTTGAAGTGAGGCCTCCAGAACTGCACACAGTACTCCAGGTGTGGTCTGACCAGTGCCGTATACAATGGGACTATGACATCATATGGGACTATGGCGTTCACATCCCTAGTGATGTTCTTGTCTTTGGAATTCCCTCATTGCTCACATTTCTAGTAGTGGACAATGCCTTTGGAATGCCCTCCTGTGTGACACTTGCTTATCACTTGCCTTACTTTCTTCAAGACATTAGGCTAAAAGAGTATTTTTTATTCAGGATTTTAACAAAGGTTTTTGTCTCTTAAATGTCTTACGACCTGCTTCTGGTTCATGTTATCTACAGCATTTTAGACTGTTTTATGCTGTTATCCTTTGGCAATTGTAGTGATATTTGCTTGTTTAATTATATTAAATTTAAGCTGCCTTGAGCAGGTTGCTAGAGAGACAACTTAAGAATTTTTGAAATAAATAGGTTTGTTTGAAGATGTCATGATACAGTGATACTGTGAAATTCTGCAATGCATGCACTAATAAGGAAACACACCATTGAAAATTTTGGGCAGCCTTTGGAAGAAAGCTAATGACTGAAAACTAGAAATCTTCTTTCATTAAGTGTGATACTTTACAGCTCTTACTTTGGAGCTTTTTCTGGCTGCTGTACATATTTTATATGTATTATTAAGAACTGGTCTGTGTTAAAACCAGATATTTGAAGAAGACCCTATAAGGGCCAAAACAAGTTGGTCTATTGGTACACATAGTGCTTAGCGTACTGGTTTGCAATAGCCTATGGGCTGGACATATGTTTTGAATGCCTCAAGTTGTTTTTTTATTGTGCACAATAAAAGTAATATGATTTTAACAACATTACAGACATTCAACCTTTTTAGGTTCTAACTGTTACCAGTTGGGTTTTTTTTGTTCCAGTTCTAGTCCTCCCCCCCTTTTGGTTTATGTATATATCTATGTCCTGACCTGGATAACGCAGGCTCACCAAACCTCATCAGATCTTGGAAGCTAAACAGTGTTGGGCCCTTGTTATGGTTTGGATGAGAGACCACCAAAGAAATGTAGAGCTGCTATGCAAGGACAGGCAATGACAGACTACTTCTGAATACCTCTTGCCTTAAAAACCTTATGGGTCTGTAACATGACATAAATTAGCGATCCCCAACCTGTGGGCTGCACATGTGGTCCGTCAACTACTTGGAGGTGGGCCGCGAAGGATGCCTTCCCCCCCCGGCCCTTTACTTCATCCCCCCCCCCGGCCCTTTACAACACACTTCAAGTGTCATTGTCTCCCATCACTCCCAGATGGGACTATCTCGTTGCAGAGAAACAAGCTCAGGGTTCCCATTGATTTGTCATTGTCATGAGTTAAAATTTCCATGGAAATAAAATGTTCCTTATGTTCATTGTTGTGGCGTGTCTGTATCTTATTTTGAAGGGATGTTTAAACATTACCATAGTGATCAGAGAGCGTTAGGGCAGTGGTTGAGAGTAGAGGAGTAAACTACCCCCCCCACCGGGCCTCAGTAAAATTGTCAAGCGTTGAGTGGTCCCCGGTGATAAAAAGGGTGGGGACCACTGACAAAGATGACAGACAGACAGACAGACAATATGTTTTTAAATTGAATCTTATTTACGTACTTTTTAATTGTCTGTTCACCAGTTTTGGAGAGATCCCTTTGGAGTATTATGTAATCTACTAGGGGCAAAGCCCGTTGTATCCAAGAATACAACGGGCGCTAGAGCTTGGCAGTGGAAAGAGGAAGGGGAGGAGTTGTCCAGTCTGTAAGGGCATGGTGTTGAATGTGTGTGTTGTGTGGGAGGTTGTGGTGGCGTGGTGGCAAATGAGGGCATGGGTGTGGAGATATGGTTGTCAAGAATCTGTGGTTTGGAATGTTCGTTGAGTGTGGGAGAAGACTGACCTTTGGGAATTGTGCCATAGTGGTTACAGATGAGCTTTCCAGAGCCATGTCTTCATATATGTGAAGGGAAAATCAGACTGAAGACTCTTCTTAGGGGAAGATTACATGGCAACCAATTGCCCCCCCAGTTCTGCGTCATTTCCCTTCTTGTATGAATTAGGCCACATTCACCGAAATGCCCCTCTGCCCTAATACACATATGGTAGTCACAGTACACAGGTGTCCACCCCGTTCTTTCTATCTCCAATGTTTCACTGTTGATAAAATGTTATGTGCCCACATGCTTCTTTCATGGTTGCTCCTTAGAAGAAGAACGGATTTTTGTACCCTGTTGTTTACTACCCAAAGGAGTCCCAAAGCAGTTTACAAACACCTTTTCCATTTGTCTCCCCACAATAGTCAACCTGTGAGGTATGTGGGGCTGTGAGAGGTCTGAGAGAACTGGGAATGGGCCGCAGTGACCCAGCAGGCCTAAGGTGTCTCAAAGCATTTTCCAATCGTCTTCCCTTTCTCTCCCTCTCACGATTTACAGTTTCGGGCTGTAAGTATTTATTTAGATCTTCCTGCACTTTCCAGACTCACAGGACTGATGCTGGTCTGCCTGTCTGCGCCCCAGAATACAAACAGTTGCTGGTAAGGGCTGGCCATAGCCCATAGCCCAGGAGTGACACTCCTGCACCACTCCCTCCCAACTGCAGGCAAAAATGGCTCCTTTGAAGGCTGGACTCTGAGGCATTGTATGATTTTGAAGTCCCACCTCCAAATCTCCAGGAATATTTCCAATCCAGGGGTAGCTAACCTCCAGGTGTGGCCTGGAGAGCTCCTGGAATTACAGCTCACCTGCAGAGTATAAAGATCAGCTCCCCAGGCAGAAAGGGCTATTTTGGACAGGGTTGTGGTAGAGAAGAAACATTTAGGGCCTCCCACACAGGTTGTTGTTGTTGAATTGAAAGACTTAAGGCCTACTGCACAGGATTGTTGTGCAGATGAAACAGGAGACAAAAAAACCAAGTTTCATCTGCAGAATAACGCTGTGCAGTGGCCTCAAATCTGTGGAGAGTTGCAAAGAAGAAAGACACATGGCTTGGCTGTGTCTAACCTCCGGGCAGAGCAGTATTTTAAGTGAGAAGGGGCTTTTCTGTGGCCTCCCTGTCAGGCAACTGTTTGGCAGAAGGGGAAAGTCCCCCCCCCCTCAAAAGGAAGGCCCTCAGGCTCCCCTGCGTTGCTCTTGGAAAGGCCTCCTTCCCTCAGTCAGGGCCAGTCAGAGGCTCCTTTGCAGCAGGCCTGGAGGGGGGGGAGGGGGAGCACTCTGCAGCCTCCTGCCAGCTCTGTCAGGGTTCTGAGGCAATTTACAGTTGGACATGGCAGTTAGGACAGCCTTGGAGCGAAAAGGGCTGGCACAGCCTGTCCAAGCCTCTGTTCTCATCCCCTTGGCAGCCCTGCTAACCTCCTCTCCCTGCGGTGGTCAGGAGCAGACTGGCAGCCATTTCTCCAGATTGCCCCTGGCTGGATGGAATTTTGGTCTGTCCTGGTAAGGGGCCAATCGAAAGGCGCTTTGCACCTTCCAATTGGCCCTTCCGCTTGTCAGTCCAGGGCCATGGGACCAATTGTTGCCCTTCCCCATCATGGACTGAGCCCACCCCAACACTCCTTACTGTTTTATTAAGACGGAAAAGATATGTGGCTCTGATCTGCAAAATTGGCTGCCTTGCTGTAAAGCTCAAATTCCAATTATCCTTTTATATAGGTAATCCTTCTTTGAATGTCACACCATTCTTTTGTTTTGGAAGCATGTTGCTTTTTATTTATGGACAAAAAGTTCAGTCACTGGCTCACCCTTGAGCATTTGTTGGTCCATCCAGGTAGTTTATGAATAAGTTAACTGGCACTAGTCTGAACTAGAGACAGACAAGCATGATAGATGAGTTTTTCAGCTTTCAGAGGTAATACATAATATTGTACCACTTGATGTAATTGGGGGCAGGTGGTAGGGCAGGTGTGACTCCAAAGCAAAAATGTCCATTACCAATCCCCCCCCCAACTGTATAACAGAAGATGGAAATGTTCACAAAAATGAGTCCCCTCCATTTTCGTCAAACTGTAATGAAATTATTCCTTGATTGGGAGGATTTAAGTATTTTGAAAAATTGATTTTTCAGAACTTTTGATGTACATAATGTTTTTGTATTTTTATTGTTGCTTTCCCTATATTATCAGTGGAAGATTTTCTTTTAAAACAACTAACAGTCTAGTATCTCATTTGTGTCTTGTGCTGTCCCATTATCTTTTAGAGCTGCAAAACATTGGAATTAAATCCCATGCAGTCATAGCTAAAACCTATTGGCCATGCCTGCACATTTTGGGAAGGAGGGAGAATTCTTCTCTTGAATTCAGTTCATTCAGTCAGTGCAGACCATATGGTGATTGTATGCAGCCTTTACAAATCCTATAAAATTATTTTAGCATATTAAGAATCATTACATGGACAGCAAAATTTATATTGTACTCACAAAATGGTACCATTACCTTTCAAGTACTGTTTTTAATACTTTGGGTTTCAGCTAAATCACCAACCAGGAGTATTGATGTTACAATACAGACTTGTTCTCATAATCAAATTCTGAAATACTCAAAAAGCTGTCAAATTCTGGCTTTTAAAAAAACAAGTAAGCATTATTTAATTCTTTTTAATTTTTTTAAAGAAATACAAGCCTGGACGATGTGATGACATTTTGAAATGGAAGCCACCCAGTCTGAATTCGGTGGATTTTCGGCTAAAAATAACAAGAGTTGGTGGAGAAGGGTATGTAAACTCTTCCCATTCATCTTATATAAAAAGAGGCCAAAATGTAATACCACCTGCAGCTTGAAGAGAAAACATTCAGAGGGCTTTGGGGGCAGGAGGGGCCTGTATTGAAAGAGTTTACTGTAATTTGGGAGCTGGGAAGCTCAGTATAACGAAGTCCTATTGCATAATTGAAAGGAGAAATAGGTGGAGGAAGCGGAAGGATTGAGAAAAGGCAGTTTCTGACTGCAAAATAAAGAGGAAAGAGGGAGAAAAAGAATTCACACAGTAGCTAAATGCTGTTGAAGCTGTTCCTGTTTCACCCTGTAAATTGCCCAACAATTTGCTGTTGCCTGGTAGGAATAAACTGGATTGTCAAAAGATTTCTAGAGGCATATGGACAGTGAACGAAGGAGGAATAAGACATGCACTTAAATTTCAAAGATTGATTTGATATAACCAGTCCAGCAGATGGTCTTCATCAGTTATAATAAAATGTCTATTTTTTAAATTTAATACAATTTCTCTAATAGATTGTCATTCTTAAGATTTTTACCTTTGGTAGTATTTATCCACTAGAACACATGTAGAGCTTAAACTGTATTGTATCAGAGATTCTTCAGGGTATACTTGTGATACATATATTTCTCTTTGGTTGTATTTTCAAATTTATTACTGCAAAATAAATTGTTAGGTTCAATCATTTATTACGTATTTATTTATTTATTGAATTTATTATTTCCTACCACTCCCAGACTAGCTGGCTCATGATAACTGGCAGGTACTTCAGAGGTATTCTGTAAATTTCCCGAAAAAACATGACATCAAGTTCCCAGTTATTAGGTCTTACGTTTAAGAAAACTCAAACCTCTAAGAAAATCAGTGCAGTGGCTCAACCATGAATCCATGATCTGTCTATAATCACCTTGAAACCAACATCTGCAGTCACCTTGTTCAATGCCAGTTCAATATTTTAACTCAAAGAATACAAGAAACTTCGAGTGAGATATGAATTAAAGAGCAAAATATGCAAACTTCTGAATGGATACTACAAAACTTGTAAATATATTGACCTGTATAAATGAATATACTAATGCCAAAAAGGTGAATGAATATCTGTTTTGCACGATAAACCTGCCCCCCCCCAAGCAAAGTCTTCAAAAGATGTGGCATGTTCTTTGTGATATGTTTCCTAAAACAACACTTGAAGCCATATGTGCTTATGTTAAACAGCCAATAATCAAGAATGAAGAAGTACATCTGATGAAGGGCATGCACAAGCAAATTATAGCTCCGTTTTCTAAGATGGAAGGCTACTGCAACATTTTGGCAATAAATGGAAGGAGAGTGCTGGTAACTAAAGAAAAGAAAATATTTTAATAGAATTGGACACAGCAGAAAAGGAAGCATTCAGTGAAACAATCACTCAACCAATAAACCTTTAGTGGTATAATCTGTAAAAGGAGTAACATTAATCAGAATAAAATAGCATGTTAAAGAGGAACTAAAATTAGATAAAATGTATACCAGGGGTCTATCCAGTTTGGTGATGGCAAAGGGCTTTGCATAGGAATCCAGCAACAGCTGTTGAAATCACAGGGTCTCTGTCTTCTAGAACAGCCTTCTTCAATCTTTTGACTGTAGAGGAGCCGTGAAATAATTTTTCAGACTTTGAGGAGTCCTGGAAGTAATGTCAGCTGGCCACATCCTCTGCTATGACCCCAGAAGTGACATCACTAGCAACACCCTTCACTCTCCTTTTGCTCCTTCACCCCAACTTTACTACTACTATGACAGCTCTGCCTCATGTAGGCTGGAAAGAAGAGCAGGAGCAGAGAAGACAGCCTGGACCCCTCCAGTATCACGCCAGAGCTCTCATGGATCCCCTTCAGAACTTCCATGGACCCCTGGTTGGGAATCCCTGTTCTAAAAGGTAGTACACCTGAGCTTCATCAGTGCAGCCCTATCTTCTGCTCAACCATGGTGTCAGATAGTGTACCCAAGCAACTGCATGAATGGGAAAGTAGAGCAGTAAATGTGCTGTTGTCACAGATTGATTAGTCTGGCAAGAACAAGAGCACTTAGTGTAGGAAAGATTTTTATATCTTCCTCTCAACCAGGCCATTGGGAGAGAATTTAGGCAAACTAACATGAAGAAATGCCTAAGATGTAGGTTAATTATTGTGGAGAAATATGAAAGCAGGGACATTCAGTGAAACAAAGAGTGTGAGTAAAAAATATCTCATAGGTTTTTGCTGCAGCAGATCATCAGATCTGTCAGGAGATATTCAAAACAGAGAATGAACACTTGCATCCCTGAATGAGCAGCAGGCAATCCAAAGAAATGATATCATCCCAGGGAGTTGTCTGGGACAATGTTGCATGCATTGATGGCAAAGGGACGTTCGTGACATTATTAGTAAGTAAAACATAGCCAGGGGTGCAAGAGAAGTGGTCATATTGATTAGTCCTTGTTAGAATCAAGCATCTGTTTCATAGGCTTCCCTACAATAAAAGCTCTGGCAACTGCAGCATATGATCAGGTGTCTACCTTGTTCTTTGTCTTCAGTCATCTAAAGAAATCTTGATAGCTTATCTGACTGGAAGACAAATGTGGTAAAGATGAAGGAAGTTCACCCTGGCATTGCAAATGACTTCAAACAAGGAACTTGATTTGTAAATTGAGCAGGGAAGAAGTTCATAGAAGAAGCCATCAGCATGACTTTGGAACAGGCAGACAAAACTGAAAGTAATCAATCCAGAAATCATTATTTGATTGGATCATCAGAAAGTTTGGATCCAGAATATTTTAACTATTTGCTACCTTAGGAGAATTATCAAAATGTTTGTAGATTCTCTTGAGATAATTTGCATATTATTTTTCTTCTTTGAATATATTGTATGTTCTTGTTGAATTTGTTAGGAACTTTGACAACCAGAGATAATGGTTGATTAAAATGTCTTTTCTCTCATTGTTTTTCTGTAACACTGAAGTAATAATGTTCCCAGTATAATCCAGTGAATGCATCTACAGTAACATTTAAATGACTTTGATTCCTGGGAGGAAACAACAGGGGCCCAGTGGTGTTGTTGGTTCCAGGCAACCTCAACCAAATGCCTGGCAGAGGAGCTCCCTTTTGCAGGTCCTGCAAAACTGTTTTAGTTCTGTTAGGGCCCTGATCTTTTCTGCAAGCTCATTCCACCAGGTGAGGGTCAGGACAGAGAAGGCTCTGTTCTTGATTAAGATCAAGTGGGCTTCCTTGGGACCAGGGATCACCAGACAATTGGAGGTGGTGGAGCGCAAAGCTCTTTAAGGGGTGTATGCAGAGAGGCAATCCCTCAAATACACTGGGCTCTGACCACATATGACCTTGATTACCAGAGCCTTAAGCCTGATCTGGAATTCGACAGGTAGCCACTGCAGTTGTTGGAGAATGGGCTGTATGTGGGACCTCCATGGTGTTGCTGTGAGAACCTTGGCTGGCGTGTTTTGGCCAGCTGTAGTTTCTGGACCAAGGTTAAGGGCAGGCCTGCAAAGAGTTGCAGAAGTCCAGTCTAGAGGTGACAGTTGCATGAATCACTGTGGCTAGGTGTTCCAGGGCCTAGGGCACTAATAGTTTGACTTGGCAAAGGTGGTAGAATGCCAGCCATGCAACTCTCATGACCTGGGCTTCCAGTGGGAGGGGAGCGTCCAGGATCATGCCCAAGTTCCCAGCTGAGTGCACCACTGATAGCTGCATACCATCTAGGTTGGGCGTACATGCTTCCTTGCTTGGTCCCTTCCTGACTAACCATAGGACTTCCATCTTTGAAGGACTGAGCTTCAGACAACTCTACATAAGACATTTCATCGCTGCTTACAGGCCACTGTCTAATGCATCTGGAGGAGAGTCAGGGCAGTCATCCATCAGGAGGCAGAGTCGGGTGTCATCAGCATATTGATGACATCCCAGCCAGAACTTCCATACTAATTGGGCAAGAGGGTGCATGAAGATATTAAACAGGATTGGAGAGAGGATCACACCTTGTGGGACTCTGTATGTAAGTTGGTGGCAGCTTGATGATCTCTCTCCTATTTCTTCTCTTTGTCTGCGACCCCAGAATGAGGAGGTCAGCTATTGAAGGGCTGTCCCCCCATATTCTGGCTTGAAGCTTATGGTTGACTGTGTTGAACGGTGCTGAGAGATCTAGTAGTACTAGCAGCTCTGACCTGCCTTGATCCAGCTGGCGATGGAGGTCGCCATCAGGGCGACTAGAGCTGTTTCTACCCCATGGCCAGGCCAGAAACCTGACTCAGGTGGGCCTAGGACTCAAGCTTCTTATAGGAATAGTGATATTTGATCCACGTCAGATCTTTCCACCATTTCCCCCAGAAATGCTAAGTGTGAGACGGGTTGATAGTTGTTGGGTTCTCTCAGGTCCAGAGATGGGTTTTTCAGTAGCGGGCATACCACTGTCTCATTTAGTCCCTCCAGGAATTCTGTTACGAGAGAAAGGTTGATTATCTCCTGGAGGGGGGCCCTTATTCTTGTATTTTAGAAGCCACGATGGGCAGGGGTCTAGCAGGCATGTGGTTGGTCTCGCTGCTGTTAGCATCCTATCCACTTCAGTCAGCATGTGTTGTCTGAAGTTCCTCGATGACTTCTAATCTGACAAGCTGGGTTTGATTCTGCTGTTCCCCACATGCAGCCAGCTGAGTGACCTTGGGCTCCCCACAGCACTGATAAAACTGTTCTCACAGAGCAGTGATATCAGGAGTCTCTCAGCCTCACCCACCTCACAGAGTGTCTGTTGTGGGGAGAGGAAAGGGAAGGTGATTGTAAGCTGCTTTGAGACTCCTTCTGGCAGAGAAATGCAGCATATAAGAACCAACTCTTCTTCTAATGTGCACACTGCCTCTCTTTTTCCTGGAAATCAAGCTTAAACTTCTCTAGTTCCATGGCCTTCATCTCTTCAGAATAATTTATGTGTAATTGTGGCTCGGCACCCACTTCAGTTTTTTCAGGATGGCTCTGTTGAGCTGGCAGGTGATGCTGCCCCCTCACCCAGCTCAGCTATTAGTGAAGTTACTCTAGATGCTCTCCATAATGTCAGTCTCTTTGCACCTCAACTCTGCTGGCTGCGTGCTGACAATGGTGAAGCTGCATGTTGAATGCTTCCTGTGGCCCTCTCAGCACTATAGGGGAAAGTTTCAGGGCTTTCTGTGCCCTCTCTGCCTTTCCTTACCAGACCTCTGAAACTTGCCTTTACCAAAGTGCACTGGATCACCACTACCTTGCCCAGCAGCACATTTCCTAGAAACCAAAACTTTCTTCTCACCAGTGCTCTATTTGTGCTCTGATCAAATTCCAGACTGTATCAGATCCTCAAATATATCCCAGTGCTGTAGCCACCATGTCATTAACTCGCCCTTGGTATATCCTTATATGCATGTTTCTTGCTCGTGGGCAGTTAAAGTATTCCTTTTCTTTGTGCCAATACTCCAAATTATGCCCATCCTCCCACTTTACCAGACTTTGGGGAACACTAGTAAATGCTGTCTCTGTGGAGATACAAAGGGCATAGTTTCCTGATTACTTCAGCCGTTCTCCTTTGCATACATATTTAAAGCATGATTGACTGATCTAAGGTCCGCAAACATTTCATTGCTCTTTACAGACAGCTTTACAAATCACAGACAGCTCTCTTAAATGGAAGAAGAGTTTATTGCTATAGATTCAGCTAGAACGCAAGACAAGAAAAATAATATATCATGTCTGTTGGGTTATAGATCTAACAGCAAAAATATAACTCTAAGCCAAAGTTAACAATTCGGAAGATTTACCTCCAACATCCTACCCTGGATGTCTGTGGAATACATGCAAATCCTGCCCCCCCCCTCCCCAGTGCTCCATGCTGGTGACTCCATTCTCTAATTTTCCCAGTCTTTTAATCATCCCTGCCATCCTGATGTAAGGAACTAGATGAAAGCCTTATCTCTCAGTCAACCTAGAATACGTATCTCTATGAATGAATAAATACATATCCCAATGATGTTTTACAACAGCTATCCATCTTGTCCTCTCTTGCAGGTAGAGCAAATGATTATCTCTTGGTGGAAATATCTCTCTGCTCTCCTTATAGTTCTTATGGTTCTCTTTCCTGGAACAACAAGTGGCTTTCAGAATCCCAGGAACTCCCTGGTGCACTTCAAGTCACTTTACACCACTGGGGTAACATACACCCTTTTGCCTCTTCCGTGAGCAGAGCTCCACTGATGGAAGAATGGAGAAAGTTAATTCCCATCACTCTCCTAGTCCATGTGAGTTCCACACACCTAAGTATAAACTTCCAGAGTCCAAAATGACTATTGATAGGTGAGGAAACCCAGAAGATGTGTGATCCTTGGATATAGAAGGGAAGGACAATCCTCTTTTCCATATAGGTTTTGCCAGTCCCCATAGAGAACCCAATGGTATGTACAGACTTTAGGTGAAACATATAAAAAAGAGTCAGCTAGCAAGGGTGTTCCATGTTGGTTTAAGTTTCACAGCTCAAAACTTCAGTCTGTGTTTCACAGATCTATATGTTGCCTTTACAAGGAAGGCGCTGCCTTTGTAAGATTGCAATCAATCCTTGAGACTGAATTTACATTGATTTTTAAAATGTCAATCCAGTGGTGTTTATTTCAAGTAAAGGATCTTAATACTTTGCTCCAACAGTGTGAAAGTAATTGGAATATGTATTGTGAATATGTTATAAAATTTTACCTTATAAAATTTTACAGATAGTGCTGAGCAACACAAAACCTTTAGTTGGACAAGGAAAATACACTTCACTATCTTGTAAATGTATTTTACAAGAGAGCCTGCTTGATGTAGTGGTTAAGAGCGGTGACCTCCAATCTGGAGAACCAGGTTTGATTCTCCCTCCTCCTATTCTGCTTGTAACCAACTGGAAGATCTTGGGCTGTTTACAGTTCTCTTAAAGCTCTTTCAGCCCTATCTACATCACATGGTGATGTTGTGGGGAGAGGAAGAGTAAGTAAGATGCTTTCAGGTAGTGAACAGCGAGGTACAAAAAACAGCTCTTTTTAAGTAAATCTATTACTAAAATATTTTGATGAAAATTGCATTATGGATATCGGATCTGTAGTTAAAAATAGTATTGGTTTGTAGTACATATGTTGCAATAAACAGTTTAACCACACTTAGTAGAGTTCTGATCCTTCTAAACCTGGCTTAATTTGTCACAGATAAGTATAAAACTGCCTAGGATTGTACTATAAGATACAAAAGGTACAGACAAAGGGAGTTTAGAATAAGGCCAAGTAAGATTATTTTGGGAGGTTACATCTATAGAATTTTAATTGTTCTTATTCCAAGTCTAAGAAAGTCTGGTGACACAGCATTGTAAATCAAAGGAATGTTTCTGCTTGATACAACTATAATAACTTCAGTTTCTAATATAGTCTTTTCATCAATATTTTCCCTCAGATTGAATAAGAAAGGATTTTCTCAGATTCATATTGATTGGCTTGGTAAAAATCTCTTGTACACAATGAGTTTATACCAGATCCATGAATTTGCAAACAGGTCTAGTAGCCCTTCAGTATTATTGCAAGTGTTTTTGAAAACTCAAATGAATTTTAAGTGTGATTGAAAAGACTGTCACTTAAAATTCACCAGATCTGTGCATTTTTATCCCACTGGTCCTTCAAGGAGCTCAAGGCAGTGTACATGATTCTCCCTTCTCTATTTTCTCTGAGATCTGATTCCATGCTGATTTGGTTAATGCATTAAGATAATTTAATATTGATAGTGGCTCAGTTTCTAGTAGGTCATACAGTGAGCAAAAATAACCCTTTTATTTTGAAAAGATTATTGTTTAAGACCAGGGTTCCCCAGAAAATATCACCTTCGTATCAGCTGCTAGGTGGCATCACTTGGTGTTAATGGGGCAGGCATCCCATAGCACCTTATATGTGCCATGTTTTCCTCTATGATGTCTACAGATTAAATTGTATATTGAACTATAGGACAACTTTGTAAAATATACAAAGACAGTTGTGCTTCCCTTGTACATTGGAGGGGATTTTTATTTGACAGGCAACTGATGACTAAATGAATTATTGGCATTTGATTATCGAGAATGCTCAGTTATCGTTCAGAGAGCAAGCCACATTCTTTTCAGCCACCAAATCTCAACATCTTTGACCACGCACATGCATTTTCCCAGTTTTCCAGATGGGCAGCTGTTGATGAGTTCTCACTGCCAGCATACACCATCCTTGGGTAACCCATTTTCCCCCAGTCTACCTTGAGTTGCCAGGAACCAGCACTGCCTGACCTTTTCTGGGTAGCTGGCCTGCTTGTCAGCCTGCTACAGACAGTAGTTCAGTGACTCAGGGCAAGGGGAAGGGTCATGTCGGGTTTGGGGGCTGTTGCCATGGCATTCTTAGTGGAGTGGGGTTTGGTTGCTGTGAATGCCTGTGAGTAGGAGACATGGCAGAGCAATACCCTTGAGTATCTGGCACATTTAATTAACTGCCAATTCCCGTTCCCCATGAATGCTGAATAACAAAGCTTTTACTGTAAAAAGCTAGCTAGGGGAGAGAATTAACCATACGGCCCACTTACCCCTACCCAGTATCATTTTCTGCTCTCTTATGCAGTGCTGACAGATTAAATGTTTGCCTTAAATTACAAAGTAGGATTCAGGATTCCTGTTAGGAAAGTACTGAAAATATGTATTTATTTTATTTTTTCATTTCTAGCCTGCCCTTCCCTAGGGACTCAGGGCAGGTTACAACACAGTTAAAAGCATACAATCCAAGTTTATAAAATTATTAACAAAATCGTATTTATAAGTACCATTGAAATCCATTCTTAAAAATATAAGCACAGTACCAAATCACCAATCTAACACTGTTTGCCATATACTAGGGCCACAGTTCACTTGGAGAGGGACGTAGGGGCAATGCCTTTGTCAGTTCTTAAATAAAGTTGGAAGGTGTAGGATTGACTGATGGGTGTGGGCTGGGACATGGGCAGGGAAATCAGCTAGAATTCTGGTGTCCCTCAGGCCTCAACTATAGGCCTGGCTTTGTCTTACAGGCTGGGTGGAACTGTTTAAAACAGGCAGACTAGTGCTGCAATCCTTTCCACACTAACACGTGTTCATTCTGTACTTGTGCGGTAAGCAAGAGGAGTTTCTTGTGTATGGGTATGATACATGTGATAAACACAGTATGAATGTTTTTGCCTTGTGCATGTCAAAGCAGCAAGGAGTCAGCTTCTTTTTAATGATATGCTGTTGCTGTTATGCTAGTGATTGATCATAGATGGTGCTGCAGTTTCTGCCACCAGTAATAACCACAGTTAGAATATTTACATGGCAGATAACATCAGCAGAGTTAAATTACACTAGCAGTATTTGATCATGTATATAATCCTTAGAGACCATTGTTTGTTGAGCCAGTGTAACAGAGCCCCATTAGCCAGTCTGACATTAATAAATCATTCCATATATTTTCAAGAAGTCAGAGAATCTTAACCAGATCTCTGATAGCCCACTTCTGGCATATACCACTGAACTAAATAAGCATTTGGGCCTATTAACTGCTACTTAACGATATGTTTTCTGATCAAAATACCTTACTTTCATGTTATGAGTTTTTATTTTAAGCATTCTTGTGGAGCAATTAATAGTGGAGCAATTAATAATAAAATTTGATTTAATCTGGCTTACTCTGTGGAACGTGTTCCTAAGATTGCAGCCTTAAACATTGTCTTCATTTTTCTATTCCTTCAATGGAGCACTGTCCACCAAGCCATATGAAGAACAATTTTTTTACATCCATATGTTAATAAATAAATAATTTTAGGCTGTTTAGATGTGTGATATCTGTACTTCATCTAGAGACCCGTGAAGATGGCCTTGTGATTTTATATTGAAGTTTGTTAATACCTGCATGTCAGCACAGTTTACAGAAGAGTGCAGGAGAGTAAATGTTGTAGGAAAAGCTGCTTTTATAAATGTTGATGGATAAAGCACTTTCAATAAACTTTAGTATTCATTTGCAAATGGATTGTTGAAATCAGTTTGTAAAAGACTGCTTAAGTACAGTATCCAGAGTATATGAAAGCAGCCTTACTTGCATTTTATTACTACAAGTTTATATAAAAATTCCATCTGCCCTTTATCCTCCACTACACTTTCTTACTGCAGCATCTTCTCCTCCAAAGGTCAGTCTTATTGTATCCACTTAACTGGAAATGCTACCTCAAAACAGCGATTTCCACCCTCACAGTGTAAGCTGTTCATTGGCAGCAGCACAGCCAAGACCCAGCATCGTGCAGTTGTTAAAAGCAAGCGGACTGTAATCTAGAGATCTGGGTTTGATTCCCCACCCCCCAACAGGCAATATAGCCCAGGCAAGCCCGATCCCATCAGATCTCAGAAGCTGAGCAGGGCCAACCTTGGCTAGTACTTGGAGACCTCCAAGGATTTAGGTAGTAGTTCTTCCAAGGAACACTAGAGGTCATGCCACAAAGGCAGGCAATGGCAAACCACCTCTGAACATCCCTTGGCTGGCTAGCAGACCATCCTCAGATCTCCGGGCTACACTATACACATGTCATACAGTAAATAATAATTCCCAACACGAAACCTGCTGGGTTACTATGGACCCAGTCACAGTTCTATCAGAATTATCTCAGCCCTAACCACCTCATCAAGTGCATGTTGTGGGGAGAGGAAGGGAAAGCAATTGTAAGATCTTTGGAGATACCTTAGGGAAAAGAAAAGCAGGGTATAAAAACCAACTCTTCTTCTTGTAAGTAATGGACAAAATAGCTCAGGAACAAAAAAGCAAGAAGTTCAAAGAGTCGTCACTTGTTGAGTTCTTGAATGGATATGTAGAAGATTGGCTTCTAAATATGACCTGAGAATGTATTTCAAAGGAGTGCATTGAAAGAATAGATAACGAACAAAAAGGGCAAAGATAAATGCATTTTTCTTATCATTTCAACTCAGCAGCCAAGATCTAATGGACTGCAAAGCGAAGTTAAATTGTTTTGTTGGCTACATCTTTCTTGAATCCTGATGCAGTTGCTCTTTAGTAGATTCAGAGGCCTGGATTAGGATATAAGCCATGATCATCCAAATAAATAAGGTGTTGAAATGCTGGGGGAACAAACAGTAACAAAATGTACTTATTGTACAAAATGTACAAAATGTAAATATTAAAGAAAAATGAGACTTACTTAGTGATCTGGCACAACTGGGAGCCATCATTCATTTAAAAACTTCAGTGGTTTGAAAACCACTGTGCCTTCCTCATTTCAATGCTGTTTTTCAACTCTTATTTAGTTTATGGGCTATAGAACAGTCTCAGGACAGAAGGGAGGGGGGAACTTTAGTCCAAAATTATGTGAAACATTATTGTGGAAGAAGAATAGTATATGCCTTCTATCCTGTACAATTAATGACAAAAGCATCTTTACAGATGGATAGGTATGGAGAGAGACAGAGATTTCAGAATAAAAATTCTAACAGCACTGGCTGTTAGACTGTGTAATAATCTCCCAAAGGAAATGAGGGAAGACCTGTTATTTGAATAATTTATAAGTAGGCTGGACTAACAGTGTATGGGGGAAACTGTCACTTGTGTATTCTATACTATTTCTCTATCCTTCCCCATTTTTTCCCAATAGTTTTCAGAGCTCTATCTGTGAGATAAAGATTATCCAAATTTTAATTGATAAATATATGTAATATTCAAATTACTGTAAATGGCAACAAAAAAAATCTTTAGAAAAATCAATTTCCCCTAATTAAAACAGGCTGATTTGCTTCACTTGAACTAATTGTGACTCCCCAGGGATAAGTCTAAATAAATAGTACCCAACATCTGTCATACATTGTTATAAATGCTGATACTGTTGCTGCTTTTAACTTTGTTCCTGGACTAATGACTTCTACAGTGAATATCACCCTGCAATGAGGGGGGAAATATTGCAGCACATTTTTTATGGTTCCTTTCCATGTTGTCAGGCTCTGCAAGGTTGCAAACGTTTGTAAAAGTTAATATAAAATAATTCAATTAAAACACAAACTACCTTGGAAGGAGTCTCAATAACTGCTATTGGGCTATGCCAGATGAAACAAAAAGATATTACCTGCTAGTGAAAGACTGATAGAGTGAGACCATCAAGTCTCCCTAGGAGGGAGTTCCAAAGTTTTGATGCCATAACTGAGAAGACTGTTTCTGTGGCTGCCACCTGTCTTGCTTCAGATTGCAAGGAAAACCAAAGTGGGGCCTCCAGTCTGGAACATGTGCAATAATCCAGGGGTACTCTCAAGATACAAATCTGCACCTTAAGGGGAAGTGCAATCCTATCTTGAACAGGGGACAATTCATTTCTTGGATCAGACCTTCCCTCTACCAGTAGCACTTCTATTTTGTCAGGATTAAGTTTCAGATTGTTAGCTTTAGTACATTCCAAAACTGCCTCTAGACATCTGTTAATGGTTTCTGCTTGTGCAAGATCTGCATAATGACAGCAACTCAGCCCAAATCTCCAAATGGCCTCTCTCAGCAGCTTTACACAGATGTTGAAAAGTATGGAGGGCCAAATGGAACCTTGGGGAATGTTGTAGACCAAAAGCCAAAGGTAATCCAGAGTAATACCTTGAACAATGGTATCAGAAGCTGTCTGGAAGAATTGACATCCAACTCCTGGCACATATAATTCACCAGTGTCACTGAGGCCATTTCTGTCTTGTATGCGGGCCTTAAACCAGATCGGAATGAATCCAAACAATCCGCTTCCTTGAGGGATTGTAAATTGGCCAACCAACAGTAATTTAATGACCTTGCTCAAGAATGATACATTTAAAACAGGACAGTAGTTGTTCAGCTGTTTTGGGTCCAGAGTAGGTTTTTTTAGGAGTAGGTGTACCACTGCCTGCTTCAAGGCAGGAGCAGCCACTCCATCTCTCTCCCTAATCTCTTTCTTGGCAGATTTAAGCAGCCAAGAAGGGTAAGGGTCATTCAAACCAGGTGGTAAGTCTCAAACTTTCAAGAATCCTGGCTACATCCAATCCTTTTGCTGCTAATATTGAGGGCTTTTCTGCACATTGGGCATTATCCTATGAAGCCTGGTGTATATCAAAGCACAAGACATAATTGCAACTCACTGGCACTCCACAGCTCTCGAGTTGTCTCGAGTTGTCTCTGGCTGCTTTTCCCACTTTAGTCTTGTTGTGCTTTGGCCTGCCTACCAGCATAAGTCACTTTGGCCAAGCAGTCCCCTTTTGGCATGGCTGATTGACATGAACATCTGATGATTGCTCAAATACACACACACACACACACACACACACACACACACACTAAATAGTCTTATTTGTGTAAATGCCTCTCCGTATATTCATAGAGGCACAGACAATCACAGCTGAGGCGCGTGTCCACCTATTTGTTGCTCCAGGTGGTTCCCCAGCTAAAGGGCAGCCTGCTGAGCTCAGCGCTTCCCCAGCCAGCTCTCAACTGACCCCGGAGCTCGGCGCAGCCTTTGACGTGCTGGACAGGGATGGAAGCCCCTGTTGTCCTAGTGGAGGGCAGACTTCAGGAGGGTTGCTGGTTCTTCCAAGGACTTCTGGAGCCCCCAGAGATGTCTCTAGGCTCCACTGGGATGGCGAGGTGAGCAGCAAGAGCTACCTACCACAAGTAGCAGGGGCCGGCAGCGGGCAAGGTCAAGCCTTTGACCCTTGATTGGACCAACTGTCTCCTCTTTGGACTCAAGGGGCTGGGCTGGCAGTGATGGCCCATCTTAGCAGCAACCTCTTGAAGCAGGGACGGGGAGGAGAGGTGACCGCTTTGGCAGGCTGACCCTGAGATGCTGCCTCCTCTTTTTAAGCAAAGAAGGGAGGGGGGAATGAAAACTTCATGAGCCAGTCTGCTCTCCAGAGGGAGCTGAGGACAGGTTCTGGCCCCTGCTTCTCTCGAGTTTAGCTGCTCTCCATGGGCAAGCAGTGGGATTATGGGGGCGGGAAGGGGAGATACGTGGTGGCCGAGGCTGGGGGGGAGCTGTTTTGCTTGGGAACGGCTTTGGTGAGGATCCCTCCAATTCCTTTTTCCAAAGTCACTTTCAGGGGGGCGGAATGGGTGGGCATCTGCAGCTGCACAGCACCATCCCTCGCTAGGCAGGAGCAGCAGAGGCTGAGCCCATTTTTAAAAAGTATTTCCCATCTGCCGAAAGAAGGGAGGGGGAGGCAGGTGTGAGGGCAGGACATTGAAGACGGATGTAGTGCTTCTTCGGTTCCATACTTTTCTTTTGCGGGTTGTCTGCTGGAGGAAAGCGCTTTTACGTTGGTGAATCCATTTTTGGGGATTCACCAACTCATACTTTAAAATGGCGAATTTAGTGAGCAGTTTGCAGGCCAGACCCGGGTAGTTGGCAACGTCATGCAGAGTGGCTGGAATATAGCATCTTCAGGTGTTAAGCATGACACTAAAATTAAGACATGCAGAAAATCCCCAAGCAAGTTTGAATGGATGCCAGAGATGTTATCTACAAAGTACTTAGCAAAGTGATCATAACAGCCTGCAGAGCAGCCCACCTCCTCCTGTCAGCCAAAACCCAGTAGGCTCCTAACCACCTGGAAGAGTTCTGCAGTGTACACCGTGAGATATAGTAGTGTGGAAAGATATTGTTTCTTTGCTGACATCACCACCACATACATTAAATAGGCTTTTGAATGAACTATAGTTCATGCCTTGTCAGATTCATTCTGGATCTTTTTTTCACCATCACTCTAGGCTAGCGATCCCCAACTTGTGGGCTGCGGACCACATGTGGTCCATCGACTAATTGGAGGTGGACCGCGAAGGACGCCTTCTCTCCCCCCCGGCCCTTTACAACACACTTTGGGTGTCATTGTCTCCCATCACTCCCAGATAGTACTATCTCATTGCAGAGAAACAAGCTCAGGGTTCCCATTGATTTGTCATTGTCATGAGTTAAAATTTCCATGAAAATAAAATGTTCCTTATGTTCATTGTTGTGGCGTGTCTGTATCTTATTTTGAAGGGATGTTTAAACATTACCATAGCGATCAGAGTGTTAGGGCAGTGGTTGAGAGTAGAGGAGTAAACTACCCCCCCCCACCGGGTCTCAGTAAAATTGTCAAGCGTTGAGTGGTCCCTGGTGATAAAAAGGTTGGGGACCACTGCTCTAGGCCATCTCCCTTGTCTTTGCATCATTCAGTAAAACCCAGGGTTTGCCTGTGCTCTTTGACCTGAAAGAGGCCACCTAGGTACAATCCTGTCAGTTCCCCACGTCATTTCCCCATTCCAGATGTGAAGGCCATGCTTTGCATCCTCTGAATTCAACAGGTATCCAAATAGAAGTAAAGAATAAAATCAGAATCCAGTGGCACCTTTAAGGCCCATTATGCACGGCCGCCGAAACGGCGATTTCGGGTCACATGGAAAATGCGGAGGGGGAAGACGCGACGCATACCGGTTATACACGGGGCGGGGCGCGACGGCGGCAAAACCCAGAGTAACCGATTATGCACGCGCCGATCCGGGCGCCGCTTCTGGTTGCGCCCCGCTCACCCGGAAGCTGCGCTTTCTTCCGCGTTTCACTGACGCGGCTTTTTCAGCGGCATGCACCGAAGCTGCAGCCGGTTGCAGCCGGCTCCGTGCGTTATCCGTGATTTTAGTCGCCGCCATTCCACCCCGAATGTGCGCTAAAACCCCCGTGCATAATGGGTCTAAGACCAACAAAGATTTATTCAAGGTGTGAGCTTTCGAGTGCAAGCACTCTTCGTCAGACTAAGAACTGACCATCATAACAGTAGGAATATATAAACAAAAGTTAATCTTGTTACATTAGTAAACTGTGTCATAGCATCCAAACACAGCCACAGAACCCATTTCTGCCAAACCAGCCAATAAAACCCCTTGAACCCATTTGTAGTTCACATGGACATATTAGAAATAAAACTGTCAAAGCCAGTGATCCATGGCTCACACCCTACTATTTAAAGAATGTTTGTATAGTGAAAATCTTCACTTGCAGGAATATCTTTCCTCTGCAATACCTCATTGAATCTCAGTGTATTTTGAAATTAGTGTGGCATTTTTTGCTTTGTCTGTTGTACACTGAGTTTCCCCCCCACTAAAAGCATATCCACATGTAGATTAAAAAACTGGCAAAAATGAATGTATTCAGGATAAGTAGTTAAAATCAGTTGAGTTGTAATAAGCCTCAAATAATTTATGCATGCCAATGTTAGTGTCAGATAAAGTTACATTTAGGTTTAAGATATTTACTACATTTGATTTAGAACTGTAATAATAATAATAACTACTTGATAATCTACGGGCCAAATTAGAAGTAATTATGGCAGAGGCTTGTTCTGTTTGCAGAAGAGCAAGGGAAGTCAGTTCTGCATACTTCCTCATCCTTACTGCAGTAACTGATTCCCTATAGTATGAGGTTCCCTAAGCAGAGGCTTTGGGGACATGCTATAGAAACTGAGAAGCAACCTGTTAGATTAGGCTCCTTCTAGCCATAGAATCTAATCCCATTAGTCCCAAAGAATGAAAGGCAGCGGTATTGATTATGTCATATAAGACAATAGTTTAACACAAAATCTGTCCCTCAAACCCCATAGAAATCTATTAGAAGAAAAGTAACAAAATACTAAAATGCAACATTTTTTGGTTTCCCGGAAGTGTATTGGCTGAGGGTCAGTTCTGCAGAGAGAGACATCATGAAAGCTTAGTGTGGAGGCTTGCTCTCAGCTAGGAGGCGTCTGATAAATAGAAAGGTCTTAGAAGCTTGTTTCCAATTTTTCAGAATTCCACAAAATTTTAGATGCAGTAGTCTCTGCAGATTTAACGTGAATTTAATGAAACCTCAAATGTCTGATGTCTTCACTGTGATAAAGAAAATTTATGTTTCATTTAATGCAGTGAGGAATGTTAACCTCAAGAAACCTCAAGAAACATGGCAATATAGTGCCTCTTACCAAACCAAAAAGGTTTAAAATAAAGACCAAGAAAAAATTACATTATCCAGATATGAGGATTCCTAGGCTTCTTAAGTAGAACGATAATCCAATATGTATAGCATTTTGAAGCCTGCTTTTTAAGCCTCCCATCATATCTAAATATAGTAAAAAGTAATTGTGAATAGGCAAAATAATTTCTCCTCCAGTTATTCTGTCAAGTGCAAATCCAGAGTATTATAATATGCATCGTCCAGTTCATCAAAAAAATGTCTTCAGGGGACAGAGGGGGGCAGGGCTAGAGATCTCCTAAAATTACAGCTGATCTCCACATGATAAGCATCTGTTTCCCCTAGAGAAAATGGTTTCTTTTGAAGCTGGACACTATGGTATTATATCTCACTGGTGATGTCTCTTCCTTTCTCAAATTCTGTCCTCAAGAGCCTAATCTCCAGAAATTTCATATCCTTATGTAGGCAACTTTACCCTCAATCCCTCAAAAGTGCAAAATATTGCCATAATATTTGTATTTATATTGCAATTTTTTGTATTGGCTTGAGGATAGCGTACATGTGTATGTTCTTAGTGGAAATAACAGATAATATCAAATAGAGTAATTCTCCCAAGGTTCCATAATAATAATTTTGGATGAAATAAAAGTTGATCTTCTCCCGAATCAATGAATTAACTGCACTTAAAAAGCAATCCAATACAGCAAAGCAGCATTGTTATAGGAAATAAAAGCAAGAGATGGCTTTCATGAACAGTTCAGTAGTAATGATATATCAACATGAAAGCAACTTTGAAATGTTTTGAAATTTCAAAGAGAAGTGGTTTGTCTCAACTGTACCAATCATGAATACGAAAAATCTACCTCAATTGCTAACAAAGAATCTTAAAAAAAACCCACTGAAATAAAATTAAAATGTCTCATCAGAATGCATATCCTTATCCATTGTTGTTCCTCTCTATATTTCTGAAACAGCCTAGGGGGTGGGACGTGTCTGGATGTCCAAGTTGGAATAGGGCCAATCAGGGTACAGCCAGCTTTGTCCTGATTGGCCCTGCCGCTGCGGCTCCCGCCCTCCGGCCCTGGATTCTAGCCTCTTTGCTCTCAGACGCCTCAGTGCCTGGAGCCAGCAGCAGGTGAGAGGGCCCTGGGCAAAGGGTTGTGGTGGAGGGCTAACTAAAGAGGACCTCCTGGCCTGCTAGGCTGGGCCTACTGATGAGGGCCTCCCAGCCTGCTGACTGCCTGCTAAGGAGCTCTGTCTCAGCCCTGCTAAAGAGCTGTCCAGCCCCCGCCTGCCCTACTTGATTTGGCTGCGAGCTGCTGCACAAAGCCACCTTAAGCTGCCTGGCCATGGGCCAGGGGAGGGGATGCTTTCAGGGCTCGTTCTTAGGAACAGGCTTTGAAGCTAGTTGTACTTATAAAATGCTAACAGCAGCATCCTTCCTTCATTACATCTACTAGTTTTGTCTGATGGACGAAGTACATGCTCCTTGCTCTAAAGGAAGACTTCTGTTAGTTGAACAGAAGTGTATGTTTGCTCAATTTTATCAATGTCCATACTAATCAGAGCAGCTCATATTAATACTTGATAAATTAAGAGAATATTCACTGGTGTTAGAATACAGTTGAGTTCAGAAACAAAGTTTTACAAAATATTTATCTAAATACCGCCCGCGGCACCGCGGGCACCGCGGACTAAATAATTTGCTAAGGGGTTCTGGGGCAGGATCTGTCCGTGATGAGGAAGGGTCCGGATTGGACCCTTCCTCTGGACAGACAATCGGAGGTCCATCTGATTCCCAGCCCCAGCAACGGCTCGCAGTTGCTCCCGGCCTGACGCGGTGAGAGGCGCAAAGCCTCTTTGCTCCCTGCCCGGTGGCCTGACGCGGTGAGAGGCACGAAGCGCCTCTCGCTGCGTCAGGCCGCCCCCTCAAACAGCCGCCACCCCAGAGAGCCCACCCAGAGGACCGCCGCCGGGGGTCACAAAGGTTAGTTCCTAGCGCCCGCTGTATTCCTCATACAGTGGGCTATATTACTAGTTTAGAAATAATTATAAAATTTCAAATCACTGTGCCTCAGTTTTGGAACAGTTATCCAAGTGAAGTTTTAAAGTGGTTGCAGTATGTGTAAGCCCCATTAATTTATTCTGTAAAAGGTTAGGAATAGCTGATGTTCCTAAATATGACATCAAGCAAAGCTGGTATATTGCAGTAACCCAGTAAGGATACTAATCATTTCAACTCTTATTGATCCATAGCACTACTTAATTGAGAAGCCAAGATTTTAATTGATTAATTGTCAGACTGGCAGTGTATTAGGTAATTATGTTGTAGGTGACCAAACAATAATCATGCCCTGTATGCAGATATCAGATACCATAGTTACCTTGGAAACATCATTTTATTGCGTGTGCATGTTATGTTCCATCGAGTTGCTTTTAAGAATTAATAACCTCCAGAACATCATATTGTTAACAGCATTGCTCAGGTCTTGCAAAGTGAAGGCTGTGACCTCCTTTTTTGAGTCACTGGCAGTCTTCAAGCAAAGGTTGGATACACACTTTTCTTGGATGCTTTAGGATGCGTAGGGCTGATCCTGCGTTGAGCAGGGGGTTGGACTAGATGGCCTGTATGGCCCCTTCCAACTCTATGATTCTATGATTCTATATTAAATTATTTTAAAAAATGAAACTTCAATAGTATGAAAATTAAGTGTAACCCAAAAATGGAAACATAGCACAAAAACTGATTGATTTAAATAACATTGTTATATGTATAACCTTTCAGTGGGACTTCAGGTGGGTAGCTGTCTTGATTTGAAGCAGCAGAACAAAATTTGAGTCCAGTGGCACCTTTAGGATCAACAAAGTTTTATTCGAAGGAAAGCTTATATCTTGAATAAACCCTTGTTGGTCTTAAAGGTACCACTGGGAGAACCTAAGTAAACAACATACATTTCAGTATACCACACTGCACATGACACTGTACTAAACTGATAGAATAGCAAATTAATTATAACATGATGTACTATGACTCTTAGCAGTAGCCCTTTTGGGGAATGGTGGGGTAAAAGTCTTAAAATAAAATAAAATAAACGACAGTGTGGAGATTCAAAATCAGGTCTCTTTGTTTGCAACGCTGAGGGGTCCCCAAGCTTTTGACGGGGTCCTTTTGATGGTGGGCACAATTCCAAAATGGTTACTATGGGAGGTGTAGTCAGCTACGAAATGTCATGCACGGAGGCTATATACAACTCTTCATAGTAACAATTCAACATTTCAGGAAGATGCTATTTAACAGGATATTTAATCAGCACAGCCAGTTAAAAGCTCTGCTTGGAAAAGCTCCCCCTAGCCCTGCCCACTTTCTAAAAGCACTTTGTGGGTACTAGGAAAGTTGTTGCCAGGACTATGGTGCCCTTGGGCACCACATTGGGGAGCCCAGATCTAATCATTATGCTACAACTGATTTTGTTGGATATGGGGGGCTGCCATTGAACTGTAGCAAGAACTTGGTTGAGTCATTAATCTTGCAGGCTGCATAATAGTAAGTTGCCCACTGGTTGCTGCAGGGCAAAGGGCCTCTCTCCGAGGCCAAATACTCATCGAAAATGTCTTATCCCCTCTCCCTGCTTTTTACTGACAGAAACCAATGCCAGTAGTTTTGTAATTGCTTTGCAACAGTCACAGAAGGCATTTGTTTCTAAAAGCTACAGGTGCTGCTTCTGTTATTTAGGCATCTTTTAGCTCCTCATTGTTGGGTTATCTATTTATCTGTTTTAGATTTCAGATTCTTCTGAAAACCTGGGTCTTTTCTCAGGCTTGTAGAAATACCATTCCTGCCCTTTCATGGCTTCAATCTCTAGATTTATGCATCTTTAGATTTGGCAGTGTGTAATTTTTCTTTGCATTGTGTACCATAGCTGTGCATATATTTAGATGTTACATATTATTAGATGCTACAACTTTCCTCCATTTTTTAAAGGTACTTCATAGGATTGAACTCCAGAATGATTAACCTTTATTTTAATGTTAATATTCATGGCATAAACATATGCTATATCATCCGAGTATAGACTTCTGAAAAAGGCATCTGCCATGCTAATGTTAGGAATATCATTGAAAATAAAACTGCCAAAACAGTAATATAATGCAGATCTATAGTGCAAGCTCATTTGTAATGTGTACAGTTCTGGTTGTGGATCTCAAAAATATATTGCAGTGTGGAAAATGCAGAAGAGGGCATTCAAATGATCAAGAAGTTGGAACACCTTTCCTATGAAGAAAAGCTAAATAATCTGGAACTTTTCAGTTTAAAGAAAAGACTAATAAGTAGAAATTGATACATGTTCGTAACGTTGTACATGGGGTGAAGTAAAAGGCCAGAGAAAGTTAAAAGGTGGAGAAAGAGAACTTCTCATAAAATTGCCATAACATTAGAACTCAGAATCAGCAAAGCCCAGTGAAGTTGCTAAATGAAGGCAAGTTCAAAAGGAGACACTTCCTTATTTGAACAGTAATTACATTGTGGAATGCAATGCCAGTGGATGTAGATAGGCATGAGTGTAGAATGTTGAAAAAGGTGATTAGATAAATGCAGGATAGGCCCATCAGTGCCTACTAGACAGGTTTACTAAAGGGAACCTACATGTCCAGAGCCATTAAACCTGTGAAATAAAATGCTTTGAAGTGACATTGGGGAAGTCTTTGGAATCTGTGGTTTGGCAACTGGCTAAACATTCTGTGAAATATGATTCTGAATACAATGGACCACTACTCTGATCTAGTAGGCCATCTTGTACATTCTTATTGCAGTGTTTGTGTTCAGATTGTCTTTGGAAAATATATAGAAAGATAAACTTCCAAACTAGACTTCTGTAACTCGCTCTATGTGGGCATGCCCTTGTCTTTAATCGGTAAGTTACAGCTGGTACAGAATGCGGGTCTTCACTAGGACACCATGGAGGGCCCATATTCAGGTGGTGCTCTGGAATCTGCACTGGTTACCAGTCTGTTTTCAGGTCAAGTTCAAGGTATTAGTATTGACCTTTAAGGCTATACGCGATCTGGGTCCGACTTACCTGCAGGACCACTTGGTTACTTATGCCCCCCGCAGGGCTCTTCGATCTGCATGTATGAATTTACTGGTTGTCCTGGGCCCTCAGGACTTACACCTGGCCACGAGCAGGGACAGGGCCTTTTTGGTCCTGGCCCCAAACTGGTGGAATGAGCTCCTGGGAGAGTTAAGGGCCCTGTTGGAATTGTCAATGTCGGCAATGTCATGTGGAGGGGCTGGAATAAAACAACTACTTACGGTAAACGTTACACTGTATTTAAAGGGTGTGGAAATGCCCTTAGTCTCTATGCCTTGTTTATCCTGTAGGGCAACTAGTTGGCTATTGTATGAAACAAGATGCTGGACTACATGGATCACAAGTCTGACCTAACAGATTCTTCTTATGTTCTCTTGTAAACAGATCTGCTTGCATAGTCTGTATCCAACCTGTTTAAGAGACCTGGCTGTGTCTAGATAGGGAGCTAGTTTGTGAATTGGGTATAAGTGAAAGAAGATACTTCTAACAACAGGACAAATCTAATTATCCATCAACAAACCAAGGGCCATTCCACACTGGGATCCATGTAGCAAATTGTTTGCTGAACGAAAAATCGCCATTTTAAATAGTGGAATTCGTCGTTATGCATGCCTGCCTTTGTATTGGAATCCAGTTGCGTTTCTATCGTTTCCCACAGGGTTCCGGTCTCGGCAAAAATCGCTAGAAAGGAAGCGCTATTGCTGAGCTGTGTCCCGCCCCTGGCCGTTAAGCAGCCAATGGATGGCCGTTATCATGCTCCCAAACAGCCCCTTTCCCTTTAAGGAAGGTTTTTTAAAAAAAAAAACACACACGTTGCAACAAATATGCGTTGATTCGTTGCAATGGAGAAACCCATCCAGCTAGCAGGTGATGTTTGAGCTGCCGTTTCATCGTTGCCACGCTCCCCCCCGAGTGGGAAAAAAAAACCCCTCTCACGGGCGCGATTTTCGGCCGAAAACTGTGTGAAAAATAAAGTGAAAATAAACCAGCAAACGGGCCTCTGCGATGCTTGTGCTTGGTGACTTTAAACAGAGGGACTGCAGCCGGGGAAGCCTCACTGGGTAAACGAAGGCTTGCCGGTGCGTTGATCTCCGCTCGCTCAGAGAAAAAAAATGGCGATCGCTTCGTCGGAAGATCAGAGGAGAGAGCCAGGGGGAGGGACTTTGCAGAAACCGCAACAATGGTAACGCACAGAACTTTCCCGCTAGTGTTGCAGATTGGTTGCAGGAGTGTAGCGCTTTCCGGAGGGTGAATCCACTACAACGAGGCGCTTTTCGCGGATCGGTTTCAGGAGTGTTGCAGATTGTCAACGACGTTGTGCATAACGGCAGCGATTTCAATTAGTAACCATTGTGCTATTTTGGACGAATGCGGAACGGACCCAAGTATTCCTCTGTCTTGTCTAGATTCAGTTTCAGCTTGCTTTCCTTGAGCCACCTGACCACAGCATGCAGGCAGTACCCTGAGGCAGAGATAAAAACCTCAGATTGACGAATTATTAAATATAGAACTGAGAGTAATCATTTGGCCACATTAGCAGTTAGTGTAGCCTTTGATCAGTTAGTGTAGCCTTTTGTAATAAGTCTGTACAAGTGAAAGGTGGTTTATACACATAATACACATAATAATTTAATTATACCAAAGCATCTAGTGCCTCATTAAGAATTTACACATTAGATTCCTTTTATCCCATTGGTCAAAAAAATAGAAATTGGGACTACCCACTTCCCCCCTTTTTTACTCTAATAGAGCCCTTTTTTGTGAGCACTCTGTTCTAATTATCTAATTAATGGGACTGAAATAAATGGCAATATGTACATTATCAGTTAATTTGATAATGAAGTAATATTTTACTCTCAAATGATATTATAAGAGAATGCAAAAGGAAATTCAGATTTATGACCTTGCTGCAGCTTTTAAAATAAGTTATGGTAAATGAGATCTATTTTTCCTTAACATGTCACAAAAGCACCAGGTATAACTGCAGAAAACTAATGGCTGAAAACTGCCCTCTGCAATTCTGAGCTACTGGTACCTGGAGTCCTAGACATGAATATTCTTAAACAGTGCCCAATTTTTGAAAGCTCAGTTTTAACTCAGTTGTTACCCATATTAAATTGTATACCAAATATTAGAAACTTCACAATTTACTTTGGGTAGAATACAAGCTATCAAAATTATGAGACTCCCCAGATTCAGTTTTCTCTTTCAGACTCAACCAACTGATATCCCCTTGTTTTGCTTAAAGAAGTGACATTCTTAAAATGTCTTAGAGACATTCATCCACCAGGGTAACACAAAACCTTTCCAGTCATTAACAAAAAAGATACCCCGAAAGGCTGATGTAAGGATAAAGAAGACAAGCAGGAATTATGGTAATTTTAAAACAAATATTTTTCCTAATTAAAGATCATGCATAGTATATTACTGAATAAAAGCCACATTATTCTTCCCATAGTTGTGAGATAAGCATCTGTAATGCTTTTACAAGAGCAGCAATGAGAGTTTGGAAAACATAGTCCCCATGTCAACTTTTGAAATTTTCCTTTAATTCTTTTTCTAGAGTACCCACCATTTTATGATAAATAACTGTGTTGAGCAGTTTAACATTGCAAAAATAAGGATAAAAAAGGTTTACACCTGATTCTGTGTAACCTTGTTCTGGAGACCAATTATCCTAGGGTCCTCACAGGGACATCTTGGAGGGCCCAAATCCAGCCTGTGCTGAGGCAGCTGCATTGGCTACCGATTGCTGCCTGGATCAGGTTCAAGGTTTTGGTATTAACCTTCAAGGCCCTTCGTGGTCTGGGACCCACATACTTGAGGGACCACCTCTTGCCCAATGCCCCCCGCAGGGCTTTATGTTCGGTGGGTACAAATCTGTTGGTCGTACCCAGCCCCCCAAAAGCGCGTCAGGCCACAACCATGATCAATTACCCCTTTTCGCCCCCTTGGCTATGGGTGGGTTAAGTTAGGCTGTGTTAGTTTTCCGCCACTTCGTTTCCCTGTGTTTTGGATTTTTAGGCATTTTGGAGGGGGTAGTTTTTATTGGGAGTTTTATATATGTTGTAACCCGCCACAAGCCTCTTGGGAGTGGTGGACTAGAAGTCTAATAATAAAATAAATAAAATAAAAATAATAATCTTTTTTGTTTTAATTTACATGGATTCTTCTGTTCTGTTAACAACAGGTATATATGTTTTCTCTGAAATTTAACTTCTTTGTATTGCAAGCAAAAATTGTTTTTCCTTTTGGTCTTTAAAAAAAAATTACTAATTTTTACTTTTATTTCTCTTAATCTTTTTATTGCTTTTTATTCTCAAAGTTAGCTATTTTTGTTAAAATCAGTAAAAATTACAGTGACAAAATGAACAAGCTGTAGCAAGTAGGTATAGCAATAACTCTATTGTACCAACATCTGCTACTTGAAGAAAGAAATTATTCAAGCTTTACAGAGCTCTGTTACAGTCAGAATAGCTTTGTTCATCTTTGTGGCTTCTGTGTAGTCCCACATGGGATGACATGATTGCAGGCCAGCCACAGAGAAGAGTTTTCAAGCTTTTCTGAAGAAGCTTTTAGGCTTTGTTGTACTCTCCTTTCCCTCTGTCTTCAGGGATCCCTTTTCCTGTCCAAAGGGTCATGTAACAGTGGCCAAACGAGCACTCCTCCCCTTGGTTCTCTTCTTGCCACCTTGAGCACATTCTATATGTTGCTTCGTGCTTCAAGGATAGGACAATGTTTTATTCCATGGAGTATTTTGAAGATTTTCAATCTACAATTCAGTAGGATGGCTTTATTTAAGAAATGCTCAGAATTGCTCAGAATAATGGCTCAGAATGATGATCATTATTCATGCCTCCAATGCAGGGGAGAGGGCCAGTATACAGCCACGTGCCCAACCTGTAGATCCCTTACTCCCAAAGTGCACAAGAGGAGAGTGGAAAGACTTACAGCAGCACTGTGAGGAAAAGCCCTGAGTACCCCAGTCCCTTGTAGGAAAACTGGACCCAGGTGGACAAGTTAATAAGGGCCCAGTTGGTGATTTCAGCACTGACACCCTCATTATCAGAGCCACAATCATATGGCTCCATCCTAAACTCAGCATCAGGACTACCTCTGAAAAAGTCTAAAAAGAGGGTAAAATGACCACAAAGAGCCATTCCAACTCAATCACCCTTGACCTGACATTGTTCAAGTTCTCCTTGGTTTCAACACTTCCATTTTTCAGATCAAAGTCTTCCCAATGCCACAACTTGCCATCAAAAAAGGCTTTCCAATGCCCAGATTCCTCAGAGAATGAGGTCTTCATGAGACCCACCTGTGACACAAGATAAAGGACAGATATATAACTACAAATCAGTAGCTGTCTCAACAAAATCCATGGGGCCCATTCCCATTCATAATGCCGCCTCAGTGGACCCAATGGACCATATCCATAGCAACCTATAAAAGATCCTATGAGATCCAGGCAAGACTAACTTTGTGTACAACTTTGAGTAGGGTTCTCCCCATCATGGTTCTGACCTAGAGGACGCACTTTACTAAATATCAAATGTTGGCTGGGAGAGCACTTCAGTGCCACCTCTTGCTGATATAGTCATTGACCATTAACTCCATGAAGGATTTGAAGAAGTATTGAGAGCAGCTGATCATAATGACAAAAGCCCTAGGTCTGGAGTTCACTACGTTGGAATCTCAATCATCTGACACTATAATGAAAGTCCTACACACTCCTGACTTTGGTCCTGTTGCACTTCCTTTGAAGACATAGCATTTGCCATCTGGGCTAAACCAGCCTTGGCATCATCAGCATCATCAAAGAAGCTGGAGAACCTCCATAGAATTAGGGAAGAAGGCTGCGGCATTCTATTCATACATACCTTCAAGCAAACTTCATAGTATCAGGCGTTCTACCAGCCAAGGGAAGAGCTGGGAGCCATTCATCCCCCTTCAACAAGGAGGGACCAATGACTAAACCTACTGAGGAGGAAGATCTACTCCACATGAGCTATGTGACTAAGGGTCACTAATTTTACAGTAGTCATTGGCCACTATCAAATATTGTGGGGGAAAATGTCATAGTTTCTTGAATTGTTATAGGTTGATAAGCTGCGTATAGCTAACATCCATATTGCAGAGAGACAATATGGAGCAGATTGCAACTGCAGATCAGTGGTCTCTGGTACTGGCATGCAGAAGTAGTCATGGTTATGTTCCTCAGCCCTACCATTGGATATGAAAACAAAAGTGGAGGACCTCCCAATTGAAGGTCAAGACCTCTTCAGTGACCAAACCAATGTGGTTTTGGACAGAATTAGAAAGAACAAGCTAACAACAAAGTCTTCTGCACCTTTTAAATGAAGATACTTCCCAAGGCATAATCAGAGATATTCTCAGTCAAGGCCTTACTGGGCACAGGACTACAGATACCAATCCCCTTTGTGCATTCAGCAAGACTTTAGGCCACTTTACACCCAACAATCCTAGCCCAAGACGCAGGGCAGACAACAGGGAACCTCCTTCAATCCCCTAGGGACCAACAATTGTGAATTTCTCCATTAGCTTGACTAGAATCAGATCATTGTTTTTTGGACAGGTTGTCCAGATTCTTCTTCAGCTGGTGCCAGATTATAGTTCATGGTTGGATATTATCCATACTAAAAACAGGTTACTTTTGGGAGTTCAGATTACTGCCTTCTCTCAATTATGCTGCAGTCCAGTCTTGCAAACCATCCCCTTTCCTAATACAGGAGATCTCCCTGTTAGCCAAAGGACCAGTTCCAAAACATGCTCCTGAAGGTCTATCAAAATGGCTTTTCTCTAGTTATTTTACCATTGACATAAAATGCAAAGATGCCCATCTTATACCTAAAATTCCTAAATAAACATCTAAATGTCCCTAGGATGTTATCCATGAGGAGGTGTGTGGTTTGCTACACTAGATTTTAAGGATGCATACTTACACATCTCGATACATGAGAACATTAGGAAATACTTGGTTCACGTATTCTAGTAGCACCTATGAGTACACAGTGTTCCCTTTTGGGCTTGCAACCTCTCTTAGAATATTTACAAAATGTGAAGGTGAGATTATAGCTTATTTGAGGTTGCAGGGTTGAAAAGCATACCCTTAGCTAGATGATTGCTTCTTTGTTAACGACTCACCAG
The DNA here is from genome assembly GCF_049243985.1 of Paroedura picta. NCBI lineage: Eukaryota > Metazoa > Chordata > Lepidosauria > Squamata > Gekkonidae > Paroedura > Paroedura picta. The sequence continues at coordinate 135,615,302 of NC_135369.1, forward strand.
AAAGATTACTTAGCAGCTTGAATTTGGCCCTACACACCATCCAGTCATTGGTTTTTTTGGTAACCTGGGAGAAATATCTCCTGTACAGTCAAAACTTCATTGGGGCCTTGCTAGATTCCCAGAAAGGGAAAGCATCTCTACCTCTTGCCAGGGTAAAACTATATTGACACTTGTTAGGAAATTTCTTTCTAATATATGGGAGTAATTTTGTACTTTGAATTAAGGAAGTGGGCTTCTACCCACAGTCATGCAGTTTGAGTAAGATCTTTGACTATCTACTAGTATTACAAGAAGGAGGTCTTTCAACCTGATCTATATAGGTTCACCTAGCTATCATTGCTGTGTTTCATACCCCAGTCAAGGGACGGCCGATAATCTCGGCAGTGAAGTCCACAAAGATGGGCTACCAAACATGCAGAGGCCTCCTCAGGGCTGTGAAGGGAACTGAGGAAAGTACTACTCACTGTGCCCATGTGACCCTTTGGACAGGAAAAGGGATCCCTAGAGACAGTGGAAGTTTCTTCAAAAGAGCTTGGAAGCTCTTCTCTGTGACTAGCCAGCAATCATGCAGTTCCATCTGTACCTGTACAGAAGACCAGTTGATTAACAGCAGTTCCAGGTAAATGCAATGCTGTTATAGTCAGAGGAGACATCTGGAATTTCATGTTGTAAGGAATTATGTTATTTACATTGCTGAAACAGAGAAAAGATCAGCCCTTCAAGGACTTTGACCTCCCCCAGCCCAAATGAGGCACTGGGTTAGTATATGATTTAATGTTTAAATGTGAATCTGTTATTATTAAATTAATGTTTTAAACCATGTTGTTATCCTCTGAGCTATACAAGAAAGGTGGAATACAAAAATAAAGATTTATTTACTTACCTTTTAAATCCCTGATATATACTGTTACAAGAATATACTGTTACAAGAATATTCATTCCAATCTGTATGGTGAAGTGATTAAAGAGCAGTGGACTCTAATCTGGAGAACTGAGTATGATTTCCCACTCCTCCACATGCATTTGGGTGGGTGACCTCGGGTTAGTTACAATTCTCTCAGAGCTGTTCTCACAGAGCAGTTCTATCTGATCTCTCTCAGCTTCACTTACCTCACAGGGTGTTTTTGTGGGGAGAGGAAGGGAAAGTGTTTGTAAGCTACTTTGGGACTCCTTCAGGTAGTGAAAAGTGGGGTATTAAAGCCCCCAGCTTTTCTCTTCCCCTCCATATAAAAATGATATTTACCCAAGGAATATTTTCATAAGAAATGTCTTCCTAAAAATTGGCATTCATGCATTATTAGATACAGTGCAGTGTGGATGTTCATATGGATGTGCATTCAACAAGTCATCTATTTAAGCAATGTAAACAGACAACATACTTATTCTGATAGATCTTCTGTTGGGTCAGGATAAATTTACCAATCTCCTCTTCTGAACTGAGATATTAAAATTGCTTAATGGATGTTTTATCTTAAACTTTTTAAAAAGTGTATACATTCAACATATCGTATTATACTTATTACATAACCTTAATCTTAATGCGGTTAGCTAACATAAACACAACTGTCAGTAATAAATTATATAAAAGCCACGAAAAAACTAATATATTTGAGTGAAAAGTATACCTTGAAAATTGATTTAGCAGTAGAGGTGTTGTGTTGTATAAGGGCAAATACTTTGTAAACAGCTTCAGCAGCATCCTTTGGAATGCTTCCAAGGACTCATGGGACATGGGAAGCAGCTGGAAGAAAAAAATAAAGTGACATCACCATAGGATAGCTTGAAATATTACCAGCCAACACAGCATATGCAGCTGAATACACACATGGCTGTATGTCACACCACATTCCAAAACAATGCAACAAGTGTAATATCTGGGCTAACTATTAAGCCATTCCAAGAAGGCAAGTAGTGTCAATAGCATCTTATGTAAACAAATGTAATATATATATACTTGACTATGCTTGCATATCAGCACTAGGGATGCAATATCCTTTCATGATTTCTGTTACTGAGAATGACAGTCACACACCTACAGTTATGTATAAATGTCCTCAATATAGCAACAGACTTTATTTCCAATGTTTGAGGGAGGGGAAGAAATATATACATCAATTTAACAGACTGGAGAAGGATACAGAATTCTTCCATTGAATAACAGACCAGCATCAAGTACCATGTCAAACAGATTGGTACTTTGGAAACCAGATGAGCTTTAATAAGCAGCCCTTGAAAGGGGGAACTGATGAGTCAAAGTTCAGTATGTTCAGTAAGAGCTAGCTTGGTGTGGTGGTTAGGAGTGCAGACTTCTAATCTGGTGAGCCGGTTTTGATTCTGCACTTCCCCACATGCAGCCAGCTGGGTGACCTTGGGCTCGCCACAACACTGATAAAGCTGTTCTGACCGAACTGTAATATCAAGGCTCTCTCAGCCCCACCTACCTCACAGGGTGTCTGTTGTGGGGAGAGGAAAGGGGAAGGTGAATGTAAGCCGCTTTGAGACCCCTTCGGGTAGAGAAAAGCAGCATATAAGAACATTCTCTTCTTCTTCTTCTTCTTCTTCTTCTTCTTCTTCTTCTTCTTCTTCTTTTTTGTGATTATGTGTTCCAAGCATGTTATTGGAGAAGGTTTTGTACATTCTTAATTACAAGAAGTATTGAAGGATATCAGCCTGCTGAGAATAAATGTTTTAACATTTTTTCTGAAAACCCATTTGCAAAAGATTGGTTCACAAGATTCAGTGCTCTCTCTTAGTGTTTCATTGAGCACTATATTGATATTTGTTTTCAGTATCAAATGTATCAGATTATGAACAAGCTACCTTCACTTAAATGTGTTCAGCTATGTCAGGAATATCCTTAGGGAAGAACTGCTGGAATGCACAGAAATTGCTCAAAAGGCATTTTTTCTTTTAGGCTTCTGCCACAGAATGTTGGACTACTTTATGTTGGAAGTTTTGATAGACCTTTTGCACAAATTAAGGTAAGAGCAATTGATTTTGTATGTCTGTGTCTCTGGGAAATAGATTGTTCTAATTTTTCTTTTCTTATATACCTCAAGCCTTTCTTAACAGATGGTTTCTAAGAAAGGCGTTCTAGTACCTACATCACTCTCATATTACTAATGAAAAAAAATCCAAATCAATCAACTGCGAATGAGTAAACAGTTTCTGATTGTTTCCTACTGCAGTATTTCAGAAAGGATTAAAGTTAAAAGCTACAAATCAGTGTCAGTGATTTATTGGTATATCTTGGCAATTGACTCAGCTACTTTCTTTCACAGTAGAATTTAAAATCTTTAATTCTTTTTTGAAGTAATCTTTACTCATAACATTTAGTATCACCTATATGGTCTTTTGTGCTTATAGTACATCAGATAACTTTGTAAAGAAGAGCATTAGTTCTTCCCAGAGTAGTATCCAGTCTTCTCAATGTGAGAGTGCATTTTGCTGTTGAACAAGGGTAGATATCAACAAGGGTTGATATTACTCCACAACATTTCTTTCCTAAATCTAGGTCAAAGGTTAGATGTCTAATGATGGGAAATCTCATCTTGTGGATTGATTTTAAGCTGCAGTGTTGTAAGTAGCATTATGATGCTAACATTTAAGTATCTTAGTAAATCAGAATTAAATCTACCTCTCTTTTCAAAAGCCCCCTTTCCCTATTATGTTAATTTTGATCAGTATTACTTTGCACCATCTTCCAGTCATGTTGTAAACAAAAATGATCTATTTGAAGAGGATGAAGGTGGCAGTGCTTTAGGCAGGGGAGAACAGGGGTTGTCACAGGGCTCCTGAGGCTGCCAGCCCTTCACTGCCACCACTTCCCTTCCACACACACACACACATTCTAATTATCCTCATTTCTGCTCTGGAACTGGAGTAGTGAATGCTTTTTACCTCCTGGTTTCCAAGACTTCTTAAAAAACAGGCTGACAGGCTGGGCAGGCCCACATTTTGCAGAAAGTTCTGTGTTGCCACCCAGTCTTTAAAGACACCCGAGAAGTCAAAAGGGAAGGAGCAGTAGCTCCTTTGACTCCTGGGTGAGGGTAGTGATAGAGGTTGCCATTCCCCATAAAAATCCACCACTTACCTTACTTTATTGTAGAGCCTGCTGGAGGTAGAAATGTAGGGCAGTAACACCAAGGTCAGGATTTGATGGTTAGAACTGGCCTAAAATGATAATTTGTGTCATTCTTGTGTCTGAACCCTAGTGCTCAAGGTATTATATGCAGGGGGACATATTGCTGTTGAGCAGCTGTCTTGAACAGAGTTGTCAGTCTTTTAAAGCCTGCAAGCAGCTAAAGAATTATGACACAGGATGGTGGGCAGAGTGTCAGGAACCAGGCAGAATACACCCAAGTCAAGTCCTTGCAAAACCAGTCCTCGAGACCACAGGGTCTGTGAAATCCAAAAGTAAGCTATATTCAAAAGACTAGTACAAAGGCATCTACAGGCAGAATTTGGTGAACAAACTTCTTGGCAGAGACAAAGGATCAATAGCCCCCCAAGGGGTACTTATACAGGAAACCATATAGGGGAGGGGGGAAGAGGGGTGCAAAGGCGGGAAAGTACACTGGTTTTCAGCAGGGCCATCTGGTCCCTGCTTTGATCTGAAACGTTACAAGTGTTGAGACTTTGCAGCTTCTAGCAAGGTCACTGAGAGCAGGATGAGATAAGGTGTTCTGAAGGTCAGAGGCTTTGGTATGCAAAGGCAGGACAGGAACCAACAGGTGATTTAGGGTTTTATTGCAACTGCCCAAGAGTCTCCAGGAGAACTCAGGTGAAACTCGGGTCAGGAACCTGGGGTTCATGACACGGAGCCACAAAATATGGTTGCCACAAAATGGCTGCCATAGCTTACCTTCAGTCACATAGTAAAGATCTTTGAGTTATAGTAGCAGCTGCTGCCGAGGTAATGTTTAAAAAAAAATTAGAAGCCCTCCTGGGCAACAGCTCTACCTGTCCTTGTGGGCACCAGATGTTAGTAGGCACTGTGGTGCCAAGAGCACTATGTTGGGGGCCCTAAGTCTTAAAAGTTGTAGTAAGACAACTTTGTTAGCTGTGTAAAAAGGCCTGCTCCCCACAGCAATCTAGTGATGACGCAAGGACATATATTATTAAAGGACTACTTTAGTTATTTTCCTTTTGGAAAAACAGAAAATATTAGTACTGGTAATTTAGTGCTTTAACAAATACTCTATAGATAGATAGAAACTTAAGCTTTACTGAGGATGGATTGTTTATGCAGAATCTGCACAATTTAAAGCAGCTTTTCCAGCTTGTTTTTTGTGTGAAATAGCTTTGAGGAATAGGCTAATTCATTTCATATGCAGTAACTTCCTTAGCAAAGAAATGAACATTTTTGCACTCTAGGCTGAATCATGGAATATTGCAAAAATGCAGGGACTGTTATACATTATACAAGAATAGAACTCCTAGTTTTAATAATTTTTGGCAATACTAACTAAACATTATTTTAATAAGACAAAGGTCAGGACCTAAAGAACTACTTCAGGCATGCCCAAGGGCTAGAAGGACCCAGTGGAATTTCTTCTTTAATGCCATATAACAAGCAGCTTTTGAAAATCACCTCAGATTCAGAAAAGGGTTGCCATGTGTTGTGAGGATGGGGGAGGCATTGCTGTTTGACCAACACATGTACAAAGTTCCCTGGGGCATGTGAGCGTAGTCACGTGGCCCTTTAGATGTACTGCTTCTTGCAGATTTGTCCTACTGGAAAGCTGACACTAATTTCATTTCCACAAAGTAAAGAACTGCTTTTGTTAATGGAATGTTACAGAACATATCTACTTTAAAGATTTTGGGTCTAGAGGTTGTGCAACCCTAATATTCAAGGCACAAATGTCTCTTTAGACATGTTCACACTCTTAATTTCAAGAATGTACAGATTGAAAAATCTGTCCAAATGATGCACATTTTCTGACCATGAATTCGCCAGAGGCAAAAATTACATTTAAAAACATGACATTGAAATGGCAGTTTAGCTCAAAATATAATTTGAATCTTGGCTGAATGAAGGAGAAGTATAATTTTAATATAACAAACTTGCAGCATTTACTGTTCTGTCTGCTAATAACACATCGATGACCAGGTATTTAATAAAATGTACATTTCTTAATTGCCAGGACTGGCTATTAAAATATACTCTGGTTAGTCTTTTGAGATTCTGCGTGTTCTTTTCGTGTGCTGTGACATAGATGTGAGAATATAAAACATACTGAGAAAATATGATTAAAACTCTCCTTTTTAATTGAAGAGTGTTCCTGTACAGGGAATATCATGCCACGGAAAAAGCAGAGAAGCTGCTGCACCAATCTGGAGCTTTGTTAGGCGTAGATGTCGATCCATGCATACTATTACATATAATTATCATAAAATTAGGGGCTAGAAATTGAAGAGTCATGCTGGTGCATTTTAGACAGCATATTTGTAATAAGCTGTAATAAAGTAAACATTTTGAATGGATATAAGAATAGGCCTTACTTGCAATCAAAATGTGTGTTCAATTGAAATGCTTTTGAAGCTCAATTTAACAAAGCAAACACATTTTCTGGCAGTATTAGCATAATTGTTCCCAGTGTTGAATTCTCATTTAAATTTTTAAAAACTTGAATAAAGTTAGCTGTTTGGAAGCTAGGCAGAATGGAAAAATACCACTTCAGATTCCGTACAAATGTGAACTGCTAGGTATGTTAAGAGGTAAAGAAGAAAGTACTAAAATAATTTTGTGTTTCATTGTCCTTCACTTTGACCAGTGATTTAAAAGTTACCTTCTTATATGTGACTTATTACACACAAACACACACACAAATCCTACATACTTTGAGGGACAGGTCATGCAGAAATTCTGTGCTTACCATCAGGCTTCTACTTTCTTGGGAACTGTGGCCCATTTCTCTGAGAAGTTTGAGTTTGCATGGTTTACATTAGAACATGAAAATACCATTCATTTCAGAACCAATCAGACCCCAAAGTGTACAAAACCATAATCCCATAATCTTAGAAGGAAAAGGAGGACTGTGAATGCTGGTGGCAAGTTGGTTTTATGAAATCATTTAATATGGTAGTGCTTTTTGGGACAGCAATTAAACTATCACTGTTCTGAATTGCAAAGCAGAGATCCTTTTTGCTGGCCCAGCTGCATGGGGATTGCCTGGACTGTGGGATGAGGTTGTTTTGTAATTTCATAGAAAGCTGTGCAAAGGAGATTCATAGTACTTTTGCTTTAGCTGTTGATTGAAAATGCTTGAATGTAAATACTTTGCCAGGGATTCTTTACTACTGTATGGGGACATTCAGGCCTCCTCTGTGCCGTAGAAGATTGTTTTCTGATATAGCGAGTCTGGTCTCTGATGTAGCACTTGTCCCATGTTCCAGGAACAGGGCAAAGCCTTTGGCTGACCAAGGTGCATTAGTCATTGGGAGAGAGAAGTCTGCATGTTCAGACACACTTTGTTAATTTAAAAATTTATATTTAATATATTAATAGCTATATCTTATATGACTGTATGTAGCAGTGATGCTAGCCTCCAGCTGAGACCTGACGATCCCAGGGTTTCTCAAAGCCTGAAGAATATTTCAGGGGGTTCTAAATGGTAAAAAAGTTGAGAAAAGCTTACATAGAAGCCGTAACTGAGAAACCCACTCCGAGTTCCTTGCCAACCAATGTTTTCATGTTTGATTGTTACAACTGTTTTTGATATCCTTTGATATTGAGCAGAACTGAAGAACGTAAAGACTGAAAGGTTTTCAGTTCTTCAAGCAAATTTTACTATCAATTAAATATTTTCATCGAAGGAAGAAACTATGACATTTATGAATTATTTGATGTATATTGTTATTAACAATTAGTGCTACACAGCATTTCTCTTTATTTCTCTTTATTTCCCACCTGGAGCCTGGCAACCCTGCAGCTCAATGGGATCCAAGGCAGAGAGTCCCCCCCCCCCCCCCAATTAGCCCTTTTCTTCAGGGGGACTGATTTCTGCTGTCTGGAAATGCCCTGCAATTCCAGCAACTCCCTAGGTTCCAACTGGAGAATGGCATCCTGCAACCTCTCTAAGGCACAGTGCCACAGAGTTCTATCCTCCCAAGCAGCCTTTTCATCTCCAGAAGCCTGGAGTTGAGTCATCATTGCAGAGTTCTCCCTCCAAAACAGCCTGGGGTGTTGATCTCTATAGTTTGCACGTGACCTCCAATTCCAGGATATTTCCAGACCATACCTGGAGGTTGGTGTCCCCTGGGTCAGGAATGTTCCTTAAGGTTTGGAGGCCAGGCCTCAAGAGTCCAGGGGTAGGCAGGAGCTTTTGTCATGTAGCCAGCCACAGGAAGGCCACAGTGCAGGTTTGCATCCTAGCACCTGTTGTTTCATTGAGTGCAGCAGGTTTTGCCTCTATTATCAATATACACACGAAAGATAAGAAAATAACCCAACTAAATTAAATTAAGACTAAAACAAGGGGATTGATCCTAAGCAGGTCTGCTTGAAAGTTGTCAGGAACCAGGCAGAAGACACCCCAATGAGACCTTTTCAAGCCAGTCCTCGAGACAACAAGTTGGTGAAGTCCAAAAGGAAGCTTTATTCAAGAATCCATCACAAGGCACTACAGGCAAAGTTCCATGAAGCAAATGTCTTGGCAGAGACAAAGAACAATACACCCCAAAGGGCATTTATACACTAGACCAGATAGGGTAGGGGGAATGAGGGGGTACCTAGCGGGAAGGTGCAAAGGCGGGAAGGGCCATTGGTTTCCAGCAGGGCCAGCTGGCTCCTGCTTTGAAGTGAGACGGTTAGAAGTGTTGATACTTTGCAGAAACTACAAGGTCGTTAGGAGTAGGATGAGAACAGGAAAAGATAACACACTCTATCAGCCAGACACTTTAGTACGCAAAGGTGGGGAGGGCAAGAGCTAGTAAAGATTGTATTGTTTTATGGCCACAACCCAAGGGGCTCCTGGGGAACACCGGTGAAATGTGGGTCTTGAATCAGGCTTCATGACAAAAGTAATCTTCATTTTTATTAATCAAGGCTTGGTTCTAGAAAAGTATCCTTAGGATTGCACCATATACCTTCTCTTTCCAGTCCAGGAATGATCCTGTTGAAGCACAACAAAAAGGAATACTATTATTTCAGAAATTCCCCAGTCAGTAGGTGATTTTCTTTTCATGGGCTTATTTTTAAAAGATGTGCTAGTAATCAATGAACTCATCAATCCCTTATGTTCTTAACTTCCATGTAGTGCAGCAAAATAGCTGAATTATACATTTCAAGCTTATTTCAGAAGGTATTTTTGTGTTTTATGCTATTCCAGTACTTCTAGATTGTATCACATTTTAGTGTATTTGAAAAATACCCATCTTCCTCTTAATCTGCCAACCAATGCCAAAAATATTTGTCATTTTATTGGTATTTATGTATTCTATTTATTATACCCTGCCTTTCTCCTAGTGGAGCGAGGCAGGGTACAAATGAGGCAGGGTTGCATGAAAGGTAGGCTAGGGGAAGAGTGTGCACCTGGCCCACACAGTCTGCAAGCTTCCTGGGCATTGGAGGGCTTCTAGCCTGGGTCTCACGGATTCTAGAACAACTGTCTCCCCCTACACCACATGGCTACTTAGGATATCATTCCATAATGATCTCCTCTAAAACTCTAAAATCTAATACATCTCTGAGCATCTATTTACATATATATCTCCATGGATTGTCACTCTGATTAGCTAAACTTCATATCCTGCCACAAATTTTGTTAGTCTTGAAAGTGCTACAGGGCCCTTACTCTTTTCTGCTACTACAGACCGACTACCCATCTTGATCTGTATTTCGTTATTAATCCTCTTCCCATTTGAAAGTTTTTGGAACTTTTCGTAAATCGTTTTCTTGTCTTGTTATGTGCGAAGTCGTGTCCGACCCATCGCGACCCCATGGACAATGATCCTCCAGGCCTTCCTGTCCTCTACCATTCCCCGGAGTCCATTTAAGTTTGCAAGTCCATTTAAGTTTGCATCGTTTTACTTGTAAGCAATTGTAAGCAAATTGTTTTACTTATAAGCAATTAAAAAAATATCTGCAAAGAACCCAGCCATGCTTATTTGTAAGGAGATCCTGTTGATTTCAGGAGAAAGTTAGGATGATTGGTCTGTTCTACTTTCAAGAGGTGGGATTGTTGTATGTAATAATGAGGAAACACCATGAGGAAGAGAGGGTGGGAGAAATCTGAAAAATAATAATAATATCTGAATAGAAACAATTGGAGCAGGAAATCTAAAGTAATAGTATTAATTAGGTAAAGGTAAAGGTATCCCCTGTGCAAGCACCGAGTCATGTCTGACCCTTGGGGTGACGCCCTCCAGCGTTTTCATGGCAGACTCAATACGGGGTGGTTTGCCAGTGCCTTTCCCAGTCATTACCGTTTACCCCCAGCAAGCTGGGTACTCATTTTACCGACCTCAGAAGGATGGAAGGCTGAGTCAACCTTGAGCCGGCTGCTGGGATCGAACTCCCAGCCTCATGGGCAAAGCTTTCAGATGGCTGCCTTATCACTCTGTGCCACAAGAGGCTCTTTTTGTATTAATTACAATAGTATTAATTGCAAAATATTGATTAAAGTTTGGGATTGCAGGATTGTTGTGTTGTTGTTGTTTTGGTGCTGCTCATAATGGACAAACCAGTATTGGTATTGCTTCTCTAGTTTATATAAATAATTAAGGGAGAAATTTGCAATTTAAATATGGAAAATGTGTTTCTCTATTGTAAATAAATTTAAACTTTTGAAAATTGGCAAAAAGAAGAGTGACTTGGTTAAATGCCTAACAAATTCATTCCACGATGCTCACAAGAAGCTGTTAAAAAATCCAGTGAAACAAGTTATGATATACTTTTGTCTTGTAGAAGCTATGAATCAGGGCTAGCTTAAGTCAATATTTATATAAAAGACATTTGAGAAATGCACCAGTTTTGCAGTGGATGATTCAGTAAATGGAACAGTCTGAATCAATACAGAACTTCTTCCGTTCTTTAATATGAGGAACATAGTGGCACATGATTTGTGAACTAAATTATGTAACTTTGACTGGATGACCAGTCTGACAATCTTTAAAATTTTTTTTTTTTTTTTACAGTTTAGGGAGTTTGTGAGATGTATGATAGTTCTATTTGGGGTTTAATTTTTTAAATCTATTTTTGTACATTATGACATAGTTTTTAGCATATTGTTAAAGATTTCTGGTTTGTAGCCTATGGCTTGGATTCAGAAAGCTACAAGCATAGCTTTGTTTGCAGAACAGTTAGCTGTAGCTGCTTGCATCCCCTGTAAAGCCTCCTTTAAGGATTGCTGTGAGCCGCAGCCCAGGAGCTTGAAATGCAAGGGTAAAAACAGCATCCTCCTTCATATCTGCCAATTCTCCCTGTCATGTATTTCATGGATTGAATTGACAGGATTACGTGTGAGTTTATATTATTCCACATGACAGTGGTCTATTTCCAGGAGAAGAGAACATGTCAGTGTAATCTCCCTAAATGTGGCACATCATGTGACTGTCATGATGTCTTGGATAAGAGGTTTGTAGCCCTGCCAGTCCCGGATCCGTTGGATAGGAGGAATAGGATCTTGGAAAGCATGACTCTCCAGATGACATAAAGTGATGTCAAATAAAAAATTGAACAGAGATTATCAATTTTCTCTACTACATCATGTTGGGCTATATTAACAAGGACAAAAGCCTCCTCTTACAACACAAAGAAAGATTCTAGCATCCTTCGTTTTTTAATGAAGGTTTGTATCAGCACACAAATTAAACTATTGTGCAGTTTATAAGGAGCATTTTAGTCAACATCATTCATTCATTCATTCTTTGGATTTCTATCCCGCCACTTTCAGAGGACTTGTGGCAGCTTACATATAAAAAGTAAAAACCCAATACCCCCCCCCGATAAAACCAGTCAACCCCTAAAAGTTTAAACACAAGACAGCTGCATAATCCCCAGTCCTCCCCAATCTCCAGCCAGTCACCACAGGGTAGGGGCTCATCTGATGGTACATCAGACAGGCATGCGGAAAATGTGTTGTTGTTCTTTTGTGTCTGGAAGGCTGAAAAACTTCAGAGCATGTACAAAGTTCCCATTCTGCACATTGTCTCTGTAATTATTTTCACTACATAATTTAGTCTATTATCTTGCATGATTTCACTGATTTCAACTTAAGGTAAGTGTTGATGGTAGCTTGCAGTCACTTAAGTAATACAAGATGTAAGAAGTCCTGTGTTTCCTTTTGCCTTTTCTTCTCTTGCCTTATTCAAAATAATTATGGTAATTACAAGTCACCATAATTTAAACTATGATCAGCAGTTTCTTTTAGGAAAATGCATTTATATCATTGCATTGGCACATGCTAGCATTTTCTGGAAAGATCAGTCTTCCAGATTGCTAATGAATGGTCGAGCAAGAATATAGACAGTTAATACTGCTTAATTGTCACAGTCAAATAGAGCAACCACATAATTTCCTGCTATTCTCATCCAGCAAACACTGCAAGAATTATCAATTACGACAAAGCCTTGCAAATACTGCCAGCTTATGAAAGTATGGGCTATAACTGAATCTCTCCCCATTTCTTCTTCCTTTAAGCAGGTGGTTCATAAACAATCTTTTCCTGCTTCAGCAGGAAAAAAAGGTATATAAATACCATTTTCCTTGGCAGCAACTACCAGTTAATATTCATTTCCAAATCATTACACAGCCTAACGTTTCTTCCTGTGTTTAAGCATATTCACCATGGATTAGGCAAGGCTGCTGTATCTTTCTGAGATATGTTAACAAGGCCCATGCTTGTGAAACATCTGTTTGAGAAATGCTTTTCTCACACATAGAGAAATGTGTAATGTGCTGTATAAAACAGGATTACTGAAACAGGAAAAATTGGCCCATTAGGGAGTTAACCATGCAAACAAGATTGGAGTGACTGAAAACCTATTTTGCACTGACATTATATATTTTTTTAAACAACTTCTCATGATGTCACCTCTTGTAGTGGGATGCACTACAACAGCTACTTTTCCTAGACAGTATAGTAGTAATTAATATTAGATGTCATAATCAACTCCAAATAAATTATTATTATAGCATTTGGAAGGCATAGCAAATGGATTGAAGAGAAAAAAGTCTGTTTTTTTAAAACCAGAGTGTTATTTTCTTGCAGGGAATTAGATAGGCTCAGCTTTAAAGCCGTACCTCGCTAGATGATAACTTACCAGTCATTAGTCTATTCCTTTCCTTGTATTTTAATGATCTTGTAAAGAACTTTTGCAAAATTTGTACCATCTTGCACATTTACATTTCCACAGTGGGCTGCATGGAACAAAACCTTCTGGCTTCTCCCTCCTTTTGCAGCCCACCAGTACCTCCTCCTGAGTGAGGAAAATCAGCTGAAATCTTGCCTTTCCACTGGTGGAAAACAAGTCATTACTACAGCCTATTTGCTTACAGAATCAAACCTGACTACCTTATGCTTTCCTCCCCCCCCCCTCCCAAGTCTACTACATTCTTGCTGGTGAATTAATATGCATGTTAGAATAAATATTTTTATGGTAACTTGAAGAGCCTGAGGTAAGGACTTTTTACTGCCTTACGCAAAATGAAAGATTTTGTTTCCTTGTTTTATAATTAGGTAACAAAAGACTTGAAACAATATGACAATAAGATTATAGAATGCAAGTTTGAGAACAACAGCTGGGTCTTCATGAGGCAAAGGATAGACAAAAGCTTCCCAAATGCTTACAGCACTGCCATGGGTGAGTAAAATAAATTGGTTCTATAGTCATATTTCATATTTATACTTTGGTCAACTTGATTAAAGACATCTTTTCAAGAAGCTGAGGCTAGAGCTAAATTGCCTTATGTTCAAATAGGATCAGCTAAATTTTGAATTCATAACACGAGTTGGATTTGGGAATGTTTTAAAATAAAACTCTTTTTGTCTACATCAAACTGGCAAAGGGCATTCACAGCATCAGGTTGCCTTGTGCTGATATACAGAGAAAAGGTAGCTTGGCATTTGAATGTGCTATAGAAGTTGAACTTTTGGAACAAAAATCCCTGATAATTTCAGCTCTATTCAAAATGGCGCAGTCATTGTTTGCCAGATGGAAAAAGACAAAATTAGGATAGAAATTGTAATTTCCAGATCCTAAAATAGTATGCAAACAATGGGGAATAAAACAAATGAAGGCTGGAGGGGGACGGGAGGAATTGTCCTTTATTGGATGGTGACACATTCCAGTTCTCCTTCAAATAATAGAAAGGACATTGTGAAAATGCAAGACGGCGGCTTTCTCTTACATGCTGAATATAGGAAGTTAAAAATTAATGAAAGTTTGTATGAAAGGTACAGTTAACTAGTTCTGTCAGTTCTAAAAAGCCTACTAAGCACATAAGGTGGCAAAAATATTTATCAGCTTTTCAGCTCTCTTGCAATGTATTCCAGCTCTGCATTCTTAGTTCAGATTGTTAAAATAGTAACCAGTTCTGAAGTGCTGCAGTATCCTGTGGACAATGTTTAGATGGCATAGGGGGAAGGAAGGTCAGAGGGCCCTACGGACTAGAGTGAGTGTCAAGACTAGAGGATGGAAGGTTGCAGCTTCAGTAGGAAATCTTCCCAAAATCATGCATTATTCTTGGTGGAAGTGGAGAGCTGTCTCAGCCTCACCTACCTCACAGGGTATCTATTGTGGAGAGAGAAAGGGTAGGCAATTGTTAGTCGCTTTGAGACTTCTTGGGTAATAAAAAATGGGGAACAAACAAACAAAATATGCCTTCTGTTTTGCAAAGGAGCGCCTTGGAATCTAGTCCTAACAATTTTGTTGTTTGCACAAATTTGTCAAATGCATGGTTCCAAATTCCCAGAACTATTAAACGTACACAGGCACAAAGGGAAAACTGTAATTGGTTAGATCAAAAAGCCATGAAACTGAAGGGGTTGCACTGAGCCTCTTGCTTGTTTCTGTAAATGTATACAACATTTCATTTCACTGTAAGAGCAACTGATGATAATTTAAGGTTGGAAAAGCAAAATTGTTTCTGTAGTAGAACAGGTGCCACCAAACTCAGTAAATGCTGCTCTGTTTCAAGTTTAATTTGATTTGGTTCAAATCAGATGGTCAAGATTACAGTATTTGGTCAACACAAGCAGGCCCTGTGTGAATGTCACAATGTGGGTGTTAGAATTTCATGGATTGGGCCTGTACTTGTTGCATCCTGTGCATGGGTGGAAGGAGTACTTGAATGTGGAGCAGGCTGCCCAGAGTGGAAGTGGAATATACAAAGGTTGATTCCTCATGACACAGAAATCCTATGTCATTAAATGTAGGCTTTGCTCTCTGAGTTAATCTTCTTCCCAGAAATAAATACATTAGAATAAAAATCTGTTACAAGTGTGATGACTTTAAAGATTCTATGCTTTAGTTTTTCTTTCCAAAATAATAATTGCTGTCAAAATATTATTAATGTAGCCTGTGTCGGTATGTAATGGTGAAGCGTTTCATATCTGGGCATCTTGGAATATTTATTTTCTTGCTTCATATGTCATTTGCTTTTTGTTGTGATTCAAGGTGGATACCAACTTCCCATTTCTAGGTTGCTTAGACTGCTGTCTGGGGGTGGGATGCAGCCCAACCCTGCATTTGCCAGCTCCAGAAGAACTGCTGGGAGTGCTAAGGCAAGCAGCCCAGCCAGAGGCTCTATGAAAGAGATCAAGAGTGAGGCCATACCTGAAATTGCCCCAGCAGCAGGGCCTAGCAGGCTCAGGTGACAGGCTGTACCCTGCAATGAGCCAGAGTAGGAGGTGAGCAGTAGCTGGGGTCTCCTGGGGCTTGTGCAAGCAGCAGAGCAGCCAGTTAAAATCTCAAGAGAAGGTGGAACAGGAAAAGAGAGGCCTCAGACAGGGAGGCCATTGGCCCAGATTCCCTTACCTTGTGGAAAGCTCCCCCTCACTGATGAGCTCCCCCTCACTGGCTCTTCAAGCAAAGGTTGGATACACACTTTTCTTGGATGCTTTAGGATGCTTAGGGCTGATCCTGCGTTGAGCAGGGGGTGGATTAGATGGCCTGTATGGCCCCTTCCAACTCTGTGATTCTATGAAAGAGTGTTGAGTAAGACCAGGATCAGCCATCCCCCAGGAAATCCTTTATTAGGTCAGCCTAAAAGGTAAAGGTATCCCCTGTGCAAGCACCGGGTCATGTCTGACCCTTGGGGTGACGCCCTCCAGCGTTTTCATGGCAGACTCAGTAAGGGGTGGTTTGCCAGTGCCTTCCCCAGTCATTACCGTTTACCCCCCAGTAAGCTGGGTACTCATTTTACCGACCTCGGAAGGATGGAAGGCTGAGTCAACCTTGAGCCGGCTGCTGGGATCGAACTCCCAGCCTCATGGGCAAAGCTGTCAGATGGCTGCCTTACCACTCTGCGCCACAAGAGGCTCATGGAAGACCAATTCCACAAAGACACAGGAGAGGCACTGGGAGGGAGAGAGATTGATCAGGGAAAGGCACACACACCTCTCCTCCAGCACTGCTATGTTCTGAGGCTGTCTTTGGGATGATACCTATAACCAGAAGGGACACTGGAGAGTGTTACAGCCCCAGACTCCATCCCAACACTCATGGAGCCTGACAGCCTCTTTAGAGTTAGGTCCTACTTGACATGAGGATTTGGCTCTGCAGTTAGCCAATGACCCTCAGGAGTAAAACTTTTGCTAAGGTAGAGGAAATAAGTGGTAGTGAAAAAGAACATTATACACAGGAGAGGCTTTGTGGGGGTCTCTCATGAGCTAGCAGTGACAAATCCAACCTCCCCAATCTTCCTTTCTTACTGGTAAACATAAGATTTGTACTGTTTCTGTGATTTTGTAACTTATTTTTTCATATATATTCTTGTGTTCTCAGCTGTGTGTAACAGCATACGACACCCAGTTACAAAGGAAATCCTCTTTGAGTTCATTGAAAAGTGTACAACACTACCTGTGGGACAAGCACATAAACATCACCTGGATCCAGACACCGAACTCATGCCACCACCTCCTCCTAAAAGACCACGACCGTAACTGGACACTTCAGAGTGGGGCAAATGACATGTTGTTTACAGTTCTACAACAGAATATGTGTGGATTTAAAACTTTTGCAAAAAAGTTATTATAAACTTTCTGTAAATACTTAAGTGCATTTTTTTGGAATGCCACATCAGAAACTCAGATTTATTTTGTACTTGAAAAGTTGAATTTGTGGGATTTGAAAATCAATTTAATCCAAGGGTTAGATGAGAAGAGTGTGGAATCAGTGGAAAACCACCTTGTTTGATAGGTACCTTTCAACTCTAGTGTTTTATAGTAGTAATCTAAAACTGTGAAGCCATGAGAAAATTGCTATTTTTTATTTTTTTATGGGCAGTGTTTCAAAGAGTGTGGTATTTCCTTTATTTAAGTGATTAGGATTTGTGACTTTGTTTCATTTAGCAGTTTTCCTTTGTCTCTTAGGTTTAAGTTTAAAGACAAGTAGCAGCAAATGTTCATACCATGTATTCTTTAAAATAAAACTTTATCAGGTTTCACTAATTTTAAAAACTTTTTATATTAAAGACGTCACCCAATAATTATTGTATAAATGTGCTTTTGCATGTGTGTTGAGTATTTTTTTTTGGGGGGAGGGGTGTCGTTCACAGCAATTTGCCTGCTGAGAAATTGTGCTAATCTGACATTTTAGGTTTTGTGTGCTGAAAAACACAATCTGTGACACAAGAAATAGTCTCTACAAAAAACAACTGTAGATGAAAGTTGCCCAAAGACATACTTGTCATTTTGATGTGCAAGACAAACAACCACACTAATATAATGACATTAGTTCCATTCTAGACGATATAGCAGGAGGCATGAATAAAAGTTGGATGCATCCTCCCACTTATGAGAGCCTAAAAATTGATAGAGAAGATATACTTTTGATAGGTAAAAGTAGCATTGTGACATCCCAAACCATTTATTTTGAAAGAAAATGTGAGCTTTAGATCAGTGGTCCCTAACCTTTCTGAGGCTGGGGACCAGCAAGGCAACTGCCCCGCCCGCGCATCACGCATGCGCAGGCCGCGCCCGCACATCGCGCAGGCGCGGCCGAAACCGCGCAGTGCGTGGCGCGGCCCTGATTCCCTCTCCCCGCCCTCCCGCAGTAAGAAGCTTCTTGGGCCGCAAGCTTGCAGCCTGGGAAGTTTTTTATTGCGGGGGGGGGGGGGCGGGGAGAGGGAGCCGCGGCCCGGCGCCATGGCCTTCGTGGCCCGGCACCGGGCCGCGGCCTGCAGGTTGGGGACCACTGCTTTAGATGATTGGAAACAGTAGGTTGCATTCTGACATCTTGATAAGCTAAAGGCTAGACCAATAGTTGCAGGAACCCTGCTTGTTGCCTGGCAGGGCCATGTCTTGGGATGTGCGCACACACATACACACAAAATCATACCAATTTCAATTTCAACCAATTCAGGTTGAATCCAAATCATACAAATACCCCTTCACCTTTTTGTATTTGGCCAGATGAATTGCGGAGGGATTTAAAGGGAGCGAGCAGGGCACCTGTCATTATGAACTGTTTGGTGCACTTTAAATGCTCACCCTGTCTTCGCAGGCAAAGCTGTGCATGCTTTCCTCCCTGGCTTTTTAAGCGCTGACTGAGAAAGCAGGGAGGAGATGTATTTAAACAGGCCAAATCGACAGTTTGAATTCAGAGAATTGAGTCAACATTGATTTGGGTACTTCTTGGCTTCCAAGCCAAACCCCACCCATGCCTATTCATGTGTGCACCTTGTGCCTTTCTCTTCCCCCACCCCCCCTTCCTACTCTGGAAATATCTGATTGAAATTTAACACCAGGTACCAATGGTAGATTAATGTAGACATGCAGATTAACCAAAGCTGGTCTCCCCCAACATAAACCATGATTCTAAGCTTTGTATTCAAATTTGGTGTAGAATCCCAATTAGTTTATGTATGCTGGGAAGAACTAATTTAAGAGGCCTAATTGCATATCTCATGGGAAGCCAAAGTTAATTTCTGATGTGGTATATAAGTGGTCATAGTGGGGAGCTGCTCAAATGCATGCATATGTCGGTTTAATATAAGGCTGAACAAGATGTCTCAATGCAACCCGCCTCCCAACTTAATTTTTATTGTTTAGTTTTGCTAAGGTACAGAAGCGATGGTTATTCTGGTATGCTGGGAAGTGGAATTTTACTGACCCACTGAGCAATTATTTCCTGAAACTTATGTAGTAATAAAGACATTTCATAAGTTAACTGTAAGATAAGCCAACCAGTATTTTAGCTGTTTATCTTTACTGATGATATGTAAGAATCTTTTAACCATTTAGCAGGCTGCTGATCTGAGGAAATTGCACTTGTTATATAAGTAGCATTCAAATGGTGTTTGTGTTAGAATACATTAACTATTTAAAAAGTTTTGATCTTACTCTTGTTTTTATACATAACATATAGCTTGTACAATAGCCATTCTGGAGACTTTCTAGAATGTCTTTATCTTTCCACATATTGAAAAGATTGCATAAGTTGATTATGTAGTTAATACTTTGCAAAAGTACTGTTTAGTATTATAGATTTCCTTGTTTGGATATTTAAAGATAGCACTCACTATGCAAGTTGGCATAGTAGTTTTTCAGGTTATGCAATTGGACTACATGCATTGCTAAAATGTGAACTCCTAAATGGATAACATCATTTGGCCCCAAATTTAAAGTTGCATCATGCAGTTAACAAAAGTATCATGGTCTAATCTACATGCTTTCTGGTGCTGTCCGTATATGTTGGGAAACGGAAACATTTAACTTATGTTTTAAACAGTGTATGAATTTTAAATACCTATCTTTCACTGTTTTTAGCTGCTGTAAAAGCTGGTGGTTCCTTAGCTGCAGCAGCACTGTAGCCTGTCACTATTTTTTTCTGCTTTTCCTAGACTTTGTTATTTCTTTCCTATTCAAATTGCAAATCTCTGCACTGCATTTCCCTTTCAGATGACAAATCTCTCAGTTGTTTAGGCTCAGTTTGCCTTCTCAACTTTTCCCTCAGTGTTGCTAAAGTTTGTATGTAGCCAGAATGGTTTTTCAGATGTTCTTTTCAAAAGTGAATTCTTGACTCCTCTGAAATTAAAGAACTGTTTGCTGCTCTGAAGAGTAGAAGGCGGGACCATTCTGAAGTACACAGTGTCAATTGGACCAACCTGCTTTGATATGTGCAGAAGATAAAGAACCTTCATTTGAAATTGAAGCCATGAGAACCAAAGTTGACTGTGCTGTGAGTAGGTTTTAAAGCAGACAGACATAATGTGCATTCAGTAAGACATTCAGGTTGCAGTCAGACATTCTCCCCCTCCCCCAATTTCATTTGCATTCCTCCCCAAAATGTGTGTGAATATTTTAATAAAATCAATTATTTAAGGTAGTTGGAAATTCTTTACTTTGGCTGGTATGTGGTTTAGTTTTAAGCTTGCTTATTTATTTATTTATTTATTTATTTATTTATTTATTTATTTATTTATTTATTTATTTATAAAGCTTATTTAAAACTTAGCAACTACAAGGCATTGTGCTGTAGTTTTGCATGTAAGGCTGACAGTGGACGTTGCTTAGAGCACACCCACCATAGAGCACGCCCATCCCAAGCAGTTCACGTTCCAGTCAAACAGTGTCTCTCTGGGTGTGCTTTTTCATGCAGGGAAAGCTAAGCACAAGGAAAGCTGTCTCTCTGACCCCCTAGGACAGGGGTTCCCAACCATTTTGAGCCTGTGGCCACCTTTTGTCATATGCACAATCATAGAATGGCAGCTATAGGAAGTGGAATAAATGACAAAATGGCTGCCATGAAGTAGAACCTATTACAAAAGATAAAGGAGTGAGGCCATGCATAACCCTAGTACTAACGTTTCAGTGTTTCAACCAGCATCTCTGTTTAACAGAATACCTATAAAAACACTGTCTAGCACAGGGGTAGTCAAACTGCAGCCCTCCAAATGTCCATGGACTACAATTCCCATGAGCCCCTGCCAGCATTTTCTGGCAGGGGCTCATAGGAATTGTAGTCCATGGACATCTGGAGGGCCGCAGTTTTACTACCCCTGGTCTAGCATATATACAACATTGCTGCATGATTGAAGGTAAGATCTCTGGGTTGTGGCAGCTGCTGTCAAAACCACTTTTAAAATTTTTGCACAGCTAATCAAATCTCCAGCAGCCAATCAGAAGCCCTGCTGGCCAAAAGCCCCATATAGTCCAGCCCCCCCCCCTTTACAAACATTTGGTGGGCACCAGGACAGGTGTTTTTAGGCACCATGTTGGGGACCCATCCTAGGATCCAAGGCTGGTTTGTTTGTTTATATAGAGGGCACATGGACTCTTTATGGACTAGCCCTCTATGTAAACAAACAAACAATTTGGCCAGCAAACTTACTTGACATTATTCTGTATTTCCAAGATTGCTAGTCTTGGTTGCCAGAGGGCAGTTGCTCCTTACTGCTGACAACCAGTGCAGAGTCTGCACTTACTTTGTTTATTCCATTGTCAATTCTGTTGAATTCAGATCGCTTTGAACGCGAGTCTTCCTCTTCCCCCCTCCCCATTGAAACAGGAAAGTGTTCTGCACTTTGTGGTTAGAGTAGTTCAGAAGGGGGGGGGAGCCAAGCCTCTTTTTTTTCTTGTAGGGGGGAGGAGCCAAACATGGAGCCTCTTTCTTTTCTTGGAGGGGGGGGGAGGATTGAAAAAGGCAGAGAAGGGAGAAAAAAATCCAGGACTGACAGAAGTTGAGAGAAATTAGGGGCTTCTCCTTTAAGGCAAGCTTGTCACATGATCAGGTATGGCCTATCAGAGGTTCTCTACCACGGAACTTGTTTTCCCAATCCGGATTTGAAAAATATCCAGGGTTAAAAGCACTCTAAAATATCACACAGTAAAGGTAGGGTCACTCCAGATCAATCCTTCTTGCTGCAGAAGGGAAATTTAAATCGCCCCAAATCCAAACAGAAATCGAATTCTGTGTAGATGGCAGGGACTGAATCGACCTGAGATTGGGATAGAAGCTCCATGCAGTTTACATCCAGATCAATGTGAAAACAGTTCATACAACTAAAGCTTTATTTCAGCAAAGATCCTTCTCTTAATAATGGGGACTATACAGAAAATCAGGCATCATAACATCAAAGCTTTCTCTGCAGAAGTCTCAAGAGGTGTGTAATTTTAAATGTTAGCACCATATTGCTGGACTGTAGTCTGGTACTGCCACAAAAAAAATACAGCATTTTAAACAAGTTTAAAAGGAGGCTATGGGAATGAGGAAACAATATTACAATGTTTAAAAATGCATTTAGCCATCCCCTCCACACACCAGAAATCCTAAAACATGTTATTGTGAGGGAGTTCTGCTTTTACTGGAGCCTTTGCAGGTAATTTAAATGGTACCCTATTCTATATTTGAATATTTTACTATATTCTATCTTGAATGTCATTTTTAGGCAAAACCTTTCCCAATTCCATGACTTAATTTATTCGTTTTCAAGTGGGCTGATTTGTGTGCGTGCACAACACGGTCTAGGAGAATTGAACAGCAAGCCATATGGTGGCATAATTCAGTTCTCTGCAAGGATAATAGTAGAAATGATAGCAGTTTGAGTGCAGAAAATGAGCCAAGCCAATCTATAGCCACAGACTATATTCCAAAACAGGAATATGTATTGGTTGAGCTCATTTTCAGAGATTGCTGAACAGAGACAGAAGAGAGCTGACAGATTCCAGCTGATAAAATTGCCTCCAGGCAAACGAAATGAGGAATGAATTAAGTTGCCTACTTAAACACAGACAGATTAAAAAATAGGTATTTTCTTGGTGACCAATCATCAGTGTCTTATGCAAAGATCATAGAAGTGCAAAGAAACATTTCAGATGAACAATATTCTATTAAAATTGCTGGACAGAGAAAACCGAGACAGTGTTAGTATGAAGTAGCAAGGAAAAGTCAACATTCATTTTGGAAGCCACTTTGAAACCAAAAGAAGATCCAAATTGATGAGGTTGCAGAGGCAATGCCTCCTGGCAGGGTGTATTGCCTCACTTTTCATACCTGGAAATTTATTGGGGGGCGGGGGATGCTTCTAATTCAGTTTGCTTCCTTTGTCTTTTCTGCATTACTAAGGCAACTGCAGCTTCCTGTGCTGCAAAGGGCCTTACCAGAGACCACAGATCAAGGGCTGAACCCAGCTGAATCACATTGGGGCTGGGGAGGAGAGGGAGAGACACCACCACTGGGTTTTGCTCAGTGCTTGTTTCCTTTGTCCTCTTGCATTGCTAAATGTGAGAAGTGATCTGCTGTTTCCTGAGTTTTCAAAGGGATGGCATCTCCTAGTGTCTGAGCCAGCAGGGCCCAGCCATTTCGCATGACAATTGAAGATATGTGACCACTACAGAAAAGAGATATCTGTACCTGATACCCAGGAGAAGAACACTGCTGGTCAGCACAAATGTCCACACATTAAGACTGCTGTATGACTTCTTGGCAGATGGTAGTATGTTGACTGTGGGCTGTACAAGACATTGATTAGTGATGCTGGGGGCTAGCTTTACCTGGGCAGGATGTTTGATGAATGCAATGCAGTTAGGAGCTGGTGGATTTTTTTAATGATGGTATTTGACAAGGATACTCACTGTGTAACCTCAGTATAATCCTGCGAGTCGATAGTGTAGCAGCTCCTTCTGCTTCACTGGTTTTGTGCAATACCAATAAGTGAAGCACAAAACTTCATGCCTTTTCAGGATGTCACAGGGAGAGAAGGTTGACTTGGCTAAAATAAAGACCAGGCTGGAGGAAAATGAAATAAGAACATCCCAGCTAACTCCACCTGGTTATGCTGTCCTCCACCAACCTGACGCAGATGGCCAGAGATGAGCATCAGCTGTTATCCCCTGTGAGATACTTAACTTCCATAGACTTCCAGTGCAAACAATCAGTGGGCCCTCCTCAAATAGTGACAGGACCGACACATGAAAGAAGTCACAGCTTGGACAGACCTTTACACTGAACCTTTTAAGGGAAGGTTCTCCCCTTTTTTCTGGCTTCCATATGTTTTCCTGCCCACCCTTTAACAACTGCTGGATGGCTCAGCAGCAACTCCCAGCCACTGCACATACATACCCATGGATCCCTGCCCCCCATCATAATGGCCATCATTGTACTCACCAGGACCACAAGACCACCCTGTCATCATTGCCATTACTATTTCCAGTAAGCCCACTGTGACTCCTGACCCCTCCCACAGTTGCCACCGATAGCCAAAGGAAGGAGGTAGGTGCATTGGCTGCACATGCACAGAAAAAACCTCTGTTCAAGGGGATTTCACCCTGTACCCCCAAAGTATTTTTTGAACTGTACAGAACTGTACCACCCCAGGGGGTGGTCTTGCAAGTTTAGCAAACGACCTGCATTCTGTATGTGTGGTTGCAATCTGCAAATGAAGCTATACTTGCCTATTAGAATATAATAGAGTAGAAATTAAGCCCACTGTAAGAAAAATACAGCGGGTGCTAGTGAGCAGTGGGTGGGTGCGTGAGGGCCCACGCCTGGGAGGGAGGGAAGGAAGGAGGGAAGGTAGGCAGGCAGACAGGCAGGCTTCCCCCCCCCCCCAGCTCCAGCGTTTCACCGCTGCCCAGGCAGCACGGTCGCTGGCTCTTTGAGCTGGCATGCATGCTGGGTGGGTCGTGGGGAAGGGCTTTCCCCCCTGGGCGGCTGGGAAGTGCTCCCCCCCGGGCTGCAGTGGTTTCCCGTCACCTGGGCAGCACAGTTGGCGGTTCTTTGAGCCAGCGGCCGCGCTGCCTGGGCAGCGGGGAAATGCTGCAGCCACAGGAGAGTTAGCTATTCCCCCCGGCTGGGCAGTGCGGACGCCGGCCCGCGCTGACCTGGCGGCAGGGAATGGCGCTCCCCCCCGAGTCTTCCCCCACCCCTACCTGAGGCTGTGGCTTTGGTGGTGGGAAAGAAGCAGGGGCGGCATGTCTTCGGCCCCAAAGGCTCCCCTCGCCGTCTCCTGGGCGAGGCCCACCGCCGACCTGGCTTTTCGGCGGGCCAGCGGGTAATGGCAGCAGTGGGCCGAAGGAGTGGGCTGGTTGGGAGGCAGTTGCGCCTCCTGACTCATCAGGTCGGGGCCCAATAGCCAATCGCCAGCTGTGGTATGCACGGCTGGCGATTGGTCCCTTGTCGTCCGACTGACACACGGAGGGCCCAATTGACAGGCGATTTGTGCCTGCTGATTGGGCACCTCATGTGTCAGTCTGGGGGAAGGGGCCAATGGGAGCCCTTCCCCATCCTGGTCAGGGATGTTTTATTGTTTTATTTACTGTTTTATTTATACCGCTCCTGCGGAGCAGCTACAGATGGTGGCTGTGATTACTTTTTAAAAAGAAAACCACACATCAGTATCGAGATTTTTTTTTTTTAAGATTGGTGACATAAAGTCTTGTTTAAATCAAATGAATCTGAATTTCAGTGCCATTTGCAATGTAACTTTTAAAAGTTAGTCTGCAGATGGCAAAGTATGCAAAAGAATTGCATCCTGATAAGGACAGGAACCTGCAAGTTCTGATGAATGGGAAAGCAGAATAAAATCATAGTTCCCAAGGAACATGGCATGCTGAATCACCCGCTGGTATAATATACCTGACATGATCTTGAATATATATGCAGTCTGCCCCTGAGGGTTAAGGGCAGCTTACTATATATCTTAAAACAGTTTAGATATTAATCAAATTTAACATAAAATAGTAAGCAATTTATATTGAAAATAGAGATAAGTAATTTTATGTTGAATGTAATACATGAGGAGGACCGTTATGAATATTGGTTTGGACTTGTTTTCACAATTCTTACAAATAAATACTTTACAAATGGGGAAAAATTAACATAAAATATCAAAATAATCAGAGTGTCATGACCCTAGCCAAACACTGCTGCAAAGTTCCTTTCCATTCCCCAACACAGCAAATACCAAGGGTCAGGAAGTTAACCAAAGTTGGTTTATTGAATAAGAGATATAAGAGATCAAGAATTGACTACTACAAAGCCCTGGGTTCAAGCTGGGGTAATATAGACACAGGACCACCTCCCACGCCACCCCTCCAAAGACGTGGGAAACCCTTTCCCATGAAAGAACGTTTGATCCAATGTTTAATCCTAGCTGGGTGCGAAATCTAGAGGCAAGCTGGCTGGGGAATTTGGCCCGATGGCCTCATCTAGGCTACACAAACACACTAGTTTGCCATTTCTTAGGTGCAGGGAAAGATGCAAATTCGCACAAGGCACCTGACACAGAGGGCCTCATCACCTCTCTGGTGAGAGGGAGGGGAAGGTAGAGTGCTTCAGTGTTAACTGCTGAATAGCCAGATTATTGGTAAAGTTTGTAGGTCTCAACCTTAGGCCCAGGAGAACAGTTCTGTCTTGCAGGCCCTTTGGGAACCCTTTTCAGGTCCTGATTTCACTCAGGAGTGAGTTCAACCAAGCTGGCACCAGGGCTGAAAAAGCTCTGGCTCTGGTTGAGGCCAATTTGATTTCCATAGGTACAAAAGTCTTAGACTGTTCAGGGCCTTAAAAATAAGAGCCAGGACCTTGAACCTGATTTGGTTTTCAATCTGGAGCCAGTGCAGCTGAGAGATCATTGGTTGAATATGCACTCTCCAACTGGTTCCTCTAAGGTCCTGGGCAGCCATGCTCTAGACCAGATGAAGTTTACAGACCAGGTACCTGGCATGTATGACCAGGACATGGGTCAAGGAATGCAAAACTGTTGCCCTGAAAGAACTGTCCCCACCTGGGTTCCTCATTCTCCACCAATTCTGGACAAAAGGACAGGGGAGGGAGGAGTTGTGATATTAGTTCAAAGGTTTTTCTCCTTATGGAGAAAAAGACAATTATGCATGCTTATATGAGATGGCAATGAAGACAGCAAAAAGAGATTATTTTGCAGTCTTCATTGCCTCTGCTAGCTCATGCACATCATAATTATTCAAAATAGTTTGATCTTTGACATATCTGATTACAAGACTGTCCCAAATTTTACAATTGGATGTTAGCTGCGAAGCTTTTACAGAGGAAATCTTGTTGCTCTACTATGACCTATGTATGAATCTTGATGCAGTCAAGGGATTGGAGGCCACTTTCCTTGACAAATGTGGACAGGATTATGGCAGCGGTTTGGCCTACCACATGCCTCCTTGACCTGTACCCCCATGGCTGGTGAAGGCCAGAAGTATAGAGATCCAGGCCCCTCTCCTAGAGATTATCAGTGTTCCCTTAATTTTGGAGAAGTTCCCATAGAAATTAAAGGAGACTGTGGTTAGACCACCCTTGAAAAAAAAATCAGATCTGGATTAAACTGACCCAGCCAGCTACCACCCAGTCTTGTATCTGCTATTTCTGGGTAAAGTGGTTGAATGGGAGATTGCCCATTAGTCTGAAGTTTCTGGCTAGGTTGTCATCAGTTTACAAATGACACCCAGTTGTATCTGTTGATGGATGGCCATCTGTTGATACCTCCAAATTCGTTATGCTAGTTACCCGGAGGCTGTGGTGGACTGGCTCAAACTGAGTTGGCCTACTGGTAGTTGATCATCCTGGTTATATTCATGGGGAAGGGAAGGCACCTCCAAAGCATGGGACTCAGAGGCATTTAAACTTGGGGCCAGATTCAGCATTTAGAACTTCTCAGAACTGTTACATATATAAGGATTGCTATTTTGCATTGAAAATGGTAGCACAGTCACATATGTTCACAGAGCTTGGGAGATGGCTTGTGATTTCAAAATGTGTTAATTTTCTGAGTTGACATTTCAGTTTAGATAAGATCAGGCACAACTTTAAATACCTTCTTATTAATTATCTTACAAAATCAAAGTGATTTTATGATTAATGCTTTTGCCAGCTTCCTATCCCTTATTTAAATTGGTGTTAAAGCTGTGACCTTAATGTCTTGATTTCCTGTTGCGATGAACCTGTTTCGTCTTCAAGGAATGAAATATACTGTTCAAAGTCGAGAATTATTCAAAATATGTTTAATCTGGCAATAAATCCATTTTTATATTCTACAGGCCTTTATCATAATGTTCTGGTTAATCTGCATTCCCTAGGTGCAAACTGGAAAGTCATATTTATTTTTGTAATGCTTATTTTATTATAACAAATTTACTGAAACTGTGGGAAATCTAGGGTCAAAGGACATCTTTAGTATCCTCTAGAGCAGGGGTCCCCAACCTGATGCCCGTGGGCTGCATGCAACCCCCGACCTCTTTATACAGGGCCCTCCAACCTGCTTGTTTGCTGTTATCACCCTCAGGGCCTTTTCCCTCAGACCCATCCTGTTTTACCTGCTTCAAGAGGCACCCTCTACCACTGTTCATCCTGTCCCTTTAATTTTTTTCAGGTGGAACTTATTGATTTGCAAGCCAGTGAAAATCTCAGAGACATTTACAAAGAAAATAGTCTGTTAGATTTCTATTCTGGTCTACCAGATATATTTATCCACCTAAAGACATTTGCTGCAGGCATGTTCAGTCTTTGGTACCACATACATCTGTGAACAAACCTTTTCCAAGATGAAAATTGTGAAATGGAAGTGTAGATCAAGGCTTACAGATGAACATTTACATGACATTTTAAGAGTATATGTCACAAACCTTGACTTGGACATCGATGCCTTGGCTAACAGAAAACAGCCACAAAAATCATCCTGACTAGGTAAGCATGTGTAACTAAATAAAAGGATTCCTCAGTAAAATATTGTTTCAAAATGGATTGCATTAAAGTTAAAATTTCTTTATTTACCTTTCAATATTTACTTTTGATCTAAATAAGTAGGTTAATAATTTTGTTACATTTTGGTTTAAGATGTGGCCCTGTTTAGGCACTAGGTGATGAAGAGCCTCTTGTGGTGCGGAGTGGTAAGGCAGCAACATGCTATCTGAAGCTGTCTGTCCATGAGGTTGGGAGTTCGATCCCAGCAGCCGGCTCAAGGTTGACTCAGCCTTCCATCCTTCCGAGGTCGGTAAAATGAGTACCCAGCTTGCTGGGGGGTAAACGGTAATGACTGGGGAAGGGAATGGCAAACCACCCCATATTGAGTCTGCCATGAAAACGCTAGAGGGTGTCACTCCAAGAGTCAGACATGACTCGGTGCTTGCACAGGGGATACCTTTACCTTTTTATGCTAATGATGATCACCATGTGCCAAAAGGTTGGGGACCCCTGCTCTAGTGTCCTATGATGATTTCCTTCTTAACATGGTAGCTGTCATTTACCACTGCCCCCGAATGGATCTTCCTATATTTTAGCCTTCTTAGCTTGAGGATGTTTACAGGTTTCCCATATAAACCCAAACATATCTGTTTACCAGTCATGTCCAGTACAACAGAGAATTTAAGCACACAAGGAAGTCACAGAGAGTTCAGAGCCAGAGACCCATGAAGAAAGCTATCTTAAGCAGGTTGTGATGAACTGCAGTTTTAAAAACTTGGAAGTGCCATACAAACAGATAAAGGATTGTGAAGTGTTAATTTTTCACAGATCCAGTGAACCTTGATTGTCAGGCTGCTCCAAGCAATCTGATTGACACAGAGAAAGACTCCTGAACTGGATGCTGAGGAGATTCAGTCTGATTTTAGACCTAGCTGAGAATTTAATTAATTAATCAATTAATTAATTAATTAATTTGATTTGTATGACCGCTGCTCTCGAAAACCAGCTTGCGGCGGTTCACAATATTTCTTTTTTCTTTCTTTTATATATATATATATATATATATATATATATATATATATATATATATATATATATATATATATATATATATATATATATATATATATATATATATATATATATATATATATATATATATATATATATATATATATATATATATATATATATATATATATATATATATATATATATATATATAATTTTCATAAAGATAGAAATATAGAAATAAGACAGATAGTATAAATTGTTAATACAAAGAACAATAAAATATAGTCTTCATTTGTTACACTTAAACCCCCTCCATTAAGTGTCCCCTTTTAGTTTAAACAATTCAGATAAGGGCCCAATTGCTCTTGAAACACCTCTTCTCTTTTCCCATTAACTACCAATGCCAGTTTGGCCATCTTTGCAAAGTCTGCTTATTTGTTCAACCAGTCTTCTATCGAAGGTAATTCTTGCGTTTTCCATTTCTTGGTCAAAACAAGTCTTGCTGCTGTCGTCACGTAGAAGAATAAGCTTTGAGTTTGGGCTGGGAGGCATTGTGGAGATATACTTAATAACATAGATTCAAATGAGTAGCCATGTTGGTCTGAAGTAGCACAATAAAATCAGAGTCGAGTAGCACCTTTAAGACCAACAAAGATTTATTCAAGGCATGAGCTTTCGAGTGCAAGCACCCTTCGTCAGACTACATAGATTCAGCTTTCATAGGAAATCTAAGACCCCACATTTTCTGCAGAATGGTATGAACTTTTGCCCAAAACTTATAAACTTTTTCACATTTCCACCACATATGAAAAAAGGAACCTACTTTATCACCACATTTCCAACATTTGTTATCACAGTTTTTAGCAATTTTAGCAATCACCTTTGGTGTCACATACCACCTGTAAAACATTTTATACCAGTTTTCCTTAAGTATTTGACTGTTAGTATACTTAGGGATTCTAGACCATGTTAGTTCCCATTGTTCTATTGTCACATTTGTCTCGATATTTTGCATCCATTTAATCATACATGGCTTAACCCATTCTATTTCCATCTCATACCTCAATAACAATTTATATATTTGTCCCTACAAGTGAGGCTTATCTTGAATTACCAAATTTTCAAATTCTGATATTGAAGCCCCTGGATTTAACGGTTGCTGAAACTCTGCTTTGAATCTAGATAGTAATTGGTTGTACTCTAACCATTGAATTTCTACTCCTTCTTTCTATGTTGTTTGCATATCCTTAAACTTGCATGTTTTGGATAATAAGTCTTTGTATTGAAGACAGGTCAGTCTTTTCTGTTGAGCTTTGCCAAAGTATGCTTCAATTGGTGATTTCAATATTGATGGTGCTGGAGAGTCTTTTGTTATACCTTGACCATACATTCAAAAGTCCACTGATCCAAGTACTTGATATTGCCTCTTGTTTTTGTTTTCCTACTAGCCATAGTCTTTCATGGATGCTGTTACCTACGTTTTTTCTTTCAAAACCCAATTCTCTTAATTGCAGTTCCCGTATCCAGTCCACTATATATGTAAGTGCTGCCACATGTTTGTATAATTTTAAATTAGGAACACCTTGTCCTCCTCTCTGCTTGTCATGGACCCGTCTCCAGAGGGTGCCTCTGCACCATTGCCTGAGCTCATTCTGCCAGCTCCCTTGGAGGAAGAAATGGAGGAGCTGGAGCAAAGCAGCAGGGTGCTGCTTAGAGAGGCAAGTCCTGATAGGGAGCCACAACCAGGTCCCAGCCAGACAAGCACCATGCCCTCTGCACCAGCATTACCTCAGCCTGCAGCAACACCCCTGAACAGCCCAGACTCATCTCCAGAGAGCAGGAGGGAATGCAGGAGGACAACGTTGGCAACACGCAGGCAAAGTGCTCGGCTTAGACTACAGCAACAGGCTAGGTTGGGCTCAGGTGGGTCATTCATTGGAGGAAGGCTGAGTGCCAGGTGCAGCCACTTGGTGTGACAGCTCAGCTTGTTCTTAAGCACAGCAGAAGTGCTTTCCAGTGTGGCTGCAACTTTGTGCACATGTCCACCTGTTGCCTTGACCGGTTTCCTGCTCTCCGATGCTTCGGCGAAGCTCTGTTTGACTGATTCCCGGCTCGACCTTGGTAAAGATAAACGACAACTCTTTCGGTTCTCCTTTGGACTTCGTCAGCTAACAATTCCTGATAAGACCCGGACTGGACTTTTGACTACTCTCTGGTACGCGCTTTGAACTTGCTGGACTCAGTAACTGTGCTTGTCCTTGCACTAACCCTGCGTGTGCCCGGCTAGGGCAGCACACTCCTTCTCATCTTGAAGTATTTTAAAAGCACCTCTTGGCCTTTTTCCCACTCCAGAAAAATTTATTAATCACTGATTGCCATTTTTTCAGCGTTTTCTCCTGGATCTCTATTGGTAGCATTTGAAATAAAAAGTTAAATTTGGGCAATATATTCATCTTGACCATGGCCATTTGAGCTGACCAGGACAATTTCAGATCATTCCATCACTTAATATCAAGTTGCATAATACTCCAAAGTCTTTCATAGTTACCGGTTAAGAGTTCTCGGAAACCTTTAGGTAAATACCAAGATATTTTATCCATTTGGAATTTATCTCACAGCCTGACATTTTGTGCATCAGGATCTGTGATTCCCTGTAAGACAATTTTTGTTTTGTACTTATTTATTTTATATCCTGAGTAAAGTCCAAAGAATCTTTTAATACAAACTACATCATCTGCATAACATTTCAATTTAAATTCCTGATCTTCAATTTTAATTCCCATGATCTCCTTTGTAGCTCTAATCTTGGTTGCCAGCATTTCTAGTACCAAATTGAATAGCAATGGAAACAGAGGATATCCTTGTCTGGTGCCTTTGTTTATATTAATGGATATAATGGTTTATATTAATGGATTGTTTTGTGAGCATTCCATTTATTAATATTCTTGCTTCTTGTTCCAAATATATTTGTCTGATAAGCTCCAAAAAAATGCCACCACAGTCAGTTGTTTTTAATGTTTCAAACAGAAAGTCCTAACTAACATTATCAAAAGCTTTCTCTGCATCCAAAAATATAAAAGCAGCCTGCAATTTTTCTTTACGCATGTATTCTGCAATATTCAAAACAAATCATATATTAACCTTCTTGGCATGAATCCAGTTTGGTCCTGATGTACAATATCTGCAATACATTTTTAAAATCTTTCTGCAAGGATTCTCGCAAAGATTTTGTAGTCCACATTTAACAGAGAGATTGGTCTATAAGAATTAGGTGAAGTCATATCTCCTCCGTCTTTGTGGATGAGTGTTATCGAAGCCTGTTGCCATGATTTTGGGAGAGATTTTCCAGGGTTATCTATAACCTCATTTAATACTTGAAGTAAGTGAGAGGAAACAATGTGACCCATCTTCTTATAATATATTGCACTTAGTCCATCTGGCCCTGGGGCTTTTTGAGCTTTTGTTGCCGTTATGGCATCATTTATTTCTTGCATTGTAATTCTTTGGTTTAAAATTTTCCTGTGGTGATCCGTAAATTTGTTCATTGGTATTTTTTGGCAAAATGTCCCAGGGTCTATATTTTGTTCTGTTTTTTTATATATCTGAAAAAATTTAACAAGACATAGATGAATTTCTGCTTCATTATTATGGTCCAAACCTTTGTGTTTTAGTTTTGTGATACTGTGCTTTTGAGAGTTCTTCCTCAGTCTTTGAGTTAGCCATCTTCCAGGTTTATCTGCCCATTCAAAGTTTTTTTTGTTTAAGATGGTCGAGCTTCTTTCTCATTTCTTCAACCTCTATATTATCTCTCTGTATTCTTAGTAATTTCATTTGCTTTGCTAATCCTCTTGTCTGATGTTGCTGGTGTTGTCGTTCTGTCTGTTTTTCTTTTATTTCAGTCAAAAAATTTCCTTTCTTTTTCTTATCATGGTATTCAGACGCATAAGTATGCCCCTCATGTATGCTTTGCTGGCATCCCACACTGTGACCAATGGAACATCTGGAGTAATATTTAGCTGAAAAAACTTGCTTCACAGGTTTGCTGTATCTTTGGATCCTCCAAAAGATAATCATTCATTTTCCACCTTCTCACT
The DNA here is from genome assembly GCF_049243985.1 of Paroedura picta. Classification (NCBI taxonomy): domain Eukaryota; kingdom Metazoa; phylum Chordata; class Lepidosauria; order Squamata; family Gekkonidae; genus Paroedura; species Paroedura picta. Next base: position 135,649,222 of record NC_135369.1, read on the forward strand.
CCAATTATTCTCACACATAGCTCTATTTGTAATGGATTATGGTCTACACAAGTGTTTGATAATATCTCCGAACTTCTCAGTTTAAGTAACATTTGTTTTGATGCCCAACATTGATCTAATCTTGAGTAAGCATCATGTCTATTTGAATAAAATGTATATTGGCGCAATTTTGGATGATGTTCCCTCCAAACATCTACTAGTGCCAAATAGCGGTTCACAATATTTCAATACAAATTCAGTACATTAAAACCCATTAAAATCCCTCTTAAAACCCCGTTAAAACAATGACTCAATAACACTGATGGCGATTAAGAAAAAACTATTCCCATACTGGCCTACTGGATGAGCAGAAGGGAGAGGATGGATAATTGGGCATAGGGTGGAACATTCTGGAGAACCAGGCCAGTCTAATACTGGCCTCCCCCTCTGGGGAGCCCCCAAGCCACCCAAGCCCCCAAGCCACCACCCGGCCTCAGACAAATGCCTGGCAGAAGAGCTCCATTTTGCAATCAAGTACTGATGGAATCTGAATTCAGCCCTGTCTGAGAGCAGTATAACACAGACAGGAGAACTGGGGAAAGTTGTGAAAAGGAGTGGGTAGTTAGAAGAAGATGCCCGTTCAGGCCAAGAAAAGAAAACCTTCTAGTGAGAGAAAAAAATTTCCCTACCCAGTCAAAACAGGGAGATAGTTCTGATGGATGGAGAGATACCTGGTCTGCCTTGTGTAATCTTAGGAGTCAATTACACCTCAGGAAGAGCATTGCTGTGTTTAGAGAAGGGAGCTGGATTCTGGATAGAATATGCCAGCCTTCTGGAAACTAAAAGGGTCAGTGAATACTGACTGTGTTTTTGGGAAATGCTTGAACAAGCCTCTCATCACAAAGAGCTTAAATCAGTGGGGAAAAGCTTATAAAACTCTCAATAACCTGAAACATAAGCATTAGTCTGTGTATACACTGATTTATTTTAAAATTCTATATTGCATAACCTCAAACTTTTTACAACTTATTTCATCTGACCTTTCCCTTCAATGTGGAATAAAATATTTTGTTAATTTGGAATTGTATCTAAACATCTGAACGAAGTTCCTGACGGAGCAGTTTCTCAGTGGAACAGACTTCCTTGGAAGGTGGTGGGTTCTCCATCTTTGGAAATTTTTAAACGGAGGCAGGATAGCCATTTGATGGAGACGCTGATTCTGTGAAGGTTCAATGGGATGGCAGGTTACAGTGGATGAGCGAGAGGGTTGTAAGTGTCCTGCTAAGTGCAGGGGGTTGGACTAGAGGACCCAGGAGGTCCCTTCCAATCAGAATTCTATGATTCCATGAATTTCAAAGTAACTTGAATGCCAATTAAGTTGTTTAAGTTAAAGGGGACTTCTGATCCTTCCTTCAGGTTCCCAGGCTGAGCCAACAGCTAAAATATCATCCTATGACAGGGTGGGTCAGCCAATTATTCAAGAAAGAAGAAAACAGATACTTAGAACAGCTCAGTCAGAAAGGGGATGAAAAATGGAGAGGAAATATTACCAGTGAGGGAGGGAAGTGGATGTCGTAAATGTATTTTATGATTCCTACTCATATTTCTTCAATGGGGCTTACTCTCCCAGGAAAGTGTTTTTTGGGTCATGTGGGTGTCTCACAGGCATAGAGGTAGGGCAAGTACAATGGATAAGGCAGCAGACCTTGCTCTCTTCTGTAAACCATGGATCCATGAGATTAACAGATCCTCTTGTTATTTTTCTACAAAGTCACACTCACAATCAGTTCAAAATGCCCTTCTGGGTTAATCCTCTCATAGTTTCTCTTTAATTCCTGCATGGATGAATTATTTCACATCAATCAGGATTGTATTCATGTTAATGTCTTGCTTAGCATACATTTTAAATGATTGCACAGTAGAAATTTGCCATCTTCACAGCAAGGGAGAGCTTTCTGTGCCTTTAATTACCCGTGCATGATTTCTCACACTATGTCTTGGGCAACTGCGTCAGCTGCTCTGAAGTATGTTCTGTTAATATAGGTGCTTAATCAATTATGTATTATAAAGCTGCACAAAAAGACTTAATTACAAAGAGCTTCTGGGTTATTTTGAAATTCAGTGCAGTAACAATGAAGTTTTAACTGAGTAAATGTTCCATTTTTGTTTAATTTGGCCTTAAACATTTTTAAGAAACAGGAAGATGGTAACAGAGCTCTGAGTGATACATTATATTTTCCAAGTCCTGATTAAGTAGTCTCCTATCCACTACTGTTTTGCACAGGCTACTATTAGTATACAATAATAATATTTCTATAGACCTATTATTCTTCAGCCCTTCACTGGTCAAACGTAGATATTGAAGAGCATGCATGACTGCCACTTAACACAGCAGCCCTGCATCTTCTCTTGCAGTGAGATCATGACACAGCCATAGTTTCACTTCCCCTTCAAACATCACCTAGGTAAGTGGAGTGGGAACTGAAAAATTCTGGCTAGATGTCACATAATAAAATTTCTTTTAATAGACGGAAAGAGGGGGAGATGCAGGACCCTTCCTTCTGACAGGAGACTTAGTGGTGGAAAATGATATCAAGTCACAGCTGATTTCAAAGCAAGAGATGAACAGAGATAGTTTGCCTCTCAGTGCAATCTTAAGGGCCACCTGAGCAGCAGCTGGCGGGACTTAGTTGAATCCTAGAGCTGCTCATCTGCTCCCTAAAGGGTTTAGGTAGAGAACAGAAAGTAAACAAAAGTAGGGCGACACAAGCTTCAGCACCCTCAACAACCAAGAAATTGCATCCTGTATGGGTTACAAGGTGCAATGGCAGGCCTGTGATAGACAGGGCAAAAAGAACTGATCATGGGTTGGCAGGACTAGGCATCTTTCCTCTCCCCACAACAGACACCCTGTGAGGTGGGTGAGGTTGAGAGAGCCCTGATATCATTGCTCGGTCAGAACAGCTTTATTGGTGCTGTGGTGAGCCCAAGGTCACTCAGCTGGTTGCATGTGGGGGAGCGTAGAATCAAACCCGGCTTGCTAGATTAGAAGTTCACCCTCCTAACCAGTACACCAAGCTGGCTCTCTAGGACAACTGACAGAGTTGGCAAGGCCCTTGGCAATCTCGCAGCAGCAGCGATCCCAAACAGGTCCATGGCCTATATGCTTGAAAGGTTACAATCACCAATAGAGGGGAATAGGGTGAAAGTAAGCAGAGTGTTCCCAGCTATGGGCCTCTGCTGCTCACCAATGGGGATACCTCCAGGCCATGCAGCCATGCTGGTGAGGATACTCCTGGGCCACCTCACCCCCCACCTGAAGCAAAGAAGTTGAGGAGGTCATTGGGTGAAGGGGCTTTGGTGAAGGGGCATGCAGAGCCACAACCAAACTGTCCAAGAACTTCCTCAATGGTGCAGAAGTATTCTGGGATTGGAATGACTCTCATGTCACTCTGGGTGCTGTCATTCTGTTTCCAGAGAAAACTATCTGTAACAGAATGAGTGAAAGGGTCACCTAAGTAAAAGATTTGCCCGAGTAAAATGGGGCAGCTGCCATAACAAACAAAGGCTGTCTTATGCCATGGAAGTCAGCGGCTGGGTTCCTAGCAGAACAATGAGCTAACAGCCAAGTGTAGGGTTAAAAACATTTCCCCCCATTGCTGTTTGCCTGAGATCCTTTTCTGGTTTTGCAGCGGTTCAGAGAAATATAACATTAAAATACAATAAAACCCTATAAAATCCTCCCAGTTACGACAAAGGCAGCAAGCAGTCAGATACTCTTCTAATTAAACCCAATCCTATCCCACCTTGTTCATTTGGAGGCCATGTCCTCTTCCACTGGGAGTGGGTACAGGTCTGATAGACCTTGGTGGGGGGGGGATCCTTGGTTAGAATGCCAGGACTCTATCCTGGCCTCAACCATACACCTGGCGGGCCCTGCGGAAAGCTAAAAACTCCGGCAGGGCTCTCAGCTCTCCCGGGAGTTCATTCCACCAGGTTGGGGCCAGGATCGAAAAGGCCCTGGCCCGGGTTGAGGCTAGGCGAACATCCTGGGGGCCCGGGACAACCAGTAAATTCATATCCACAGAGCGAAGAGCCCTGTGGGGGGCATAAGATGAAATTCCCACCACATCTTTCAGCCCCCCTCCACACCAGCACAAAGACCTATGCTGCTGGCCCACTGTGAAGGCAGCTAGAGCACTGGGACAGCACTGGGGTGCTGTGCCAAGATAACTGACTGATGCTGGTGAAATTCCAAGATGTATCAATGAAACATGTAGTCAGAGCCTTAAACGCTTTTGCCCTCCTCTGCCAGTGTCTGTGGTACTAGCCTGGGTTGACTCTGTTTAGCTTGTGTCGTCTAACAAGATCAGGCTAGCCTGGGCTACCCAGGCCCGGCCTACCAGAGCCATATTTCATCCATACTAGCAAGCTTTAGTTCTGCAATGAATAGATCACTAGGGAAGCCCCCCCCCCATATAAATAAATATGTATCTCTAATATAAATATCTCATAAATTAATATTTCATCGTAGTGTCATAGCCTGTTTTCTAGGAGCAAGCATGTAGGATCTGATTCAAGGTTGGCATGCCTTTTAGACAGCCTAACAGAGCAAATCCCAGACAGTCACACCCTTCTAAGCCTAGAAGAGACTCAATTTAAGGTTGTGGAGCAAAACACCCTCATAAAGCATGTTTCTTTAGAAAGCACTGTAAAAAAAACCTTTTTATAGCTATTTACCTTAGTAAACACCAGAAGCTAAGTCTTTGAAAACTTGTCATTTTATTGCCACAACTTGCTGTTTAAAGATTTAAGATGGCATCAGCATCTAAGGTGGTTACTCGTTTTTCTGTGACCTGGCCCAGCTCCTTCGCATGAATGAGGCAGGATGACTGAGAAATTTCTCTCCAGCACTCTGGTCTTGCTTCCTCTAAAAACCAAGAGAAAAAACAAATGGTGCAAAAAGAAAAGAATCTTTAATAGCCCCACATTGTCAGGGGGGATTTATTGAAATAATATAAAACCCAAAATATATCATAAAATACAGGACAATTTCAATAATCCATTTTAAAATATGTTGTATTTATTTTATTTCAGTAAATCCCCCCTGACAAAGTGAAATGCGAAATGCGTAGGGGTTATTTTACCAGTAAAAATCCTTTTCCTTTTGCACCATTTGTTTCTTTCTCTTCATTTTGCCTTGGTGCAGCCCCCATTTTTTTTTCATCTTCTTTAAAAACCAACCAAGGGCAAACCGTCAGTGAAAAGACAGACGTTTGGCAGCTGGTATGTAATTGTTCTTAATGGAAAATCAACAGAACAAAACAGGGAACCTTTCCAAGGCAATATGTTTGTGATAATGTATATAATGAATTTCAATACAATTTCTTTATCAATTCTTTTATATATATATATACCAGAAGGAACAACCATAATGACTTCTAGATAAATTCCATTTTCATTGACTTCATCATGGTTGAATCCTCCAATCCTAAATTCAAAATGTACAGATTATGATCTGTATTAGTCAAATTAAACAATGCAGCAAAGAATTACTACAAATACACATACCTCCAAAAGCAGTTTGTTGTATCAAAGGTGGCAAAATCCTACCACCTTTCCTATAAAATTAACAACACAAGTATATATCTAATCTTCTATATATCAGTATTTGAATCAATATTGTCAAACCACAATGAATATTAAAACCTTACCTTATATTACTGTTTTAGTATTTTAGTATCAATAGGCCATTGGCTCTCTAGTTTGTCTTATGGGTTATTTATCTGTCATTTAGACATCCAAATCAAGCTCTCCCTATTTTCTGTCTTCAGTTAATGGCTGCTCATTCACTTTAATAATCCATAAATATTCTTCTGGGAATTAATAGCTACCCTAGAGAGTCATAATAATTAAATCATAGAAGAGTTCTAGGAATGACCAGGAGCTCTGTTGTATTGAGCAGGTAAAACTGCTCGATTTCACCCCCCCAAGCCCTAATAACAACTAGGGCTAATATTAGTGCCATCTCAGACAGGATCGGGAGATGGGACACTCTGTCCCCTACCCAGGCTGTATTTGGACACTGAGCTGCAAGCATTGAGAAGGGGAGGAGGAGGACGGGAGGCTGCCCTGGGACCAGTGGATCCCCCCTTCTCCCGTTTATCGTGTTCCGTGGAGCCCTGGACCACTCCTGGATTGCAAGTTGCTGGAACAGCCAACTTGACTTCTACCAACAGGGCCATGTTCCCTGCATACCACCTGGAACCTTTTGGGGCCTCTTGGGGATCATGTGGGGCTGGCAGTGCCTATTACTGGTGTCTTTGGGTCAGTAGCAGCTGTGGGGGAAGTTCTGAGATTCCTGAGAGCTCTCCTGGGAGGTGCCTGCTTGGTGATAAGGGAGTGAATTCCCTGTCGCAACTGCTAATTGGAATGAGTTGAGGAGACCAATAAGGACTCTCAGCCCATATGCCACAAGGCAGGGAACTGTCACAGTGCTCTTCACCAGCCAGACAGAGGGAGGGGGGGTGTCCCCACCAGGGGAGGAGGTGTCCCTCCCCTGTCAGGAAGTTGATCTGGGTCCTTCAGCAATTGGTGGTAACTGCTGAGGGAGGACTCCTTGGCACCATTTGGTGGCCAATGAACTGCTCAAGGGCAGCCTCCAAGGAAGATTGAAGACCAGCGGTGTTGGTTCCCCAAGTTCAGAAAATAGGAACTGTGCTGTATAGGAGATAGTGGATTTCCCTATGGTTAGATCAGAGGGAAGTAGCCTGTCAGGTGTTTTTCTACCTATGCCAAGCAAGGCTACTAGTCCTCAGAGCATCTAGCCACAGTGATCCATGCAACAGTCACCTCCAGGATTGACTTCTGTAATTTGCTCTACATGGGCCTTCCCTTGTCTCTGACTGAAAATTGCAGCTGGTGCAGAATGCAGCTGCTAGGGTCTTCACTGGAACTCCTTAGAGGGTCCATATCCAGATGGTGCTTGAAGCAACTGTATTGGTTGCCAGTTGTGTCCCAGATCAAAGTTTTGGTATTAACTTTCAAGGCCATCCATGGTCTGGGCCGCACATATCTGAGAGACCGCCCATCTCTTTATGCCCCCGCAGGGCCTGTGGGTGCAGATCTGTAGGTGGTCTCCAGCATACAAGAAGTACACCTGGCCTCGACCAGGGCCAAGGCCTTTTTGGTCCTGGCCTTGACCTGGTAGAATGAGCTCCCGGAAGAACTCTGACAGAGCTTTTACAGTTCCTCAGGGCCTGCAAGATGGAGTTCTTGAGGCTTTATTTAAGAAATGGCTTAGCTATATATTTCCATGGACTACTTGTTTCCAAGACTTAGTTACTGGGGTGGCCTATGCAGAGGCTAGGAGTGAGTTCTTAAGTGACACAGAGGCGCTTCTGGGTATTTAAAGGTAGGGAAAGTTATGAGAGATTAGACATAGAGGCTTATTATGCATGGGTGCTTCCCCTCACTTTCACTGTGTTTGTCCGTTGGTTTTCTTCGTTGTTCTACACTGATTTTCCTCCCTTCAGCACTCAATTTGCTTTCTGGTCACTGTTTTATGAAAGTGGTTTTTAGTGATTTTCCCTTGTTTCATTTCCAAGCTGAAGATAATTCAGAAGCATGCACATTATCGTCATTGTCATCGTCATCATCATTATTCGATTTATTTCCCACCACTCCCTACAGGCTCATGGCGGGTAACAGTAGTCTTAAAATCCCCCATTAAAACCCCCACTAAAAGACTATAAAAATACCCAACAGTGGTAAATACCACTCTCCCCTACCTGAACAAGGGCATTGGGGGATGGAGGGTAATGATGAATACTTCAAACCCCCAGGGGGGGCAATGTTCTTCCTCGCCAATCCCAGCCTCAACCATAGACCTGGTGGAAGAGCTCCATTTTACATTCCCTTGGATTCCCTGCCCCTGCCCTTTGGCTGCCCCCTAAAGGTCTCTTCCTCATCGACACTGAAGCAGTTTTGCCCACTCTGCACGTTCTGCCATCCTCCCCTCTTCATTGGTGTACAAGCTTTGTTACCCCCTTTTTAAAATTAATTTTTTTGACAAATGGCATGAGTTTAACAATATGAGATTATCACTAGTCTCAGATTGCTGAATTAAGAAATTTAAAAACACAGGGGAAAGTTTAAAAGGACCTGTGCGAGGGTTAGTTCCCTGCTGGTACTGACTTGAAACTGGGATTCCAGAGGAAGCAAAAGGCAGTGTCCTCAGTTGGAATGAAATTGACATAAAATGGAGAGAGAGAGAGAGAGAGAGAGAGAGAGAGAGCCACATGGACCTTCTGCAAACTACTAATCTTAAAAATCTATTTGGAGGACAGAGTGCAATTCACAAAGGACAGGCTTTTAAAAACTGTCAAAATCAAGACTAGTGTGAAGGATCGAATTAGAGGATCAAAAGAGAAAAACAGGCAGATTTGCAAGGAAGGGCAAGAATTTAGTGCTACTTTGCAGCTGTCCATGGGCATTGGTGAAAATGCCCCCCGTCCCTATTTTTTTCAATCTAGTGGCACAATTTAGTGTCTGTAGACCTTCTGCCAGAGAACTCCTCCGTATAAATTACTGTCTTGTGCAAAGCACAATGAGAGTTCTTTTTGGTTCCTTTTCCTTCAATGAACTAATGCTAAGATGTATGTGCAAAACCTGAACAACAAGGATTTAAATGAAAGATGGTTATTGGACACTACTGCAAAACTATGATAGGGCAATTATGATTTTTTAAAGCACAATCTCTAAATTGTAGCTGCAAAATAAATACACTTGAGAAAAAAATGATTTGTAAGGCATAGAATCATAGAATGATAGAGTTGGAAGGGGCCATACAGGCCATCTAGTCCAACCCCCTGCTCAACGCAGGATCAGCCCAAAGCATCCTAAAGCAGTGGTCCCCAACCTTTTTTATCACCGGGGACCACTCAATGCCGGGGACCACTCACCGGGGACCACTCAACGCCTTTTACTGAGGCCCGGTCGGGGGGGGGTAGTTTATTCCTCTACTCTCAACCACTGCCCTAATGCTCTCTGATCGCTATGGTAATGTTTAAACATCCCTTCAAAATAAGATACAGACATGCTACAACAATGAACATAAGGGACATTTTATTTTCATGGAAATTTTAACTCATGACAGTTAAACTGACAGTTTAACTCATGACAGGGGGGGGAGAAGGCGTCCTTCGGGGCCCACCTCCAATTAGTTGAAGGACCACATGTGGTCCATGGCCCACAGGTTGGGGATCGCTATCCTAAAGCATCCAAGAAAAGTGTGTATCCAACCTTTGCTTGAAGACTGCCAGTGAATCCAAAGTCAAGATTCAAAGTTTATACTCTGAAAATCTGCAGCAATATGTGCGCGCAGATTTAATATATGCATGTGCCAGAGACTGATTATGGAGTTACTAATTGCACCTCCCAAAAGGAGATTTGCATTTTTACATTTTTGTTGTTGGGTCAAGCAGGCCACTTATTATAATAACCAGTCCTCATAGGTTCAGGTTCATCACACAGGGGAAAGATTTGCCAATGACTGGCCAAGACACCAAACCCAAAGCCTTGTGACAATCTCATTTAAACACATTTGTGTTCTATTCCAAATATTAAACAGGGAAGCTCTAATGTGCATATAGATGTACCTCACAGGAAAAACTTAATGAGATAAAAAACAATACAAAGGAATGGGCAGAGAGGTTGAAATCTGTTAAAATGAAAAGGTGCAGTCAATGCATATATTAAATTCATGTGCTCAACTCAGCAAATAACATATAGGTATATTGAATTTGAGTACTAATGTGTTGTTGTAAACAGTGAGGCTGGTGTGCAAAGCACTATGAAAGCATGAATATAAGGACTCCAGACCCCTCTGAGGATATTTTTTGGGAAAGCACTTACTAAACTGTTCTGGGACTTTCTGAAAGTCCTTGGAATATGATATGGCTCCATACCCACAACTGGGGATGTGTACCAAAAAAACAACAAAAACAATCCAGACTCTTTCGGATTTTGTGTGAACTGATTCAGGCCGAATCTGATGCACCTGAACACTTTTTCAGATTCAGCCAATTCATTTGTCCCCTTGTCCCCAATTCATTTGTGCACATGTCCCCTTCTCAGGCAGTGGAGAGTCTCTTTCCTGCTTGAAAAGGGGAGAAGAGACCACCCACTTAGCAGTTGACCTGTCATTGTCAGCTGTACTCTTTAAAAATGGTTCCCTAATGACTTTGCAAGCAATATTGCCTTCAAAGGCACAGGGAGTCATTTAAAGAGCACCCTGCCAAACAGCTGCTACTGATAGGCGCAGCACTCTTTAAATGTCTTATAAAGACTCTGCAGGTATTCTATCAGCTGTTATGCAGTGAGCTCTTTAAATGAAGGTGGAAGCATTTAAAGGGAGTGGGCAGCTGCCTAACATCTGATAATACAAATCAAGTATAGAGGCACTGGGATACCAAGGTGGCAAACACAATACCCAAAATAGACTTCTTTAGAGCCAATGTGTTTTGCCCACTGGCTTTGTCAAGGGACATTAAATTTACTGTTTTTGACAAACTTCAGATTAGTAAATATATGCCTCTTAAACAGAGTAACAACAGCTACTCATAGCTGTTATAACAACAGCTACTCATAGCTTATGGCATTCCAGAGGCCTGGAACGCCATAAGCTACTCATAGCTGTTGTTATAACGACCTTATAAGAGACATATATTTACTAATCTGAAGTTTATCGAAAAACAATAAATTTAATGTCCCTTGACAAAGCCAGTGAGCGAAACGTGTTGAGACTGCTTTGTACAATAAAGAATAAAGAAATAATAGAAGATTCAAGAATCTACAGAAGTCTATTTTGGATATTGTGTTTGCCACCTTGGTATCCCAGTGCTTCTATACTTGATTTGTATTTGATCCTTCACTTGGTCCTACCCCTCTTAATTTACCATTTTAATATCTGATAATGACAGATGTGCTGCTCCCTTTTCATGCCTCCCCAGCATGGGAACAAGCCTTTCATTATAAGCTGTTAGGTGGCCACCTGGTCCCTTTAAATGCTCTTCCCTTCCTTTGAAGAGAAGCTGCCTGTGAAGGGACGGGGAGCATGTATACAGAGTGGGTGGCTGCCTAACAGCTGATGATGACAGGTGTGCTAGCATGGGTCTGTCACTATCAGCTGTTTGTCCTGCTGCTCTCTCCACCCTGCCTTCACAGGCACTGTCTGAGAAAGTGGGTGGGAGGGGTTACATTTTAATGGGTTGAATTGTGATTCAGCCTGCTCTAATTTGAACCATTTAAATAAGGGTGAAGGGTAGTTTGGCTCAGATAGTTTGAAAAGTAGCTAAATTAGCATTGCTTCAGGTACTTTTTGGCTTATCCAAGCCAAATCACCCATCCCTACCCACAACCTCAGGCAAGCTTCCCTGAAAATCTCCTTACCTTTTCCAGCACTTATCTCTCAGCAATACAGCAGGCTATTTGGTGTGTGCTAAGCAAGATTTTAACTTTTTTTTTTGGGGGGGGGGACTTTTAGACCAGCCTAGACCAGGAGCTTTTTTGCATTTTCATTTTACTCACTGGTAAGTCCCCCCCCCCCATCCATTCCACATGTGTTTTACTCCCTCTAGGGATCAATTCAATATCACACAACTTTCCCCCAGCATATCTCCCAGCAGATTTCAACTGTAGGCTTTATAGAATCATAGAGTTGGAAGGGGCCATACAGGCCATCTAGTCTAACCCCCTGCTCAACACAGGATCAGCCCTAAGCCTCCAAGAAAAGTGTGTATCCAACCTTTGCTTGAAGACTGCCAGTGAGGGGGAGCTCACCACCTCCTTAGGCAGCCTATTCCACTGCTGCAAGGAAAGTGGTGTACTATTTATTTCAACCACTAGAGGGAGAAAACATATGCAGAACAGACCCCCCCCCCAAATCAGGACTTTATCAGAGAGTAAAATGAGAATGCAGAAAAGCCTAAGGTGAACCTCTGAAATGGGAAAACTGTTAGTTCCCCTGCTACTGTTGCACTCCTGTCTTGAGATCCTCATGCTGAACATCACTTTCCAGTTGTTATTGCTCGCAGGGAGTCCTTGCCCTCTGAATAAATAATTGATGTTTTATTAGCATTGACTGGAAGGTAGCAGACGTGCCTGGATTCAGTTCCTCCACTCCCAAAGGGGTGATCAGATATACCAGACATAGAAGAGCACTATGCGCATACCTCACTTTTTGTTGCACACAGGGTGGAGTTTTCTACTGGACACTCTGCTCCCATAAAGATTGTGTGCGTGTGTGTAAGTCCCAATTAAAAGCCAGTATAGTATAGAGTTTAGAATGTTAAACTACAATATAGGAGACCTAATTTTCTTTTCCCCGTTCTGCTCTGAAGCTTATTGGGTGACCTTGGCTTCATCAGTATTTCAACTTCACCTATCCTTCAGTGGTGTTGTAAGGATAAAACAGAGAAAGGGAGAACCATATCCCCCACTTTCTTTGGAGGAAGGACAGGATTAAAATATGCACAATAAACATAAACTTTGTTTCCACAGGTTGATGGTTTGTGCTGGGTTGGGCTTCATGTATTCCAGTTTGTGAAACGAATTAATCATAGCTTTAAAAGAATCAAATACTCAGCAGAAAAGTATGTGGTAGAGGAATCAGAGATTCTTAGTGCAATCCTAAACAGAGTTTTACTCTCCTAAAATCATTAATGTTAATAGATTTAGAAAGGTGGAACTTAGCTTAGGATATCATAAAACTGTATGTCATTCAAGCAGAAAACTATGCTGTTATTTTTCTAGTTTTTTAAAGTCAGCTTTGTTTTCTGCTCCATACTAAATTTATTTCTTTAAAAGATGTATTGCATGGCTTGTGTAAAGAAATCAATTCTTTCAAATCACTGGTAATTTTACAGGCACTTAATACTTATATGAACAAGTGATCCTGTACATGTATTATGTGGAAAAATATCCAGTGATAGATAGGTGGGTATTTGAAGCTGGGGTTAGAAGCATATAGTACCTCGAGGTTTCAGTTGTATATTGCTGCTTATGCATATTCTATTATTTATTAATGTTAATTATGGGTCATTCCCTAATCTACTGGCTGAGAACATGGTACAGACATTTAAAATGATATTTCTTCTAGTTGTATACACTCTGCACCTCACCTATATAATTTCAGAAGAATTTTGAGTAGGAACTATGAAGTATACAAGGTCTTGGGATCATTAGCTGGATTAAAACTCTTTCAAAAATGATCTAGCTGGGTCAATACATTAACACAATTGCTTCCAATAGTGAGGCCAGTATAAAATGGAATGGGCCCATAAAGGAGGGACAATTGTTTGTGTTAGAATAGAGGTATTCAAATAATGGGTTGTCCTTGAGTTTGGCAGTAATACCTCTGCCACTTTCATTGTCTTTTTCAAATGCTGCTCTTGTAAATAACGTTGCTTTCCCCCTCAGCCAAGCCCATGCACATTCAGTGCAGCACAAAGGAAAGAATACTGACAGGTGAGAGGTAGATGCATGGATTTATGAGAGAACGTGGGAGCTGAAAAGGGTAGGGGAGGACAAGAGGGCAAGTCGGGATGCTGGGAGAACAGATGAGTGCTAGGCCACATACTGCTACTGTGGAATCATGTTGATGAGCTGGCAGTAGATAAATAGACAAAATGCAGCCATAAATCTCTCAGTAATATAGAGGTTAGTTCCTCCCATTTTCTATTCCCTGGGCGATTCTTGCCTTCTCTCAGTGCTTCTACTCTTGTCAATCCTGTTTTATTTCAATTTCCCTCTCCAGAGAGCCAGCTTGGTGTAGTGGTTAAGAATGGCAGTCTCTAATCTGTAGAACTGGCTTTGATTCCCACGTGTTGCCATCTGGGTGACCTTGGGCCAGTCACAGTTCTCTCAGGACTCTCTCAGCCCCACCTACTTCACAGGGTGTCTGTTGTGCGGAGAAGAAGGGAAGGCAATTGTAAGCCGCTTTTAGACTCCTTCAGCTAGTGAAAAGTGTAGTATAAAAACCAAATCTTCTATTCAGCGTCTGGGTTTTTTAATCCAATCTTGAACATGAAATCACTCTGTATAATTAAGTCCTTTGTATGCTTGGGATACCTACTTAGTTGTAAAGTCCACTGAACTCAGGGGAACTAACATCTGACTAAATAGAAAACAGACATTTCTTCATAAATTTGAAAGCACAGGCTCAAGAAAGGGCAGATTGTTGCTGGGGAGGGCAAGAGTGGAGTAGTCCAGTTAAAGGCGCAGGGAATATGGTGGGAGGTTAAAAAGGAAGGTAGTTTGTCACAATAAGAAAGGTTGAAATCAGAAGAAAGAGTTGGGCATCCATAACATTTCTTAATCCTACACATCTGAGAACATGATATGCTTCCTCAATAGCAAATGAAAGTTCTCCACAAAAGGCTGCAGTTGTGTTTCATCACAAATTCTAGAACCCAGAGTTGATACAAAAAGTGAACAAAGGCAATGGCAAGGTAAACAGACAAACCCAACAACAGCGTGGGGGGAGATCTATGAAGGACAAAAAAATGTCTGGGGACAGAGATGGAAAGGAAAAAAGGCAAGGGAGAGAGAGAAAAGGAGCAGAAAAAACAAGGCAAAAGAAAGGGGAGGGAAAGAAGGAGATTTCAGTGAGCAGTAAGTACTTTGGTGGTGATGTTATGCCTTTTTGTTCTGCATCAAACACAACCTCCACTAAAGGAAGGGGGGAAAAGGAAATAAAGGGGAGGGAAAACCCTAATAATACTGTTTGCAAGTTGGACCAACAATACGTTAACCATAGGTTTATTGGAGAAGGAAACCCTGTCCAAATCACAATGCCTGTTATGTAAGAAATGTCTAAATCCATTAAGGCAATTGAGGCACTTAAAACACCCCAGCTTGTGGAAGGGTTTTGATATTTTTGTAGAAGAAAGAATATACAAAACAGTTTAAGAACAGTAAGAAAATGCCCACTGCTACAGTGTAATCAGGAAAAAAGCACTAAAGGCCTCATTTCGGGCACTGTATTCAATTGCAAAGGAAGGACAATGGTAAGTATAGTATTAGAGAAAAACATTCACAGCCAACTGCCATTAGTAAGTTCACTGAAATGCTTGGTACAATACTTGTTTCAAAAGCTAGAGCTGTGGTTAGTCAAATGGATGACTGAAAAGTACAGGTTGTTCACTCTATAAAACAAAGCAGGCATTTTGCAATACGTTTATATTTTAACAGATCTATTGAAGTCTGTTGTTCTTCTTGCACATGTGAGCTATGTGTGGGCAGACTAAGCTGAGGAAGAAATGTTATTCAGCAAAGAGCTGCCAGGATCTACTACAGTGAATGACATTTTCAAAGCTTTGGACAGCTTCATGGCAGCTATTGAAATGAGCTGGTCTAGCAATTGAAGACATAACAGCTATGTCTGGCAGGAACAATGCATTGATCCAACTTGTTCACAAAGTTGTTCCACATACAAATGGATTGATTGCTTTTTGCATAGCAGAGGCACTAGCTGTCAAGCATATGTATGAAGTCCTGCATTCTGTTGCAGGAGAATGTGTAAAGTGTTAATGTTATCCAAATTGAAGACATGCTCTTAATTTGAGATATTGTCTACAGAGAAGTTGGTTATAAACATATGACTAGGCGCTAAAGTGAGCCAAGGAAAAGTGCTCGTGAGGCAATTTGAACTTCATAGTAGAAGTCTTGAGAAACAAATCATCCACTTAAAAAAAATGTGAAACACACCTACTGGTACGGTCCCTATAATGGAAATGATCATGGATGTGACATCCATTGTCCCGCCTCAGGGAGCTTGCCAGAAGATGGCCCACAGCAGTGGCGGTGGCAGCAGGGCAGCAAAGTCCAGCACTGAGGCCCACTCATTGTTCTGGCTTGGCTGCTGCTCCTGCCCTCCAGAGAGTGGAACCTTGGAAGTGGGGAACCACAGCCAGCAGTGGCAGAGCTGTGAGGCCCAGCTTTGAGCCTTGCTGGATGCTCGACTGCACTGCAGCTGGAGCCTTGAATGACCCCCCCCCAGCTGCCAGCCACTGCAAAAGGTAAGTGGGGGAAGGAGTCTGTCTGGTGTGTATGTGTGTGTGTCTCAGAGTGGGAGTACCAGGCAGGAGAGGTAAGGGGGAGAGTGGGGGTAAGGAGTCTATCTGGGTGTGTTTCATGTTTTCCTGTCTGTCTGAGAGGGATGGGGGAGGAGGGAGGAGAGTTGGGGGGGGAAGAGTCTGTTTGGGTGTGGGGGGAAATAGTCCGTTTGGGTGTGTTGTCTGTCTATTTGTCTGGGAGGGAGGGGGGAGGAACCAAGATGGAGACATAAGGGGGCAAGGAGGGACTGGGGGGGGGGAGGAGTCTGTGCCTGTATCTACGTCTGTGACAGAGAGGGAGGGTTGTCATACATACGCCAGAACCAGGGCGTCCCACATACCCTGTGATAGTCACGCTAGATTTTTTCTTGATAACTGATTGTGGATTTTGAAGCTGTCAAGCCCTGGCAGTGTTGGGTTCTTTAAACAAATTAAATGTCTCCATGCTGGGAAAACATTTCACACTATCTGACCAAGAAAGGAAACTGGAGGTATTCACAAATATGTCAAGACATTTATCAAATAACTCTATTGATACTTTTGACCAGTTCAATGATTATTTCCCCAAATTTACATATGGGACTATGGAGCAGATACAATTACCGTTCTGCATACATGGAAAGAGCCTCCAGTAAGGCAGTAAGTAAGTCAGAAAGCAAACTCCTTGAACTTACTTGTGATACAGAGGTAAAGCTGTAATTTCCAACAACAGAATTTTGAATATGAGTTACTATACAGCATTGCCAGCTCAGATGATCAAAGAAGTATTTCCTAATTGATTTGTCTTGTCAGAAGTCAAATTATTGATTTGCAGGGGTATGCTAATAAATAAATACTTCTTAGGAAGATCTTAGGAAGAACTAATTACAGATATTCTACTAGACTGTGAAAGATTTAATCTTGTATATTTCCATGATAGCTCCATCAGGCTAAAACTTCAGGGGTCTTGGAAGGATGTAACTCTACTTAGGTTTGCATTGTGGTCTCTACCATGTTCTTGTAAAGGCTCTAATGATTATGCTAAGTAATCAGATTTGTATGTTTTTCAGTTCAAATCCCTATATATGATGGTCCCAGTTACTATTCTGCTCCATTTCTCCATTCTCCATTTTGTAGATGCCTAGATTCAGACTAGAATTCAAATGTTCTGATTTTTTGCTGCTTCTTTGTCTGGTAGTTTCCCATTGCCCTTTTTGAGAAGAAACCCTTTATTTAATTTCTTTTTGGCTTTTGGCTTTAGGAAAGTAATCTGTATGTATGCAAAAAAGAAATGTTTTTTAAAGACACCCTGTTAAAAAGGGCTCTGCACAGTGGTGTATATAGTCTATTTGGTTCCCAGGGTAGATAATTTTTTTAACACCCCTCTTTTTTTGCCATCAAGTCACAGCTGACCTGGTGACCCTGTAGGCAAGAGACATTTGGAATGGTATGCCATTGCCTGTTTCCATGTCAACCCTGCTTATTTTCTAAGATCTAATGAGATCAGACTAAGCTGGGCTCTGCAGGTCAGGGCCCCTCCTCTATATGACAAAATTATCTTCAGTAATAATCAAAATAAAACAAATAATAATAATGCTCAGAAAAGAAATGCAGACAGTGAAAATGTTCTTTTATTTATATAATCATGCCAATAAAAATATTCAAATTCCAAGACGCTATTCCACCATGAGACCCAGTGTGGTGTAGTGGTTACAGTGTCAGACTAGGATCTGGAAAATCCAGGTTTGAATCCCCACTTATGCCATGGAAGTTTGTTGCACGGCCTTGAGCCAGCGCCATTACTCTCAGCCTAGCCCTGACCTGGATTGCCTCAAGGAAGCTTGATCCCATCAGATCTCAGAAGCTAAGCAGGACCAACATGGAGGCAGGCAGTGGTAAACCACCTCTTGCCTTGAAAACCCTACAGGGTTGTCATACATCAGCAGAGATTTGACAGCAAAAAAATTCAATCACACCACTCATATTCTGTGCAGGAGTTGGTGTGGGTTGCACTTCTGTTCTCCGTTTTGAAGCCCAAGAGCTGAACATCTCAAACTTACAGGGCATTTTGAAAAGCTGGGAGTCTGCCTTTGTACTTTTACTTACCAGCACTAGTCAAAGCATCACTAAACAGTGATTGCAAGCTACCCCAGACTGGATGTTAAGAAACACATTACCCCATGAAGAAGGCGTCTCCATTGTCCATTGGTTCCAGAGAATATCTGTAGTAGGAACTGAAAGTGGATAATTTTGCAAGCTCAGCTTAACCAGTGCAATCACAGGGTGCCTAGCAGGACCCACTGCCATTGTAACAATGCCAGCTGATGTCAAGCACAAAATCACAGTCCAAGCTGGGGGTGGAGGTGGTGCTGGAAGCTCAGCAGAACCCCTGAAATGTACAGCGACCAGCAAACCCAGTGGCTTCTATTCATAAATATCAACATATGTTTGCTGCAAAAGACTCTTAATAAATACATTCTGTGACCAAGCAGGATAGGGATGAGAAGCTAAGAATTGAAAATAGGAGGGGACATGGGAAGTTTAGGTGAAGGGAGACAGAAACAAATTAAAAAATTGTGGAAAAGTAGACAGAATATTAAGAGAGAGAAAGGTTGTTTCATCTTGCCGCAACATCTAACAACTCTTTGTAAGATCTTGACACAAGGAAAGGTAGAGAGAAAGCCTAGATTATTATAGCAGTTATCAAACTGCTAGCTCGGTTGTTGTTAAGTGAGTTTGCTTCAGCCTTTGAGCAAGGGAAGTCTAGCTGATCCTTAAGTGTATTTTGTTGTGCTCAAACTTCCTTGCAAAATTGCATTTTAAAAATGAAAGGAAAGATGCTTGTCTGGATCCAGCATGATGTAGGCTTTGAAGACCGCCTTCAAAGGCCTTCCTCAAGCTGCACCTGAAGAGGCCTACACTCCCAACCCACCTTGGTACACCACTGCTTCAGCCTGAAAGACTGAAGAGTATTTAGAATTAAATATAACTCCTCCCCTTGATCTTTTGTGGTTGGCTCAATCTTCTGAGGTAGACATTTTGTGATGGCACCCACCAATGCTATCTGCAGGTTCAAAAAGGTTTGGGACACCTGTGGTAGCTCATTGCCTAATATGCATTCTTTCTCTCATAACTCAAAGGTGAAAGCCCTTCATGATCTGAGAGTTGTTCTTGTGAAGCTAACATTACTTTCTGCAAATGTTTATTAGCAACTCATAAAAAGGGGTTATCCTTGCTTCACAAGAGACTGTCTAACCTTCTAATTTCTAGAAATATGCTCACAACTTCCACAAGAGAAAAGAAATATCTATTGAATGCAGCTTAAAATTGAAAAAGGATTCAAATCAGTCTCCATAGGTAGAAGTTTTGGTCTCCATTCCCATGATTCTTTGTGCACCAACATACAGACTGGATTCTGTGATGTTATGAGGTTTATGGCAACATGTAATGCCATAATTGTTCCAAATAGTTTCCTCTTCTGTTCCCCTCCTCCCACTTTGGAGACTGTGTGAAATTCCTTTTTGCTCCAGTTCACAATATTGCAAATCTGGCCGTCTTCAGCAGCAAGATGTCTCTGCCCTTTCCTGAACTCTGGGATGCTTCTTAATGTGTCTAGACTGAAGAGCTGAGGGGGCTTGTGGGAGTGTCAGACTTCCTGCAGAGGGAAGGAGTATCTGGAAGGTCATCATGGCTTTGAGGTTTGGTCTTTATGGTACAGCCAGAGTCTGATGCTATTTTTCTAAAAACCCAAAATCTGCTGGTTCAGAGGACAAAGGAGATTTATCTGGTAATGATAGCATGGGCTTTCATGAACCCTGAAATTTCTCACTGCCGCTTGTTTCTTATCTATCAGAAGCACACACATCTTCATACTAAATTGGCCAGAAAGTGGCTAAAATATTCCACTGCAAGGCCTTGAACTATAAGCAGGGCAGAGTTATAATGTGGCTGATCTGAATAAATGTTTGCCAAGAACATTATTAATTCTCTGAACTTGCTGAAAATGAAACAGAATACCAGACTAAACCCAATGAGATTAAATTTAGCTGCTTTGATGTTTCTTAAACAAATCTTTGGCAGAAGGTAATTTTTCAGTCTCGCTTGGGTGTCCTGTATAATTTAATATCTTGACAGCTTCACTGGGTTGCCAGTGATTCTTAGGTAGTTGTATATTTTCACTACTGTATCATCCTGTTTAGGGAACTTCCCCCCCTTCTCAGAGAACACCCCAATAAACCCCACTGTTGCTGTACTCCAAGCTTCTAGTTCAAACCACATTTTCCAAGGACCCCCCTTCCCCTCCCAGCACCAATTTCTATTCATCTTCTGCTTTTTCTTCAACAGAATAAACCCCCCCTAATACAAAGATATCACCTGACATTTCTAAAACAACAGATTTTATTTCTCTTCCGTGTCATGGATGCAACATTGGATTCCCTTATTTGGAATCCTTTGATGTGAATTCACGCACCAGTTGTTAGCCCTGGCTTGGAGGCAATTGGAAAGTGGGGGTTTTCTCACTGCTGCCCCACAGTGCTTTCATAGTCTTCCTAGGTTTTTCTTGTCTTGGAATCTTTCTTTTGTGAACAATAACAACAAAGCTGCTTATGGATGGGAAAGCAGATCGTCTCACTTTTGCAGAGCAGAGGGATAGGTACCATATTTGTTGCTCCAGAATTTGAAGTCAGTCAGTCAGTCATTTTCCCATGAATTGTCGCAGGACTGATTCTCAGAAACTGGCATCTCAAGGGGTGTTGTGGGGTATAGATGCAACATAACCCATATGCTGAAATCTCCCTGCCTGAAAACCTTGACTTCTTGGGCTGGACAGCCATGTTTGCCTGACCTTTGGAAACCCTGAACTTTGGACTGGAAGATTCAAATGAGTAGCCATGTTGGTCTGAAGTAGCACAATGAAATCAGAGTCCAGTAGCACCTTTAAGACCTACAAAGATTTATTCAGGGCATGAGCTTTCGAGTGCAAGCACCCTTCGTCAGACTATGATATTCTTACATTCTTATATTCCCTGTCATGTAAGAAGATCATAGTCTCATGAAGGGTGCTTGCATTCAAAAGCTCACGCCTTGAATAAATCTTTGTTGGTCTTAAAGGTGCTACTGGACTCTGATTTTTTGGACTGGAAGGACTTTTCATCTTTGCACCTTGGCTTTTGTTTCCTCAGAAGAATGGGGAAGGGTGCTGCCAGAGATTACTGTCTGCTACTGCAGCAAAGGTACCATGTAAAAGATATCGGCATCTATGGCAGCAACAGAGACACCCATACAAGTCCATCCCTGTGCGGAAAGCACTTGTGTGCCTTGTTTTCAGTTTAGTCATAAACTTCAACATTTCATTGTAATCTTCTGCCAATTTCTTGCTAGCAAAATATTCCACAATATAAGAGTCATCACTTGGCCAATTATATGGCACTGGTTTTTCAAATCTTACAGAGAAGGTAAAAAAACAAGAATGTCTTAAAAGGGATTCAATATGGGTATGAGGAAGCTCAATGTACACTGATGTAGGGACATGATTCAGTGAGTTTTGCATTTTTGAAATGGCACATTCTTGAAACACAAACTAAAAGGAAGGAATAACACCAGGACACCAAAAACAAAACAACCCCCCAAAGACCTAACTAGGGTTGTGTATTATGATCTGGGATTATGATCTTAGCCACAGTAAGCATCACAGGAGCGCTTCTGGACTGTAATAAGATGGATCCTGTACGGCTTATTTCTTATAATGATAGCATTTCATTAATTGGAATAGTTAATTATTTTAATTGCTTTGGGAATATGATGATGTCTCTTTCATTTATCTATCTTTCGAGGGAGGGAGGGAGGGAGGACATAGCCTTCATTTTTGAGGA
This sequence comes from Paroedura picta, assembly GCF_049243985.1. Lineage (NCBI taxonomy): Eukaryota > Metazoa > Chordata > Lepidosauria > Squamata > Gekkonidae > Paroedura > Paroedura picta. The sequence continues at coordinate 135,671,168 of NC_135369.1, forward strand.
AAAGGAGATCTAAACATTCAAGAAATATCATCCTTTCCTATCCTGCTCTTATCCATCTGTGGGAAAAGACTGGATGGGTAACAAGGAAGCAGGAAATACTCCTGGTCATTTAACACACCGAAAAATTGTAAGCGGGGGCTGTGTTACTGCTATCTGGCATTCATCATCAACTTAACCTTTCTACCACAGAGACTGCTTTGATATGCTGTACGTTTGGGCTAAATGTATAGAAATTAAAGAGACTTTCTTTTTTGCATTCTTGCTGCTGAATGCTGTTTCATGTCTTAAATGGTTTTAGAATGTCAGGCCACTACTTCCACCTAGACCATAACAACCGGACTCGAATCAAAACCTTGGTGTATTTTGTTCAATTTATCCTAAAGAAATAGCTTATAAAAAGGGAAATTATTATATTGGCCCTGAGTGTTCACCGCAGATAAGAAAAGATATGTCAGGATCCATAGTCTGGATCTATTGATGGCATGGCTACTGAGTAAATAGTTCTCCAATATTGTAGTGAGGTGCTCTTATCCTGTCCTTTTGTAGATAAAAAATATCTGAATACTTACCTGCTGATTGTAGAACCATTGTACTCTGAGATGGAGTGTTGGTTATGTGGCTCATGAAAAATGAGCTGAGCAACTTAATAAAAGACTTTGATTTATTAATTTTTCTAAGCCATATAACATCTGATGCTGTGGCTTCCTGTGATAACAGGAGGTTTTGATGGATGTGAAATCCTTTTTTCCCGACTCTGTGTGGGCTCTAATTAAATGATTCACTAGGGCTCAACAGGCTCAGATGCTGCCTAGCTTTTCCAGAAAAGTTAATGCTTCCCTCAGGTTTTAATTTTTTTAAATGCATCCAGAACCTCTGGAAAAGCAAGCTTTGATTTTGTGTCCATGTGTTCTAATGGCTCTGTGATTGATTCATGTCCATTCTCCTCTGCTCAGTTGCTCAGGCTTGTTTTTTGTCACGATTTGTTTCTGGAAAGCATCATTTTTTTTGAGCTTTAAGAAAGCCATTTGCTCAACCCGCCCTTTCTCAAATAGCACGTTTTTGCAGGCAATCCTCTGAGCTGTTCGCTCTGAAAGGCTTTGTTCTTCTAACCAGCCTTTTGAGGATTTTGAAGTAAGCGCACAAGATCAAAACGCACCTAACTGTAGCAGTCCCAGCTATGGTACTGAGAATCGGAGCCGGCCTTGCCTCACCACTGCTAGAACAGGGAATCCTTCTGAACAATAAGCAGGTTGGTGGTTAATATGGAGGCAGAAGATCTGCTTTAAATTACAGCATTTAGGATGGAGAGTACATCGACCATCAGTTTCCCAGAGAAATGTTTACCGCTCTCCTGAAGATGGAATAAAAGCTGCAGGGTGGTGCCATTTGACTAATGGAATGGGGAGAGGGAAAATGCTTGCAATTGGACTGAGGACCACTGAGGCAACTAGACAGCCATCTTGAGTCTGGTTTGGGAAAGCTATTTGTATGGCTAGTGCAAGCTTATAAATGAAAGACATGTTTCGTGCATGCTTTGAACATCGTGTTTACTGGGTTAGCAGGCTTGAAGTAGCTCGATGCAGAATAGATTCTGGGGATAATGCTGTTTTTATTGAACTCAGTACAGCTGGTTGGAGAAAGCTGGAGTCACTGAATGCCTTGATAAGTATTTAATTGGCTACCACTGTTTGACCCTGAGTAAAAGAATTGCTACCAGATTTTCTTAGTTTATCATTATAAATTAAGGTCCATGTTGGAACACAGAGTAATTCAGACCCTCGTCTTTGTTCTCCCTCCCTGCCTGACCAAGCCAATAAAATCCCTGCCTTTTTCTGACATCCACATTTCAGCCTGCGTAGCTCATCAGCAGGATCTGATACTGTGGAAGGGAATGCTTTGCCGCAGAACTATGTGCTCAGTCTAAAATTAAAGCTCAATTTAGTTTAATTGTCCTTGATTTTATCAAGCACATCAAACGACTGATTCCATATGCAAAAATAAATGCAGAGAAAAACAACTCTAAAATGCCTTCCTCTTAAAAACAACTGCTCTATAAAGCCTAACCATTAGTCCTGCATTATCTTGGTTGTTCTCTAAACAGGTCAAATGACAGCTGTTTGGGGGGACTCTTCAATTCTCTGCAGTTTGGTATGGAATGATAAGTGGTTATTTTCTCTTTAGGTAGCCCATGTATCTGTCTCCAATAAGAAAGAGAATGATTCTGGCTTCTATAAATCTTTTTAAAAGCTTTATAACTTTATAAAGTGCTTATGGGTATTGGGTCTGGTAGAACTGCTGGTGTGGGCTACATGTTTGATATTTATCTGAACATTATGTTTACTCCCAGACTCCTCAAGACTTTCTTTCATTACTACATGGAGGTAGCCTCAATCTGCCTCTATGAAATAATGCAGTCATACACCCTGAACTTGGAGAAGTTCTCCCCACCCAAAGAACTTTGTATTTTCCCCATGATATTTCCAATATTGGGATATGTTCATTAAGTTGTAAAGAATACCCCGACGAAAAGTAAAAGGTAAACATGGTAGTAAGGACACCTCAAATGGTCTTGTGATGTATTCATTTTATACAATGGGACAGTTTGCTTCTCTCTTTGATATTTTTGTGTATGGAGTAAATTGTTCCTTCTGTTTGTAAGAATGGTCTCACAGACAGATAGAGCTTCATTCACCCATCATGACAAGCAGAGGTCAAAAGTGTGGGCTTCTCAAATTGTGTATGGGCCCAACATCAATGTTCATGCAGAGCAGTGGGTTAAACACTGTGCACCATGCTAGGAAGTTCAACCTAGCAACTGCAGAGTGTTAATGACTGCAGGTGAGAACCTAAGCCTACATGGGCTACAGGTATTTTTTGGACTCATTGGCTAATCCTGCCATATAATTGTTGATTATTATTCAGATATCCTGATGTTATGTCAGGTAAGACAGCAGGCATAATTGAAGCCTAGATGAGAACATTGTTTTACACATCATGGTATGGCCCTTGGAGGAAGGACCTTCCCATGGGGAGGGGAGAGAAGGAAGACGCAGACACACCATGTTTGGAAGAATCAGGCCACAATTTTATTGATTACAGGTTCCTCAGATTTTGACTCAGCATAGGCTGGGGACAGTGTATGCTGTTGACAGCCCAACTGCTGCCTGCACCTTCCCCAACTTGCCTGTAGGGGTAACTGCAGGCAGAGGGCTGGTGTTAGGGCAGGTAATGGCAGAAACCACTATTCCTGCCTATCACCATCCTCCTCGGGGCATGGTCAGTCATGAGGTTGGCTGCTCCATACCCTACCCCTGAGCCTCTTAATGGATTTCCCATTTGGTTATGCAGAGTCCCCAGAGGCAGGCTACAGGAAGCCACTTGATAACCACCTGGTTTACTGCAAGATTGAGCCCATCCTCCCAGAGTTATCCTTGTTTCCCTCTTCCACCTAGGCACAAATGGTCCCCCTAGCCAATGGGTTTGGAGCCTGTCTATCTAAAAAACTTGTTTGTGACCCTGGTACCTTTGCTAGTTCAGTGATGAAACAATTTGTTTCTGGCTGCATTATCTCCATTCCACACTCCAATCTTGGCTAACCCAAGTCTAACAGCCAAGCCAAACACATAGTAAAAGGTATCCCCTGTGCAAGCACTGAGTCATGTCTGACCCTTGGGGTGACGCCCTCTAGCGTTTTCAGGGCAGACTCAATATGGGGTGGTTTGCCAGTGCCTTCCCCAGTCATTACAGTTTACCCCCCAGCAAGCTGGGTACTCATTTTACTGACCTTGGAAGGATGGAAGGCTGAGTCAACCTTGAGCCGGCTGCTGGGATTGAACTCCCAGCCTCATGGGCAAAGCTTTCAGACGGCTGCCTTACCACTCTGCGCCACAAGAGGCTCATCAAACACATAGTCCAAACCGTCAAACGTATGTTCAAAAAAGCTTTAATGGTTAAGATTATTAAGGCAAGTTGAGTGCTAGAAACCTCTGGCTCCATATATTTGTAATGATTGAATAGTGCCAAGTGAGCACCCCAAAATAAAGGAAGACAATCATGACACCAACCAGTTGGTCTGTGTGTGTGTGTGTGTGTGTGTGTACGTGAGACGGGGGGGGGGGGGACTTACCAGCCACGTAGGAAGCCTAACCATGCATTTCCACCATGCCTCTGGCAGCAAAAAGAGCTCTAGGCTGACTTCAGGAGAAATGTAAAAATGTCCCTTCTACTGTACAGTGGTAGTGATGTCATTGCTGGCAATATGGGACTTCTCTGGCATTTGGGGAGAAACAGCTTCTACTATACAGTTTTTGTCCAATTACCAGTGTTGCCACATTGCCAGCAATGCGATGATGTCACTTCTGATGTACACTGAAAATAACATCACCAGGTTTCTGGCAATATGGCTGGAATGCTGGAGTAAGCCTCCTCCACTTCCAGGAAGTCCACCCCCCCCCCTTGCTGGTTGGCAATTCTGTTGCTAATAAATATAAATTGTTTGAACATGCCTCTATGCTGTGTGAACCTACAAGCAGGAACCCAAATGAGTTTTTTGAGGTGCTCCATGGTAAATTAAATCTGCAAGTTTTGAGGCTTAGAACAATTTATTGAAGTTACAGAGGTTTGGAGGGGGAGAGAATAATAAGTAACTGTAGGACTGAATCCTAGTTGCTTTTACTTTCTGAACTGATTAAATAACATGTTCTCAGAAACAGTGGGAGCATTTTGAGATGCTTGTGAGCCTCTTGCTGTACAAACTTCATTCTAATTCTCTTTTGTCTAGATTTGATTGACATGTTGCATTATTCTGTGACAGCCCAAAGTGCTCTTATTTTCCTGTTTGCAATTCTGAGGCCTTCTTGGAAGGTCGACTGCTTTGGTTCACACGAGCAGCAAATTTAATTTTCCCCTCCTGCCATGTAGCACAGAACAGAATGGCAGCCGAGTGAGTAATCAACCATCACCTACTGTCAAAAATGCCTGTGAAACTTGTTGATGGCACAACTTGAGCTGGAGTCAATCAAGGCAACAGGGCTGTTGAGAAACAGCTTCCTTAAAACACAGATTTCCACAAGGCCTCGCCCAAAAGGGCTCCTAAGTGAAACCAACAAGTGCAAGAACAGCACCTAAACAGGATGTCTTTCCTGGTATATCAGAATAACACACTGTTCCTTCTGTGCACACCTTAAGAGATCCCAGCCCTGTTGGCAGATTTTAAATATGCAAATGGAATAAAGCACCAGGCTGTTTAAAATAATACAATAGTTTATTAGGAAGAAAGCCAACTTTGTAAAGAAAGAGAATAGATAGAGTCCTACAGTTCAATTGTCTGTTCTGTTCATTCAGTTTGTTGTGATGGCAATCAGGGATGAAGCATGCTCAAAGGAGCAGGAAGTCTCCAAATGAGCCAATCAGGACATAGGAGAAGGGTATCTGAAAAATATCAGGAAGTTCCCAATCTAACTATGCTAAATACACATCTTCTCTGTTGCCCCTTACAGGATATTCTTATGCATTTGAATAAAGCACACGACAGATCTTGCATCTACCAACAACCTCTCCCTCCTGTTCAGTGACCTGGGAGATTGAGAACTTCTTCATTCTTTGGGCTATCATACACACCTGATTTACCTGAGAACATCTTGTAAATGAGTCAGACAAAGGTAGCCATGCTGGACATGGGCCTCTGAAACAGTGATTAAACTAATACTGCAATAGTCCATCACACTTTTGAAATTCTGAACCCTACATCGCGTGAAAAAGGATGGCAGGGAAGTTTCATATAGCTCTTCCATTTGCAACATGTCACCAAGACACAATTCCCCCTCTTTCATATTTTTCTACTTATGCTGTAGTCTGTTCTGAATGAGAGTCAGTGTCTAGGTAAGTCAGAAGGCATGTACCTCTACAGAGCTGGATTTTGTTAACTCTGCAGATCTGGGTTTAAAGACCTGAGGACAAAAGTGGCACTTTGGCATTGTGGCCAGTCTACCACAGATGTATTCATTTATTTACTTTTAAATGCTTCTATGCCACTTTTCTCCCATAAAGAGGAACACATGGCATCTTACAATGTCATAGCCAATCAAACAACGTAGTATGATCCCCCCCCCCAAAAAAAAGAATCTTTCAAACACGACAAATCTCAGGCAAGACAAGTCTGAGTCCTCTCAGCACATATCTCAAGAGTACATAGGATTGGGGAAAGAGCTTCTTAAGTTGGAGAAGGTGGAAAGGGGCTGCAGAGTGGCTGGATCCAATCCCATATCACAAATGGCCCTTGCTTCCAGGCACAGATAGCTATGGGGTGTGTTTTTTGTCCTGAGGCGGTTCATCCTCTTGCAGTGATCCTGGCTTGGCCCTCTTTCAGCTCTGATTTCTCTGTGATTTACATTTGGCATTCTATGCTTAACCCCAGAAGGCAGTGCTGTTGTTTAAAAAAAAACAACAACCCAAAACCCAAAACCAAAGTGGCTTCCCAGAGTCTATGCTGATGTGGGCCTAAGCCCGTGAAATAGCAACGAAACTCATCTGTCAACTCCAGATACGAATTTCAATTAAATCTCATTTAGCTGGGTTCTCCCTTTTGATTTATCGGCAGATGCCTCTTGCTGTTGTTGCCTTGTTAAATTTTGAAGAAACGCTTCACTGACCAGCTGTTCCTATTAAGTCAAAAGAGTGCTGCAGTTCAGGGTCAATTTCCTTCACTTTTGATGACTCTCACATGTCATCCCCTCATGGAGTTGTTATGGTGAGGGTGTTCTCCTTCCCAAGCCCTGGGAGCAGGCTGGTTAACATGAATAAAGAATAAGCCTCCAGTTCCTTCCACTTCTTGTGCTGCAAATCAACAAAACCTCTAATAAGCTTCCTGTTGAGAGACGAAGCGGCATCATTTTCTAATTTAAGCATTTCGGTGAGTTATTAAATGCTGTTGACTATGAACTAGTCAGTCATTATTCAGATGAGTGTACAAAAAAACTTTTAAAAACGGCAGCTTATGTTGCATACATTGGTTTGGAAATCAAGAATTGTTTTTGTGTCTCCGAGTCACAGAGGCTGGTATTTAGCATGCAAAAGAGGGTGTTTTTAACAAACATGGCACCGCTTCAGGCACAGAGCAATGATACTTTGGGATCCTTATCCTAAAGACATGACGCTGGATGCTTCTACTCAGTGCTTTCTTGAAGTGACTCAGTCTTGGCATTCTGTCCTCATGACTGCACAGTCCAAGAACATTTTCTGTTTGGTGAACAGGCAATAGTGGAAGGGAGAAAGTCAAGCCAGCTATGACCCAAACTAATCTGCTTTGGCACCATGAAGACTAACAAGTGTGTGGCGATATGATAAGCTTTCCAGGCCCTGCAATGGGCCATCCTCAGTGTCAGAGGATGGTTCCTCAAAAGGAGGAAAAATCCTTGAAGGAGAAGAATCTCCTCTGGTCCCTGTTACACTCTGTTTTAACGGTCTTCTTACACCACTTTGGGATCTGTGTTGGAAAAGGGTTGCTCTCTCTGTCACTTCTAGTTCCCATTAAATATCCTGATGTACAGATAGATCAGAAGCCTGCCTCTTGGCAATTCCTCCTGAGGTCTCCACAGTCTACCCCAGGAGCAAAGGTGGTGGGAAGCCAGAGCCAAAGCCTGGGCCAAGTGAAGAAGGACACATGCAAAGCCTTCTAGATGCCAGTGGGACTGAAAGCTTTCTGGGTCTTGGCAAGTTCAGGCACCTAGCTGGCTACAGGAGTCATCTCCCTTTATACCCCTTCAAATGACCTGGCCTGGCCTTGGTCTGGTGGAGTGCTCTCCCTCGTGAGATCAGGGCCCTGAGGGAGTTCTGCTGGACTTATGCTCGAGGCCCCTGAATAATATCTCTAAAACAATATTTTGGTGGGCTGTCCTCCCTATCTAACCCAACCTAACTCTTTGGGATTATTATTCTGCCTAACAGCCCCCCCCCTTTTTCCCCCCTGAAGGATGCATTGCCAAGAATGTTTTAAATCTGTATGTTTTAAAAATATTTTAGTCTGCCCGGAGCCTTCAGGGAAGGGCAGAATAAGAGTGCCAGAATAAATGAATAAAATAAATAATTTTCATCTGGGATTTGGAGTCACCAGACTTTCAGAATTCTTCAAGATTCATGCTTTGGGAATGGGAATGGGAAGGCAACTGTAACCCGCTTTGAGCCTCCTTCGGGTAGGGAAAAGCGGCATATAAGAACCAACTCTTCTTCTTCTTCTTCTTCTTCTTCTTCTTCTTCTTCTTCTTCTTTCATCCATGCATGGTGACTGAATGAGATTGTCTACAATGTTGGAGTGGGTTTTAGTAGGGACTGATTTTCCTGACCTGGGTGGGCTGAAGCATTCATTGAAGACCATGTAAGGAGTTTGGGAGTGGTTTTGGATTCAGTATTATTATTGGAGAAACAGATTGGCTCTGCCTTCTTTTAGATACATCTTATTCAAAAACTACCCTTCCTTATACCGTTGACTGACCTAACCACATTGACCCATGCTTTTGTATCCTTCAGGCTGGGCTACTGTAATGTACTTACATAGAGTTATGCTTGAAGATAGCTCAGAAGCTTCAGTTATTATTTATTTATTTATTTATTTATTTATTTATTTATTGACTTGTATACTGCCGCACCCAGCAAGCTGGCTCGTGGCAGTTCACAAAAAGAATAAAATAATATACAACAATCCCCAATAATCCTAAAAACAGACCCCAACATCATAAAATTGGCGATATACACAATATAATATCAACCTCTACCCACGCATTGGGCCATTAGGCTGGTACCAATGATAATATTGATTGGCGGTTTTTGATAGTTGATATAGTTTCCTGATGCCATCTAATACTATGTACAGGAACTGTGCATAGTGGTGGAGGGATCAGATCTCACAACCCAGGATCACCGCCCAGCCCTAACCAAACATCTGGTGGAAGAGCTCTGTTTTGCAGGCCCTGTAGAACTCAGAGAATCCTATCAGGGCTCGCAGCTTGTCTGGGAGCTCATTCCACCAGGTAGGGGCCAGGACCAAAAATGCCCTGGCCCTGGTCGAGGCCAGGCATACCTCCAGGGTCCCAGGACAGTCAGCAAGTTCATACTCACAAAGCGGAGTGCCCTGTGGGAGGTATAAGGAGGTAGGCATTTCCATAGGTAAACAGGGCCCAGGCTGCATAAAGCCTAAAAGTCAAAACCAATACCTTGAACCTGATCCAGAAGCAGACTGGCAGCCAATGAGATGTCTCAATAAAGGCTTAACATGGGCCCTCCAGGGTGACCTGGTCAGGACCCATGCAGCTGCATTCTGCACCAGTTGCAATTTCTGTGTCAGAGACAAGGGTAGGCCCGTGTAGAGCGAGTTACAGAAGTCTAATCTGGAAGTGACTGTTGCATGGATCACAGTGGCCAAGTGTTCTGGGGATAGATAGGGCGCTAGTAGCCGGGCTTGGCGTAGATGGAAAAATGCTGTCCATGCTACCTTAGTGACCTGAGCCTCCTGGCTTATGGCACAGATGTCAGTTGTACCCCATCCAGGCAGGGAAGATGTGCTTTCTGATCCTGCCCCCTTCGACCCAGCCAAAGGATCGCTGTTTTGGAGGGGTTGAGTTTCAGGCAACTCTTCTGGATCCATCCAGTTATAGCTTCCAAACAACTGGCAAATGTTTCTGGGGGGACATCTGGCTGGCCATTCATCAGGAGATAGAGCTGGTTGTCATCCACATATTGAAGACAAACCATAACTCCAGACCAACTGGGCAAGAGGGCACATGGTTAAACAAGGTGGGAGAGATTACCATCCCTTGTGGCACACCACATGGGAGTGCAAAGGGGTCAGACAACTCACCTCCAACTGCAACCCTCTGTGCCCTGTTCTCAAGAAAGGAGGTCAGCCACTTAAGGGCTGTTCTTTCTATCCCTGTGTCAGTGAGATGATGGACCAAAAGCTCATGTTCAACCACATCAAATGCCGGTGAAAGATCTTAAAACACGAGAATGGCCGACCTGCTTTTATCCATTTGGCGCTGGAGATCATCCAACAGGATGATCAGCATGGTTTCCACCTCGGATCCAGGAAGCCTGGATCCAGGGCCTAAGTTAATATCGTACTGGTTATGAAAGTATTATACCTGTTCTGAAACTGCTTTCATTGATTGCCCATTTCTTTCTAGGCTAAAACCCAAGGTGCTGGTTCTTAGCAACTAGCTCTTCACTACCAAGGTCTCACTTATCTGAGGGATATCTCCCTATGTGAATGCATGTACCAATTGCATGTACCTCTCATCAGCAACATCTTGTGGTGCCATCTTGTGGGCTTCTTCTGTTTTGGCTCCAGTTCTCTGGAACAGCCTCTTAAAAAGGATCAGAAGTATAGAGTTGTTATCAATCTCCAGGTAATTCAATATAGCAGTTCTTCTTAAGAAGAGCCTATTCAAAGCCATATTGGTCAGTTTTTACAGTCTACCGATTTTGTGTGTGTGTGTGTGTGGGGGGGGAGATTTATCTAGGGATGGGCATGAACCTAAAAATTCTGGTTCAGTTCAGGGTTCAAGGCAGCTCCCAAACTGAATTCCAAGCCAAACCAAACCAAGAATGCCCCAAACTGAACCAACCAGTTTGGATCACACTTTCTCCACTACAGCTTGCTGTGATCACACTTCAGGAGAAGCAAGCGTAGCCAGGATCAGCTGTGCCACATGGAGCAAGTATTCTGCATGGCACAGGAGCTCCTGGGCTGGCTTCTCCTGCAGCCTGGTTTAAATCTTTCTTTAAAAATCTGGTGTTATTTTTAGTCTGATATTTTCCTTTTTGGGTCTATTTGACCTGAAAAAACTTGGGATATCTGAAAAATCCCAGTTCTGAATAGCATTCTGACATTGGGATCCATAATTTTTTGGAAAATACCAATTCTGGGTTATCCAATAGACCCAAACTGGAAAACAAGCCACACCCCTATTGTTAGGTTTAAATGGCCTTAACAGCCAAACGGAATAGGAGAAAAAGTCCAGTGCCTTCCCCAACTATTGGTTTGGGGGTTCTGAACTGGGCCAAGTTCATGCCAAATTTTGGCTCATGAACAGCTCATGCCCACCCCTAATTTTGTCATTCTTTATTGTTTTTATGGTTATGTACCTTTTAGCTGTATTGAGTTTGGTGGAAAGGCATGGCATAACTGTTCTAAAATAATTCTTGTTGGCTGTGTCTATTATAGAAAAAGGAGGATTAACAGACAGTAATAAATTATTTAATATTTATAGGCAAAAGATTTAACATTCTGACTTGAAAGCTCAATGTGAGGCATTGAAGACATCGTAGTTCTTTCCTGTCACTCCTACTTAGAGGTTGTCTGCTCCTAACATAGCCTTTGTAGAGATGAACTCATTGGCTTCTTTTTAATTCCATAGGAGTTGCAAATTGGCTTTAAACCCCCAAAAGAGTTTCCCCCCTCTTCTTGCAGCTACACTTCCTTCCATTCAGCTTTAGAAGATCTGAAGAGCTGCATCCATTAAAACAGATATGAAATTATTATTAATGATGTGGGTTTAAGAAATATGGGACATTCATTCTAAGCTCATTTTCTTTCTCTTTGACTCTCAAGTGCTTCTATAAAGGGGCAGTCCAATGCTATCAGCACCTTGCCCTCTGTATCTGAACATATAAATCTGGGTCACTTTCCACAGAGAGATGGAGAGTGAACTTCAGCTCTCGACCACCAAGAAACCTTAAATGCTTTTTTTTGGGGGGGGGGGGCGTGATGTGATTTCTTTATTTTTTATTTCACAGACTGAGCTGTTCCTGGGGAATAAGAGAAGGTGGAACAAATTACTTGAAGGGAAGAATTTGTATGTAAACCCTGAAAATGGCTTTCTAACTCCTTATCAAGGTTGCTGGAAATTCTTCATGATATTAGTCTGGGACACAGAAGTTAAAGTTCTTAAGTATCAGAGAATATCTACCGTATATACTTGCATATAAGCTGACCTGCATATAAGCTGAGGCAATTTTACCACAAAATCTGGGCAAACTTATTGACTTGCATATAAGCTGATGGTGGGAAATGCAGTAGGCTACTGGTAAATTTACAGGGTGGCCTAAGCGCTTAATCCATGCTCCATCATCACAGGCTTTTCCATCCAGCCTCCCTCCCAACAAACACAGAAAAGTCAAGAGGATGAATAGCTGCTGGTTTTTGTACCCCGCTTTTCACTAATCAAAGGAGTCCCAAAGCGGCTTACAATTGCCTTCCCTTCCTCTCTTGATGCCAGACACCCTGAGAGAGCACTGATAGAACTGCTCTGTGAGAGCAGCTCTGATAGAAGAACCAAACAGTGCCCCCCAGGTCAGAAAAGCAGAGCAGAACAATAGTACCCAAACTTGGCAACCTACTATAACAATTACCACAGCTACCAACTGGGGGCTACAGTGCCCCCCAGAACAAAACACTGAAAGAAAGAACTGTAAAAAGAAAGAACTGTAAAAATAAAAAAGAAGAAACACTGAAAAAACAGTAAATCCCAAAGCACCCCCAAAACCCACCCCACCCCACCCACAGAAACCAAAAGAATACTTTGGAAGAAGTGATTAGGAAAAGAAGGGAAAAAAATATCAGAATCCCTCAGTCAAACCATTGACAAGCTGCCAGAGTAAGCTTTCAAGATATTTGCAGAAGGCAAAGGTTAACTGGAGGCCATTAGCTCACTTGCTCAGGTTGCAGATGCAATGCTGCGGATGGTTGGCTGGGGGCAGGCTGTTAATTAATTACCCTCATATAAGACAAGGAGGTCTTTTAAGTGCTAAAAATAGTGCTGGAAAACTCGGCTTATATGCGAGTATATATGGTATGTTCACAAGAAGAAGAGTTGGTTTTTACACCCTGCTTTTCACTGCCCAAAGGAGTCTCAGAGTAGCTTATAATTATTTTCCTTTCCTCTCCTCACAGCAGTCACCCAGGTAGGTGTTTCTTCATTTTAGAACATCAGCCATTTCTTCTTTCGTAATTCCTATTGTTATTTGTCCAGGGCATGCTCCTGTTCCCTAGTTAACCCTCTCCCATTGGGCCAGCCATGAATAACTCATTGCCCTGATGGCCCTAATCAAGAGATAGAGGCATCAGGAAAACCCAGCAGTAAGCAGGAAGTGAAATGTCCCACACACCAGTACCAGAGAGAAAGCTGGAGACCTGGGCTGGTTCTGCACTCACGGTTTTCCCCCTGTTAGAATCCAGATCCTCTGCCTTTCTTTTTCCCAAATTGAAACAGATATTGCCTTCTACACTTAATTGTCTGGCTGCTCTCTCCTTGATTGGTGAAGCTGGGGAGGGGAGAGGAGAGTGGTGGTCATGTGAAGCTCCAGCTGGCATTGAAGGATACAAGGCTAGAGAGGGGTTTATTTTCTGCCTTTTGTCTCCTCTACAGCCAAAGCAAGAGGGGGGGGGGGAGATGGGGGAGCATGAGGCTGCTTGTTTATTTTTACTTTCCTGAGTGACTGTGGGTGGGGTGGGGGAGAATGAAGGAAAAAAGACAATCCAAAAGGCAAATCTCTGCACATAGAGGTGTGCAGTTTTGGAGCACAGATACTTAAAAATTAGAGCACAAATAAGGGAATGGCAACCGGGAACCAGTTTTCCTGCAGTCTTTGAATTGATGCCCTGACAGTGACAGACTACCGCTCTATGTCAGTGTTGGAGGCACAAAAAAGGGGAAGGCAAAACACTGACATCTACACTTGAAATACTGGAGTTTTCAGAGTGCTTTTCTCAGATATAGTGAGTTACATTGACTCCTGGATATCATGGGGGAAAGGTAGTGTCCCTGTGGATCAATCATAGACATTGCAGAGGGAAAATTTAAAGTGCTAAATATCAAAATGGAAATCAAACAAGGTGTAGATGAGTTTATTTAATTTGGGGCCACAGGGGATAAAAAGCCCTGGACAGCCCAGGGAGACAGACAACCCTGAGAGTGGATACTCAACTTCCTTTTATTACTTGAACCTGATTGAACAAAGTACAAATGAGTGAGGCTAAGGGTAGTATATAAGGGAAAGTTCCAAGCCAGGCTGTGGAAGAAAAACTGGGTAGAGCATATAGTCTGAGAGCAAAAGAGAGTGAAGGTGTGCTCGCTTGGAGGAAAAGACCTGGATGCCTGGATCTCCTGTTCTTCACTTCCTCTTATAGCAATCCTCTTGTAGTTCCTGGCCCTGTTTTTTTTCCTTATACACCCATAATACCCAAACCTCTTATATAAATCTTTTTTTACAACATCTCCATGGTCTTCTCCATAGCTTTTCATGTCCTCTCCCTCAATCCCTCCACTGTTCAAATGCTCCAGAATTCTTTTCCCCAGTATGGCCTGTGATTTGATGATATCACCTTCCAGATCTACAGATGGGGCAAAAATATCCCCTGACTCCATCAACTCCCAACCCAAGCATTCAAAAACAAATCACATAACTCACTTTGTGTAAGAGTAGGCTAATAATTATATGCCCCTCCACCTTCTATTTCTCACATTTCTATCAGGTCTATGTATAGGGCATCTTATGTTATCTTCATGATAACCCTCTGAGGCAAACTGGGTCAACAGATTGTTGTAACTGCCTTGATGTTTCATTTCCCTCAATAAAGGAGCTACTGAATTTAAAGCCAGGCAGCAGAAGCACTTCATAGTGACTACCAAGGCACCCCCCAAATGTTCTCTATAGTCTGTCCCTACCTACAGCAGTCCTGAGCTCAGTGAAAAAGTTTCCTCTTCATATAAGATGCATAGCTTAAATAATAGGTGGTGGTTGGGGGGCACTGATAGTAAAGGTCAACCCTTACTTTTCTGGCAAGGGGCCTGAAAGAAAAATTATTTGCCATGATGTTGCTTTTGGTTGATCAACCTTAAATTGCAGTTGCTATCTTCTGTACTTGGCTTCTACTAGCTCTTACTCATGATTTCTCCTGAACAGTTTGGGAGACATGCTATAGTTTGCCCAAGCATTTTATGCAGATTATACATGAAATAAGGTAGAATACTCCTCAGTTTAGCTATGCTTCACACTTTCCTGATCTTGCAGTGTGGATGTGTATCTTATGGAGCAACACAACTGAGTTGATGCCTTTGCCTCTATATTACATCAAATAATCACAGCCAGATTGAACTGTTGTGGATCATTAATAGTTAAACATTAAAATAAAATTAGGGGTTAGATGTAAGTGATCAATTTTTAGAAAGATAATGACAGAGAAGCTCCCCCAAAGAGCCCTGCACCATTTAACATATGTATTGATGACCAAGAAAAAAAAGATCGAACAGTTAAGGACATCAAATGGGAAGATTCTGTGAACTGTACCCAACAATTTAGCATAATGAGGACTTTGACAAGTTATCAAAAGAGCTTGTGAAATGTCAGCGGAAGACAATGTGTGCAAGAAGGGGGGGAAATCCACCAGAGGGAAAACAACAATACTAACTGCACATAATACACTGTGGGGCTTGCAATTAGCTGTTGTTACTTGGGAGAACAAGTGGCTGTCCATTGTGTATGAGAAGCTAACTGAGCAAGTGCTTTAGTTGAAGTAATGTACAAAGTGGCATCTATGACTATTTCCGCATGGAAGGGTAAAACACAAGTGCCTTCCTGCTTGCAAATGCAGGATGGTAGATCTCACATTTGCAGCCCTCCTCACAGGGAAACCCCTTTTGCATTTTCCCTCTGTCCCACTGCGGCTTTTTGTCTCCTGACGAGGCTGCAAAGGAAAACAAGCCAAACTTCTTCCTCCACTCCTTAGCTTGTCAATCACGGCAAGCCACCAATCACAACACAGCAGTTCTCACGTGGACTGAAACTTTCTCCCGCTCCAGCTCCCAAATTATTATTTTTTTAAAGGCACTTCCACATTGATATGCAGTAATTCCACAAGACAGATGCATTTTTAATAAAAACCAACATTGCCACGTTACTATGGAGAAACACTAGAATGATATAGCATTCCCACCCCCTCTTTTGGGATTCCTGTACTTTGGGATTTTATTTCTGTTTGTGTGGATTTCTGAGACACTGAACATGATCCCTGGAGCCCAAAAATACATTTTGTGTTAATGGTAGGCTTAAAAACAAGGTCCTTGGACTCACGTATGATGAGGAGAAGGCTGCCTGATCATCTGCCCCCTCTTTCCCAGCTCATTTCCCACCTCCAGAAAACAGGCTTGGGACTCCACAGTTCACTAAATCTTGTAAGTGGTTTTTCTTAATTTCCCATCCTAGCCCCTTATTTTCTCAGGCAGTCTGCTTCCAAACCATTGATATCCTCTTATATTACATTATAGTCCATCTCCCTTGGGAAGACCTTGTCCCAGGAGCTTCCCATTCTATTGAATTAATATAGTAATAATAATAAAATTGTTGTACCATGTTGAGCTGCCTGATAGACAGCCAGTAAACCATCTTCATTCTCTTTCAAATACTCAAATGATAGCATAGCATTTGAACTGCACAGCTGCCTTTAGTCACTGACCTCCTTCACATGAGTATACGTTGTTGCCCATCAGCGATTTGATAGGCAGAGAGGAACGTGGCTGATGCAGGTGTAAAGGCATTCGCTTGCTTCCCTTCCCTTCCCCACTAGCCTGCCTGCCTGCCTGCCCACCCCGGATCAGGCTTTTCACTTAAAGCTCATCTGTCTCCTGTTCCTTGCCTTTTGCTCCTGGCTGATGTTTTATTGATTATTATGGTTGCTTTTTTCCCTGGGTCTTGAGCTTCTCCACATATTAACACTGTGAGACCAAAATCTGTGAAACCGATCTGCTATTTTGATGGGCAGTTTAGGTGAAATAAAGAGCCCTGCATGGATGTGTTGTTCTCAACCATGACAGCTCATTTGGGCAATTTGCTGCATCCAGGATTCACCAGAGCTTTGCTAATACCTTCTGTTAGTACTTCTAGGCACACTTCGGCAGCTCAGCCTGGAGGTGACGGTGGGGGGGGGGGATGGCCCTGGGATGATAAATGCCATCAAACATTTCTGAGATTTAAATGAGAGAGCTTTTTGTTCACACTTTACTGACCACTTCAATAAAACATTTTCCATTATGCAGTTTTCATATTGAGGTACAGACTGTTACCACTCTGGTTTCACTTTTAGAAAATGATGGAAAAGGAAAAATGAATCACTGCCAACAAAAGGAAATATTTGTGCTCCAATGCGAGGGAGGCTGTGCATGTGCAGGAGTTGCCAACTGCAGGGAAAGCACACCCAGAATGCTCAGCGCTGTTAAAGATGACAGGACTTTGAAGAGAAGGGAAGTCTGCATCTGAGTCTTTCCCTTCCACCCACTGGGGTTAGACTAAGGTTGCCTACCTCCAGGCGGGGCCTGGATATCCCGTGGGATTAAACTGATCTGCAGTCTATGGAGATCAGTTCCCCTCCCTGGAGAAAATAGCATGCCTTGGAGGGCAGACTCCATGGCATTATACTCCACTGAGCTCCCTCTCCCAGATCCACCCACAAATCTCCAGGAACTTCCCAACCTTTAGCAGCTCCCAGTTCCCAACTATAAAATAGTACAACGCCTTTCAAGTCAACGAAGTATTAGGCCCATGGAAACACAAACTCCCCCTAGTCTCCAGGTAGAGCACATTTTCCAAAGGAAAGGTCAGACAAGAGACAGGAAGGCTGAGTTGCCTGTAGTTTTCCCTCTGCCTGTCGCCAGGTCTGGCATGACAAGAGGACATTCACTCTGTCCCTGCTTTGGGGGTAACTAAGCAGGCATTTTTCCTTTGGAAGCAGGAGAAGAGAAAGTGGGAGAGGTACATTTTATCTCTCAGTGAGTCTATGGCACTCAGAAAAATGGTCTTCAAACTGGAAGTTTGTTGAGCCAACCAATTGGTCAGAAGCAGCAGGATGAGCTGCAACGTTCAAGCTAGAAGAGGTTCAACTCACTGAGGGGCTTATTCCTGATAGGATCAGAAAGAAATGCAGGACTCATGAAACAGTTTCCAGTGCTCTCCTTTTCCTCAGGATGGTTATAATTTCTAGAGGACTTTTCAGTAAATTCCATTGTAATAGAGAGCTCAGAGGCCTTCCTCATAGATGTGGAATACTGCAGCCCTGTGGGATTTCTATGTGACATGCCGGTTCCTCCTCTTTTTCATCCAGTCTCTCCCACAAAAGAAACTCTGAGCACCTTCAATTCTCTCTTTTCTGCAAAACTTTATTTCTGGCATAAAGAATGATAGTGGTAGTCCCTGCAGGGAATACTCCCAGGGGACTTGTCACTTAATTTTATTATTCTTAACATCCTCAATGAAAAAAGGGGTTTCATTGCTAATCAACCAGAATTTTACTGGCGTGGCTCCCTAAAATTCCATTCTAAAATTCCATTCTAGTGGAACTGTGTGGGCAGTGTTTTAGTTCTCTGCTTGCCTTCTATAAAATGTTGAGACCATTTTTAAAAACCAAGGATGATATTCCTTGCACTTAGAGAGGCATTTCCCCCCTACAGCTTCTGAAAAATTCCCAGAGAAAAGACATGTTAGATACGTTCCATGGACTGAAATTTCAGAATTATTTTCACAGAAAATACTAAACAAGGTTGCAGGGAGATATCCTCTTGGGGCTTCATGCCAGACTAACTGAACAGTGGGCAGCATTCAGCCCATGTTTTAGATGAAGGTGTCAACAACATATGGTTGATGGAGCTCTCCGGAACAGAACACACGCACACAAACAATGTGGAGGGCAGCAAATAAGCCCTGGAAGCTACTTCTAAGCACTGCTAAGTTGCCAGCCTGCCTGACACACAAACATCTGTCTGCTTGTTTCAAAGCAAGGGAACAGCAGTGAACTGAGACTGCCGAAACACCTCTTAATAATCTCCCAATGTCATTACCCTTCAAGGGTTACACAAATAACACTGGCCATGGGATGTTATTTACAAGTTCCTTGATGTCATCTAAATCTGGTGCTGTTGACTTCGCACATTGGGAGCTTCCAGACCTTGATGATGACCCACCCATATGGAAAGGACAGAAGCTCATCAGATGCATGTTCCATTTGGGCAGCGCTGAGCTGCTTCAAAGCATACAAATGCCTATAAATCGGAGCTGGACATTTTTGGCACAGCCCAGCCTGGGAACTAGCTTGTTAGAAGAGTCAGAAATAGACACGGTGCAAAAATGACTCACCTGACATAGAGAAGGAAAATGTGGGCGACTCCACTGCCACACTAATTTGTATTAAAAACAGTATGGCCATGTCATGAGAAACATCACTCTTCAAATGGGCCTTGTTTTGATGTGTCTAGTATTTCCCCGGGGATCTGAGGTCATGTGGAAGCTATTTAGGTCTTTCATTTAGGCCAAGCCTAAAAAATCTTCAAAAGAAAGAATAAAAGAATGTTGGGCCCTTGAAAGGTGGAAATATTTTTAAATGACTTGGGACAAAGTCAAACAGGGATTTAATTGTGTTTCTTTATCAGTGTCCCTCCCCCACAATTTCAAACTGTGAACCTGAAAGGCAAAGATTTCTCTCCATCAGGGCTTTGCACTGAGATATGTCTAATTCAGCTATCAGATGGTAGCAGCCCTGGATGAAAGGAAGGGACCCAGCCACGAAAGTCAGCTGTAGGCTATATATGACTATGGGAGCTGGTTGTTCTTTTGACCTGTAGTAGAATTTTGATACATGCACATCTATTTTATTTGTAAACCCCTCCCCCACGCCGCCCGAACATTTTAAAAAGGTTTGTCACTGTGGCTTTCAAAAGATGCTCAAATCCCTCTGCACAGTCTTTTCTGGTCAAGCTGCTTGCTTGAATACATGGTAAATTGCTGCTAGCAAAAGCAGAAGTGGCTGCTTGGGGGGTTATGGTGCAGAAGAACATGTGGAAACTTAATGCTCATGGTCATCCGACCATGACTACCTTTGCTTGTGGTAGCATAGAAGAAACAGTGGTTTGTACCAGATCAGGCAACCAACTACCACACCATAGAGGAATAAAAGGGTCTTTGGACTTAGCAGAATCGCACCAAATTTCTTTTGCTGCCCATTTAAAGTACTGGAACTTAAAAAAAGAATCTTTCACTGTAGCCAACCTGTGACTCAGGCACATTAAGCAGACAATGATCCAAGAAGCAGAATATCCTTCACTCACCTTTGAAATAATGGGTTTTTGGTTGATGTTCCTTGCATGCAAACAACCGTTCAGTTTCTCAAGCCGGAAGCCAGATTTGTATATTCAATAATCACGCACACAAAAGTGCAGAAAATGAACAACCCTCATTAAAATGATAGTGTTTTTCCAGACTGCTTAACTTCTGTCAACCTCATTTGTTTTTTAATTTATGTTGCTTTGTCAAGGACATTTAAAATGCCAATCTTGAAGTCGACATCAGCAGCATTTTATTTTATTTGCAATGGTTTGTGAACTGTGTCTAAAGGCTGCCTGGAGACCAAAGAGTGCTAAAGTCTTAGATCAGAAGGCATGTAGTCTAGACACGGATGGCCATAACACAATGATAAGTTATTTCCTGAAGTGAAATATTACTGTGCTAATTGTGTAGATAGTGGAGATCAGATGCCATTTTAGAAGGTCAGACTGCCATTGATACAGAGGGAGGCAGGTAGGAATGCTTCCAAAATTCTTCTCCTTTTAATTTCTTTCCAGGTTTTTGGGTGAAGAACGTTTTGGACTTTTTTTCAGAAGTACTGGTGGATATGTTAGGAATTCTTAATTCTTCCAAATTGTTTGTAGAATACACGCAGTTTCCCATTGCTTTCTATTAATCCATACCAATCCATAGAGTAATCCTTGTTGTTATGTATATATCCCCTGAAAAATGTTACACTCTGCTGGTTCCAACAGGCTGGTGGTCCTTGGCCCAAGAGAGGTTTGCCTGGCGTCAAATATGGCCAGTGACTTTTTGCTCCTGGCCCCTACATGATAGAATGAGCTCCCAGAGGACACATGGACCCTGCTGGAGCTTACTCAGTTCCACAGGGCCTGAAAAACACAGCGTTTCCACCAGACATTTGGTTGCAGATAGGCCACCAGAAAACATTCTCCCTCGCAACATTTGGACCTGGCAAATAATTCGGGAGAGCAATGTGAGAAAAGCAATGTGAGGAGCCCTGGAAACGAGGGATCCCTGCACTGTTTTAAACAGGTTAATTATTTTTGGTTTTAACCTGTTGTTTTAAACTGTTGTATACTGCTCTGAGATGGCTGGGTCGAAAGAGGGAGACCTTTAAATCTAATTATAGATAGATAAATAAATAGATAAATAAATAAATAAATAAAATACTTTCTTGTATGGTCATTTAATAATGTGTAGCAGCATACCCCTGAAACACAGCACAAACATGAATCTTGATGCAACCACATGTACAATCACAACAAGATGGCTTTTTTTTGGCAGTGTGTTATCAGTGCACATGGGTAATGCGGAGGGGAATGGGATGCCAATGAACTGAAGACACTGAAAGCTGTAGAAAACTGCATAGAATTAATCTCAGAATTACTTTTTAAAAATTTCCCTTAATCATTGTTGAGACAGAGGGGGACATGGCACAGATCTTACTTCTGAATCACCAAATCGGGGCAATTTGCTCACCTCAAGGGCGAGATGATTTCCCAACAACCCAAGAGATGACTCTACACATGGACAACACCAGACAGTCAACACAGAAATCAGATTGACTGTGTGCTCTGCAGCCAAAGATGGAGAAGTTCTATACAAGAAGTAAAAACAAGACCAGGAGCCGATTGTGGTTCAGATCATCAGCTTCTTGTTGCAAAATTTAGGCTTAAATTGAAGAAAGTAGGGAAAAGCACTAGGCCACTCAGGTATGAACTAAATCATATCCCTGATGAATATACAGTGGAGGTGACATAGAAATAAGGGATTAGATCTGAGACAGAGTGCCTGAAGAATTAAGGGCGGAGATTCGCAACATTGTACAAGAGGTAGCAACTAAAACCATCCCAAAGAAAAAGAAAGCAAGAAAGCAAAAAGAAATGCAAGAAAGCTTCTGAGGAAGCTTTACAAATAGCTGAGGAGAGAAGGGAAGTGAAAGGCAAGGGAGAAAGAGAAAGATACACCCAATTGAATGCTGAATTCCAGAGAATAGCTAGAAGAGATAAGAATGCCTTCTTAAATGAACAGTGCAAACAAATAGAAGAAAACAATAGAATAGGGAGGACCAGAGATCTCTTTAAAAAAATTGGAGATCTGAAGAGACCATTTCATGCAAAGATGGTTATGATAAAGGACCAAAATGGTAGGGACCTCACAGAAGCAGAAGAAATTTAAAAAAGCATCTTATCTGTCTCTTGAGAAACCTATATGCAGGTCAAGAACCAACAGTGAGAACCGGGCATGGAATGACTGATTGGCTCAAAATTGAGAAAGGAGTTTGGCAAGGCTGTATACTGTCGCCTTGCCTATTTAACTTGTATGCAGAGTACATCATGAGAAAGGCAGGGTTAGATGAGTCACAAATTGGGATCAAGATTGCAGGGAGAAATATCAACAACCTCAGATATGCAGATGATACCACTCTAATGACAGAAAGTGAAGAGGAACTAAAGAGCCTGTTGATGCGGGTGAAGGAGGAGAGTGCAAAAGTTGGCTTGAAACTCAACATCAAGAAAGCAAAGATCATGGCATCCGGCCCTCTCAGTTCCTGGCAAATAGATGAGGAAGAAATGGAGGTAGTGACAGATTTTATTTTCCTGGGCTCCACGATTACTGCAGATGGGGACTGCAGCAAAGAAATTAAAAGACACTTGCTCCTGGGGAGGAAAGCTATGGCAAATCTAGACAGCATCCTAAAAAGCAGAGACATCACCCTGCCAACAAAAGTGCATCTAGTCAAGGCTATGGTCTTCCCAGTTGCAATGTACAGCTGTGAAAGTTGGACCATAAGGAAGGCCGAGCGTCAAAGAATTGAGGCTTTTGAACTCTGGTGCTGGAGAAGACTCTTGCGAGTCCCTTGGACTGCAAGGCGAACAAACTGGTCAGTCCTAGAGGAGATCAGCCCTGACTGCTCCTTAAAAGGCCAGATCCTGAAGATGAAACTCAAATACTTTGGCCACCTCATGAGAAGGAAGGACTCCCTGGAGAAGAGCCTAATGTTGGGAGCGATTGAGGGCAAAAGAAGGAAGGGATGACAGAGAATGAGGTGGCTAGATGGAGTCACTGAAGCAGTGGGTGCGAACTTAAATGGACTCCGGGGAATGGTAGAGGACAGGAAGGCCTAGTGGATCATTGTCCATGGGGTCGCAATGGGTTGGACACGACTTCACACCTAACAACAACAACAAGGGGGAGATGATGTTAAGCAGTAGCTGGTACCATTGCTGTCCATACCACCTGCCTTCCTCTGGTGGAGATTTGATTTTCTAGTTCCAATACATTGGCAGAATTGGTTCCTGGCTTCATGGTCTTTGTTGCCACATTTCTCGTAGCTTGGCTTGATAGCCTGGATGGAGGACGGGGGTAACTGAATCTATTTCCCAGCCTCTAACAGCAAGGATGGCTTACAGGCTCTGCTAAAGTTCTTGATAGTACCATTGCCAGCTCCTTGTCTTTCAAAATCTCATGAGCTTGATGTTCAGAAATTATTAAGCACTCTCCCACTATGGAGTAGTAATGCCATTGTGTCATTAATTAACCAAATTTATACTCACTTTACAAACAGAAATTTTGGCTGGTGGCAGGCACATAACTAATCAGAACTAATGTTATGGAAGCAGAGTGATCTATCCTCACAACTGAACACCCTGAATAATAACTGCCCCCACGGTGAGCACTGATATGTGGCCTTCTGATTGGTCAGTTCTTACCACAGATGGTCAGAGAAGCTGGCTGCTCCATTATCAGTATATTGGAGTTGACCCCTCCCTAACGGTGGGGCTGGGATGAATGGCAGCTGAATGGGCACTTTGATCAAAGAACGGTTCTAAGGTAGTAATGAGCAATTAGCCTGAACAGGTGCAAGTTGAGGTTGTCGGCTGTATGGCCAGCCAGCAACCATGCTATGATTTGTGCTGACATTGCACACCAATTACAGGAAAACCTGCTGCTTTTCCATCTGTTGTGTCCTGTCCTTCCTTGTGTCCTCAGGCAGCTACTGACTAGCCACAAGTCCCCCTCTCCCATTTGCACACTGATTGCACTTAAAAGACTTTTCACTACCTTCCCATCATCTTTACAGAAGTTGCTTCAGAGATATTTTATCTAAAGTATTTAAATCAACATCAAATCATATCAAGAAGGAAAAACATGCTTTGTAGTTCAAAATTAATAAATGCACAAGGTGAAAATTAAGGTGCTGGTTTCCTTGCTGGAGGGCTGTTTTCTAGAATGCTTGTAGAAAGGCCCAAGGTCTCATTAAAACAGCTTGTAGTCAGGTATATTTGTCATGGAGGGTGCATGTTCATGGACAGCTTCTATAAGCCAAACGACACTTGATGGTATCCAGAGGTGTTACCTGCACATGCCACTGTTGCTTTAAAGGGATTTAAAAACACCTTGAGGATCTGATTCTGATTGGGCCTGCAGCTGAAGTGCTTTTGTCCCCTCACTCCACCTTTATCTATTTATTTCATTAAATTTATAAACCGCCACTCCCGGCCGGTTGGCTTGCAGTGGCTAACATAAAAATTCAGTACATATATAAAACCAACAACATATCGCATAAACAATAAAACTCTCCCAACCAAACCCTTCCCTCCCCCTGGCAGCCAGTGTATATAAAGAAGATGCAACCCAGATGGGGAATAATGGGGATCAGTTTAGGATGAGGGGTCTATGATGCTCCCCTCAACCTGGTCTCAATTAAAAGCCTGGCGGAAGAGCTCCGTCTTACAGGCCCTGTGGAACTGCATTAGTTACTGCAGGGCCCACAACTCTTCTGGGAGCTCATTCCACCAGGCCGAGACCAGAGCTGAAAAGGCCCTCGCACTGGCTGAGGCCAGATAAGCCTCACGTGGGCCAGGGAATCACCAACCTGTTGAATTCACAGAGTGAAGCACCCTCTGTGGGGCATAGGGAGTAAGACAGTCCTTCAGATATGTTGGGCCCAGACTGCGGATGGACTTAAAGATCAGAACCAAGACCTTGAACTCAATCTGGAATTCAACTGGCAACCAGTGCTGTTGCCTCACGCAGGCCATACATGGACTCTCCATGGTGTTCTAGTGAGAACCCAGGCAGCTGCATTCTGCACCAGTTACAGTTTCTGGGTCAAGGACAAGGAAAGGCCCACGTAGAGCAAGTTAAGGAAGTCCACTCTGGAGATAACCATTGCATGGATCACTGTGGCCAGGTGTTCTTGGGCTAGGAAGGGCACTAGTAGCCTTGCTTGACGTAGATGGAACAATGCCAGCTATGCTACTTTCAAGACCTGGGACTCCATGGACAAGGAGGTATCCAGAATCACATTCAAGTTCCTGGCTGTGTGAGACACCATCCAGGCTGGGCAAGTGCGCTTCCTCTTCTGGTTGCTTCCTTCCCTACATCTTGGAAGGTTTGGGTTTCAGCCAACTTTGCTTGAGCCAGACCGTCACTGGTTCCAAACAACTGGTAAATGATTTTCAAGTACTGAAACAGCTGCACCCCCTGCAGACATTTCGGCACTTGAAAAGTCACGCAATAGGAACTAGAGTGCCTCAGTCCATCATGCTGTGGGCCCCTTGTGGCATTTTAAAATTCCCTTTAAAAGGTGGCAGCACACACTGGTTGGGTCCACTGATACTGTCATGTCTTTTTGGACTGTGTGCTAAGGGTCATGGGTAGCTGAAGCAGCCTCTACAGAAAGAGAAGAGCCAGGGCAAAGACAAAGACCAATATTTGAGCTACACTGAGTCTGCTTGCCGTTGGACGTATTCTGTTCTCCAACAAGGGTTTCAGGGAGGTTGAGAACTCACTTTGGGTTTGTTGAGTCACATTGAAGGTTACAAGGACAATCATCCAGAAGAGACTTTCTCCTGGCTTGCTTGGAGGTGTGTGGGTCAACCCTGGGAAGGAATAAGAATCTTTAAGTTCTCTATGGAGTTTGAGGCCAGCACCAAAGTGCAAAAGGCCTGCTCGCTTCTTTGTACTGCTCATCCACATCCCTCTGACTTCATCTAGATGTGCTCAGGTATTTTTAGAAGTTGACCTCTATCTTTGTCTTTCATGGAAAAGTCTACCAAAAAAAGATGACATGATGGAAAGAGGATTGGGGAATATTATGATGCAGAGGTATTAACCCATTGGATATTTGCCACCATTTGTATAACAAGTCTTAGTTTTTAAAACTTCCCTTTGCATTTGTTTGTAGCTCTGTTTCTACAAGGGTGTGCTGATGGCTTGGTGTCTGCACTCAGTTCACATGTAGCCTAGTACAATCTGCGAGTTCTGTATAAGACGAAGCAAAGGATGCTGGATTATCCTGGGTGGATCACATGCTGATTAATTGGCACTCCTAAAATATGGTTGTTCTGGTTTCTTTGGCTTTTGTCTCTTGTTCAAAACAGGATCCCCCAAAACATGTGGTTGGAGAACTAGTTGCCCAGTATTACCTCACAATGGAGGGAGAATGTAACAGGAGAACAATTTTGATTGCCTCCTCAGGGTGCAGAAACGGGAATTTTCTGTTAGCTGTATTTAGCGCAGTCATGGTCTGATGGTGATGAAATAATTCTTTAGTCGGACTTCAAGACATCAGCAATAAAAAAGAGTATTTCAGACATAAGAGTTCTGGTGCATGAACGATCTGTTTTGGCAAGTGAATGGGAACAGAAAACATGTTGCCAGTATTTTCTGTCACACAGTCTATTGTAATGAAAAAATAAATTTGCTTTTGGGGTGAACATTAGGAACTAAACAAGGCTGTTTGTATTACCACATCCTTTTCCAGCTTTGATAAAGCAATTGTGCTGGAACTGGGAAATGCATTTACATGTCAGTAAACATCATGCTTTTGGAGGCCTTTTCATATTTAGAAGAAAAGAGTGGCTTTTAGACACAGTGGAAATACAATATCCATTCTTGATAATGGTTTCTAATGCTTGCAAAATAAGAATTCTGTCTCATTCAAACACTTTAATGTAAAGAACAAGAGATAATTCTACATTATCCAAAAGCACCAGGACTACTGGCTAGGACTTGGTGCATGTTTACTGTCTGCACACAAAGAGATTTACTTGTAATGATAAATATCTAGGAATTACATTTTATATTCAATAATAACTGAGTTTCTTACAAATGCAAGGAATGATTCAGAAGTTTATTTATCCACAGGCAGGTATGCTCAGTCATGTGAGGGAGATTATGAAGTTTTGATCTCTTTGCCCAAAAGCTAAGGGCCTTTTTTCTAGATCATCTGTTTTTTAAAAAAACTGAATTAAATGCACCAATCTGATACATCAGGTTGGTTGTTAAGGTGTAGTCATCACAAAGTATCATCTATAATGATATATATATATATAATGACTTTTACAAGAGGGAACATGTGGCTTTTCATTCTCGACATGTATAATTTTGACAATTCCCCCATGTCTGTATGTCAAGGCCTGTTCTTGAGGGCCATTTTTAACCATTTCAGTCATGAATGCCATAGGCTGTTAACTATAGGGATCTGTCACATGATGGCTGGGAATTCTTGAGTTCCTCTGTCAGAGGCCAAATTCTTGTCAATCTCTTGAAAATTCTTTTCTTACACTACAAGTATAGTCAGTGGGCCCCAAGAGGCATCCTTGGGGCTGCTCCCCACTTAACCTTTTGTTCACATAACCTTTTCATTTTGAAAATTGAAACCTGAATGTCTTCTAGAAGTGACTCAATATGCATGAGGTTAATTTGGACACATGGGGTTCCATTAGTATTTCTACTCATTATATTTGCATTGCTGATAGTTTGACGTTGTTGCTATCTGGCTCTGAACACAATGCCACAGTTCAGTTAGAAGCTCAGAAAATAGTGATAGTTGTCTGGATGATTGGACATGAATGCTCTTTAATTTTTTTAGACAGGTTAAAAAAAAATGGAACAAGTTTAGACCAGAACTTTGTTCAGCCATATGGTCCAGCATCCATGGCCATCTAGTACAGCATGCAAGTTGAAATTTAGCAATGCTAGTAATTAAGAATCTAAATTTAGACAATACATTTGCACGTGTCAGTAATTATTCTTTGTTATCGGTCACACAGTTTTCTGCATTTCCCACAGAACAACTTGATTTCCTGTTTAAACGCTTCTGAAATTTAAAAATGCAATTTCCTACTAACAAATTATCTACGCACCATCAATTAGAATGCTTGATATAAATGAAGCTAAATCTTCCAGTTGTTCTTGTCCAACCTATTGTTATCCCAGCCTTGTATGGAAGTGCTATTAACAATTAATTAATAAGCACCAGGACATTTATCTTGAAATCTTTATCTTTATCCTGAGCTGCATGGAAGGGTGGTATAAAAATCAATCAATCAAACAAACAAACGAATGAATGAATGAATGAATGAATGACTATCCCAGAAAGACGAAAACACTGCAGGAGCTCTAAGAAGCCTATTTGGATGAACAGGGAACTTCAAGAGGAACTAAGAAAGAAAAGGGAAATGTTCAGGAAATGGAGGGAAGGACAGAGCTCTAAAGAAGAGTACCTACAGGTTACTAGGCACTGTAGATCAATCATCAGAAAGGTTGAGGGACTTAGGAATGTTCAGCCTGGAGAAAATGAGGTTGAAAGGGAACATGATAGCCCTCTTTAAGTATTTGAAAGGTTGTCACTTGGAGGAGGCCTGGATGCTGTTCCCATTGGTTGCAAAGGATAGGACATGCAGTAATGGGTTTAAACTACAAGTACAATGATATAGACTAGATATCAGGAAAATTTTTTTCACAGTCAGAGTAGTTAAGCAGTGGAATAGGCTGCCTAAGAAGGTGGTGAGCTCTCCCTCGCTGGCAGTCTTCAAGCAAAGGTTGGATACACACTTTTCTTGGATGTTTTAGGATGCTTTGGGCTGATCCTGAGTTGAGCAGGGGGTTGGACTAGATGGCCTGTGTGGCCCCTTCCAACTCTATGATTCTGTGAATAAATAAATAAATAAATAACATAGTCTGCACTAGTGAAAGGATGAATTTTGGTCATATGTTTTTACAAAACCTCATTTATGTTCCCCATTTTTGTTGTCTGCATGTTTCACATCACAAGTAGAATGCATATGACAGAGGATCACATCTGGGTTATCCTATTTCTTAACCTTGGGGAACTATAAGTCAGGATAGAATATTCCTCCAGGTCATCTGATTAATAACACCTGACTACCTATATCATCTATCTTTGTTGCTTTTCTTCATTCTCCTGGAGCCATTTGTCTTGAAGACTCAACAGCAGACACTAGTGCCATGTGAGGTGAAACACCACATTGATCGATTATGCACTGGCTGGGAAAGGTAGGCCAGTGCCTGCATGCCTGTGGGGCTAATACCTCCATACACTTGATGCCATCGCACAGAAAAATTTGGTGAAGGGGGACTAAAATGAATGGGGAAAGTATGGAAAACAGGGAGAGAAATTAAGAGAGGGAAAGGTTGTTGTCTTATTTTGCTGCAATACCATAACCACTGTTTCACAAGATCTGGCTGAGCTGGGTGCAAAGAAAGGAAGAGAAAAAGGCTAGAATATTGGAAAAAATGACCTACAGGTTGGCAATTACTGTAGCAGCAACAAAATGCTAGCTTGGTTGTTGTTGTTAACTTCTCTGTGCCCCTAATAGCTGCAGCTGTAAGTGCATTTTAAAGATGGATGGAGCATGACACTGGCCTTGAACAGCCCCTTCAAAGGCTTTCCTCAAGCAGTGCCTGGGATGAATTGCACACCCTGTCCCACCCTTGCTACACCACTGCATAGGAAGCAGCACATTCAAGTTGTCAAACGTTTGCAAATATAGGGAAGTGGTTATTATGTTCAGGGATTCCATCAGATAATGAAACCAACCTTATTTTTCAGTGAACAGCTATACAAAGAAACTGCTACATTATACAGAGTTAAGGAGATCACTGAAACATTACTTTCTCTAGGCAAGTCATCTTCTTTTTCTTGCTGATTGGTAACCGTAAGCCAGTCATGGTTCTTTCAGAGCTTTCTCAGCCTCCCCAACCTCATAGGGTGTCTGTTGTGGGGAGAAGAAGGGTAGGCAATTGTCAGGTGTTTTGAGACTCCTTCGAGTAGTAAAAAAGTGGGAGACAATAAAACAGTTCTTCTTCTTCTTCCTGTTCTTCTATAAAAGCAATAACAAGGGCAATCTGTAAACCATTTTTCCAGTGGATTATACCTTTCTATATCCCTTAAATGGGTTTCGAAGGGTTACTCTGCTTAGGAAGGCATTATTGTACAGCTAAAAATGTCATCTCCAAATGAGGCACATGAATGTTTGGAAAGATATAGATCTTATAGGGACCTGCATCCAGGAGTCAGATGTTGAGTACACACTGGGTGTTAATCCTAGATCCATTGCTGTGCAATACCTGAGAATGCCAAAAATTAGAATCAGGGCTCATACCACAAGCATGAATTAATAAAAGGAAGTAAGCCACTGGCTGTGCACAAATTAGCTTTCCACACCAAAGAACAGTTCCCCCCCACATGGGAATCAGACTTCCCAATGTGTTTGAACCCTTATGACCCTTTTTAGAAATCATGGTTTGCTCAAAGCGGGTCGTTTTTCTTTTTCCTGAATTAGGAAATAAAAGAGGTCAGGCCCTGCCTACTAAAATTTGCTTTTCAAGGCCATTTTGAGATTTGAAAAAAGATTTGCCAATGCTATTAAAGGAAGAGGCCGCAGCCAGACTGAGAAGCAGATGAGTGACCCCGGGGGATGTTAGAGCTATCTAGAGAGGCAAAGGAAACAGCTACAAGACAGCAGGAAGCTTCCAGGTAGAAAGCTCATTGCCAGAAATGAAAGCATCTTCCTTCCCCTCCCAGCAACACCCCATGTATGAGTCAGGTCTGAGTGGGCGAGAGGCCAGATTAGGCTGCAGGGGTGAATTCAAGGCATAATTTTAAAAGGGAAGCGCTTGTTTTTGTTCATTTTAATAAGTGCATATACAAAAGTGGGGGTACTAAGCGAATATGTGGCAAAGGACTGGCACACCTAGGCTTTGTTATGAAAATATATAGCTGTTAGAAAAGGGGCAAACCATTAGGCGCCTTAGAAAAATTACATTAGTAGAATTGTGAAATAACAAAGCAAAGGGGAAAAAAAGAACAAAATTACTGGGAACTAAGGAAACAGTTCATATATGCTTCCTTTGGTGAAAGAATAATGATGCAGTCTTGTGCAAAGGAAAACTAATTGTTTGAATGCTCCAAATTACAGTTGTTGGCATTCTGGACAAATTCTGAGCAATTTGACAGTGTTTTCCAGGGCAGGTAATGATCAATTAAATGCCTCTATTCAAACAGCCATAGGAAAACATTACAAAGAACAGAAATGTTGTTATTTGAGAAGTATACAATGTTGTCAAAGCATTGGCTGTTGTTGCTTATAGTCCATGAAACCTGTTCAAGTGACAATATCCTGTCATATTGTAACAGATGAGAGCTCGGTTTATAAAACTGGGAGCCTTTTTTCCTCTCTTCTCTTCTTTCTTTTCTTTGCTTATTAGGTATTTTGTATCTTTCTTTTTTCTCACCTGTTATATTTTAAAGTCTTGAATGAAAGATTTATCAAAAAAGAAACCCGTTCAAGTGATAAATGTCCATAAATATCAGAATACTTCTTTGAATGCCATAAAAAGATTCAAATTGGACCTTCAGCAAGCTCTTGACTTTAAAATAAATTTTAGCTATGAAAAAAGAACTGTCTTCTGACAGAACAAACCGAACAGGTGAACTAAACAATGTGTTCTGTTTTTAAAAATTCCTCTGCATTTCTTCTGTTAGGCGCAATTTCATGTTATGCTGATGGACAAAAATGTACCAGGGAGGCATTGCATGTGCTCAGGGTCTCATTTAAGCTGGGCTGTTAGCATTCCCGTGCCACAACATCTCTGACTTGCTAACTTTGCATGTATAGTTGTTGAGAGCCCTGCAAGAATACACTCTTCCTCATCAGCTTCATGTTAAATAAGCTTTTGTTTTTTTCTACCAAAAAACACAACATATCTCCAAATTCTTTCTTCAGGAAAAATAAGAAAACCTTGCTGCAAAACACTCATGTTGCATTTCTTAGTTCGTACTTTTAAAAAAACTGGGCCCCAGCCATCAGATGTAGCTTGCACCATGGCAACTGAAAGTACTTATGTTCATCCTACAATTGCCATCTATATATGTGTAAGAGCCTATCCTTGTAGAAGAGTCTGAGTGGGTAAAACAGTGCTCATTGAAAATGTCCTTCACTAGTGAGGGGGTGGAGGAAGGCCTGGTTCAGGTGCATAATCCAATCCACGGATAGGTTTAATATGGCTACAATATTTTATTCATTTGTTACTTGAATGTATGCTCCCATATCCCCACCTAAGAAAGGCCCCATGAAGTGGCTCACAATAAAATAATAAAATGCTTACAAAACAATAAAATTAGAAATGAATAACAAGGGAAGGCAACAGGATGAAAGACAGAAACAGGTGAAGCTGTCAGCTTATAAAGGTCGTCCAATAGGAAATGATTGTTCACCAGCACACAGTTTTATACAACAGGAGAATGAGGAGATTTAAAATAGAACCACAAAATCAACAATCCTTTCACTTTTAGCACAGTTAGGATTATCTCAAGTGATCATATTGTTACAGTGTAAGGCATGTCCAACCTTACCTCAGGGCTAAAATTTCTCTATATCTAAGAGGAAACTATTTGACGCTAAACCCAGGATGCTACCATACCCTCAGAAGTGAGGCAGAGATACCCTGATGGTCAACACTTCCAACAGTACCCTGGACAACTAGCATAGCAACTTGGGAAAAGATTTCCCCACACCTCTAGACTGGCCATAAACCCCCACATGACCAGGGGAGGGGAAGGATACTTCATTCTTGCCAAAATCCAGCCAATGGGATAGCTGGGTTCCAGGTTTCAACAATCTATCAAAAGAGACCCCAACCATTGTTTTTTGTCTCATCCAGTTCAGTTATCCCAGTTTACTCCTAGGATGTTCTGACCTAGCCATAGAGTGAGGAAGAGGCTCGGCCCCTGGGGCCACTGCTGGCAGAGTGTATTTTTGATCCCTGATGTGTTTAGAATTATATTTTCATTTGGCCTTAATGGATTTTGATTGCTTTGGACTGCTTAGTTATACCTTTACTTATTCCAATTTCCCTCATCCTTTTTTTTAAATAATAAAAATTTGATTTTAGTTCAAATAAGTTATCACTATTTTATTTATTTATTTTTGTTCTGAGCTCTCAGCGCATCATCAGGAAACCAATCAGTACTGCTGCTTCAGGGAAGCAAAATAAAACAAAAGGAGTTAACTTCCCATCAGGTTTGTTTTTTCTTCCATTGAGCTAGCTCATTACAGGCTGTTGCTGTCCAGGGTCCTGATTGAGCAAAAGGAACAGCTGTGGGCACCTTTTCTTCAGCGCATTCTGCTACTGGTAACCATAAACCATCCTGGGTTTGGTGAGTTCCCAGTTTCTCCATATATCCAACTAAGAGGCAGGCTCTCCCATTGGGGTGTCACATTGGTTACCAGGCATGTGTCCATATGAATGAGGCCCATTTTCCAGCCTGGCCAAAAAGAAAGTTGTCATGCAGTTGCCAAGTAGAGTTATTTGTTCAAGAGTTACTGGTAGACAAAAATGGTTGGTTGGATCAAGTAGGGCCTAAATAATTTAACCAAACAAATGGCTAAATGAATGACAATGCACATAGCAAAGTTTTTTGAACAATAGTCTCATATTTGGATAACCAAGTTAGGGAGTGCTAACCTTGTATGTCTCAATATATCTCCACAAACCATAGATCCTAATTCTTAATGGACTTGGGAGCTATGTCCAGAATATTTCTACCCTAAAGTGTAGTGACAATGGAGACGATAAATTAACCAACAGGAAATACATCAGGAGGATTATGCTGTCTCCTGGCATATTATATAGAATCATAGAATAATAGAATTGGATGGGGCCTTCTGGGTCATCTAGTCCAGTGGTCCCCAATCTTTTTATCACCGGGGACCACTCAACGCCTTTTACTGAGGCCCGGTGGGGGGGGTAGTTTACTCCTCTACTCTCAACCACTGCCTTAACGCTCTCTGATCGCTATGGTAATGTTTAAACATCCCTTCAAAATAAGATACAGACACGCCACAACAATGAACATAAGGAACATTTTATTTTCATGGAAATTTTAACTCATGACCATGACAAATCAATGGGAACCCTGAGCTTGTTTCTCTGCAACGAGACAATGACACCCAAAGTGTGTTGTAAAGGGCTGGGGGGGGGGGAAAGGCGTCCTTCGGGGCGCACCTCCAATTAGTCAAAGGACCACATGTGGTCCGCGGCCCACAGGTTGGGGATCGCTAATCTAGTCCACCCCCTTGCACTATGCAGGACACTCACAACCCTATAGCTCATCCACTGTAACCTGCCACCTCTTTAAGCCTTCACAGAATCAGCCTCTCTGTCAGATCCAGCCTCTGTTTAAAAATTTCCAAAGATGGAGAACTCACCACCTCCTGTGGAAGCCTGTTCCACTGAGAAACCACTCTAACTGTCAGGAACTTCTTCCCGATGTTTAGATGGAATTTCTTTTGAATTAAGTTCATCACATTGGTTCTGGTCTGTCCCTCTGGGGCAAGAGAGAACAACTCTGCTCCATCCTCTATATGGCAGCCTTTTAAATAATTGAAGATGGTTATCAGATCCCCTCTCAGTTGTCTCCTCTTCAGGCTAAACAGACCAAGCTCTCCCAATCTTTCTTCATACATTTTGGTCTCCAAATCCCTCACCATCTTTGTTGCCCTCCTCTGGACATGCTCCAGTTTGTCTACATCCCTCTTCAACTGGCGTGCACAAAACTGAACACAGTACTCCAAGTGAGGTTGAACCAGAGCAGTGTAAAGCGGTACCATCACCCCCCATGATCTGGACATGATACTCCATTTGATACAGCCCGAAATCTCATTTGCCTTTTTAGCCACCGAGTAAGACTTGTGTTCAATGTGTGGTCTACTAAGACTTCTAGATCCTTTTTGCACGTGCTACTGCCAAGACAAGTCTCCCCCATCTTATATTGGTGTAGATGGTTTTTCCTACCTAAATGCAGAACTTTACATTTGTCTCTATTGAACTTCTTTTTATTCAGTTTAGCCCACTTCTCGAGCCTATCAAGATCATCCTGTATTTTGATTCTGTCTTAGGTTGTGTTTGCTACTCCTCCCAGTTTAGTATCACCTGCAAATTTAATAAGTATCCCCTATAAAACCTCATCCAAATCATTTATAAATATGTTGAACAACACAGGCCCCAGGACAGATCCCTGGGGAACTCCACTTGTAACTCTTCTCCAAGAAGATGCTGAACCATTAACAATCACCCTTTGGGTAAGATCTGTCAAGCAGTTATTGATCCACCTGACAGAATAATATCTTCATCTGTCTATAGTTTGAAACTGTTCTTGCCCAAAGAAAACAAATCCAAAGTTATATAATTACACCAGATGTGTTACCCTTCTTGCATAATTTACCATAATTTTGGTCAAGGCCAATCAAAGCATTTAATTATACATAGCAATCTCCTTGATGATTTGGGAAAACTCAAGTGAACATAACTAATTCCCATTATTTATTTTTTATAAACAAAAATCTAACAATTTGAAAGTAGGCAATGAAATTTCCATAGAGTGAAAAGTGCTAATCACTTATTGAATGCGCCTCACTGATAACTTGCGCAGTGTAGCAAATGGAGTTAAACCCACAAATAATAACAAAAGCCTCAGCTAGTAGTAATTGTCTGTTATTATGGTGATTTTTTACTAATCATACTGGCTCCTAGTGGTAATGCTGTTGTTCTGTATCAACATGTAGGAAGGGTTTCTGTAAAACACTAGTCTGGAAGGTAAACTTAATAAGTAGGCCTCCTGAACACTGCATCGTAATACCATCTACTGAGAATGTATTGACAATGCACAGTTACATATACTACACCTGTTTCTAAACAAAATTCATCCAAAGTTGAAAAATGAAAAGGAGAGCTCTAAAGTCTCACTTTTCTCTGTTTATAACTGCCATGAAAAAAGCAACTGGTTGGCTTCTGTGTGAGAGAGGATCCTGGACTCAATGGGCCTTTAGTCTGATCCAGGAGGGCTCTTCTTAAATTTCCAAACACACGTTTCACTGTTGTGACTTGTGTAAGTCTAAGAATTTAAAATCAACAAAATGGGATCATGCTTGGTTTTCCAGAGTTTGTAACTGTCACATGACTTTCTCCTACACATTTAAACTAGCACACACACAACACAGACACACAAACACACACACACACACACAGAAAGAGAGAACCCTTTTCAGGTTTTCTGTAACCTCGTGAATGAGACTCCTGCAACCTCAATGGATAAAAGAGCTGTGGAAGATAAGCTCCCTGCTTAAGTCTTCCTGCAGTAGCAGGTCATCAGGTGCCATCATGACAAGATGATAGGGGGCTCTTCTGATACATATCAATGCCATCTTCTTGCCTCAAACAGAATTGCTGTAAGGGAAAGGGAAAGAAGCACTCCTAAATATGTTCTTGGCTGCTGATTTTTGAGATAGGATATTTCTAATGTGGAGAGACTCTCTTGGCACCTTTAAAGCTTTAAGGGACTTTGCCATAAGAATGAAAGATATCAGATAATATCTGAATAAGCATTAAGGCAAGGGGGGGGGACAGGAATAACCCCCCAGGGGGGGGGGAGAATCAAAGAGAGATTATCTCAGCTTCTTTCATAAACATAGAAAAGTATTGGAGGAGGGAAGTCAGTCTGGTTCTGTTAACAACATTTTAACATCTGTGCCCAAATAGACCCGTGGAAAGTGAAGGATTAACATTTCCAGTGAAGAGGCCTAGATTCTGTAACACTGCAGACACTGTTTTAACAGAACGAAGAACAATGCAGTGCCTGCACATGTTAAAAAAAAGAGAGCTGCCAGCAAGCGAGGCTGGAGCCCCAACTGACAGATGACAAATATGCTAGGTAAAGAATCTGATCAACCTATGCGGGAGGTAGCTGTGTCAAAATGCTAGGTGATGGATGGCACAATGCAAATTTGCCCTGTGGCAGCAACATGTTTGACTTGGACATTGATCTATCAGAATGGACAAGGTTCAGGGGATCAAGTGTTCAGAGTGCATTTAGCATTACAAGGCTTGCTCTGGTCTGTGTTTGGCAGCTGGAGGGACATGCTTGGCACATAAATTAAAGCCTTAAAAAAAGTGGATCCATTCTCCAGATTTCTTATATTGCAGCATCTCCTGTGCTATTTTAAGAAACGAGAGAGCTTTACACATTAGGGTCGTTTCAGCCACTACTAAGAGACAAATCCAAGTTCGCGACCCAAAATACCTTTATGTTTGCAAATGACATGATTATTTCATTTTGTTGCCTGTTATTTCAGCGTGTATATTGATGGGTGGTGGGATTGTGCAATTGTCCCTACTGATGACCTTGACAGTGTGAAGTGATGGTTTCAGTAAATACAGGGCTGTGTAGCTGTAGCCTTTGTTCATCATGGAATAGACTGTTTATACACTGGAGGTTTCATGCTGGGCTGCAGGTTGGAGTTTTAGTCGTGGCAGGTGGCCCCACCTTTTCCTGCACCCACATGGGGGAGCATTTGGCCCGGTGTACCTCATCTGCCTCTGATTTGTGCTCCTGCACGAGAGCGGGGGCAGTGAAGTGCCCAGTGCATAAACAGTCATAGAGAAACAAGAGCCTGTGCAGTGCTTCTAATGTGTGGGATTAAGATTCAGGCAATCTGGGTCCCAATCCCTACTCTGCCTTGAAACTTGCTGGCTGACTTTGGGCTTGTCATTCTGTTCCAGCCCAGCCTTCCCCACAGGGCTGATGGGAGAATGAAACTGTATATCTCCCTGAGGTTCTGGGGGGAAGTATGGGATACACGCGAAGCTGCCTTATACTGATCTACCAAGGTCAGTGTTGCTTAATCAGACTAGAAGCAGCTTGCCAGACTCTCAGGTACATGGCGTTTATATTGACTACTACTGGATCATTTTTTTTAAACTGGAAACGTTGAATTGTTCAGCAGCTCCCATGTAAAAGAGTTGAAAGTGCATATCTGTATGTGTAAAGCAGTGTGTGGGCAAGGGGAGCTAATCATGCTTCCCCCACCTTACTGTTTGAAACACAGTTTCTCCCAGCCAGATTCTGATATGGGAAATGGACTGGTTTGGGATAAAAATGTTGAAAGTACTATAGTGCACTGAGGAAAATTGTAGGAGGTTGATCAAGATTTGGCTCCCCTTGTCTATTTGCTCTGTACTCACAGGGGAAAGAATGAACAGAACAGGTTTGTCTCACTTTCAGGATCCCAAGAAAAGAGGGAAGACTTCAGTTCATACTTCTCTGATTTTGCCCTGCAGGACAGTGTTTTAACTGTCTAGTAGGGCTCCCCATCCATTAACTGAGAAACTGTTTCAAGAGAAGTCTGCAGAAATGGTCGAAGTGGCTCAGAACTTCCCCTTGTTATTCTCTTTTAGAAACCTCCGGCTCTGTTTGGGGAGCTCATGCTCTGCCTTGGATATAGAATCATAGAATCATAGAGTTGGAAGGTACCCCAGGTCATCTAGTCCAACCCCCTGCACAATGCAGGAACTCACAACTACCTGCCCACCCACGGTGACCCCAATTCCATGCCCACGTGATCCCTCCAGCAGAAATCTCCAGAATCGAGCCTGGTTGGATTCTACGTTTCAAGTAGGCCTTATGGCTGTATTTATTTATTTATATTGGGATGTCTACCTCGACCTTCCCAGCCTACTGCTTTATAAGGTGCATCTTCTTCTACTACAGAGGAAAATGTATTCTTGCCTGTTAACAACTATTCACTGGAGCTTTTGTATCCACAACGTCTCGTCAACCCTGCATCCAACAAAAGAGGCTCATCTACGGCTTCTCTATATGCCATTGTTAGGGGCTCTTTGCTTCAGAAGTACACTGTTACCAAGAGATTAAATGAATTAAAAATTGATGATCATTCTGTATTACATGTCTTGCAGTCAAGGATATTTAAGCAGAAAAAAAATAGTGCTGGGGGTAGGGGGAGGAGAAGGAGAACAAAGGTTAGTTGCTAATGTTTTTATAATGGAGAGAGTTTTCTAAGGAAGAGAAAAAGGTCTGGAGGGTTCTGCATCTGTGCTTGTTATGAAAGCAAAATCAAGGGGGAAAAGCCAGTGGTATTCAGGCGTATGAGAATTTCTTTGTGTTGACCATGCGGAAGGAATAAGAAGAGAAATGAGAGGTTTAACAGATTATGTTGGCAATTTAAACGCAGGGTGGACCACTCAGTGATGAAACTGAGACAGTTCGCTATGTTGGAATAGGCAAGTGTGGAATAAGTAGTGTGAACAGAATACGAAGAAGATCCTGCAGGGGGCATCGGAGGAGGTGTGTATTTAGCATAGTTAGATTAGGAACTTCCTGATATTTTTCTCATTAAGTAAATAAATATTTATCATTCAAGTAACACTTTACAATATCTGGATTGGCCTCCCACAAGTGCAAGCTACTGAAATTCCTTTTAAAAAACTTGCCCCAAAGCTTGCAGACTTTCAACCAATGCTCATGAGCCAGAAGGTAATAAAAAGGTAGTTATCTGTATTAATCCACAAAGCTCATTTAAGAGGACAAACTTTCTTGTGTTTGGTTACACCAAGTGACTTTGATTAAACTCTAGCACTTGAGGCTGGGGGGGGGGGGAATGTGACAGGAACATTTGTGCCTTCAGGACAATGGCTATGGAAACAATACAGAGATAATACATCAGAGCAAAGAGAGAGAAGGCAGGTGCATCCAGGCTTCCACAAGAGAAAAGAGGAAAAAGTGAGTTACAGCGGTGGACTGAGGTCTGAGTAAATTAGTCCTTAAAGGCAACTCTGTGGGTTAAAAAAAAGAGGGAGAAAGATAAATGATCTGTCATTGAAAAATGCAGGGTACCAAAATTCAGATCTGGTGAAAACTACTGGCTGGAAACTACCATAAATGGGGTGACTGAAGAATCAAATTATCAATAGCAGATCTGCATGTCCTTACTTGGAGGATGCTTGCTTGGCTGCCCATGCGCAAGTAAAAACAGTACTAGACCATCCCAGTACTCCCTTTGTTCCAAAGGAGAATGCCCTCTAAACATCTTAAGCTTGACGAAGAAGAAGCAAACAACCTAATAACTCTACTTCAAATTGCCCATAAAGGACAACCTTTCACAACTCTTTGGCTTAGAAAATGTCTGTTTCAAAAGAAGTATTTGTTCAAGAAAAGAACTATTAAATACATTTGTTCATCTTTAAACCAGTTTTTACTGTTGATAATTTTCCTTTCTATTTTCCAGCCCTCTTTCTCTCCATTCAGGCTGTTTTTAAAAAAATTAATTCTCTTTACTCCCTTTCCCTTTTGTTCTGTCTCATCTCAGGAGGGGCAGGGGTTCCTTTCATTCTGCTCCATCTTTTCTTTATGCCATTAACAATGCTGTAGGGTCTCCTCTGGAATCTGTGACAATCATTTTGGGTTTCATTTAGGTCATCTTCATATGCGACCACAGATCTGACCTTTTACAAGAGCTCGGTAAGGCCCACAAGCACAATGTCACGTCCTCAGTCTCGTTGTGCTTCTCATGGAAGTAAAAAGAGTTTGCTGAAAGCTGTCACTGTATGAATACTGATCATGGGTGGAAAGCTTTTCTTCTCTATCTTTTTCTTTTGGTCTCCATGCTGTGTTATCTATGATAGCACTGGCTGCCAGGTACAGGACTGTGATCTTTTGTACAGAAGTTAATCTGTTGTTCCCTTTCTGAAGTCAGTTCTGTGATAAAATCAGTAGAAGGAGAATGAGGCTAGACGGTACTGAGGGCTTGGAGAATGGTTAAGATCATCTCAATGATGTCAAGGAACCCTTAAAAGTTGAGTTCCCTTCTTAGTAAAGGTTAAAGCTCAGGCTGACCTCGACAAGCCCTTGAGTCTGTAATAAATTGAGAAGGCTTTCTTGCACACCACGAGTTCTTTCATACATTTTTTTCTTTTTAAAAGAAGAAACAAAATCCTGCTTTTTGGACTAAGTTAACTGAAGCTAGAGCCCTATACTGAGTGCCCTTGGGGGATCAGTTTCAGTAAATGTCCAATGATTGTAATTCTGTTATTTCGATCCTGCTGTAGTTGACCTATGGTTGTCCCGGGATTCTTTTCTTGATATTCCAAGGTTGATGTCAACTTAGCATTCAGCAGACATGACTAATAGGTCTCTCTGAAAAACAAAACCAAAAAAAGCAACCAGAGAGTTATGCTTGGGAATCAGTTGAGGAGGATGCTAACCTCATCATTAGTCGGTCTAGCACCGGGGGCTTACACAAATGTCAAATTATTTAAAACAGGAGAATTGCTGGCCAGGCACTCTGAGACATCTCTGACTACATCCTGTTATTCTCTGTGTTCATACCTGACAAACATCCCCATTCTCTGCTGATGGGATTTAGCCCAGTCCTTGTCATGTGCTACTGAGATATCATCAAAGGATGTAGAAAGGCAGCATATTTAGGAACTGGGGAAATGGGAAATGAATAAGATGAAAAGGAAATGGGAGGACAGTGACCTTCCTACCGTGATGCAACTCAAACCAACACAATTCTTTTGGCTTGCTGAATATGCCAGAAAATGAGAACACAATATAAAATTATGGGAATGCTAAATAGGACCAATGCAGTCCTTCTGGCAAGGCAGCTCAAAGTAGGACCCTTTTTTTAACACGACAAATGCACACTGTTACAGAAATATTTAAAAAAAGAAAAGGTATATGTCATTTCCCTAGAAACCTGCTTGAGGTGATCTTGGTCACAATAGGCATTCCATTTCTCTTCTGAGCTCTGTCCAGTGTTAACAGCACTGATATGTGAGATGAAAAATGTGAGAGAGTGCACTGCCTTTGTTATCAGCATCTGCAGCTTTAACACTACACAATACTATCTAAGTTATCAGTGACGGTATTATCTGCATTATTTATAAACATGGAGTTCCTCTGTTTAACATTCAGATTCCTGGGACCGGTTTTCTTATATCAACTTTTCAGTTAGCTTCCTATACTTCCCAGTTTTGATTATCAGGGACACTGAGAGTTCCTGAGTGGCCTCAGGATGCTCTGGGGGGATTGAGTAATAAGGCAAAGCTTCTCAGGTCCTCTCTGAGCACCCTGCCCCCATGATTTCCAAAGTTCAGATGTGGAAGCAGGCTTTGAATTCAGGGGCCTTTACTGGAGCAACTTTCTCCTGGAGAAAGAACTAGCAGCTTGTTTCCAGTAGTTAATTATCATAACTGTATTTCCAGATAATGCAGGAGGCTAACTAAGGCTTTCTCTTACCTTGCTCCATGTCAAAAGAGGATGAAATGAAAAAGTGATGCAAGGGGCATAGATGAGATGGGGAGAATGAGGAGGGATGAAGACACTTTGTACTGAATCAGACTGTTGGTCTATTAAGGTCAGTATTGTTTACTTTGACTAGCCTCGGCTCTTCAATGTCTTAGGCCAAGGTCTTTCACATTACCTACTACCTGATTCTTTTAACTGGATATGCTGGTTATTGAACCTGAGACCTTCTGAATGCTAAGCAGATGCTCTGCCACTGAGCCATGGCCCCTCACAAAAGAAGTTGAGTAGAGAAGTTAAGTTTCTCTCCTCCTCAACTACATCTGTAAAGAGGCAGGATGCAGTTAGTGGGGAAGAGGGAGCAAAAAGAAACCATAAAGCAAGAAGGAAAGTTATCAAAATACATTTCAGTTTTATTTGTTTTTCTGAAGAAGGTCTGGAAAGAAGTGGAGGTGGCAAAACAAACAAACAAAACTGTAGTGGACTTCTGTGGCAGCAAATGTCCTGAGTTTTGACTGTATGTGATGCTAACAAGGGAGGTATGAGTTGTGCTCATAAGAGAAAAAGCCTTCATGCTATGCAATTTGTCTTTTGAACTGTGTGTGTTGGGAGACAGGTCATAGTTGTGAAGGAAAGGCACTCTGTGCACACTCAACTGTACTGTAACTCAATCAGAAATGCTTAAAACTGGCATAATTGACATTACTACTTTCTACTACAGTTCATGAAGAACTTTGGCATGTTCATGGTTCATGAAGTGAAGTTTATAGCAGGTCAAGTGCCATGAACTTTACACAAACCTTCCTGTTGTTCATGAAGGTTCATGCCAGTTCATGAATAAATATGTTTCCAGACTGTCTCCACTCAATCAAAATATTTCCCAAGCTTCAAAAGGGGGGGGGGGTAGAATTCTTCAGGCTTGGAAACACTCTGGTCAGTTTCAAACTAATCATGTCAATTTCAAGAGCCCCCCCCCCCCGCTGTCTTTTCTGTGTTCTCTTCCCATTTTCTTGCACAGAGCTTGCAAAATCCGCCCCCCCATTGGATTTGTTGTGTTGTGCTTTGAGATCAGTCCAGTTAAGCTTGCAATGCCAGTGGCACTGGCTT
Organism: Paroedura picta; assembly: GCF_049243985.1. Classification (NCBI taxonomy): domain Eukaryota; kingdom Metazoa; phylum Chordata; class Lepidosauria; order Squamata; family Gekkonidae; genus Paroedura; species Paroedura picta. The sequence goes on from NC_135369.1 coordinate 135,714,813, forward strand.
CTGCTGGGCATTCTGCACATTGTAACTACAGGGATTCTCTGGTATAACAGTAGTCCTCCTTTTACAGTGGCATTGGGTTCCGCACTGCACTAGTACTTCTGCACTGCACTGCACTTGTAGTTGTTCTTCAGGGCTTGCAACACTCACACTCCCCACCTCCTGGAGTGTGAGTCTGTGCTTCACATTAGTCCTGTTGAACTGGTGTTGCCACAATGGCACTGGATTCTGCTGGAGGGATGTACTAAAAGGAATGATAGGATTGCCTATTGGAAACAATTGCAGAGGCTTGAAAGCTCATTGAATATAATGGGAGCCAGGAACTGGCTCGTATGGACTCCATTGAAATACATTGCTTCACAAAATAGTTGCTATGAAAATATTGAGTGGGTTTTCAATTAATGTCTCTGGGCCCAGAAAAAACTGCTCTGGGGCTAGAATAACAGGTCCCCAAGTGGAAATATAATCTCCAGAAATAGAATTAGTGCTTTGGGGCTAGAACAACCCCACCCCCCTCAAGTGGAATAATCGCCCCTGAGGGCAGCAGAATTCTTCTGGAGTTGAAATGACAGGTCCCAGAGTGGATTGATGGCCACTGGGAGTAGCTGAATCGTTTTTGGACTGGCATGACAGTTTGCAGAGTATAATGACAGCCCCTGGGAAAAGCAGAAGCATTCTGGAGCTGGAATGACAGCCACCAGAGTGGAACAACAGCTTCTGGGAGAAGTAGAATTGTCTTGGGACTGGAATGACAGCCCCCAGAGTGGAATGATGACCCTTAGGTGTAGCAGAAGTCTACTGAGAAAGGAATACCAAGTTGCAGAGTGGAATTACAGCCCCTGAGAGTAGCAGAACTGCTCTGGCACTGAAATGATACCCACTCCCAAGTGGAGTGACAGCCCCTAGGAGTAGCAGAAATATACTAGGACTGGAATAAGTTTCTGGGTTCCTACCAGGAATTACACCATCAACTTCTTTCCATGGTGACTGAAGTACACATACAGGAGCAACCTCTCCAGTAATAAACCAATACTGTCCAACAGTTAATACTGTATAGGCAAATCTTAGTTCATGAATCCTTATTGCAATTGCTATAATGTACAGTGGGTTTGGAGGGTGTATTGAGAGGCAGAGGTCAGGGGTGTCAAAGGGAAAGCAGGAAGCAGAGATTTGTGCCTGAGATACTTGAGAGCCAGTGGCAGTCAGACCATTTGTCAAAATGGACAAAGAGTTTGCTGGGCTAGAGAGAAACCAGGTCTTGAAATCTTCAAATATGAGAGAACAGGTGACTCTGGCATAGAAACTATGGCTGGCATGGTGCCTGCCAGCACTTTTCCTGACACCCACCAAAGGTTTTTAGGAAGTGGGTGGAGTCAGATGACACTTTCCCCCTACAAACTTCTGATTAGCTGTGCAGTTTTGTAAAATAAATCCTTTAGCAGCAGCTGCCTCCACATCGCAAGGATCATCATGGTGTGACTGAAGTCATGCCGTGGTCACTCTTTTCTGGCCTGCCGTGCCTCCTGCAACACTCCTTTTTTGGCAATGCCAATCAAGCTGTGTCAAAATTCCAAAGGTGCCCACAGGCTCAAAAAGATTGGGGAGCCCTGGCCTGGCGTACAGGGACAGGATTTTTCACAGGAAGCCTATGGATGGGATACTGTGGGACACTGATCAACAAAGTGGGCAAAAGTGCACAAGGAACTCAGACAGGTGGTCTGACATGTAATGGGAACGTGGAGGACAAGAATGAAGCAGGACTGCACACTAGAAGAAGGACAGAGGCAAGATTTATACCAATCAGCAGAGGGGGTGGCTGACACCAATATTACTTTACAAAATAATAACTTTATCTGTAAGGAAACACAGCAGCTGACAGGCAGGACCTGGGTGGAGCAGATGGGGGGATAACTACATGCCTTCAAGAAACATTAATTACAATGGGAGGGATTCCAGTCCACATCTAGGTTTGTGGTTTCTGTTTCAGAGCACTAATTCTAATCCCTGGAGCCATCATCCCACCTCAGGGGCTGTTGTTCCAGCTCAAGAACACTTCTGCTCCTCCCAGGGGCTGTCATTACACTCTGGAACCCGGATTCAAATGAGTAGCCGTGTTTGTCTGAAGTAGCACAATAGAATCAGAGTCCAGTAGCACCTTTAAGACCAACAAAGATTTATTCAGGGCGTGAGCTTTCGAGTGCAAGCACTCTTCGTCAGACTAAGAAGTCCTTACATGACCGTGGGAATATATAGCAAAAATTAATTCTGTTACATTAGTAAACTGGGTCACACATCCAAATACAGCCAATGATAATTATTTGCCAAAACAGCCAATCAATCCCCTTGAAATTCAGTTGTTATTCACACAAACATGGGAGAAATAAAACTGTCTGTGGAAGTGATCAAAGCCTATCACATCACCATATGTTGCTTGCCCCATCTGTTTCCATACCAGTGTGAAACATTCTTCTTCTTCTTCTTCTTCTTCTTCTTCTTCTTCTTCTTCTTCTTCTTCTTCTTCATTAGATTTATTTCCCGCCACTCCCCGTAGGCTCGTGGCGGGTCACAATAGTCTGATCCCCATTAAAATACCCATTAAAAGACTTTAAAAACAATCCCAACATGGCAGAAGTTCTTATTATTCCCACCCCTGCTATCAGAGCGGCAGGGAGGGTGGGGAGGAGATCTAACTTACTAGGTCTGGGGGGGGGGATGCTGGCACTCATTCGCTGACCCCAGCCTCAACCAAAAACCTGGCAAAAGAGCTCTGTCTTGCAGGCCCTGCGGAAAGCTGGTAAATCCTGCAGGGCCTGCAGCTCACCCGGGAGCTCATTCCACCAGGTAGGGGCCAGGACCGAAAAGGCCCTGGCCCTGGTTGAGGCCAGGCACGCTTCTCTAGGGCCAGGAATGATCAGGAGATTCTCCCCCAGTGAGCATAGAGCCCTGCAGGGAGTAGGCGGTCCCTCAGGTATGTGGGTCCCAACCCGCGTATAGCCTTAAAGGTCAAAACCAGAACCTTGAACCTGATCCGAGCAGCCATTGGCAACCAACGCAGCTGCCTCAGCACAGGCGGGATATGGGTCCTCCTAGCTGGAGTTTCCGGATCAGAGACAAGGGTAGGCCGGGGTAGAGTGAGTTACAGAAATCTATTCTGAAGGTGACTGTCGCATGGATCACTGTAGCCAAATGGTCAGGGGACAGGTAGGGCTCTAGTAGTCGGGCCTGGCGAAAATAGAAAAACTCCTGACCCGCTACTCTCTTGACCTGAGCCTCCATAGTCAGGAAGGTATCGATGGTCACCCCCAGATTCCTGGCCTGGGGCGCGATGGTAAGTTGTGCTCCTGCCAGGGTGGGTAAGCACACTGCCTGGTCCTGCCCTCTGCCTCCCAGCCACAGGACCTCTGTCTTGGAGGGGTTGAGTTTCAGGTGACTCTGCTCGAACCATTCAGTCACTGCTTCCAAACATCTGGCGAATGGTTCCGGGGGGGAGTCAGGGCAGCCATCCATCAGGAGGAAGAGCTGGGTGTCATCAGCGTACTGGTGGCAACCCAGCCCAAAACTCCGTACCAGTTGGGACAGAGGGCGAATAAAGATGTTGAATAATATGGTGGAGAGGACTGCGCCCTGCGGTACCCCACAAGGGAGTCTGTAGGGACGCGAGAACTCTTCACCCACCACAACCCACTGGGTCCGGTTCTGGAGAAAGGAGCGTATCCAGCGCAAGGCTGTGCTCCGTATCCCTGTGCCGGCAAGATGATGGATCAGAAGGTCGTGATCCATGATGTCAAAGGCCGCCGATAGGTCCAAAAGTACCAAAACGGCCGACCCACCTCTGTCCAGCTGGCGACCAACACCGTCTCCACCCCGTGGCCAGGACGGAAGCCCGACTGATATGGATCGAGTAATTGCTGGTAACTATCTCAAGGCCAGGGAGTAAACTCAACATACCATAATATTACCATTACTTTACAGTCACATTATCACAGTAACCCAAATAAAATAAGTTGTGAGGAATATGGATACACAAGTTGAATAGTGAGATAAAAAACCTCTGGAACCCGTCATTCTTGTCCCCAGAGTTCTGCTACTCCCAGCAGCTGTCATTCCAGTGTGTGAGGTTGTTATTCTAGTGCCAGAGCAGGTTATCTGGGCCCAGAGACATTAACTGAAAATCTACTCTGCAATGCCCTTCCTTCAGCTGTAGTTGATATAAGAAAATTCCTTATGCTGAGAGAAAGTGCCCCTGCGGCTCTGATCAAATAGCAACAATGGAATATATACTTCTTCACTGCCAATATTGTAAAGATAGAGCCATAGAGTTGGAAGGGACCTCCAGGGTCATCTAGTCCAACCCTCTGCACAATGCAGGAACTCACAACTACCTGCCCACCTACAGTGACCCCAATTTCATGCCCAAGGGATCCCCCCCACACCAAAAATCTCCAGAATCCAACCTCCTCTGGAGGAAATTCACCTACCATTCCACAGTGGCAATGGAATGATAAGATTTTTATTTCATTTTTATTTCACCATTGTTATATAGATTCCCAGGATGTTCAGGTCAATTTTATGCTTCGTTACTACTCATAGACAGAAATTGTGCTACAACATATAATGTAGCCAGGTTCTGTGCAGCAGGCATTAGAATTTGGCATAAGATGACACACACCTAATGATTCAGAGAGCTATGACTGTTCAGAATAATTTCCTATATGTTATCTCTATTTACTATAATAATCTAATCTATGCTTTTAGCAGTTTTATGGGCTAAACTATTTTATATTAGTAGTAAATTCATGCTTTTAGCTATTTTATGGGTTTTGCTGTCTATTCCTTAACTGTTTTGTAAATCGTTATGCTGGTCTAAGACTGTAATAAAGATCTGACTTATTGACTACTTTTTAACTTGTACCCCATCAATCCAATCCTCTCTATACTTGTAGGGCAAGCAGAAGAGAGTCAGCTGGAGATCCCCTGCAAGTTTGGTGTCTGTAGCACACTGGAAGGGGGTTATTGTCCTGCATCATGAAGCTCGTGAAACTGTCCTGCATCATGAACCTCACCATTTTGTTTGGCCCCTAAAAGTTTGTGGCGGTTCATCATTTGTGAACTGGCCATGCCATGAACTATGAACGAAATAAATAGGTTTCTCCTGCTTTATGCTCATCCTTAGTCAAGTCACAGCTGACCTATGGTAACCCTGTAAGGTTTTCAAGGGATCTTCAGAGGTAGCTTCCTATAGCCTGCCTTTGCATCACAACTCAGTGTTCCCACGTGTAAATAATAGTCAGGGCTAACCTGGTTTAGCTACTGAGATGTGACAAGATTGGGTTAGCCTGGGCAATCCAGATCAGGACTCTATTATTCTGATTAAGCATCTCTCTGTATCCTTTGTAGTATGAGGGGGCTCAGGCACTCAGTAGTGGCTCTTGGGGAAACTTAATTTTTATATTATATTTTTATTTGCAAATGTCCCTTAATGTTTTATACGAATCAAGCTTTCTTGCCGTCTGAGAGTCATGCAGTTTACATGGCATGAGCAGGTTGTCACATACCATGGTTCTGAAACCATGGCCATAGTGATAGGCAGTAGGAATCTGTTTCTCTGACTGCCCTTCTTGCGTGATTGATGAAGGCACCTGTGTCTGACAAGATATAGCCTAACAGCAGATATTGATCTGTCAGGTGATTTTGTTTACGGAAGTATCCTATTATGCCACACCCTCCATCAGCAGTCTCCCAAGTCTGATTCTCCATCTTCCCACCCTGTCTTGCTTGCCTGTCTGCCAGTCTGTGTTTAGTCTGATGTTGTTCCTTACTTCTCCTGGACAGATCAGCATGCATCCAACCCAATAGTTCCAAAGGCTTAAGGATATATATGTCTGAAAGAGAGTCTGGCCATTTCTATTTACTGCAACTCCCCACTTGGTCTTCATGCTGTTCCTGAGGTTCTGCTGATTCTCAGGATCAATATGTGCGGAGAGATGAGTGGACTGCAGAAGGAAGAGCAAGCGGGACAATCCCAGTCTGTGAGGTACACAGCCATATGGTTGTGATCCTGATTCATGGCAGTTCTGACTTTGATGGTCTTTGCACTTTGCTGGTTGTGTGATTTGCAAGTGTGGCCGCATGACAAAATCAAATGAGGTATTCACAGCCAATGTTTAACAAATCTCTCTTCAACCTCAGCTTGTTTAGACATCTGAATGTTTATTTTCCTTCTGATTGCCTTTCCATAGCTCGCAAGAAGGATTTAGGTTATAGACACTGTTTTCTGCTGGGGCTCTCATCTTCAGCCTGTGCACGAGTGAGCCACCTTCCTTGTGGTTTAGGTTGGGCCTATCACTGGCACTGGCACAACTAAGCTAAGGCTTCTCTAAAACAATGGCTCTCAAACTGTGGGCCAGGTGGGTCTTCTCACAGGTGGGTCCTGAGGTCATGGGAGGAGTTTGGAGAGTACAGAAAGGAGAATCAAGGAGACTTGATGACAAATCTAGTAGGTCTCCCCTACATAATATGTGAAATGGTCATGAAACATAGTATGCTGCTCTATATCGCTATATATTAAATATTTAAAAAGAAAATATGAACTTGTTCATTGCTAAGTGATGTGTGATTACTATGTTTCATGATAAGGGATATGTAATGGTTAATTGCTTTGCCTGTGGGTACTGAAAACTAAAAGAAGTTAGAAATTAGCCTTACTTAAAACCCTGAGACCCACTGATATATGTATACTTCAGTATGTACCTAAAGTTGTTACAAGCTGCAGCCATGTATCCTTGGATATTGAATTATCATTGCACAACAACAATCATTCACCTCATGGTAGGGATGCCAGTCTCCAGGTGAGACCCGGGTATGTCTCAGAATGACAGCTCATCTCCAGACTACAGAGATCAGTTCCCTTGAAGAAAACGAATGCTCTGGACTCTATGGTATTCTACCCTACTGAGGTCCCTGTCCTCCCCAGGCTCCATCCTCAAATCTTTAGGAGGTTTCATACTGGGGGCCATAGGAAGCCTACCAACCCCACCTCATGGGTGGTCTTCTTATTCAATCAAGTATATAGCTTTAACCGAGTGATCTGTAAGTGCAAGTCATATACGGTATGTTTCTTTACATGCCTACAGCTTTACAACGGAGTTGCTGTTTTCTGACAGGACATTTCAGATTTGCATTGGACTAAATTCCTCCCCCCCACACCTCCTTTAGGGTTCTTTTACATTTGCATCAGGCAGTTTGAAGGCAGAATGCTTCATACGTGATTCCTAGTGTAGTATTCAGACTGTATGGCATGTGAATAGGAACAGTAGAAAGAAGGGAAATGTTTAGCATTCAGACAAGAGGATTAGAGAATAAGATGGGAAAAGACAAATATGGACGAAGTGGAAGACTGCCATCAGGTCAGTTCTTACCTTTTCTTATTTTAACATCTGCATTGATGGGGTGACGAGCAGTATAAATGAGAGGGAAGGAAAGGTAAAGTTGAAGCAATGCATTCCATTTATAGACTTACTTGGGCATGGCCTTTAAGAAATATTGCTGAAATAAAATTACTTGGAAAGAAGGAATTCTGCAGCTTAATGGATTTCCGTCTGGAGATATTTAAAAAAAAATAGTGCAGATGTTACTCTCCAGCTGGGTTTGAAAGGGAAGTCCCGGGGTTTGAAGATGTTCAGAAGATTAAGAGATTAAACAGAAAAGGTTCAGCTGCAATATTTTATCTTCCAGCTGGTGCTTGGTTGTTGTAAAAAGTTGCCTAAGCTAGAGAGAGAGAGACCTAGTATGGAAGGCAATGATTTGGGCCCTTTAATGTTAATACATTCTGTATAATTTTGTTTTTGCAGAAACCCCCCCCCCCCCAATACAGAGCATTCAGTGTTGCAGTTTTTTACTTGAAAGGGAAAATGTCCTGCTATTAGAGGCAGGAAGACACCTGAAAATCTCATTTAGATTTTGAAAAACCACATTATTGAAGTGAGACAACATTTTCCAGCTATCATTTATAATAGTAGACTTTATATGAAAACTGATGGTTGCATTAGAAATTATATGATAATGGGGGGACAAATAAAGATGCGTAGATTGGATGGAAGGATTATGAAATGTCTTTTGTTTGGTTGACTGAAAACATCCTATGAAAGATATTTTCTTTTACATATAAGTATGTTCATAAAGCCTGTGTGTTCTTTCCTCTGACTTTCTGAACAAGCCCGTTGTTCAGTATGAAAATTTCAGGGTAGCTGAAGCTACATGGAAAAGTGGGAGATTTCAGCTGATATCTCAATCAAAAGTCAGAAAATTCAACTGTTCCCATCCAGAGGGTATAACACTGCACTTCTCTACCCACTGAATAAAATAAATAAATTAGCTTCAAAGCCCATTTTTAAGAAATGGGCTTAGAAAGGGGAGAAGGGGTAAGGGTAAGGGATGGAGAAGGGAGATCCCCCCCAGCCTACCTTATCCTGGCATCCTGGACTTGTGGAGGTGGTGGGAGGTTCCAGTGGAGAGCAGTCCCTTGGGGAGAGGCCCCTGGCTGTGGCGGTAAAGAGCTGCCCCTGGGTCCAGGAAGGGCTCTCGCCTTGGCCCTCCCCGGCTGGTGTACTGGCGGAGAGCTGCCCCAGGGTTCGGGAAGGTCTCTCGCTGTGGCGAGAGGCATTGCCGGACCCAGGAGCAGCAGAGAGGGCCCTCCCTGATGGGCGTGCCAGAGGAGAGATGCCCCAGGGTCCGGGAAGGCCTCTCGCCACGGTGCACTCAGGGGCAGCCTCAACTAGGAGGAGCAGGTGGTGCAGGTGGGCCGTCCAGGGGCCATCCCAATCTGGAAGCTCCGGATTGCCCTGTTTGGTAGGCTCCTGGAGGTGGGCGCTCTAGGGGCCGGCCCAATCTGGACGCACCCAGCTTTGCTGGGCGCATCCAGATTGGCCTGCTGACCCAGATATCACCCAGACAGGGTGGCCCTTTGGGACCTGGATAGGGCTACCTACATGGCTCTTTCTAAAATATAAGAGCCACTAATGGTAAGGATAAGTATGTAATGTTTCTTATAAAGCAAGTTTACAAATTCCAGCAGGGTAATTGGATTAGTCAGTTGCTGAAAAAACAACAGAGAAATATTTTAGCACCTTGAGGAGTTACTGAAGCTTAAACCTTTATGACCTGGAGCCCTCACCAAGTGTACAAAGGAAATTATACAGCTGTATAAGTTATAGAGCTGTATAAATGTCATATGAAGCCAGCAGGATTAGGTGGCTAAGGAGTGGCAGACTCTTATCTGGACAGCTGGCTTTGATTCCCCACTCCTCCTCCACATGCAGCCAGCTGGATGACCGTGGGCTAGTCACAATTCTTTAGAGCTGTTCTCATAGAGCAGTCTCTCTTAGAGCCCCACCTATCTCACAGGATGTCGGTTGTGGGGAGAGGAAAGGAAAGGTGTTTGTAAGACTCCTTCAGGTAGAGCAGTGGTCCCCAACCTGCGGGCCGCGGCCCGGTGCCGGGCCGCGAAGGCCATGGCGCCGGGCCGTGGCTCCCTCTCCCCGCCCCCCCCACAGTAAAAAACTTCCCAGGCCGCAAGCTTGCGGCCCGGGAAGCTTCTTACTGCGGGAGGGCGGGGAGAGGGAATCGGGGCCGATGCGGGGGCACGGCTCGCGGGTGCGGCCCAATGCGTGGGTGTGGCCCACGCGGGTGCGGGCCGCGGGCCGCGCCCCAATGCCCTGCCGGTCCCCAACCTCAGAAAGGTTGGGGACCACTGAGGTAGAGGAAAACAGGGGGGCTTTTCGCACGCCTTCAAAATCGCACAATGGTTGCCAATTGAAAACGCTACTGATTTGCCATTATGCACAACGTCGTTGACAATCTGCCACACACCTGAAACCGATCCGCAAAAAGCGCTTCCTTCTAGCGCTTTCAGGGAAATCCCAAAAAGTGGATTCACCCTCCGGATAGCGCTACACTCCTGCAACCAATCTGCAACACTAGCGGGAAAGTTCTGTGCGTTACCATTGTTGTGGTTTCTACAAAGTCCCTCCCCCTGGCTCTCTCCTCTGATATTCCGGCGAAGCGATCGCCATTTTTTTTTCTCCGAACGAGCGGGGCTCAACCCACCAGCGAGCCTCTGTTTAGAGGCTTCCCCGGCTTCAGTCCCTCCCCAGAGCTGTTTAGTCACTAAGCACAGAGAAGCCCGTTTGCTGATGTATTTTCCCTTTATTTTTTACACTGTTTTCAGCCGAAAATCGGGCCCGTGAGGGAGGGGGGGGATTTTTTTTTTTCACTCGGGAGGAGCGTGGCAACGATGAAATGACAGCTCAAACACACCTGCCAGCTGGATGGGTCTCTCCGTTGCAACGAATCAACACATATTCGTTGCAATGGGTGTGTTTTTTAAAAAAACAAAACCTTTCTTAAAGGGAAAGGGGCTGTTTGGGAGCATGCTAACGGCTGCCCATTGGCTGCTTGACGGCCAGGGGTGGGACGAGCTCGGCAATAGCGCTTCCTTTCTAGCGATTTTTGAAGCTTGTGGGAAACGATGGAAACGCAACTGGATTCCACTACAAAGTCAGGTATGCATAATGATGAATTCCACTATTTTAAATGGCGATTTTTCATTCAGCAAACAATTTGCTATAAGGATCCCGGTGCGGAAAGCCCCAGGGTAACTCTCCCCCAGCTCTTCTTTTCAGTTATAAACCTTATTGGCTAGATAGCCAGTGAGGTATGGCAGTTAAAGTTTTAGACTAGGTTCAAATTTCTACTCAGTGTTAAAGTTAATGAGGCCTATCACCCTTTCTCAACCTAATCCACAGGTCTCACTGTGGTGTCTGTGGGTTACAAGTATCCTACCAACACCTTTCCTGCAGCCCACCAGACGTTTTTAGGAAGTGAGTGAGGCCCGGTGGGACACTTGAGATCTAATTGGCTTCAAATAAGGTTGTCAGTAGCAGCCTCCATCACAATCCTCTCTCTCTCTCCTTTCAAGAAAACCATCCCTCTTGTCTCCTGCCATTTAGGCTCCCTCAGTGAGTGGCTCTGCCTCCTGCATCAGCCATTGTGTGATTGGCTCCACCCCCTGTGGTGCTCTGGTAGTTGTGCCCAGCATCCTGTAACCAGAATCAGAAATATTGGGGACCCCTGGCCAAATGTACCTCAGAGAGTTCGGAGAGAACCATATATAAAACCCCAAGCTGTCTGGAGGAAGGGTAAGGTGAAAATTAAATAGGCAGATAGAAACATGGCACCATACAGTTGGTCTGTGTGCATTTTTCACTTTCTCATGCTCTCGCCCACACATCCTGATAGATTTTGCTTCTTTAGTCTTTCACTAGCAGTTAGAGGAAGTGTTCCAAATGATAAAGCTCAATAGTTTTTATAATTAGGGAAAATGAACTCATCCATCCCTATATGTCAGGGCCTGGAGGAAGTAATCATAAAAGCTTAATTACTTGGTTTGCAAGACTTTGGCAGACTAACGGGAAGCTGGGGTACCTACTTTGTTCTCCGTTACTTATATTATCAAACCCAATCAGCACCCAAATCACTCACACCTCAAAGTCTTTCTCAATATAAAATGAATGACACTGGGTGGTTCAAAGAAAGAGAAGAAAGAAACGTACCATTCTCCCATCTCATTCCCCCCCTTGCTGTTTCTTATACATGTAAACACACACATTTTTGAAAGAGTCTTCTAAAAAACGTAAAAGGCTTTAATTTTACTAACAGAAACAAAACAAATAATACCACATGGATAAATGTCATTTGCTTCTCTATGGTTAATAGATTAGCAGATAGGATTGCCACCGCCAGTTTGGGAATTTCCTGCAGATTTGGAGGCAGTGTCTCAGGAGAGTGGAGTTTGGGAAAGGGAGGCAACTCAGAGGGGCTATGATGTCACTCTAAGTCCTGTGCTGTCACCATGCAGTCTGCCTAAAGCTGTCATTTCCTCTGGGGAAATGGGTGTCCGGAGATTGAAGGAACTGGTTGGCTACTGCTTGAGATGGGATGTTGGACAAGCCGAGGCCATTGGTCTGATCCAGAAGGGCTCTTTCTATGTTCCTAGTTGTATCTTCCAGAGAATGGCAGTCTCCATTTTAAGGCTGGTCGCTCTGTTGGTAGGTGACCACAACACATGTCCAGCCAGATCTCGATATCATATATTATCCTTCCAAACAGGCACACTTGCTGGAAGCTAGAGCCCTCTTTAAAACAGGAGCCAACATTATCTCTACTATTCCTTATAGTAAGAAGGGAAACCATTTTGGACTTGAATGTTTGTTCTGACATAAAATGTTTGGGCTCAAGATATACATTAAAAATCTTTACAGACATGTGGGCACATGTTATCGCTTCCAGCTTCTTTCTCTTTGCTGTTTCAATTCTTTCTCTTTAAAGAGGGCTCTTGCTTCCTGCAACTGCATCTCCTCGATCAGTTTTGGTCCTGGGAGCTGTGAGTGGCACAGGGGACTTGCTTTCTGGCCCATCCTTTTCTAACCCACACCAACATTATATCTGTAAATTCTTCCTGCTGAAATTGAAGCAGCTTCTAAAAGTACAGGAACTCTGTGTGCACTGGAGTACTCTTTACACTTGGACTGGGGTACGTATCTTCAAGATATAAATACAGTCTCTGTATCGCTAATTGCTAATTGACAACCCCAGTCATAGCAAAAATTTACTAAGAAGGAAGTCTCAGTGACTTCAGTGAAACATATTTCCATGTAAGTTGCTTAGGAATACATGGCCAATTACAAATGTATACTTCTCTCTACTTGTTTTTCATTTGCACACACCCAAAATATACACATTGTATTAATTGTTTTCAGAGTATTTTATTTACATTGCTGCCCATTTAGCAATGAGTTTGAGAGCATTGTTTATATTACATTTTTACTTCATTGCCTTGCACTGTTCTATGGTACTACAGATGTCCTTTCCTTCCATGCTTTTAAGTATGACATGTATTCTTCTGCCTTCTCCCAGCATTCAGATTATACTGACTGTGACGGTTGCACTTTTAAAAGGTTAAAAATACAGTGTCTACAGTGATAAAGGTCTATGAAGGGTTCATTCTTCACAGAACCAGAGAGCTTTGAGTGACAGGTTGTTCCATGAGTTCTGATTGGTTAGCATCAGCTAAGCAGACAAAGACTTCTGAACTGGATGCCGAGGGGAATTGAATCTGATTTCAGACCTACTGGTAAAAACTAGCAAATGCAGTCTTGGACTGTATCTTAAGAAGAATCACATCAAAATCACAAGATGTCATAGTCCTGCTGTCTTCCACAGTGGTCAGACCACACCGAGAATACTGTGAGCGGTTCTAGAGGCCTCACTTCAAAACGGAAGTGGACAATATTGGGAGGGTTCAAAGGAAAACAATGATAATGATCCGGGGCCTGGGGACCAAGCCCTATGAGGAAAGGCTGAGGGACTTGGGACTGTTCAGCCTGGAGAAGAAAAGGTTGAGAGGGAACATGATTGATCTCTTTTGAAAGGTTGTCACTTGGAGGAGGGAAGGGAAAGGTTCCTGTTGACAGCAGAGGATAGGACCCACAATAATGGCTTTAAACTATGTGCAGAATTGTACCGACTTGATATCAGGGAACAAAATTTCACAGGCAGAGTAGTTCAGCAGTAGAACAGAGTGCCTAAGGAGGTGGTAAGCTCCTCCTCACTGGCAATCTTTAAGCAGTGGGTGGACAGATACTTACTATGGATGCTTTAGGCTGATCTTGCATTGATCAGGGGGCTGGACTAGATGGTCTATATGAACCCTTCCAATATTATGATTCTATTAGTAAAATACCGACAGTTTTGGAATTCTGCCCTGACAGAGTCCTTTAACACAAACAGGAGAACTGGTGGAAAGTTGGCAAGGAAGTTTGGAAAGTAGGCAAAGGCCCCCATTGGGATAAGGAAAGTAGATAGATCTATGAGAGAGAGAAGAAAACAGGGAGTTAGCTTTGAAGAGTGCAGAGATCCTTGCTCCCTGTGACTTGAAAAATTAAGCATCAGTTAAAAACTCAAGATAAGTACTGGTATTTCAAGAGTACTGAAAAGAGTGTGCCTGCCTTTTGGGAACCAAAAGAGTTACTCAAAGAAGGTATGCTAGAGTTTTGGGGAAAACACTGGAACAAAAGGCCCTCAACATAAAGATTTAAGAATGTGAATATCTTAAGAAACTTGCATTTGTCTGAAAAATAAGAATAAAGGCTATACGCGTACTGGTTTTATCTCAGAAATTTTCAACCTCTGATTTCACCTGACCTTTCCACTCTGTTACTTTTGAATTTCAAACTTCTTTGAGTGCCATTTAAGTTGTTAAGTTAAATTCAGCTCCTGATCTATCCCTCAAGTGCCTGGGCTGAGCCAACTGTACTGTGATTGGGTGAGACAGCCAGAGTTCTTCAGCAAAGAAGAAAACATATGAAGAAGAAGCAAAGTTGGTTCTTATATGTTCCTTTTCTCTACCTGAGGAGTCTCAAAGTGGCTTACAGTCGCCTTCCCTTTCCTCTCCCCACAACAGACACCCTGTGAGGTGGGTGAAGCTGAGAGAGCCCTGCTCAGTCAGAACAGCTTTATCAGTGCTGTGGCGAGTCCAAAGTCACCCAGCTGGCTGCAAGTGGGAGAGCGCAGAATCAAACCCAGCTCGCCAGATTAGAAGTCCGCTCTCCTAACCACTACACCAGACAGTCAGTGAAGAAAACTGGAGGGAAAATATTGCCTCTAAGGGAGGGAAGTGGATGAGTGTGTGTGGGGGTTCATACTGACTCTTGTTACCTGTGCCTGTAGATTCTTGGAATATGATTTTTTGAAGGTGGTCTTTTGCAGAAAGAGCTGTGATTGTATTTTCCTCTCTCAGAGAAAAAGCATGACTCTGCTGTAAACTAGTATGATTGCACAAGGAACATCTTGCTTCTCTCATTCTTTCTAAACATGACTCAAATAGAAAGCAATTTCACTTAGGTATGTACAAGCCTCATGTGCTGGGAGAACAGAAGCTATGGGGCTAGCAGGGGCAGGTCACCAAGATATCCGTGCAAAATCCATTAATACTCAGTCTGTTGGTTTATGATGGTAGAATTTATGTCCAGGCATATTTCTGGTGTTACCTTCAGGTCTGCTTTTCGTCCCAATATCCAATTTTGACCCTGCTGGCCCCGCTTTCTACCATGCCTACACTGACTGGGCTTTTTCTTGTGCAGATCCTGCAACCTAGAAACTCATTAAACCTAATTCAACTTTGCACTGACCTGCAGTAAATGGCTAGCACAAACAAGTGATTTGATTTCCAGCTCTTTGACAGGCAAATTGTCTTAATAGTCACAGAGGCAGTAACTTCCTTTTACTGCAGGGCTCTAACCAGCAATCTGAGGGCCTTTCCAGACAATCCATTTACAATACAATAATGCACAATTGCTAGTCATTTGTCGCAAGGAGATCCAGCTGTCTTTTTCTCAAAGGGAATGCTCCTGTTGCACCCTCATCCCACCACATCAGTGTTCAAACAATATTTTATGGCTGAAAAAACCTTATTCTTCAGTGGGTGTCTTAGTTGCTATTTATAGGGTGGATATGGTTGCATACCTGTCAAGGAAACCACATTGTAGTCATAAATTCTTACCCATTCCTAAGCTATTCTGTACATTAAAAAAAATGAAAAGTGTGCTTTGCTGGCATCCATTCATTGCTAGTTTGATTGTTTTCTGAAGTTCGAAAAAGGAAACCAGAGTTCCCCAGCATTTCATGAAGCTTTCAAAAAAAAAAGAAGAGCAAAATATATTAATTTAAATAACTTTAGCTTTAGTCCCTGTAAAAAGCCTGTGCTGGAAAATTTGCCCATCCTGTTTGCAGAAAAAGTATTGAAGAGTGGTGGGGTGATCCCATCTGGTCTTTGCCCAACTCTCTCCCATCAAGAGGGTATTGAAAGGTGGGTGTAATCTTGAGGCTCACATAAATATTGGGCTAATGGTAAGATACAAACTTTAAAAAGATCTGGAAAAGCTTTTAGTGCCTCCGTGCTCTTAATGCTAGTTCTTTGTAAATGTTTTATGCCATATTAGAGATTTTCCATATGCTTTGCAATGGACATTTTTAGCGCCGTTCTGGGGTGCCTAATCAATTTTCTTTGTGGATTTCTATAGAACTGAAAAAGCCAGCAGGAGCTTGGGCTGCTGTCACAGGTACTTATGCCCACAGCAAGTCACTGACTCTTTCCCCCCATAGTTGCCAACTCCTGCTTAGGAAAGTCCTAGAGATTTGGAAATGGACCTTGGAAAGGTTGGATTTGGGGAAGAAGCTCAGTAGGAATGAGTCCATCCTCTGAAGCAACCGTTTCCCCCAGGAGATCTGATCTCTGTTGTCAGGAGATCAGTTGTAATTTTGAGAAAATGCCAAGCCCTAACCATAACTGCAGCATTTTTGCTTGCTCTCAACCACCAATTTTGCTTTGTGGGACATGGGAGAATAACTTGCCTATTTGATCTGTTTATCCCTGACAGTTTAAACCCAATCTCTCTTTCAAACATCTTAATTTGGCTAGGGGGGGGGTCTTCCCTCCCTCTGCTAAGGCAGCTGCTTGAAAAGACAACAGAGGTAGGTCACCAGCACTCATATGATGATTCCCAGCTTCTCTAGGGATATTCTTTTTTTCAAAATTCATTTTGCTTGGTCAGTGTGAAATTCTACCTTTCCAGCACTGGGACAACAAAAAACGGCCGAGGCTTACCCGAAGCCGCCATTCACGAGGTGGAGTGTGATCGAGAAAGAAGACACTCTTCAGCAGAGTGTCGGAGGTAGGGGACAGGGTGGGTGGCACAGACATGCAATGTCAGAAGAGGGAAGGAGGTGCAGGTTCATGGTGCAAGAACAGGCATCATGTGTGCAGAGCCCGACTTCTTCTCCCACAACAGCCAAGTGAACTGCTTCCCACCCACCCCCTTGTTATAATGGTGTTCATGTTGTGGTTGAGGTTATTGTTCATTTGCAGTTGGTATGAAATTTTGTCATGGCTGGTGGGGACAGCAAAGGGATGGAGCCTGTTTGGAGGTGAGGGAGTCTGAGTGGGGGCAATGGACTCCCCAGGTTAGGGACCTCCTTAAGAGGCAGCAGATGTGTTAGCAGGGCTGACCTGGCTGGGGAAGCTAAAGGGCTCACAGAACCAGGTGGCCTGGGGTGGGCCAAAGGACATTTACGCCTCCTGTGGCACCCCAGATATGGGGCTGTAGCGCCCTCCTTTTTCCCTGGGGCCTTTGTGGCTGGCCGTGATCAGTCCCCCACCTGCATGTCAAAGGTGTTTTTGCTTTGCTGCTTTCAAAAGTATCAACTCAGCCATTGCTTTTTGCAGCAAAGCTGATTATATTCGATCAGCTGTTGTGCTTGGATTTATTCTTTTTAAGACCTGTGAGTTTATTGTTCTACCATTTTATTTTCTGTTGTTCACTCTGAGAACTGATGGTTGGAAAAATAAGAGAGAAAGAGTCTAGAGTAATATGTAACCACCAGAATATGTTTGTAATCCAATCTCGTGAATTTTATGGTTTTGACCACTGGGGAATGAACCACAATTAGAAACTAAGGAGTCGAAGTGCACTGGCTGCAGGGTGACCCTTTCTCCCCTCCCCCACTGTGTCTGATCGGCTTCTAATGGTAGGTCAGGGCTAGGCTCCCTGCAGTGCTAAAAGGAAAGTCTCTTCCATTTGTCTATAGGAATAATTGCCTATGCCCATCTTACAATCACCTTTTGAATGTCTTTTGTTCCTTTTGTCTATATGCATCAGTCTTGTTAATGTGGGGGAGAAAGCCAATAGCTAACTTTTTTATTTTCCAGTCAATTAGCGTTGTATTTTTATAGTTGGCTTCATTCTTAACATTTAAGAGACATGGTGCTGTTATGGAGGCTGTGGTCTGTTGCTGGGCAGAATACCTTGAATACTGAAAGGAAAAAAAAGTCAAGGAAGAGAAAGTGGAAAGAAAGATGAAGGAGGAGAATGAAGAGCTGGGAGTGTCAGAAGGGCAGAAGAATAAAACCAGGTGTTAAGAATCATGCCTTGTGTTGTCTCTTTGCTTGCATCCAGCTACACAACCATTAGGTATTTACATTCTGTTTAATAATACTTCATTTGTGTATAGCCCTTTCGAGTGGACAGAGCATTTCAGATCCATTCTTTAGTTGTAATCCCTGAAACAACCCAGTAAAGCGGGTATTATTATGACTATATTGCGGAGTGAGCATGGCTTGCTTACTGAGTTCTTGCCAGAGGAGAGATTTGGTTTAGGCATTTCCTGACTCATAGAACATTCTGGTGACCACAATGCCACAGCAACTTGGATTTATATTGTATTTAATGCTAAATGTCTGGGCTAGCTTTCAATTAATCTGCAAAATGTGTATTAATGTGTAATAATGCTCCAGGAGTTCCTTGTGCTTCCATATATATATATATATATTCTGGCTAGCAAAGAAGAAACAGAATTGTGACAGAAAAGGTAAACAGCCCACCTAAGCCTATGGAGGTGTTTCTCTAGCACCCAATCACTTTTCAGAGGGGCATGAAGTGTTGGAGGAAAGCACAGAAGGAGTGAGTTCAGGTTCTGCCTCAGGAAGGGAGCAGAGAGAACTCAGGAAAAGGACAGAGCGAAGGGTAGCTCTGCTTTGGCTCCATTACATTTGAAAAAAAAATATATTTATTTTAAATAAATGATACAAAAAGACTAAAAAGAAAGAGGGATCATACAACAAACCATACTCATTCTGCTTCTGCAATATTCATGATAGGTTTCCCACCAATTCTTTGGGGGGGAGTGTTTGGTTTTCATCAGTTCCTTTTACTTTCCTTTTGTTGTGGTGGTGTGTTCCAGTTGTCATTTTGTTTTTTTCCTTCTGTGTCTAAAGTTATAATACACATTTTCCATATAATTCTTTCAATGCAGATATAGGGATGCACAATCATCTCATTTTACATTGACTTGCAGGCTAGCACTTTGGCCAAATAAAGTGCAACACAGTGAAATGGCTTTAACATGGCCACAGCTTTATAAACTCAACAAAAGGGGCGTTGATCCCCAAGGCATGAGTGAGGAAGCCTGCAACCCACAGCCATCCGGCTATACCATAATGTGGTGTCCAGCAACACCCTGGGGCCTGTCTCTTATGCAGCCAGGAAAGCAGGCCCCTGGTTACCTGGAGTCTCCAACAAGGCAAGTGACCTGATGGGGACTAAAGGACGGCTACCCTATTTGGCTCCTGGGTCACCTGGCTACAAGCCCCTGGCCTCTCAGCCATTCAGCCACGCTCAATCCCCAGCCAGTCTCTTATGGAGACCCCCAGACCTCAGAGAGTATGCAGATAGGACTCCTTCTTGTGCCCCCTAAACCATAGCTGTGACAACATAGCCCAATTAAAAAAACAGCTTATAACATCTCAACAATAGACAACCATACAAAACAGAGAGGGTGGGAGGAAAGCTGTCCCAATGGCATCCAGGATGGAGAGGATCAGCTGGCACACATGGCGCCTTAAATAGGCACCCGCTGGTCCTGCCCCTAATGTCCCATTGTGAGCACTAGCTGTATGCATGCTCCTAGTGGCCGCCATGCCCAATTTGGCAGGCCCTCTGCTGTGTCAAATGGTGGTCATTCTTAAAAGTGACTGCGCCTTATTGAAGTAATCAAACTTTAATGAATATATGGAGGTATTGTTTTAAATCTATTTGCCATATATATTAAACATGTTAAATAAGAATAAAAGAAATGAAGAAATGAAAAATGTAGCTTATTGATACATTAACTTTTCAAAAATCTCATTTGCCAGGCACCTTTGCTTTGGGAGTCTCCTGGGCTTGACAGTGAGGGGATGGGAAATGAAATTAACACCTACAGTATGCTAAGCTGAAGGAGACCCACAGGGAAATTCCTTTCAGCATTAGTAGTCACAACAGAGACAAAGAGCATTGAGAGTTTCATTAAAGGTTCTTGTTTCTAGTTGCTCTCCATCCATCTTCATGGCTTACATTATGCGTAGGTGTAAGGGCTGAGTCATGCACAACTGCTGAAGCTGATGCCTGCTCTGTCTATACTATATATCAGCTCATATCTTGTAAATAAAGTTTCCTGCCAAAAACATCAGCTTGGGCTATGGCACTGTGCTTGCTCCAAAATAAAACCCTCTTGTAAAGAAACATTCCATCTCATCGTGGTTCTTAAACAGTTTTACTGAAGGTGCACTCAGGATGGGAAGTGGGAAATCTCCCAGTCAGGAATAATATGGCACATGGTGACAATTTAGAACCAACACCTAGACTGTATGTAATTCATTGGTAAAACATTTCCTAATGGCATGGCTGATGGCCCTTTGAAACCCTGGTTGACCTTTACAATGCTGATCTCCCCACCCCGGAAGTCTGTTACTCCCTGTACAGTCTTTCCTGATGATCAGATCTCATTCAACTCCATGGTTTGTTGAGGATCGGGGACAGATGAAAGGACTGGGACAATAGCATGAGGGATGGTAGCAAAAGTCTCACATTGAATAATGTTATTCGCAAGAATGTTAGATCCAATGATAGAACAAACTGTGGAGTAGTGATGTTAAAGGAAGATTGCTTCTCTACCACCATTTTGTTGAATGCAGTGGAGTTTTTTTGACTGGGTAGACTTACTCCATATTAGCTCTTAGGAGGATGGAAGCCTGCCATGACTTTTTTTCCAAAACATTTTGCAAATAAGACTGCTTACAACTGAACACCATGGTAGAAAATGGTTCTACCCATCACCCTCAGTCTTTATGCAACCTGCAGATATGGACAACATCCATGAAGGTGTTAGGCTGACCATTAACATTCTTCACTGCTGCTCATCATGGCTAATAAATGTAGCCAGAGGTAGCCAGATTAATTGAATACAGGAGGTTGTTAATGCCTCCTTGAGAGTGTACCTGGTTCCCGAAAAGTTTCAGAAGATGTGGTGTATCCATTTCTGAGGAAGTCATCATATGACCCTAGCAAACATGTTAATGCCAGATAGCTAGTAAGGCTCAGATCAAAAGATTCAAAGTAATTCACAGAACAAGTGAGCTAGCAACCAGTGAGCTAGCGGCATGATTGGAGAGATCTTGTGTATGAATGCTGTGTGTCAATATTTGCTTTTTTTTTTTGGTTTGGCAGTATGTTTGTCAGGACATGTTGTGTCCCTCCCCTATCCCCTACTTCCTGCAGGAAATAGGAACATAAAGACAATGTCAGGAAATTGAACTTGAAAGGAGAATGTAGCCATTGACTTGACAGCACTGCTAGAAAAATGGTCAAATCAGGTGCAGCCAGTGCATAGATCTAAAAGTCAAAAGAAATTGCATTTGGCTTAATTGTCCTTCTGAGATTAAAAAGAATATATTCAGGTGGAATTTTGATTAATTCCCTTGAGTGGGCATCCCTGAAAAGACAGTGACTATGTGTACAGGAAGGCAACAAGGTTTTGGATCTCACTACGGCGGCTGTCATGCTATTTTGTACCTTAATGAGATTGCCTTTTCTGCCAGTGATGGAAATGACACAGCAAATTATAAATAAGTTTAAAGTTCAGAATGTTTAAAAAAAGCTTTCTAGTTTGAGCCTTAGGAAACTTTTTCATCAGTAGGCTCCCTGGTTTTCATACTACCCCAAAAGCTCCAAGCAGGCTTTATAGAACAATTCAATGCAGAGCTATATTCCCTGCTTAATCCACTCTGCATAAGATTTGTTTATTTATTTAACTGATTTATTTGGAATGTATTTTCCAAAATATTTTTTTTCCAAGACTTGTGATTAATTTTAAAAAATCAAACTATTTCTCCTTAAATTGAAACATTGCTCTTGGTAGGTGATGGGAATAAGGGGTTTATCATAGGAGATAGCCAATATGCACTGTTTAGAGATGGCTGGGAAGGTGAGGATGTGATTATTAAAGTGAAGTTGATTTTTATATCCCACTTTTCTTTACCCAAAGGAGTCTCAAAGAGACTTACAGTCTCCTTCCTTTCCTCTCCCTTCAACATTTACCTAGTTTGTTTGTTTATTAGATTTCTTACCCGTCACACTCAGAGTTGACTTGTGGCAGGTTACAGCAAGAATAAAACCCTGATACATAAAAGCATAAAAAGCATAAAACTCAAATCCCAATCTACTCCAGCAACAACAAAAAAATAAAAACCTCTCTCCCATGGCCGCCCCTCCCTCACTCCCTCAGGACCCCAAACCCCAGGGATACTGATAGTTCTAATTGTTGAGGGGCCCCTGCGATCTCCCATGCCCTGGTCTCACCCAGAGACCTGGTGAAAGAGCTCTATTTCATAGGCCCTGCAGAACTGTGGAAGCTCCTGCAGGGCTTTTAACTCTTCCAGGAGATCATTCCACCAGGTTGGGACCGAAAAGGCCCTGACCCTGGTCAAGGCCAGGCAAACCTCTCAAGGACCGGGAATCACCAATAGCTTAGTACCTGCAGAACGCAAGGCCCTGTGGGGAGCATAAGGCAATAGGTGTTCCCTCAGATATATGGGGCCTAGACGGTCAGATATATGGGGCCTTAAAGGTCAGAATGAGAACCTTGAACTTGATCCAGACTGCAACTGGCAACCAATGCAGCTGTCTCAGCACCTGCTGAATATGGGCCCTCCAAGGTGTTCCAGTGAGGACCCTAGCTGCTTCATTTTGTACCAGATGTAAGTTTCAGGTCAAAGACGAGAGTAGGTCTGCATAGAGGGAGTTGCAGAAGTCAGTCCTGGAGGTGGCTGTTGCATGGATCACTGTGGACAGGTGTTCCAAGGACAGATAGGGTGCTAGTAGTCTCACCTGGTGAAAATGGGAAAATGCCAGGTGTGCTCGCCAGGTGATCTGTGCCTCCATAGTAAGTGAGGCATCCAAGATCACATCTAGAAAGGGTGTGATGTTAAGCTGCACCCCAGACAGGTTGGGTAGATGTGCTTCCTGATCTGCCTCCTTCCTTCCCAGCCACAGGACCTCCAACTTAGAGGGGCTGAGTTTCAGGTGACTCTGCTCCAACTACCCAGCAATGGCTTCCAAACAACTGGCAAATGTATCTGGGGGGGGGGGGAGTCTGGGCAGCCATCCATGAGGAGATAGAGCTGAGTATCATCAGCATACTGATGACAACCCAGCCCAAAACTCTGGAGCTGCTGGGCGCAATGTGAGGCAGGTAGGGCTGAGAGAGTTCTCAGAGTACTGTGTCCTGCCCAAGGTCACTCAGCAGGCTTCATGTAGAGAAGTGGGGAATCAAACCCAGCACTCCAGATTACAGACTGCTGCTCTTAACAACTACATCATGCTGGCTCTTAGACAATTAGCACTCAGGACAGGTAGCTTGGATGGGCAACATGGAAAACTGATCATTCTCCAGCTAAATTTATACATCCACTCCAAAATGGGAATGCATGGAGCTAGAGGGGGCTCACTGCTCAAGATATATTTATCTGTTTCAGATTGATTTTTGTTTTTGTTTTTTGCAGTTATGATTCCTCAGTCTCTAAAAAAAACTAGTCAGGGAGTTACAATGATTGCTTACATGGGAAAAGGAAAGGTATGGCTGTGTTCTGGTGCTGCATGTTGGCCTTCTGTTCCATTGGCCTTTGGGACATTTACTACTTAGCCCTTGTGAAGAGTAGCTGTGCTGGAAAGATACTCTCATCCATCTATATACTAATGGTCATTGCTGTTTCAGTGCTGCAGTTGGGGCCTCCATTGTTTTATTTTGTCCCTAGTGTGAAGATCTAGGTCCTGTTTTGATTCTAGTCCTATGCTACCAAAATATAACCTCCGCATTTGCTAATACAAGGATGATCGTGTTTTCCATTTGTTCTGTACCTCACTCAAGGGATTTGTGCATTCTGATTAGTGCCTGTGGCAGATTTAGAAAGCTGCTGCTTCTTATGTACAACATGAGAATCTCTGCTGCTTCTCTTTCTCGGCACACCTCTGTGTAACTGGAGATCTTTCTGTACTAATCACAGTTCTAACCTAGTTAGTTTTCAGACGGGCTTCTACAGCCTTCTGTTAAGACTGAGACAAAGCACGAACAGGGTTGAATAGCACATACTGAAAAACATCTTTCCTCCTTTCACATATTTTGTATTTTAATATTCAGCCAGAGGAAATTTTACAAACCATCTTATCAGTTTTGGATGGTCCTCATCAAGGTATGGTTTAAAATAAATTTCCCTATTTGTTTTTCTCACCATTCGTCAGCTTGCCAGCTTTTTTCTTATCTTCTGAGGTGCTGAGCCAGATAATTCATATTGTCCAAGTGCTGGAGTTGACTATCCTAGTCTGCATCTACAAGATAGGTTAGAACAGAATGCTAAAACAAATAGATCAAATAAATCTTAGCCCAGCTTCACATAATCCGGCCAACCTGTTTCCTGTATGGAAAAGACAAACTTCTCAAGCCCCTTTGAAACAGGAAGTGGTCAGTTACAAACTGAAAGCCACAGATGCCAAATCTTGCTATTAGGCAGGCATAGTGGTAACATGCCAGCAAATCTGAATACTGGCAAAATACTGGTCATTTGGCAAGTCGAAAATGTCTCCATAGTATTTGATTATTATTCAAAGCTAGTAGTTATGGTTTCTGGGGGGATGCAGTTAAAACCAAGACATAAGCATTCTACTTCTGCATCCAAATGCCGTTATGCATACTAATACATATTCTGTTCACTCAACTGAGAATGGAACAAGCTGGCAAGCATAACTTCCTTGTAAGTGGAAGGATTACATTGTTGCAAAACTTATTAATACTACTCAAGAAATCACTAGCATAGCATAGCTGGCCCTTTGCTGAACAACGAAGAAACGGAAGCCGTCGAGTGGGTGGCCTCTTGCTGAAAGAACAAAAACATTGGGTGACGTGGAATGGCTGATGTTGCATATGTATTCACTTTTGGCAAATGAAGTTTCTTTGAGAGAGATAGCTGTTCATTGCTTGAAGGAAGCTCTGATGAGGCAGAATTGTCTGGCTTCCTTCCCAGCCAATTTGAAGGCAATCTCTAAAGGTGACCAGCTAATGCCACATTATCTCAGAGGGAAGGTCGGTGAACCAACTAGCCTCTCCATCCTACCAGCTCATTAGTTGGCCCATACAAGGCAAAATAATGATCTACCTGACCAATGTTGTTTTCATGCCCCATTTAAAATTGTGACAGTTATAGAGCTGTCCCCTGGCCACCAGTAGGCTGGGAACAAAGTTGTTTCTTACTCTCTAAGTAGCACTAGAACCCGCTTATAGATCAGCAGCCCAGCCTTTCCCAGGCAAGATATGTAATAAACAATCCCCTCCTAGTTCTTTCAGTCAATAGGAAAAAAGGGTTTTCTACCACATTTATTCTCCAAGAATTCTTTCGTCAGTTGAATTTTTTCTTTCAACTGTGAAGTCTGATATTTTCAGCTAGGGCTCGTACTGGGAGATGTAGTATGCTGTTTGGCCAAAAAGAAGGTGATAGAGAGATTATCCAGTGTAGAGGGACCAGAAGAAGACAAGGCCAGAGAGTGAATGGCACAGAGACAAAGTGGACAGCTTCTTCGGTGAGGTGATTAATTTAGAGTCACACAGCCTTTATTAATTAGTGTACCCTGGCATTATTTATTTCTTTATTTTTATCTCATCCTTTCTCTAAGGAACTCAGGCTAGCATAATGGGTTCTCCCATCCTCCATTGTATTTTGGCAACAGCCCTTGGCTCAAAGTTACTAAATGAGGTTCAAGACATTGAGATTTGAACTCATGCCTCCTTAGTCTTGCTCCATTTCAGCCTCAGCAGAATTTGTACCAAATTGATCGAATAAGGTTCAAGCAGCCAACAAAGGCATGTGGAAATAATACAGACACGAGTGAGGAGCTACATGTCAATAAACATGTTGGCTGGCTGAAGAGTACTAGCTGCATGGCAAAGGGAAGGTGCCCCAAGCAGGTTCAAAGGCAGTCAAATGTGTAATGCAGTGCAGTGAACCTTTTGTGGGTCTCTCATGAAAGGACTGTGAGGGATGGATGGCCTTTCTCTCCTCTCCTTGCAAGACTCTGAGCCACCATTTTCTTAGACTGGAAAACTGCAGTAGGGGAAGCTTACAGCCAACATTTTTTTCTGAGAGTCAGATAAATAAATGCTCATCAAATTAAATTGTACATTAAGAAATCAGTGTAAACAAATGAATAGTGGTCAAAAATAGCTTGCTCTTTGAAGTTTTAATTAACAAAACATGAACGAGATTGTTTATTTTAATTTTGGCAGAGAGTAGAGAACATGGAATGGAATGACTAACACAAATCCTTACTCTGAAGGTGTGATTAGTACATTAACACATCTTGAGCATTATGCTGCAGAGGATTTAAAGTATCTTTTTTTCTCTTATTTAAGTACCAAGATATTTCAGACAGGGGAACAGAACTTTTTTTTTTTGACTCTTCAGAGGGTTCTAGGCCATTAATCAGCGTGACTCTGATAAGAGCTTTTCCTAAATATTACCCCCATCCTCAAATATATAGATGGCACAGCCAAAGCACACCATAGGGATTATAGCATTTGAGCTATATATCTCACAAATATCAGTGTATATATAAAATACTAGTATGAATTTGGCTATTCTAAAGTTAATGACAAAATAGTGCTGGAAGATTTGGGGTGTTTTTGTCATGTGACGATAATTAATAAGTTAAAAAAAACAGCACAAAATTTTGACTTCTTGTTCCTGGGCTATAGTGAGCATACACAAATCTGGGGACAAGCAGGGGGAGAGTGAGGCAAGAGCTCCCCATGCAGTAGTGGAAAATGACTGAGAGCCATCCCACAGCAAAAAAGAACATGGGACAATGGGGCATAATGCTGGGTGAGTCCTCCATGTGGAAGAGGCCTAGGAGAAGCTGCCTCCAGAAGAACTCCTGTTTACCTTGGGCCTCTTAAATTGGAAGAGGTTTTTACCTTAGAAATGTGGTCATTGTAAAATAAGGGTCTTATGCGGCTAAGGATCAGAAGTTATTTCAGCATTATTATCCCAAAATAACATCCTATACCTCTATGAAAAGAAAAACAAAACAAAAAAAACAGGATGGTTCCATGGCTGTCCATTTATGCATTCTCCTGCCTACTTTCACCCTGCAGTTTATTTATATTTTATTTATTTATATATTTATAATTGGAATTTTTATGCCACCCCTCCCCACAAGCAGGTTTGGGGTGGTTTATAACCATAAAAATAATAAAAAAGGCATTAAAACAGACAGCTACTACATACCATTTCTTCATGTGATCATGTAGACAAACATGATCTGGCAGCTGGAAATCAACCAATCCATTCCCCCTGCCCCCTTTCGGTCTCATACCAGGCAGACCATAAGGGAGGGGGAGCCAAAGAGAGAAGGGAGGCCCTGATGATTTCTGACTGCCAAATCATGTTTATATACTTGAAGAAATGGTATTTCGCTGGTTTAGCCACCTAGTGCTGGGGAGTTTGATAAGATTTTCTGGGATCTTACCACCTTTATAATTAGAAAACGTTGTATATGAAAGTTAATGAGTAAAGGGGGGATTAAATTTAGTATCACTTATGTTACTATAGTAATTAAGCTGCCATTGCAGGACTATGCCTGTCAAAGAGCCAATAGCACTCTGCCTTCTGCAATGGCCAGCTTGTTGGAACCGAATCATTTTGAAAGGGGTGTGAATGAGAAGAACCTGGCACCTTGGGGGGCTTGATAAGTGGGGTGTATCTCACCACCAAATTTTGCATTCAAAGACTTGTTGTTTAATTGAACACCAACTATTTGTTGCAGTTCCTGTTCCATGCTAGACTGATATGCTAGCTACATTTTGTTGCATCATTATTCTGTATGGTGAAAGGTTGGGTTAAAGAAATATTTATTTTAAACCAATTTGTCTTGCAAGCTCTGTTCCTAAATTAGCCATAGAACTCACACAAAAAAGGTTCTGTTTGCACCCCGTAAAAGTTTTTCATGATTGAGGAAGTTCCAAAATGTCTGCAAATATGAATTTATTTTGTATCCCCAGTCACTTACAAATGTGATCCAGATGAACACAAATATCTTGTAGATTTCGACTCTTGTTTTCTTGTGTTCATAATCCAGATGAGGAAGGGATGAACTTTAATCCTCTTTTTGGGATTTTCAGATGTCAGCTGTACCCTCTTGATAAACTGTTGTGTCCAACATTACTGGACATAATTGGTATCTTTCTGTGTGGGGGCTTATTTGGATCAATCTGTAGTAGAGGTTTTAGAGTTCATTTCTAGGATCTGGCTGGCTTAGTCCTGCTTATTAGTGATACTAATAGATGTGCCTGGAGGCACTACAGAAGAGAATGTGGGGATAAGATTCTGTACTGTGGTGATTCTTCTGGCATCCTGCCAGGTAAACTGAATTTAATAGTCCATGAAAGAGAGGGTATGTAATACAGTTCTAGTGAATTAGCTGGGTAAATATATTAGCTGCAGGCTACAAGAAAGCACGTTCACATCAATTATGCTGCATTCCTTTAATAAACAGACTAAAGCAGCCCTTTCTTTAAAAACATTTGAGGATATAGTTTTACTTATTGCTGGTTCCACCCAGCACAAGTGATAGAACCCAGAGATTTGTCTGGGTTTTGTATTTATTTACATACAAATTTAATTGTAACTTGTATCTTCCCAACACCCCCCCCCCCCAATTAAAAAGAATAATTAAACAAATACAAATAATTAAACAAAATACCTATATATAATCAATTTAGATATATATGTGTGATAATTAAAGGGTTTCTAATGTTGGAGTATGAAAGATCTACAGTTAAGAAATGGGTGCATCAGAGTCTAATTTCAGATGTCAGTACAACTACCATAGGAGATATAGATTGTCTCTGGACACAAAGGATTGCAGTGGGGATAGAGAAGTTGCGTTCATACCATCTCCCTTGTGGTTTTCCACAGGGGGTAATTCACTCCCCTACACTAACATCTGCATGAGCTCTCTGGCCCAACTTGCCTAGAGTCTACGACTGGGTTGTCATCAGTATGCTGATGACACCCAGCTGTGTCTCTTGATGGGCAACCACCCTAACTCCACCCCAGCAATGATGGTTTGGCTGAAGAAAAGCTGACTGAAGCTCAGCCCCTCCAAGACAGAGGTCTTGTGGTTCAGTAGGAAGAGGACAGATCTGGAAGCACATTTACCCACCCTGTACAAACTGCAATTGAAGATCTCACTCTCTGTCAGAAATTTGGGGGTGATTCTGGAGGCCTATGTCATCAAAGTAGCCCAGCTAGCATTTTTCCATTTCCGCCAAGTGCAGCTACTAGCATACTATCTGTCCCAAGAACACCTTGCCACAGTGATCCACATGACCATCATCTCTAGACTACATTTCTGTAACTTGCTGTAAACCCTGCCCTTGTCCTTGACCCCAAAACTACATTTGGTGCAAAATGCAGATGCTAGGGCTCTCACTGGAATATCCTGGAGAGCCCATATCTAGCTGATGCTGAGGCAGCTCCATTGGTTACCAGTTGAATACCAGATCAAGATCAAGGATCTGTTATTTAAGGCTATATGTGGTCTGGGCTCAATGTGCTTGAGGGACCATTTAACCCCCTATGCACTCTGCAGGGCCTTGCACTCTTTGGGTACAAACACATTGGATATCTCTGGCCCTCATGAGGTTTGCCAGTCCTCGACCAAGAAGGCCCTGGCCCCTGCTTGGTGGAATGAGCTCCTAGAACAGCTGAGGGTTCTGACAGAACTTGCAAGATAGAGCTCTTCCACCAGGCATTTGGTTGAGACCAGGACCTGGAAGATCTGGCCCTCCTCCAGTGCCTTTGGATACCCTGCCTGCTATTCATCTCCCCGGACTTATAGGGCATCTATTTTTGCACCTGGTGGGGGAGGAGACTGGGGGGTGGTTGAGGAGGGTGGGAGGATTTTTTTAATGTTATATTGATGTTATTGTTATATGAATAAATGTTGTAAGCCACCATGGTCTAGGAACTGCAGGGTGGTAACTAACTAACTAACTAACTAACTAACTAACTAACTAACTAACTAACTAACTAACTAACTAACTAACTAACTAACTAACTAACTAACTAACTAACTAACTAACTAACTAACAAGTCCCTTGTGAATATATGCAAGATTAAAGGGATTTGTTGCAATTTAAAGAGAATGTATTGTGGTCAGGCTTAAATTGCCCTGTTACATTATGGCAAATTGAGTACTACTGTATATTCAGGACTAGTCACCATTTTCAAGTGCAAAGTTGTTTTTTATTTGCAAAGTCCTATTTCCTTTTGCCTCACGCTTTTATTTAAATTGCAAGAATGGACAGGGCAGATACTGGAAGATCTGTGAGCTGTGAGCATATTTTAAAGCTCACTTTCGGTTGCACAGAGCCCCAATTTAGTTTCAATAAACAAAACTGTGCAGGGTTGAAAGGGCTGTAACATGTCCTTAAAAGACTAACGGAGATCTATGATCTCCATGACATCTAACTTGCATCAGTTGCCAAGGTACAGAGTCGCTCAGGCAGAGTAGAGAGGTCCCTATCAATGCAAAGATTAGCTGAACCGAGAATCAGCCAGATGACAGGCCTGTGGCGTTTGGCAGGGCCAATGGCAGATCAGGAGCCATGGGAGACAGTGTGAGGTTCAAAGGAAGGAGAGTAAAGATCAGGTGAGATGTCGGAATCAATACAGCAGTCTGGCAAGGCATGAAGTCAAACCAGGAGCTGCTGGAATTGGTATGACTCACTTATGCCTCACAGTATGGGCAAGTTGTTCAGACTGAA
This sequence comes from Paroedura picta, assembly GCF_049243985.1. Classification (NCBI taxonomy): domain Eukaryota; kingdom Metazoa; phylum Chordata; class Lepidosauria; order Squamata; family Gekkonidae; genus Paroedura; species Paroedura picta. The sequence goes on from NC_135369.1 coordinate 135,745,611, forward strand.
CAGTAGAGGAGATCCTGCCAGCTTCTCTCCGAGCAAATGGTTCTGAGGGTTGACATGACAGGGCTCTGGAACTGCTGTACCTGAGTTCTGGGCTTGAACCATTGTCTTGTAGAGTCGGACCATTGGTCTATGACCTTTTTAAAATTGAGGTGTTGGGAACTGAACATGGGAACTTCTTAATCCAAAGCAGATGATTTGCTACTGAGCCATGACACTTCCCTGAAGTTCTGAACCTTTGGCTGTATTCCGTAGTAGTTATCACAGTCTCATTAAATACATTAAATACATGCCCACTGCTTTTTTATTTATTTAAAAACAAGCAAATGGGTTAACCTGTTTTTCATACCCCTTATGTTGCTTATACTAATACTTTCCCAGTGTATAGAACCAGTGAATTGGGCAGACATATTAGATGTCTGAAATATGGGGAGACAGGGTGAGGTCTACTAAGAATTTATCTGAGCCTGCAACTAGCTCAGACCTTGAACAGCGATATAAATTAGATGACTTAGCTTTATTTTATCTCCATTGTTTTGTGACACATGGTAAATCTTGGCCAAGAAAATGAATTATGTTTTTGCACATAAGATAAACCCGTAAATATATTCTTGTCTACAGCACTTGTGCATTATAGATCTTGTGTCCTCTGAAAGATGGATAATCACAGTCCCAGGGGAGGGAGATTCATTCATTTTCCATCTGTCTTACTGTCTTCTCTCACCATGAATTCTGCAAAGTGGGCGATCCTCCTGGACAAGTATGACAAAACGAAGGGCCCTCTTGCAGCCCCCAAACAGACAGCAAAGTATGATTGCAGATCAGCCTTCATTAGACCAGTGATGGCTCTTCCAATTACATAGCAGATTTCTGTTTCCCTTTCTTTGATTAAATAAATATTGCATGATGAGGGCTTACTAAATAGAATGAAATCAAATTGTGCTATATAAATCACCTGAACACACATTGATTTAAAATGTTTGCCTTGTTTCATGTTGCTCGGGAAGTACCGATCCTTCATGGATTAAGTTGGCCCGATTGCCATTCCTTCCATTCACATATGGCAATCTGTCTTTGCCAGAATCTTTGGTGAACAAGCCAGCAAATCCTAATGAGCTGTGCATCATAAATCTGTAACACGTCTCTTGGATGAGTTCATCCCCTATGCATGAAGCATACACACTATATTTAGAATCCCAGGCATGCTTGTTAGAATCCTATTGTGCAAAGAGGAGACTGCACAAGTTCCTTTCCTCTGAGCCCACCCGGACACAATGTGCTAAGTGGACTTAAAGTTGGTATGCCGAAGGCCCCAGAAATATTAAAATGGAATGCCTGGTGCATATAGAGTGACTTATTGACAAGGATGTGCTCATTAAATTTGTACTGCTTCTACTGCATGTGTCTCCATACTTTCTGCTTTTAGGGAATTCTTCTCATATAACCTTGTCTCCCAAGGAAATTCTGCATCTTAGTCATTGGACTGCATGATACTGCAGACAATTTTGGATACATGTTCTAAGATGACCTTTCAGTTCACATGGAATACTGACCAGAATTTCTGGGACTCTCTGTTTCCCAGGGCTGCCCAAAGGGGAGGTTCTAAAGGGGACACAATTCCTGGGTCCCAAGGCAGCTGGAGGGCCCCTGAAGGCATCAGGCTACAGGTCTTTCATTTAATTTTAATTTTAATGCAATGTCACACTGCAGCCACTTGGGGAAAGTCTGAGCATAGTAAACTGCAGTCACTGACTATATAATAAGCTAGATGTCTCCAGGAGTCTATGGCATCCCTCTTCTTTTCATTCCTCTCCAGCTCCATAGTTTTGTCTGTCCAGCTAGATCTTGCAAAGTGGTAGCTAGTTAGCTGCAGCAAAACAAAAAAAGTTTGTCTGGAAAGAGGAAAGAATGCTGCTCCTGCCTCTTTTTCACAATAATGATGGCTTCTATACCCATGAAGGGTATAGAATTGCCCCTGATTGCCATGCTTGCAGTACTGAATAGTAGTTTGATTACTGAAGGAACATTTATTCCAGGCAAGAGTTGCACAGCAACACCTGATGAAGGAACAGCAAGGACAATAAACCTTTTTGGGTGCATTGTAGGCAGAAACAGTTTTATAACAAACTAGCAAGAAAACCCATTGCAACCATGAATACAATGAGTGCTAGGACCCAGGGGGACACCAGCAGGTGCAGATTTCTCTCTCGCGCGCAGCAGGAGCCATAGGAGGTAGCAGGGAAGCAAGGGTCATTTGCAGCAGGAGCCATAGGAGGTAGCAGGGAAGCAAGGGTCGTTTGCAGCAGGAGCCATAGGAGGTAGCAGGGAAGCAAGGGTCGTTTGCAGTTTGGAGCTCGTTTGCAGTTTGTCTCTGTCTCTCTCTCTCCCTCACAGCAGGAGCCATAGCAGGTAATCAGGGGTCGTAAGTGGTTTGGCAGGCTCTCTGTGTGTCTCTCTCAGGCATCTGAGAGCAAAGTGGCTAGCGTCCAGGGAAGAGGGCGGGAGCTGGAGAGGGAGGGCGGACTGGCCCTATTCCATCTCAGGCAGCCAGGACACTCTACACCCACAGGGTTGTTTCACAAATATTAAGAGGAACAATAGATAAGGATGTCATACCCTACCCTTCTTGCCAATGGGGATCCAAAGCAGCTTCCATTGTTCTCCAGTCCTCCACTGGATCCTCACAACCATCCTGAAAAGTAGGTCTGTCTGACAGCGTGTTACCTTGCAGCCTTCCATGTCAGACTGGGGATCTATTAGAGATGAACAACAGGTTGTTTTACAATTTCATTATTCCAGGGTAAGGAAGATCTACATGGCCCATCATCAAAATGTTTTAATCTTTAAACGTCAAAAACTTTAAGCATCTACACCTACCTTGAGGCTTGGAGCCAGGTTAATTGGTAGATCCGAATGGGGTTACGGGTGGGGTTACTGAGGGAGTTTTTAAAATCTGTTTTTTTTAAACTAATTTGTGATTTTATTCTGGTTTTATTAGGATCTTATGAATTGCTGCAAGCCAGCTGGCCCAGGAGCGGTGGTGAATAAGTCTAATTATAAATAAAATTATAAATAAATAAATATGTTGCCTATTGGAAAAATAACCCAGACTAGTGTGTTCTGACCACCCTCATTTTGTCACTGCAACTCACATCATCCCTCTGAAGCTTTCAAAAGTATAGCATTATTTTCTGAGTTATGCCCACCACAAAAGGACACCTTAGCTTCCATTGCTAAAGGCACTGGGGGGCAGGGGGTGTCTGGAGAGAACCTGGGCCAAGAATTTCCCATGACTTTTGTTTCTGGCCCTGGAAAACCTACAATCATCCTGAATCTGGTATCCAGTATGGAATCCAGTATGGAATCTTGGCAGTCCCAGGAAGAGCCCAAACACAGAACCACAGCACATACACCAGCACGAGCCAGATCTAGGGTCCTGGCAGCCTTTGATGCTTCAGGGGGCTCTCAGCAGCTAAAAGGACATATGACTGTGATTTCCTTTTCTTCATGTGATTGCTGGTTTGCTTGTGAAGTCTTTAGCTCCCACCTCACTTGTGTGCCTGTTGGTTCTGAATTCTTTTGCAGGGAAAAGAACCATTGTCTTTTGGTGATACAAGAGGGGAGCATCATGTATGCCTTCCCGAGCTTCTTGAAGGATGGGCAGAATACAAATGTCATGTCACTGATAGTTATTTTACTTCAGTAACTGCTTTTGAGTCAGTCAAAGTTGTAGTTACTTCAGAAGAGTGATGTTCTGTGCATTGACTATATTTCATGTATTGATCTGAAATAACCCGCCTACTCTTTGGTTCCAGATCTATGGTTATTGGAGAATATACTTGTCAGCATCCCTATTCCCACCTGGTCTGAAAAAGCACTACCTCATATCTTCAGCTCCCACCTATCGTATTAAAGTGTCACAAAATAGAGAGATTTCTTTGTGATGATCATGACTTGTGGTTATATTAACTCTTGTTCCTTCTTCTTCCCTTGTGTACATAACATGATAGAAACCTTCTGATTATATAAGACTTCAATCAGGTTTTAATTTGTTAAGATGCCTGATTGCCAACTGAAATGATTCTTTTCTTAAAAACTGGGATTCTTATCCCAATTTTGGGGAAGAAAACCAACTCTGTTATTCCGGTATCCTCATTTTGCCATTTTGAGAACAGGAAGTCTTCAATGGTCCTTCATACTTGAGAAGATGGAGGGAAATTCAGGAGCATGATAACAAGCCAAGTTCATGTCCATCACAGCCAATCTCTGTCTGTCTGCGCCATCTGAAAAAGGCCACTGTGAATGGATGAGCTACAGTTCTGTCATTCAGAGGTATTGGAGGTTGGTATTCTCATTCTTATATCCTAGGCTTTAGAAGAGTTTCCATACAGAAAGACCTGAAATGGTGAAGTATCCTTTGGGCTGAAGGAAGACAAAATGTATTCAGCATTAGAAAAAAGAAAGGAAGGAAGAAAAGAATTTGCGATGAGGCGCAATGGGGGGCTATTCAGGACATGTAGTTACATTTTTCTTGTTATTGGGGCTAATGCTGCTTTTGGTGCTGTTGTTGTTATTTCGACGATACTCTCAAAAGCTTTTAAAAATGCTCAGCATACAATACTCAATCTCTACAGAATGACAGCGATTAGGGGGAAACTGCGCCATGAGGCTAAGAGCCCATCATTTGAGCTTCAGTCGTTTTCATTTTGGAATTGTGACCGATCTAGGGGGAAAGGAAGTATTGATTACTTACACACAGAGATACAAAACACTTGCCGGGTTTGGTTCCCTGAAAAATGTGGCCCTACATGGCCTGACAGTATTTATTTTCTTGTTTTGCTGCAGGATTTCTCCCAATCTGCATAAAACTATGAAACATCATCATTAGGAGCAGGCATATTTCTGATCTACACAGAATGCGTTACAAGACAACATGAAAATGCAAGTAATTCAATCCCCTCCCTCAGGCCTCCCACAGTTACTTCACTACCTAGTGGCAATTGTCATATACAAAACTATTCCCCATCTGGCTTCCAGTGCATTCATCCAAATAAGACCCTCTTTTAGTCCCTGTTATATCTATGCATCCTATTAATGCTCTAGGACAAAATTCATGTCGTGTTTGTCAGGTACAGTGTCTCTGTGGGCAATCTGTTTATGCATGGTAGTAGTGAAGGTCTACACAGTGTTCTCTGTGACAGGATATCATAAGCAGGTTATACTCTTCTAAATCTATTGGCTTCAGCTCTGCTTAAGATGACGCTGTACAGAGTCTTGTTCTGATTATGAAGGACTGGGGAAGTTTGTTTGGTGGGAACCTTCTATAGTTTGATGCATGGGTGATAGTTGCGAAAGCAGAAGTTATATGCTAAAGAAGAAGCTGCATTGCCCGTCCCCCTCATACATATAGTATTATTTTGTATTATTATATATATGTGTGTGTGTGTGTTTGTGTGTGTGTGTAGTTGTGGGTGAAAGGAAGTTGACAAGCCTTGTGAGCTCATTCAGTGATTCCTTTGTGGCTGTAGACCATAATAACCATGAAATCAGGTAGATTTCAGCCTCTGGGAAGGGTATTGGCACCCTTTTCACTGTCATGAAGACATAGTGCCACCAGATTTACTTTGCCTTTTTTTAAAACCAAAATGAACACTGATGCCCTAGGAGTGGTCTAAGAATTTGCTGGGTCCCAGCAGAGTACAATTGCAGTGGAAGCAGCCAGACTGGGGGTGGAGGGGCTCCTACAGTGGAAAGGGGTGTCACTTTGAGTGTCCTTAAAGATGGAAAAGCAGGAAGGAAAGAGGCTACAGCCCTGATCTATGAGAGGGACAGCATTGTGTGGAAGCACAGGACCCATAGCAGGACTACATGTGCTACATGGATAAACTAGCCCTGAGCTGCCCCAATTTTAATATTTTGTGGAAAGTTTTCTTTTGGTTTTGAATTTATGCTGGAAGCATGTGTTCTCATAGGCACAATAATTAATATTGCAAGTTTTGATTTTCTTGGTATAACAAAATACAACAATTTCAGTATGGAGAATTCAGCTTCAAATTCCCCAGACACATGCATTACTTGGAGACAAGGAGAGCAATCCAAAGCAGATCTGCTCAGAATTGTATTCAGATCTGTTCAGTGGGGCTAACTGCCAGGAAAACATTCTTAAGATTTCACTAAAGGTGAATAGAGTCAACGTGGTTTCAAACCCGAAGGTGTCTACACAAGCTGACTACCTTGGTTCAAGTGACAGCATCAGGTGATTGAACCATATGTTTGGATATATAGAAAAGGAGACTTGCTCCATAGTCCCATATGTGCTCTTTAGCAATGGCTGAATTTGCAAAATCCAGTAATTCTCAAGCCATAATATTAATTCAGGTTAAGAATACTGCATTCCAAAGTAGGGTTATGAGTTGTGGTGCACTAGGTGAAGTTCTGTTTATCAACAAAACCATATACTTCACAATGGACCCATGACAAATATTTCAGACTAAATTCACATGATTGAATAAACCCATTATCTTGCTATCTCATGCAAAGTGACGTTTTTGTTTTTTGGGCCATCTAGTGGTAGAAGACAGATTGCCTTTTGATTGGTATTCAGAAGTCCATAAAAGTATGGAATGAGAAAGACCGCATTAAAGTATCAAGGCAGGAAGGACATTCAGGAAACAAGCTGTAAACATGAACCTAGCTGTCCTCTTTCTGAACCCTTTGGCAGAATGGAGTTTCATAGGGAACGAGTCTCTCTTTATAATAAAAAATGTAACCTCAGTCATGGAGTACAAAACAAACAAATCATGTGAAGCTCTGAATTACGAATCACAGCAATTATGTTTAAAGTAGGCCTTTTTCTGTATTTGTGTGCATATGTGTGCATTTTAAGGGGAAAAGATGTGTGCATTTGTGTGCACCCTTCATAATTGACCCAATGTTTGTGCAGTTCTAAGGCACAATGTGGGAACATACTGCATGTGCTCTTTTACCTGAAAACAAATGTTTTGTAGGAAGTGGCTTTAATAGTCTACAGAAAAAGAAGTCACTGAGATGTTGCCCTTTCAAACCAAATTTGATTCAAGTCATTTTTTAAAAGAGAAGATACATGACTGAAACAGAATTACTCCACACTTTGCTACAGCATAGCATGTTTGGAACAGTCAGACCATCATTGCATTATGTACTAGTATAGTCACTTCAAGCGTGATGTTCTGCTAGGATGAGAGTACTTGGAATGTTTATTGTTCCATTCTGGTGGTGCATGGTAAGGCCACCATCACTGAATGTCTGATCCTTTGGCCTTCTGTGATGGCATTCGCTCTCTGTGCTTGCCATCTTATTCATCATCCATTGCCTCTCACTCTCTTTTAGAACTGAGCTTGGTTCTCCTTATGATCCCTCTAGTCCATTAGTCTGTCACTGCCTGGGTCATTGTGTCCTGTAAGCAGGCTTTAAGCCTTGGAATCAAAGGTGGATTCTTCCCACGCTGACAGCACCTCAAGGATTACATTTTGTTTTGTTTACTTGCCAAGCTGTAGTGTGTGCAAGTGCTCGCTGTTTGCTTTGTATATCTTACGTGTACAGGGAGCTGGGATTGATTATAACTCCCCGCTGCTGGTTCCTGTGGTTGCAAACGTGCATCTGGCTATTGCAGAACATGTAAAATGTGCATAAGGGTTACCTTCTCTCAGAGGGCTTGCCCCACATCCCTTGGCTACTTCATGACATTTCATGAATTATGATGAACATGAGAAGAGCAGATTACCTGCTGCAATCATATAGTAAGAAAATAGTCCCTAACAATTTCTTTTTTCTATACATAGAAGGTTATAGCTGAACTTGGGAATAACATCAGTGAATGCATGAATGGTTACTTCTGAGTGAACACCCATAGAACAGGGCTGTTATATTGGGCTGTTGAAAAATCTTCTCCGTGAGTCATCCTTCTCCTTGTCCAGTCCATAATATTGACTTGGAGTCCCCAGAAATAATGGAACTGGTGGCTGAATTCCTGGCCACTGTGATATAAAGGGACAATCAGCTAGGTAAGAAACAGTTCTAGACCAGGGACATCTACAGTTGGTGGAAATTGCTGATTGCTGGGCATTCCGGAGGAATGTATTGATGGTTGTTGCTGATTTCATTTCATTTATTTGTTTTATTTTGTACTATGTTATTACTATCAATTAATTATGAATGATCCCTATTTTGACCATGTTTTTTATATACCATGAAAGCTTTTTTTTTTTTAATTTGAAATTTGACTTTGATACTTGCAATATGACTGAAGTCACCTGGTGAGAAAGTTCATTTGGCAGCAGTATCCTCATACTAGCCTTAAGAGAGAACTTATGAAAATCACAAGGAGGCATCTTCTTTCAACTGGGAAAAGTGGGAGGGGGGGGAGGTGGTCACAATAGTGCAGAGTTAAGCAAAAGCTTAGATTGAATCTCTCCTTCTCAATCCACATTATCAATAGCCTAGGAAAGAGTGAAGGATATACAACATGAAGGTCTAGTCTATGTAGTAAGTATTTCCACACATAATGACAGGCAGGAGAACCAGACAGTAAAGACCCTTATGCATAATGCCCGTGTTGGAGGCAGCAGCACTTCGGGAAAAATCACCGATAACGCTCGCTGCCGCTGCCAATGTGGGCACCTCCCTGACCAGGGCTACGGAAGACCCGCGTTAAGCAAACGTGGGATCTTCCGTAGCTTCCTGGGTAAGCTGGGGCCGTGGTGAGCCGGCGCTGTGCATAACTGCCAGCGCCAGGCCTATCGGCCTGCCCAGCCCCAACCCTACGGAGCTCCGGAGCTGGCAGGGGTGACCCCCTGCCCCCAGCTGGGCATGCAAAGGGGGCCTGGCCCCCCCATTCCCCTCCGGCCATCCAAACCTCTCCCGCACTCCGGCTTACCTCCTGACCCCAGCATTCAGCACGCACACGCACATGCGCGCACTACGGCAGGGCAGCCCAGCATGCCCTACCCCATGCATACACAGGGATGCCCCACCGCAATGGCACAGCGGCAGTGCACATTAGCTGCCGTCGTGCATAAAAGGCCTATGAGAAAGCTTTCTTCAGCAGTATCCTTATGGCAAAGTACTGTGTCCTAATTTGCTGTCTCATCCCTAGTGTCTGCTTATGTCCATCTTGTAAAGACATATCAATAATAACTACAATTTCACAACTAGAATTTTAATGCCATCTCCAGTCATAGGGATTTTTGTAGCAATGGGTGTCACTCATGAATGATGACCGGTTTGAATGAGTAAAAACTCTCCCTCTTCAGTGGGTTCCTTTTCCGTTTAAGTGACTTGCCCATCGTTCTTGCATGATGAGCCATAAAAGCCCTGCACTGACCTTCTTAGACTCATTCATTATTTTATTATGACTCCATCACCTTCCCTTTTATTTGCCTCCCTTTAAATATAGCCAGCTTGCTGCATCCATTTTCTGTTCAGGCATCAGCTTTTCTATTGCTCTAATAATTTTTGTCACCTTTCCTTTGCTAATGTTTTTCTGAGTTGAGACGTGAAGAACCAACTGAGTCTGGTGTTCTGAGGAGGTTTGGCTCATCATCTGACACAATGACATATTTAAAGCTGTCGGTGTGATTCCACCCCCCCCCCCCACCATATTCCTTACCCAGCAACAGTGTGTCTGCTTATTTGACTGACAAGGAATACTTAGTAGGAGTTCTCATTGAGCAGCCCTGGGTTTTTCCTGCGTGGTTACAGTTAATTTAGAATCCCTCAAAGTGTCTGAGGAATAAAGCTGATTCCTTTCAGCAGGCATTATCATGCATTTGTCATCTGCCAGGGTGCTGCCTATTTGCATAATGTTTGTCAAGAAACACTTTAAAACACAATGAACAAAAAATTGAAATGTATAGATAAACATTGTATTGTTTAAACAGTTAGTTTGGCAAGAGGTTAATTCTGAATTAAGCCCCCCCCTCCCCTTTGTATTATGACTTTCTTGTTCAAGAGGATGATGCAATTCTGTCTGGATATTTATGTGGCACTTCTTAAATTCTCATCCTGAAGAAATGGCTAAGGTGAAAAATGACAGAACATAATAGCAAATCCTTTACCAAGACCTTGCCTTTTTAATTAGCCAAGTTACATTGAGGTCTGCCCTTGGAGTTGTAATGCAGCAGTTTTCAGCTTCTAGCCACACAAGTCTTCAAGAAAGTTAGCTTTATTAGGAACAAGTGGGACCAGGGGGGATAATGCTAAACCAACATGATTGCCTTGGCCATGGTGGGTGTCTGACTTCATTCAAACAGGCTCAAATAGTATTTGATGAGACTGGGAAGTCTGTTTCTATGAAGGCTGAGCCCTAACAAGCAAGGAAACTCCACTCCACTGAAGGCTTTATATATATGGACACTAAAAACTTAGAAAGTGATAGGCAGATTGGTATTTGTTTGTGAGCAGAGGCTCTTTTATGCACTGAAGAATCTCCATCTTTGTATCTTCATTCTCTGTGTTTTAGGAATAGTTATTATATTGATAATAAGCAGCTAGAAGCATTATCTGGATACCAGACATACTGTGCGCACACTATGAATACACAGAAGAACACCAGAACTATCCAATAAAGGCTTTTGTTGCTTACTGTCTGAAAGTATGCCTGACAGTTAACTATCAAAAATCTATGATACATCTTAAATGGAAAATTCATAGTAATTATATTAAGGAGGTGCCCTATTTGAAATGCATAGGAGGTTGTTTTGACTACCACAAGTGGAAAATTCATAGTGATTATATGAAGGTGGTGCCCTATTTTAAATATGTAGGGGGTTGGTTTGACTAGAGATTCACTTGGTATGTACAAGCTGCTCATGTTAAAACACTGACTACAGCAGCATCAAATATTCTGTAGAAGACCAGTAATGTCTTAGAATCCTGGGGCATTGTTAAGTCCTTGGGAAAAAGGTATCAAACTTCTTGATGAAATTTCATTCAGCAGGTCCATTCTGGAGTCAAGCATGCCTTATTGGAAAAGATATCTCCAAAATTCACCTAAGCTTATCCCTGGATTAAAGTTAGAACGATGAACTGTTAAAGGGGAACTGATGCTGTATATGTCCTCTCGTCCTATTGTTTTTAATTTCCAAATTTTGTACAGTGTTAAGAAACTGTTCTGCTATTATTATAGGTAAGGAACATAGAAGGGACTGAATTGTGATGATACACCCTTCTCCTGTGATTGAAATCCTTTATTGTTGTTTTTCTGATTCCTAGGATATTGATCCTTCAGGAATGACAAGATTTGGAGTTTCCATCTTATGATTATCAATTGAAGACCATTTGGGCCCATCATGCTTTCTTGGCCATGCTGTGAAGGTACACATTGAGAACTCCTCCTCATAGGCCTCATTTGCTCTGTCTCAGGGTTAGGACAGAAGAGGTTTATAGAAGTCAGACAGGGGGAGGGTTGTGGAGGGTTGGGGATTGTTTTTAGGTGTTTTTATGTATTAGGGGTTTTATGGGGTTTTTACATGTTGTCACCCACCGGGAGCCTCAGGGGAGCGGCGGGTTAGAAATCCAACAACAACAACAACAACAACAATAACAATAACAATAATAATAATAATAATAATAACCAACCCCCTGAATAAAAATTGGTCATACTTGTAAAACAAAAAAAAGTGCTGGAATCTATTAAGAACAACAGTTTTCTTGCCCCTACAGACTAAGGATCTGCCACATATTTTGCAAATAATTTATTTTTAAAATGTTTCAAGACTTATAAATGTGATTGTTTTCATGTTTCATATACCACTTTCTCCAGGCCTGAAAATACTGTTGATGCGAACTGTGTGGGGTTCAGAATACAAGAAAGACTAAAACTGATCAGTTTCAAACAATACTGGAAGATGAACAATACATGTCCTGTGGCACCTTAAAATATGACAACTGAAAAGTCCAATGTTGTGAACCTGATCAGGGTTAGAACATGTCTCTCTGTCATGCTCAGTATTCCCCATCCCACTGTTATGGGCTTTTGTTGCTACCCCCAGGGAACATGAAATGCTGGCTCCAAATGCTGCCCTGAGGGAGTCAGTACTGAACATCTTGGACTGTGAGATGGTACGAGCGATACGGATTACGCACTTTTGAGGAAATGAAATGAAGAATTTGGTCGGCAGATATTTTCCACAGAGCTGCTATTGAAAACTGCAGGCAGGGCTTGGGCAGGCATGGACAAATGTTAAAGAATTTCCCATAGGAGATGGTTTATTTACTAGGGGGCAGATGAAGAGATCAGAGGGCATGACCTTGCACTTTAACACCTAGTAGTCACTATCATCCATTAATTCATGACTTTCCTACAGAAATGGTAGCAGGATTTAAAAATAAAATCCAACATATTCCACCCCCGTGCCCGGGGTAATTTCCTTGGTAGAGTGAGCTATTAAACATCCTCATTAAAAAGATACTGTTTTACAATGAGCAATTAAAGTTAGATTTTTTCTAGTATGATGCTGTGGATGAGTCACTGCAGCAATCGGCAGCTCTGACAGACGTTTGGATTCTTTCTCAGCCTATTAACGCAACTTGGAATTTACTGACGCTTCAGGAGGATGAGTGGGGCAGAAGGAAGCTTTAGAAAGGAACTAAAAACAGGACAAGATAGTTTGGCACAATTACTCCTAAAGGGATGATGTGATAGATCTTGGGAAAATATTGATGGGCAAAGACTCAATAACTGAGAGCAGGGCAGTAAAGAAGGGCTGTGTGAGGAAACTGGAAGGTCAAGGGAGGTTCAGTTCTTTTGAAAGGAAAATGAGGTACGAATTCCTGTATGACAGTGCTAGAAGTCTCTAAGCCAAGATGGGGGAGCTGAAGCATTTGGTACTAAAAGACACTGTAGGTAGAGTGGGCATTTCAGAAATCGAGTGAAGTAGGCTAAATCAATTGAACACTGTAATCCCTGGATATAAGCTATATAGACAGGGAAGGGAAGGGCGAATTGGAGGTAGTGACGTTCTCTATATCAAAGACAGCATAGAGTCCCATAAGCTAGAAATCATTAGGGGATAAACTTCTCCCATGGAATTGTGATGGGTGGAGATATCAAGCCTGAACAGTTGGATGTACTATTTTCTACCTGACCAAAGCAGGAGGCAGATCCCAAATGGAAAAGGAAATGAAGGTGGTGACTAAAGGACAAAATTCTGTAATGCTAGATGACTATACTATCCTTACATTGACTGGACAACTATGTGTTGAAACAAACTGGAACATGTGGAACTAGTTGGGAATAGTGACCACAATGCTATTAATGTCAACAGAAATTTGCCCCCAAAGTCCAAAACAATCATTACTGATTTCAAAAGAGGGAAATCTGCTAAAATGAGGGAACTAGTCAGAACGGGGAAGTAAGAAAGTCAAATCATTCCGGGATGCTTGGAATCTATTTAACACTTTCTAAAAGACTTTTGACAACATATCTCACCAAAGCCTCCTAAGTAAGTGAAGCAATCATGGGGGACTGGTCTCTCATGGTTTAAAAGTTGGTTAAATAGCAGGAAGCAATGGCAGAAACAATGTGTAGGAATAAATGGAAGGAAATGAGCAGTGGGGGTCCTACAAGGATAAATATTGGGACCAGTGCTATTTAATTTGTTCATAAATTGTGGTTGAGCAATGTAGCAGCCAAGCTTGCAGCAAGAACCGAGCACCAAAGCAATCCTTTCTGTCCCTCATAATCTACCTAAGTTCACAGGTCTGTCATATTTATGACTTATAAGGCCCTTGTGGATGCTGGAGGATCTCCTGCCTCAGGGCCCCTCCCCCAGTACTGTTCAGCTGGTTGACAGGGGAGTTACCACAATAAAAGAAGATCTAGGCATACATTGCCAGGAACATGGCTATGTCACTTATTTATTTGTTTGCTTATTTGTTAGTTTATTAATTATGTTTATATTCCACCCTCCCCGAAGGCTCAGGGTGGTTCACATAAAACAGGACAGAAACTATATAGATAACTTAGATTAACAATAATGAATGAAGTGAAACAACAAGCAACAGTAGAAAAAAACGTGGGAAACATTAAATTAACTCCTACTGATAGCCTAGTGGGTTGAATGGAGTTATGGTGGGTGCCATAGGAGGGGGCTCAGGAGGAGGGCCCGTGGGAAGTGATGGCACGGTCAATCTCAACCAAATGCCTGGTAGAGGAGTTCCCTTTTGCAGGCCCTGAGGAACTGTTTACATTCTGTCAGGGCCCTGATTTCCTCTGGGAGCTCGTTCCACCAAAGCGGGGGGGGGCAGGATGGAAAAAGCTCTGGCCCTGGTTGAGGCCAAGTGAGCTTCCCTGGGGCCAGGTATCACCAGGAAGCTGGAAATGCTAGAGCATAAGGCACTAGAAGTGATGCTAACATGTTGCGTATGATGCAGCAATGCTCTGATATTTGGGCAAAGCTGCTTCTATGATAGAGTTTTTGCATGCCAAAAATGAGATTACCTTGTTGTTAGCAACACCAGCCAAGATTTCTCATTGTTTCTGCTAAGACCCCCGTCTCCACCAGTTGGTACTTCTCATTGCCACTCTGTCAAATTTGACTGTCTGTCCACTTTTCTGGTTTAGATTATAGTGATCCAGGAGGTACCTGGAAAACCTTGTCTACTTGAGTCAGAGTTGAGACAAGACTTGAGATAAAAATCTATTTTGGGTGTGGAGTAGAGAGAAGAAAAGAACCCAGTATATGTTACTTCACAAGGACACAAGAAGATGTTCTGATCCTTTTCTCATTTATTTATTTATTATTAAATTTATATACCTCCCCTTCCAGAGTTACCAACTTGGGGTGGTTCACAACCATATGTAAATTACAATTTAAATAAGTTAAACAGTCATCAATTCAATAATCACCCTCACTGTTCTGAGTATCTTGTGGTGCTACTTGCTCCAAGCTTACAAATCCCAAGGACACTGGCCCTCTCAGGCACTCTCAAATTCTGTGTTGTCTTTGCTGGTGTTCAAATTGTATAGCAAGTCATTGGAGGAGCCTGTTGGGAGATCATAAAATATTGTTCCTTCCTCTTTATCCCATTTTGTCCCTTCCTATTTATCTTGAGAACATTATCTCTAAATGAGTTGCCCTGTCTAACTTCTACTATTTGAGTCTGGGCAGAGCTAGAGATGCCAGCCTCTAGGGTCTATCTGGGGATCCTCTCAAATTTCAGTGCATCTTCAGACTACAGAGATCAGTTTCCCTGGAGAAAATGGATGCTTTGGAAGATTCGTGTCCTCTCCAGGCTCCAGCCCCAAATCTCCAAGAGTTTCTTAAACCTGAATCAGGCAACCCTATGTCTCCATCCCCTGCTGGAAAAGGTGGCCAAAGGGGACCTAGCAACCCTAAACAGAACAAAAACAGTGATGTGATGATGAATAAAAGCTTTGATGAATTCCATTAATTCTTGAACTTTCTCTCTGGCTTTTACTAACACTGTCATATGTAGGTGCACCTGTCCATTTGCTTTGGCTTGCAGCAGTCATTTATGTGTTTCTAGGCTTCAGAACTGTGTTACAGTCTGTTTCTATCAGGAAATAGAAACTCTTGCCACTCTTTGCCAGGTTTAGCTGCCTATCCTCTTTTCTGGTTTAGGAGATAAGGATCCAGCTATGTCCATATCCTTTAGGTCATTAGCTGCAGGAAAGAGACTGTAAAGCTCTTTGGATTGTTTGGTCTTAGTTCCTTACAAGACAGTCATGCTGTGGGCTGGAGGACGTAGGATAATGAAAGAAAACAGGGCAAGTGTTGCTTGTCTCACAGGCTTTCCTAGAGTTCTGTTACCTGGGGACCAGCTGTTTTTTCCTCTTGATTAAAATTAGAGGCACTCATCACTCTGTGGTCAACCAGTGTAAATGCATTTTCTCAATTGGTACAGAGAACAATTTGTTTCTATGGGCTTGCTTTTAAAATATTGTAATGATTTTAAAATGGTAAGCCACCTCATACAGGACTCTGAAGAGGCAGCATAGAAGCATCCTAAATAAATTAAGTACCCTTCACACAACTGTGCTTCCCAGCTGACAGACCAGGCAGTCGAGGTCATAGGCAATGATGATGCTTTCAGGATTCTTTGTGCCTGCCAAGTCTCTCTCTAAGTCAACTTGGCGTAGTGGTTAGGAGCGTGGACTTCTAATCAGGCATGCCGGGTTCGATTCTCCGCTCCTCAACATGCAGCCAGGTGAGTGACCTTGGGCTCACCACAGCACTGATAAAGCTGTTCTGACCGAGCAGTAATATCAGGGCTCTCTCAGCCTCACCCACCTCACAGGATGTCTGTTGTGGGGAGAGGAAAGGGAAGGCAATTGTAAGCTGCTTTGAGACTCCTTTGGGTAGAGAAAAGTGGCATATAAGAACCAACACTTCTTCTATTTCTTCAAGCCTGGCGTGGCCTGGCTCCCTTTCTTAGGATGATGTAGCTGTCCAAATATTGCCAGAAAGGTTGCAGAAGTGTGCTCTAAAAGGCTTCCCTATTCCAAGGGCCAATGAAAGGTGGATGCATCCAATAAAGCTGCTCAATTTTTCACAGCACATTTGGTTTCTTCTCATGTTATACTGGTAGTACTGCTTTACAATTTGAAATTACAATTTTGGGTTATCTGGCTGACTTAACTGCTCCAAATGGAGCATTATGACCAACTGGCATTATATAAACTTCTCCCATGGAATTCCGGATCAGGCTTAAGGTTTTGATTATCATCTTTAAGGCTATATGCGGTTTGGGTCCAGTGTACCTGAGCGATCGCCTCTCTGCCGACACCCCTTAAAGAGCTTTATGCTCCACCAGTTCCAACTTTATGATGGTCCCTGGCCCCAAGGAAGCCCACCTGACCTCAACCAGGGCCAAAGCTTTCTCCATCCTGTTCCCCACCTGGTGGAACGAGCTCCCAGGGGAGATCAAGACTCTGACAGAACTTGAACAGTTTTGCAGGGCCTGCAAAAGGGAGCTCCTCTTCCAGGCATTTGGTTGAGATTGACCAGAATCACCACTTTCAATCACCCCCCTCCCAAGCCTCCCTCCTACTACCATTACTGCCATTACTGCCGACTTGCCCACTCCACTGGGCCATCAGTAAGCGTTAACTTATGGTTCTCGCCAATGTTCTATTGTTCATAATGTTGTTATTGTTATTATTGTATTATTATAAACTGAGTTATTTGTATTGTTCCTGTTTGATGCAAACCACCCTGAGCCTTCAGGAAGGGCAGTGTATAAATATAATGAATGAATGATATGATATGATATGATATGATATGATATGATATGATCAGAGCACTGGACTGGTGTTGACTTGCAGGTGATGGCTGCTACACCCTAACAGATTTTCTCAACCAATGTATTGTTATAACCAAATGTGTGTGTGTGTGTGTGTGTGGAGTCTACAGGGACTCCATAATCTTCCAATCCTCTATCAAAAAGGCATTCTACATTTGTCTCATTTACTAAAGAATGAGCAAGATATTATTAATGGACAATGGTTGAGAGTTCATCTTTTTTTAATACAACAATTAAGATTTTTTTGCCAGAGATGACAGAAGATGGCGCCGTGCTAGTCCGTTTTGTAACGGGCTCCTGAGCCAGGGTCCTACAGATCCACGGAGACTTAGTTCTCCAGATCACCGCTGCTTGTGCACGGGTCCATAATGGCGTCGTTGTCGAAAATAACTTTCTAATCTTGAAACGACCAGCCGCATAAAATCCTGCATTCTTCTCAGGCTATCTCTTCCCAGCTTGAAGGAGCAGCAGCCAGTGAATTATCAACATAAAGACTGTGAGTTCTCTGCTCGCTTTCTCTTTCTTTAAAGCCAGGCACTAGCCCCCGTTCTCCCTCCCTAACCAATTCACAAGGGAATTCTTTCTTCGGATGGGAGGCAAGCCGGCTAAAATAAACAAAAGAAAGAGCTTAAGATCTTATGACAGAGAGCCCAGCGGGAGTTGTTGACAGAACACGGAGATTGCATAACTGATAATTCCTGATCTCCTGAACTCTCACGAGACGTCCTGTCCGTGATCTGTGATTACATGGTGGTGTATGCATCTTGCAGAGTTGATAAATACTGCAATGGAAAACCTAACCAATGCACAGATGTTTCGCCTATTATGCAAGGGCAATTCAGAGATATTGGAAGTAGGTTGAAAAGGAGATTCAAGATACCAAGAAAGAGCTCTCAGACAGAATCGATGGTTTGAAAAAAGTAGCTGATGAAAACACAACTCAATTGGCAATACACCAAATGAGAATCCAACGTCTGGAAGTAAATCAACAGGAGCAGGAGAGAGTGGCAGAAGACAAATTTGAAGTCCTGGAAGTAGAATCTAAAGCTAGGAACGTAAACATCAAAGCCGTTTCGGAAGAATTTGGGAAAACAGACCAGAGGAAGGAAATCACCGAAAGCCTGGAAGACTATTAAGAGGAGGAAGAGATCCAGATTGACAAAGTATACAGAGTTTATTCAAAGGCGGCCGCACGCAAGAAACAACAAAGAGATATCTTTGTAAGCTTTGACAGAAAGGCTGCAAGAAACAATCTACTCAAAAAGCATCGGTCGACGCCGCTGAAATTTGTGGATCAAGAAGCACAAATCTTTCAAGACTTGCCAGCAGATACATTATGGAAAAGAGCACAATTTCATTTTTTGCGACCACCTGAAGAATATGACGAACAGTGGAGCAATTACCTGGACTTCTTAAAAGAAAGACAGCAGTAACTTTTAGGTTAGGGCCAGTCAGTCAGTAACCTTTTATTGGCATAAAATGTATAAGACTTATAAAAATAGGGTTTAAAATTTCAACAAAATAATAAAATGGGTTAGGGCTAATATGCGATGGGAACTGACTTTATACTTCTTAAGATAATAACAGACTATATTCTCATATGTATCAATAATTACTTTGCTAAAAAAGACAGCAGTAACTTTTAGGTTAGGGCTAATATGCGAAGAGAACTGACTATATACTTCTTAAGATAATAACAGTATATTCTCATACGTATCAATAATTACTTTGCTAAGAAAGACAGCAGTAAATTTTAGGTTAGGGCTAATATGTGATGACTATATATTTCTTAACATAATAACAGACTATAATCTCATATGTATCAATAATTATTTTGCTAAGAAAGACAGCAGTAACTTTTAGGTTAGGACTAATATGTGATGAGAACTGACTATATACTTCTTAAGATAATAACAGACTATACTCTCATCTGTATCAATAATTACTTTGCTAGCTGGTCGTTTTTTTTTCTTTTTTCATCTTTCTGTAAACTCTTTATATATAATAAAATATATAATAAAAAAAAGATTTTCCCCCCCTTTGCAGGGGCACAATTCCACCCTGAGATACTTCCACATTGTGCTTTTGTTCTGCATAGTCTGGAGAACCAAGACTAATTTTAATTGTGTAAACTTTCCTTCCGTAAGTATTATAAGGAGTAATAATACTTTGTAGAAAACATATTGTTCCCACTGTGCTTGCTGTATGTTTTGAAGATACTTATGAATTAAGAATGCAAGGAGCATCTCTCCAGGACTTTGTTGGATTGACTAATCTGTCAGAATGACAGGTAAAGGTATCATGGAATTGCCTGAAGTGACATGTGTGTTTGGGTTGCCTTGACAAAGAAGGAATACCACTTGACTATTGGAAGTATTGTCTTGTTCAGAGGAATAAGGATTAGAGACATCAGGCGGGTAATAGTAAGACTTTAGTAATGGGTGCTCCTCTTACATACACTGCAGTTACACAGAAGAATCCCGTTGACTTGAAGAATGGGTATGTTGCTTTTGTATATTATTTATATAGATACATACATTTCAAGTAACTTTTTGAACACCAACAGAGATGAAAAGTGGATAAAATATTTACCCGGAACTCTCCTAATAACAGTTTATGTGCTGTTTAGATGTTTAATGTGTTTCAGATAAATTACTTTGGTAATTCTTATAACTTAGTACCAGAACAAAACAAAACAAATCCAGATTCCTGTTTTACTTTGTTGCCACAAATGAATATGACTGGTCACTAGGAATAACTTTATATTGTATCTCAGAATAATGATGATGATTATGAGGTTTAATTTTTATCCCACCCTTCCATATTGAACCCACTATACAGCAGTTCTTATATGCTGCTTTTCTCTACCCGAAGGAGTCTCAAAGTGGCTTACAATTGCCTTCCCTTTCTTCTCCCCACAACAGACACCCTATGGGGTGGGTGAGGCTGAGAGAGCCCTGATATTACTCCTCACTCAGAGCAGTTTTCTCAGTGCTGTGGCGATCCCAAGGTCACCCAGCTGGTTGCATGTGGGGGAGGGCAGATTCAAACCCGGCTCGACAGATTAGAAGGCCACACTCCTAACCACTACACCAAGCTGCTTAGTACTAAAAGCAACATACTGAGATTCCCTGCCATTGAGGGAAGGGTTGGGAATGAGAGAGAGTTTAAGGCCCCCTGGTAAATTCATGACAGAGTAGCATTGCAGGACAGAGCCTTGCAAACAGCCGGAGACCAGGGGAGTGGGGATATGAGGTAATGGTTACAGGGCCAATTATAGGACATCACTTTCAGGAGAAACTGGAATTTCCAGACACTATGGCAAATCCATAGAGTTGCAAGTGATTTCTAGGGAGGACGGGGATAATTTCTTTATTTTCCCTGGAAGTAACCACTGTGCTGTTGATTCTATGATCTTAATATATATATATATATATTAATTTGGTCACTGCTCTGAGCACCAGCAGAAAACTGAAGCAGGGGACACTGCTTGGCATGCAGAAGGTCCCATGTTCCATCCTTGGCACCTTCAGTTAAAGGGGCTAGGTAGTAGGTGTTGAGCAGCTGCCAGTTGGAATAAATAATACTCACCTCACAAGATCAAGGATCTGTTTCAGTACAAGATAAATTCACATGTCCATGTCATATTTCTGCTACTCAGATATTCTAAGGTCAAATTCCTAGCACTAAATAATATGCCTACAGTTGGTGCTAAATAAGAGGTCTCAAATTATAGATATATCCCTGAAGTTGGAGACATGTTTCTTTATCATTCTATTCCCTAAATCATCAACTTGTCTCTCAACAGACTCTGCTCATGTCTTTTCTGCTCAAAGCAACAGTATTCCTTCTTACTTTCTTATATTTCTTGTGGTTGTTAGATTTAAAAAATGTCTGCTTCTAGTAATTGCTCAGAGAAAATGTTGACATCCCCACCTTTTTATGGGCACTCTCATGTTCCTTAAATACTAATGGATTTTGATTCATGAAAAGGCACTCTTACCACTAATTCTAAACAGTTTGTACTGGTGTGTCTGCCTGAAGTAATCTGAAGCATGTTTACTATGTTTACTATTTTGACTTTTACTTCCATTTTTCTGGGAGAGTACCTATATATTCAATGAAGTAATCAAAGGACTAGCTTATTGATTAGTACCCTGGCCTGGATGCCATTACACTTTTTAAAGAAGCAGACTATGGCAGACTATGGTGATGACAACTAAGTTCCCGTCAGCTCAATTTCAGACTGCCTTGTCATTTGCAATCCTTCTCAAATGTCTGGAAAAATCTTATTTGTTTTCTCCTGGGTCAAAGCACTGGCACACCCAGGAACAAGAAAGGATGTTTGATCTGGATACGGACAACAACCATATTCAGTGCTTGTGAGATGAGGTCATGAGACCTGGCAGATTTTTGGAAGAGGGCAGGTGGGTTAACATGACCATTTATTGTTACTGTCATACCACCCAATGCATGTTTAGCATTATATATCTCAACTCCTACCTATTTGAGAAACCCGCCTACTATAAGGTGTTACAGGATTCTTGCTCTTTTATACTGCTACAGACCCATACAACTTAAACTGAGATTTATATTTTGTTGGTCTTAAAAGTGCCACTGGACTTAAACTTTGTTCTCTTGCTTCAGATCAACATAGCTACCAACCTGAATTCATGTTAAAATGAGTGTATAATGAAAAAATGCCTGGGCTCATGTGTACATCCTTGTGTCCCCTTCCCTTCTTGCATAGTGTCAATCTAAGGAGGGCATGTCTGTCTAAGACCAGTGATTTCAATGGATTTAAAAGAGCATAATTCTGCTAAGCATGGCACTATAACTCTGGTTACCTATGATATCTAAATGCCTGCATGTAGGTTAACTAGAATTACTTCTCCTCATGATGCTAGCTGAGACCCTAAATGAGGACTGCATCCAGACTGAGTCCTAGCTAGTGGATGGGGGAACTAACCCCAATAAACTCTTACCCTTGCATTCACACATACTGCATAGGTGGAGTTAGTGTTTGACTATGATGCTTTGTGTGAGAAGAGAAGGACAAATGGTGCAGTGTGCATGTGAGCCCAGCAACAAGCCAGATTTGTGTATATTTTTAATTTGAGTGAAGTTAACTTTGTCATCCAAACACAACACTATTGAATTATGAGAATGGTTCATTGGTGGGTAGATAGACTGGATGATAAGATGTACACAGATTTTAAAGAAGAATGTAAAGGCTTTTCTTTCGACAAGCATATTCATTTGCAACGATGGAATGCAGTACCTAAAATTAACCACACACACACCCCGATTTGATTTATTGCATGCACTAAATGAGAAAGGATATTATTTTTTG